>NC_051851.1:121720724-122970724 GCF_905115235.1 Hermetia illucens | reverse complement strand
TGGCGACGGCCACCCAGAACGCAGCGCCACGTCGCCTATTTTCGACCCCCTCAGCAGGCGCGGCTACCTCATCGATACTGGTGCGGAGGTTTCGGTTCTTCCCGTACCTCGGCAACATCAACTTTTCCTACAACCGCTCAAACTTGCGGCAGCAAATTCCTCCCGCATAAACACATACGGGTATAGGCAAGTGGACGTGAGTCTTGGCTTGCGTAGGACGTTTTCGTGGCGTTTCATCCTGGCGGATGTCAGCTTCCCCATACTAGGCGCAGATTTCCTGTGTCACTATGGATTGCTGGTAGACTTGCAAAACAAGTCTCTTATAGATTCCACGACCAACCTTAATTCGTCGGGACAAATGGTATCTCACCCAGGCAATAATCTTTCCGTTCTTTTAGAAGACATTACCGACTCTCGTGTTCGGGCACTTCTCCAAAAGTTCAGCCAGATTACTACCAAGTGTAGTCTCTCCCAACCAGTGAAGCACAATGTGCAGCACCACATTATCACTACTGGTTCCCCGATCTTCTCGAAGGTGCGTCCTCTACCATCCCAGAAACTGGCTATTGCACGGAAAGAGTTTGAACAACTCGTTCAACAGGGTATCTGCAGGCCCTCAAACAGCTGTTGGTCTTCCCCACTGCATATGGTCCCAAAGCCAAATGGCGAATGGCGCCCCTGTGGGGATTACAGAAGGCTAAATGCACAGACTGTTCCTGACCGATATCCAATTCCACTCATCCACGACTTTGCGCATCACCTCGCGAATTGCCGCATCTTTTCGACCTTGGACTTAACCAAGGCTTATCACCAAATCCCAGTAGCTCCTGAAGACATTCCATTCCATTCCATTACACACCCTTTGGACTCTTCGAGTTCACCCGGATGACTTTCGGATTGTGCAATGCGGCGCAAACCTTTCAAAGGTTCATTCACTCAGTCCTGCGAAACCTTGAGTTCTGTTTCGTATATTTGGGTGATGTTTTGGTCGCTTCTTCCACTGAGTCTGAGCACTTAGCCCATCTCGAGTGCATTTTTCAACGTCTCCTTGAGGCCGGTTTAGTCCTAAACGTTGAGAAATGCAAATTTCTCCAAAAACAGGTGAGATTCCTCGGCCATTTCATTTCCCCTGAAGGAATACAGCCCGACCCAGACAAGGTGCAAGCGATAACAAGCTTCCCGCGTCCAAAGACAGTGAGGGAGTTGAGGAGGTTCTTGGGCATGCTCAACTTCTACCGTCGTTTTCTGCCCAAGGCCGCCCATCACCAGTCCATTTTGAACGCGTACTTGTCTGGCCCCAAAACTAAGGACACACGAGAGATCGTGTGGTCTGAAGAGGCTATCCGCGCGTTTGTAAAATCCCGTCAACAACTGGCCGATGGTACACTCTTGGCATTCCCTCTGCAAGATACACCCCTAGCAGTTTTTGTTGATGCCTCTGACATCGCAGTAGGTGCTGCCCTTGACCAAAAGGTGGATCAAGTTTGGCAGCCGTTGAGCTTCTTGTCGAAGCAGTTGAATTCCGCTCAACGGAACTACAGTACCTACGATCGCGAACTGCTCGCCGCGTACTTGAGCATCAAATACTTCCGTTTCTCCCTAGAAGGCAGGCCGTTCACAGTGTTCACGGACCATAAGCCTCTCACGTATGCTTTGAAACAGAAGCCCGACAAAGCGTCCCCTCGTCAGCTTCGACATCTGAGCTTTATAAGCCAGTTTACGTCAGATATCCAGCACGTGTCCGGGAAGGACAACATAGTTGCTGACGCTTTGTCTCGTGTCTCCGAGGTTAACATCCCCGCCTCACTCGATTTCTCGGCTATTGCCAAGGCGCAGGAGGATGACGCAGCACTTCAGAGCCTCAAATCCAACCCCAAATACAAATTTCGGGAGTTGCCCATTTTCGGCTCAAACCTCTCTCTCTGCTGCGAAGACTCGGAAAAGGGACCTCGGCCATACATTCCGGCCACCTTTCGCAAGGAAGTGTTCCACGCAGTTCACGACTTGGCGCATCCAGGCATCAGGACAACAAATCAGCTAGTCACCGAGAAATACTTCTGGCCCTCTATGAATAAGGATGTCAATTCCTGGGCCAGAGAGTGCATCGTATGCCAGAAGTGTAAAGTCTCCAGGCATGTAAGGAAAGAAGTGGGCTCATTCCCCCGCACTACCAAGCGTTTCCACACAATACACCTCGACATAGTAGGGCTTTTGCGAGACTCGCACGGTTATAGGTATTGTCTCACAATCATCGACAGGTTTACGCGGTGGCCTGAGGCAATACCTCTGAAAGACATTACGGCGCAATCATGTGCCGAAGCCCTCTGTCGAGAGTGGATACCTCGCTTTGGCGTCCCTGCAGTGGTCATCACTGACCAGGGAATGCAATTTGAGTCCACCCTTTTCTCCGAGTTAGGCAAACTCCTTGGTTTTAAACGCCAGCGGACTACTGCATACCACCCGCAATCCAATGGGATGCTAGAACGTTTGCACCGGACGCTGAAAGCCGCCATTATGGCACGCGACGATTCGTCCTGGTCCCAAGTCTTGCCTCTCGTCCTACTCGGCCTACGTACAACCCGACGAGAGGAATTTGCTGCCAGCCCCGCAGAGCTGGTATACGGGGAGAACCCGAGACTCCCAAGCGATCCGTTCTTCGGCAAGAGATCGGGTCTCACAGAGTCGGGGTTGGTGCGTCTGCTGAGACACAATCTCCGAAGCATAAAAGCCACACCACCCACCCGACACTCGTCCACACCTGCCTGTTCGCCCAAGGGACTGGACACGTGCACGCACGTTCTGGTCAGGACGGATGCCGTCCGGAAGCCGCTGCAGCCTCCATATGAGGGCCCGTACCGCGTTGTCGAGCGGGGAGAACATTTCTTCCAGCTCGAGATCGGTAGACACAGGTAGGCGGTCTCTCTGTCCAGGCTGAAACCCGTGTCCGCCCCGAAGCAGCGTCGTGTCCGTTTTGTGGATTGACGGTGAACGAAGTTCTGGGATCAGTCGCCGAAACCCCTAGGTTTCATCTGGGGGCGGAGTGATGTGGCGCGGCAGGATTCGCAGCATTCGAAATTTATTTCGAATGTTGCGAATGCGAACAAATAGATGGCGCGGAACTATCCACTTTGTAGAGCTCGCCACGGGAGTGGAAGACTGGCGAGAAAAGTGTGCCATGAGTTAGGGGCAGAAAAGAAACACATGAAGGAGATAATTCTCTTCTGCCTCTAACGAGAAAATAGTCACTTCACTCTTTCTTCATTCTTTAAATAAATTAATTAATAAAGTCTAATTGTTAAATCTATCGAGTATTGATTGTGAAAACCTAGTCTATGTTCCGGTGTACCTAAAAATTGTGGTTTGCAAAGAATTGGACTATTAAAGTTAAACCCTTATAGAGGAGACTGCAGAGTCGGAGAAGGATACCTTCAACGAAGCAGTAGAACGAACCCTCGAAGCCTGTCCCAGGTATGATATCAAAATCATACTTGAGGATTTTAATAGCTAAGTAGGGACGGAGCGCGTATTCAGAGGATACGTTGACTCCCATAGCTTATATCAAAATACAATTGATAACGGACTGCGGATTATTCAATTAGCAGTGTTACACGAAATGGTTGCTGGAAGTACCTATTTGCTAAAGATCCAAACAATAACAACTTCCTATCTAAGTTCCGTTTTAGCTAGTTCTCAAATGAATTTATGGAGAGTTTTTCTGGAATAACGATGTTACCTTCTAAAGCAACATTATTCTTAAATTGACGATTGACGAAGCGGAGGATTACACTTCTATTTGAGAGACGGACTTCTATGAATAAGTTCCCCTAAGAGTTGGTTGCCAGAAAGGACATTGTGGTCATATTGAAGAATGGTTGAAGTAGGAAGTAGTAGTATTGTTAGAGTATGTGATTTGTGTTGCTGATCAAGCCAGCAACGACGGAAAGCTCGTAGATTCCTGCAACAGACAATAAGCGATGTGGTAAACCGTTCTAAAAATAAATTTTCTGCAAGCTATCTTGGATTCAGCCGTAAAATTAAATTAAATCCTAACAATGATAAACGAACAATTTCAGGTTTCTTTTTAACAATACGCTTTGCATGGATAGGCACAAAGGTCAAATGACAGTGAAATGAATGGTAAGTGCAAAGCAAACCAGAGTCGCGTCAATTGCATTCCATTCCGTAAAAATCCACAACACATTCTATTCCCGTCTTATTCTATATTCCATTGTCCAACCTTGTGGAATCGCTTCATTCCTTACTTTCGCGCAGCATTTATGCGAGTATCTATGGTTATGCATATGAAGTGTTTCCACTTTTGAAAACCTCTAATTAATTCATACTAAGAATGCAATCCTTTTCCAACTTCAGGTGCACCTTTCCAAATAAGCTGAGTTAATAAATCTGTGTGCTGCTGTTCAAAATCCGCAGCGTAGAAAGGTTCAGTTTTAAGACATTCACCGTAGTATTTCCGCAACAACTAATTTTCAAGCGCCATTCAAGTTCAGTGAATTCTCCACCCCTTCATAAACACAGAAATAACCACTTTGGCTGAGTTTGGTTGTTGTCTATCCGACATTTTTTCCGCGATGTCTGGTCTCTAGTTTCCTACCCAGCAACAGTAGTGATAAAGTATAAAAATATTCGGCAAAGTTTCTATAGAAAGCTGTATCAGAGAAAGAAATGAAAATAGCAAATAAAAGAACTCGGCACAAAAGTAATAAACAAAATTAGAGACCTCCAAACTTATCCTCTACACTTTTTCGTATAAACGACGACAAAAATTCCAGGTAAAACGCTCGATTCTCTTCAAGGATAATTCGTAGACGGATCAAGTCTGCGGAACTGCGGAATGCCAGCTACTCGAAATGGTGGGCAGAGTCCGGCGTTGCTAGCAATAGTATGATTTCACCGTCGTTTCGCAAGGACTCTCTTCTGTGAAGTGGGTGTATAGATTTTATCCCAAAAAAATCAGTTTTTCGATTCCGTGCCTTTGAAATGTTGACAAATAGAAAGGAGGGAAAATCACAACAACAAATAACATCCTTTGTGCTTGAAACGTTGCGAAAGCCAAAAAGTTAGAGGATGGACTCAAAAAAATTAACCGCAGGAAAATTTCTTACCTTAGACGAACTTGAATGGCATTTTGACTTCCAAGACAGATCACCCCCATATAAATTATCCTCGTTATCACTCCTGGCCTTCAAATGCCAACCAATTGACCTTTTGCTATGTACTTTTTCACGGGTCCACTTCGGAAAGAGTCCGCTTATTTTGTGTGCTTTATTTTTCCCACTCAAAGAGAGAGATTATCGAGAATGTCCTTCGCACAGTGCTTGCAATAAAACAGCGGAATTTGAAACTGCATAAAGTCCCTCGTAAACCGCAGGGGAAATAAGAATACCTTTGTTTTATGCAGTGGACTCAAAATTTGGATAATATAGTGCAAGGTTTTTGATGAGTGGTCGCTATTGAAGTGTTCACCGTCACCATAAGATAGTCAGCGGCCCTCCAAAAGCTCCAAGGATATGAGCACAGGAGGGTGTGAGTACAATTCTCACCAACGCATTTCATTTCTATGCGGTATTACAACTCATGCAATAAAATATTTCTTCCAAAATAAAATAAATTCTTTTGAAATTGTGTACTTTAAAAGGCTTTTTTACTACTACCTGGCACTGAGGGTGGGATGCTGTTGGTACAGTCAGAAAGTTACTTTCAGGCACTTGAAAAGCTTCTAGACCGTGAGCTACTGGAAAATGTTGTGTCCTTTTTCGAAATTTGGTTAGAGAGGATGATGAATTTGGATATTTTGCAAAGAATTGGATTTTGCTTCTCTTTGTTCACTTGAGTTCAGCATTCGGATCTTGGGTGTCGTTTCATTTTAATCGTTTTAGTGGAAAATTGTGGGTAGCGACTGCTACTCCTTTGTTCTGTCTTGCTCGCTAATTGGGATGAGAATTTCACGGGCAGCTACTTTAAGTTGTTTGCTTTGTATGTTGTGCTTTGATGTAGCAGAAAAGAGAATGACGTCTGATTTATCCAAATTTAGAAATGAAACGATTAATGTTTGTATTGGAACAAATTTAATGATTATAAAGACTCACAAAGTTTCAGACGGCATTATATTGTGAATTCAATAGCCAGAAAACGTAGAAAACAAGCCACAAACTGAGAATGAATGGGATATTTTCCTGGTAAAAATAATCACCTGAATAGGTGAATTGATGCTGTTTTGATGAAGAGAAGTCCTTGAATTGATTAAATGTAATAATTGAGGTGATTTATTGGTAGCCGTGAGGACAGTACTACATTTATATGTACGTATAAAGTAGGAAAGAACGGAAATTTAATTGAAACCGCACAGAAATGTTGACGTATGCTTCTGCTATCCAATTTCGGAAAATGAAGAAACACTCAAGTCTTCCTCAGCAATTCTCGTTACGATTTGGATTGGTGTTATATATGTGAACTAATAAAAGAGCACAACACCTCGCTACACTTAAGGTCGTGGTCGACTTCCGATTTGTTAGTTTTAAAATACCAGCAATACTAACACTGTACTGAGCGGCAATTTAGAAAGTAAGCAAACAAGTGATCAGTAGAAGGATTAAAGTGATCCTGCCTCCTCTGAAAAGCCAAGTGACAGCCAACGGGAATCCGATGTCGGGTTGTTTCTAACGGCTACCACAAGGCGCGCTCTCTTCACCTGGCAACCAATTTCCGACATACTTCCGACTGCAGGATTCTCGCCCAGGTTAAGGAGCATCACAATTGGACAGTGCTATGTACCAACCGAGCCTTCCGATATAGTGGAGAAGGATGCTACGAGCAATTATACGCACGGTGAAATTTTGATCGTGATGGGTAATTTGAATGCCAAGGTGGACTCTGACGACACTTCGCTCGGACATTTGATGGGGAATACGCTCTTGGCGACCGTAACAATAATGGTGGAATGTTTTGCAGATTTCTGCAACTGCACTGGTGGCACATTGTTCGGGCACAGAGTCTGTCACAAGTTAACTTTCAGCTGACCGACACTGTGCGAGCAATCAGATTGACCCCTCCGAGATCAGCAGTAAATTTAATAGTTGTTTCCTGGATGTGCGTAACCAGGGTGGCGCTGATATTGGATTCGAAAGGAATCACCATCTGTTGGTCGTTAACGTTCGCTAGCGTGTTGCGTCCACCATTTCTCACAGGGTTGAGGAGCTTCGACCCCCAAGTTCAAAAATAATCGCTTGTATGATTCAACTGTCGCTCGAAAATGGGAGAAATATTTTGCTGATTTGCCGGCAGATATACTGAGTAATCCGCCTGAGAAGATCGATGAGCATCCATTATAAATGCTCTTTTCTCAGGTGCTACACGAAAAAGCGTCCCAGGATTTGAATAGCTTCGGAATTGATAGACGGAAGTGTTGGAAACCACGTTGATCGTTCGGAGTGATGGCAGGCGTAACGCACTTGAACTCCTATACGGAGCGGAGCTCCAAGAAGTTCATTATTTCGCTGCCCAGCGAAGCTGAAAATGCCGCAGAATGCAATGATTTTATGAGTGTATATCGCATTGTGAAAGAATTTGCGTGTGGTCGCAAATCTTTCGATGATCCCGCGAAGGATATTGACGGTGAACTTCTCATCTACCATGGCGAGCAGGTGAAGAGGTGGAAGGAAAACTTCACTACGGCTCTTAACTGTATCACATCCGGTGAAGTTCCTCCTTAGTGGATTAAATAGTTAATCACCGTAATGTACGGATACGGGCTGTTCTGCCAAGAGGAAGCGAAATCGTATCGGCCGTTAATGCACTCAAATGGAGTGAAGCCGCAGGACTTGACAGTTTTCCAAAGAGTTATTTTTCATTGCAACTGCAATGTCTGCAACTCTCCTACTGCCACTTGTACGGAAATCTTGGAAATCCGAAACTTTTCCTACAAAATGGAAGAAGAGGATGATACCCGAAGGGCACCTGGACGGATAACTGACTTCTCCATATCGCCGCAAAGATCATAGCTAAAATAATCTTGGAACGCATTGAAAAAAATCTCGAAGGCCTGATCGACAGAGAGCAGGCTGGTTTCTGCTCCAGATAATCCTGCATTCACCACATCAAGAACCTGTGGTTCATCTTCGGACAGTGCGCGGTGTTTGGATCCACTCTGAACCTATTCTTAATCGATTTCGAAAAAGCTTTCGATAGCGTGAACAGGCAATATATCTGAAGTGCTCTACGTAGGAGGGGCATTCCGGAAAAACTAATAGCGATTGTCAGAGTGACATATGATGGCGCGTAATGCTACAAGCTGCATGGAGATAAAATCTCGGAGAATTTTGAAGCCCAAAGTGGAGTTCGTCACGATTGCATCCTGGCACCGATATTACTTCTTCTTGTTATCGGTGGCCGAAAGAGTTGAAGGAGTTCAATGGACGATGATATTTTTCCTCAACCACTTCGACTACACGGGTGACTGGTGTTTGCTCACTTACCGGGCTATGGGCCTTGACTCTGGATTTGGAAAGAGAAGCAAGTAGAGTTGGATTGCAGATAAACACCAACATAACCAAGGTTCTCAAAATGACGTGTACATCGCACTCTGCCGAAACGAACCTTACACGAAGAACTTGGTCGGCACTCGCCTGGCACTCGTACACATTGTGGTGCAAAGGCGGAACTGGCAGTGGATAAGTCACACAATAAAAACGGGCTGCAATTGCATTGCTGGCTACGCCTTGCGATAGAACCCACTCTCCCAAATTGGGCGATGAGTGGGCCTTCCCAAAGGTATTTGACGGAAAAGAGAGTGCAGGCGTATCAGAAAATCTTGGGTTTCAGGTAACCACGAAGGATGGCGTGTAGGTGTGATTGACACGATATACTACATTAAAGGGGTAAATGCGATCATATATATATTTTGGGTTATTGAAGGCTATAAAATGGAACAAAACAAAAACTCGGAAAATACCTTCGGGAAAACATAAGCACATGTCCACTGAATAATTGAAAAAGGAAGTTGATCTATTTCTACAAATATAATATTGCTGGTAGAAGTCTTACCACAAAGTTAAAATTAAAACTTTTGGCAAGTCGTGTTTAAAGGCGGAACCCACATTAGAAAGCCTTTTTCAACGTAGTTTTTTGTTATTTCTTTTTAATGCGGAAAATCAAATAGAATTCAATCACATCTGGATACCATGTTAGTGATATTTCGAACAACTTTTGATAATTTTTTTCGAAAAATTTAAGCCACAAGTAACAAAGTTAGGCGGCATTATTTCGCCGGTGGTCGTAACTAAAGTTACAATTTTTACCTGAATTGTAATTTTGCATTGCTAACTTATTTTCCAAGAATATAAAACGTGAATATGGACGGTACCCATTCATAGCTGCGTCGACAGGTATCCGACATCAAATCACGATACAAATCCCAGTGCCACCAGTGAGATTTGAACCGCGACTTTCGTACGATAGCGTTGTGCTCTAACCATTCACCTATTCGGACACTGTTGAAGTGATTGGAGAGGACTTATTCTGGAACAAGGAGCTAAAAAGATGTCATGCGCATGAAATGGTCCGACCCGGCTATGTTTCAAGGTCAATGTATTAAAAAAAGTCTATTTGGTGAAATCCTCCATTTGGTGCATTTCTGATAACGTTAATATTCCTAGTTCTAGGGCGATTCATTCGTCGATCATGCATGACATAACTCGTAATCATCATCATCATCAACGGTGCAACAACCAGTATCCGGTCTAGGCGTGCCTTAATAAGGAAATTCAGACATCCCGGTTTTTCACCGAGGTCCACCAATTCGATATCCCCAAAAGCTATCTGGCGTCCTGGCTTACGCCATCGCTCCATCTAAGGCAGGGTCTGCCCCGTCTTCTTTTTCTACCATAGATATTGCCCTTATAGACTTTCCGGGTGGGATCATCCTCATCCATACGGATTAAGTGACCCGCCCACTGTAACCTATTGAACCGGATTTTGTATCGCTCATAGATTTCGTCATTCTGTAGACTACGGAATCGTCCATCCTCATATAGGGGGCCAAAAAATTTTCGGAGGATTCTTCTCTCGAATGCGGCCAAGAGTTCGTAATCTTTCTTGCTAAGAACCCAAGTTTCGGAGGAATACATAAGGCCTGGCAAGATCATAGTCTTGTACAGTAAGAGCTTTGACCCTATGGTGAGACGTTTCGAGCGGAACAGTTTTTGTAAGCTGAAATAGGCTTTGTCGGCTGACAACAGCTGTACGCGGATTTCTTCGTCGTAGCTGTTATCGGTTGTGATTTTCGACCCTAGATAAGAGAAATTGTCAACGGTCTCAAAGTTGTATTCTCCTATCTTTATTCTTCCCGTTTGATCAGTGCGGTTTGATGTTGTTGGTTGGTTGGTTTTCGGTGCTGAAGTTGTCAAATGGTCTTGAGAGTGATCATGCTGCTTTTATCTCGCCTAACACATTGGTCAGGGTCACCCTAGTCAGTCTTATTAATTTCGTCGGGATACCAAATTCTCTCATGGCCGTGTACAGTTTTACCTGGCTATGCTATCGTAGGCGGCTTTAAAGTTGTCCATATTCCAATAGTTTCTCCATCGCTTGCCGGAGAGAGAAAATCTGATCTTTTGCTGATTTGTCTGGAGTGAAGCCCCTTTGGTATGGGCCATTCAGCCTAGCAAGACCTACCTACCTCTATAATTGCTGCAGCCGTTCCGACTCCTTTTGCGGCTGGGGCCAGGTATGTTTGTGGCTGTATTAATGACAACGTTCTTCAGGTGGTTGTGAAGATCATTTGTTGTTGCTTCATCTCCAGGACCTCTGTTGACTGCGGTTATTGCGGTATCCATTTCCTTCTTATAGGTGTCGCGGAGGGCTGTGTTGTGGATGGCTTCAGTGTTCACTCTCACCTGATTGTCAGAGGGGATTGTAGGTGGTGTCGTAATCCGACCTCGGCTAACGAGATAGTGGTCCGAGTCTATATTGGCCCCCCTATATGTTCTGACATTCATCAAGGCTGAAAGGTGGCGGCGTTCGATCAACACGTGGTCAATTTGGTTGAAAGTGGTCTCGTCTGGAGAGGCCCATGTATGTTTGTGAACGGCTTTCCGCGCAAACCAGGTACTTCTAACAACCATTTCATGTGACCCTGCTAATTGAATAATCCGCAGTCCGTTATCATTTGTATTTTGGTGTAAGCTATGGGAGGCAACGTATCGCCTGAATATCCTTCCCTACTTGGCTGTTAAAATCCCCAAGTAGTACGCTGCCGCAGCTCTTCATTAGTTATTGTCTTACGCCAGAATACCTCGATCACACAACGCCAACATAAATTGATGAAAGGTTGAAGCTTTTGAGTAATAGTGGTGGTCGCTTTCCATATATAACTCCCAAGTAGTTGAGATAGCTGCATTTCGAAATTTTTCAGCGAAAAAAGCCGCACGTCCAATAAGTTTGGTTCCACCGTTCGATCAAACAATGTTTTCTAAGTATGTAAATTGATCAGCACCCTCGATGTTTTGTCGACTAATACAAATAGGAAAAATGCGATGACCCGTCAGACTAAGAACTTTGGTGCTGTTGATGTATGTCTTCAGTCCAATTTCACCTGCCTCGCTCTCTAAATACAGAGCAGCCAGATATCATCAGTCGAGGTGCTTCAAGAAAATTATTTCGTCCATTGAATTACCATGCGTCCTCCAACCAAGGCAGCATGGAGAACGTCATCAATAAAGAGAAGAAAAAGTGTCCGTGATTAGATAGAACTGTGGCGGCCTCCGCTTTCGATATAAAACTCGTCTAAGAAATTACCTCGATACACCATATGACATATTCTACCTTTATATGTAATCTCTGATACAAGCTAATAATTTTTCTGCAATGCCCCTTTCGCGTACAGCAGATATACTTCGACGATTTTGTAATGCGGTGAGGCATGGTAATGCGGTAATGTTAGTAAATCATCTACCCATCTCTAATGAAAAGCAAGTGGGGCGGTGATGTAAATGTCGCAGACCGTTTTACAATGATCAGAAGCGTTCGGGGATCGGTACAGGAAGATCCCGACCGGAAATCAACTTACTTTTAAGCTTTCGAAGTGCTTCCTGATGCGTTCCGGGATAACTTTAACTTTTGTGGAGAAATGTCCAAAAACCAGCCTCTTTCAAGGAAAAGGATATCTCCGAAGGAGTTCCTCTATTTGAAAAGTGGCTTACGACTCACGAAAACTCAGCTCAATGAAGAAAGGAAGCCAAATTCTACAGAAAACTGCCTTTCATATACATACGAAACCCTTCTTTCTAATTTAGAATTGCATAAACCTCAAAATTCATGATTCACATGATGATCGCAACGCTCCTCAACGAGGAGAGGAGAGAAAGAGAAACTAAATATATACTTGACACAGCAAAGAAGAACGGGTACAGTAGAGATATAATCCTGAATCGGAGCCGAAAGAAGCTGCGCCAGATCTTGAACCAGCAACTTATTATTTGAATTTCAGAAGAGAATACACTGAAGAAGGGAACAGGGAAGCCTGTGGTGGTTTAGGTTAAACTCTCTACCTGGTAAGAAACCACAGACAGACTCGAAGTCTGCGCTGCCTCATTTCTCATCGCTGCCATTGGGGTTTCCTCTGGGGATGGCAAAATGTCAAAGGGACAATTTGCCGAGACCGAGAGCTTGAATCGTGATGTCAAAATTGTTAGAGGCAAGCGAACATAGAGCGTGCCCCTATGTTTGTGGAGCGAAGAACAAGTGAACAGTTGTCTTAACAATTTGCAGTTCAAAAATGTTACGAGTTTATTAAAAAATATTGGTTGCCAGACGAAGTCTCATTGTCGGCCTACCGATACTTAGAATTCTGCCTGACTACTGCGGGCGAACAGACGGTAATGCAAAAAAGGAAGCCTAGGAAAATGAATTTGGCAAAGTTCAATGATCTCTCTGGAAACACAGCGTAGCTCCTTGGGAAACTAAAGACTGTTTTGACACTCCTGGTAAAGATGAGATCCGTTAAACTCAGGTAATTAACCCAGATGACTTCTGAATCGTCCGTAGGTGCTCGAAGTGAGACTCATTTAAAACATACTGTGAGGAATTATAAGGCGAAAGAGAAACTTTAAAGCTGTGTAGACTCCTATAAACGGATGAGTCTGCAAAGTTAGATTCTCTTAGAAAACAGGACAGAAATTTAATTTCAGTGAGGACACAGTCTTTCGGAAGAATGGGACTTTTCCGAAAGAAGAGGTGACAGAAGGAGGAGGAAGGAGAGCTAACAAATGAAAACCAGAATGCATACCATGCTCTTCATTTTTTGGCTTCAAGAATAGGGGATGTAATTCTGAAAGGCGTGATGGGGGGAGGGGAGAAGGCCTTTGAGTATGTACTGTTCAAAAAACTTTGTGATGCCGCGCAGAGATTGCTGTGCGCTGAAGTGGGTGTTTACCACTTTTTGACAACGGAGGCCGCCTCCAATGATACATGCTATTAACACTTCAACCTCAGAATAGTGTGTAGAAAAATACAACGCCCCGTTGAATTGATTGACAGTTGGTACGTCAGACATGGTCTTTCATTCTCTTCAAATAAAATCAGGATGGTATTATTTACAGGAAGGAGGAAACTGAAGGTCTTTCGTTTCCAAAGTGAGGGGAATAACCTTCTCTGAAGAAGTCAAACATCTAGAAGTTATTCAAAATAAGGAGCTTGTCTGAAACAAGAATGTAGAGGTATAGATGAAACAAGCTTTCACAGAGTATGGGCTCTGTAGGTGGATCTAAGGCTCGACATGGGGACATAGGTTTTATACAGTGAAGGGCATTAATGTTACTAGCATTATCGTATTCCCTAATGCATCTATACTGTGGTGGGTTAAGGTGAAACAAAAGGCTTATCACTATTAACTAATCTCACTCCAAATAGGAGTTATTGGTGATTACGGAGCAGTTAAAAGACTGGCTGAACGTTTTTTACTGCGAGTAAAGCTGCATTTAAGGCGTTGAGTAGTTTTTCAATCACTTCAAATATCGGCCAATAATATAGAAATCGATAGAACTCTGAACTTCTGAACTCGATACGATGGAACTTCTCTGGGTACTGGATACCTCAGTTGTAGAGAGAAATTAAATTAAATTAAATTGAAAATGGTTCAATTGCCTCCATGACCGGACCAGGACCAGGAATTGGGAGTGTCGTAGTATTGTCTAAGACCGCTATCAAAAACTGGGAATAACCTCCTTATGGGAACAGGTGTTGCTCGACACGACAAACTTTTCCCGTCAGAACCAAAAAAACATGCTTATCTTGCCGAAAAGCAGGAAGCCTGGCAGAAGTAATGGTTGCGTTCTGAATGGCCATATTTCAATAGCTGGGCGTAAATTCACAATAAGAATTTTATAAGACGATACGTGAGTGCCTAACTTATGGACACATGTTACAGCTGGTAGCATCCCATCCACTAACGGAAATCATGCAATACGTAAACGTACCTGGATGTCCCGTTAGACAGGGGAGTCGAGTATAATGGATCACAACGTTCTCAAGCTATTCTTCTCAACCACCTTCGTGATTTTCAAATTTCAATCTTGATCGTAGATTTCAAGGTTTCAATGTTTCTGGATTTCTTTGTCTATAGAATGTCGACGTACTGAACTGCGCGGGCATCATGTCAATGCTATGCCACATTTTCAATAGTGTCGTTTGGCTTGGTAGACCTTGTCCACCTGCGTTTCATAGCACTCGGTGCTGCTGGTTTTACGACTGAAGTAGTAACGACGAACACACTCACTGTCCGCGACATGATGAGTACTAGCTACCTATTTTCGCATCAAATAATATCCTTGTGGCTGCCAACGGGCCGCTAGTTTCATTATGCTAACTCTAATCTTTTTGATAGATACCATGCCACACATTTATGCCGAAGTCCATTCTGAAGCGTTCTTAAGCATTTTCATGGAACTGAGCTTGAGCATAGTTTCGAAATTCCGAATGCCCTGATTAAACCGTTTGTACCAGTGTAGAAAAGTGAGACTTCCATCAAATATGGGACTTAGATGGAAACTTCCTTTTCCACAATATTGCTCAGGTAAGCTGTTGTGACACTAAATTGAAATACATATCTTTGTCCAGGTGCTATAGCAAATCCCGAGGAATTCAGACCAGCAACAAGCACATAAGACTCGCTGTCAGTGACAGCGACCTTCCGAGTACTTAAGATCCTGGGCATAATCCCAGTCGTTTTCGGACATGGATTGCTTTAGAGACCACAATCAGAGCCCCGCCATAACTGGCATAGCAACGCTGGTTTGCTTTGTATATTGGGGCACGGCGCTCGAGTTGTACAACGCAATTCCACGCTTGAGCCCATGAGGAACTTCCCCGCGAAAAAAGGCGCAATCATAACCACTATGGAACTCTCACAAGAAGGCCAACCGCAAATAACCGGGGCGAAATTCTCAAAGAACATGCTCTCAAAGGCCATGCCGGTTCCTATGATACCTTTGCAGATCACCCTTTTCGGGTTGAACCTTCCAAGTACATGTGATTCGCGCCAAAGGGGGCTTACGAACTAAGCTTGGTTTGAACATCTGAATTGCTACGAAAAGATCCAATGGCCGAATAAAGTAACGATGGTTTGATACGCTAGATGACCAAGCGTCTCACCGATGAATGTGTCGAGCCCGATCTAGACGAGGCAGCACCGCTAGGATATATAACAAAGGCTAAAAAAGAAGAGGATTGCTAAAAAACTACTGAAGTAATAATAACTTAAACGCATTATCATTGTTATTATCATAATGGAAAATAACTACTGTGCCCCTTTTACTGGTTATAGCGTACATATTAACTACAGTATCTCAAGCAAGCGTACAACTGTCAGATTTTTTTTTAATATATTCCCCGCTTCCAAATATTTTAACTTGGTACCTGATATTAAGTTTTCGCCCTCTCGCCACTCCTCTTTGTTCTTGTTATGGACACCGTCAGACGGGATATCCAACGTCCAGCGCCCTACACACTGCTTTAGGCAGATGATGTTTTCCTAGCATCTGATAGCAAAAATGATCTCGAGCAACTTGTCCAAAAATGGACTGATCGCCTCATGAAACACGGTCTCAGATTGAATCTAAACAAAACTGAATTTTTGACGACCGATTCCCATGATACAGGCAGAATCACTGTCAGTGGGAGCGAGCGATTTAAATACCTCGGGCCAACGCTATCAGCTAATGGAGAACTGAACTGTTTAGAAGAAGAAGAATTTTTACTTGAGGTATGTCATACTAACTACCTCATATAAAGTGAAGTTACCTGGGTTTACTATAAAATGCTGCTAAGCAACCACGAAACTGCTCCTTAGTGTTTCTTCGATCCGTTTTACACATTTTTAGGTTTATCGATTTGCAAATCTTTCTAATTTCTTTCTTCTTTCCGTAGGTCGCTTGGATGCATTTCGAACAATCTGCAATTTTAACTGTACATAATCATGTGATTACGCGCAATCCACGCATCAGTGTAACGCACGACAAACACGATAAGCATCGAACCTGGTTCCTGCATATCAACAACGTTCAGGAAGAGGATAAAGGTCGTTACATGTGTCAGATAAACACCGTAACAGCCAAAACACAATTTGGATACGTTCACGTTGTTGGTGAGTACTGAACAAAGAAATCTTCGAATCCTTTCCATTTTTCTCTCCGTTACCCGGTAACTTCCATGTGCACGTTTCACCCTTCCGAAAAAGACGACCAGAGGCACTCGCCGCCAAACCCGAAACGAAAGATAGTGGAAAAATCTTAAATCCTCATAATCCCCTAATGACATCTCGAACGGAGCAAGGGAGCAAATCACAAGCAACAGAACCCCCGTGTATTGTCTTTAGAACGTGTTAGTGGTGAACGGCGAACAGGGGATGGAATAAAATGAAGGACGAAAGCAATCTGCCTAAAAGTTGATGGCCATTACACGTCGGACGAGAAAACATAAAAAAGTATAACGGCGAAGTTTTCTAATAAACGATTACGGAATAGCTGGTAGCGTAGAGTAGGTGGATTCGGGGTGGTCATTGTCATAGAGTTACTGGAAGGGAGATGGTGGAGTGTTATATGGATAACCATTTAATTATT
Source organism: Hermetia illucens (assembly GCF_905115235.1). NCBI lineage: Eukaryota > Metazoa > Arthropoda > Insecta > Diptera > Stratiomyidae > Hermetia > Hermetia illucens. Next base: position 122,953,595 of record NC_051851.1, on the reverse strand, counting down.
AGTTGGAAGGTTTTTCAATTCCTATTCAGTTTCAAGAAGCTGGCAAAAATGAGAGAGTTGCATCAATTTATTTGATGTTTCCAGCCCTTTGACATGGCTAAATTGACAACAATGTCAAGTAAGCTTAAAAAGAAAATGCTTAGAGAAAAATGAAAAAAACTCCTGACATTTTAAGGCAGTTATGTGACCAACGAATGGCCTCGAGATTTCTGCATCAACGGGTATTCGTCAATATGCCGGCCATAAGTATTGCTGGCGTATTAATGACATTATTTTCATCCTGGCTTCTTCATCCGAGATGGTCATCTCTTTGAACGTCTGCCTCCTTTTCTCATTTATAATTCTATTCTCGATTCTAATCAAAAGTTAGTTGTGCTGCCAGAGTGGTGACGTCCTCGAGTTCAAGGAGTGAAGAAAGTCCTCGGATCGCTTATTTGAAAGCAGGATGCGGCAGTAATGTGAATGAAGGGTTTGGTGCGGCATCATGAGAAACTTCTTCTTATATAAAGGACATTTTTGGATAAATAAAGTCTCGTTTGTTTTTATTTGCCCGGCGAATATGCTGATACATGATTGTCATCACATACGTGTACGTATATTATGTGCTAAGTTTGACCCTCACCACTGGAAATCAGAAGCCTTCCTGAGTGGTATTTTTTGGCAGTTGCGGTGATCTTTTCCTTTTCATGGGCCGGCACACAGCATAAGGTTACTACAATCAAACGGGTAATATTTTGAGCATTTTAAGCCACACGTGGTCGTGATTGGTTAAGTTTTCAACTTTTCCCGACATATTAGGCTTTGTTTTTCGTCCTGCTTGCTTGCCTCGTATGGCAAGTGGTGTACTCCCTTAACTCTGGGCGGCAGTAGAAAACTACGGAGTAGAAAAGTTTTATTCAGAACTCTTGTGCTTGGATTTATTACTCGATCAAAATTGCCGTACATCAAAATCCATCTTAGGCCAACAATATGTTACTTTGCCTCCTGTCCAGTGGCGCCCGTTCTCGTGTCATTCAAGCTTTCGGACGTTTCCAAGATGTTATACGAAAAGTTTTGTGTCTTTATGTTATTTTTTGCTTTTTCGTATGAGTTTAGTTAGGAAAATTAATTAAGAATGGCATGGCTGATTAAATATATCCTTCATGGTTGAATTGTCGAGGTCATAGAAGAAGAAATAAATATTCTAAGTGAAATGGGCGAAAATAAGATGACATAGTACAAATTCTAGGTTTGAATGGTCGTAACGCAACATATAACTGATTATAGAACATATGGAGATAGTATTGCTATATAGAGGAGAGGACTTTCGTGATCAAATTTTATAGAAGCGGACGCTGCTTTGTCAGCTTTAAAAATTGATCCAAAGGCTTTCTTATTTCGCAGTTATTTCTGATTATGACAAGCAATCTCTTCCGGTCCCGATCCGCTTCTGCACAATGTGGAGAATAGCGCGTCAACCACACCTACACGCTATCGTTTACGGTTACTTGAAATGGACTTCAACTCCCTGCAGGACATCTAGTGTTCTGCACTAAATGCTTTTAGGGCGATCTACTCGCCGGTCACCTTGAGAAAATAGGTCCGACTGTATGGCGTACTCAGCAATTTCTCCGGTTATGTGTGTCGCTTTTTTTACTTATTTTATGATGAAAAAAAAAGACAAATTTTATTTTTGAAATGCCGTATAATGAGTTTTTATTCCTCATATACCAGTATTTCGAGGACCAGTTTTTCTTTTCCTCAGTGAGTTTTTGTCTGAAGTGCTTATGGTCCAGCTTGTCCTTAGATGCCTAAATCCAGGCCTTAATTATTTATTCAGCAATTATGTTTGGAACTTTAAAGTGGCAATGGTGGTCATTTCCCATGTGCTACACAGAAAGAACACAAGCACAGAACAGTGTGAACTTGATCATGGTGTTGGGATAGCAGTTTTTCCAGATTCTATACAAGGCAGCTAAAGCAGATTAACGCTGTTAATGTCTCGAGCGACATCTAGTTCGGTGCCATTGTCGGCAGAAACTACACTTCCTAGATACACAAATTAGTCGACGCCTTCGATGCTCTGCTCATTAATAGATAGGGAGGGTGCGGTGACTCGTTAGATTGAGAATCTTAGTTTTGAAAGTGTTTATCTTCAGTTTATTTCTATTTCTACGTCCATGACCCAAGAAGAGAGCAAACAGATGTCATCAGCGTAATCAAGGTTTATGAGAAAACATGTAATCGTCCATTAAATTCTTCCACTCCAAGCAGAATGAAGGGCGATAACAAGGAGAAATACTATGGTTGATAAAATGCAACCCTAGTGAACTTTGCTTTCGACCTCAAATTCCTTTGAGGTTCTTTCTTGATGCAGTATGTGACATTTAACACCATCATATCTCGCTCTGGAAACATATATTAACGTCTCCAGGATGCTACTCCTGCGTTAAGGACAGAAATCTCTGCTCACGCTATCGAAAGCTTTCTCGAAATCGATGAAGCGAAGGTGAAGCGAATATCTAAACTCCCCACACCGTTCTAAGATCCAGTACGGAAACCAGTCAAGTTTGTTCTTCAATGGGTTCCAGGATTATCTAGTATCTTTGCGCCGACGAAGAACACGTAGATAATGCTGCAATTATCACACTCAAGACGATAATACCCTTCTTCCCCTCTTTGGGAAGTCCCAGGATTTTCGTACGAGCGGAAGTATAAGATCTACAGAAATTGCAGCTACAGCAATACATAATTCTGCAAAAGAACGTCAAGAGCAAAAGCTTTACTCCATTTGAGTGTATTGATGGCGGAAATGAGTCCTCTTCTGCTTGGAGGAACAATCCCTATTAGCATATTACGGTGACTATCCGTTTCATCCAGAAGAGTTGGAAATGGAGGGTTAAGGACCGTCCTGAATTCTTCCTTCTACCTCTTCAGTCGATCGTCTCTGTGAATGAGAAGCCTATCGTTAATGTCCTTTATAAGACCATCAAAAGGGTTGCGACGACAAGCAAGTTCTTTTGTGATGCAGCATTCACTTTTGAAATCATCATCGTTCTGCGGCATCTTCCATTTTCCTCATCAGCGCAATAATAAATTCCCTTTTTTTGATGGCGCACAGTCCGTTCCGAGCAGGTTACTGTCGAGACACAGCTGAATCATACAAGTAGTCGCAGGGCGGTTTGTTCAACTCAGCCAAAACTAAGGAAATGGGGTCAAGATAAATAATCAATAATGACAATGAAAAAATTTCCGCGAAGCAGACTGGTAAGCGTGGCTAGGTTAAGAAATAGAGGGGCGCTCTAGCTACAAATGCTTGGAACTTTTAATAGGCCCAATGCGCGATTCCTTAAAATTGCCTATGGGAAGGTGGCGTTCGCAAACTTTTGCAAATCCGAGAATGTCCTTCACAGGGTGGAGAGTGAGGCGATTCTTCACTTAAGAACACCTTTCCAATGTACCCTCGCTTAAGAAAACTTTCCAAAGAATCTTAGTCTAAATTCTCAAGACATTTGGGTATGAACTATAGGACCGTCCCCTTTTTTTTCTCACATTGGGTAGTTTTGGAATAGAAGAATACTAATGCCGCTCTAGAGGCCTAGGGTCCATTCTCAACAATTTGCGTCTGATGGAAAGAATTCGAATTTCTCCATTCGGCTGGATGAATCCTTCCGAGTAGACTAGATATGGGAGACGCCAAATGCTGGCTCAGGTCCCGGCATTGATTCTTAGCGAGTTCATTTGGCATCCACATGACGAATGTTTCGCTCAGTCGTGCAGGTCCACACCAACTAGTTTGATATGTGCTCCTAGTCAGTGCTGATAATGTTTCCTGACAGTCGGAACATATTCGGATGATGTAACCCCGCTATTTTTGACCCAGACATTTTTCTGGCAACAGAAACAGATACGGTTCCTCCGAGCGGTTGGACATAAACGTTTTTTTTTTCGAAAATATTCCCGAGCTCGATCCACCCTCTATCACTGACAGGATTAAGCCTGCAATCCTAAAACAGTTGTGACTATTTTTCAATAATTTTTCTCTTCTGGTGATTACGGATCTCTACTCAAAGACAATTTTGGAAACCATATGATCCGCAGGTATTAGATGTTTGTCTAGGAATTTGCTGTTGGACACATGATATTATTGGTCGCTTTTCCATGCGCTAATAGTATCAAACCTGTATGCGAGATTTAGAATGGCTTGGAAAAAAATATGTTATATGAAAATAAAAAGGAAGAGGAAAAAGGATGACGACGGAGAAAAAATATAGAAGAAATAGTTCGTGTAGTTCATTGGCTTGAGAAATATAATTGACCGACAGCCGTTTGAATTACAGCCGAACTGGTTAAATATGGAGGCGATCAGCTACCCTAAATGTGCCATAAACTAATATTCAAGTGTTGGGATAACGTTACTGAGCAACATCTATTAGATCTTCTCCGCTATCATTTTAGGCCCGATAGCCCAAAAAGGGTTAACTCAGCAACAGATCAGATTTTGTTTCTGCGACAAACGATGGAAAATCTCTTTGAATATGATCATTAGTTCCAGCATTTCTCCACCGACTTCAAGGCCGCCTATGATAGCATAGGTTCAAACTTTACATGGCCATGAGAGAATTCGGCATCCGACTACGTTGATAAGACTGATTACGCTAGGGATTTCCTATCATTTTTCCTATCATTATTAACTTGGAAATTGTCCGTAATACTGATGTGAACTCCACGCAATTACTAGGCTATGCTAGCGATGTTGACATAATGGGAGGAATACGACAAGACGTACAAATCGCCTGCACCCAGATCGGGCAGGTGCGGTCGATGCGAAATCTTAGGCTGCATACTAATGAAGGGACGAAATGTATTTTTGAAAAGTCAGCAACAAAAACGAAAGAAACAGCAGCATCGAATAGCACTAGTCAACTGGGTTCTTAAGAAAAAAAGTTGCAAATGAGAAGAATTTACCGAAGATTTTTTATCCAATTTCGTAGTCTATATAAATGAGCGATACCAACCGTCTGATTGCAGTACACCAAACAGATTTTGGGAATATCGAAGTGGATCTTGGCGCAAAACCGGAATGTCTGGTACAATGGAGTCCGTAAATAAAAATAAAACAAGTCGGGAAACCGGAAGCTTGACGCTTCAGGTATAAAAGGTTTTGTGCTTCCCTATGTGAGGAGAATAACGTAGTTTTCCATTCGCTTATAGCATTGTCCCGAGATATTGAAATCGCTCAGTTCTGGGCAGGTTACTGTCATTGCCAGAACAGAGCGATTTAAGTATCTCGAAGGGCAGGTTACTGCTATTGCCAGAACTCAGCGATTTAAATATCTCGAGTCAATGCTATCAGCCAATGGAGAACTGCGTAATGAAATTATTTCACGCATTAATACAACCTGGATGAAGTGGCATTCCCCAACTGGTGTTCTTTGTGATCGACGTATCAGCGCACGTCCCAAATCTAAAATTTACTGCAATGTCGTCCGTCTGCCGCTCTCTATAGTTCTGAGTGTTGGCCGACTATAAAGGACAATGAACGGCATCTTGCGGTAATGGGGACGAAGATGTTGCATTGCACTGGTGGCGTGACACGTTTTGATAACGTCTGAAGTGAGAATATCCCCCATCGATGTGGGTTTGCATCGATTGTGGAAAAACTGCAAGAGAGGCGTTTTCGATGGTGTGGTCACGTAACTCACGCTAACGAGAATTCAATTATGACGTAGTGGTCAGAACATCGAAAACAATGGGAAGCAACCAAAAAGCCGGCCAAAACAATGGTGGGTTGATACGCTGGATGGGGATTTAAAGGGCTCGCGATTACATCTTGATCAGGCATTTGATAAAATAAAATGACGAAAAGGATCACCACGAGCCGACCCCGCTTGTGAACTGAAGGCCAAAGAAAAAGAAAAAGATGTGAGGAGCGACGAATGCACGACAGCTCCGTGTGATATAGCTGCAAATTACATTGCCCTCTATTTTCTAGAAAGCAATTTCAATAAATCTTTTGATGGAAAGTCCTGTGTTGATAATGGTCAACTTCATGCGCTTCACGCTCTCAGTTTAATATTATTAGCCAATGCCAACAATTTAACCAACATCAAATATAAAAAAAAGCTAGGGAGAATTAGATTCTTCTTGAATGGAATTTTAATATTTCACTCGAATTTCAATTATTCTCGTTAATTATGACGTCAGCATCTATTTGTATGGCTTAGGATCCTGTTAATTAGCACGAAATTGATAAGTTTGAACTTCTATAACTTTGACACTAATGGTTGGATTTTCATGGAACTTAGCATGTGTATGCACGAGGCTGTCGTCTATGTCGGTGCAAAATTTGGTATACCTAGGATGAACTCAAGGGGAGCTTTTAAGTCAATTTCTAAAAATTGATAATATACTATTAGTAAATTTATTTGAGCAGATACCGGAATGGGACATCTCTCGAAGATTAGATTTCACATAAGTGTTTTACACAAAACCTTAAAAAGAGCTGCCGATAAATAGATTCTTCATAAATGCAACTTTAATATTCCACCCGAATGTCAATTATTCCGGGTAATTATGACGTCATCCGGATAGCTGATAGCTGAGTGGTTAGAGCACAAGGCTGTCGTACGGAAGGTCGCGGTTCAAATCTCGCTGGCGGCAGTGGGATTTGCATCCTGATTTGACGTCGGATACCAGTCGACTCAGCTGTGAATGAGTACCTGAGTCAAATCAGGGTAATAATCTCGGGCGAGCGTAATGCTGACCACATTGCCTCCGACAGTGTTCTGTAGTGTACCGTTACGGTCTTGAATGAAGTGCTCTAACACACTTCAACGCCCTGATCCAATATGGATTGTTGTGCCAACGATTATTATATTATTATTAATTATGACGTCAGCACCTGATTTGCATGGCTTTGGAAGCAGTAAATTCGCGCGAAATTGTTAAGTTTGAACTGCTATAACTTTGGCGTTAATTGCCAGATTTTCACGAAATTTAGCACGTATGTACGAAATATTGTCCTCTATTCTGGCGCAAAATTCGGAAGTCCTAAGATGAATTTAAGAGGAGTTTTTCAGTAAATTTCTAAAAAGTAGTAGTATACTATTAGTAAGTTTATTTGAGCAGATATCGGAGTGAGACATATTTTGAGGCCTAGATTTCATCTTCCGAAAATGAGTCCTATCTCACTTCAAATGCGTATATTTTGACTCCTTACTCACGCACTTTGCAATTTATGCCAAAACTAATGTCAGTTTCGGGAAGTACAAACCAAGACCTTTCATTTGCTACCCTACACAACTATATCCGGTGAACAAATTTTTTGAATCCCCCCCTTTGCATGTATGGGGAGCCTCCCTTTAAATTCCACCTAAATTTATGGCACTCGCTGTATGCGTGGGATTTCATAGTTCCCATCTGTCCACCAAGTTTCATTCGGATCGGTTTAGCCGTTTTGGAGAAAAATGCGTGTGACAGACAGACAGACATTGAATCGATTTTAATAAGGTTTTGTTTTACACAAAACCTTAAAAAGCGCAAATATATGCGGCTCAACCGTTAGGCCAAGACACCCAGACGTTTGATTTTCATCAAGTGGTAACTGACTGTTGCGTGCTTTCGTTGAACTGGCCTTTCTCAAGGCTGTTGTATAATAACATGCTAGTTGTTTTTCGGAAGCTCCTATTTCCACTCTGATGAATGGGATTTTATGTTGAGCTCTCTCCTGTCCTTTCCAATGATTAGGAAACGCTCTTTACATTATCCTGATAGGTAAGCATCTGAACTAAAAAGTCAATTTTGGAGTTCCGCTCGGAATACCAATCCGTTTGTAGATTTCCCATGATTTCTAGAAATTTCTGAACTTAATTTATTGTTTTGGGGTGGTTTTTGTTTTTGAACATTATTCATAAGAGGCTGACCCATGGATTAATATTCGACTGGAAGTACAGTTTTGTGTAGTATTCCTGCTTGCTCAAGAATATTGCAGAAGTTCCAGAATTCTTATCGTAGTTTGTAATGATTGGGCATGACAAGGTCTTCTTGCTTGAAGTTTCGCTAAGCCATATATTTCAATTTCTTACTTCTGTCATTTGTTGGATCTCTTGTTTGGGAATAAACGCCATCTTGGCATGGAAAGTGACACGGTATGATTGTTCGCTTCCGGTCATCGCCTCCTTCTAGAACCAAATCAAAAGTGTTCTAAAAGCTCTCGCGGACCAGCCAAATACTATAGCTGCCACGCTGAGAGAATTTCCGTTTTTCTTTCGTTGCATACTGCACGGGTGATGTGGAAGAAGGAACTCTCTCGAGACCTTTGACCATCAACAATGGTCTAAGACAAGAAGATGTCCTATTATGCATCCTTTCAATCTGGTTTTGGGAACAATGATCCGGTATCCACCATTCTGTTCAAGTCTACTCAATTTCTGGTCTATGCTGATGATATTATAAGACGTACACCCGAAATGTATCTTCATTCATATGGAGGTGACGCGAGATTTTGGACTGCAAATTTACGAAGCTAAGACGAAATGCATTGTTGCAACGTCAGCATTAAAAATGAAAAAAATAACAACATTAAACAGCACTAGGCAACCGAGAACAATAAAAATATGACAGTATAACCTCGGAACCGTTGATAATTGCTCCTCTCCATGGTCAAAAATCATAACCAATAACAGAAATGAGAACAAAATGCGTAAACGGTTATTGGCAGCCAACAAAGCCTATTCCAACTTACAAAAGCTGTTCCGCTACAAATGTCACTACAGGATCAAAGCTCTTACTATACAGACAACAATCTTCAAATTTGTGAACACGCGCTTTCGAGATAAAAATTCTGCGGAAAATCTTCCATACACGAGGATGGACGATCCCGAGCCTATATAATGACAAATTTTAGGAGCCATATCACGACGATGTGGATAAAATAGGGCTGAATAGGCGACAGATCATTTAATCGATAAGGATGAGGATGATCCAGTCCAAAAAGTCTGGATGTTGAATATTTCTGGTAGATAGAGGAGATGTGATAGACCCTGAGATGGAGTGATGGCATAGGCTTTTAGTCATACTGTATTGGATCTCGGCGCAAAATCGGAATGTCTGTAGTTGCTTACTAAGGCAGGCCTACACCGGATATCAGTTGTGCCGTTAATGATTGCCTGAGGAAGAAACATTTATTCGCCTAAGCCAGACATAACTTAATAATATTTTGCCGCTGTTGATCCGTTGCCTAGGTGTGATAGCCACATCTACTGCAGTGAGCGTGGAAAAATTGTTGCATCGTACTAGTCGCGGTGGACGCGCTTATTTGCCCGACGTTAAAAATGATTGGTATGAGGAATCCAAGTCATCTTGAATTATTCCACTTGATGGTTATTCTATGCTAATGACATTGACATTATATTAAAAAACAAACCTGTTGTAAAGAAAGCTCTCGTCGAAACTGAGCAGATCCTCTGGGACCATACTTCGACGAGAGCACGACCGAGTTTGCGGTGGTGGCATTACAATCGACAACGGTGATGAGGCGTACTGCTCAACTCCGGATTAACTGATAGAAGCAAGCTCAACTTGGCCGAAATCGACAATAAAGACTATAAAGATAATATTCGTGGTAAGAGACAAAGAGATGGATCATGCCTTGGCGAAGCGATGGTGTTGGCCAAGACGCCAAATATTTATTAGAAATAACGAACTGTGATGAAGCGAGATCGGAACTTTCGCTACCGGTAGGCCAAGACCAGATGGAAATTATGCGTCAGTGATAATGATGATTATTATTAGATAAAATTTTGTAGTTAATAGGTGACGGAAGACTTGATTAGCATATAATAGCTTCATATACTTGAATGTGGGCTTCTGCGAGTTTTGCCGTCTCATAATTGACAACATATTGTTCGAGTGTACACGAGTTCCCAGTTAGATTAGTTTTGAACGGAACTAGGGCTTGACAAAATACCATCGTAGGTGATCGCCAGACTTCGTCTTGGTAATGTGTTCCTACAGAATAAGTGAGTTCCAATTGCCAAACTCGCTACAAGCAATATTGTTGTTTATTGTCGCCAGCAGACATCAATCGCCGAGAGCCGATATTGTTGAGTAATTGCCGATAATGGTTAGCAATATCGTCATAAAACGCATAGTGATGAACATGGTTTCAATTCAAGAAAATAAAGCAGAGGATTCTCTGGAAACAAAATTCAGGTGACCAATCATGACTAGATTTTAGGACTAACATTTTAAGAATTTTCTAGGATAGCATCTGCTATTGCTTCAAAGACTAAAAAACCGGTTCCAAACTGACCCTGTTCCCGCATTTCTCTGTGGGAATGTCCGAGTGCTTATTAGAAAACCCTATTTTTAAGGTTTTGCTTAAAGACATCTGTTACACTAATTTTTGCCGGGAGAATTATACTAGAACAAAATCATCTACATATTTCGTGTAAATTGATTGTACCTTAAGTAGTTTAGAATGTCAGCATCATATTTCTAACTACCAGCTAAGTAGGGGTGGAATCGTGGTGCAATGAAATAACTTAAGACTATTTTTATAGGTGCTCACACTACTACTGGTGTATGAGGTTCATGGAAGATTTATACCAAAGAAACAGGGAATCGAATATTCTTTCATTTTGGCTTGACATTACCATCACTTGCTCAAACAGTCTTTTTATTATCCCCGATTTTACATGCAACTCTTTATGGAATATTGACTTTCAGCATGAAATTCTTTGAACAAAAATCATTCAAGCAAACACACCAACATATGCATGCCGCCACACAATTATTTGCGCATACATATCCAAATTTATAGAATATATTGCACATTACTCCCTTAGATCTGATAAATGTATCTTTCCGCCAAAAAGTTGCAATCCATAAAAATATCTCAAAGTTGGCTTTTTGTCTGAAAACGTGCTACGTCATCTCTTTCGAAGCTCTCCCCATAATGTTGACTGCGCTCCTCCGCTTCCAACCAAACTTTTCCTGTTGTCGCGCTCACGATGGTCTAAATAGGATCTGACATGGATGCAGGAAAACAGAAATATATCATCCTGAGTATAGTTGCACTACAATAACACATCAATTATCCTTTTTTCTGTTCTGTTTAGCAAGTGTGGAGTTTTTTCATTCGTCCTTCGCCATGCCTTAGTTCTTCTCATGTATGGGATCGTTGGTTCCATCGAATTATTGAAAAATTACCCAGTTTCAACTTGCTCTCTAGATTTGAGATCCTATCCATTGGGATGGGAAGAAGGGCAGGATGTAAACAGCAAACGAGAAGTGCAAAAACAACAAGGATTCGGCAGTGTATTAACACAGTCCAACTTCTAGGATTACCGAGGATACGCATTCTGTATAGCCATAATATCCGGAAGTTGTTGGAAACTATGACTACGATTGAGGATAGTTCTAGGTACGATTTTTGTTGCACTGCTGCAAGTGTGCAGGGACGTGCATACGTATTGTGTCATAAACTGCAGAAATTGTTATTGTTGCTTTTGTTGTTGCGTTCGTAATTGGTTCCTCTCATTCTTTTTCCTCCTTTGTGCTGATGCACGTTCGTAAATCATTTGGCACCATGAAATCGTCCTGCTAGCGAAGCGTGCGAATAACCAGGATATTTGAAAAGTTTGAAACCTACGATTTAAGTGCTATATTTACCTTAAAGTTATGTTTTTACTAGGGAAAAACGGGACTGTTAGTGCTTTGTTTTTAGCTGGAAATTTTTTTTTCCGGCAAAAGATCTTGCTTCCTCTCAGCTCATGTGACAAACATTTCAAGCTCTATGATATGTCTGTCAGCTTGCGGAGGAATGCGCCATTCATAACCGCAGAATTTTAACCTTCCGTGTCAGCACTTTGGCTTGATGACGGCACAGATGCACTCATTGTTTCTACGTTTCATTCAAGCTTTTCATTGCATCTCTCCACAGAGCTGTATCAGTGAGTTACTGTGGACACCCGTTCCTACAAGCATTTACCATTTGGATATTCCCTGAAGTGCTACATAGCACAGATCTTAACCTACTTCAACTGCTATCGATGATTTGGTCGTTTGTAACAACGGCTATGTCGGCCAGGCTGCCGACTGTTTAGGCTTAGTATGCTTAGCTATGGTTTAACCTTTGGGAAAACCATAAAAAGCAAAACGTTTGTTTTTGCGATGGCAGCTAACATGCTTCAATTTAGTGAAATGTATGTATATTGGCGAAAGGGAAAGCCACTAGTTAATGCAACCGGCTGCGATCGGAGTTCGGGTGCTAGTCACATGTTTGCTCTGCTATTGCCCAGAGCTTTTGATACTGCAGGCTCTCCATTGAAACAGCTTTAACTCTAAGGACCATATCGATGAAGATTATAACGAATTTAAAGTAAAAACAAAGGAGAAGGCGAGAAGTACGCCGGCCGTACATCTGATATTTGAGCGCCTGGGAAGTACAAAGTCAAGACAAAGGTGCTGTTTCCGATATGTAAAGAATTAAACGTAGGGGCTGGTTTTGCTGTCCACACGCTTCTAATTAATGGTACCCCCACTGCAGAAGGGGAATAAGGAGATAATTAAAATGTTTGTTGCGTATAAGTATTAGTTCTTATTAGGTGACCTGCCCACCGCAGCCCACTTCGCGGGATTTAATCTACAACCAGAAGATCTTAATGTTATCCATAAATTTTCTCCTGTAGGGGTTGAACATTTTCCGAAGAAATTTTCTCTCGAACACGGTTAAGGGTGCGCAATTTTTCTTGGAGGACCGGCAAGATTATTATCTTGTAACGTAAGAGATTTGAGCCTATCGTGAGACGTTTTGATCAGAACAGTTTTTGGCTATAACTGTGCGCGGATTTCATTATCATAGCTGATATTGGTTTTGATTTTTCACCCTAGATACTAGAAATTATTAATAGTTAATAGTATATTATTATTATTTGAAAAATTTCTCCGAGCCCCCCTTAAGTTCATCCTAGATTCGCATTTAAGTAATATAGACTTTGTTAGGGAGTATCATATTGGGAAGTGGTGTAAATCCTACTATCATTAAAAAAAATTATATGTCGTCCACGCCACGAGATAAAATGTTAGCACCACATCGAATTGAATATGGGTATGGGTACATACACTACGAGCTGTGTATAATTGGAACCATCGTGTACCCAAATACTATTACACAAAATATCAACAACACCTTTTATACCTGATACGCCGAAGTTCCGATTTCCGACTTGTTTTTGTTTGATATTGTGTAGGTAGGTGAAATGCATATACGCGCAAAGTGCCGACTCTCAGACAAACTATCAGCTAAACCACCCTCCTGGAACATCTAGGACTCAAAAGAAGAATCGTTTAACACAATACCTCAGGGCAGGCCTACTACAGCGTAGGAGCAAAACTTCTGTGGATTTGGAGAACCACAGATGCTCTGGCATATCTTCTATCCATCTCTCTATCCTCTTTCTCGAATTAAGAATGCCTTGAGTGCAACGTGTCACTCTGCTCCATATGCCCTCACTCTGCAGCATGATCTCAACTATAGTTTTCGGAGGCCACTTGACACGCTTCCATCGAAAGATGATGGCGCTCCACCTTCTGAAAAAGAAAAACGTGCGGTAGGCTTAATCCAACATATCCATGCAATAAATGTAGTCGGGCGACCGCTATTTCCTGATTCTGTGCAGGCAAAGTTGAAAATATCCGCTGCTGAGCGACTGGGGTGCTTTCTATTGAACAACAGTCACAAGCCTTTGCTGTAATGCGCGCTCCATTTATCCCTCGGTTCTATTTCCCTGGCTTCCAGCCATGCCCTGAGACCGGGCTCTGTCTTTGCTTTCAGCACCATTACTGCACGCTCCAAGATAGTAAGTAGTAGAATGCAAGCGCAAAACCCTCCGCCATTATACTTGCGCTAGACGCTTGTGATACATCTTCTTATTGAAGTTCATATTTCGGAATTATAAATAAAGTCGAACTAAACCACACTCATCAGTAAACGATAACTGCTGGATAAGGGACCTGTTTGAAGAAGCTCATCTTTACATCTATGATGCTGTCATGGCCATGCCTCCACCAACTTGAATAGGGACGACTGCGGGAGCCTTCTCCAGAGAATCGATCGAGTGTACATGAAGCTTGTTCAACTGTACGCGTGGTAACTAGCGTCGAAATATCATGCAAGTATCCGACCAGATGCGATTCATTAAACATCTCGAGTCTTAGAAAACAAAGTATAAGGTCTAGAACAACTATGGATCCCTGTGCTAACCCCGATGTTACATTCGGTTTCCACCGTTCTTCCTGTGTCTCGTAGGGCAGGGTACGGCATTTAAAGTAGTCCCCCAATATCCGCAAAGGAAAATTTTCCAGCAAATGGCTCCACTTTTTAGAACTCAGGCTAATTAATGAGACGTACGTGGAAAATTACGATTGAGGTAATTATAAAAAAAGCCTTGTAAAAAAGTTATTTATTAAAGAATGCTTATCAAAATTCTCAATAAAAATTAAAACAAGAAATTTGAAAAAAGCGTTCCAGCCGTCTCTGTTCTCGGTTTAACAATTCTTTGATGATATGTTTGTTGGGGGATATTATGACACTCCTCTAACACAGCAGTCTTGAGTTCTGCTGGGTCATAGGGGCGGGTGCTTTTGATCGTACACATTTTTGAGGTTTTTCGAAATGTACTCAATTGAGTGAAGATCGCAACTGCGTGCCAGCCATGATAAAACTTGAATCCCGATTTCATTAAGGTACTCAGTGATGAATCTAATTTCATCCATTGTCTCTATCGAACATAACAAGTTCCATTCGAGGTTCATAGGAGAAACCTCTCCAAACTATTATATTATGGAGGATATAGCGCATGAAGGAAAAGTTCCATGTGGACCACTTAAAGCTATTCTGCTTTCACACCAAAACAGGACGTACAGAGCGTCAACAAAAGCCGCTGCCCTAGCCGCATCAGATGGATTAAGTGCCATTTTCTACAGTCACAAACAATGAGCGAAATTCAAATTAATCAATATTCACAGAAAACAACGGGAAAGGATTTTAAAGTAAAAACCTGGAAACCTTCCGGTGACACAAAATTAAGAAACGAAATAGCCGTACAAGGATTCCCACTTAACAAAAAGCAAAACAGCTGAGAAGCCATAGTTAACCAACAGGACGACAAATTATATAATAATAATAATCGTTGGCGCAACAACTTATATTGGATCAGGGCCTTGAAGTGTATTATAGCACTTCATTGGAGACCGCAACGCTACACTACAGTACACTGTAGGAGGCACAGTGGTCAGCATTGCACTCGCCCGAGATTATTATCCTGATATGATTCAGGTACTCATTCACAGCTGAGTCGATTGGTATCCGACGTCAAATCAGATACAAATCCCCTTGCCATCAGTGAGATTTGAAACGCGACCTTCCGTACGACAGCCTTGTGCTCTGACCAGTCAGATATCCGGACGTTACAACTGTAAATTGTATAGGCGGGTGTTAATAATGCCTGTGAGTGTGCATTCGAATTAGAGGTATAGAAGTATTTTTGACAGATCGTTGTACCTTGTTCTGTTCGCAAAAAATTGTTCAGTGCAAGTCCAAATCGAGTGATTTGATTCCGCTATGCGGCGAATGGCCAGTAGTTCCAGTGGTCACGTATATCAAGTGCGTTGAAGAAAGCTTCATCCTTATCGGTTTCCCTTCCTTCTCTTTAGCCTTTGTTCCATTCACAAGTAGGGTCGGCTCGTCCAGAGTGCGCCATTTTGTTCTATTAACGACCTGATCTGCCAACGTCGCTTACCATCGACTTCGATGTTCAGACCAATCTTGGCAAGTGCATTCTCATCAGCGCGAACTACATCACCATACAATCCATCGGCCAACACTCACAATCATAGAGGCTGATAGGGCAAACGGCAAATTTGAGATGCTCGTTGATACGTCGATCACAAGCACACCAATTGTGGGAAGCCATTTTATTCAGGTTGCGCTAATGCGAGAAGCAATTTCATAACGCATAGCATTAATCCGATTTACCATTGTTTGACCTTCGAACTCCGCCATGATATTAACATAGTATGCTGGTCCCAAGCCCAGGTAAAGAAGGAAGGTTTGAGGCAACGTACTGCATTATCCTCAGTAAAATAAAAATAAAATGCTGAGATCAGGGACAGAGATAAATAGAGTATAGTTGGAGTTATTCCACTATGCTAAATCCTACCTGATCTTTCTTGATGACAGGTCCCGCGACAGGCCGACCAAGAAAATGCATACAATGTCATTACAAACATGATGATCAGATTGAGTCACAAGCCTCGGAGAAATGCTAGTACGTCCACCTTAGTCGACGTGGCACGATGGGCCCCGGTTCTGTCGAGAAATGGGCAAGGATTCTTGACGCATAGACGGCGTCAGGACGTAAGCAAGTTAGTCCGAACAAAACAAATACGAGTATGCACGCTAAATGTTGGTACCCTAACTGGAAAAACGGAGGAACTCGCAAGAGCCCTTCAGAAAAGGCGCATTGATATCTGCGCTCTGCGAGAAACGCGATGGTCTGGTTCCAAAAGCTGCGACATTGAACGCGAACGCGGTAAAAATGGCTATAAATTTCTCTATTTTGATAACCCACACATTCAATATGGTGTTGGCATCGCCATCTCAGAGGGTTTCCGTGATGCCATTAAAGAAGTCGAACGATTCGATGATCGGCTAATGAAGCTCATCATTATATCAGCTGATCGCACTATTTACTTCTTCACCGCGTACGCACCACCGAGAAAGATGCCTTTTGGCAACTTCTTGATGAAAAGACTTGCCACGTGCCTGCTGACGACTATATTATTGCCGGCGACCTTAAAGGTCATGCGGTTAAAAAGGCAGACGATAACAGGTGTCATGAGGGAAAGGGGTAGCAATGGGAGCGGCGAGCTTATAATTGATTTTGCGGGCACCCATGACATGACAACGCACACAGGATATCGAACACTTCTGTTGCGTTAATAACAAGAACGGTACTTTGCTTACCAACCGTCGAGTTGCGACGGATCGATGACGAGAATGCTTCGAGCAGATTTCAACTGAAGAATTTGCTTATCCTCGACTTCTACAGTAATTGCCGACAGTTGGAGCAGTGGCAGCGCAACTGAAATCGAGGAGGCAATAAAATGAATGAAATCGGGGAAAGCCACAGGCCCTGACGACATCGTATTTAAGTTCTGGAAAGTGAAGAGCTGGGACCAAACACTGTGGCTCAGTGAATTTTTTAATCGGGTTATTCAGGAAGGTGGAACGCCATCTGACTGACAAGAAAGTACCAAAGTTTCAATATGGAAAAAGAGAGGTAGTCCAACAGAATCTTCAAATTACCGTCCGATCCGGTTACTATCTCATACCATGAAGATTTTGACAAACGTATTTGCCAAATCGTTGAAATAACAGCCGGATTTGTCAAAAACTGCGGAAATACTGGCGCAATACACGTTGCGCGGTTACTCATGGAA
Source organism: Hermetia illucens (assembly GCF_905115235.1). Classification (NCBI taxonomy): domain Eukaryota; kingdom Metazoa; phylum Arthropoda; class Insecta; order Diptera; family Stratiomyidae; genus Hermetia; species Hermetia illucens. The sequence continues at coordinate 122,936,108 of NC_051851.1, read as the reverse complement.
AAACACCGTGAGAAGCATCACCCTTCGTACATTGTATTTCTGGATCTAGAGAAAGCGTATGACCATGCGCCACACGAACTCATCTGATATGCTCTACCACAACACTTAGTGCCAGAAAAACTCGTGCGCTGGGTTCAATTGCTCTACCATGATCCGAAAAATAAAGTTCGAATTATGGCGGGTGTATTAAAACCGCTTCGTTCTCTATTGGTGTTCATCAAGGAAGCGCCCTCCCACCACTCATCTTTCTTCTTGTTATGGATACCGTCACAGAGGACATCCAACGGCCAGCGCCTATACACGGCTTTAGGCAGAAGATGTTTTCCTAGCATCCAACAGCAAAAATGATCTCGAGCAAATTGTCCAAAAATGGAATGATCGCCTTGTGCAAGTGGTCACAGATTGAATCTGAATAAAACTGAATTTTTGATCACCGATCTCCATGAAACAGGCACAACCACTGTCAGCGGCAGTGATCTGCCCAGCAATGAGCGATTTAAATACCTCGGGTCGACGCTATCGGCCAATGGAGAACTGCGTTATGCATTAACGCAACCTGGATGAAGTGGCGTTCCACAACTGGTGTTCTTTTTGATCGACGTCCCAAATCTAAAATTTATCGCAATGTCGTCCGTCTTGTCGCTCTCTATGGTTCTGAATGTTTGCCTACTATAAAAGATAATGAACGCAGTAATGAAGAAGAAGATGTTGCGACTAGTGGCGCGACACGTTTTGATCATGCCCGAAATGAGGATATCCTCGATCGATATGGAGTTGCACCGATCGTGGAAAAGTTGCGAGAGAGGCGTCTTCGATGGTATGGTCACGTAATTCGCGCTAAGGAGAATTCACTTAATAAGATTGGTCTGAGCATCGAAGTTGATGGTAAACGACCGCTGGATGGGGATTTAAAAGCCTCAAGATTACATCCAGATAAGGCATTTCATAAAATAAAATGCCGAGCCAACCCGCTTGTAAACGGCACAAAGGCTGAAAAAATAGAAGAAGAGTGTTCTTTATCTCTCATAAACATGTACTTAAAGTTCTAATTTTCGTGGTTAAGATTTCTTTCTCAGATCAGACGAATCGTTAGACATGGAATCTAATCGAAGGGCAGGGTATTAAAATCAAAATTAAGTTAATATTTATCTTAAAAAGATTTTATCTTGAAGATCGCTTTATACGGTGCCTACTGATATATACGATTTTTCCCAAAAATTGCCAAACTTCATCTCACTTATTCTCTTCTTGTGATTCCTTTCCATTTCCAAATTCCATTATTCTTTCATTTTTTGTAGAATTCATTAAATTTAAACGAAAAATCCATAAATATTTTTTCTTTCTATTCGATGTAGTTCCACCCAACATAGACGACTCTTTAACGTCGAGCGATGTGATAGTGCGTGAAGGTTCTAATGTAACGCTGAGGTGTCGTGCGTCAGGAAGCCCTACGCCGTCCATCAAATGGAAACGAGATGATGGCAGCAAAATTTCGATTCGAAAGGATGTCACAGAAGGTACGTGTAAATATGATCTGACATGAAACAGATACGTGGTTAACCACATATTATAATCCTCTCGATGCATACATGATACAGTGACGGAATGGGAAGGCGAAAGCTTGGAACTTTATAGGATTTCAAGGACAGGAATGGGTGCCTATTTATGTATTGCATCAAATGGTGTGCCACCAAGTGTCTCGAAACGTATTAAAGTCAGCGTGGATTGTAAGTAGTGTTGCATGTGTTATCCTTAAGTTTCATCTTTTCGCCTAGTTATTTTTCCCTAGCACTGCTCAAATGACGATACTTATCCTTTGAGAGAAATATCCTAGCAAGTCCTGGTATTTTGATGCCATTCCAATTATCCTACAAATTTGCAGTCAGTAATTGCAACTTCAATTTAAACCCTTATACATATTCCATATGCATGTACTATCCCTGCTGAACTTTATATGGCCTTTATGCTATGATATTTTAAACTAATCCTTGTGGAAATTTTCAACAGTTGCTCCTATGGTATGGATACCGCACCAGCTTGTAGGCGTTCCCATGAACTATAACGTTACCCTAGAATGTTTCATTGAGGCGCATCCTACATCCCTCAATTACTGGACTCGAGAAAATGACCAAATGATTTCGGAGTCGACCAAGTACAAGTAAGTCAACTGGAGACAAAATCCTAGTTGTTAGAAGAGATGATTCCTTGCGTGTCATATGTATCTTCTAGATAATAATTGCCATCTAAATAATTTCTCAACACAGAATGCAAAGAAATTAAAACATGTCTCAGAGTTGCCGACAGTGTTTGGAGTTGAATCTATTTCTATTCGATTTCCCGCATTAAAAAGAATTTATTTTTATTAACGTGTGTATTTGTGATATCAAATGAAAGGTCATGGTTAGTATTTTACGAAATTGGAGTTGGGTTTGTAGGGTTTTGGAGGAGGGACAATTATAAATGAAGACCAATTTACGAAAACTATACAACATAAAATCTGAAAATCAAGGTGTAGCTCCTATATAATATTTAGACTCGAAAATACTCTGCAAACTGATATCTGCCCAAACAAAGTTGATAATAGTATATAAACATCTTTTTAACGTTTTCTGTAAAACAAAACCTTGTTAGAATCGATTTGATGTCTGTCTGTCACGAAATTGGTGAGAAAGTATGACCTGTGAATCTCTTCACATGTAGCAAGTGGTGCCATTTTGTGTTGAGTATGAGGGGAAAGAGGGGCTGTAAATTTTTTCACAGAATATGGTCATTTGAGGTTTCATATGAAAGGGTTCGATTAGTACTTTCCGAAACTGGTATTATTTCTAATATTGAGTGAAACGTAGGGGAGTGAGTTTTCCAAAATGTGTACCAGAAAAAGTCAAACAGGTCATGTTGTCAGAACCTATCCAGCTGAAAAATCTCAAAAAATTCACAATGGTGCATCTATACGAAATCTACACCTCAAAATACCTCCCATTCCAATATCTGCTAAAATAAAGTTAACAATGGCATATTGCAATATTTTAGAAATTTACTCGAAAACCCCCTTTAATTTCATCCCCAGCATCGGTATAAGGGATAATATAAAGCAAAACTTTCAATGAACTCCAACTTTACTAATAACTTATAGAAGGTCAAAGCTTTGCATTTCATGATGGGCATTCTGCATGATCAACTCGTAGAAGTGGCATGAATTGTCCCCCAAAGATCGTTTAATTTGGCCCCACAAGGCAGCTTTGCGAAGTTGCTGGTCTATGGTAATAAGCTGGAATGGACCGTTGCCCTCAGAGTCAACATAGCCCAGTCGTTTCCAAATTCTGCGGGATCTTTATCTTTCACCTAATTGATCCCACCCTTCCAATAAACTTTCTTTCAAAAAGTCCACAATAATGGGAGGTGATGAGTCGGCGAGTCTCCCGCGCCTAAAAACGGGACACATTGTACCAACTGGTCCTCCAGGTTGGGGGTTGGGTAGGGCTGACAACCCTACACGGAAAACAACCTGTTACGAAGCCACAACAGGAGCCTCGGATAGGACGGATGTTAAAACGACGGACCCGGCAACGACAAAGGAACAACGATTTGCGCATTTTCTCATGGAACGTGCGCTCCCTGTACAGAGATGAAGCTGATAAGCAGCTAGCCGATACCCTGTCCCAATATAGGGCTGATGTAACAGCGTTGCAAGAGATGCGATGGACAGGGACCGGTTTCCTGGAGAAGAGCCACTACACCATATATTATAGCGGCCATCCAGTAAACCATGTGCTCGGAGTAGGTTTCATAGTCAGCCAAAAAATGAAACCTGCTGTTATCGGCTTTGAAAGTATAAGCGAACGGCTATGCACTCTGCGCTTGCGAGGCAAGTTTAGAAATATAAGCCTCATAAACGTTCACGCCCCTACAGAGGAGACTGCAGAGTCGGAGAAGGATACCTTCTACGAGGCAGTAGAAAGAGCCCTCGAAGCCTGTCCCAGATATGATATCAAAATCATACTTGGGGATTTTAACAGCCAAGTAGGGAAGGAGCCCGTATTCAGGCGATACGTTGGCTCCCATAGCTTACACGAAAAAACAAATGATAACGGACTGCGGACTATTCAATTAGCAGGGTCACACGAAATGGTTGTTGGAAGTACCTGGTTTGCGCGGAAAGCGGTCCACAAACATACGTGGGCCTCTCCAGACGGGACCACTTTCAACCAAATTGACCACGTGTTGATCGAACGCCGCCACCTCTCAGCCTTGATGAATGTCAGAACATATAGGGGGGCCAATATAGACTCGGATCACTATCTCGTTGGCATGGTGCTCCGAGCTCGAATAACAATACCACCTAGAATCCCCTCTGACAATCAGGTGAGAGTGAACACTGAAGCCATCCACAACACAACCCTCCGCGACACCTATAAGAGGGAAATGGATGCCGCAATAACCGCAGTCAATAGAGGACCTGGAGATGAAGCATCAACTAATGATCTTCACAACCACCTGAAGAACGTTATCATGGATACGGCCACAAATATACTTGGCCCCAGCCGCAAAAGGAGTCGGAACGGCTGGTTTGACGATGAATGTAAGCTAGCAACGGAACGGAAGAATGCCGCATACCGAGTAATGTTGCATTCTCAAAGAACGCGGGCACGCGCAGAGACTTATCACGAACTCCGTCGAGCGGAGAAGCGACTTCACAGACGGAAAAAGGAAGCCTGGGAGAACCAACAAGTCTGTGAACTAGAAAAGTACAGGGAGCAACCGCACCAGGCGCGCAAGTTTTACCAACAAGTCAGCAGGATGAAGCCTTATACACCTCGATGCTCATCCTGCCGAGACAAAGAGGGAAATCTGATTTCCGACAGAATGGGCATATTAGAGCGATGGGTTGAGTACTTTGATGAGCTACTGAACAACCAGAACATCGGCGAGTTGGAGGTCCCGCCAACTGAAGACGACGGACAAATACTGCCACCACCAAGTTTAGGAGAAACAGTCCGTGCAATTCATCGGCTAAAAAATCATAAGTCGCCAGGAGCCGATGGAATTACAGCCGAATTGGTTAAATATGGAGGCGACCAGTTACACCAAGTGGTTCATCAACTTGTGCTCAAGGTATGGGACAGCGAATCAATGCCTGACGATTGGCAACGAGGCATTATCTGTCTCATACATAAAAAGGGAGATATCACACAGTGCAGCAATTATAGAGGTATCACGTTGCTGAGTACCATCTATAAGATATTCTCCACTATCTTGCTAGGCCGGATAGCCCCATACGCCCAGAACATCATTGGCCCATACCAAAGAGGCTTCACTCCAGGCAAATCAGCAACAGATCAGATTTTCTCTCTGCGGCAGGCGATGGAAAAACTGTTGGAATATGGACAACAGTTGCACCATCTGTTCATCGACTTTAAAGCCGCCTATGATAGCATAGCCAGGGTAAAACTGTACACGGCCATGAGAGAATTCGGTATCCCGACGAAATTAATAAGACTGACTAGGCTGACCCTGACCAATGTGCGAGGCCAGATAAAAGCAGCAGGATCACTCTCAAGACCATTCGACATCAACAACGGTCTACGACAAGGGGATGCGCTATCATGCGTCCTCTTTAACCTGGCCCTCGAGAAGGTGATCCGTGATGCTGAGGTGAATGCAAGAGGTACGATCCTCTTCAAGTCCACCCAACTACTGGCCTATGCTGACGATATCGACATCATGGGAAGAACCACCCGAGACGTTCAAACTGCCTTCATCCAGATCGAGCAGGCGGCGCGAGATCTTGGGCTGCACATCAATGAAGGCAAGACAAAATACATGGTGGCAACGTCAGCACCAAAGACGAATCAACCAACAACATCAAACCGCACTGGTCAAACACAAGCACGAACAAGAATAAGGATAGGGGAATACAACTTTGAGACCGTTGACAATTTCTCCTATCTAGGGTCGAAAATCACAACCGATAACAACTACGATGATGAAATCCGCGCACGGTTGTTGTCAGCCAACAGAGCCTACTTCAGCTTACAAAGACTGTTCCGCTCGAAACGTCTCACCATAGGGTCAAAGCTCTTACTGTACAAGACTATGATCTTGCCAGTCCTCATGTATTCCTCGGAAACTTGGGTTCTTAGCAAGAAAAATTGCGAACTCTTGGCCGCGTTCGAGAGAAGAATCCTCCGAAGAATTTTTGGCCCCCTACATGAGGATGGACGATTCCGTAGCCTACACAATGACGAAATCTATGAGCGATACCATGACCGTCCGGTTGTGGATAAAATCCGGCTCAATAGGTTACGGTGGGCGGGTCACTTAATCCGTATGGATGAAGATGATCCCACCCGGAAAGTCTATAAGGGCAGACCCTGCCTAAGATGGAGCGATGGCGTGGGCCAGGACGCCAGACAGCTTTTAGGGATATCGAATTGGTGGACCTCGGCGCAAAACCGGGATGTCTGGAGTTCCTTATTAAGGCAGGCCTAGACCGGATACCGGTTGTTGCGCCGTTGATGATGATGATGATGATGATGATGAGTCGGCCTTCGTTCGAAGAAAGCAACGCACACATTTCCCCCAACAATAGTTTTCAAAGTATTGCTGCCCCTGAGGCAGTAGGATAGACTGCAAAATGTCATTGATGTAAAGATTTGTACCGATAGTGACACCCTTTTCTACGATTACCAAAGTGATTTTACCTTTTGTGACCACACGAAGGCAAACCATGACGCTGGTCAGCTTTATGTGTTCTTAAGATAATTCTTCCTTGATCATCTGCATCTGAAAAGGAACTAGCGATCATTCTGTAATTTTGAAGATTATGATTTTGTGACGCAGGTTCCACCTATTTCGTTTCCTGATTGCATTATTGATCCTCGTTTTTTGAACGAGCAGTTCAGATTTTCATTTTCTAAAATAATTACTGTAGTTATCCCGCTCTTAAAAACATTTGATAGAGCGCCAAACCAATTGACTATTTACCGCGAGCAATTTACATATTAGATGTATAAATTAACTTTAAGGATTTTACGATAGATGGCGTTTATATTATCCTGCAACAACTTCATATAAAGCGTCATCATCCGACTTCAGATCTCAGTGCATTCTATTGCGTTGTGCTTTAAACACGTCAAATTTAGTGCCAATGAAACGTAATTTGTGGCAAGCTTTCCGTTTTCTTTTAATTGAAAGAGAAAAGCAGCGGAAAGATATCGAGTGCTGTGCAAAGTTTATGGGGAACATTTTCCATCGCAACAAACGTGTTAGTACAGGTTTTGATGCTTCAAAAATGGCGAATTGGACGTCGCACACAAAGAACGCCCGGGACACCCAAAAATGTTGCAAGACACTGAACTGCAAGGACTGTTGGATGAAGATTCTTGCCAAACTCAACAAAAGCTTGCGAACCATACGAACTGAAGCCGAGAGACGTGGAAAAGCTGTTTCAACGGGGAAAAAAGGACTTTCTACATATCATGGTCATAGGGAACGAAAAGTGAAAGAAATCATATCATCACCCCTGAGACGTCGAATATTCACGGATCGAAGTTCATGTTCTACATTTTGTGGGATCAGAAGGGCGTCGTGTACTACAAGCTCAATCTGAGCGAAACTATCACGGCGGAGCGTTACCAACAACAATTTATGAATTTGAGTTGAGCGGCCAGAATATCTCAAAAGACATAACAAAGTAATTTTCTAAAATAGCAATAATCGGGCACATGTTAAAAGCCTGGAAAAGGAACGTTTTGAAAGCATTAAACCGATGCGTGCTACCCCACCCACCATGCAGCCCAGACATTGCTCTTTCGGATTACCACCTTTGCCGATAAATGAGTTATGGCCTGGCTCATTAAAACTTTCGACCTAACGAGGGAACCTTCTATACCAATTTGCTGCAGTTAGCCGAAACATGATTATTTTTTTAAATTATTTCTATCTGTATCTGTAAAGTTCCAAGTGCTTAGTCGCTATATGGTTGTTAGCTGCTTTCTGCTGTGATTTTTAACTTGACCAATTCTAACAGTTCTCCCTTCATTTGCCTGAACTGTGTAATTTCCACTTTGGAACCTATTCAACAGGTCGTTGATTTGTCATCCGGTTGGAAACCTTCCATCTGCTGTCTAACCTCTTCAGTCCGCCCACGACGAATCAATTACTGGAGCACCGGTTCTGACTCTTCCAGTATACGCTGTTGACAAAGATTCTCATAGAACTGATGCCATACCCAAGTTCCGTGCTCGCCCACAGCATATCAAAGCGCCTTGGATCAAAGCACTATACCTGGGAGTTTAGCTATTACTAAGGAGACCATTCTGTTGCCTTAAGCAGTGCCACTTCCATAATTGTCTTTTTTTTGTGACATTGGATCATCGATTTCCAAGTGGAGGGTTAACTACAGACCAATAAATTAACTTTCCCAAGCAGCATCTGTGTGTGGCGTCTGCATAGTTCTTTATTTCAATTTGCTCTACGCTATCAGTTCAGCAGCTTTAAATGTTGACAACATATTATCCTACTGTTACGTCCACGTCTAATTCACATTTGCGCAACGTGGTGTCTGCTAAAGAATAGTTTGCCTGAACAACTCAGCTTTGTTAAATGTAGACCGGGGTACCTGCTAGCTCCGTTTGCTCTTACTAAATTATCGAAGGACAACATTCCTGGTGGAATTATAGACCCATTCAAAATCGCTTGTAAACAAAATTTGAAGGGATTGAACCATCTGTCGTTTTGACGCCCCGGTCTTTTCATTAAGGGTTTGTGGCGGGAAACTCATCCTGAAAATGTTTGGAAGAATCGCTGCATTCAGCATCATACTTAACATCTTTCTCTTTATACTACCTACATGTGAAAGACCTCAGAAACAAGCTTCTGGACTTTAGATTATCTCTCGGCTCTAATGATTGATATGAAATTTGGTGAGGAGGTGGAAACTATGAACGCCCATACATACACATCGAGTTCTACGGTGAGTTTAACGGGAGGTGCTCATACATCTCATACATGCAAAAGCGGAGTGTGAATTTTTTTTCACCGAATATAATCATGGAAGGGCTCGATTAACACTTTTTGAAGCCGGACTTAGTTATGACATTTGTTTGAAAGGTAGGGAATGCGAGGGATCGAAAGCGATCATTTGTTTAACGGATCCTTTCTGAGAAACTATCCAACGGGAAAAAAATCATAAAGCTCCTCTATATGGTTTCCAGGCCTTGAAATACTCTTCCTATCGATAACTACCCAGATTAAGCCGGCAATAGTACAGTACTACGGATTGGCGGCCAGAGGGTAGTATAGGTTCCAGGGCGAAACGTGGATTGGCACCCACGATGGAGCATGAAACCTGGCAACCTGGGATTAACCAACAGCGACAGCTGCACTACCAAACCCTATCTAGTTCTATAGTTCTGCACTGAAATATATTTACATAAGAAACAAACAAAACCTTTCATACCTGAGGCATAGCGCTTACTGTTTCCGTCTTGTTTCTTATTATTCAAATTATCTCCTTACGTGTTCGTTGCTATGAGTCCCTCATTGTCATAATTCAATATCTCCGTTACCCTTTCTATCAATTATAACAAGTCGGAATACCGAAACCTCGCGCTTCGGGTAAAGGTTTTGTGTTCACCTTATGTAAGAAACTTCAATGCACATTTTCCTATCTGTACATAGCTACAAATCCCACATATTCCTTCATCATTCATTCATTCTTTTCCAAATTTCAAGATATACGTACATATTACAGCTATAGATATTATGCTCACCCTAAACTAATATTTCCGAATACTGTACATATATATGCACGTACATAAATTGATCGTAACCATATTTCCGATTTACTTCATGCACAAAAGCATACATATGTACATATTATATATAGTACGCATTTAATATGCCCCTGGTTTAATGTACAAATATCTCTATCTGGATTAGACACTACCCGCAAATTTCAATAGCACACATATACAATATACCTACATATACACATCTCTGTTTGGAGTAGTTGATCTTCATGTATGAATGACTAAGAAACCAAAACAAAATAATTCTTTGGGACCCCATTCATATGAACTTACTTCGTTGTGGTATTGACGAATTGACATGGGATGATGATATCATACACGTTGTAAAATGCACGAAATTCACAAAAAAATGGCAAAGTTTCACCCTCTATAACTTTGTTAATAATAATTGGAATTTTTTCAAACTTGGCCAAATTGTGCCTTATGTTATCCTTTACACCAAATGTTGTGCTTCTGGGATGGACATAAGGGGGGAAATATACTGTTATTAACTTCATTTGTACAGATATCGGAACGGGATGTATTATGAGGCATAAATTTCGTAGAGATGCAGCACTGTGATTTTTTTCGGATTTTTCGGTTGGATAGGTTCTGAGAACGAGACCTGTTACACTTTTTGATGGTCATATTTTACGCCCTCACTCTCCTATGTTTCACCCGAGACCAGTTTCGAAAAGTGCTAATTGAGCCCTTTTATTTGATACCCCCCCCAACACAAAATGGTGTCACTTGCTGCAGGTAAAGGGAACAGCAGATCACATGTTCTTACCAATTTTAGTGACAATCGGTCTAACCGTTTCCGAATAAATCGGGTGTGACAGACAGACATCGACTTGATCCTAATAAGGTTTTGTTTCACACAAAACCTTAACAAGAGCTTGTCCAAAGATACTTTTCCGGATATGTCGAAGGAAATTCGTGTTATCCTCTTGGACAAAAAAGTGATACTGCGCTGATCAAAAACTACTCCTCAATATCCATCCTTTCCTCCAGCTCCAAAACTTTTGAAAGGTATTTAAAAGACTGCTTTTCGTCTCGTTTCAGCTACCTCATTGGTTTTAACCCGGTCTCTGTTAATGTTTTTGGGGTTCCATTTCGGGAGATCTTGTACTACTGAAAGTCTGCCTGGCCCAGAATATCATGTGACTATAACGGCTTGCAGCATGGTTCTCTGACTTCATCCCTAGTCAATCATAAAACTAGAGTTATTAGCGCGTTGTAATACGAGTTTTTCCGTTTATGGTAGAACAAATAAATAAATAAATTCCCCATCCATCTTCTTACGTGAAGAATGCGAATACTTACACAAGCCTTAACAGCCTGCTACTAGTTTGCCGAGAAAGTTAAAGTTCTCATGTGTAGCTCAACTCCCGTGAGTAACTAGATTAGAAAATACGGAATGCACTAGATGAGTCAGACGTCAATTATCAGGAGGGAGAAAACTCAATTACAGATTATGCTAAGCAGTGTATTCCACATTAGTAAAAAAACTGAAGGAGCTAGAATAGTAAAAATCTAACTAGCAAAATCATCATCATCATCAACGGCGCAACAACCGGTATCCGGTCTAGGCCTGCCTTAATAAGGAACTCCAGACATCCCGGTTTTGCGCCGAGGTCCACCAATTCGATATCCCTAAAAATTTTCTCTCTACGGCAAGCGATGAAAAAACTGTTGGAATATGGACATCAGTTGCACCATCTATTCATCGACTTTAAAGCCACCTATGATAGCAAAGCCTACCCTGGCTGTACACGGCCATAAGAGAATTCGGTATCCCGACGAAATTGATAAGACTGACTAGGCTGACCCTGACCAATGTGCGAGGCCAGATAAGAGCAGCAGGATCACTCTCAAGACCATTCGACATCAATAACGGTCTACGACAAGGGGATGCCCTATCATGCGTACGCTTTAACCTGGCCCTCGAGAAAGTGATCCGTGATGCTGAGGTAAATGCAAGGGGTACGATCCTCTTTAAGTCCACCTAATTACTGGCCTATGCTCACGATATCTACAGGATGGGAAGAACGACCCGAGACGTACAAACTATTTTCATCCAGATCGAGCAGGCAGCAATTGAGGCAAGAAGAGATATATGCTGGCAACCACTGGTCAAACGGGAGGAATAAACATAGGAGACTACAACTTTGAGACCGTTGATAATTTCTCCTATTAAGGTTCGAAAATCGCAATCGAGAGCCGCTATGATGATGAAATCGACGCACGGTTGTTGGCAGCCAACAGAGCCTATTTCAGCTTACAAAAACTGTTCCGCTCGAAACGTCTCACCATAGGGTCAAACCTTTTACGGTACAAGACAATGATCTTGCCAGTCAGCATGTATTCCTCGGAAACTTAGGTTCTTAGGAAGAAGAATTACGAACTCTTGGCCGCGTTCGAGAGAAGAATCTTCCATAACCGTGGGGTTGTGGATAAAATCCGGCTCAATAGGTTACGGTGAGCAGCATGGCTCCGACCTTATCGAGAAATCAGCAAGTATTCCTGACGACTCGGACTAATTAAGTTACGTCCCGGAGCTGCGCATCTCCAGGACATAAGCAAATTAGTCCAAGTCAACCAAATTCGTGTCAGCACCGTAAATATTGTTCCAATTATTGGAAAGACGGAGGAACTCGCGATGCCAAAAGCTATGACGCAGACAATATGGCGTTGGCATTACCATCTCTTAGGATTTCCGTGATACCATTAAAGAATTCGAATGATTTGATGGCCGGCACACCACAAACAGGTCGATCCGATGCCGAGAAAGATGGTGACCGCCGGGATGACCAAGGCTGGCAGGCAGTATATAATCCGACATGCTGGCCTTTGGAATGGCGATGTATAAATGAACGTTCGTGAAAAGAAACGCTCCTATCATAAGTTTGTCGATGATAAAACGCTGACCAATTGGCAAATTTACAACAATCGGGAATCAAAGAAAGCGATCACTGTCACCCGAAGGGTCCATTACAAAGATCTCTACGATGAATTGGCCACTTGGAATGGGGAGAGAGATCTGTATCGAATTGTCAAAAGTAAAGCACACAAAATATCGAACACTTCCCTTGGGTTAAGGACAAGAACGATACGTTGCTTATCGATCGATGAGCCGTGACGGATAGATGGCGAGAATTTCAACGGAAAACTTTGTTCATTCTCCACTGCCGCAAGCACTGCCGATATTTGGAGCAATTCTACCCTTTAGGGTGGAACAACATCTGTCTCGCAAGAGAGCACTACAGTCAATATGGAAAAAGACAGGTATTCGAGCAAAGCCCGATCTGGTTGTTGTCCGATAATATGAAGATGCAAAATAACCGTGAATCAGGTCGGATTTGTCAAGAACTGCGCAATATATGCTTCGCTATTATTCAAGGCGAAATTCCGTGAGAAGCATTGCTTTCTTTATACTGCATTTCTCGATCTAGAGAAGGCGTTTGATCGTGTGCCACATGAACTTATCTGGTATGCTCTGCGGCAACAGCTAGTATGAGAATAACTCGTACGCTGGTTTAAATTGCCCTACCATAATCTGAAAAGTAAAGTTCAAAATGTAGTGAGTATATCAAGAGCGCTTCGTGTCTCCATCGGCGTCCATTAAGGAAGCGCCCATGCACTATTCCTTCTTGTTCTTATTATGGACACTGCCAAGCGATACTGCAAAGACTATACGACTCATTACCTCTGAATGATGTGACTTTGCAAGTTGAGAATTGCAGAAATTTGGTTATAAAATCGACATGCTTCCCACAAAATTGCATTCACAAAAGGGATATGGGTGCCCGCAGATGATATTACCTTCAACCATATAGACTACGTTTTCATCACCAAAAAGTAATCCAGTATCTTCGACGTAAGATCATATCGAGTACCAAACTGTGACTCCGACACTTTGCAAAGGTGGGAACTGGAAGAACGGTTAGGTCCCATGCTCCAGAATCTCATGGGCAAGCCTATAGATGATACCTGATATGACCTAAAACGGAGAAATTATTGGTTTGATGATGAATGCCACGAAGCGCTTGACAAGGAGAAACGAAGTATATATACAACATACACAAGGAAACACAAGGACGAAGAGAGAAAACTAAACTAAGTCCCCGTGCAGACTCTGATCACCCTTTGGAGCATTCGCCTACTACATTACGGCTAGCAAATCCACATACCATCATTATGGAGGTTTTCCTCTTACAGTTGGTTTCGGTTTGGCCAACAGGGTGGTTACTCCGTCTTCCTCACCGCCACCTCTCAGCACGCACCAAAACTTACAATAATTATGGTCGAGCATAATGGGAACATTGAACCGCCAACATCGGAAGAAATAAAGTCAGCAATTAGCCAAAAAAATGAGGTGCTGGGCACAGCTGATATCTCCGATAAACTCATCAAATTAGGCGGACCATGGGCCACGGCATCTATCCATAATATGGTTCTCTCCATCTGGAACGATGAACACATTCCGCAACAGTAGTCAAACACTGCGACATTATTGAGAGTAAAGTTTGGAAAGTCTTCGTTTACAAGACAAAAGAAACCCTGAAATTTCTCATTGGTGTTTGAAAAATAGTTACCTAGGATCTTGATTTTACAAGTGCTGAAATGAATGGGCTGAGGAAAACTTAAAAAAATGTTGTGGAATAACTTAAGTTAAAACGATTCAGTGCTACTTAGCCATCCTAAAGGAAATTGTCACGGACAATTTGTGGAGGTGCTAACTAACAAATAAGAGAAAAATATAGTATGTAAAGTGAAACACGTAACAGTTGACCACACCAAAAAAACGTATGCATAAATTGTCAAGTAATGCTAGCTCGTTGGATCATTTGGTGATATTCAGTAGGATTCGCAGAGACGGAATTTATCTTCTTCTTTGGAATATAACAGCAAAAATCACATATTGCCGATCGTATCACTACTTAAAAATTTTAAATTTTTCTGGAGGAAAGTTATATTGAATTTTAGATAAATTTCTTTTGATTTGAGGACTTCCTTTTTCTTTCTCTTTGGTTCTCTTCTCTCTTCTTATGAAGAGATCTGACGATGCCAAGGCAGCGTGGGACCCCGAGGCGAGAGAAACATCGCTCCTTCGATCGCGGCACTCGAGTTCAAAATTTCACGGCTCCACGCGCGAGCCGTTTTTTCATTTCCAGGTGCAGCTTGCGTGATGACATGTCGGTAGGCTCGCACGAAATACAGTGTTTGTGAATTTTCAGGATCCGACGACGACCCACAAATCGGAAAGGACACGCAAATTTCTGCATAATGGGACGTGAGGGATCGAATTGCTCAAAGGACCCCTCACATTCCCAGGCTGGCTAGCACAGAGGCAAATCCTCGAGTGGAGGGACGTGAGGAGAAGACGGCGAATAGCGAATCAGACATACACGTTTTGGGGCACACATTTTGAGCAATCACTCCCCTACGTTTCTCCCAGTTTCAAAGAAAAATATCAGTTTAGAAAAATACTAATGGAGCCCTTTAATATTAATACGCCACACGACCATATTCTGTGAAAAAATGTATACCCTCTTTTTACATGTATGGGGAGCTCCCCTTAAACCCAGCGTAAAATGATGCCACCCGTTATATGTGAAGGGATTAAGAGACCACACTTTCTCACCAAACTTTGTGATAATTGGTTTAACCATTTCTGAGTAAATCGGGTGTGATAGATAGATATGGGATCGATTCTAACAAGGTTTTGTTTTACACCAAACCTTAAAAACAACCAATGGCTTCACATGGTAGTGGAGACAAATACGAGTATGTTGCGTTGGGTTAATGGCGTAACATGTCACGATGACGTCTGAAATGATAGCATTCTCGACCGATATGGAGTAGTACCAATCGTGGCAAAATTTGGAGAGAGTCGTTTTCGATGGAATGGGCTCGTAATGAGAACTCACTAGTCAAGATTGGTTTCAACGTCGAAGTCGAGATAGGACGCGACCAAAAGGCCTCCTGAAACAATGTTGGCTTCCTACGCTGGCGATAAATACAAGAAAACTCCTCTTCTGGACGGGCTGCTGGCTGACGAAGAGAAGACCTTGAGCATATATCCAATAATCCAGAAAAATGACGCCGAAATATGGCTGGCTTGTTATCTATAGCGAATCAAAGCCTTTACCTTCAAACTGACTAAACTGACAAACTATGAGTTTGAGCTTCAACTTCAACAGCTACCGAACATCTTAACAACATTGGTGTAGGAATTACAAATTTTCGAGGGACAGCGTCTACTTTCGGAGCTAATGCAATTCCCGCAGAACAGGACACACAACATGTAGTTGAACGATAAAGACATGCTCGATCCCATTAAAACTGCCTTCCATTAGGAAAGGCCAAAAGGAAGCCTGGAAGAACCAATAGGTCTGTGAGTTAGAACAGTACAGAGAGCAGCAGCACCAGGCGCGCAAGTTTTACCAACAAGCCAACAGGATGAAGCCTTATACACCTCGATGCTCATCCTTCCGAGACAAAGAGGGAAATCTGATTTCCGACAGCATGGGCATGTTGGAGTAATGGGTTGAGTACTTTGAAGAGCTACTGAACAACCAGAACCAGGACACACCAAGTATAGAAGAAACAGCCCTCAATTCATCGGCTAGAAAATCATAAATCGCCAGCAGCCAATGGAATTGCAGCCGAATTACTTAAATGTGGAGGCGACCAGTTACACCAAGTGGTTGATTAACTGGTGCTCAAGGTATGGGACAGCGAATCAATGTTTGACGATTGGCAACGAGGCATTATCTCTCTCATACATAAAAAGGGCGACATCACAGAGTGCAGCAATTATAGAGGTATCACGTTGCCGAGTACCATCTATAAGATATTCTCCGCTATCTTGCTAGGTCGGATAGCCCCATACGCCTAGAACATCATTGGCCCATACCAAAGAGGCTTCATTCCAGGCAAATCAGGAAAAGATCAGATTTTCTCTCTGCGGCACGCGATGGAAAAACTGTTGGAATATGGACATCAGTTGCACCATCTACTCATCGACTTTAAAGCCGCCTATGATAGCAAAGGCTACCCTGGCTGTACACGTAACTGTACACGGCCATAAGAGAATTCGGTATCCTGACGAAATTGATAAGACTGACTAGGCTGACCCTGATCAATGTGCGAGGCCCGATAAGAGCAGCAGGATCACTCTCAAGACCATTCGATATCAACAACGGTCTACGACAAGGGGATGCCCTATCATGCGTACGGTTTAACCTGGCCCTCGAGAAAGGGATCCGTGATGTTGAGGTAAATGCAAGGGGTACGATCCTCTTTAAATCCACCTAACTACTGGCCTATGCTGACGATATCGACAGCATGGGAAGAACGACCCGAGACGTACAAACTATTTTCATCCAATTGAGACAAGACGAAATATATGCTGGCAACGTCAGCACCAAAAACCAACTAACCAACAAGACCAAACCGCAGTAGTCAAACGGGAAGAATAAATATAGGAGACTACAACTTTGAGACCGTTGATAATTTCTAATATTTAGGGTCGAAAATCACAATCGAGAGCAGCTACGATGATGAAATCCGCGCACGGTTGTTGGCAGCCAACACAGCCTATTTCAGCTTACAAAAACTGTTCCGCTCGAAACGTCTCACCATAGGGTCAAAGCTCTTACGGTAGAAGACAATGATCTTGCCAGTCATCATGTATTCCTCGAAAGCTTGGGTTCTTAGCAAGAAGAATTGCGAACTCCTGGCCGCGTTCGAGAGAAGAATCCTCCGGAAAATTTTCGGCCTCCTACATGAGGATGAACGATTCCGTAGCCTACATAATGACGAAATCTATGAGCGATAGATACCATGAGCGTGAAGTTGTGGATAAAATCCGGCTCAATAGTCTATAAGTGCAATATCTATGGTAGAAAAACGAGACGAGACAGACCCTGCCTGAGATGGAGCGATGGCGTAGGTCAGGACGCCAGACAGCTTTTAGGGATATCGAATCGGTGGACCTCGGCACAAAACCGGGATGTCTGGAGTTCCTTATAAAGGCAGGCCTAGACCGGATACCGGTTGTTGCGCCGTTGATGATGATGATGGCCGAAATATTTTTTTTTGCTTGGGGGAATAGTCCATATCCGCACTGCTACCACTCACAGAGGTCAGTAGAGCATTCAACCCCTTCCATTCATTCATCCGCTTTCACAACTCCGCAGTCAGCCAGATCTTATGACGCCTCCTCGGAACGTGGCCGACGACCAGTGCGGCCCAATGTTCTTTGATATCCACAAGTGCGTTATCCAGTAGATTTACCGTTCGATCAACGAGATAACTTTCCCCCAATCGAGCGACAGCTCGGTCATACAAGTGGTTGATGCTGATCTTAGAAGATCACAGCTCCTCAATCTGGCGGCAAGTGGCGAACGTAACTTAAGTGACCATCAGATGGTAATTCCTCTTTTGTTACGCACGTCCAAAAGACAACTCCTAAATCGACTGCTGATCACGAAGTGGCCGATGTGTTTGCTCGCACTGCGTCGGCCAATTGAAATCCAATTGACCCAATGTGCTCGAACAGTGTGCCACCAAAGACGAGGCGGTGCAAGTTGCAGAAATTCACGAACCTCCGCACCATGACCGTTACGGTCATCAGGACCGTGTTTCCCCATCATGTGTCCGAGATGAGTATTGCCAGATCCCACCTTGGCATTCAGATCACTCATCACGATCACAATGTCACTTTTAGGAAGCTTTAATTCCTTGTAGAAAGCGTCCTTCCTCACTACATCGGAAATCTCCGTTGGTGCGTAGCATTGTACAATTGAAATGCGGCTTAACTTGGGCCGGAATCATAGAAGTCTATCAGAAACCGGCTACGTAGTCGTCAAAAGCAACCTGACACCGGATTCGCATCTGCTACCACTAGGCTTACCAGAGTACTGTCGCAAGAGGGAGGGGACTATTCTTTAGAGTCCCATTTTACTTTACTTAGGCCCAAATTGTCCAGTTTATATCGCTTGAATTCGGAGGACTCTCGCTACCGTTGTCGAGGAGCCTGCGCATATTCCAGAAAGCAATCATTGTCCGTGAACGACAGCCAAAGGTCGTTGTTGTGCGTTGACGTTTTTGACGTTTCGGTGGCAGAAGAGTTTCAAAATTTGCAGGTTGCTAGCCCACAAGTTTCTACCCCTTTTAGTCAGCTCTTACGAAACAGGGAAGACTTTGAATGTATTCTTAAGCCTCAACTCATAGGACTAAGAAAAAAATAGCTGGTATGCGCTGTTCTACTGGCAACGTTAATTTGCTACCACAGACTGAACCACTTCTAACTCATATTGCGGAAATACAGTGCTGGCTTTCAAATGACATCATTTGGAGTGATGAATTTTGTAAAATATGTTAACTTCACATCTTGTCGATGTGAAAAAGCGAACGCATCATCAGATTGATACACTTCTTGTTTTACCTGAAAAAATCTGCAATATTTGGAAATATACACAGGCAGAACAAGATCTACCTATGAATTAGCCGCTATTTAGAAAAAAACCCGGAAATGTCATAGATGCGCACTATGTATACGTAGAATAGAGTATTTTTTATATGCACAAGTCTACCACATGCTGGTGGTCAGACGTATTTTATTTTATTTTGGCCGTTGCAAATAATTTTTAATGTTTACAACATTCATATTCATGTTCGGCGTTTTTGTGGACATTATGGTTTGCAAATAGTAAAAGTGTGGCTGTTAATTTGTCCCAATGAACCAAAAGTAGTAATTCAATGTGGCGTGCCTTATCAGCATACTACCATAAAAATTGATTTCCATTCAGCGATTGGTAACTCTGATTCATGTATTGTTAAACTGCTCCTGCCCTACAAATCCTTCAGCTGCACAACCCTTGCAAAGTGCATTGTTCGCGCGATGTGGGTCTGGGAGCTTTTTAAGGCGATTAGCAGTGAATGATAATGTTCTTATTCAACTTTGAACTTACCTTGTTATTCTGTTGTTCTGTTATTCTACTTCCCGTCCTTAATCTTTTTTTCGCATCTTTCCATACAGAACGGAAACAATCCCTGGCACGCCTTCGTATAAGGCCACGATGCGACTAACGATCTCGAACGTCGAGAAAAGCGATTACGGCAGTTACAAGTGTGTCGCCAAAAATCCTCGCGGTGAAACTGATGGCACCATTAAGCTGTACAGTAAGTATCCTCTTCCATACTTTGATTTAATCTGTATTTGTTTTTGTTTTCGTTAAGACCCGGTCAAATAGCTGCCATTACCTATCGCGTCCTTATGCGTCGTCTGAGCCAAAGAGGACTATTGGCCAGTATGGTATCCACTTCACTTCACACCCGACTGGAAGGAAGCAGTGCGGACAAGGTGTTGAATGCTCTGCACAAAAACATCCTGTACATGTCGTTTCCATTGTCGTCACGGTCGGAAAGGATGAAGTGTACTTCCCAGTATGGGAAAATCATGTCTGATATGTCGCAGCAGTTGTTCTCCGCTCCGCTGAATTATTATGGCATTTATGGCCGATGCAATGTCCTTTTGATGGGATGACCACCGTTTCATTTATTTATCTGCAGTAAAAAGGATTATCGAAGCATAGCTACTACTTGCTCGTAGTCGAGTTTTATTATCCTCTCGGTTGGCACTTACGAGTGTTCATAAGGCGATGTATATCGCAGCTCTACGACCATTTCCGCATTTAGAATAATTTGAACTCGTAAGTTGGCAGATTTTAATCTGATATTAGAGAACGAGCTTTATTTATTTGGATTTGAGTTTTTGTGTCAATTCGGCAATACTGCATTATTCGGGGTAATACATAATTCACTTCGCAGTATCTGCATTTGGATTACGGGCAATATACTCGTATATGAGGGTAGTTTTTATATTGATGGCGAAGCCACTTTCAAATTTCAGGTTATTCTAATTGTTATTCTTCTTATCCTGCCTAAAATTCACAACCACTGTTTTCTTCCACTTTCAATTCATCGCTAATGCTGCTGTAGTTAGTCATGTAGCCAACCGAATAAATTGCTCCTTCCACGTACGTAAACCCCTTTAAACTATCAAAAAAAATTACTTTATATCTTTTCACCGGTTTTTTCACTTTCATGCGAAAGGATTTACGGCTCTCCTCGTCGAGCAGAATGAAGTACCCAAGTATATTTTTTTGTATGATAATATGCTCTGAAAGGAGAAACGAAATATAGATTTACACCCGGAGCCATAGAGAACGGAGTCTGGACGAATTATCAGATATAGTGAAAGTACCATCATCATCATCAACGGCGCAACAACCGGTATCCGGTCTAGGCCTGCCTTAATAAGGAACTCCAGACATCCCGGTTTTGCGCCGAGGTCCACCAATTCGATATCCCTAAAAGCTGTCTGGCGTCCTGGCCCACGCCATCGCTCCATCTTAGGCAGGGTCTGCCTCGTCTTCTTTTCCTACCATAGATATTGCCCTTATAGACTTTCCGGGTGGGATCATCTTCATCCATACGGATTAAGTGACCCGCCCACCGTAACCTATTGAGCCGGATTTTATCCACAACCGGACGGTCATGGTATCGCTCATAGATTTCGTCATTGTGTAGGCTACGGAATCGTCCATCCTCATGTAGGGGGCCAAAAATTCTTCGGAGGATTCTTCTCTCGAACGCGGCCAAGAGTTCGCAATTTTTCTTGCTAAGAACCCAAGTTTCCGAGGAATACATGAGGACTGGCAAGATCATAGTCTTGTACAGTAAGAGCTTTGACCCTATGGTGAGACGTTTCGAGCGGAACAGTCTTTGTAAGCTGAAGTAGGCTCTGTTGGCTGACAACAACCGTGCGCGGATTTCCTCATCGTAGTTGTTATCGGTTGTGATTTTCGACCCTAGATAGGAGAAATTGTCAACGGTCTCAAAGTTGTATTCCCCTATCCTTATTCTTGTTCGTGCTTGTGTTTGACCAGTGCGGTTTGATGTTGTTGGTTGATTCGTCTTCCATACTGTGAGGTTTTCGTGAAAACTGGAAACTAAATGGGCATTTGAAGGGTTTTTTTCTCGTGCGGGTTACTAGCTACCCTTGTTAATGCAGGGAGTTCCACAATTCTTCTTGTGTATCCTTGGGTTGGAGTACGGGTGCCTTTATGTATTTATCTAAAGGAAAACCTACGATCGTTAATGAGAAAATTCACTTCTCCAGGATTATGCCAGTGAAGGTACTATGTAATCGAGAATTGATCAAAATTTCAGTTGAATGGGTAAATAAAACAAGTGGATAGGATGGCAGAATAGAGAAAGGTACCATGATTTTTATTGTGAATTTTTTTTTCTTTCTAAAAAGTGCTTTGGAGAATATTCTTTCCCTGTTCCTAGCCTTTTCCTGCAAATTATTGGTTGTAAACCAATCATGGATGGATGGGTGGATGACTGGATAGAGAACTGCAGGGTTAAAAGCGCGATCCTATCCTATTCTATTTGATCAGATATCGCACTAAGGTTTAAGCTATTTTTGTTGGAATTGATTAGATACTGGTACGTACTGGACGAACTCTCACTCCACAGACCGTTATTAAGAATTTAGTCTGGCTATTGCAGGCGAACATGCTGCGGATTAGACAGTCGACTGAGTACTCCTCTGCTGCTTGCAGCGCTTAATGCGGCGACTGCACTAATCAGTCGCCGGATCAATAGCTGCAAGACATTTATATACCTCATACAAGAAGCGTAGGTTATTGGTGGGGTAGTCAGGGGCCTAAACTTCCAACATGCTGACTTATTGTATGCCAATGGAAACGATCGACCTCGCACCTGCATGGTAGTCTCAAAAGACTTGCAGGCTAATTTGGTTAACGACCTATGTGATGGCGGCATCACATCGGCTAAGCTAACCATAAAAAGTCAACAGGGAGATAAAGAGATACTATGGTGCTCTGTATATTTCCCTACGACGCAGAAGACGTTCCCAGTGGAAAATTCATCAGAGCTATCCAATATGCCAAAAGTAGAGACATAGGGTAATAGCAGGATGTGATGACAACGCTCACTACATATGCTGGGGAAGTTCGAACATCAATGCAAGAGGATCGAGACTACTGGAGTATCTAGTAGGAACCGATGTGCAGATCCTAAATGTGGGTAATGAACTCACTTTCTTCAACGTGGTCAGGCTAGAGGTCATCGACATCACAATGGCATCTCCTGACATCGCGCCTCTGATCGGAGAGTGAAGAGTATCAAACGATATCACACTCTCAGATCACAGACGCATTGATTTCTTTATGGGCATGGATCCACCTCCACCCACTCCATTTCGGAATCCGAGAATGACAGATTGGGTGATGTATCAGATAGATTTGAGCGCCCGAGTCACGATCCCTGGGAAACGCATCAAATCCAACTAGCATGAGAGAAGCTTTCGAAAAAAGCTGTCCATTCAAGATGCCAAAGAAGGGTAAAACACCATGGTGGAACTCGGATTTGGCAAAACAGAGGAGAACGACAAGGATGCTCCTGAATCGTGCTCTGAAGGGTGAATCAAGCACTAGCTGGAATCGCTATAAAGAGACACAGAAGACTCTAAAGAAGAGCATAGGATCGGCTAAACGATTATCATGGAGACACTTTTGCGAAGAGATTAACTCTCTTGAGGCAACTTCAAAGCTGAAGCGGATTCTGGTCAAAGAACGTAGCCAGAAACTGGGAAGTACACAGAAAGCGATGAAGAAACGGCAAACCATTTGCTTGAAGTGCACTTCCCAGGCAGCATCCAAAATCTAATCTCGGGGCTAACAGGTGCATACAACCCTCAACCGAGAGACTGGAATCTGGCATGCAAAGTAGTATCACTGGAGCGAGTAAAATGGGCATTTGACTCGTTCCATAGATACAAGTCTGCAGGTCCGGATAGCATCATCCCCGCGCTAATAATAGAGGGAATGGATGCCCTGGGTCTGCACATTCGGAATATATATCGCGCATGCCTAGCACACACTTATATTCCAATTAAATGGCGTGATGTGAAGGTGTTATTCATTCCCAAACCAGGAAAACACACCTCCAGAGACGCAAAAAGCTTTCGACCGATCAGTCCAACGTCCTTGCTGCTAAAAGGACTAGAAAGACTAGTAGATCGATTCATAAGGGATACACACATTCCTAAGTCGCCACTTCACCATAGGCAACACGTCTATCAGAAAGGCAAATCCACGGAGACAACACTCCATTAACTTATGGCAAAAATTGAAAAGGCGATGTTCGAAAAAGAATACGCCTTAGGCGCATTCATGGACATCGAAGGTGCCTACAATTATGCCTCATTCGCGGCAATTTGTGATGCGGCAAGACAGCATGGAATCGAACCACTGCTAATCAGTTGGATCCTTCACTTGCTAGAGTGGAGGAAAATCCAAATATCGGTCGGCCAGAAGTCTATTGAAGCAGGATGTCTCAGGGGCTGCCCACAGGGAGGAGTTCTCTCTCCACTGTTATGGCTCTTGGTGATGGATACCCTGCTGTGGCTCCTGGAGGATAAAAAAGTCTTCGCGCAAGCATTTGCGGACGACCTAGCCGTAATAATTACCGGCAAGTTTGCGGACACAGTATATGACCACTTGAATGCAACTCTGCATGTAATCAACAGCTGGTGCCTCCGCAATAGACTCACGGTGAACGCTAGGAAGACTGGACTAGTTATGTTCACTAGGAACGTCAGGTGGGGCAGCTATACGCTACCCACCTTAGCAGGCGCGGAAATCCAGCTGGCACAAACAGTCAAGTACTTAAGAGTACATTTCGACTCCAAGTTAACGTGGAAGCATCATATCCAGGAACAATATCAGAAATCCTGCAGATTGCTCTGGTGCTGTAGGAATGCAATAGGTAAGACCTGGGGACTTTCGCCTAAATGGATATACTGGATGTATTCATCCATAATAAAACCCATTTTGATGTATGCATGCATCGTCTGGTGGCCAAGACTGAACTTTGCTAACAGCAGGAAGCTGCTAACGCAGATTCAGAGACTTGGTTGCATAAGTATTACTGGAGCAAAGAGTACTACGCCAACTGCGGCACTTGAAGCTATCCTAAATTTACCCCTATTCACTTGGAGGTGAAACGGAAAGCAGCCAACGACGCATATAGGCTCGATGCCACAGGGGCGTGGAAAGGCGGCCAATCACACGGTCATGCGTCTATCTGGAAATTTGTTGAAAAAAATCCGGTAGCCCTGATGCCGACCGATCATATGGTTTCCAGATTCGTCTTTGAAAAGGCATACACTGTCGTAATCACCGAAAGAGAAGAATGGTCGACAAGTGGCGATGAGTGTTTTCAGATTACAGACCGAATAATCTTCACCGACGAGTTAGTCATGGAGGATGAATCGGGAGCAGGGGTGTTCTCGGAGAATTCGATTATAGAACTAGCCCGACCTCTCGGAAAAATGGCCACCATATTCCAGGTGGAGACATACACCATTTCATTGGGAACAGAAGAATGTCTGCGACAAAAGTGGAAGGGTCGTACCATTCGAATCTGTTTCGACAGTCGGGCAGCATTATCAGTACTAAACAGCAGCGATATATCAAGCCCGTTGGTGTGGAGTTGTTATCAGGTGCTGCTAAAACTTGGCCGACTGAACGAAACATTCCTGATGTGTGTGCTGGGGCACTCTAACATCGCTGGAAATGAGGGGGCTGACAGACTGGCTCGCTGAGGGTCTGGATCCACAGTGGTGGGGCCAGAACCAGCTCTTGGAATTCGACCATCTACTGTTAAGCCTACTCTGAAGGGTGGAATTGCAAGGATTCACGCAACCGAGTGGAGAAATTTGGACTCTTGCCAGCAAGCGAAAATCTTTGTAAAAGAGCCTAGGGCCACTAGAGCGGCATTTTTGTTGTCCCTTAATAAATGGGACATGATAACCCTAGTAGGGCTTTTAACGGGACACTGCTCCTTAAACTACCATATAGAAAAGATCGGGGTAGTGGTTTCGGCTTTGCGCAGCCAATGTGAAGAGGAGACGGCCTTGCACCGTTTATGCAGCTGCTCGGCATCCTCAGACGAAGACACCTTGGCAAAGTTTCCTTCAATGAAGAATCTGCACACTCTCTGCCTCTGGAGAATGTTCTCAGATTCGCTAAAGCCTGCGAAAACCGTAGGCGGGAAGCCATTGAATAGGTACTTTAGGGGATGGTATTATATAATGGGCCAAACAATGGCTTGAGTGCTCGGAGCTGTGGTTTCTCCCAGTAAAGTTAACTAAACTCCTCTGGTGATAGAAGATCTATTGGAAGCCCTCACGCTTTTACAGTGCTTTGGAGTGTTTTGTCCTATTTTCCGAGGAAAAACAGTAATACGTTTCTCTATTGGAAGCGAAAGCTGAAGAAACTCAGGAACTTAGCTGGACGACTTACTAACCGTGCTTATAAAAACAATAAGAATACAGACTGGCTAAACTTCCGGAATTCACAACGTAAATATAAAAGGACGGTTCGAAACGAGGCTCTTTTAGATTATACTGTGAGGAACTAGAAGGCGAAAAAGAGACTTCAAGGGTGTTCAAAGTCGTAAAAAAGGAACTCTCTTAGAAAACCGGATGGAATTTTTACAAAGTGCAGAATCATTTTAGAACTCAAGATGGATATATTTGCTAAGAGGACAGCAATTAGAGCTGCCCATAGACTACATTTACATTCCTGGGTAAAAACGAACAGACTTAAAGGGCGCAGAGCATTGGAAGGGTTATTGGGGTTTTTGAATCCAGCTTTCGCATTACTTTCAGATTCTCGGATCCCCATACAAATGTTTGGCAGAAGATATGAAATTACCTTCAAATGTACAGAAAACTGAAACGAACCAGAAGAATGCACGGCAGGATATACTAAGGCTTTCTGGATTGGTGGCTCAAAAACAGAACAGGATTCCGGAGCAGGAGTCCACTTCTCGAGCAAAAACAAGAAGTGTGCTTTTCCTTTGGGACAATACGGTGATTGAAAGATAGTTGAAGCGCAGACGCTTCGCAATCAATACCGATAGTCAAGCTGTATTGAGGGTGTTGAGTAGTTCTTTGATCACTTCAAAAATCGTTTAGGAATGTAGAAAGGACATTAATTCTATTTGTAGATTCAATACGCTGGAATTACTCTGGGTCACGGTTTTGTAGGAAAACATGAAATCTCGGATGCCATATTAAATGAGGATTCAATTTCCCCTATGCCCGCACTGGAACCAGCATCTATGCCATCGCTCCATCTCAGGCAGGGTCTGCCTCGTCTTCATCTTCTACCATAGATATTGCCCTTATAGACTTTTCGGGCTGGATCAGCGTTATTCATATGGATTAAGTGACCCGCCATCAGCGGGATTTTATCCACAATCTGACAGTCATGGTATCGCTCATAGATTTCGTCGTTATGTAAGCTACGGAATCGTCCATCCTCATGTAGGAGGACAAACATTCTTCGAAGGATTCTTCTCTCGAACGCGGCCAAGAATTCGCAATTCTTCTTGCTAAGAACCAAAGTCTCCGATGAATACATGACATGTACAGTAAAAGCTTTGACCCTATGGTGAGACGCTTCGAGCGGAACAGTTTTTGTAAGCTGAAATAGGCTCTGTTGGCTGCCAACTACCGTGCGCGGATTTCATCATCGTAGCTGTTATCGGGATATGATTTTCGATCTTAGATACGAGAAATTATCAACGGTCTCGAAGTTGTAGTCTCCTATTATAATTCTTCTCGTTTTACCAGTGCGATTTGATGTTGTTTGTTTGCTGGTTCTTGGTGCTGACGTTGCCACCATATATTTCGTCTTGCCTTCATTGAGCCCAAGATCTCGCCCCAATTGCCGCCTGCTCGATGTGGATGAAAGCAGTTTGTACTCTCGGGTTGTTCGTTCCATTATCCCGATATCGTTAACATAGGCCAGTAATTGGGTGGAGTTGATTGGAGGGTCGTGCCCCTCGACTTTATCTCAGCATGACTTTTTCCAGGGCCTGCTGCTTTTATTTGGCCTAGCACTTTGGACAGGGTCAGCAGTTTTACCAGTTTCATCGGGAAAGAGTTTTAGCCTGACTATTCTATCATAGGCGGCCTAAATTCGATGAAAACATAGTGTCCATATTCAAACAGTTTTTCCAGCGCTTGCCGCGAAGAGATCTGTTGCTGATTTGCTGGAGTGAAGCCTCTTTGGTATGGGCCTGTGATGTTGTGGAAATATGGGGCTATCCGACCTAGCAGAATAGTGGAGAATATTTTATGGTTCTC
Source organism: Hermetia illucens (assembly GCF_905115235.1). Taxonomy (NCBI): domain Eukaryota; kingdom Metazoa; phylum Arthropoda; class Insecta; order Diptera; family Stratiomyidae; genus Hermetia; species Hermetia illucens. The sequence continues at coordinate 122,908,052 of NC_051851.1, read as the reverse complement.
TGAAACGTGATAGTTCCATACCAGGTGTGCTCATAATTAATTTCCGTTTTTTTCGATAGATGGCGTTCTATGTTTTGTGTCGCTGTTTGTTTAGTTGTTGTCGAGTGCCTAAACTGCGTTGACGTTTCCCCAAAAAGTTCCTCCAGCAAGCTTTTATTGCGCGTCAAATATGTCGGCGTACGTACCGAACTTCGAGCATATGCACCATGCATTGCTTTTCGTGTTCAATCAAGGAAAAAAGTGTCCGAGAGCCACTGTGCACTTGTGGAAGTTTATGGCGATCGTGCATTAACACTTCGGACATGTGAAACGTACTTTCGACAATTAAAAAATGGTGATTTCGACCTGAACGACGTCGCACGCTCCGGCAAGCGAAAATCGTTTGATGACGCCGAATTGCAAGCATTATTGGACGAAGGCAACACACAAACGCAACGACAGCTTGCAGATATGTTGGGAGTTCAACAGCACGCAATTTCGAAACGTCTGCAAGCCATGGGAAAAATTCAAAAGTGTGGAAAGTGGGTGCCGCATGAACTGACCGAGACAAATGGAGAACCGAAAAGTGACGTGTGAAATGCTGCTTCAACGGTACAAAAGAAAGTCTTTTCTCCATCGTATTGTTACGGGCGACGAAAAGTGGATTGTCTTGGAGAACCCTAAACGCAACAAATCGTGGGTGAGTCCAGGTGAACCATTGGCATGGACGGCACGACCAAATCGTTACGAGTGGAAGGTCATGCTGTGTGTGTAGTGAGACCAGACCGGTGTGATCTATTTGGAACTGCTGAAACCTAGTGAAAATGTGAACGCCGTTCGCTACAAGCAACAAATGAAAGATTTAAGCCAAGCGATTGGGGAGAACCGTCCAGAATATCGAGAAAGACAGTACAAGGTGATTTTGCGCCACGACAATGCACCATCGCATAAGTCGAAAGTCGTTCGCGACACGTTGCAAAAACTCAAGTGGAAGGTGCTTAACCATGCGGCTTACTCACCAGACCTGGCCCCATCGGATTACCACCTCTGCCTCATTTGGCCACGCACTTTCTGAGAAGCGCTTCGACTCCTACGAAAATTTGCGAAAATGGTTCACCTCCAAAGACAGTCAATTTTACTGGCGTGATATTCACAAATTATAAGAAAGTTGGGAAAAATATGTATTACGGTTCCCTTGGAATTACGTGTTCTATTCACAAAAAATCAGGAAATTAATTAGGAGTACACCTGGTAATTGCTCCACTATGTGATATCTCCCTTTGTATGTATGGGACAGATAATGTCTCGTTAAAATTGTCAGGCATTGAGTCGCTGTTCCATACCTTGAACATAAGTTGAACTGCTTGATGCAATTGGTTGCCTCAATATTTAACCAATTCGACTGTAATTCCATCGGCTCCTGGCGACTTATGATTAAGCTGATGAATTGCATGGACTATTTCCTCTATACTTGTTGGTGACAGTATTAATCCGTCTTTTTCAGTTGGCGGGACCCCCGATTCGCCGATGTTCTGGGTGTTCAGCAGTTCATTAAAATACTCAACCCATCGCTCCAACATACTCATTCTGTCGGAAATCAGATTTTCCTCTGACTGTGAAGTCGCTTATCCGCTCGGCGGATTTTGTGATAACTAGCTGCACGTGCCCCCATAAATGATTCCGCAATATTCCGTTAGACGTGGAAATCGATCCCATTAAACCACTGCGGTCTGAGTTCTCAGAGGCTCTGCCCTTCCCTCACCATTCATTTAGGTAAATGTTCCCGGTCTATCTGCCGGGCTCATGAGATATTTAACCGGGTGTGCTTAGTTATTTTCCTTTCCATATTTATTATTTCTTATGCTCCACGTAAGCACCCCCTACAGGTGCCTACATACTATTTAGTTGACGTCACCCGTTGTATTAAAATCCAAGAGTGGCTGTTTTGCCAATCGTAATGTTCGCTGAAATTATCTGAGTTTACAGATGTCATTATAGCATCCCTGGATATAATACGTTGCCCTGTTTAGTAAGATCAGCAATTTGACTACTATAACGTTGCACAGTAGTGGTGACAGAAGTGTCCTAGCGTATAAAGGCGTACATATTCTCAACTCATAAGTGAGCTTCAGCCAGTCTGCCTTCCAGCAGCGATTCTTGTAATCTATATAACCTCAGTACGCCTTGCACCGCAATTCACCGCAAAAGCCACCCTAACCGAATACAATCCTGGCTTTATATATTTTCACCAATTGCTGTTACATAAGTAAAATCCACCGTTGTAAAGATACGGGATAGATTTAAATGAGTTTATCGCCAAATTCAAATTACGGATTTGCTAATATCTGTTCTTGTTATACAAGGTCGATTCATCAGGTGCATTTGTTTCCGCTGCAGGACCTGCTTATGTTTTTATTTCTGGCTTTAAACTCCTTCAGACTGTTGTCATCCATCCATCTGTCCATTACAGTATTTCTCGGTTAATTGCGTCCCTTTTAATTGATTTTCCCTTTTTATTGCATTAAAAGTAAGAGCAAATTTTTGTCCCTACGAAAATGTCCACATGTCTTCCCGCTTAAATGCACAGCTAAAAATTGGTTGAAGAAATCGTAATAGACTTAAATGAATATTAGTTGTAATACAGAAAACCCAACAAATGTATATGGCATCACTGAAATGTTGTTTTCTTTCTGTCAAATGTGTCACTTAAGCTTCCAGCGTTTATAAAGATTCTGCAAGTTCATAAAGCAAGTTAAGTGTTTAAATTTCTTGTGAAATAACGGATAAATCTAAAGTAGGTACGCATTTAAGAAATGTACACATGGTGATAATATCTAAAGTGCAAAGCTTTGCATATTTTTCAGAAACGAATGAGTCGTAATAGACACGTAACCTTATCTTTAAAACAAAAGATGCAAATCATTAAGGAAATCAAGTGTAAGGAAAAAACCAAACAGGAAGTGTGTGTCAAATACAAATGCTCAATGTCTACGATCAATAGAATTATCCAAAATGAAAAAAACATTTTAGAAAACTCCAAAATGCATAACCTGTCAAGCAAGCGAATTAGAAATGGTGCATGTTACGATGTTGACCGAGCTGTTTCAATTTGGTTTGATCAAATGAGAGCATCGGGTGCAATCATTTCAACAAATATGATTTTGGAAAAATCAAAACAGTTTGCTGTGACATTGAACAAGGATTTTAATCCCACTACCGGCTGGCTGTGGCGCTGGCAGAAACGTGAGGGAATATCCTTGAAAAAAATTCATGGAGAAGCTGCATCTGCCGATTCGGAAAGTGCAAATAATTTCATCAACACACTTTTCCCGAATTTGATTGAAGGTTACAAATCATCAGATATATTTAACGCCGACGAGAGTGGTCTGTTTTTTAAAGCTTTACCGGTATCAACCCTAAGCAGAAAAGAAAGTCATAATAATGGATTTAAATCGTCAAAAGATCGTTTAACTTTGCTTTTCATATGTAATGCCACCGGTGATTATAAAAAAGTAATTATCATAGGTAAACCGAAAAATCCACGCTGTTTTAAAAATAAAATTGTGCCTCTTAAATACTATCCCCACCAAAAAGCGTGGATGACGAGGGAAATCTGGGAAAGTATTCTAATCTCTCTAGACGAGGAGATGGCCAAACAAAACCGTAAGATTATTCTGTTCGTGGATAATGCTGCATCTCACAAAACAACAAAAATTCTGAAAAACATTAATATTCAGTATCTACCGGCCAATACTATCTCCTTGATCCAACCATTGGATCAAGGGATAATACACTCTTTTAAAGCGTATTATAGGCAAATTATAATAATTGGAGAATTTGCGAAATATGATATATAAATATTTTTAATGCATTGCATATAATTAAACATGCTTAGTGGTTAGTCAGACCATTGTCTATAACAAGGTGTTTCCAAAAGGTAAATAATTTCAGTAAGTTGTGCGTTTGAATTAGCTAAGTATTATACTTTCAGGCTAAATTCATTTCCGAATGTGACGCAGCACCATCTGCAGAAAATGAGCAGGAGGATATCACTGAAACCATCAGTGACTTATCAGGGGATGAATTCGACAACTACATCCGTTGTGACGACAATTTGGTGTGCTGTGGACAACTTACAGATGAAGAGATAGTTAAAGAAATTTCATTGGAAAAGGAAGACAATGAAGACTACTCCGATAGTGATGCAGAGGATGAAATTCCTGATGAAATTCCTAGTCTTCCGAATGTGCTAAATTCCCTAACAACCGTCCGAAAGTTTTTATTGCCTCAAAATGAGTTCATACAGGAGCTGGAAAACATTGAGGAATATGTTTATAAAAACTATTTGAAAAAAATTACTCAGTCGAAAATTACTGATTATTTTAAAGAAACTCCTTCCTCAGAATGAAATTTTTGACGCATTCTCCTTTATTTTATTAAATCTTCATATCCATTTCTGTGATTTTTGAGTTCCTTTATTTAATATGAATTTTTATGTCTTTGAGTTTTTAAATTTTTTAGTTTAAAATTAATGATTTGTTATTGGATTTCTTTCCTTTTTGTTTATGTTAATTTTTTTCATAAAATAAAATAAAACACAGGTAGTAAAGAAGTGAGTTTACTTCAAATCCAGTGACCTTATTGAAAATGTTGTTTATTGCGTTAGACACGCAATTAACGAGGATTTCCATAATTGCGTCAGGTACGCAATTAACCAGGATTTCCGTAATTGCGTTAGGTACGCAATTAACCGGGATTTCCGTAATTGCGTTCCCCGCTTAAGAGGGTTGAAATTAGTGAAATTTTGCTGGCTCAATTAACCGGGAAATACTGTATTTCAATGGACATTTCAATGATATTCCATTCTTCGTTTTTAAGCCCCAACGTTAGGTTTAAGGTGGCCAATGGCTTCTCAGAAGCGTCAGATGTGGTACCCAGACCAGTACTTCGTTGATGTTAACCACTAGCAGATTAGATGAAATGACAAGTGTGATAGTTCGTACAAGTTATGTGATCGTGATATATTTAGTGGCATGACACGTTCGTGAACTGAGCCCCAGAGAAGGCGATTCAGGTGAAAGCAAACTTGGAAAACTGAGCTCTAAGTGCGGGAATTTGATTTTCAAAGAATCCTTATTGAAAATCTTGTGACAGAGACACAGGTCTGCTGCAACCTGCGACTTCAAATTCCTCTCAGATCTTAAATCGGTGCGGCACGTGACATTTCGATATTTTGCGTCGCCATATGCCGGCTCTCACAAAAGCAATTATTTTCTCGGAAATACCGTTCCTACGTAGACGCTCTCGAAAGCTTTGCTAGTGGAGTGGTGAGTTAAACTCCGCGCACCATTCCATAATGATCCAGATGGTATCAATGTGGAAGCCACAGGACATGTATTGTCTTCACGACAGCATGCGAATTCTTCTCCAATTGCCGGATTCAAAACTAGTGCTCTTTTCCGCAATTTTAAAGATCATTTCTTTTTCTTTCCCACTTGGAGAAATTTGCCAGATTGCTACCATACACGACTGAGTGGAGGGACTGATTTTACAGAGATTGCACCCTGAGCTCTATTTTCCTATCAGCAGATGCAGTAGCGACATTCCTGAGAAGATAAGTGATCATCGGATGATTGATCTCTTTCGATACCGCACCATTTACATGCAGACCACTCACCACAGACAGACATAATATCTCCTTCAGGATATTTCTTACGAATTGCATACAGTTGTTAATAGAAAACATCCTCCCTCTTTACATCGCAAACCACAGTTGGTGCATGGCATTGCAACAATTGAACCGATATATTGCAGTCAAGATACTCCTGCTCACAGGTGAAAAGAGAATTATTTGCGGTGACCGCTACCACAGCCACCTGCATTCCAACATAGGACTTCCTTATAGTGTCGCATAAGGAACATTTATTGCATTTCGGAGCTCCACTATCGCTCTTCAGCCCAGAATGTTCAGGTTACGTTGGTTGAATCACCTTTATCGAAGAGCGTGCCAACATTCCAGAAATCAACTCTATAAACCGTTTTCGATAGCCAAAGGTTGTAACCATGTGGCCAGTCGAAAAGGACCATACAGATGGTCAAACTGAATAAGTAAGCCTTGAATTTTTATGGCACTAAAAGATAACTTCCGTTGAATGGGGTTTTCAGTCAAGGTCGCAGTTACATTCTGCACATCTTTACGTAGAAATATTCCATTTGCGATTGCATTTGTTATAGAAATTTTCCAGTTAAGTGCCAGATCAATCGTAGAAGGTGGCGATCAAAATATGATTTTGTCAGTTTCGATTGGACTGTTTGTAACTTGTCGCCGGGTTGCATGGATTCGCATACAAAAACGTTCTATAGAAACACGACAGACAACATATAAAGAGATGTGTAGAACGTATTGGGGCCTTGACTTGACCTCAAACTGGAAGGCTCATTTTTGCCCCGCTTTTACTTTCATGTTTCATCTCCAGTGATGGCTATGTAAAGTTTGTATTAAAATGAAGGCATAAAAATTGTTTGGGGAGAAAAGTCACTCCTTTCGATGTGTTGAAATAATGTCCTGGAATCAGCAAAAAAATGAAAGTGCTTAGTACCTTCTGGTGGCAGTGGGATTTGTATCGTGATTTGACGTCGGATACCAGTCGATTCAGCGGTGAATAAGTACCTGGGTCAAATCAGGGGAATAATCTCGGGCGAGCTCAATGATGACCATATTGTTTCCGACAGTGTTCTGCTAGTGTACAGTTACGGTCTTCAATGAAGTGCTCTAAGGCGCTGATCCAATTGGAATGCTGCGCCAACGATTATAATTATTGGCCTTGTTAAAATTGGTATGGGGGGCAGATAGACAAGCCTGTTTCTCTGTTTGATTTTTTTTGCTGGAAGGTGGAAAGCTTCAAAGCTACTGTTAAATCAGCTTCCCGCAAGACTCCATTGCGTCATGGTGCTTGATTGGAATTCATCCAGCATTCGTATTCGCTTTCGTGTTCCTAGGTAGTTCCTTCTTCAAGCTGATTTCTTCTTGTCTGTCTGGATAGTTGCCATCGCCTTGTCGACTTCAGTCGACATCTCCTTCGATTTCATAACTTCACGATGTTTTTGCGTGTTGAATACTCCCTGATTTTATTGCAAATCTTTGAATTCGGAATCTCGGACATTGAAATAAAGCATGTCCTGCGCCTTCTGCAGTGTTTGGGGACTTTAGGCAATATGTCTAATTGTCATGCCCTGACCGATAGAGGTATTCCCGATAAACTCTGTACCCCACTTAAAAGCTGTGTAAGGCTAAAAACTACTACATGGGGCCGCTCGATATATCTTCGAATATCCCATCTGATTCTGTAGGTCCATTGCCTTTTTTTTTACTTGTTCAAACTCTCCTGCCATTGGGTGATAGTTTCAACCCGGTGACGGGTGAAAGACGATGGCTTTCTTTTGCTAGAATATCAATTTTGATCGTCCCTGCTGTCACGCAGGCCACGTCGTCGGATATTGTTTGATAAGCAGAATAAGTTCTGAGTGTAGTCGGGCGATAAGTAGATCGAATTTTTCTTTTATTTACTGGAGAACGTTTGCCTTTGATTTTGAGCATTACTTTTTTGTGAGTGCTAAACCACCAGGGTCTGAGCCACTTAAAGTTTTCGCTTTACCTTTTTATTATAATCACATGCAATTTTTTCCACGCCTCTTTGTATTAATGACGTAGTAGCTCGCATCCTGATCGGTTTATGTTTCACTGATTGATTCATCTGGTCTTGAGACATTCCTCTATTTCAAAGTTCCAACAGTAAGCAAGTTCCAGCAGTAACCGATCTCATTTCTAGCGTTCTATTTTGCAGCACAACTTCTCGCAAAGTCTCCTGATGAAATCAATTGACAGCCCATGTCTGTTTGATTTCAAACTTAATGACAAATTTTGAACTGACAACGCCAGATTTAATCGTTCTGCGTTATAAAGGCTAAACTGAAAAAGACATATGTGGAGATTCCTTGGCATGTTAACATTCTTTTTAAGGCCAAAGTACGTCTTCTTTTCACATTTTTCTGTTTACTCCTTGGGCCTATTTTCTATCTGTATTTCACGAAGTAATTTGTATCGTACTGATGGTTAAAGCTGCTTTTTTTAGAAGACTCGGGGCATACAATTACGATTTAGTTCGATGCCTCCTGTACGGATATATTGTAATATTTTTCGCATGATTTAGAAATGGTCAAATTGGCTACTAAGGACTATCGCAGCAAGTTTCGAATGTACCTATACTTGAAGAAATATCAATAAAATCATTCTATCTTGGAAACAACTTGCATTAAAAAATAAGTCATATCGACAAAAACACAACACAACACAATTAAATTAATGTATAGAATTAGCACAAACGGAGCACTTTTCCAGTATCCCTGTATAAAATAATCAAAGCCCAGCACTCGATTTCAGGTTTATAATGTTTTTTTTTCAGATGTGCTTCCCATGAGAATTTAAATTCAACAGATATTAATTAGAGTTAGAATCGATAATAATTCAAACTATATAACAAATTAATTGTATTTCATTATATCTATTTTCCCTAGCGTCAAGTCCACCAACAACGCCAGCACCACCAACTACAGAGACAACTCAACGCAGGGATACCACAACCACGAAAATGGTTTTCAACACACCAATCTATGGTCAATCAGCAACGAATTCTGTGGTTCTTTTTGAAAAAGGTAAGCAGTTTATTAATATTTGGTTGAAGAGTAATTCAATGCTATCGGACCCACAACTGTAATATCTCTGATATTACGCTAGTACACTACACGATAATTAAAGTGTAGATAGCTATTAAGAGAAAATCTTACATAATTCTAATCGAAAAGTGGAATTACTTGACTCCTCTATTCCATTCGACATTGAAGTTGATTTAATGGGAAGTCAGCTGATAACAAAGTTTACCAGTAAATGATAACATCAGGTTTGGTGGCTACATTTAATGCAATATTTTTAAACTCTATCCTATCTATCCATGGTTTACTTTTTCTTTACAATTCCTGGACAAGCTTTCAAGCATGAACCATGCTAAATCAAATGAATTTGGTCTAACAACAACCTGGTAATCCACCTATTATTATGTGGTATAATGATCGCCACTCATCGCAAAAATGTACATCGCTATGCCGCAATTGCAATGCTTAATAGCTTGGTTTCTTTGACTAATTTACTGGTTTGAAGGATAGGAAAGCTTATTCCAAAAATAGTATGCAGCTATCGTGGCAGGTAGGGGTATACTTATTGATGTGCAAATATGCGTTCATGTACTTGCTTCTCACGCTGTGCATGGGTACATGTTTGCCCTACCCCAGTCAGTTGACTAAATTACCTTAAGAATACCCTCAAAATAAAACCACATTGACAAATGAGAGGAGTAAGCTTATAGTGCGAGGGTCGGAACCCCTGTACCGGCGGTTTTTGGAGCGGGGGTTTTGAGCGACTCATGTGATACAAAATTGCACTACCACCGGCTCACAGTCAAATGGAAAAGTTCGAGAAAAAGGGGGGAATCTGAAACGAATTAGTACTCTCCTAAACGGAAAAAGGCCCGGCCGTTCCACTTCGGAAGTGGGAAAGCATGCGCAAGTGCAAATGTCGGCTAGCGGAGCGAAATCCAAGGAAACGAAAATGGTAGATGGACCTAGGTCATGGACAAAAGAGGGGAAGAAGAAAGGCAATTGTCATCTCCCGCAAAGGCACTCCGACCTCGATTTAAGAGACCAACAATGCAGATAAGACAGGGAATAATTAATAGAAAGGCAATTGTCATCTCCCGCAAAGGCACTCCGACCTCAATTTAAGAGACCAACAATGCAGATAAGACCGGAAATAATTAATATAGTTCGTTGCGGGCAACCACTTCACTTGAGTTTTCTTTCTCCCGGAGGTCAGTTGTGACACAGTGCGCTAGGGAGACTCCACTGGTGTCACTGCACTTGGACGAGGTACTCTCCGTACACCTCCTTGGCAATAACATCTGCTTTCCTTTCTTCGAGAGCAAGGCGGCTAAAACCATGATCATCCATCCGCTTACTCGTCGCATCAATATGCCAAGTCCAGTAACAAATGTTGCAATGTAATTTTCATAACCGACTACTCGCGACTTTTCTGGCATGTCGCATCTTAGCAGACTATCGTAGAAAGCGCTTCAGAGTTCCTAGAACGGATCCTTGTGCTGCCTCCAAGGTGATCTTCACCCTCTTCTGGTTCTCAAGCATCCCATGCAGCAGAGAGCGGTCTCACCGATAATCATTCAATATCAACAAGAGGTAGCTCAGCACGTGGAATGAATTTTTTAAAGTGTCTACAATATCTGTCCATCTTAAGGAATGGAAGACATTTCTGACATTAAAAGTTATGAGGAGCACTGTCCGTCGAGGCCGGTGGTTTTGTGCCTCAACTCGATGAACCGCATCCACGACAAACAAAAACCGTTATTGAGAGCGAATTACAAAAGAAATGGTATTTCCTTCGACAAAACACTGCAATATCCACTCGGTTTTTGTTCCGGTATTACTCGCTGATTAGCATTACACCAGCTTTTACCTTCGCAGTGAACTACGATAGCAACTCGTGAGAGCTAGCTGCATCCTAACCCTTTCCAGTTGCGCCCTGAAGACTGGACAACGCCCCGAACTCGCAATCTGCGCAATACTCTCACCAAACGCGCCACAATCCCTACAGGGAATGAAATTCTTCTTTTCGTTGTCCACGTTTCGTGACCTACCTGACCGCATCAATGGCACGTTGTCCTCCTGCCGGATCCCTGGCATGTTGCAGATGTGTGCTCATAGTCCAAGCACCTGTAACACTTTGTGGTGGTTATTCGCATTCGTATCGTCCATACTCCAATTTTGATTTTCCCGTTGTTAAGGTGTTTTCTCGCGTATTGCCGCACGACTTCCACCATAGCATCCTTTTAGGCTGGAGAATTCACAGAAGTGATGTCTATTCGCCGATGGAATTACAACCGAATTGGTTAAATATCGAGGCGACCAGTTACACCAAGTGGTTTTTCAACTTGTGCTCGAGGTATGGGACAGCGAATCAATGCCTGACGATTGTCTGTCTCATATATAAAAAGGGAGACATCAGACAGTGAAGCAATTATAGAGGTATCACGTTGCTGAGTACCATCTATAAGATATTCTCCTCTATCTTGCTAGGCCGGAAAGCCCCATACGCCCAGAACATCATTGGCACATACGAAAGAGGCTTCAATCCAGACAAATCAGTAACACATCAGATTTTCTCTCTGCGGCAAGCGATGGAAAAACTGTTGGAATATGGACACCAGTTGCACCATCCATTCATTGATTTTAAGAGTAAGGGTAATAGTATAGCCAGGGTAAAACTGTATACGGCCATGAGAGAATTCGGCATCCCACAGCAGGATCACTATCAAGACTATTCGACATCAACAACGGTCTACGACAAGGGGATGCCCTATCATGCGTCCTCTTTAACCTGTTCCTCGAGAAAGTGATCCGTGATGCTGAGGTAAATGTAGAAGGTACGATCCTCTTTAAGTCCACCCAACTACTGGCCTATGCTGACGATATCACATCACTCGAGACGTACAAACTGCCTTCATCCAGCTCGAGTAGGCGGCGCGAGATCTTGGGCTGCACATTAATCAAGACAAGACAAAATAAATTGTGGCAACGAACAGCACCGAAAATCAAGCAACCAACAACATCAAACCGCACTGGTCAAACAGGAAGAATAAAGATAGGAGAATGCAACTTTGAGAACGCAAAACTGGGATGTCTGGAGTTTCTTATTAAGACAGGCCTAGATCAGATACCGGTTGTTGCGCCGTTGATGATGATGATGATGCGTATTCGGGCGTTGATGACCTCTGGACATTCGCGCTTCCCTTCGACCGTTTCTGTGAGGCAGTAGATATCTCGAATTTCTAAAGAACACGTTGACTCTAGACTAGAAACCAGAGCCTTGTCGCTTTACATTCTTAGAAGCTTGGGATCATATACACAGTGCAAGGCTCTCGGTGTAGTGCACTGCCTTTGAGGCAAGGAGATCGTAAGTCTCAGAGAAACCTATGAAGGCACGTAAACAGCGACAATGCGATCCCCAGTTGAGGCAGTACAGTTGCTGGCCGAAGGAAAGGTTTGAATTAGGTGGGTTATTTGCCATCTAGGGGAACAGATCTTGCTAAAAAGATGCTTCAATTGCCCCACGTTATGGAGTTTCGCAATATCATGGGAGTGTGGTTGTTAACCTATAAAATATATCATAAGTCAGTCGGACAATGGCTTCGTGATGGCCAAAGTAAATGAATGTACCTTCATGAGTATTTTCGACGAATATGAACATTTGCGGCCTTTTCGATCGCGTGGCGGCCAACCGCTCATTAAGTAGCCTCAGGCTGATGCCCAAGGCACTTTCACAATTTTCTGAATGGCAAAATCCCTATCGATCCCAGATTGTTACAGTATAACAGTCGATGAAGCATATATACGAAAATCTACCTTCTGATAGTTTATTAAAAAGATATAAACACTCAAAACAACGAATCTCTCAAAAGAATTTGGATTTTGGCTCGAAAACATTTTCACTGGGGCAAACGGATGGTTGAAATTGCTACTCACTTAGTAGTAATGATCTTCAACGAAGGATTTTTGTCTATTTTGGAAGTTAGGCACGTAGGGATTACTTTGGGCGACCAGAAACGCATCGACCGCTCCGAATTTAGGGTCAGCAACGCTGCGAAAAGGGTCCGGATTCGAAAGATAGAGGAAAACGTCGTAACGTGACAAAGGACTCTACGGCTCTGGCATTGCAATGACATTTCCCTAAAGATAATTGCAAGGACGTTTCAAGGGCATAAGAGAAACGATAGGTATTTTTTAAAATGTTTTTGAAAAACCAAAACATGTACAAATTAAATTTAAAAAAAAATCATTAGATTTTATTCAGTGGTTGCTTTGCAGTTCGGCCTGAGATATACGATTGACGGTAGAAGACCACCATAATGTGTTAGCTTCCGAGTGGGGAAGCAAAGAGACTATCGCAATTTATTAGAAGCTTTTGCCAAGTTAGATATATGGTAGTATTCGGCAACAAAGTTAATGTGAACATCTATCAGAAAGGGGAACTGGCTCAATTATGAATCTGCAGCGACCACCAGGTAACCACTTTTTACCTATGGACGGCTAAAAAGAATACCGGCACCTTAAAAGTAAAAATTGGAAAGAGGGTCAGATTATTCTGCAAAGGTAATGGAGGTGTGATTAGACTAGTCGATAAACCGGGCGCCACAATATAGCATGTGACACGTCCATGGCTAGGAGATGTACATTCTCCAGTAGAAAACCTAACTACTCATGGAATAATTACGTGGCTAGCCTTCGAACGATGAATGATTTAGAGGGCGGTAGGTAGGATCAGTCAGGAGCAGAATGACCACGGCTATAACAAAGCCCGCAAAAATCTCAAACTGGCCATGGGTAAGCCGCTTTAGAATAAGGCCTTATATATTCACCGTGAAATCCAGACCGAAATTTCCGTTGAGTTATCGAAGCAAGCATGTTGGAGGGGATATTTCCCGGATCATTGAAGTAGGAGAAGCAGGTACTCCTGCTTAAGGCTGGCAAACCTCCAGGTGAGCCTCCATCTAAAGACCAGTATACTTTTTGGGCACTGTGGGACAAATGTTAAAGCAGTTAACCCTCTGGTGAGCGCATGGAGTCAGCCAGATCCTTTGCAATTTAAATTGTTTTTTAACATTGTTCGGATTGAACTATTATAGAAACTCCCGGACTTTCCAAAATTTTACCTACTTTCAATTTATACAAAAATTGAAAGGCATGTGCCATATAAGGATTGTTCCGAGAACATTTTTCTTTTATATTTGATCAATATGCGGACGTTTCTCGATAACGGTAACGAGGGTCCCCAAAATGCTCGCTTTCTCCAACTTGAGCGGGAATCCCGGCGATATAAACTGGACATTCGAGGCCTAAATGAAGTGAGATGGTGGGACTGTAGATAGTACTCCTCTCCTTCTTGCGGTAACGTTGTTTTGTCCTCTGGAGGGCCAAGTGGACATCAGAGGCGAATTCAGTTTAAGGTTGCTTCTGATAACTACCGCAAGGTGGACATTGGATCCGGTTGCTTCAACTTCCACCGCCTCGTTATTTGTGACACATTATTCGAGCACAGAGTCTGCGATAAAGTCAGTTGGGGGTCAACTGACCGACGCCATACGAGCAATCAGATCAACCACTTCGCGATCAGCAGTAGACTTAGCAATTGCCTTCAATATGTGCGTAACAAGAGAGGCACTGATATCGGCCTCGAAAGGGATCACCATCTGATGACCGCTTTTGTTCGCTTACAAAGTTGGGAAACTGCGACCACTTAAGTTCAACATCGATCATTTGTACGACCCATCTGTCGCTCGACAAGTGGGAGAGTTATCTTCCTGATTGAGCAGCAAATCTACTGAGTAACGCACCTGAGAGTATCAATCAGCATTGGGTTGCGATTAAAAATGCTCTATTCTCTGCTGCATAGGTCGTCGGCCACGTCACAAAGGGGCTTCATAAGATCTGGCTCACTGCGAAGTTTTGGAAGCAGATCGATGAACGGAAGGGGTTAAAGGCTCTACCGCCGCTGCGATTAAATCCTGAAAAGTTCAGCGTAGTGTACGTCGTGACAAGAGAGAATTTCTTATTGCGCTGATTAGGGAAGCGGAAGATGCCGCTGATTGCAATGATTTCAGAATTGTATACCGCATCACGAAAGAGGTTCCATGTTGTCGCAAATCTTTTCACGGTCCTATGAAGGACGTCAACGATTGACTTCTCATCCACGTTGATGAACACTTCACCATGGTTCTTAACCGTATTACATCCGCTGAAGTTTCTCTTCTTGTGTATGAAATGGCTAATTACCGTAACATGGGAATACGGACTGTTCTTGCAAGCAGAAGAGAAATCATTTCGGCCATTAATGCACTCAAGCTGAGTAAAGCTGGTGGGCTTGAAGGTCTCCCGCCGAGTTATTTATCGCTTCACCTGCAGTCGCTGTTGATCTACTGCTCCCACTCGTATGGAAATCTTGGGAATTCGAGACCTTCCCCAGAGAGTGGAAAACGGGGATGATCGTAAGGATACCAAAAGAATGCATAAAAAAATTGTTTAGCTCCGACCAAGCATTTGGTCCGAACTGTAGGCGGATTTACGTAGAATATAATTCGTGTTTTGCGGATTATAAAAGGGAGCACATAATATCTGCGAGCCGCTTCGATCACGTGGCTCCCAGGGCAGAGTTGCCTCTGTAGCCATCTTCGTCCCTCTTTTAATAATGCAAACGTTTTCAGTGTGAAAATTGGAGGATTTCTGCGTGTTCTCTGCCGTCGCAAAGACAATAGCTAAAATAATCTTGGAACGCATCAAAGAGCATCTCGAAAGCTTGGTCGACAGAGGGCAAACTGGTTTCCGCTTGAATCCTCCCGCATTGACTACAACTACCACCTACGGATCATTTTGGAATAGTGCGCGGAGTTTAGATCTTCGCTTCTCTTCCTGCTCATCGATTTCGAGAAGGCTTTCGATAGCGTGAACAGGGAGTGTATCTGACGTGCTCTACGCAGGAGGGACATTCTGGAGAAGCTAACAGCTATTATCAGAGCCACATATGATGATGCAAAATGTCAAGTTCTTCATCGAGGCAGCTTTCTGACGATTTTAAAGTCTAAAGCGGAGTCCGCCAAGGTTGCATCCTGTCACCGATATTATTTCTTCTTGCTATCGATGGCGTTCATCGTGCTGCCCTGTCCGGGGTACGTGGCGGAATTCAATGGACTATGACACCTTCCAGGTTTCCGAGGAATACATAAGAATACTCATAAGGAAACCACGATGGAGAGTTAGGCCGACGAAATAGCTCGCTGGACTGGGACTTGCAGAGGAGAAGGCAGAAATGGCCCTGATCGCGAAACACAGTAGGAAAAATTACGCTCGCACTTCCAAGCCGATCTTCTAATACTTGATAGATGCGAAGCTCAATTACAAGCAATACGTGCAGTATGCTTGCATCCACAACAAGTATAGCTCTAGCCAGGATGATGCCGAATGTAGGGGGTCGACGATATACTAGCGGATTGATTATAGCAAAGTTAGTGACCTCGAACTTTATCTCATTTAATGATAATTTACTGAGTATTTTTTACAGATCATCATCATCAACGGCGCAACAACCGGTATCCGGTCTAATAAAGAACTGCAGACATCCCGGTTTTGAGCCGAGGTCCACCAATTCGATATCCCTAAAAGCTGTCTGGCGTCCTGACCTACGCCGTCGCTCCATCTTAGGCAGCGTCTGCCTCGTCTTCTTTTTCTACCATAGATATTGCCCTTATATACTTTCCGGGTGGGATCATCCTCATCCATACGGATTAAGTGACCCGCCCACCGTAACCCATTGAGCCGGATTTTATCCACAACCTGACGGTCATGGTATCGCTCATAGGTTTCGTCGTTATGTAGGCTACGGAATCGTCTATCCTCATGTACGGGGCCAAAAATTCTTCTTTCGAACGCGGCCAAGAGTTCGCCATTCTTGTTGCTAAGAACCCAAGTCTCCGAGGAATACATGAGGACTGGCACGATCATTGTCTTGTACAGTAAGAGTTTTGAGAATATGGTGAGACGTTTCGAGCGGAACAGTTTTTGCAAGCTGAAATAGGCTCTGTTGTCTGACAACAACCATGCGCGGAACTGTTATCGGTTGTGATTTCCGACCCTAGATAGAAGAAATTATCAACGGTCTCAAAGTTGTATTCTCCTATCTTTATTCTTCCCGTTTGAACAGTGCAGTTTGATGTTGTTTGTTGGACGAATGGTCTTCAGAGTGATCCTGCTGTTTTTATCTGGCCTCGCACATTGGTCAGGATCAGCCTAGTCAGTCTTATCAATTTCGTCGGGATACCGAATTCTCTTATGGGCGTGTACACTTTTACCCTGGCTATGTTATCATAGGCGGCCTTAAAGTCGATGAATATTCGAACAGTTTTTTCATCGCTTGCCGCAGAGGGAAAATCTGATCTGTTTCTGATTTGCCTGGGGTGAAGCCTCTTTGGTATGGGCCAATGATGTTCTGGACGCATGGAGCTATGCGACCTAGCGAAATAGCGGAGAATATCTTATAAATGGTATTTTTACAGATGGACACCCCAAAGGGTATGTTCTCCCTATATTATACTGTCTCGGATTGTGCAATATTCGTTATTTCGAGAATGATGCGGATTGAAATCTCGCAGACGAGATGACGACCGTATACAACATCAGGTGCATCTCTCTTTGAGTGCAGATGAAGAACATTGAAACGAAGAAATCAATAAATGGATGGTAGGAGCTCAGGAAAGGATCGGTGGACTCACATGTACATGTTTAAATTGGAAACATCCAAAGCATGTATTCATGCACTACCCGCGATCCGTAGAAGAAAGGAGGATCCTGGGAAGAGCTCTAGGAGAGGTGTTGGTATCGGAGAATTTAGTGGGGGAAATACTAACATGTTGGGAGGATTGGGAAGTAATGAATTACCACAGGATACCCTACCTCGTCAAGGTAGTGTCGAAGGGGATACGAAGAAACTTCTTCACGTGTCCACGCAAAACTCTAACATTTTGCTTGTTTACTGGCTCGTCTGTTTATATGGGAGAATAATAAATTAGATGGTGTTTTCCAAAAATTCTGAAATCGACTTCTAAGTGCTAAGTTTACGCCAAAAATTTCGACTACACAAAGCATGGTTCACGTAACATTTGTTAGGATTCTGGCATGACTAGTGAAGTTTCAGAACTTTAAGTTCATATTTTTAAACAAGACCAAGGATGCCCTTTGAATTTTTAAATATCAATGGAAGCAACTTATTAATTTGATCTATCTTCAACAGGCACGAAATATCAATCCAACCTTAATGAAATCGACAAATCAGAGCAAAAATCTTCAAGTGAAGGTGCGAAAGGATATGATTGGTCCCCGCAAGATGACCGTTCTCGAGGACATCGGACTCTCAACGTCCAGAGCGCATATCTTCCTGTAGCTGGCATTCTTTTCTTAATCTCTGTCACAAAACTAAGCTCAATTCTAAGCAACATTTCAAAAACATAGGTAACCCTAAGATATAGTCCTTAGATAATAACTAAATTAAAATGAATTATGAAAAATCAAACAAATGATGGATATTTATGAAATTATTATGAATACAAAGGTTATAAAACGAAATGAAAACGGAAATGCCTAATAAAGAGTAAAATACAAAACTATTTTATACACACGAAGTAAAACTAATTATACATTTTAACCGAGCAGAGAGAAAGTTTGTGCAATGATATTAATATTATTCTGTTAAACGGAGAAAGCTGATTATCAGTAAATGTAAAATACGACACTGTAAAAAGTATTTAAATGGTGATTTCACATATGAAGTAGTGCCACGTGTAACTATTAAACCAAATCATTACAATTTAAGTTTCCTTGGTATAATTTTCAAAATTTCTTTTCAAATGATTCAGGGGAAGGTTATTTCCAATGAACTTAGTCTAAATTTATGAACGGTCGTGTCACAGACATGCAAACATTTTTTATGGAATTTATTTTGTTTACACGTTTTCTTACATATAATTCGATGCCTTCAAAAACTCGAGTTTATTTCTCCAAAACTTCTGAAGTTCATACGTTTGGTTTAATTATTCCGCAGAATATAGCAAATATATGACATATTTTAATAAAATCGGTTTCGCGGAAGATTAGTGCAATCATGCGGAGTTGTTACTTTCGAAAGGCTAAATTGCATGCATGCATCGAATGGTTGCAGTTTAAATGCCGCTACAAATTGCTGCAAACGTAAGCGCCAGATATGCGAGAGAGATAGCGCGGATAGTAACAAATTGACGGACTAGGGAGCTAGTTCGCAATAAGTAGATATTGTAAATAAACGTGAATAAAACAATTATATCGTAAGAGGAGAAAATATGATATTACTATATCAAAACATTAATAAAAACCATTTGCAATGAAATGATCTTTGAGTTTGAATTACACGTTCCATGTAAGAGTCAGATGTCGGAGAGTAAGACAGCAGAGATCTTAAGTCGCAGCACGTCACTTGGAGTTCCTGGAGTTATATGGTGGTCATATTTATTAAACGGAGCGCATTGTGTCCACCACGTTGACGTAATATAGTTTTTGAGTCGAAGAAACGCACTATAACTCCGAATAGGTAGCTCTATGGCATAATAAGCAATGGATTTGTCGCCTTTTCTTAAAGGGTGACCTATCCACTACCACTTCTGCCCTCTAATTAACACATCCACTGATGCCCAGCCTGATTAACGGCTGAGGTCATCGTTCGAGATTTTTTCAACCCGAACTACTCCGTTGACACGGCGGTGACTTGTTTTACACAAGGCGGAGCAACCTTAACATGATGTTAGTATTGAGGAATTTGATTCCCAATTTTAGAGAAACTAGTGAAGCTTTCCCGAAATGGAAGCTATGATGAAGTGGTGGTCTGAACTTCATACCTTGCTCCAAAATGATCCGAAGGGTGTTAATGTGGTAAATGCAGGAGGAACAGAGCAGAACCCAGTCGCTATTTATCGATCAAGTATCCGAGGCTTTACGACATGCGCAACATTTCATTCGCTTTGTCCAGTGACAATTTGACGATGGAATGCATTTGCAAATATCTAGCATTTCTTCTTTTTCTCACGTGTTAATACCCCTTAGCTTCTCCAATACGAACCTTCCACTTCCTTAGTTTTCCTTCCGACATTCACTTCTATTAAAAATGCAATTTTTAAAATATCAAATTTCATTTTTATTTTCATAATTTTGTTTACAGTCCTCTACCACTTTGCCCTTTTCCCCAAAGCTTTAAAATCAATTGCATTTAAATATTTCAATTTTAATATAATAATTCGCCAATATTGCAAAACAAACGTTGATCTTCTTGTTTGCGCATAAGCTTGCGTTGCTGTTGCTGGCTGGGGCGAATAGAAATGTGTTGTTGTCATAATTTGGCCGGAGAAAGTTAGAAGTTTTGCTTTTGTTATTGAATGTGTCAGTAACAACGAAAATTGGTTGACCGAGGAAAGTGGGCCGATAAATAACTGCTGCCGGGCAAAAGCGGTCTGGAACTCGAAAAAAGTGGTATTAACCGCGGTGTAAGTGTGTGAAATGGCCTAGGAAGGCGAGTGCATTTATATTATACACTTTCAGTCTATTTTATCTAAGAATTTTCATTTTATTTTCTTCTAGTATCTTTTTTCCGATTTGTCAAAATCTCGGCAGATAACGGATTTTACCTAATACTGACTCTAGTGCCAAACATTTAGGCTCGGACGATTCTAAAATATACAGGGGCTCTGATGGTGGTGGTCGATAGAAAGTTAATGGCAGACTCCATCGAGAACTCCCCCACAACATCGAGCACGTATACGGAATGGTGTATTTGTGCATGGCTTGATTCACTTTGTGAGAATTCTAGGTCATCACGGGAAACTGTAAGGGATTCGGGTACAATACCTGCAACTGGCAACAGAACTCCAGGGTGCGGCGCGGGGTCTTCCTTATTTGAAAAAATCATAAAACAATAATTATTTGAAATGTCACTTTAATCTTTCCATTTTTACTAAGAAGTTGTCCGGATAGCTGAGTGGTTAGAGCGCAAGGCTGTCGTACGGAAGGTTGCGGTTCAAATCTCGCTGGTGGCATGAAATTTGTATCGTGATTTGACGTCGGACACCAGTCGACTCAGCTGTGAATGAGTACCTGAGTCAAATCAGGGTAATAATTTCGGTCGGGCGCAATGCTGACCACATTGCCTCCTAGTGTACCGTTACGATCTTGAATGAAGTGCTCTAACACACTTCAAGGCCCTGATCCAACATAGATTGTTTCGCCAATGATTATTATTATTATTATTTTTACTAAGAGGTACATTTGAGGTTTTTTTTTTATTTACTCTCCAAAATAATATCTTGAAAGTGACCTCCGTTCTAGTCAATAAATTGAGGGAGTCGAAATCGAAAGTTTTGTACCACTTTGTCCAGTGTCCCCACGCCTATGTTAGCAAATGCCACTACAAATATTGGCCTTTAACCTACCCACGGTCTTTGGGTGATTACTATACACCAAGGATTTGAGATAACCCCATAAAAAGATCACGAGCTACTGGAGAGCGTTCTCGCTATTCAAGATCACCCCTGAAACAGATAGGACGTTAAGAAAAACGTTCGCGCAAGAGAACCATTGATGTTCGTGCTATGTGAACTGTGGCGGCGTCTTGCTGGAATCACACATCCCTCAGATTTATTTCAGTTTGGGAAGAAAAATTCTTCAATCATCTGGGTATAACGGTTAAAAGCGACTGTAATTGTTTTCTCAGTTTCTCCAAAAACTAGGGTCCAATCTCGATAATTCGCACCAGTCACACGTTGTGCATGCAGGGATTGCCGGTTAAGTTTTCTGATGTTCATGCTACTCCCATATCGTTTGTTTTGTTTATCAAGGCATCCTGGCAGATGAAAATGTGCTCATCGCTGAAGAACACGAGCGAGTCATGAGGCAGGTTTTCGTTTTCGACAAAGCCCTATCAGTTTGTATGGATGAAATTTTAGGTCTTCATAAAGAATTCGTCTTACTGTTCGATCATAAATGCTAAGAACAACTGAATGTTTGCATGCAGATCGTTTGGGGGATTTCAAAATCGCATTCCGTAACTCCTCGCCGGTCTCTGGAGTTCTGGTGGTTTTGCAGGCTTCATTGCATTTTTTACATAAACGTGTCCACCCACTGAACAATCGGTTTTCGATCAGCGACAAGACCTGCAGGCGCGATTTAAAAATTTTCATTTCATTCAAAAATCACGCTGAGTTGCAATAATAGACAGACTGTTAGAAAAGTAAGCCCCCACGGCGAACGCATGCTCGCTACTGAACTAACCGTATAACAAACTTAGGCTGCACCCTTTTGAATGCGCGCACGTTCACTTTCGTAAGATTAATGGCCGCTGTGAAGCATTTCAAATAAGGAAGTTCCCGCGCTTGCGGAATTCCTAAGTACTTGTAGAAGTCTGTCTCGGGCATACCTTGGATGTGCAGGCCACCAATTCTATGGCCGGCATACAATTCGTGATGACTTTTGGTACCTTAAAATGAATGCACTGACAAGGTGATATTCCACCCCTATCAAAGCATTTGGCGTAGTCAATATAACAACTAAAGAGATTTTTTTGGCCTCTAGTTGCCTGTGCTACAACTACCGAATCGATAATGAGTTGCTCTTTGCAACGCAGCTCGGCTGCCCTTCTACAATAAGTACAGAATGTTCTATTAATAATGGATGTTATAAATTTGTAGAGGATTGTTAGCAAGTAATTGATCTTATTTCTTGTGGCCTTTTTAGGAGGTATTCTTCGCAGTGAGGAAAAGTCAAAATTCATCAGGCCGACTAATGACCCGACTTACGCAATGTGCTAACCGACCCACTACGCTGGCAAATTTTTCAAGGTAGATTTCTTTGGCCACTCAAACTAATAATGCGAATCTTTCGACCGTGCACTCTAACAGCCGCAACTGCACCACGATGAACAAGTGACTGTAATCGCAGGACCAACATACCAGCATACAGTCGAGACGCAATCTCATTATTGATTTAGGTAGAATTTTCAGCGTTGCTGAAGATGTAGAGAGCCTGGAAACATCAGGTCTATGCAAAGGATCCATTTCTGAGAATTCTATACACGCTCTTTCGAATTTGTCCCGAACCTCAGTGCAGATTTCAGCCGGATGGTGAAGCAGCGTGCTTCGGTAGGTTCCTCAGTGAGCAAATTGTAAAACTACAAAGTTCCTATATTTTGTTCACCCACCCCCTCAAGCCCTGACGAAGCCAACAGTCATTCAAATCGAAGTTATTCACCCCTCCTCCTTACACAGCCTGACTTTGGGCCGACTGCCGACTATTTGCGCGCGAACCTCCACGGTCAATTTTGTAAAACCTTTTCGGTCTTTGGAATACCCCCGCCTTCTTGGCCGTCTCGGAGCCCACCAGGATCACTTTAACTACAATATCATCTTTAAGATGGAAGGTAGCAAATGCCCTTTTAATTATCATTTTTATTGTCGATGTCAAGATGGGTCTGCATTCCCCTTCTGCAATACCAGGAAAAATGTCAGATTTCCAGTATTTACGGATGAATGGAAGAGATAGAATTGTACCTCTGTAGGACTTAGTCCTGCGGTATGATGGCTGAGATGATTTCGATACTACTTGGAGAAGTAGTCAGTATTCGCGTGTTCCGATGACTAGGAATTTCACTCTCGAGAGGTCTTCCCAGGACCATGGAGAGAATTATGCTTACATGATTACAATCAAAATCACGAGAGCCCGATTATAATTACAACCACGTAATCAGGAAACTCACAATTATAATCATGTAATCATCATTACGATTTTGCCCCTCCATTTCTTGGTGTTTAGGGAGAAATTGTGATACCAATCTAAGGCTTTTATAGGTACGCCATATAAAGCAATGGTTCCGGAAACAAAGAGCAAAATATAAGCGCTTCCAAAAAATTAGGGATACTTTTTGGTACATGCGCTATGAGTTGTGGGTTAAGAACGCCTTCGCTGTTTGCCATAAGAGGCGACTAAAGGTAATAGAAATTTGTGGGCTAGCAACCTGCACATGATGAAACTTTATTTTTACCGAAACGAAAACAGCGCCACGGATAGGGACTGATTTCACGGAAACGAGCTTTGGCTATCGAAAATGGACTATCATTGGGTTCTTGAACAGGGCCTAAGCGAAGTAGAATGGTGGGACTCTGGAGAGTACTCATCTCCGTCTACTTTTGTACTTTGGAAAGCCAAGTGGTAGCACAAGCGGATCCGGTGTCGGGTTGCTTCTGACGGTTACCGCGAAGCGTGTTTTCTTGACCTGACAGCCGCTTTCTGACAGACTTCCAACTGCTAGATTTCGGTGTAGCTTAAAGAGTATTACAATTGTATAATGTTACGCATCAATGGGGACTTCCGAGGAGTGGATGTTTTCTACGAGCAACTAAACGTGATTCAGGGGATGCTTCCACAGGCGGTATTGTGATAAGGGCATGTAATGGGGAAACACGTCTTGGCGACCTCAATGGTAATGGTGGGAGGATCGTGCATTTCTGCAACTTTCACTGCCTCCTCATTGGCGGCACATTGTTCGAACAGAGCGTTACGTTCCTCCAAGCAGAAGAGAAACCATTTTAGGCATCAATGAGTACGTAGCACTTAACCAATTACCCACTTTCGGGTGATGTTGACGTTCATAGTATTTAATTTGCAAAGAAGCAACAATTTCGACTTATTATAACTTTATTAGTAGGTAATGGTAGGATCATGATCTATGTCATTGCCTATATTACTGCGAAATATTGTGATGCTAGGATGAATTTAAGAGGGGTTTTGCAGCCAATTACTAAGAATTATAGTAATATACTATTATTGACTTTATTTGAAAGGATATCGGTATTTCGTAGTCTAGGCATCATATATCACCATGACAGCCTCTTGATCTTTTTCAAATTTTCCGGTTGGGTACTTTCAGAGAAGAGTTAAAGAGTTTTTGTTTAACACAAAACCTTAAAAAGGCACCTGTTTTGCATCTGATGTAGGCAAGAAAGAAAATTCAAGTGGAGCGGTAATGGGTCTCAACAAAAGTTATAAACAGAAGGTTACGTCTAAAATTTGATAAAAATCTCATTAATCTCTCAATAGGCGATTGCATCTATTCAAATACCGAAAAAGGGAATATTATAGTATGGAAGGTTTCTTCAATACATGTCTGCGTCGTATCATCGGAGTAAAGTGGCCTGTCCCTATTTCAAATGAAACAGCATACGTATGCAATGTGATGTGAGGACGGAAGTGGCTGTGGATAGGTCACCCATCGAGGAGGGACGACAAATGCTTTGCGGGCTACGTCATGAATTGGAATTGCACTCTCCTAAGATGGCCGATGAGTGGGTCGCGCCAAGAGCACTTGGTGTAGAACAGTAGAGCGCGCTTCTCGGGAAGTCGTGGAGGGAGCTTGACGCGCTATGCCCCACCAACGGGTGAAAGGGAACCATATATTTTGCTACATTGGCGCAGTTCATATCAACAAACAAAATATGTTTCAAGAGATTTTGAGCAAAAAAATGCAACGGTATTAAGACCCGAGAGCCAGAACTTACAGATTTAAAATAAACTTGAAGCGTTATTAATTTCGTGGACCCACCTGTCCACCAACAAGTCAGGAAACCGAAAGCTGAATGTTTTTGGTATTAAAGGTTTTGTATATTGTTTATAAGCATATCTATAATAGATTGGTATTTGTACATAGCTCGTAAGCTTTATGCATTTAGTATGTCAGACCGCTCTCTCTAGTATGATACTGACATTCAAAGCATTAGAATGCAAGAAATTTGCACAACTACGGGTCTAAATTTTCGATGAGCCGCGTAGTTCATCTGACTCTTGGTTCATTTTGCCAAGAGAATTGCCACTCGATAAGTTCTCGCCCTTACGGCAGTAGACAGCTTTGTGCTCCTTGGCAAGAAGTCTCTGCATTTAAGCAGGTCGGGATTCTCCTTCTGGTCAAGATGACTACTTCGGTTTTTCCAGCACAAGGCTGAAACCGTGGGCAGCCATCCATCCACTTACCCGTCGCATCAATATGCCAAGTCTACTTTGCATCTCCTCAACAGTAGGTCCGGCAACAAGTGCTGTAACGTCGTCTGCATAACCGACCAGGCGCGATTTTTCGGGTATATCAAGTCTCAGCAGACTATTGTAGGAAGCCTTTCAGGGGTCCGGACCTAGGATGGATCCCTGTGCTACCCCCGACGTGGTTGCCATCTGGCCCTCTAGTGTCTCATAGAGTAGCAAGCAGTCTTTCAGATAATCCCTCAAGATCCGCAATATATAGTTTCGCACGTAGTATGAGTTTTCTAATGTACGTAGCATATCTGTCCATCTTATGAAATTGAAAGCATTTCTGATATCAAGCGTTATGAGGAGCACTATTCGTCGAGATCGGCGGCTGTGTGCCTCGGCTCGATGAACCGCATCTACGACCTCCATAATAGCATCCACTGTGGATCTACCTTTTCTGAACCCGATATGCCTTGGGGATAAGTGCCCGGCAGTGCGGATCGCTTCAGTGAGTCTACTCCTGATGAGCTTCTCGAGCACTTTCCCGGCCGAGCTCTCTCATTGTCAAAAGGGAGCAATCCTCGACGCTTTCCGCGCTATGGACATCAACCCGTATCAAATGTGTCAGTCCATCTGGTCGGTAGTTATGATAGTATGCGGGGCTCCCGCAGCAAGCTTATAACCAAGCCTTCACGAGTTCCCATTCACCCCGTTGACAAGGTCCTGAAAGCCGCGAGCTTTGCTTTTATTTATAGCGCTGCGAAGTCTCCTTTTTGATGGTCTATACTGTGCCTTTGCGTGCAAACGTTGCGCCATACGGCGGAGCTTATGACACTTCCTCTGTAGGTCAGCAATTTCTGCCGTCCACCAGTACATAGAAGGCTTGCCGCGGCTGGGGCCCCTCCGGGGTATGGAAGCCTCACACGCCGTCGTTTCCAGATTCATCATTGAATTTACGAAGATGTCACCTCCGACGGTACCACCTCCCGGAGCGTCTTCCAGCGCGGCTCTGCCTGCTTCAAGAGCTTCGACGAACTTCCCGATGTTCACCTTCGCCAAATTCCACAGGCAGGGGGAGCGTCGCGTTGGTTCTCGCCGGCAAGTAGCGTCAACCACTTCGAACGCGATGTACTGATGATCACTTGCCGAGAAGGTCGTAGGACGCACCACCGCTAATGCCAGAGATTCCGACGCAAAAGTGATGTCAGGAATGCTTTCTTCACAGCCTGGGGAACGTGGATCCGGTGTTTAAAACTACGGGCCCGGTCCTCGCCGCCATTTCCAAAATCCGTTTCCCTCTGGAGCCTGACTGAGGCCCATTCAAGGACCCTGGCATTAAAATCCCCGCCTATCAGAATTGGTTCTTCCGTGTTCGAAACGGCGTTCTCCAGAGCATCAAACCGGCATTCGGCGTTAAGCAAACGCTAAAAAACGTTACCCCTAAACGCCGGATCCAGACAAACCCGTTCTGTCAGCCTTTGGCATGTCGCACAAAAGTACAAAGCCTTCCATATATGAATGTTCCCCCTTTTGGTTTTCTGACTTGTTTTATTCATGGTGCGTGGCGGTGGCAGGAAGCTTAGAGACGACGAAGGCAGTGCTCGGGCATCGGATGTTGATCACGATCAATTGAGAATCTTCAGAACGAGACGCAGATAAATTTCGCGTATACCAGGAAACACAGAATACGTATGTTGATGGCAATAAGCGATTATTGTCACAATATTGATAATGATTCAGGCACAATTCTGGCCATTTCTACGGTTGTGATTTAGAAATTAAGAACTCTAGGACTCGCCAAAGCTTTCTTCAACTTGACTGTTGCACTATTGATTATTAGGTGTTGAAAAAAATTAAACGTGCATCTTGACGTATTAAGAATTTATTACAGAACCTTTACAGTTTCTGATATGACACTCTAAACCTCCAGGCAAACTATTGACGTCTGCCAAATTCGAACAATTTCGCAGTTCGCACAATATCAAAACTCTAGTCACGGGTGCGAAGCTATTATTTTGAATTTTATATGATACCTTGAAAGTTTTCAATTTCCATTTTACACATATCTTAACACCCCGTGCCATAACTGCTGTGTCAGTCACAGCACGGATGTGATAACGTTTGCTTTAAAAGCATAATAAAGTTTAGGACACGACGACACCTTTGTATGATGTCACAAGGACGATGGAGCATCCACTCGGTTCAAACATTCATACCTCGAAATAGACACTCGACTACTGTGGAGGGTGCCCCGGTCCGACCCTGCACATAGGTACATTGCTATTGCGGGCATAAAATGATTTAGGGCAAAAAATCGTTTAAAGACCGGAACAAAATACTCCCGAGCAGAACATCTGTCCTATACACATGTATCTCGGTATGTAACTTTGATGTTCGGGTCGGAATCTGCGTGTATTCCGGCTCTGACAATCGCCTGATACAACAGCTTTTCAGTGGAGTAACATGTGACTTTGGGGGTATTCGCATTTATGCAAGGACATATGTGGAACTCGTAGATGAAAGTTGTAAATCGTATTGTATTGTATTGAGCCAGGAGCAGGCTTACACGTGTATTTTGCATCTACGTGTGGTCACGTACTTTTTTCTAGGACGCAAAGAAAATTATCTTAGGTGGAAATGTCGCATACCTGAGCCTAATGGACTATAAATCACAACTGCTTTGGGTTTTAAGAGTGAATTCATCATGGGCTCGATAATAGAGATTCAAGTGACTGGAAAGCTATGAAAGCAAACGGAGGAATAATGGCTATAAATTAGGATACAAATGATCAGAGTTAGTATTGTTCTCCTTCTAAGGAGATAACGGTAGGCGCATGATAATAACCAAACTTTATTGTGTTTTATAATGATGAAAAAATAGTCAAAAAAAAAGAAAAACAGAAAAGAAAACAATTTGAATGTCAAACAGCCCTCAGCGTGGGTTAACTGAATAACATCTACGTAACCTGAAATTATTTTCTGCAAATTAGTAAGGGATTACCGCGACTACTATTCTATTGAGGCTCCCGAAAAAGTCTTAGCATGGCTTTTGCCATCAAAGACATTGCAAGTGAAGCTGCAAGTAAACTATCTAAGCTCAGGTTTCTGTCGAATGGATAAGATTATTCAATCTTTTTACTGATAGTATAACTCATTTTCAGTGTTATTTTCGATTAATTAGCGTATCTCTACGTACCTGACTCATACGGAGGAACTAACGAAAGTTTGGAAAATTGACATTTCCGTTTCTAGTTTGGGCAATTAAAAATACATGAAAACGTACATTTCATGATGTTATGCATGTACAATTTCTGTCACCAATATAAAGGACATTCGATGCGTTATTCTTTACAGTTTCCGTCATCAGCTGAAGCCAATGCAATTTTTAATGAATGCCAAAATGTATCTGGAGTAAATACGTCCTCACTGAAAACAGCATCGAATTAGTTTGGAGACTCCGGACTGTCCAATTTGTCTTCGAGAACTAACCGCGTAAAGGTCGTCAAAAATCTTAAACTGCTGATGTGAATGTGGCCTTAGTCAAAGCCAGAATAGACGGGGATCCCAGATTGACCCAAGGAATGATTGGTAATGAACTGGACTTGAATGCCATGGCTGTGTCACGAATATTTTATCAGCATCCAGGCTACACGAAAAAAATCTTCTGGACGAGTTCCACGCATTTCGAGTCATACTCAAAAAAGGCAGGACTTTCTATAAAATCGTTACAGATTACCGGCTCTACAATCTTCTCAAAAGTGCGTCCACTATCACCCCAGAAGCTTGTTGTTGCGAAGAAAGAGTTTCGACTTGATGAAACAAGGTATCGCAGACCATCCAATAGCTGTTGGTACTTTCCACTTCACTTGGCCCCTAAGCCAAACGGCGAGTGGCGGCCATGTGGAGATTATAAGCGCCTAAATGCTCAGACACTTCCAGATCGATATCCCAATCCACTCATCCATGATTTTGCGCAATCGCTCATGAACTGCCGTGCTTTTACGACCTTGGATCTAGTCAAATCGTACCACCAAATCCCTGTGGCTCCCCAACACATTCCGAAAACGGTTATCTGCACACCTTTCGCACTCTTCGAGTTCACTAGGATGATTTCAGCTTGTACAACACTACGAAGACTTTCCAGAGATTCATCCACATCTGTCTTACGAAACTTAAAATTTTGTTTCGTCTATATGGATGATGTATTGGTGGTTGCCTTTTCAAAATTTGAACACTTGGAGCATCTCGAGTGCATTTCCGAGTCCTAAACGCTGAGAAATGCAGATTCCTCCAGAGGCAGGTAAAATTTCTCGGCCACTGGATAACCCCTGACGATATCCAACCTGATCCAGACAAAGTTGAAGCGATAAAGACCTTTTCCCTACCAACCACCGTAAAAGATCTGCGAAGGCTCTTGGGCATGTTAAACTTCTATCGTCGTTTCTTGCCCAAGGCCGCTCATCACCAAGCGTTCATGAACGCGTACTTGTTTCGGCCCAAAACTAAAGACTCTCGCGAGGTTATGTGGTCTGCTGAGGCCGTCCATGCATTTGAGTTGGTCATACAACAGCTTGTTGATGCAATACTCTGGCATTTCCTCAGTCAGATGCACCTTTAGCTGTGTTTGTCGATGCTTCTGATATAGCGATAGGCGCCGTTCTTCACCAATGGGTGAATCAAATCTGGCAACCGTTGAACTTCTTTTCAAAACAGCTCAACTCAGCTCAACGCAACTACAGCGCTTACGATCGTGAGCTGCTTACCGCGGTGCGACTTTCCCTAAATAGAATAATAATGATAATACTTACCGCGTACCTCGCTATAAAATACTTCCGCTTCTCCCTTGAGGGCGGGCCGTTCACCGTGTTCACGGACCATAAGCCCCTTACTTTCGTGCTTAGAAAAAAACGTCCCATTGCCAACTTCGGCACTTGAGTTATATCAGGCAGTTTACTTCTGATATCCAACACGTGTCTTGAAAAAACAATGTTGTTGCAGACATTTTGTCTCGAATCTTGGAGGTCACAATCCCGCCGCGGGCGATTATATGGCAATCGCCGAGCCACAAAAAGACGACGCAGAGCTTCAGAGCCTGAAGGCAAACTTCTAATACAAATTCAAGGAGTTTCCTATTTTCGGCTCAAATTCTTATTTACTCTGCGAGATCACAGATAAGGGACCCAGGCCATTCATTCCGACCGACTTTCGCAGGGAAGTATTTAAAGCAATACACGATCTTGCGCATCCAGGCATCAGGACGACGAACCGGTTAGTCACTGATAAATACTTCTGGCCGAAGAAGGGCGTAAATTCTTTGGTCAGAGAGTACTTGGCGTGCCAGAAGTACAAGGTCAACAAGCACATTCGAAAGGAAGTAAGTGTATTCCCTCAGTCAACCAAGTACTTCTGCATTATCTATCTCGACATCATCAGCCCTTTGCGAGACTCGCACGGATCCAAGTATTGTCTCATCATTATTGATAAGTTTACGGTGTGAACTGAAGCAATACCTCTGTCTGACAGCACGGTGCAATCATGTGCCGAGCCCCTCTGTGGAGAATGGACTCCGCGCTTTGGTGGTCCAGCCGCTAGCATCACGGACCGGGGAATGCAATTCGAATCTACTCTTTTTGCGGAATTAGGAAAGCTTCTTGGTTTCAAGCGGCATATGACTACTGAATACCATTCACAGTTCAATGATATACTGGAACGTTGGCACCGAACGCTGAAGGCTGCCTTAATGGCTCGCGACGATTCGTCGTGGTCGCGGTCCTTGCCTTTCGTCCTCCTCGGTCTCCGTACAGCCCAACGAGAGGAGTTAACGGCCAACCCCAGGGCTTCATACGACGGCTCCTTTAGAGTTTTGGAATGAGGCGAGCACTCATTCAAGCTCGACGTCACCCAAGTGGGTCTCTTTGTCGAGGCTGAAAGAGTTCGACGAGCTCGTGGTCGCTTTGAAGACGCGTCTGCGAAGCGTCACATTCCCCCCCAATTGCCGAAATCGCATGGTCAGTTTGCTCCACTGAACTCGCGCGGTTTCAACTGGGGGCGGATTGATGTGACGGCACATCGGAGGCACGAACCTGAACGCCACCGCGAATTTGCCTGTGCCACCGCATTGAACGGCCATGGAAACAGCTGGCGGGCTGACCGGACACCGAGGTAAAAAATGTCAAGATAACAGAAAACTCTGATCTAGACCGCCAGAGAGAGTAGCAATAGGTCAGATTTTCTCTGTGCGACAAGCGATGGAAAATTATTAGAGTATGGCCATCAGTCATTCATTCATCTTTTCATTGACTTCGTTGTGCTCGCTCGAGATTATTACCCTGATTTGACTCACGTACTCGACTGCTATCCGACGTCAGACCACGATACAAATTAAACTGACATTTGAACCCCGACCTTCCGTATGACGACCTTGTGCTCTAACCACTCAGCTATCCGGACACTATAACACAGGTTAAGATGTATACTAGGAAGGATCAATGATATGAAAGGAAAAAGTTAAAGCATATACAACCAGGGATATAATAATCAACGAAAGTAAAGGAGGCAAAGGAGAAATATCAAATGAGGTGAAGATATAGTCTGCTGTGATAGTTGCGCGCTCGGCCGGCATCCGAGCTAGTAAAATTAGCGGCTCAGTTATATTATCGAGAAGTATATTTCTTCCATTTCGTCGAAACTGACGTGTACCGCGATATTGGTATATGCAATTTCAGATGTATCTTGAGATACACGATTTTTGTTAGAGACAATAAGACGTGGCCAATTATAGATAGGAAGATATACTTTAAAGATGGTAAATCATTCTCCTATCTGTTGTTGCCTCATCACTTGAGAATACTCAACTTAGATTTAAATGAACTGCAAGGAACTGAACCAGATGCCACTGTAGAGGATAATGATAACTTAAACTATTCACATATATACAAATTGACTATTGTACTTCACGCACCCGGATTAAAGCGGATCAGATTTTTCTAGAAAAGCCTTTAATTCTTTGTAAGGTTAAATTTTCTGAACCTGCTCGAAACACTTTAATTCAAAACAAACCCCATTGTATTCACAGGAGTGGCATTCACAGGAATATTTATCCAGTCATCTATAATTCTATATCATTAACTCGCCCTACTGCATCAATTAATATCCCGGGCATGTTCTGCAGATAATCGGTGAAGGGAGAGTCATCATCTAAATCCTTCCTGAATGGACGGAACGACAAAACAACGACCAACATATGAACGCTGTATCAAATTCCCATCAATATTAACGGATAGAAGCCTTCTGGTCGTCAGGGATCGGATGAAGCATATTGAATGGGAACGAGAGATCGGGCACTGTGGAGCCAACTGTTGCTCCTGCTTCTGCCCATATTGAAATCTTCATCAATCACTCATTCTGTGTAAATCAACATTGCATATAGAAAACATTGCAACCTGCTCGTCAACCCCATAAAACCCAATTCAATATTTTCTATGCATGGAGTATGCGGAGCGCTATCCACTACAACCCCGACTGAAACCACACAATCATGATAGTATCTGGAGTGAAACATTATTCTACAATATACAAAAGTGGAAGTGACTGCTTCTCAGTGCTTTGAGCTCCCGTCTTGCTTCGAAGTCCTCCTGTCGACATTTTCCTTGGTAACGGAATCCAAACGAAACGATACCCCTTCCTGGTTTTTCTCCGGGATTTACATGAAAATATGATTGCATTCTGTTTTGCCTCGCTGCT
Source organism: Hermetia illucens (assembly GCF_905115235.1). NCBI lineage: Eukaryota > Metazoa > Arthropoda > Insecta > Diptera > Stratiomyidae > Hermetia > Hermetia illucens. The sequence continues at coordinate 122,874,578 of NC_051851.1, read as the reverse complement.
TCAGGGATAGACAATGTATCGGATCCGGATCCAGCCGATCAACAGAAGTTACTTGGGTGTAGTGACTTTCTACTGCCTCAGCGCCGTATCTGCATGGAATCTCCGAAAACATGTGATGTCATTCACTTTACAGGAGCACCCTGAAATGTAATAGCAATGCAAAAATAACATAAGAGCATAGTTCCAGCAGAAAGCAAATGCAGAAGCTCAGGAATAATGAAGGACTCGACAAGGCCATTTTTGATTTTTGTGGATGGAACCATCAATTCGCCAGCAACTTTCACCCCGTCCCATACTCCCGTTGTCCTTACATTAACAAACGGATACACCAGCAGACAATATGTGCATCCACTTGAACATTCCAACCTGTGCTATCAGCGGGCACACTGATTCTTGGGAAATAGACTTTCGCAAGTCGGACCTGTATATTCCTTTCTTGTTAATGGCAAAACGGTCGCTATTTTTTGCCGTAGCTTCTGTAACCGAATCACCCAAGCAGATACAAGGAAAATCCTCTGCACGAGATTGGAAAACACAAAAATGGAGCTGACGAATGCAAGAGGTTTATGAACTGTCCCATTTATGAGCATACATGCTGTCTGTGCCGGGCGAACGGCGGAATAGGTCAAATGTAATATTCATTAAAATGCAAAAATTTAAATTATTATGTTTGGTTTGCCATTGCAGCGCGACGTGTTTATGTTTTAAAATTGCATTTATGCTTGCATAAACATAAACACCGTAATATAGCATATGGTGGCAAATTGTCAATATTTCCCGTAGTTAAGGGTATGCCATATGAGGCTGTTTCGGGTTTCCTCTTCTTTGTATGTTTCAGACGAATTGGGAAATATTGAGCGTAGTATCCCCACATAAGCCTTCATTTTGTCCCACGTTCCTGCACGTAAAACTGCATGGCCGTACCTCGCAGAGCGTAAAATACACTGTTTTCTTTCATCATTGTTTAGGGATTACACGCTAGCAAGGGAAACGTTCAGTTTCTAACCATATACGAGTACACTACAGTTTTTTCGATATCAATTCCATAAGACTGGTGCATCAATTATCCTCCGGCCAATTTCTTTAAATTGGCGTTTAAAAGAACATTATGACACCCGGCATCACTTTAAGTCATGCCGTTAAAAAATCGGATGCAATGAAGAGCTTGTTGTGTACTCCGGACCGTCCACCCACTGCCTTTGCCCCACCGAGAAAAATTACTGCTACGAGCAGTCATAAATCACAAATTATTCATTCTACACACCTGTAATTTGCATACGATCTAATGTTTGAAATTGTTATTCTTCACCTCACAGCAGCTTGCCCGAACCCCCGGGTGATGGGTCCTTTGGTGCGGCTAGACTTTCTCAAATACCTGTGAACCGTTTAGGACAAGAACTCCCTCACGCCTCCCTCCGGCCGCCGGACATGAACACAATGAAGGCTTGGCTGAAATCGGGGTAATTTTTCAACATAAAAAGATCATTTAAGGAAGTCATTCGCTATTGTTACGAACTGTCTAAATGGCACCCTAAGTTCGTAGTGAGTTCAAGCTTTTCGGGGTTTTCTTCCCAGGTCCATTTCGTTCCCTTGCCTGAGCAAAATACAGCACAATTTTATGACTCCTGTTTTTTATTCGGTTTCTTACCTATACAATAGTGTGAATGCAAACAAAGAGTGTTTGTAGGTGGAATATAATAAATGTCGGGTAATGACTCTGGAAGTCTTAATTAAGAGGGAAAAAATGCAAATAATATAAAGCAAACAACATGATGACCTTAGTGATGGCAGAATTAGAGTCGAAGTATTGTTAGCGGACGTTCTGTGAAGTTTTCCTCGTTGAGTATATCACGCCATGATTCCAAAAGGGTTGTTCTGGTCAGTAACGCAACCCCAACCACCAACAAGAGACTATCGACCTAATTCTTAGCGACTTGGAGTGACCTTATTAATAAAAATCATTCGCCTTCAGTAGCGATTCGATTAGCATGAACTTTGATAGGTATGAGGTGGGTATAAGTGGCCGCTTCAAAGGATCCGATTAGCGCTGTGTCGTGCCCGCCAAAAACTCCTAAAACGGCGACTGATGTGGGAAAGACAACGAGCACAATCTAGCTCGTTCAGATTTTCGGAGCATCGCTTGCGAAGAACAACAGTTCCCCAACGTAAAACTAGGGATCTTTCTGAAGTCCCCAAAGAATTTAACTAGTTTTCGACATGATTACTTTTAGACATGACTATTACTCAGACTGGCATTGATAGGTACATGACTGTTACAAAAAGTAACTGCAGTCCGAAATCAAAAATCTTGCAGTCTCTCTAACGAATCGATTTGGAACCATCCAATCGTAATCTGGAAGTCCATGAAACGCATTCGATTTACAATCTGCGTTATTTCCTCCATCGAAAAATAATCATTGAAGAACCTCGGAAAAGAATAGGTCAACTCATGTGTCAAAATTGCCAGCAAAGTCAAACGTTTGTGTGATGTGCGCCGATGGACTCAATGTCAATCAGCAAAACCAAGAAGGATGATGCAAGCCTAAAGAAATGTAGCAACTGTGGTGGAGCACATACCCCCAACTATCGGGGATGCCCAGTACACGCTGTAGCGGAACGAAAAAGAAGTTTACAAGGTGCTAGCATTCCAAACTACAATCCTCTCATCACGAAATCCGCTCAGTGATAAAATATCGGAAAAAGAACTTCAGTCCTGAGTTACATACGTAAACATATTGAAATCAAACATACTCCATGCAAGTATAATGCGGGAAACAATTCACAACAACAAAATAGATGCTCATCTCTGAAACACACCTAATTGATAAATACAATTTGGCAGGCCCACGTAGTAGATGAAATCTTCATATCACTGCACTCCTACTCTGACCATATATTCAGCTAGTGAATTATGGCCTGGCAGAATGCCAATAATACTCCTGCAAATGCTCTTGCTTTTCGACAGGATAAACTTAGTTGCATGCGTGTTTGGTTCTGACAAGGAAAGCTTGGTGTGTCTAGCAGCATTTAGGTACTGTCACCTGTTATTAGGGAAAGCCTGTTCCCAGTTTTCGAAGACAGCCTTAGCCAATGCTGCTGATATTGAACCCTCTGTTGCTAAAACATCCGAGATTTCATTTGCCTCTAGTGACCAGAGTATTGAACAGATTCAAACAGTTTATGCATTTCTGAACGAGGTGCTCAAAGGACTACTCAACGCCCTAAATGCAGCCTGGCAGATTGCGATGCGCTTGCCTTTCAATCGCTCGTCAATCACCCAGTTTGCCGCCTTTAGGATCGCATATATAGTCCCAAATTTTTTTATTGGAGAGGTAGACCCTGGCTCCAGAACTCTGTTCTGTTTTGGAGGCATCGGTGTAGAAGACTTCCGTATATAACGCCACGCATTCCTCTGGGAATTCCCAGTTCTCTCTACGTTTCAGGGTAACTTCATATCTTATACCAAACAGAAGTACGGGGACCCCAGGAGGCATTGTAAGAACTGGTTTCAGCACTCCCAATAACTCTTCTAATGCTCTTCGTGTCCATGGTTTCCAATCGAATTAGTTTATGAGCTGCTCTCATTGCAGTGCTGTGCCGGAAGTCGTGCTTATGGCACTGCCAATACCCCGACACGCAGTTTTTTAAAGTCCAGTTAGTACATGGTGAAAACTTTTTTGTCGCCTGTATCCCCATGTTGAGGCAAAGGTCCGTCTGCACAACGCATAGGCTGTGAGAGATGGTTTCAACTTTACCTCTCCATGTTTGTTCCAGAGAAGATTTTTATCTGCAGTGACTGCCAGATATTTCACTTCTTCGGAGAGTTGAAGGGTTGTACCCCTTATATCTGCGAGGCAAAGTCTATACAGTTTTCTCTGCTTTGTAAATAATACTATTGTGGTTTTATTTGGATTAATTGAAAGTCCATGCCTGAGGCCCAAACTCTCTATCAAATCAACGGCACGTTGTATATTTCTACACACAGTTTCAAGATTCCGATGAACAGGAAGCACAGCCACGTCATCAGCATAAACTTGACCGGATATTGGCGGCAGCACACCTCCTTGAGGGCAACCTTTCATTCTCGCAAGAGTGGTAAGGGATAGATACCAAGCCATGGAGACGGGCAGGAGTCTTGTTAAGTTCGAAAACGGGTAAAAGCTTACTTTTCACCATAAATTTTTCAGACCAATCAGCCTGACAACGTTCGTACTTAAAACCGTGGAGAAGGCCATAGACAACTGTATTAGCACTAACCCTCTATTGCGCGAACCTCTACATCCATATCAATACGCTTACTGAGCACGAAAACTGCCTTGTATCAGCTGACAGATGTTTTATGAGATACCGTAGAAACGAAGGAAATAGCACTGCGTGCGTTTTTGCACATCGAAGGGCCGCTAGATTACATATCGCGCATAGAGATACGAAATGCCCTAATCGGTGGCAAACACCCTGGACTTCTGAATGGGTAGATTGTTTGACAGTAAGCAAATAGAAATACCGATATATACAAATTCTATCGTCATGAACACTATTTATCACCATTGGTGTGGATTGATGAACTCATAGGAAGGCTAAGTGGAATAGCGTGATGACGTTGTTTTAATCTGTAGGATATGGGGATACCCAATGTGAAAGATTCCAAACCGGGCTGCGAATAATTAGTAATTAGTGCAGGAAGGCGGAGCTGGACATAAATACAGCTAAGTCGAATGTAGTACCATTCACTAGGAAACGCAAGTTTGATTACCTGAGAGCTTCGGGATTTGGGAATAACATTAGACCAAAAACTACTCTGGGCTCTGCTGGCTTGCAGGTCCTTAGCAGGAAAAATTTGAGTTGCACCCCGAAAATGCTGCATTGGATATAAACTGCAATAGCAAGGCCAATGATTACGTATGAAGTGCTAGATAAAACTGAACTCAGGATAGTAGCCAGAGAGTTACACAAACTTCAAAACTGGTTTCCGTGTGTATCAGTAGGGCAATTAGCACTTACCGAACGACATTCCTAGAAGTCCTTCTAGGATTTACTCCTCTCCATTTGCACATTCAAACGCAAGCAAGGAGGGCGATCTTCAGGATGTCCGGGAGTACCATTGAAGCGGAGAGCTGCCTAAATCGAAGGGAAATTGATATTCTTTTCAGGCGGCGCATTTCGAATTAGTTTTACTTCCATAAGAAGTTTGAAACAAGTTCGAATACACATGGTGTATCCAAGTCGTATGGTCTCCCAGGTTTCGCCAGTGTTTTCCAGGCGGAAGTACTGGCGATATTGGAAGTCTGTCGATGGCTAGAGCGTGATTCGAGCCCCAAGCGTAACATAGCCATTCTGCCCGACAGCCAAGCGGTCATCAAGGCCTTGTGCTCAACGACATCCCCGGCTGGTGGGGCAGTGCAGAGACGCCCTTAACCGTCTGGGCGGCACGCTCAAGGGCACTCTCCTCTGGGTTCCCGGGCATAGGAACATAGAGGGGAATGAGCGGACTCACACAGTCCTTCGGCGAATACAGTCGGTGTTCCGCTGGCGGCTGTCGGACGCCGAGTCTACTCGCACTACCTAGCAGCCGCGGCCTTGAGATGGCGAAGGCTTACAAGCTGTGCCAAGTCAAGCAGAATTTGGCCGCTTATAACATAGCCCGATCACGAAAGCTCCTGTGGCAGACGGGTGCAAATGCATTCCAGATTACGGCGGTCTGCACGGGGCACTGGCCCATAGGGGACGATGCCGCCAAGCTCGGCATACCCTACAACTGTCATTGCCGAAGCTGGGGAGAAGGAAGTGAAACCCTCATGCACTTTCTCTTCGATTGCTCAGCTCTGGCTAGTCAGACTGCGGACACTGGGTAAACCATTCTTTGGGGACCTCAGAGAGTTTTCTAGCTGCAGAGTGGGAAAACTGCTTTATTTCGTGAATGCTACGGGCTAGCTCTGAAGATCCGAGACGGCTGGACTCTGCCTCCCTGCTCCTATAACAACAGTCACTGTCTTAGGAGTTTGTGGTATCAAAACGGCGCACCAAAGCGCTAAGTGGCCTCCCCGGAGCGACCACTGATACCTACCTACCTACATGCCAGCAACTGATTAGCAAGTGCACTGACGTATCCTTCACAGCAGTGGGAGGAGGGGCCGGGATCATTCAGGTTCAAGGAAAACGTATTTTGAAGCAATGGGTAAGCATACCAATATATTCGGAAACATAGGGTGCAGAACATTGCTATTCTAACCGACAGCCAAGAGGCTATTAAGGTACTTAAGTTCTACCAACTAAATTCCTAAATTGGTATGGGGATGTCTTAAAAGACTGAAGTTGCATGGCTCTTTCAAGAAGATCTGTATACTTTGGATTTGACGCCATAATTGATTAAAAGACAATGAGGGAACGGATTACCTGACTAGGAAAAGAACAGCGACTACCCTATACGGGCCAGATCCATTCAGTTGAATCGCAAGGCTACTTCTTTTTCTTCGATTCCGCCATTTTATTTTATCAAAAGTTTGATATAGATGTAGTCGCGAGGCCTTCAAATCACCATCCAGGGTAGCCACCGTTGTTTTGGCCGGTCTTTTGGTCGCTTATAATCGACTTCGATGTCTAGAAGAATCTTGGCGAGTGAATTTTCGTTAGCGCGAATTACATGACCATATTAACGAAAACGCCTCACTCACAATTTTTTAATGATATATCGATCGTCGATATCTTCATGTCGGATGTGATGAAGGCGTGCCACGCCACTAATCCAACGCAACATCTTCGCCGCCATTACCGCAAGACGCCGTTCATTGTCTTTTATAGTTGGCCGACACTCACGGACAACATTACGGTAAATCTTAAATTGGAGACGTTCGTTGATATGTCGATCATAAAAAACGCCAGTGGCTTTAGTGCGCTATTTCATACAAGCTGCACTAAAGCGTGAAGCAATTTCAAAACGCACTACTCTATTGGTTGATAATAATGACCCGCGATATTTAAACCGCGCAGTTCATGTAGCACACGGTCAATCACTATCTCTAGATCCCGGAAAGCAATTTAAAGATGGCGATGTTTTCCACGGTTCCGATGAGTAACCACGCAGCGTGTATTGCATCATTAGTTGCACAATTCTTGACAATGAACAATTGTCACACAATTTCGTGAATACGGTTGTCAGGAATTGAAAAATGAAAAAAAAAACGGCTCAGGAAAAATAGCGCAACCACGACTGGGTGAACTTACCAGGAATCCAATAGTCCAGGGTACTCATGGAGGATACAAATCCAGACGCTCGAAAAATTATTCAAACCCCACCAAAAAGAGCCTCTAGATTATACTCACTGATCACCGCAGGATAAATAATCACCTGGGGAAGCTAAAGATATCTATTGGCACTGTTTCTCTGAGTAAAGTGATGAAACCTCCACACATGTTCTGGGGCAGTGTCCAGCAGTTGTACAAACTCGGTTTAGGCACCAAGTAAAATACTTAATACCAGACGCTAGGTTGAAACACTTGGAAGCAGGGAACATAATGCATTACATTACAGATTAGAACGCTAAACATAGGGCTCCAGACTGGCCAATCCAAAAAGGTAAGGAACCTTGGAATGTTCTGGGCGGCAAAAAGGAATGTGATTTTGTTTCATCTGGGCACCCAACTTACTGGCTAGCTGACCGCCGCAAAACTCCCGATCTCATCGATTTTGGAATTACGAAATCATTCGCCAAGGAACGACTTCAGCTGAACCATGTTCCCAACTATCATTCTCCTGTCATCATATACATACATATTCGGACAGCGTTGCAGAAGAAGTTCTTACTTAACCTAGGAATATTTCTGAATATGACGCGTGACATTGAACTAGCGATCGAAAGTTTCACCAAAACACTGCGCTGGGCTAGACAAGTACCCACGAAACCATACCAAAGGGTAGCCAACCGATACAAGCCCTCAACGAGGATCCGAGAAATGATCCACAAAAACCGAAACCTAAGATGTATTTGGGAAACACGTCATTCTTCAAAGCTAAGAGCTGAACTGTCAGAGGCAACAAAGTACCTATGAAAAGCTCTGAACGATAAATGTGTATGCGAAATTACCTCAAAGGTTTGACTTCGACAGCGGACACCGACTATTCTCTTGGGAAAGCTTGTAGAAATCTGGAAAGACCTAAGTAACATTCACAACCCTTGCGCCTAGACAATGATGATTGGGCCAGAAGTGACTTCCAACTTTCAAAACTTGCAAAACGGGGAAAGATCCAATAGCAGCACACCGCCCGATAAACCCACTTCACACCTTATCGAAATTTTTTTTCAAAAACTGCTGGTATCAAAAATTCCCGATCATAAATTCGGTTCCCGAGAAAAGTGTGGCACAACAGAACAGGTTCATCGTATCGTTTCAGCAATAAGAAAAGCTTTCAACCAAAAATAATATTGTTCCTCCGTCTTTATCGATATTGCCCACGCTTTCGACAGAGTGTGGCATAAAAGGAAAGATTGCAAAAATTCAACTAGGGGAAATGGGACCAAAGCCACGGTAGCAGAAGACATGAATGTGTTTAGCAAGATCAATAATGCAATCCTTGGGTTTGTCTACTAGTTAGAACTAAGAAGCAATGGGGCACACAAAAGGAATAGTGGCGATCGGTGACACGCCAAACCTAACAAACACTAGAAATTCCAGAATTAACTTCAGACCAAAGAGGAGGTGAATCCTAAGTAAAATGAAGGTTGCGGCGATGAAGCAGAGAAACACCAACACAGCTTCAAAAAAATTTACCTTTTTGATTTCGCTCACCACAGTTAGAAATTATTGGCGAGAGGGGATAGAGAAGAAAGTGCTGCGTAATGATCGCAAAAGTGGGGCCAATTCTGATAAAAACAAAGAATTCGAAAAGTGGCAGATAGACAGAGAACCAAAAGAATCTTCAAGAGTTTAGGCAGCCAAGGTGAAAAGCAAGACATTTCGGAAATGGCAGAGGATAGCAGAGATAGATGGGCTGCACAACTCATCTCCGAAGTAGGAAAATAAATCAAAACACCTTAGATTGAATAATCTGGGAGGTAAATTAAACCATTGGTCAGAAAATCTCGGGTGATTTACCTTTGGGCGCTGATGTCTCAACGTATTTTTTTTCCTCAGCCCTAGAATAATATGAGGGTTGTGGAAAATATGCTGCAAAGTAGTTTAGCAATTTACTCTAAAGAAAGCAGATGATTCACCAACAGATAAAATAGTGGCCACATTACAATTACATGTACAGTATTCTACACTAACATTCGGTCACCGTTTTACAGAAGAAATGAACGCACCAAAGAGAGGGAAACATAACTTTCTTCGTAATTATATGTATCGGATATCCCCATTTTGGATGTAATCAAGGCACCTTACGCCACTAGTCCAACGCAACATCTCCGACTCCATTACCGTGAGACGTCGTTCATTGTTTTTATAGACGACCAACATAACAGAATCATAAAAAGCGAGACAGCAGGTGACACTGAGAGAGAAGTACGTTGATCACGAAGAACACCAGTTGCAAAACACCACTTCATCCACGTACAAAGAATATAAAAGTTGAAATTGATGCACCACAGTAATATTCAGTCAGTGGAACAGTGGAAGACTAAGCTGCAATTATACAGCAACCATAACCGACTGGTGACAGTGGAATTTGTATCGTGATTTGACGTCGGATACCAGTCGACTCAGCTGTGAATGAGTACCTGAGTCAAATCAGGATAATAATCTCGGGCGAGCGCAATGCTGACCACATTGCCTCCTACAGTATACTGTAGTGTACCGTTACGGTCTTGAATGAAGTGCTCTAACACACTTCAAGGCCCTGATCCAATATGGCTTGTTGTGCGAACGATTATTATATTATCTAACGTTTTAGAAATGCCTTCTAATTCTGGGATCCCCGTACATCTGTTTGGTAGAAGATATGTTTCTGGGGTCCCCGTACATCTGTTTGGTAGAAGATACGTTTCAGGGTTACACGTAGAGAGAACTGGGAGTTCCCAGAGGAATGCGTGGCGTTATGTACGGAAGTCTTCCACATCGATGCCTCCAAAAGGCCTAGATCCAATATGGATTGTTGCGCCAACGATTATTATTATTATAACCGAGTGAGCAGCCATAACTCGGAGACTTGGGTTCTTAGCAAGAAAAATTACGCACTCTTGGCCGCGTTCGAGAGAAGAATCCGAATGGAGCGATGGCGTAGGTCAGAACGCCAGACAGCTTTTAGGGATATCGAATTGGGGGACCGCGGCGCAAAACCGAGATGTCTGGAGTTCCTTATTAAGGCAGGCCTAGACTAGATATCGGTTGTTGCGCCGTCGATGATAATGATAAGCGAGCGTTGAGCGCAATATTTGTAGGATCCTTGTCCTGATACAACCGGAACGTCCCCTATAGTCCTACTTTCTCCGCGCTCTACTATAATTTTTTTTTAAATATTTCCGTTGGTACCCGCAATAAATGTCATTTGTAGCGTATAGTGGGCACTTCTCTTCTTCAATGTCGTGACTGAATATTACTGTGATTGACCATATAATATATTCACTGTGTTTCTAATAATTAAGTAAATCAAATAAATATATGTTTTTGTAATTTTCACTAGTATCTTATTAGAACTGCGCCAAATTTTTTTAGAGAATGCTGGTCTCAAGCCCAAGCCCAGATACAGGAGGATTTGAGAGAACTTATTTTGTACTATCCTCAGTTAAATAAAAGTAAAATGTTGAGACCGGGGAAAGAGATAAATAAAATATATTATAATTGGACTTATTCCACTATGTTAAATCCAAACTGATCTGTTGGCAACAGGTATTCCGACAGGCTAACCAAAAAAATGCATTCAATGTCATTAAAAGCAAAAATGGTCGTGATGGATTCAAATAATAATAATAATAATAATCGTTGGCGCAACAATCTAGATTGGATCAGGGCCTCGAAATGTGTGAGAGCACTTCATTCAATACCGTAACGGTAACACTGCAGGAAGCAATGTGGTCAGGATTTCCCTCGCCAAAGATTATTATCCTGATTTGATACAGGTACTCATTCACAGCTGAGTCGACTGGTATCCGACGTCAAGTCACGATACAAATCCCACTGCCACCAGCGAGATTTGAATAGCGAACTTCCATAAGACAGCCGTGTGCTCTAACCACTCAGCTATTCGGGCACAGATGAATTCAAAGCCTTGGTGAAAGGCTGGGACCTCGGTCCCATCAAGAAATTACCAAGGGACGTAAGAAAATTAGCCCGAGCTGGCGTACCTATCTGCACGCTAAATACGATCTCAACACAAAGACCTGCGACGCACCTTCTGATGACTATACCGTCATTGCGGGCGATATTAATGATCATGCAGGCAACAGATGCCATGAAGGAAAAGGGTTCGAAGAGCAAAGTAAGGGTAGCGAGCGTAAAGCCGATTTGTTAACACTAATGACTTTGTACTTGCCAATACATTGTTTATCAAACGACTGTCTCATCTTCCGACATTTTATAGTGGACAACGAAATGCAAGTCGACTGTATCCACAAGCACTATCGACATTTGGAGAAATTTCATTTGTCAACGACACTGAAGTAGAGCAAGCAACAAATCGAATGAGCCCTGGATGCGAAGTGTGAGTTCCTCAATCGGGTTATTGAGGGTGGAACACCATCTGACTGGCAAGAAAGTGGCACAGTTCCAATATGGAAAAGGAAAGACAGTCCAGTGGAATGTTGAAATTATCGCTTGATCCATTTGCTGACCTATTCCATGAAGATTTTTGAACATTTTTGACAACCTTATTTGCGACTTTGTTCAAATTACCGTGAACCAAGTCGGGTCGGTCAAGAACTGCCAAACTACTGGCGCAATATACGCTGCCCTGTTACTCACGGAGAAACCCGATGAGATGCGTCGCTGTCTTTATATTCTAGTTTGGAATCTAGAGAAGGCTGTGTGTCATACTTACCCATGCGCTGCGGCAATACCTTGTGCCAGAAGAAGCCATGTGATTAGGTCAATTGGTCTACCATGATTCGAAAAGCTTCATATCCCTGTCGGCGCCCCCTCTCCACTCTTCGTTGGTCAGCGCCCTATACACTGCTTTAAACAGATGATATTTTCCTCGCGTCTCATAGTAAAGCTGATCTTGACCAACTTGTTCAAAACTGGCATGATCAAGATGACCTAACCCCGCTTCTTCTGTACAATGCACCCTTCTTTCAAGACTATTTACATCCTTCTTCAATACTGTACGTAAAGCACAAAAAAGTGGTCCTCGGAATATCGATATCTACAAGTATAATAAAATAGTAGCAAAAAGACTAATAAGCATCATGTTGTTCATTATGCAATATTGTAAATTTCTTTGAGATTCAACGCCACATTTAACCTTAGAAAGTACCACGGACCGTATCTCCTTTCTATTGACAATGGGATCCCAACTTTGCTGCCTGAAAACAGCTGCTAACCGGGAGGAGTTTGCTGGGAACCTAAACATACCTTAGTATAGTATAGCACTTTCTCAGAGGATTTCAGATATAAAGTTCCAAAGGTAAATGTCAGAAAAGATGAGATTGCTTTACAGTGAAAGCGATGCATGGTGGACTCAAGAAAACACTTTTCTTTGTAATGAGTAAAGTTATTTTACCGAAAGTAAGAAAAAGGGAGAAAGGACAAACAAATTGCAAAATATCAGCAATTTTTTCACAATTCGGTTCCCAGATTTGGTTAAGGTTTACTGTGAGTTGAAGAGAAAATAACCTGAAGAGATTCTCCCTCTCAATAGTTGCGAAGTATAATAGAATGTGACTAATTTCAAAATATACTTCTAACCGTTCTTGCTAAATGAGCACACCATGGAAACCTGCCTGATTTAACCGCGCGCTATCTAAACTCTGCATTACGACTATAATTTAAAAAGCTCTCCTAGAAAATCGCCCGAAAACAAACGATTTTTCTGATTGATATCTTTGTGTTCGAATGAAAAATCGCCCACGGCATCTTTTCCGACAACGTTGCCGTCTTTTTGTTAGCTCCTGCCGCATGTCATTTTATTACCAGCGTCGTTCGCGTCTCCTGTTTTTTGTCATGTTTGTCCGCAAGGGTCACGAAAAGTTTGTTACTTTTATTGGTCAGAAGAACTCCGCAACGATGCCCTCGCGGAAATTTGCGGATGGGTTTTCGTATGCGATAAGCGACAACGAGATTCTGAGGAAGGGTGTGGAACTGCCACGAAGAAGTGGCGGATGTCACGGCATCGTCGAGAAAGCTAGGGAGGAAAATGATGGACAGTAAAATTTTTTTGATGCGAATACGAAAAGTCAAAGTTTAAATTGTTGGACCATTAAATTTTGTCCTGATTGAATTTTGAGATAATTTCTACATTATGATTTCAGAAGTAATTTGTCTATTGTAAAGCACTTGGTGTAGTTGAAATTGAAACAGCTTAAAATGTTAGTGCGACGCAGGGGATTCAGATAAATTTGGCAGGAATATTTGCAGCTTCCACCCTAAAATATATTTACATGTCAAACTTGAGAGTTCCCAGAAATTATAATCATTTAATGCGAGTAACAAACTCAGTTACCAAGAATTCCTCCTTACCACAGTTTAGGCCATTTGATTACTAATTCTGTCTCCGGTGGCTTATTTTGAAATATACATATCTCTGTAGAGTTCTCTAGGAATATGGTGCTTCTGATGACTTGCTTATGCGATTCGAGGGATGTTGTTTCATTATGTGTGCCGTATCTCCTTGAGTCTGAATACTGTATTGCCATATAGTGTGGAATGGCACATCAACTTGCTTCTAGCAGGTTCTTACCAATACTCCATGAAGTGTGTGCTTGGTGACTTAATAGCTTAGACCCTGCTGTTCTACTTCGGGGAATTATATGCCTAATACATACTGGGCAAAATTATGATTCCAATTTATAGAAGCTATTTTCACAGAATATTAATATGCATAGGTAGCTTCCCAAATTACAAAGCCACCTTGTAGAAACGCTAGCTATTGCGTTTAACAATTTTCGATACCTGTCAAATGACTAGAAACTAATTTTCTCGTACTAATAGATTGATTCGTGTCAACTTCCTTCGAATTACGTTAAGAGTTCTACTGAATCCTGGATACCTTTTCCTCTTCACGATTCACCGACGTCCTGTCCTTGCTAATATGGCATTTCATGCATTCAGTGAAGCGTCCGTGTGTTTGTTCTTGTCAGTAAGCATCACTTCCATATATACAATACACTACTTGTCCAGCACCATGTTCAAGAAACCGAGACGGCAGATTATATACCTTCTGCTAATTCTTTGGACACAAATCCAGGCGAGCATCCGACATGGCTACCAAAAAATTTCTACGAGGCAACATAGTTTGCCTAAAAACAGACGCGATCGACTCAAACGGAAAATCGGTCCTTACTGTCGGCAATGGGTACTTATACCTCAGCCCAAATTTAGCAGAGTTGCCCTATCGGATTGCCTACAAGCCCGTGTGCTTTATGTTTTCCAAAACATACATGCTTTTGGGTAAACCATGTTACATCGAAGAAATTCTATGCCGTTTTTTGAAGAATGTTAGCCATGTCGGATGATCGCCAATATATGTGTTCAAAGAATCAAATTCCTCTAAAAAACCAGCACCAAAGATGCATCCGACAGGTTCGCCAGGTACAGAAGAAGATATATAATCTGCGGTCTCGGTTTCTTGGATAAGTGGTATCTTGTCATTTGTTCGGACAAAGTAGTGTGACCAAACAGTATAATGGTAAATTGGGCCAGAAATTGGCAAAGGCTCAGATCATTGCAAGGGTAGAGACTGTACGATATGAGTTCACTGGCATGAGGGGTAAATTTGTTGGAATTTTCCGTGCCAAAGACATACGGTCATTAACACATTTTCCTCAGTTGAATTTTCCCGATGTTTTCCCGTCAACTCGTAGAACTGGTAGAAGAGTGAATCGCTTGTACATATTTTGATATCGTCATGTAAGTGTCCAGATGGCTCAAGTGGTTAGAGCGGTGAACTGCCATAGCGGAAGGTCGATTATCGTGACTGGATGTCGAATACCAGTCGACTTATCTGTGGATGAGTGAAATCTCGGGAGACATGGCTTACATTTGACGAAAAATGAGGTAACACAGTGTGCCCAACAACAAAATCATGACATAAGGGTTTGTAGAAAATCCGATAGGACGACTCCACGAAATTTGGGCTGACGTATAAGTACCCATTGCCGACAACAAGTACCGATTTTCTGTCGCAGACGCGATCTGCTGAGAATACAAGCGTGGGCGTGTCAGTTATCCTATTTTTCGAGGAGGTTGTTGGACAGTAGACTTGAATTGAATGCAGCTTCCAGAAGCTAAGCATTCAGGGATCCCGAATATATGGAAGATTCTATAAGGCCTACAAATAAGTTCTGTCGGTTTTTTCTTTAAATTTGAAGCTTTATTGTGAAAAATTGGTTATGCATTCATTGTTCAAAGTATTGCCCATCGCTAGCCACAACTTTCTTCCATCTTTCAGACAATTCATAGATACCATCGCGCCAAAAATTGGCCTGCTTGGCCGCAATCCACTCATCGAGCCATTTTTTGAGTTCGTCGTAATTTGAAAAGTGCTGGTCAGCCAAGCCATGCTGCATCGACCGGAACAAATGGTAATCAGAAGCAGCAATGTCTGGAGAGTACAGCGGGTGGGGTAGGACTTCCCATTTCAACGTTTCTGGATATGTTTTAACGGGCTGTGCAACATGTGGACGAGCATTGTCATGTTGCAAAATAACTTTATCATGCCTTTGCTGGTATTGCGGCCATTTTACCTTGAGTTCGCGCCTCAAACGCATCATTTGACGTCGGTAGAGTTTGCCCGTGACCGTTTCGTTCGGTTTTAGTAACTCATAGTATACCACACCCAACTGGTCCCACCATATACACAGCATGACCTTCTCACCATGAATATTCGCTTTGGCCGTCGATGATGAGGCATGGCCGGGGTATCCCCACGTTGCCCGACGCTTGGGATTATCGTAATGGATCCACTTTTCATCGCCAGTAACTATTCGATGCAGAAAATCCTTCCTTTCTTGTCGTTGGAGCAGATGTTCGCACGTGAAAAAACGGCGTTCGACGTCTCTTGGCTTCAGTTCATACGGAACCCAATTTCCGACCTTTCGAATCATTCCCGTTGCTTTTAAACGGTTGGAAATGGCTTGCTGAGTGAATCCAAGTGTTTTTTTCAAGTTCTTCTTCCGTTTGCGATGGATCTTGGTCGAGCAATGCCTCTAATTCTTAATCTTCAAAAATTGTTGGCCGTCCGGCGCGCTCTTCGTCTTCCAAGTCAAAATTGCCACTTTTAAACCGTCCAAACCACCTCTGACACGTTCGTTCAGATAGAGCATGGTCACCATAAACTTCCACCAAAATGCGATGACTTTCGGTTGCTTTTTTCTTCATATTGAAATAATGAAGTAGAACTCCCCGCAAAAACACATTATTTGGTACAAAATTGGCCATTTTCGTTGATGAAAAAAGTATTGTTGTTTACACTTCAATTAAATAATTTGTACTGACGTTTGTGCCTATTGACAGTAGCTTTCCGATGAATGTTTGGAAATGTGGATCAATGGAATAAAAAACAAGCTGCGCCATCTATTGTGAAAACCGACAGAACTTATTTGTAGACCTTATATTCTCTTCCCCACGAAAGAAACATATCTAAAGAGAGCTATATGCGCCTAGTAGCGTAATACATTACGATGGCTCCACGAGGCAGAAATGATTTTTTTGGGTAAATATCGCAGACAGTGACGTGTAGAGATCAGTATTTTTGGAAGATTTTCACAACCTTAAAAAAGACAGACATCCAGACAGACACATATGCGGAGTTGTAACATCCCCCATAAGCTGTGTCCTTTCGCGCAGATAACGGAAGTCTCGCGTATGAACATGGACTTGTACTTATCTTCAGGTGTGGGCGAATATGGACTAAAATGTAGATGGTGTGGATACCCACAAAAGAAAGCCGTAAAATCGTTGGTAAGGGAAGACTATGAAAATCGTTTGCTAACACAAGCTGCTGCCTCATGGGTTTCAGAATCCAATACAACAAAAGTAGAATACCCTAAGCCGTAAAAACCTGGTCTAGCCCAAGGAATTCAGGACATGTGCACGGGATATATTTTGCGGAATTTTTGGCGGGCTGGAAAAATAGCAAATTTTTGCTAAGGAAATAGAAAGACATGACTACCCATTGCAATAATTGTAGTCCATAATTGAGAGATTGCAACTGAATTTCGGGAAAGTAACAGTGTTCGGATAACTAAGTGGTTAGGGCGCAAGGCTGTCGTACGGAAGGTCGCGGTTCAAATCTCACCGGTGGCATTTGGAATTTGGAATTTGTATCGTAATTTGACGACTCAGCTGTGAATGAGTACCTGAGTCAAATCAGGGTAATAATCCCAGGCGAGCACAATGCTGACCACATTGCCTCCTAGTGTACCGTTACGGTCTTGAATGAAGTGCTTTAACACACTTCAAGGCCCTGATCCAACATGGATTGTTGCGCCAACGATTATTATTAACACAGATTAACATTAGAGGACAGGGAGGATATTCGCGCTGCTTCGTTGGAGAACTTAGTCCGATAATAAGCCGGATAGGACCAGCTTAGCTTCAGACCAAGTGGTAAAATGCTCCGTACCTCATTTAGGTCCATGTAGACGAATAGAGGATTAGTTATTTATGGTTGTAGTGGCTGATCTGGAAGTAGCAGGAAAGAAGTAGTGTACACCGCCGATGACAGAATTGATGCAGTGTCGGCGAAAGTGTTGAATTTGGAAAACTACTTGAATAGAGTCTTTAATCCTCTTAATACACTTTACCAGCTCATGAGGCCAAAACAAAGCGTTCACCGCCGCTACATTAAGGCAGTCCGAACCCTTAAGGGCTTTGCAAAAACGCGATGAATCAAATCGAGTTCGATGCCCCAATGCGTAACGGTGATCTCATTGTCACAAGAACCTATTGTTATGGAACGAGCCAATCAAACAAGCACTTTAGGCTGGATCCCAGACATAAAGGGTGCCAGCGAACTGATAGCTCCTTGAAAATGGAGGTAAATATTTGGACAATTGTGACGCCAAAACAAGTTGGAAACCTGAAGTTCAGCGCTTCAAAGCTCGTACATAATATATAAATAAGTCCGACTATTCATTTAAGTGGGTAACAACCTAGCGGCATTGGGCGATGCTAAGAAGATCATTGCGAGTGGGCGGAATCGACCACATCATACACAAAAGGGACATCCTACTATTTAAGGTTTTGTGGCAAACAATACCTCATTAGAATCGATTCGATGTCTGTTTGCCACACCCGATTTACTCGGGAACGGCTAAACCAATTGGCACAAAATTTGGTGAGGACGTGTGGATTATGAATCCCTGTACATGCAACGTTTGGCATCATATTGCACTTTGTTTACGGGGGCTCTCCATACATATGAAAGGGGGTATACATATTTTTTCAATTGATATTTTTGATAACGGGTGAAATATAGGGGAATGAGGATTCAAAATGTGTGCCCAAAAAGTGTCATAGGCTTTGTTTTCAGAAGCTATCCTGCCGAAAAATTTGGAAAAAATCTAAGCCTCAAAATACATCGCATTCTAATATATGCTTAAATAAAGTAATATAACTAGTTTACCATATTTTAGCAATTTACCGGGAAACCCCTTTAAATTCACCATAGACGTACACAATTTGGTATAATGCATCATTTTGGAAAGTTGCACACAAATCCAATAATTATTAATAAAATTATCGAAGGTCAAACTTTGATACTTCATGTGAATTCATCGCACTCTAAGGTGTGCAGCACTCTAGACTTGCAGTTTGAAAATACATATGCCATTACCAAATTGTTGGGAGTTTGGAGAGGTCATATATCAAGGAATATTTAGAATTGGAGGTATATGCGAATGGGAAAACGTGAATAGGAAATTTCTTACACAAGATGAATACAAAACCTTTATACCCGTAGCGTCCATGTTCTGGTATTCCGAATTCTTTATGACCTAAGGATGTTAACGCAAAGTGGTAACGTTGAAGGCTACGCCTCATGAGCAACTGAGGAAAGCGAAGTACAAATGACGTTTAACTGCCAAAACCTAAAAAGCAAATCCTTGTCATGATTCAACAAGTACTTCTTAAGATAGCTGTGGAGTTTTAGGGAATCGACAAAGTTACGACAAGCAGGATACATGAAAGGGTAATTTCAAATTTCAACAGGCAATGAAGAATCCGGGAAAAGTATTCGGCTGTAAGCAAGCGGAGTCGTCTGTAGGGTTCATAAGGAAATGTCTTCTGCTATCTCTTATCGGTGTCTTGAGTATGGCCACATAGCTAGATTTTACCAAAGCAACGCTCGATCTTCTTTGCATATTCACAGCTGTAAATGACAGGGATAAGAATTGCCGGAAGCTTTTGCATTGCTGGATTTTCCGCACGAGAGGGCCAACCTAGACAGTCAAAACTAGTCTACCGAATTGATGAGCACAAAGCACATATGTCTGGATAGCTGGTTAGAGGCACAGGAGGCTGTTGTACGGAAGATCGCGGTTTAAATCTCAGTGATGCCAGTGGGATTTGTATCGTGATTTGAAGTCGGATAACAGTCGACTCAGCTGTGCATGAGTACCTGAGTCAAATCAGGATAATAATCTCGGGCAAGCGCAATGCTGACGACATTGCCTCTTATCGGGGACTGTAATCCTGTAGTGTACCGTTACGGTCTTGAATGAACTGCTCTAATACATTTCAAGGCCTGGCCCAATTAGATTGAAGCGTCAACGATTATTATTATTGTTAAACACATAATACTGACTATACTGTTCAATGTAGTGGAGGATGGGATAGTAATGTATCCGAGAGACGTAAGGTCATGATGCTCCAACGCGAAGTTTTCGACAACACACATTTCGACGCAAGCACGTTTCAACGACAACGACATAGATTAGTAAAAAAAGTAAAAACGACAAAAAATACTTGCGTTAAAATATGCATCGCCCCAATGAACACGCATCGAAACGAGATGCTTCAAAACGTTCCACGTCGAAATGTTCGCATGGAGACGGCTAGTTTCGGGAATATGCAATGACATATGTTAGGGAAGCCCCCCCCCCCCCCCCCCGCCCTGGCAAATGCCTTCAAGGAAATTAACATATTGACAACATCGTGAAAAAGGTATAGAAATGATGTTCACAGATCACCAAAACCTTGGTGTATTAACAAAATCATTCAACCTTATGTTGAGTGCCTCTTAGCATGAAAGAATTACCAATACACAAGTGATCTTTGGCGGAAAAAGAAGACATATAAAATCTCCTGGAGACAGTTGCGAAGTATGATCTGGGGGACAAAAGGTAGACACTGAATTAGTGAGTGGTAGGAAATAAAAAGAAGCCTTCAAGAGGCCAATTCGTACATCAACTAGCGTAGTTTTATGTACGGCTATTGGTTGAATTCCAAGGAACGCCATATTTACGCAAATGAGAAAGCGGGGAAAGTTGTAGCAGCCCTAACTGGCATGGTGTTCCACATTGGAAAACCTAAATAGGAAGTGTGTACATCCATTCTTTTATACGCATCACTAGTTTGAGCGAAGTTCCTTTAAGCTAAAACGTACAAACGGGAATTATCCGCAGTATATTTTCGAGTACGTTAAGAGTTGTTACCGAACTTCGAACAACGTCTGACGAAGCAGCATTTGTGCCGACCGGGGATGATACCAATCGACATTTTGGCTGAGAAAACATGACAGTTCTACTGACATCCATTGGGAACGACACGTCAGATTTGCTAATGTCCACTGGGGTTCAAACGGCACGACACAATATTGTTATAGTTCTTTTTCTTCAGCCTTTGTCCCGTTCATAAGCGGGATCGGCTCGTCGGGAATGCCTGATCTGTGTGCAATCTGGAGGTTATTAAATCCTCATCCAGCGTATCAAGCCACCGTTTTTTCAACTTGCCTTTTGGTTCTCGTTAGCACGAATTGCGTGACCATACCATCGAAGACGCCTCTCTTGCAATTTTTCCACGATCGCTGCAACCCCATAACGATCGCGGATATCCTCATTTCTGCAAGGTATGCATATTGGAAACAATATTAGTAACTGACGTCTGGTTTTGGCAATTATCTCCGGCTGCTTGAGATAATAGACAGGCAAAAGTCTGTACATGTTTCAGACATCAGATAGACAAATGTCCGTGCCCGTATTAGAGAAATGTCTGTCTCGTATAAATGACTGGTTCAAACAAACCTCTGGGTCAATTGAACAACTGCGATGTGAGGCAAATGTCTGCCTACTTCAGACAGGCAAATGTTTGTTTAAAACAAAATCTTTTCTGCATGAAGCGAATGTCTATGTCTGCCTCACACATAAGACACACATTGGTCAGATAAATGTCTGAGTTGGCATCAGATATCAGACGGATAAATATCTACGTTAGACAAATGGTTGACACAGACAAAGGTTATTTGTCTACGAGACAAATGTCCAACACACTCGAAATCTGTTTCTGTACCAGACAGTCTGCGTCTGTCTTATATCAGACAGGCATTGGATAAATGTCGAAGTGTGGCTCAGACTTTAGACAGACAAATTTCAGTGTCAGAAAAAGGTCTGTCTCAACCAAACGTCTGCTTCAGCCAGTCTGTTTCTGTTTCAGACAAATGTCGGAGTGTGGCTTCAATATCAGGCAGACGTACATGTCTGCCTGATGTCGGAAACAGACTCAGAGATTTATCTGACTAATTCTTGTCTGATGTGTGAGGCAGACACAAATATTTGTCTGATATAGAAAAAGAGTTTGAGTTTAGATAGTGTTCGGATAGCTGAGCGGTTAGAGCATAAGGCTGTCGTACGGAAGCGCGCGGTTCAAATCTCACTGGTGGCAGCGGGATTTGTACCTGATTAGACATAGGATACCAGTCCACTTAGTTGTGAATGAGTACCTGTGTTAAATCAGGGTAATAATCTCGGGCGAGCACAATGTTGACCATATTGCCTTCTACAGTGCACTGTAGTGTACCGTTTCGATCTTGAGTGAAGTTCTCTAACACACTTCAAGATCCTCATCCAATTGGATTGTTGCGCCAGCGATTATTATTATTATTATAAAACAGATATATATCTGACACAAGCGCGGATGTTTCGTCCGATGTAGAGCTCCGTCTCAAACAGTTATTTATACGAGACAGACATTTGTCTGCCTGATGTCTGAAACATGCATAGACATTTGTCTGTCTTATTGTTTAGGATCTTCGGGATCCTAAGTCCCCATCCACTTGATGGTGGACCGGACTAAATGAGGAGCAACTTACTCCCTCGTTTTTTAGTCCATGGATCCCTAGTTTGGAGCGTAGCACCCCAAGCATTAAGAATTGAAAAAATCAAAAATTTGACTGACGGTTTCGTCCAGGGCAGAAGCAACTCATCAGACGCTGCCTCACCTGCCCTGGACGAAACCGTCAGTCAAATTTTTGTTTTTTTCAATTTGTCTGTCTGTTATCTGAGGCAGCCGGAGACATTTGCCTACGACACATATATGTTAATAATAGCGTTTTCAATAGGTATATCTTGAAAATTTAATAAGCAATATTCTGTAGTGTCATGTCGTTTCCAATGGGCGTTGGCCAATTTATCGTGATATGCCGTTCCCAGTCAGTATTACTAAAACTGTCGGTCAGTGGGCACGTTCCTACACGATCAATGGGAAAAAGTAGATACACAGGCTGACTGATAATTCCGAGGCGCACTACGTGAGGAGGAATGGGCTAAACTCCTACACTGTGAAGTTCGATGCTTTCCACCTCTATAACAAAAGATAGATAGACAATAAACAAGTTTTAATAAGGTCTAGCTTTGCGCAGACCCTCTTAAAAATATACTGTAATCTTCACCTCTTCACGAACTACTAAATTATATAAAAATAGGAGAGACCGGGGTTAGTTGGCATAAGGGGTAAGTTGGCATTCAGCTTCTTAATTTTGCCACAGAGGCGACACAATGTTGTGCGATGTGTCCAGTAACGATTGTTGATTCAGTGGCTAACTATGATTGCATGTTCATGTCAAAATCTTTTCTTTTCCATTTTATAAAAAGGCTGGGAGGTCATATTGTTCTGAATTCATTGTTGGGGTTAGTTGTTATTTAGATGTATGAGGTTAGTTGGCGTATGGCATGTAGACCATGCCGATTAACTCTAAACTTCCATTAATAAAATTGTTGTTAAGAAAATGAATTAAAAATAAGCTATAAGATGTAGGGTTTGAAATATAATTACAGAATGAATGCGTAGATACCTACCTACCTACCCTACTTATAAAAGGAAGATCGAGCAATATACTCTGTTGAGACAGGGGAGATGGCCATACAAGCAAGAGTTCATCTTGCACAACAGCCGAATTTGGCATCCCTTTTTGTAGCTTGGCCATTGCCAAAAAGAAAGGAGACGTGAGGCTGCAAGGTATGTCGGTAATTCTACAACGTCGAATGCTGCAACACTGTTTATCTTGTGGATACGTCTTACCGAGGATGGTAAGTACCTACCAACACATTCTTGTTCTTCTAGGGTGCTATAATCCGAAGTCGGTCCTTGGCCTCCCCTCTGTTGTGGTGTTGTGTTTTTTCGTGATTTTGCAGTTGAGTAATCTACCTTATTAGGCTATGCTTAGATTTCCTTACAGGTGTTTACACCAAAACAAGAGTTGCTGTTGTCTGAATACTTAAAATCGGTTGCAAATACTGTACTTTGGGCTTTCGCCACAAGAGGTAAGGAAATTCGTTTATCAGTATAAGGCAGGAAATTTGACGAAAATGCCCCAGTCATGGAGAGGAAACAAGGTGGCAGGATCGGATTGGTGTTAAAATTTCACGAAGAAACACCGATGTTTATCCCTGCGCACTCCGGAAGTAACAAGTTTTTGAGAGCTACGAGTTTCAGTAGAACAAATGTTTCAAGGTTTTTTACTTTACTAAAATCTAATAAGATAAATATAGATTTGAGCCTCAAGATATGTATACACAACGTTGACGAGACAGAAACCACAACAGTTCAAAAACTAGACAGAATGATTGGATGAACAGGATTCAAGTAAATAGGACGTATAACCTTAGCCGAAATAGAATGTTTGGTCACTATCGCAGCATACCTTTCAGCGGGAGGTACTACGATCTCCCCTCATGAATTAAGTTCAGGGAACACTTTCTCCAAAATGCACCACTTGGCTCAAATCCAGATGCTAACAAATCAGCTTGGATCATGGAGACTAATTTTGTAAAGTTTGTAAAACATTTCATTCATTTTACGAGATGTTCGAAAGAGAACTAAGTTCTTCTTCTCCTTGATAACCACGATTCCCACTTGTCTATTGAGGTTCTTGATTTGCTCGAAGAGAATGGGGTTGCGGTTTTGTCATTTTCTCCGCACTGTAGCCATAAGTTACAACCTGCGGACAGGAGTGTTTTCGGGCCGCTCGAAAAATATATTAAACTGCGACTCTTAGATAACGAACAATGCAGGACAAATAATGCCTATTTATCATATTTCGTTCAGAGTAGACATTGCATTAACACTTGTTTTGACTCCATCGAATATAATTGCAGGATTTCGTGTTAGTGGAATATGTCCCTTCAAACCGGACATATTCGATGATTCTGAATTTCTGCCTTCATCAGTTACTGATCGCCCCTGCTGTTATTAGTAAATGATCCTCTTCCTGCAGTACCTTCAACGTCTACACATTCTGTAACACCTGAAGAATTATGTTCATTAGTAAAAGCAGGGCCAAGAAAGGAGTCTAATCGTGGAAGAAAAAAGAGAAAAATCAAACTTGTAACGGACACACCAGTCAGAAACTTGATAAAGAAGGGAAAAGATGAGCAGGAAATAAGAGGAAGAGACCAGTTTTCTTAACTATGTTCAATGCTCGCGTGAATTCCTGTTTTTACTTACCATATTTCGAAATGAAGTGTTTTTTCTTGAACTATGCCTACTTGTCTTTGCCTTTAAATCACACAAGTTATGCCAACTTATCCCAACAGCCATGCCAACCTGCCCCACTGACACTGTTTTAAACCTTCGCGAAAATATTTTTTTAGTGTACAGAACACGTTTTTTTAAGTAATGACTCCTAGAGAAATTGAAAGCTGGCATTTTAGTTTGTAAATTATCAGGAATCAAATTTATAGCAAAAAAACAAATCGGGAAACCGGAAGCTTAACGCTTCAGGTATAAAAGGTTTTGTGTTTTCCTATGTGAGAAGCTTAACGCAGTTCTCCATTGGCTGATAGCACTGACCCGAGATATTTAAATCGCTCAGTTCTGGGCAGGTAACCGCGATTGCCAGAACTGAGCGATTTAAATATTTCGAGTCAATGCTATCAGCCAATGGAGAACTGCATAATGAAATTGCTTCACACATTAACGCAACCTGGATGAACTGTTTCTTGTGGTCGACGTATCAGCGCACGTCTCAAATTTAAAATTTACTGTCGTCTGTCTGCCGCTCTCTACAGTTCTGACTGTTGGCCGACTATAAAAGGCAATGAACGGTGTCTTGCGGTAATGGAGACGAAGATGTTCCTTTGCACTGGTGGCGTGACACGTTTTGATCACGTCTGAAATGAGAATATCCACGATCGATATGGGTTTGCAACGATCGTGGAAAAACTGCGAGTGAGGCGTTTTCGATGGTGTGGTCACGTAATTCAGGCTAACGAGAATTCACTTACCAATGTTTGTCTGAATATCGAAGTCAATGGTAAGCAAGCAAAAAGCCGGCCGAAACAACGGTGGCTCGATACATTGGATGGAGATTTAAAGGTCTTGCGATTACATTCTGATCAGGCATTAGATAAAACAAAATGACGAAACCAATCACGACGAGCCGACCCCGGTTGTGAACAGGACAAAGGCTGAAGAAAAAGAAAAAGATGTGAGGAGCGACGGGTGCACGACAGCTCCGTGTCACATAGCTAAAAATTCCATTGCCCTTTATTTTTTAGAAAGCGATTTAAATAAATCATTCGATGGGAAGCCCTGTCTTGATAAAAGTCAACCTCATACGCTTCACACTCTGAGTTTAATATTATTAGCAAATGCCAAGAATTTAACCTACATCAAATATAAACAAGTCGGAATACCGGAAGCTCGCGCTTCGGGTATAAAGGTTTTGTGTTCATCTGTAAGAAACTTCAACGCACATTTTTCTATCCCTATATAGCTACAAATCCAAGATATTCCTTCATATTTTTCCTAACTGCAAGCCATACATACATATTACAGCCATAGATATTATCCTCCCCCTAAACAAGCAAACTACCTATTTCCGAATACCGCACATATATGCACGTATATAAACTGATCGTACCCATATTTTCGATTTACTTCGTCCACAAAAGCATACATATGTACATATATAGCACATATATTAAATACCCCTGGTTTAATGTACAAATATATCTATCTGAATTAGACACTATTCGCACACTTCATTAGCACGCATATATAGTGTATACTTAATATAGGTTCTGAGAACGAGACCTGTTACACTTTTTGGGGGTCATATTTTGAGCCCCCCTCCCCTATGTTTCACCCGATATCAAATATGGAGCCAGTTTCGAAAAGTACTAATTGAGCCCTTTCATTTGATACCCCACATGGCCACATTTTATGAAAAAAAATGTTGCATCCTTCATTCACATGTATGGGGAGCCCCTCAAACTTAACACAAAATAGTTTTGGCTGTAAAGGGAACAACAGATCACATGCTCCCACCAAGTTTCGTGACAATCGGTCCAGCCGTTTCTGAATAAATCGGCTGTGACAGACAGACCTGAACCATTGCAAAGCGGTTCAGGACCTGCTCTCAGATGATATTGGAAAACAAAATCGACATTGCTATTATCTGCCAGCAGTAGAAAAATCTAGACAGTGGAGTATGGGTCGCGGATAAGAGCGAAAAGGCAGCGATATGGACATGCGAAAATCGGGCCATAGAAGGAACCACGAAGATCTTCGAGAATGGCTTCACTAGAGCAAAAATAGGTGGAATATCTATTTGCAGCTGTTATGCAGCTCCAAGCCTTACGACACCATTCTTTGGTGGAGAGGCTAGCAACAGATGCACACAACCATAGCCCTAAGATAGTGGCTGGAGATTTCAAGGCATGGGCTGAAGGATGGGGCAGCCGAGAAACGAACGCAAGAGGATGTATATTACTCGAAGCTCTTTCTCGTTTGAATCTTGTAGTTGCTAACACTGGATGCATGAACATTTTCCGTAAGAGAGAAATGAGGTCCGTGATAGATGTTACTTTTGTTAGCGATGTTTTAGCTAAGAATCTGCAGTGGTTTGTCAGTGACGAATATACACATAGCGACCACCAGGCCATCATTTTTGAAATCAGGCATGGTAAACGAATGAAATGGTCCGGTCGAGAGCTGAAAGCTATTCAGTTTGACAAGGAGATTTTCGAAGAAGTTCTGCAGCAAAATACAACGCTTGAAGGAAGCGTAGAAAATAAAGCTTTACAAATTGGCGAAAAGTTGCGGCGAGCATGTGACGCTACCATGACAAGGAATGAAGGAAGCGAGCTCCGAACTTCTGGTGGAATTCTGAAATCGGAAAATGCCGCAAGGCCTGCCTCAAAGCCAGGAGGCGCAGTCAGCGAAATAGAAACCGATCTGCATACGAGCAATTACATGAAGAATATAAAAACGCTCGTAAGAAATTACATGTGGCCATCATGAAAAGTAAAAGCGAGCACTTCAAGCGACTGTGTAATGAAGCTGACACGAACCTGGGGTGGCGCCTATAAAACCATAATATCAAAAGTTAAAGGCAAACGCTCCCCACCGATCTCTTCCCCTACTCTGCTTGATGAAATAGTGACGGCTCTTTTCCCACAGAATGTGAGTACCGCTAACCTTCCCACTGTCAAGATAGACACCGCCGAAGTTCCCATGGTAAGCGAAAAGGAGGTCTTCGAAGCTGCGGATAAAATTGTTGAAAATAAAGCACCTGGCTTGGATAGCATCCCCAATAAAGCTCTCAAGGCAGCAGTCAAAATAGCTCCAAATATATTTGCCGAGGCGTTCACCACATGCCTTAAAGAAGGAGCATTTCCTACACAATGGAAGAAGCAGAAATTAATTCTAGTCCTCAAGCCAAGCTTCGTCCTTCAGGCCGATATGCCTTCTAAATAACACTGGCAAACTATTCGAACGAATAATCTATAACCGATTAATTCGAATTGCCGAAAAGGATGGCGGTCTCTCCGAAAATCAGTTCGGTTTTCGAAAGGGGAGGTCTACAACGGATGCACTTGTCCTAGTAGCTAAAACAGCTAAGACTGCCCTTGATGAGGGCAAATGTTGTGCAGTGATTACACTTGATGTGAAGAATGCCTTCAATTCCGCTAGATGGAATAAGATACTTGAGTTCTTAATCAAGTTAGGCGTGGCGAAGTACCTGGTGCGTATCGTTACCGACTTCCTGATCGATAGGATTCTGTGCTGCGAATCAGATGAAGGAAGGAAATCATACCAAATGACATACGGAGTTCCACAAGGGTATGTCCTAGGGCCACTCTTGTGGATTATTATGTATAACGGGGTACTGACGTTAGACCTTCCGACTGGTGTGGCCTCCATTGGTTTCGCAGACGATGTTGGTGTGACGGTTGTTGCACGCCTTCTCGAAGAAGTCGAGCTTTATGAAAATGAAGCAGTCTATGAGATTAAATCATGGTTAGAGAATACTGGTCTACAGCTCGCAGAGCATAAGACGGAAGTAGTACTCATTACCAAGCGGAGAAAGTGCACTTCCATGAAGATCAAAGTTGGAACGCAAACAATTCATTCCAAGCCTGCACTTAAGTACTTAGGTGTAATGATCGACCAGAGGTTAAAGTTCAGATTGCATGCAGAGGGTGCAGCAGCAGCTGGTTGCGAGAATGTTACCCAATATAGGTGGCCCAAGGCCAAACCGTCGACTCCTTATTTCGAGGGTGGTCAGTTCGATCCTACTGTATGCAGCCCCAGTATGGGCAGATGCATTGGAGAATATAGCAAATAAGAGAAAGATTGGAGCTGCGTATCGCATAAGTGTACTCCGAACATGTTGCGCTTACAGAACAACATCTAATGAAGCAGCTTGCGTGATAGCAGGAATGGTCCCGATTGAGATTCTGGCGAAAGAAATACAACGACTTTACGACCGAACGTACCTCACCGGAGAATCTCCTGCTCGTCGGCGACAGTTCGTACGATCTGAAACTGTCGCGGAATGGCAGGAGAAGTGGGACGAGTCAGAAAAAGGCCGTTGGACTCACAAAATCAAATGGGATATCCCCACAGCGAAGTAGGTTTCGACCTAACTCAGTTCTTGAGCGGAAACGGAGGCTATCGAGCATATCTGTATCGATTTAGACTAGATGATTCGCCATATTGCCCAAATATTGCAGAGAACACAGAACACGTCTTTTTTCATTGTCCCAGATTCGAAGCGCAAAGGGCTACATTAGAAGCAACAACCGGGGAGCACTTTACACCTGCAAATATAATGGGACTTATGGTGAAAGCAAAGGGGATATGGACCGAAGTCGAAAAAGTGATTGCAGCCATCGGAAAGAAGCTTAGGCAGGAAGAAGTTATCCGAAAGAATGAACGCGAGAGGAACACAAATATTAATATGAGCGCAGAATAAATTCTGATCCGGCCCCGCGACGTAATACCAAATGGGAGTCCCGCGGGGAGAGTGGAAGGAGAAGGAGGTGGTTTTTGGTGGGTAAGAGTCTCACATAACCGTGTGGCCTGGAGCCTGCGGTAGCGTTTGAAGGTTTCCACCTTCCATCGGGGAAAAAAAGACAGACAGACAGATGCCGACTCGATTCTAAGAAAATTTACTATAATTTGCCTTTTTTTGCGAAATTTGCTGCAATTGAAGAAGTCATATAGTTCAGCAGCAAACGTAACCAGAACTTCACATGCTTGTTCAAAATAATGATGCCATAAGACAAAGTATTCAAGAGATTCCAAGTTTACCAGTTTTGCGGTGCATCCAATAATTGGGCAAGTCCACAAGGACCATATTGCTAATTTTTGCTGAAGAATTTGGCTGTAAAGCTTCACGACTAAAAGATCGTTTGCATATCGTTAACAGGATGCTGATTTTTGCTGAAAAATAATCATGAAATTCTGGAGCACTAAGCTGTAAACAAAAATCTATATTTTCTCCTATCAGCAATAAGAAAGTCGGCAATTTTCTTTAAAATATGAACAGTTTTCATTTTTGGAAAACCCAACACATTGCTTATCAAAAGCTTGCTAGTTCTAAGCCAATAGTAGCAGACGAAAGGTATTTACGCCCTTTTTCCGACGGTAAGTCCATTAGCTTGAAGGAAACATAATTAAGACTGCTAGATCCTTTCCGTTTCACTGCTTCCCGGTCGCTCCGATAGAACAATGCTTCTATCCTTGGGCCAGTACAAGTTTAAAGGTTCCATTATCTATGGTAGTGTGAACTTTTGCCATGTACACCTCTAATGGTAGAATTCCTGATGCAAAAGTTCTGATTAATTCGATTTCGGTTCGCAGAGATGGCGTAAATTCATCGGGTTTGTACACTTACTGATAAAAGTGTTGTTAACGCAAGATAAAACTTCTTCTCAAGGATTGGATTTTAACTTTTGTTTTTGCGTGTCATCTTCAAAATCTAAAGTTCACTCACACTTTAACGATGTACTATCATATGCGGATGCATTATCCTCGATATTCGGTTAACTCATAGAACCATGACATTGCTTCAATATGCGGAAAAGCATCCTCTTGCTTTCTCCCCAAACTCACTCGCTTCAAGCTAAAGTTTTCATCTTCTCAGAATTACTAAAAAGATTGTTTTCTGCTTATCGGTGGCCTTTTTATCACACCATCTTGATTGCTCGTCATTCATAACCAAAATTTGATAGTTCGTTTCCTTCAATCAAACTATTTCCGGTACTGAGATGTCCTTTTGTTCATTCTGAACGAATAGTCACGTCCTCAATTCATTTAAGGACTTTATAGTTCAACCATTGTACTCATTGTCGTAAGCAGGGTTTTGCGGAGAGGATGGAGTCAAAGTAGGTATGCAATTGCCCGAGGGTGATCTCGGAAAAGAGATAAGACGACGTAATAGCCATTGCTTTTCGACGTTCTGGAATTAGCGAAAATTATCGCTCGGACCTGGTACACGTTCCAAGTGTTGTCGGGAAATATGTTAGTAGTAACTCGAGGGGCAAGGAAGAATAATTGAGAAAGTTTTGTGTCTAATTAGGACTTAACTAGCGATACGAGTCACCGGTTCATTGAGTTCTACCTTTCTTGGCGATGCAGCGCGGCAGGTCGAAAGAGCGTAAGATGGGGAAGATTACGATGTCGTTGGTGGCGCCGCAAAGATATGACAAACTTTTAGGCATTTGCTCAGAAATTTTCGTCTTATCTGAAACGACTTCTACGTAGCCAGGCATCCCACCTTTACTTCTGATTTGATATATGAGTAGTCTTTCCAATTCTCTATCTCCGTTTTTCCTAACAAACGATTTTCATATTCACAGAATAGGCAGGACTTTCTTCTCCTTATTCCATCAATTTCTACTATTACAAGATAGAACTTCATCTTGCCCCGCAGCTCCCATCGCATTTTCTGTGAACGTTTTGCGGGACTCTCCCTCGGAATTCCTTCCGTCTATTCGGGATAGATGCGACACTTGATTTATAGCATTTCCGAATCAGGGCATATTGGTGATTTTATGGCCGATTAAATACTTCCTCGGGGATATTAGATAAAAATTATACTCGCTATGTTTTTATGTCTGCCATTGGAGCAGAAATGGAAAGGACGATTTTTAGAAGTCAGCTTGGTTTCGATGAAGGTGTTTCGAATCAACTTTCATCAATATGTGGAAGGTTCAGGGTATCCGTTGATATGCAGAGTTAATATACGTATGTAGGGTAGTATTCAGCATTCAGGCTATGCTACATACGAGTATGTTAATTTTAACTCGAAAATAGAGTTGAATATATTGATGATATGGTAACGTAGAGTATACGACGCGGAGTGAAATATCCGTACTACACTCGACAGTTCGATTCACTTGTTTTGCTTTTGGTAACTACCTTGTGTGAAAAACGAGGTAATTCAAATGCAATATGGAATCACTGTATACTGTTCATTTCACATAGTCGTCATTGGTCCTGAAAAGGGGGTTAGCCCTTTTTGTGTCTGAGAAATATGTCAGCATCGAAAATAGAATGAACTCATAACACTCTGATATTTTAAATTCCATTAGGCAAAATATATTCCAGATTAAGATTGTCATTACAATCGCGCTACCACAGCAATCAACGAACACGAAAATCGTCGCTTGCCAATATTGGAATTACTTCAACTCTCCTTTCGAATTGAGTCCGAAAAGAAAAAAAACCGAAGTCTCGGTTGTGAAAGCAGTTTTTCTGTTTTGACTGAAGACGACAGGAATTGAAGACGAAAAACTTTTTTTCCTGATAGACATACCAAAACTTAACAGTCAAATAAGGATGTCGAATGCCCTATTGAAAGGAGGACCCGGCCAGGACAACAAGTTCGAAGGCGGAGAAGGAGTACTAAAATGTTTAACGTGGAAAAAACTTTCAAAAATTGAATATTTCCCGTGTTAATAGAATGATGGAGAAAATGGGAGCAGATCACATCGTTAGCAGACTACCCTCGAAAAAAGAGTCTCCGTGGAACGATGAAGATTATGTAAGCCTTAAAGTACAAATCGAATACCTCAAAAAGTTTGTCCTTGTGGTTGTCTGGTTGTTCCTTTGCCAATTTTGCTTCTTGTTTAAGTTGGACCGTGTCTGATGATGATAGGCGAGTCCTTCTTGAATTCGTGATTTGTTCCTGCAGGAAAAAAGGAAGAAAAACTAATCGAATTAATTTTTACGAATTTTATTGAATAAAATTACGCTATAGGAGATGAGATTTGTAGAACCTTGTTTAGCTACAATCGTTGTGGAAAGAGCCCCTTAGCCAAGCAGGGGGGTTTACAATATATTTTATATTTAATACACTTATCAGTCGCCCTAAACATAAGTAAATCTTCTTTTGCTTGAACGTATTTTCCATACCAGATAAAAAGTTGCTAAAGCGGATGGATGAGTCTCAAAGAATATGGTAAGAGTTTTGATTTTACGGAATAAAATTCGAAGTGATATTACGAAAGCATGCCCTTCAGAAAGTGCTATCCGATTTGTTCAGCCAGCTGTGCTATTTTCAAGCCACTCCAATAAAAAAGTTAGACTTCACGATAAGCAATCACTTCAGCACCTATAAATGGAGAGTAACGAATCATAATTGACCTTTATCAATTGTAATTCTTACAAAAGAGTTCTACGATGGACAAATTGTGCTTAGAAGATTTTAATGTGGAAACTATCGGAGCACTGCAAACTTCGTAGTTGTGCCAAATCTTCCAATGTGATAGTTAATAATCTTAGCTAACTTTCTTATTATTGCCCGTGGGTGCCAATTTTTCTCTTCAATGGAAATAGAATTATCAGACAAATGACGCAACAGCACTGTAGAAATGTAGCATTATATTATACTATACATGCGTACTTATACTATATGACGCGGAATATAGCACCCTGGGAAAAACTTGTCTCTCTGTTTGAGGGTGGTATGTGACTGAGGGCTAACCTATCTCTCTTCGAGAATAATATGCGGCTCTCCAGGAGCTAAGCCTTCCGCCTACCAAGACCATTAGTGGGTGATGATACTGTACGAGGTGACCCTACAATTGACAAAGTGCTACGTATCTAGACTAAGGAGTCGAAAAACACCTCTCCATTCTAGGGTGTCATGCGAACCGTGCGCATTGGATAATTTGCTGCCATGGGTAACTGACTGTATTCGAACGTCACTGATACCTGGTCGCCTCAGTGAGTAAGTTTCATCTTACCGTGTTACGGTGGGTTACGGAACGACGAACCTCATAACCCCATACGCTTGGGAAGCAAATAAACGCACAATTTACACACCAAAAGAAAAACAGAAGCAAATAAGCCCATTAGGCGGAGGGATTCCTCTATGAGACTAAAAATTAGGAAATTACCCCCAAAAACGGTGAAGTTGGAGAGTCAAAAACTGGAGAGCGCAACCAACAAAGGCCACTGTTCAAAAGGCTGGGGCAAGCAAAAACACGTTTGAGATCATTATATCAGACGTCAGGAAGGAGTTGGGCAAAAGTGGTGCATGTGCTAAATAGTACTTTCGATATCTGAAGGGAACGCTGAAACCAGAAGAGGCCTCCAAGAAGGCTCACGAAAGACCTAACCCTTCATTATCGCAGCCAATGAAGCGGAGATTAGCCCCCAAGATGGGAATGCTCCCGAAAAATCTAAACCTAAGCCAAGAGGGTTGAAATTCCGGGCAGGTCAGAAGTGAAGGATAAATCGGAGGATCTTATGGGCCTCTTAATTGCCCAAAATGACAATCTCCATACACGATTATAGGGGAGTCTTCAGAAACAAGGTGGAAGGCAAAGGTAAACTCCCAACGATCGGAGTAGATGATCCCTGAAGGCAATTAAGCGTCAAAATCATCATATTAATTATAGAGTTGACGCAGAAAGAAGCTAAGAAGAGATAACCTCGGAGGTCATAGAGGCTGAAAGGACAAAATCAAGCAGCGAAAGATATCTGCTGCACAGGAAGTTGGACGATCTAGACCTAAATCTCCTAGGCCGCAGGGTGGATGGCGACATGCACGAAAGTGGCATGTTGGAGCAGGAATGTGATACTCAGACAGTGGAGACAGACGCCAAATATTAACGTAGTCAATGGCCAGCACTAAGATAGACCAGGACCAGGACCACCATGTAAGAGCTGCATCTGCAGTGATTGGAAAGCAGTCTCCATGGACAACATTGCAATAGTACTGGGGCCTGGGTACCACTGATACCGGAGGCAGAGTCGTCGTCTGCAAGGAGGGAGTATGCGGGCAGCTTGGGACTTCCCGCGCGAAAACATACATTACATTACATTATTTTGAAACGTAATTAAAAGTATATATGACTTTCAGAGTTCCTAACCGGAGACCTGGTGGCTGTTAATCGCTAGACTGGTCAAGTTCTTTAAGAGGAAGGCGGTATCACTGCTCTTCGGCTACGCCGCTAATGCCCATCGCGAAGCAGCGACACCAATGGGAGAGGTGAGTATCCTCTTAAATTTATTCTCAGCAGAGATATATAACATAGGGAGCACTGCAACATTCATGACCAGCACTAGATAAGTGGTACTAAACATAACTCCAGGGAATACACTCATGAACGATCTGGACAAGGCTTGGAGGGTATCGGATGAGCCCCTATGTCGGTTCACAGAATAATTAGATTCGACATTGAGGGCAATTCCCAAATAAAAAGAACAATAAGGAATCTCAGGAGAATGGATGGGGGCTCATATTCAGTAACAACATGGCTCACCTATAGTGGTAGTGGTAGATGACTTCATCAAAGTCGACTTTGACACAATTGAGGCCAGCTGTCCGGCTAAGACAGTTAAATCATCAAAGGACACATCCTGGTGAAATAGGAACTTAGCCAGAATGAGAACAATGCTCCGAAAACCTCTGAAGCGGCTGAGACAAACAGGGGACTGGCCAAGGTATAACAATTAACTAACTATTCTCGGAAGCTAGGCTAAGGTGGGTAGCGGGAACCTTTAAACCAGAGAAATCACCCGGAGTAGATGCCATCTTCCTAGCATAATTCGAGAGAGGCCTAGAAATTATTTTAGAGTCCCTTCTAAGAGTCGTAAGGGGCAGCCTAGCCTTAGTAAATACATCAAAGACATGGAGGCGAGTGAAAATGGTTTTGTGCCGAAAGCGGGCATAAAGGATCCTTTTCAGTCTAAACTTTCCAGATCCATTGCCTAACGTCGTTATATTTGCACTAACGTTCTAACGGGAAATCCCTTACATCTACGTTAACACGCCCACCGGACGGTTAATCGAAACTGACGAATGTATTACGCGATGCCACAGAAACAACGGAAGTAGCTCTGTCTACCTTTCTGGGCATCGAAGGAGCGTTCAATAACACATCGCACACAGAAATAGAAGATGCCCTGATCCGCAATGAATGAATGAATGAATGAGCAGAATGTTAGAGAGTAGACAAATGGAAGCACCGACAGGTTCATATTCTATTTTTATGAATACTGCTGAAGGTTATCCACGGGGTGGGGTAATACAATCGTTTATGTAGAGTATGGTTGGATGGACTTCTAGGTGAACGAACAAATACTGGAATAAGAGTTAAGGGATATGCTGATAACATTGTTTTTATCAGTAAAGGCAAATATGAGGATATGTGATAGAATTCATACTGGACTAAGAATTGCTAGTGCCTGGAGCAGGGAGACGGGGTTGCGCATAAATCCAGCTAAGGCCAGTGTAATACCATTCACTAGGAAGCGCAAGCTTGATTACCAGAAAGCAATTAGGTTACATGACATGGAGGTGAAACGAGAAAGAGAGGTCAAATATTTGGGAATTACACTAGACTAAAAATTACTCAGGAAGATACAGGTTGAAAACACATGCCGAAAAGTTACGAGGATTTTGGGATTGCACACCCAAGATAACACTTTAGATATACTCGTATATTGCAAAATGAGGGCCAATGATATTGGGTAAGCACACCTTTATATTTAACCTCCAAAGAAACCAGCGGCGATCGAAGGACTTAGGTCCAACGAAATAAAATACAAGCTCGTATGGGGACACCTTGAAGGATTGAACAGGCTCGGCTCGCCCAATAAAGTCTGGGTACCCTGGACACCGTACCATGTTCTGTTAGAAGGCAACGAGGCAGCCGATGAGTTGACGAAAAAGGGCACATGCCATTCCACCTTTGTGGAAAGGGGTTCGTGACTATGACATTGAAAAGTAAAAAGGAGGACTGAAGGAACTGTACTGGACGAACTTACGAAGAATGGAGCAGTTCAGGTTGCTCAAACCCTCGAACCCAAGCTCCTGAAGGACAAAAATTATTCAATTTGGGAAGAGAGGGTAGTTTCTGGTAGCCAAATCTAAATACCTACCTCAAGGCGAGACTGTTCCTCGCTGTGTCGGGTTTTCCGGCCTCATTCTTCCTGCACTTCCACCCTTCAAGTGCGTGGCTGGCTAGTAAGTTATGGTAGCCGAGTCGTTGACCACCTTGCAGTGAAGTTTGCAGTATATGCAATTTATTGTGTGCAGATGCATCCGTTAAGGGCAGTAATTGGTTACTAGACCTGTTAGTAACCTTATTTTGGTTTTTTATTGTAGCCGGTCAATCCTATTGACTATTGTGTTCCAATCCCTAATTATTTTTACAATTGCTATTTCTTTGTGATTCGAATCTGACGTCAACCTGATTTGTTCTTAGTTATCAAGATCTTAAGATTTTGGTGGCATTTTCCCAGGAGTTTAAATTTGGATTAAGGTGATGTAATAGATACATGGTTGTCAGAGAGTACATAGAATTTAACATGCCTGTTTTTACTCCGTTGGTTCGCATACATACATTTCCCTGAGCTATCCCATCCATAGGGTTCTGTTTTCAATCATCCATATATCACAGTATCTGCTTTCTTCTGTGTCTGTCTATGTAGGAACTCCAATCACTAATTAGTAAAGCCTCTGCTTTAGAATCCCGGCAGAGCTTTGGTAACGTGAAAGCACTATTTCCAGAGCTGCAAGTATTCACACGTCACTTGATTAAAGGTCTGCAATCTCGTTTCTTCCTTTATTGGGAGGTCCAAGGATGCCACTGATGCCTCGAGGGCAGGGCGGTTGTAGTTTCCATATTACCTGTAATGGGGAGATGGGCGAGCCACTGAAACGGTTATGTCCTCCAATTTCCTCTTCATATTAGAGTCCCATAGATAAGAATGAGTCCTTATCACGATTCGATATATCCAGTATTTCACGGTTTTTCGGGTAATTTTGTGGCAAACGATGTTCGCTGATCTTCACTTGTTATCTGCGATCGTGGTTAACCATCAATCAACCCAACTATTGGAACGTCTCAGTGCACTTCGAAATACATATATTTTCTTCCCCATCGTTTTTTTTTGTAGAACATAAGAGGAGGGGGTCTCCATACGTGTAAAAGGGGAGTGTGAAATTTTAGTTAGTTCTGATAATTAATGCGAAAAGGTGTGAAAGTGATCATTTCATTCACGAACTCATTCTCAGAAGCTACCCAACCGAAAAATTTAAAGAAAATCACGAAGTTGCCACTATACGGCACCTAGGCTCCGAAATACCCACAATACCGATATCTTTACTAATAAAGTTAATAACAATATATTATAGTAATATTTTTAGTAATTGACTGTAAACTTGCCCTAAGATAGCAGTAGAATCATGAAATGCAGTAATAAAGATAAAGCATGCTTCTGATAAAGTCGCCCTATTACTAACAAAGTTATAATAGGCCAAAGCTTCACTTTGAGTGGCAGTATCATGCTAAAATGAATATTTTCACACAGTATATACTTATTCAGTAGGTGCTATGTACAAAGGGAGGAAATATCCACTCAAATGGTTTTATTTAAGACCTCCACAAGACCTTTCATACCTGAATATTATCGGCCAACTTGAGATGTAAATTTCTGTGATGTTAGAGCGATAGCTCATCAGATACGTATCACCCTATCACGTTGGAGGCAATTTGAGTGATAGAGAGGGTAATATCGATAGCCGCTCTCTGCTTTTACGAATTATTTTTATCTCTTCTGCTGCAGTTGACAGGCACGCTCATGTATTAACGATTATCTAAAGATAATGAGCCTCATAGTAGATCTGAAGATTCCCCTTTCTAGTTGAAGCCACCTGTGGGGATTTTATCCTTAAATTTATTAAATTAATGAAGATGAAAGTTTTAGTAGTTATATTTGAATGTCAGCTTTAGGAAGACAAGGGACCTGTTCAATTGTATCTTCGATCTCAGCTACTTGTATCTTTTGTTGGGCACCTGAATACCATTTAGACCCATTTGTCCATATTTCCTGAGCTGAGGATTAGTGGGGGTTCGCACCACCGCATTTCAGACAGGGAACTTCACTTTCTTGCTCTGCTCCGGAGTTAGTTTTGCTTCCGACTCCGAATTATGCCCCGGTGCCATTTCGA
This sequence comes from Hermetia illucens, assembly GCF_905115235.1. Taxonomy (NCBI): domain Eukaryota; kingdom Metazoa; phylum Arthropoda; class Insecta; order Diptera; family Stratiomyidae; genus Hermetia; species Hermetia illucens. Next base: position 122,835,298 of record NC_051851.1, on the reverse strand, counting down.
GGTGGATAAGCACTACGCTGGGCGTAGTTAATCTGGCGAATTTTCCTTCGAGAGATGTTTATATTTTGCTTCTGCAGTGTTTCCACCGTTTTGTTCAGCAGGCTAGGGTTAGAACTTAGTCTCATTTTGAGCTGGACATAGAGTTTTGGATACTCCATTGCACTTGCGCAGGTCGTGACTCAGTCCTCCCACCATACTATTTTCATTGTGTCGCCTATCAGCGTCATCAGTTTTTCCATTGTCGTCATTGTAGTCTAGGTGACCTTTGTCGACAAGTAAGGCTATTAAAAGTGTGAGGGTCCTCAATACCTCAAAATTTCGTTTGCAATACTAATTATTCTTTGGGTTTTGGATTCCCTTCCAAATGGTATAGCCCGAATTCCTATGCGTTGCTGACAAGAAGGTAAGTGGCCGCGTTGATTGTGCCTTGCAAGGATATCTTATGATGTAGGTCGTCCTAAAATCTTTATAGGTTGGAAGAGACGTGTGGACTCCTCGAGATATCTTGGAAAAACCTGAGGTATACCAAAACTGGCAATGATGATAGGTAAATGTGGCTTGATTTTTCCCGCACACATTGTTTGTTATTAAAGGATACAAATTGGGATTCCACTTCGTGAATACGGTATTACGATGAAAGACAAACAATATATCGTTGGTGTTAGCCCCTTGTCATTTACTCCCTTATATCAATTACCAGCTCATCGAGAAGAAGCATAGCTCCTCTTTGAAGATGTATTCTCGATTTATACTTGTCCACCAAATAGTATAGATAATGTCTGGCTAGCAGTTAGATTTCCTGTTCATTTGCCGAATTTCAGAGAGATACCGCTCTCATAATGTACCGTTAATTCGTATGTCGAAAGGATAGGTTCACCATACCAGTACCTTAGCGATACATTCAAATCAAATTGGTTTTCTTGGACCAAGGTTTCTGTTCTACTCAATATGCGGGCCTATTCGTTTTATACTGGCCTCGAAATGATCTTTGATAAAGAAAAGTTCATCACTCTATTTTTTTTTTTGGAAAATTTTCACTTTCGGGACCACAAATTGACGAAAGCATGTATATTACAACTTATTATTTGCTTTGGGGATCTCTGTTGATGAATGCTTGATAGGAAATCTAAGGGAACTGAATGAATCCTTGCATAAACTCCACTAGTGCAAATACTTACAATGTTTGTCAATTTCATTACCAATTCTCAACCATATTTACTGTAAATAGCAAATCTGTTGACGATTGTTGCTCCAGCGGAGCAACTTTTGTGCCAAAGTTGTTTGCAATTTTTACCACTGTCTGCATGTTGTTCGTTAGACGTTTATCCTCTAAGACTTCATTGGCAATTCTCTTTGTGCATGTTGTATACTGCCAAAGACATCCGACAAATGACTACGGAGTTCTACTGAAAATTCATCTGAGAGAACGTTCTGCTTTCTGCTCCCGTGGAACTGATAAAGGCTTGCAGGCGAATGAGTTGTTGAAGTTGATTTTAACCCTTTTATCATTCTTAAGCAGTTTCACAAAGCGGCCAGTTGAACTGAATTTATTCGATCGTATATCAATTTCAATATAGTTGACCATTATCTGGATGTTCTTTGCGAAATGCATATACCTTTGCTAGTTTTTTTCAAATATGAAAGACGAACAATTTTCTCCACAGATTGCCAAAAAGTGAGGAATCTACTCAAACACTTCACACTGATTTCTCAGAGTTAACATGTGGGATTAAAATACCAATGTCTCCGGTTTAGGTGGATGCTTATGTTTGACTGCAGGTCCATGTATCAAACCTCTTGCGTTTTGCACAAAAACCGAAGTTTGATTAACGAACAATTCTCAAGGGATAAAGGAAGGAAATTATTTGTGCACTACAATCCACGCAAGTGTTCTCCTATTCAATAAATGTAGTTGATATGGTTTCCATTCAAAGTAACTGCAGATAATAGTATCTGAACTTGATAGTATACTGTTTTCTCTTTGGGCGAATGAAAATGTACATCTGAGAGATGAAGAGCAAAGTAATTGACATGACAAATTCAATTTGAGCAAATTTTCTTTTTAATCTACTAAAATCACCAGCTTTCTTTCTGCATATCTTGCGTGCACATTTACTTCGACCTATGGTCAACTCCAGCACTTTAGCTAGCTTTCCTGTCGAACTGGTTGTTCCCTATAAGCTTAAGCGCTTCAGCCGTTTCTCTTTATAAGAGCAAGTCACTCGGCTTAACTATTTTCAATTACATTGCATGGTACATTTAAGACATCTGTCATATTTTGGATTGTACATGGCATTGAAATTTTCCATCGTTTCAGGGTAGAAAGCCTTACTAACTTGATTGACCCTAATGTTATGAAATTTGGTGAGAACATATGGTTTGTGAATCCTCTAATATGCAATCAGCGGGAAGACTTTTATTTTAGTTAGAGGGGAACTCCCCATACATATGACAAGAACATGGCAAATCAATTTTTATTAATTAGTGCGCTGAAGGACAAGAGTGAGGACCAGAAATATAGATATCAAAAAGTGAAATAGGTCTCATTCCCAACCAAAAAATCTGAAAAAAATCAGAAGGATTGACCTATATTAACAACAAAAAACATCTCATTTCATGGTGGTTGCACCCATATTGCGGACAGAGTACCTTGTAGGCTCACGCGTGGAGTTGCACTGTACAACTTGTGTGGGGCAAAGTAGCCGAAACCGAGGTATCTAAAGCGCCATTCCAGTCCCACCTGCTCTTTAACCTGGCACATAATCCAGCTTATTGTTAGTCTTCCTGCAGCTAACTGAGTGCTTCCTCTATTGGTAGGCTGATCATGACGCTTTGTGTTCTACAATAGGGTTTTCGCAGCGTTTCTGCAGAATCTTTTTCAAGTCCGTAGAACCCCTGTTTCAAAGCCACGCGAACTTCATTTTTCGTGGTGACTTCTTCCATGTATATTCTTGCAAATAGAGATCTCGGGCCTGCTAGCCCGTGCACTTCCTGTCCTAAGGACTTTCCGATTTGGCTCAAGAGCTTATCTGCAGTTACATCTTTTGATTTATTGAGCTTCTCTTTTTGGGTTAACATTGGTTACTAAACTGGTGACTTCGGAAAGGTTTGGAGATGATCATAGCCTTCACCGATCTGTCCTATCTTGAGGCGTTACCTTTTTCGGCTTACTACTAGAACCTACTCCCTCTTTCCGGAATTGTGGCTTTCCCGACAACTTTAACCGTCTTCCTGACCTACTCTACTTTCATGGGAGATTTTTTTCTATTAGGAGCCTGCTGCACTGTAGATTTGTTCAATCTTTCCCTTTCTCCTTTGCCATGTTTTGAACGGGCGTCACTTGTGTTGCTTACTGTTGGGTTCACTTTTCCGTCCGACACCGTCAATATCTTCTCACCCTACGTCTATGGAAAAAACAAATTTCCAAGAAGCTTAGCTTTAGATTTTTCCAATCCATCACATTGTACTACTACCTTGAATCAACTGGCACTTTTATTTTGTTATTGCAATTCAAAAGGAACATACGTGACCTTTTTCTTCATTTTCCTTAGTCTTGGTCCGGTTCACAAACGGGGTCGGCTCGTCTTGATCGGTTGCGCCATTTTGTTCTGTCAAAATCCTGATTTGGATACAGTCCATTGTTTCACCCGGCCATTTGATCGCTTCCCATTCGGTTTCGATGTTCGGACCAATTTTGACCAGTGAATCCTCATTAGCGCGGTTTACCATCGAAGACGATTTTCTTGCAATTTTTTCACGATCGGTGTAACCCCATATCGATCGCGGATAATCTCATTTCGGATATGTTACGCCATTAGTCCAACGCGGCATCTACGTCTCCATTATCACGGGAGTCGTTCTTTGCCTTTTATAGTCTGCCAAAACTCAGAACCGTAGAGGACGATAGGGCGATAAATTTTACATTTGAGACGTTTGATGATATGTCAACCATGAGGAACACCAGTTCTCGAACACCACTTCGTTCAGGATGCGTTAATGCGTGAAGCAATTCCATAAAACAATTCTCCCTTGGTTGATAGCGTGGACACGACATATTTAAATCGCTCAGTTTTGGACAGGTCACTGCCTTCGACAGTGATTGTGCCCGTTTCATGGAAATCGGTCATGAAAAAATCAGTTTTACCCAGATTCAGTCTGAGACCGCGTTACATGAGGCGATCATTTAATTTTTGGATAAGTTGTTGGAGATGATTTTTGCAATTAGACGATACGAAAGCATCATCTGCATAAAGCAGTGTGTAGACGTTGCGTGTCCATAACAAGAAAAAAGGGGATTAATGAGACGGCGCTTCCTTGATGAACACCAACACCATTCTCGTCATTTATCCGTCGCGGCTCGTCGATCGGTAAGTAAAGTACCGTTTTTGTTATTAACGCAACAGAAGTGTTCGATATCTTGTGTGCGTTGGTGTGGGCTGTTGACAGATCGATACAGATCTCCTTCGCCATCCCGAGTGTCCAGTTTATAGTATAGATCTTCGCTCAGGTAACAGTGATTGCTTTCTTTGCTTTCCGATTGGCCAGTGTTTTATGGTTGAGAAATTTGTGATAGAGGAATTTCTTTTCACGAATCTCATTGCAGTTGGTGAACTGTTTACCAGACTTGGTGACCTCAAAATAGGTCATAGGTCGCTTTATGGACCGTGTCTTTATCTTGATTCTTCCACATTCTTAATAGTTGGTAATCCATCCATCCATTCATTTTATGCGCAGCGGGCTAGGGCGTTCCTTACGCTGCTTTGTCAGTGGCTCGATTCACGAGGCTGCAATCAACGGCCGGTGGTTTCATAAAAAACGACTTTCCATTTAGTGACGGTGATAAAATGTAGACGTCTTATGAGAATATAGTCGATTTGCGTTTTACTGTTTCTACTATAAAATGAAAGAAAATGAAGATGAAACAATCGTTTGATGTATTCACAAGTACAAAGTGATGGGTGTCCGCAAAATCGAGTTGACACAAGGCATCTTTCTCGGCATCAGATCGACTTTTTTAATAGGGTCAGGGGAACGCTCTGAGATGGTAATGCTAATACCGTATTAAGTGTGGACTACCAAAATAGAGAAGTTTATATCGATTTTTACTGCGTTCGCATTTCACACGTTAGACACCAGACCATCGGGTTTCTTATAGAACACAGATTTCAATGCGCCATTTCCGAATGGTTCTTGCAAGTTCTTTGGTCTCTCCAGCGAAGGTGCCAATATTTAGCGTGTTTATTTTGGTCGGATTAATTTTCTTCCCACCTGATGCCGTCCAAGAGTCAAGAACCCTTGCCCAGTTTTTCGAGAATTGGACCGGTGCCCGTCCTGCCGCGTTTATTGAGGTGAATGCTCTGGCATTTCCCCGAGGCTTAGGATCTTTGAACACGGTAATTTTGTTGCATTTTCTTGGTCGGCCTGTCGCCGGACCTGTCACCAACAGAGATTAAATAGGATTTAGCATAGTGGGATAACTCGAACTATACTTTATTTACCTCTTTCTCTGATCTCAACACTTTATTTTAAATATTTCTATTTCGGTGGTTGAGAGGCTGGAGAGTTAGTCTCTCATTCTCGCCGTTCTGGGTTCGAATTCCAGTTGTCATGGATCACTGTGTTGGTCTCGCTTCTGTGAGCTTGTGACATGCACAGCCTTAAGTGTGATGACAGTGAAACTGAAGTCTCAACTGCACTAAGGAGTGAACAGGGAACACTTTTTATTGAGGATAGCACAAAGTACGCTGCCTCGAATCCTCCGTCTTTACCTGGGCTTGGGACCTTTACATTAATTGAAATATCCCGATACAAAGGATTAGTTATGTCTGCTGTTGCTTCTGGTTATTCAAAACCGTCTATAAAGTTATACAAGCAAAAGGGGAATAATTGTCCGATACAGCATTTTGATAGAACAGTGCTGGCCGATTATCAAAGCCAGAAAACACCGTCAACAATGGATTCGTGAAAAACTTTTCAGCTCTAGTCCCCTACTTGTGCATTAAATTTCAGAACTGAGACCAACTTTGAAAAGTACTAATTGAAACCTTTCGTTCCATACCCCAAATGAATATATTCGGTAAAAATCTTAAATTAAACATGGAACAATGTAGCTAGCCGCTTGAGTGCTAATTCCCAGTTCGCACTTTCCCACCAAATTTGGTGTCAATCGGTATAGTTTCTGAGAAAATTGCGTGCGAAAAACGAACAGACAGACGGACAGACATTCAGTAAACCAATTTTAATAAGGTTTTGCTCTGCACAAAATCTTAAGAAAAGATAGGGTTACACGGGAGAACTGTTGCATAAAGGGATTCAAAATAGGAAAGTGGTAACATCTATCGGCACCGGCACTGGCTCATTTAGATCGGATTAGACACTTTTCTAGGTTACAGCCTAGCCCGACGGGAGCTGCTTCGATGATCTACTGAGTTTTCGTCAGCGCGGAATGCGGAATGCCATCGAAAACACCTACGTTGGGCCCACTTGCATATCGATCGGCCAATAATCGTGACAGTAGAAGAGTTCACCGTTGACTGATATCATTGATATCGAATGCGAATTAAACGTCGCCTAGTTCTTGGAAGGAAAACATGATGTGACCCCACGTAAGAGTGTCTATTACAAGAGCAAACAGGCAACATGAGAGACCGGTTCCTTGATGAATCATCATCATCATCAACGGCGCAACAACCGGTATCCGGTCTAGGCCTGCCTTAATAAAGAACTCCAGACATCCCGGTTTTGCACCGTGGTCCACCAATTCGATATCCCTAAAAGCTGTCTGGCATCCTGACTTACGTCATCGCTCCATCTTAGGCAGGGTCTGCCTCGTCTTCTTTTTCTACCATAGATATTGCCCTTATAGGCTTTCCGGGCTGGATCATCCTCATCCACACGGATTAAGTGACCCGCCCACCGTAATCTATTCAGTCGGATTTTATCCACAACCGGGTCATGGCATCGCTTATAGATTTCCTCGTTATGTAGCCTACGGCATCGTCCATCCTCATGTAGGGGGCCAAAAATTCGGTGGACTCTTCTCTCGAACGCGGCCAAGAGTTCGCAATTCTTCTTGCTAAGAACCCAAGTCTCCGAGGAATACATGAGGACTGGCAAGATCATAGTCTTGTACAGTAAGAGCTGTGACCCTATGGTGAGACGTTTTGGCAAGCTGAAATAGGCTCTGTTGGCTGACAACAACCGTGCGCGGATTTCATCATCGTAGCTGTTATCGGTTGTGATTTTCGATCCTAGTTAGGAGAAATTATCAACGGTCTCAAAGTTGCAGTCTCCTATCTTTATTTTTCCCGTTTGACCAGTGCGGTTTGATGTTGTTGGTTGGTTGGTTTTCGGTGCTGACGTTGCCACCATATATTTTGTCTTGCTTTCATTGATGTGCAGCCCAAGATCTCGCTCCGCCTCCTCGATCTGGATGAAGGCAGTTGGTACGTCTCGGGTGGTTCTTCCCATGATGTCGATATCGTCAGCATAGGCCAGTAGTTGGGTGAACTTAAAGAGGATCATACCTCTTGCGTTTACCTCAGCATCACGGATCCCTTTCTCGAGGGCCAGGTTGAAGAGAACGCATGATAGAGCATCCCCTTGTCGTAAACCGTTGTTGATGTCGAATGGTCCTGAGAGTGATCCTGCCGCTTTTATCTGGCCTCGCACATTGGTCAGGGTCAGTCTAGTCAGTTTTATAAGTTTTGTTGGGATACCGAATTCTCTCGTGGCCGTGTAGAGTTTTACCCTGGCGATACTATCATAATAATAATAATAATCGTTGGCGCAACAATCCATGTTGGATCAGGGCCTTGAAGTGTGTTAGAGCACTTCATTCAAGACCGTAACGGTACACTAGGAGGCAATGTGGTCAGCATTACGCTCGCCCGAGATTATTACCCTGATTTGACTCAGGTACTCATTCACAGCTGAGTCGACTGGTATCCGACGTCAAATCACGATACAAATCCCACTGCCACCAGCGAGATTTGAACCGCGACCTTCCGTACGACAGCCTTGTGCTCTAACCACTCAGCTATCCGGACACACTATCATAAGCGGCTTTATAGTCGATGAATAGATGGCGCAACTGTTGTCCATATTCCAACAGTTTTTCCATCGCTTGACGCAGAGAGAAAATCTGATCTGTTGGTGATTTGCCTGGAGTGAAGCCTCTTTGGTATGGACCAATGATGTTCTGGGTATATGGGGCTAGCCGGCCTAGCAAGATAGAGGAGAATATCTTATAGATGGTACTCAGCAACGTGATACCTCTATAATTGCTGCACTGTGTGATATCTCCCTTTTTATGTATGAGACAGATTATGCCTCGCTGCCAATCGTCAGGCATTGATTCGCTGTGACATACCTTGAGCATCAGTTGATCAACCACTTGGTGTAATTGGTCGCCTCCATATTTAACCAATTCGACTGTAATTCCATCGGCTCCTGCCGACTTATGACTTTTTAACCGATGAATTGCACGGACTGTTTCTCCTATACTTGGTGGTGGCAGTATTTGCCCGTCGTCTTCAGCTGGCGGGACCTCCAACTCGCCGATATTCTGGTTGTCCAGTAGCTCATCAAAGTACTCAACCTATCGCTGCAATATGCCCATTCAGTCGGAAATCAGATTTCCCTCTTTGTCTCGGCAGGATGAGCATCGAGGTGTATAAGGCTTCATCCTGCTGACTTGTTGGCGAAACTTACGCATCTGGTGCGGTTGCTCCCTGTACTTTTCGAGTTGACAGACCTGTTGGTTCTGCCAGGCTTCCTTTTTCCATCTGTGAAGTCGCTTCTCCACTCGACGGAGTTCGTGATAAGTCTCTGCGCGTGCCCGCGTTCTTTGAGGATGCAACATTACCCGACATGCGGCATTTTTCCGTTCCGTTGCTAGCTTACATTCATCGTCAAACCAGCCGTTCCGACTCCTTTTGCGGCTGGAGCCAAGTATGTTTGTGGCCGTATCAATGATAACGTTCTTCAGGTGGTTGTGAAGATCATTTGTTGATGCTTCATCTCCAGGACCTCTGTTGACTGCGGTTATTGCGGCATCCACTTCCCTCTTATGGGTGTCGCGGAGGAGTGGGTTGTGGATGGCTTCAGCGTTAACTCTCACCTGATTGTCAGAAAGGATTCTGGGCGGTGTTGTTATTCGAGCTCGAAACACCTTGCCAACGAGATAGTGATCCGAGTCTACATAGACCCGCCTATATGTTCTGACATTCATCAAGGCTGAAAGGTGGCGGCGTTCAATCAGGATGTGGTCAATTTGGTTCAAAGTGGTCCCGTCTGGAGAGGCCCATGTATGTCTGTGGACCGCTTTCCGTACAAACAAGGTACTTCCAACAACCATTTCGTGTGACGCTGCTAATTGGATCATCCGCAATCCGTTATCATTTGTATTTTGGTGTAAGGTATGGGAGCCAACGTATCGCTTGGATATGGGCTCCTTCCCTACTTGACTGTTAAAATCTCCCAGTATAATTTTGGTATCATACTTGGGACAGGCTTCGAGGGTTCGTTCTACTGCCTCGTAGAAGTTATCATTCGCCGACTCTGCAGTCTCCTCTGTAGGGGCGTGAACGTTAATGAAGCTTATATTTCTAAATTTGCCTCGCAAACGCAGAGTGCATAGCCGTTCGCTTATGTTTTCAAAGCCGATAACAGCAGGTTTCATTTTTTGGCTGATTAAGAAACCTACCCCGAGCACATGGTTTACTGAATGGCCACTATAATATATGGTGTAGACGCTCTTCTCCAGAAAATCGGTCCCTGTCCAACGCATCTCCTGTAACGCTGTTACATCAGCCCTATATTGGGACAGGGTATCGGCTAGCTGTTGATCAGGTTCATGTCTGTACAGGGAGCACACGTTCCATAAGAAAATGCGCAAATCGTTATTCCGTTGTCACTGCCGGGTTCGTCGTTGTATAATCCGTCCAGTCCAAGGCTAATATTGTGGCTTCGTAACAAGTTCTTTTCCGTGTAGGGTTATCAGCCCTACCCAACCCCCAACCTGGACGACCAGTTGGTACAATTTGTCCCGTTTTTAGGCGCGGGAAACTCGCCTTCATCCTTCTCGGTCTGCAGCTTTTCGTTAAGAAAGAGCTCCCAATGGTCACCACGTGGAGATAGGGTTTGGTAGTAGAGCTGTTGGTGTTGGTTCAGCAGGCATTTCCCAGGTTGTATGCTCCATCGTGGGTACCAATCCACGTTTCGCCCTGGGACTTATACTACCCTTTGACCACCTCCTCCTTGGTGAATACCAAACAGAAATATGAAGCGGTTTTGGTATACCTTTCACACTTTCCTCAGGTATTTCTGTCCGGCTCGGTGTCACTCGATTGGTTCCTTTTCAATTTCCCTGATATTGACAGGTGGAATTGTTTGAAAAGTGGTGGTTGAGTAAATCTTCTGTTGAATTCTTTTCGAAATATTCCCAATATTTGTCTGTTGCCGTTTGTCGCTTGCTAATTAACGTATAGTTTTATCATAAATCTATACTCGATATACTGTGAGTGTTGACCTGCTCGGGTAGCGGCGACTACTTTCTTTACTTCACGTTTCGCGTTTTTATAAATTTTCATCTTAGCATAACCTGCCATTTTGTGGCCACAGTGCCCAAAATTCGCAATGAATATGAGGACTAGGAGATCTTGCTATTAATATCTGAGTTAACTAAAAAGAAGTTAACCTTCTTCGGTTGACCTGCTATTAGATAATGTTAATAGGTATGATCGGATAGCTTCGCTTGCCGGATCGGCAATAAGCTGTTTGACTATTGGGCTTCTTCCAATAATCCTGCTGATTACTATAGATAGCAATGTTCAACGACCATAATATAACGACTGAAAAAAAGCTATCCAACAAATAACATCACTATAACATGTTGATGAACCAAATAGGGAAGAGCCATTAAAATAATCTCTGTCGCTAGAGTAAATAACAAGGTTGAAATACTTTCGACCATGAGAAATCGGATATGAGGTCATAATTGGAATAGAATAGACAAATGCATCGGAATACCGTTAAAAAAAGTTGTCAGCTATCGCAATATCAAGCAACCTGGCACTTTAATTGAAGAAAATGTGCATGCTTTCATTCACAGCAGATTCCAGGAAATACATTCTACTCCAATCGTATAGTTATGATACATCCAGGCAAAACGTTATGTTCGAATGGTCGAGCGGCCAGAAAATGCAGACAACACTAGAGAGCTGGCATTGGGTGCTTGAAAGCAAGGGAGAATCCCTGAATTAGAGAAGTTGATGTATTCCATTTCGGCCGTCGTCCCTGAAATACACAATGGGTATGATACATAACTGACGTCTACCTACCAACTACAAATTGTGCAGGCGAATATAGAAGTTATATTTCAGGTCAATTAACACAGTTTCATCTCATCTCGATATTCCGGCCGACCTGTAAAAATATTTGCCTTTGCAATACTAGCACTTGGAATTTTTCCCAGGATCAGTCAACGACGACGGTTGCAGAAAGTTTTTATCTATTTCCCGGTATGACTGTAATATACACCGGCAAATGCGACGTTTTCGAAAAAAGAGCATCGTCCTTCTATTCGAAATTCGGAAAAACTATTCAATTTAAGTCACGACATCAATCAACAAACTCTACATCGCCGTATGTAAACAGAGACTGGAAAACTCCCTAACGATGGATACGCGACGGATGCCTTCTCAATGAGGTTACTTTATCCTATCCCCCATTCGTCAACAACACAACTTTCCACCTAGAGTGCGATTACTCTAAACCGGAATAGAGCATAATTTCATCTTCCAGCGTTAAATCCAGGAGCGCCAGGACTGAAAGGCGCCAAAATGTCGCGAAAGTTACGTCTTTCAATAAATTTAACAAAAATCATTTATCCCATTCTCCGAACCGAAAAAATTCGATTTTGTTTTTCTTCCATATAGTCAGGACTCCTTCAGTTCTCCCCCATTTTCCACTTCTATATTTTTCCATACCTACTGGTCCGGATGCTCTTATACGTATACTTTACCCTTTGTGTATTCTTCAAAGCGGATTCGAGGTATGGTTCAAATATTCGGTTTCCACATATGTATATGTTCGCCAGGAAGGATATGCATAAGCTACGAAAGGATATCAAATGTGCGACGGGAAAGCAACAGCATCAAAAGGTGCCACGTCGCCAAAACGGGAATAAGGACATTGCTTCGGCATCATAGGAACTAGCATCGCGCCAATCGTTCTTGAAGGTGAGTGTTGACGTGGGGGTAGTTTGCTTTTTGGGAATTTTGTTTTGTCGCTAATCCTTTTAGGTGAAATAGATACGATGTTACATTCGGACTGCACTAGATATCGGATTCACTTCAAATTAACCTTAGTTGGTAGTTTATGTTCGATATATTAACCACTTATCTACTAGAGGTTACCTACGAGCACGATTGGTTTTGTACCTGGAAAATAACTCAATTATATCGAACCCAAAACAACTAAGAACCAAATGAAATATCTACGCAGATTGTGGTTTAATTTATTGCTTATTCAATTTGCTAAACGAAATTGAAACCTTTTTCGTAGTTAGCATTGACTGGCATTCTTGTAAGTCAAACCAACTGGAATTCGAAATCTGCATCGATGAGCTGCATTGAATTAATATTCACCTGACTAGGTGGGAATGCAAATGTCAGCAATCAAAACATGCAACTTGGAACAGCCAGAGTAGTTTCTACTGCATCTTGGAAGAGGAGAGCCAGACTTTCCTGGTCCGTCCATGGCTCTTGATTTGCTTCGACTATTAATATAAATATTTAATGGAAACCTGAATGTCTGCAAGTGACATCATATGATGCCAGGTAATTTTCAATTGAACACAATCCGTTACCAGTTGCATGCCTAATTCAATTAGTTTGCTCTCATTCTACGTACGGGTACACATCCGAACCGAATGTGGATTGGGTTCGTTGCTCAGTGAAGTGGAACTTTCGTGTATGGAAATTGTAACGGTTGATATCAGGAACTCCAGGATAATTTGCTCTATGTCTTTGTTTATTCAATTTTTCCAGTAGTGCATCCACCGATGGATACAGCAGCTATTGATTGGTTAGACGTCAGGTAGGCTGCCAAAGGATTACTATATCCTGTCAGTGCAGCTTTTCTTCTTTCCTGGACTTTTTTGTGCTTCCTGAACAGGGATCTATCGAACGAAACTCTAGACATTTGCACAGAGCATGATATGGATGTCCACATTTTCAAATGCTAGTCATGTAGTTGCTTTAACAAGTCGGCCTGCAACCTTGCAGACTTTTCAGCCTAGAATCGCTGGTATCCTGGGATTTAGCTACTTTCTCAGTTTGGAGTGTTGGTGTCACCGATAAATGTGGTACAAATTCTAGAATCAAGGAATAGATTTAGTGCGAAAGTATACCAAACGGACGTATGGCGTTCCACTTTGGAGATGGCAAAAAGGCAAGAAAATTTTTTGTTGATGCAAATACCATATCTACTCGTATGTGGATATATCCAATGCTTACCAATGTTTTGTCGGCCGCCTTAATAACCGTTAGTCCTCTCCTGATAAGGTTTTTATATATTATAAGCGGCTTTCCACTCGAAAAGGAAGTTTCAAGATAACTGGAAAATTTCATAGGTTTTTAATCTGTGAACTGCACTTGAGGCAGTTATGGCTTTTAGGGGATTAGGGTGCAGAGGAGCCTAGAATCTCAAGGGCCAGAAAGCAGCTGCCTACCTTTTGCAGTTTGTAACGTAAAGCTGCAGATGCAATTGCTTTTAGAATGTTTATTTATTTATTTATTTAATTTACCGGACAGCAAACAGAGTAAACTCCAATTACTTATTGTCCTTAGGAGGAGGCGAAAGCAAAAATCTTATCCTACGTTTAAAACTACTTAAAGTAGAGAAGTTAAAAGGACCAAGCTGTTCTGCGTTGTAATTTCGGCGAAGCCTAGGAATCGGGGAATGAAAGCAGCAGTCCATCAGACACGAGGAAAGTTTAAAAAATATGCATAGAGCCAGATAGGATCTTCCCTGTTGTAGGAAGGATCCCGGATCACGGAGCAGTACTCGAGAGTATTCCTCACGAGGGAATTGAAGAGAGCTAAGGAGGGTTGGATGGAGTCAAAATCAGAGGAAGAACGAGGTATAAAGCCTGACAATTTTGCTGTTCGATTGGTGACTTCGAGCAATGGGAGTCGATGCGAAGCTTAAGTGACTCCGAGGTCTTGAGTGGAATTTAAGCAGGATAAGGAATGCTCGCTAAGAGAGTAGGAAAAAGAAGTGAGTGAGGATTTTAGGGAGTAGCAAATAAAGTGACACTTTCTGACGTTTAGCGCTAAACCATTAGTCGAGCACCAACGAACCAGAGCGTCCAGGTTAAATTGAAGCGAAACACAGTCCACAGCCGACGATATAACGGAAAACAGCTTAAGGTCGTCTGCATAGAGCAAACAGCGACAAGTAGGGAAGAGGGGAAGGTCGTTAATAAAAAATAAAAATAACAACGGACCCAGAATAGATCCCTATGAGACGCCAGAGGAAGGGGAGAAGGAGCGGGAAATACAGCCCTCAAAATAGAAGCGGCAGGATCGCTTGGAAAGGTAAGAGGCAAGCCATAAAACAAGTGGTATGGGAACGAGACGAGAGTTTGGATAGAAGTATCTTCTGGTTTACAGTGTCGAAGGCTTTAGCGATGTCAGTGTAAATGGCATGCACTTCTTGCCGTGAATTTAGACATTTGGCGACAAAGTTATTGTTACCCTCCCCTTAAATCATTATTCAGATCATTCACTTTGCCACAAATGGATGCTAAGAATAAGGCCCACTATTCGTTTTCCACTATTATTCGCCGCCCGCACTTTGTTATTTCCCAATTGGTAGCCCCCCCGCCCTCCACCAACAGTCAACCTGGTGGAGGATTCCTTCGAATAAAACGGCAGGGGTGCAATATGTTCAAAGGAATGGTACTATTAACTTGGCTGTGTAGACTCAGTTGAGATGGAGCCCTGCCTGATCCTGACCCCGAACATAAGCTTCCAGGCGCGACTTTCCTGTTCGTAGAACAGATAGCGACTCATTATAATATAATACCAACCACAGGAACACTAGCAAAAATTACGCTGAAACAACCAGCAATAGCTCAACGTCAATAAGTTGACCCTTCTTGCAACTAAAATTAGGGATTCTCCTAGAAATTCCTTGGCAAGAAGCGTAAAGCTACGATGGTCACCTAGTGGAAAGGGAAAAAGGTTCACTGTCCTAGTGGAAAAGGGGACTAGTAGCGAAATAGGGAATATAAGCTACGAGGGTCACCTAGTGAGAAGTGAAAAATTTCCACTTCCCATTAGAAAAGGGGACTACTAGTGGAAGAGATTGCTTCCCACCCATAACGCCTAGGAAAGCGCCAAGCCGGAGGAGGAGGGTGATACTCTGCCAGTGGAGAAGAACCCCAAACAATAACGGAGCCAGTGGCCATCACAAACATAACCCAGATAAACCAGGTTGGAGGTTCGCCCAGGAGCCTAGGGTGTAACGGGGGCAGATTCGGAGTCTGTAATGAGGAGGCATGTAGATAATTTTGACTTCTGTTTCGAAAAACTGAGAGCTTGCATAATTTATAAACGAAATTTAAAATATATATGTCTTTTAGAGTTCATCGGGCTACTTCCCAGGAGACGACGTCCGAATTCCACTGGAGTTACTCGCTAGACTGGTGAAGTACTGTAAGAGGAGGGCATCACCACTCCTCCTTGGCTGCGATAGCAACGCCCATTACGTCAGGGGAAGCAGCGACACCAATCAAACCTTCTTGAATTTATTCTTAGCAATAAGTTAGATATATATAACATATACAACACTCCAACATTCGTGACCAGCAACAGACAAGAGGTACTGTCGGATGAGCCCTTTTTGTCTGATAATAGAGCAATCAGATTCGACATTGAGGGCAACTACGAAATAAAAAAACTAGTAAGGAATCCCCGGAGAGCGGATTGAGATTCCTATGCAACGCATCTTAACAACAACATGGCTCGCCTTCAAAGGGGCGTGACATCAGGAGCGAACGGCAACTTGAAAGTGGTGGAAAACTTTAACAAAGTCGACATTGATGCATATAAGAAGAGTTGTCCCTCTAAGACAGTTAAGTCATCATGGGATGTACTCTGGTGGAATAGGAACCTAGCCAGAATGAGAACAGAGAAATGAAAACTCTTCAACCGGGCAAAACAAACCCGGGACTGGCCGAGATACCAAAATTGTGTGTAGCAACACAATCAGGGAAGCAAAACGGAAGAGCTTCAGGGAATTCTGTGAAGGCAGCCAGGCTACACGAAGCTCCATCCAAAGACGCGTGACATCTTCTGCCTGTCTGAATAAGGAGGATGATATATTTTCCAAAAATTACGAGGACAAAGTATACCTGCTTCTCAGAACTCATTTCCCGGGGTCCTACACCACGGCGGAAGGCAACAACTTTGTCTGCCTAATACGCCTAACAACGAACAAAAGGAGAAGAAAGGAGAACTGTAAACTAGCGAAAGAGCTATGCTTGGAAACTAGGGTAAGATGGGCAGTTGGAACTTTTAGACCATTTAAATTACCCGTGGTAGATGGCATCGTCTCAGCACAAATCCAGAGGGGCCTAGAAATCATCTTAGAAACCATTCTAAGGGTTGTAAGCGGCGGCATAGCCCTGGGATACTAAAGGCATTGAGGCGAGCAAAAGTGGCCTTTATTTCTAAAGCGGGTAAAAAGGATCCTTTTGACCCTAAATCTTTCAGACCAATTTGCCTAACATCGTTCGTAATCAAAACGGTGGTGAAGGTCATAGACGACTATATTAGAACTAACGTTCTAATGCATAATCCCTTACATCAGGGTCAGCACGCTTATCAGGCGAAACCGCTCGGTACCAGCTGACGGATGTATTATGGGATGCGATAGAAACAAAAGAAATAGCACTGTGCGCGTTTTTGGATATCGAAAGAGCATTCAATAACATACTGCACATAGATATAAAAATGGGAAACACCTCGTTTTCTGGATGAGCAAAATGTTAGAAAATAGGCAAATAAAAGTACCAACAGATACAAATTCTATTGTTATGAATAATATAGGGATATAGGTCCCGAGTTACGCTGACAATGTGTAGGGGCAAATATGAGGGTACCCTATGTGATAGAATCCAAACTTGATTAAGGGTTACTACTGCTTAATGCTGGAAGGCGTTGCTGCGTATCAATCCAGTCAAAACCACCATACTATCATTCACTAGGAAAAGGAAACTTGACCACCAGAGAGCCATGAGGTTATATGACATGGAGGTGAGACTAGAAATAGAGGTCAAATATTTGGGAATTACACTAAACCAAAAATTACTCTAGACTCTAGACGAAGAAAAAATGAGACTGGACCCCGAAGATACTATTTTAGGTATACACTTCAATAGTAAGGCCAATAATTACCTATGGGGCGGCAATCTGGGCAGAAACGACGGATACAAGCGATATCACGAATTATTAATAACAAGGGACAACATGAGAACGAGATTTCTTTCCGATAACAAGTTTGAAACATGTTGGAGTAACAAGGCAAACTCGCAGAGCGTGGCTGTGGCATACAATTTCAACCAGCGATTGGTTACTTGGGACACTCACAGATCCCTCAAAGTAGAGGGAGTGGATGCCGCGGTCATTGGCCAAAGAAAAGTGTACCTGGAGACAATGGGTAAGCACACTAGCATATTCCAGGCGGAAATATACGGCATAGACAAGTGTGCCTCCTTTAATTTGCAAAGGAATTACAGGGGGCAGAACATTACTATTCTGATTGGCAGCCAAGCGGCTATCAAGGCGCTTAGGTTCAACTAAGTAAACTCTAAACTGGTTTGGGAATGCCTTGAGAATCTGAATACGCTCGGCTTGCACAATAAGGTCGGGGATACTCTGGGCTCCAGACCGTGTAGGGTTGGAAGGCAATGAAGCAGCGGACGAATTGGCCACGAAGGGAGCGGGGACGCCTTTAGAAGACCCAGAACCCTTCTGTGGAATCGGAAACGGGCCCGATGGAATAGCCAACGATTCGTTTTTGTTGCCTTGGTCACTGACCAGACTATCATTATCAACCGCGCAAGAACCGGTAACCGGCCTAGGCCTGACTAAGTAGGAAACTTCAGACAACTAAGTTTGGGCCGAGAACCACTAAGTTGATATCCCCCCCCATCTTAAACAGGGCCTGCAACGTTTTCTTTTTCTATCGGCCGGATTATCCTCACCCATACAGATTAAGAGATCCTCCCGCAGCAAGCTACTTAGCTGAATTTCGTCGTTATATAGGTTACCTCTCATTAATCAGATACTGAGGAATATGAGGTCAATTATCGGGCCTAACCTTTGAAGGTAGGCATTTCTCTAGCCAAAGATCCACGTATTGAATCTGCCGCTAATTCTTCAACAATTCATATTAGATTTCTCATAATTTAACCCCATTCTTGCAAAACTTCCTTCAATTGAAAGAAGGAAAATAATCCCAACGGAAAGCCCATAATGCAATTACAAAAGGCAGCCCTCAGAGCAAGCACTCTTTTCTGGAATAGTAAGTTGGCTTGATAAGCAAGAACCTTAAGAGGGTGAAAGGACTAAAAGGTATAGATCATGATGTTTATCGAAACGGTATCACTAAAGGCCTAAAAGGCCAAATACTCCATCAATATCAATATGTTGCAAATTCTCCAAAATTATCTTCAAGGCACTGTGGGTTGGGTTTAAAATATTACCTGCTTACTGTAAAAGGCGACTAAAGAGAAAAGAAATTTGGACTAACAACCTTCAAATTTCGAAAGTACTCTGCTACCAAAACGTCAAAAATGCTTCGGATAGGGACTGATTTCATATCTACAACTTTGGTTATTTGGTTTATAATTAGTTTCACGCTCCTCAGAGGGTCCCCAAAATACTCGCTTTCTCCAATCTAAATGAGAGTTCCAGTCATGTGAGCTGCACATTCTAGGCTTAAACGAAATGGGACGGTGGGACTCGAGAGAGTACTGTTTTCCTTTGGCCACACTGTTTCTTTGTTTTAAAGAAAGCCTAATGGTAGCCGAGGTGAATCTGATGACTAAGACTGATAGCTTGGTAACTGTAACAATAACAGTCAACGATTTACAGACTTGTGCAACTTTCGCCATCTCGTTATCGGCAGCACACTGTTCGATTCCATGGTTTGCCATATGGTCAATTGGGTTTCAATTCACCGGAGATCGAATTAGATCGATCATATCGTGACGCAAGGCTGTCGTACGGAAGATCACGGTTCAAATCTCACTGTTAGCAGTGGAATTTGTATCGTGATTTGACGTCGGATACCAGTCAACTCAGCTGTGAATGAGTACCTGAGTCAAATCAGGGTAATAATCTCGGGCGAGCGCAATGCTGACCACATTGCCTCCTAGTGTACCGTTACGGTCTTGAATGAAGTGCTCTAACACACTTCAAGGCCCTGACCCAACATGGATTGTTGCGCCAACGATTATTATTATTATATCGTGACTAGCAGTAGATTTGTTGGTTGTCTTCTGAATATGCGTAACAAAGGAGGTGCTGACGTTCAAAGGAACAATTATTTCCTTTTCGTTAACCTTCGCTTGCATGTCACCCAAAAGGATGTTAAAAAACCTGGCTGAGCACGGAAACGTGAAGGAACTGTGAACTTTGTTGATGGATGCAGGCGGGGGTGAACGTGACGCGCTGAAATTCAATTACCGTGAAAAGGCTCAAGGAGTAAAGGGCAGCGCATGCCCAGACAAAAGAAATTATGCGTGAGGGTCATTAAAAGTAGAGTTTTTACACACGAAAATAAGCAGCTGAAAATGTGAAAGGAGCACCATCACCATTCTGAACATCAGATGAAGTTTCACCTTTCGTGAATAATTTGACAAGCCACGGTAACATACGGATACGAATCAGTCCTCCAATCTTTATCTGTATCATCAACGAATTCAAACGTAGTACAGCCCCAGGACGGTCTGACCGTCGAACTTTTGCATTCATATCTAAATGCTGATAACCTAAGATCTTTACCAATGAGTCAAACAGGGAGATGACCGTTACGATTCTGAACAAGAGCATTCGTCTTGTTTCGCACAACTACAAGTTTCCTGTCGTCGCGAGATACCAACTAGATCATCCTAGAATGTATCAATGAACAACTCGAAGGCCTGATCGGCAGGGACGAATTTGGTTTCCACCCTGAACCCACCAACGACCTTCGAATATATTAACATCCTTCATATCATTGTGGAGTTTAGATCATCGCACCACCTACTCTTCGTCAGCTTCGAGGGAGGCTTCAACAGCGAGAACAGGGAGTATATCCGAAATGCTCTTCCTAGGGGACAATCCGAAGAAACTAATAGATATTAATAGAGCGCTGCTATTCACCTCTTGAGCAGTATAGCACGTCAACCAGGTCTACGCGCCTTTGTACCCTGTCCAGTTAGATGGGCTTCAACTAACCCAGGACGTCCTGAGCCGTCCGCACTCTACTGTTCTGAGAAAATTACCCATGGCGCGAACCACATGTAGCATATCTTGGGAGAGTGATCTCCACTGCCTGGGGTACTAACGATATAATTGTGCTTTTCCTTTATGTGTGACCTATCCACCATCACTTTCGCCTTGGGATCACATAGCACATGGGTAACTGGCCTGTACGCCGACCAAGTTCCTTGTCCGAGATAGTATCAAGTCAGCGAACTCCGATGATACTTCGCAGACAACAAGGTTTGGAACTAAAAGGGGCGTCGCTTTAAATGTACCAGTCTGATTTAGCAGCAGAGGAGGAACATTAGCACAGAACAGATCTTGGTGCTAGGATAATTGCACTTCCAGATTTTACTTAATGCGTTGAGGGGCATCCAGTTCCATGCATTTTCGCAGAAACCACGCTTCCTTGATATGCAAATTGATCAACGCCTTGGATACCCCATCAGACTAGCAACCTTAATTTTATTGGTGTTTATCTTCTGTTCAACTTTACTTGCCTCTCTTTGCAAATCTAGAGCCACTTAACCAAGGTCCATGACCCGCTGAAAGAGCAAAAAGAAGTCATCAGCGTAATCGAGGTGTTTAAAAAAAGGTATCACAGTCCATTGAACTCCTCCATGTTCACTGGATAGGAATACCCCTCCTGCGAAGAGCATGTCGGATAAACACCCTGTTCACACTTCCCGAAATCGATGCAGATGAAGCGAAAAACTAAAGTCACACTCAAGAAGGGTGCCGTTCTCTGATACAGAAACTGCAGATGCGGGGAGACTGTCAAGCCCAGCGGCTTTACTGCATTTGGGTGCATTGATGGTCGAGATGATGACTGCTTCTACTACGTTGAGCTTTCCGGAATTTCGCACGATATCGGAGTTCCAGTGCGTTAGCCTTCCCATCGTTCGCAGCGGTCAATGGAACCTTCAATCCGTTCCGCTCCATCGATCCGCTTCCACATCCTCCAGTCATCAGATGGTGATCACTTTCGAGAACGACATTAGCATTTCTCTTGTTACGCATATAGCTTCTAAATCTCCTACACGAAGTGATCAATCTGCTTGCTTGTGCGATGCCAATCAGATGAAACCAGACTGATTTTATGGCACGCTCTGTGCAACATCAATGTGCCACGAATGATGAGGCGGTAAAACCTGGACAAATCCACAAACCTTCCAACACCATCGTTATGATCGCCAAGACCGTGCTTCCAAATGACATGTCTGAGCAAACTGTTGGCAAAGCCCACCTTGGCATTCAGATCACCCATCACAAGCACAATGTCACCATTAGGCAGTCTCTGCTGAACTGCGCATAATTCGTTTGTAAGAAGCATCTTTGTCTACTACGTATATAGGAACTATCCGATGGTGCATTGCATTGCACAATTGTGATGCTCCTTAACTTGGACCGAAATCTTACAGTCAAAATCCTGTCAGAAATCAGATACCAGTTCAAAAGAGTGTGGTCCCGGTAGCTGTCAGTAACAATCCGACACTGGCTTCGTGTCTTCTACTACTTGACATTCCAGAGTAGAAAAATACATTGTCGCAAAGGGAATAGAGTACTCTTCAGAGTCTGGCTATCTTACTTTGCTTGGGTCCACAATATCCAATTATATAGTTGAAATTTTGGATGCATTGACAAGGAGCTTGCGCACATTTCACATCGGTTTGATCCAAACTATTATAAATCTCCAGGGTACATACGGAAAGAAGTTCTGCAACCCAAAATATCTCGAGATGACAAATTTCTTTGCTTTACCGAGCCAGTGACTCATAATGCATTTTCTTCCCAGTGTATTTCCGCTTTTCTGAAAGATAGGAATATCACTTATGTACGTTGTGCGATCGGTTTGTCAATTAACAGAATGTTAGGACTGTTATGTGGTGGGTTCTGACAAATCACCTTACATACCCATTATGCCATGCATTGTACTGGCGCCATCACAGAACAGATAGATATGAGATGAACCAACGCTCCTAACGTCGAACTACATATTTTGCATTGATCGTTCCCCATCTGCTCTTTCATTATCAGCTTTTTATAACCGCGAATGGCTTCCTGGATCGCAAATCCCTCTGTCCCAGCAATGAACTCCCCAGCACACAATCATCTGTTCGATAAATAAAGATCGATTAACTGCTACAGGTAATTTATGTACTTAACATGCCTTACCTTCACCCCACGCCCTAGTCACGAGGCAGATTCACTGCAGAATTTGCATGATGGCCATAAAAAGCTGGATCCTTTGTTGAACGTTTCCCAGTCTTCATCCACTGCAATATTCCGAATGCATACGCCAATGAAGGGATGCCAAACCTTCAGTGCGCTTATTTTATTCTTTCCCGAGAGATGCAATACTAGTTCCACATTGGGATAGCATGGGATATTGAAAACTTGGATTCGACATTAGACTAGACCCAATTCAAAGATGATCATTAGTACTAACATACAGCTTGACGTTATTTTAGTATACCAAGTGTCTGTGCTCACACTTAGCATTCATTCAACATTTGATTGTTAACCTCTCCTCGAAAAATGTCTTCCCCTAGTTGGATGGCTCTTCGTTGTTAGTACCTTTAGATGAGCGCACTACCTTCCACGGTTGTCACCAAAGACTATACTAGTTTCGTATCAATGCAACATAGACGTGCCCTTCAGGCAAGCGTGCCCTTCAAGCAAGCGGTCGGCGGAATAACGACCTGGTTTACGAGGGGGGACCTATAAGTTCCGGGAATTACGCTTTGGTGGGGGGGAAGAGTGAGGGAACCTGTTCTTTGTCCACGTGTCCGTTAGCGTTACGTCACTTGCGTCAGTGGTCGAAGTTGTGTCGCTGTGAGTGCATCGGTTCGCATGTGAGACTTTTTTTAGTAAAACAACTTTTTACATTTCGGCGAAAACGTAATGGCACATTGTCGAGAACAACGCGCGGCTGTGAAATTTTGTTTCCTGTTGGAGAAATCGGTCGCGGAAACTATTGTAATGCTTAAGACTGTTTCTGGGGATGCTGCCTTGAGTAAAACCGGGGTTACGATTGGTTTTGACGTTTTAAAAATGGAGAAATGTCTATTGAAGATCAACTTCTTTCAGGACGCACCACAACGTCAAGAACTGATAAAAATGTCGACAAAATGAATGCCCTCGTTCGTGAAGACCATCACCGAACTATTGATCAACTCTGTGAGATGTTGAGAATGTCATGGAGTTCATTTCAGAGAATTTTATCCGAAGATTTGCACATGAGAAGGATTGCAGTCATATTCGTCCCGCGCCTTCTCACAGATGAGCAAAGGGAGCGTCGACTTCAGGCATTTTTTGACTTTCAAAATCAGCTCAAAGAGGACCCAGAATTTTTTTCGAAGGTGATTACTGGTGATGAATCGTGGTGCTATGGATACGACTCAAAAGGAATATGAAAGGAAAGAGTTTTGCCACTGTCGAGGAGGTGAAACAATAATCGCTGGAAGGCTTAAAGGACATCCCGATGAGTGAATTTCAAAAAGGTTTTGAACAATGGAAGAATCGTTTGGAGAAGTGTGTTGTAGTCAAAGGCGAATACTTCGAAGGCGATCAAAATTTGGTGTAAAAATATTGCGAAATAAAAAAGTTATGACGAAATTCCCGGTTTTTTGGGTCCCCCCTCGTATATTGTATATTGCAGCAGAAAGTTTGCACCCAACGCAGGCCAGCGCCCTTTCAGTTCTTTGGCTTTCTTTGTAGCACGTCGAACTTCCCATTCGGAAGCACCCGTCAAATTCATGCCGGAGTCGCATGGATGTTCAGTATGTTGCCCGGGTAACCTCAAAGTCAACCTTAATATTCTTTTCCTTGTAACCGTGTCCGGAGAGCGCAAGGCTATCATACGGAAGGTCGCGGTTCCAATCGCACCGGTGGCAGTGGAATTTGTATCGTATTTTTTTGACGTCGGTGACTTTCGCCGTTCTATTGCAATCGACTGCAGAAAGTTTCGACTTCAACACTGGGGGTGACATAGTCCCGGTCAACTTTCTGCAATCTATTCCTCACCCGTCTGTTGACATTGCCAGTGTTGATTTGAGTCAGCCCAGCAATGTTCTGCTTAATGAGACCCGCGGACGTTCTAAACGAGTTTTCCAATCTGGATATCTTGGACCACTCAAACTAATAACACGAAAGCGAATCTTCTAGCCATGTAACCTTGCAGATGCAACAACATAAACATGTTTGAACGTATCAGCTTTGCATTGAGATCGAATTCTCGGGAGTTGCTGGAAATGCGTAGAGCCTAGGAATACCTGGTCAATGCAAATGACCTATTTATGAAGTTTTCCTTATTTTGAACCTCAACAGAAACTTCAGTTTGGCAGTGAAGAAAAATGCAGCGGAGAGCGTTGAAACTGTTGCCGGCAGTGTGGCGTGATGTTGTTGGTGAACCGCCTCCACTCTCATCAACCCTTAGACGTGCTCCTCGATGCATTATGTAATTGGGTCGCCGCGAGTAATAAAGCGGTACTGGTATGCAACTTGTTGTACAGTCACCTGCCGTATTGCGGGAAACAATCGGCGAATCTTTAGTGCAGGAGGGGTGATAGGTATTGTAACTGCCCCTGCCGTTGTAGTCTCTTAATAGGAGATGATAGGAGGTTGTGGTGACGCAGCTACCGCCGGTTGAGCCATGCTCGCGGCCATTGTGGCGCTGTTTCGACGACGTGCTGTCCATTACCGGAGCCCGACCTAGTCACCATGTTAGATGACTTCTCCTCATTTAATAGATACGCATTTAATTCCTAACTGGCAGGTGTAGTGATAACTTATCCAGTAGTAACTTGCAAGATCGCAGAGTCCCTGCGTCCTTGTGAGATGCTGAGATGGCAAAAAAACATTCAGACTTAAGCTATTCACCCTTCCTTCTTTCATTACTGGGCTTGGGACGCGAAAGGGCGGGGTTTATTTCGTTTATTACATTTGTCGGGTTGTCACAATCTCGGCAGATGCCGGATTTTACCTAATACTAGCACTAAATGCCACATATTTAGCCTCGGACGATCCTACCTACTTAAAAAATAAAGTGTCTCTCGTGGTGGTGGTCAGTTGTAGTTTAAGGGGGAAAATGCAACATCGACCACGTATGTAAAATGGAGTATTTTTGCATGGTTCGAACTAGACTCTGTAAGGGTTCCAGGATATCAAGGGAAGCGGTGTGTGAATTGCATACAATACCTGTAGCTGACAAAATTTTGGGAACTACAGTTATCCTCTCGAGACTACTCCTCCACGTATTTTCGTTCAACGCTGCTATTAAGGTGTATAACAACATCAATAACATATGCACTGCGACCCGTCTTGTCAACTAACAGCACGTTAGGTTTGTTGTACGCTATATAGCGATCAGTTAGAACATTGGGAATGCGTCAACCACGCCCCTACGTCCGGTGTCACGAAATAGGTTCAGCCGCTCCACGGCAGAGTTTGAATGATGCATTTGGAATTTGGACATAGTAGTCCGTATCCGCCACTGAACGTTTTCCAGATCGTTTTTCATCTACGGCAATCTTCCGAATGCGTAAATCAATGAAGGCATTCAATGCATTTACTTTATTCTCACCCGTGAGATGCGGTTTCAATACCAGCCTTACACATCGTGGGAATTCCTTCAGATCACAAACTCGAACATGGGTTTCTTGCAGGATTCTTGGGTATTTATAGAAGTCTGTTTCGATGATAGTCTGGATGTGGAGGTCACCAATGCTGTGTCCGGCATGCGGTTCGGGATGACCTTGATTGGTTTGCATTCGATACTTGTCTAATTCAAATTCCATCCGAATATCACGACTAAACATTTTTACTGTTCGTAACAGACTCCTAAATTGGTCAAGTGTGTCAGCTCGCGCTTAGCACGTAGGCCATATTTCAGTAACGATGAAAGAGAATTCAGTGCTATAGAAAACCAAAGGGGATTCAATGAATCCTCCTGCAGGATGGCTCTCCGTATGCGGATGGCCTTTGGGATGTTAGTACTGTTAGATGAACGTACTGACAAGTTAGTACGTCAGTTTTCCATTCCAAAACTTTATTAGTTTCGCATCGATGCGATACAGACGTAGAACTTCGGTTAGCCAGATATGCCGGACGCTGTCCAAAGCCTTGGTCTAATGGATATAGCAACTAAGGAGGTTTCTTTGGCGTCTAGTTGTCTGTGCTACAGTTACCGAGTCGATAATAAGTTACCACCGGGGATCGTGTCGCTATGAGTATTGAAGTGATACAGGCCTGCAGCTCCTGCACAGTCTCGTGCGTGTGGCGCGGCAGGATTCGCAGCATTCGAAATTTATTTCGAATGTTGCGAGCGAATAGATGGCGCGGATCTATCCACTTTGCGTGGCACACCAAGGGAGTGGAAGATCGCAGTAATTATGTTTTTTAATTTTGCAGGTTCTGGGAATTCGGGATCCTAGTTGTTGATGCTGTTGGTGCGAGTTCCGGGGTCACCAATTAAGTAATCCAATTAAGTAATTATGATTACTTATTATTTTTATTGAAATATTTAAGCGAACTCAATGCGAATTTTATACAGCAAACTCAACGCGAATTCTATACAGTAAACTCAACTCAAATTCTATTTTCAAAAAGGACTTCCATATTCTTTAGCAATTTTCAACTTAATAATTAAATTCAGTGACAGGTCTGAAAAACATAATTACTGCGATCTTCCACTCCCTTGGTGTGCCACGCAAAGTGGATAGATCCGCGCCATCTATTCGCTCGCAACATTCGAAATAAATTTCGAATGCTGCGAATCCTGCCGCGCCACATGCGCGTACTACGGCAAGCG
The DNA here is from genome assembly GCF_905115235.1 of Hermetia illucens. NCBI lineage: Eukaryota > Metazoa > Arthropoda > Insecta > Diptera > Stratiomyidae > Hermetia > Hermetia illucens. The sequence goes on along the minus strand of NC_051851.1, from coordinate 122,807,944 downwards.
GTCGGCGAATCTCGAGTGCTGTATGGTAAACCTGATGAAGTGGTCATCACAGATTGTGCCTCCTGATCATGGTGGTGCCCAGACGTCAAACCGCCCCATTATTAGCGGTTGCGACGCTGTGCTGTTTATTACTGGAGGGTGACCTAGTCATCAAATGAGACGACTGTTGTCATATATCCATATTGGGCCTCAAATTTTTCTTTCTCCTCATTCAATGGATTTGTATTTTATACCTAACTACCAGGTGCAGTGATAGCTTCCTCAGTGAGTAATCTGCAAGTCTGGGAACTTCCTGCACTTTGCTCACATACCCTCTGAGACGGTGGGTTTTTAACCGGCTACTATTTTTAGTATTATCCTTTTCATTCGTTTGCCTACAGTTTTTTTTATTCTAAAATATTGTCGTTATTTTGCTGCTCCACTTTATTTTTCAAATCATTATCATCGTTCTTAATGTACTGCAAGAGGTAATACCGCCACCCGAACCCCGGGCAAGCAGATTGAGGGACTCAACCAACCCGACCATTTGCGCCGTGGTAAGATATTATTTTGCTCTTTTCTGACTACATCGATGCGGCTTTTTGGGGATTTGATTCTGCAATTTCGTAATTTGATAGTCTTTGTCTTACTGATTGATGCTGGGCTTCGCTTCCGTTTCGTCGCTAGTATGCCACGTAAAAGAAAATACCCATTTTTCACTAAGTTTCTCTGTACTTTTCCCTAGTTTTAAAATCAACAGATCTCCTAGGATGCAATGATTGGAATAAGTGTATTAGGTGAGATATTTTTTTTAATTTGTAGCCTGTAATATCCCCAACGATTCCACCTTCCGACGTTCATAAAATATGCTGCAAAAACTGAGACCTTAGGATACATGATATTTCAAGGTAAGTTAATTTTCATGAACTCTTCCTAGAATACATAGCATCAAATTGCATCCTACTTAGCGTCCATTCACGGCCACTATACTCACACCTCGATTATCCTAATTCACATTGGTAGTCACAACAGATCTGTTTAACCCTATACACGTACATACATACATTTCCCATTAGTTAGACATAAGTAAGCTTTAAAACTTCGACCAGTGCTAGAATGGACGCATATTTACCGGTTGAAGGAGCAGTTCTCAATGTATGTGCACCCCTTGGTCATAATTAGAAGGATGTACATTTTCGGTTTTGTACAAGTGAAAATACGTGTCGGGCATCCTATAGTCTAACGTGATTGCTCCGAGCAGAATATACTCGTCAGGAAAAAAAGATGTTGAAGCTATGATGGTGTACAGAATAAGGATGAGCTCAGAAATTCAGGAAGCGAAAATGATTTCAACGTGTGTAGTTCCACCACATAATAGAAAACCCAAAAATATGAGCAGAACAACCAACAACACTATAGAAATATGGGGAGAACGAGTTTTCTGACAGTATCTGCAATACGGGCAGTTGGACAATTTCTACGTTCTGCTTATTTCATGGGAGTTTTAAACTGCAGAATTAACATATTGACTTTGTTTTATTGCCGTTTTTCTCTCTATGTAAGTTATCTGCAATGTCAGTAATAGTGGAGTTACCTATCATTAATCCTCCAAACAATCACGGTGACATTTTTAATCATGGAATGAATATTTCCAGTTCCTCTTCACACTACGATGCCTTTTTAAAATGAGAGAGGAAGGAGTTTTCGCTGTTCAGAAAGAAGATAGCCTTTACTTTTCAAACCGAGTATAAAACCTAAAACCTAAAATTCCTCCCACACTCCTTGTGGTGTTAGGAAATGAACTTCTTAATAGTTTAGTGTTTTGTACGAACGGTGACATCTGATACAGAGGGGAGGAGGGGAGCTGTAGATTTCTGCAGCTTTGACCGCCTCGTCTTTAGCCGCACATTTGTCGAGCACAGCGCTTGCCATAAGGTGAGTTAGATTCCAAGGAAGAGGTAACGTGCACCCAGCGGTTCTACCAAATCACGGTCAGCAGTAGATTTAGAAGTAACATGGACCTCGATCGAGGCAATTATCTAACATTCTGCCTTCGCTTGCATACTCAGTCCGCATCTGCTAGCTGGTGTAGAGAGCTTCCAACCCCTAAAAACAACATGATGCGTTTTTGTGGTGCGGTTGTCGTTCGGCAGTGGCAGAGTTATCTTTCTGAGTGGACTATACACTATTGAACAGCTGGGCGAAGAATATCGATAAGCATTAAGTTGCCATTATAATTTCACCACTGATCTTAACTGCAGAATAATCCTTGAAGTTCCATCTTTTAGCGCTGATATGGATAGTCACCGTAACATTTTGGGTACTGACTACTGATTTACACAGAAGCGACATCATTTTGACCATCAGTGCTCTAAAGGAGTCGAAAGCTGCTGGCCTTGATGCGAAACTGCTTCAGGTGCTCATACTATTTCCGCAGAGTTGCTGTTCTCAGTTATCCCTAAATTCTGCGAATTTGGAATCCTTCTCAGTGAGTGGAAGCAGAGGATGATCGATAAAATTCTGCAAAAACACATCTAGCTTGAGTGTGACAATTGGATAGGTGTTTACCTGCATTTACAAAGATAATAACTAAAATGCTCCTGAAACTCATCTCACTTGAAAATTGTGATCGGCAGAGAGTGGGCTGATTTTCTTTCTGGATTTTTTCTGCACTGACACTAATTTTGAAACGAATTCGACTCGGATAATGCACTCCATATCGTCAACAGCAAGGGTATATATAGCACCGTATGCGGGGGAGACATTCTGGCAAAACTAATAGCTATTATCAGAGCAACATATGATGGCGTCAAATATCATATGCTTCATCGAGGTAAAAACTCAAAGGAATTTGTAGACGAATGTCTACTTGAGCAGGACTTTTTTCTGTCATCGATACTATTCCTGCTCGCTCTCAGTGACGTCCTTTATGCTGCTTTGTCTGGGGATCAATGATCCACGTCACCTTCCCCCAAGCAATTCGACTATTTTCGTTACATCTCGTTATTACCAGGCCATGCACCTTAGTTGAAGGGTTTTGGATTTGGAGAAAGATTCAATGACGGTCTAAACTCCCAGAACAAATACCAAGAAAACCAAGGTTCCCAGTCTGTTTCTTCATCTCATTCCTCCCAGTTGCTTCAATGTATTGAAAGTGTCGTTCATTTTGGCACCGTTTTCTTTTTTGCCGACCGCGCCACAGACTTTGATGTTACCCGACGCAACACCAATAATTAATCTGGTTGCACTGTTTCGCCTAAAATCTGAAAATACGCCTACAAACAACATTAAGTTGAAGTTGTTCGGGCTAAAATTCCCTCGATGTTACTCGAAACCTCCGAACTTACGTTAACCTGTCTGCACCATATTATCTGGGTACTCCGATGTGACACTATTTCGAACCGAGAACTACGTTGGCGTACAGGCAGTGTGAGAAAAACATACTAAATGGTACTTTTATATTTTGGTTCAAGTAAAAAGACAAGATGTTTAAGGTGGCAAGGTTGAGGACCTTCTTCCTTTTCTTTAACCCCTGTCCCGTTCATAAACGAGGTCGGATCGTCATGATCGGTTGCACCATTTTATTTTATTAAAGGTATCATGTGGATGTAGTCGCGGATCCTTCAAATCACCATTCAACGTATCAAGCCACCGTTGTTTGGGCCGGCCTTTTGGTGGCTTACCATCGACTGCGATGTTCATACCAATCTTGGCAAGTGAATTCTTGTTGCCGCGAATTACCATACATGACCATACCATCGAAGATGCCTTTCTCGCAATTTTTCCACGATACGTGCAACCCTATATCGATCGTGGATATCCTCATTTCGGATGTGATTAAGGCGTACCACGCCACTAGTCCAAAGTAACATCTTCGTCTCCATCACCGCGAGACGTCGTTCATTGTCTTTTATAGTCGGCCAATATTTATTACCATAGAGGGCAACAGGGCGAATGACATTGCGGTAAATTCTAGATATGAGACATTCGTTAATGCGTTGATCACAAAGAACACTAGTCCATATTCGATGTGCGTTCGTGTTGGCTTTTGACAAGTGGATACAGATTTCTCGCCGTCCTGAGAGACCAATTCACCGTGTAGATCTTTGTAATGGACCAGTCGGCTATGGCCCCTGTTGCCGTCTTCCTTTCCAGCAACATCACCATTAAGGCTGCCTGCACTGACAACGTAGTCATCAACAGGCACGTTACAGGTCTTTGTATCGAAAAGTTCCCAGAAGGCATTTTTACGGCATCGCATCGACCTGCTTGTAATGCGTATGCGGTGAAGATGTGAATCGTGTGATCGGCTGATATGATGACAAGCTTTTCCAACCTTTGACTTCTTTAATGATATCACGGAAGCTCCCTGAGATGGCAATGCCGACACCCTATTGAGTCCGTGAACTACCAAAATAAAGAATTTTATAGTGATTTTTACCGCGATCGCGTTCTAACATATGTCGCAGTTTTTGGCACCAAGCCAGGGCCAGGGCAGATATCAGCGCGTTCTTTCTGTAAGACTCTTGAAAGTTCCTCCATCTTTCAAGTGAGGATTCCAATATATAGCGTGCTGACATGCATTTGTTTTGTTCGGACTGATTTACTTACGTTCTGAAGCAGTCCATACATTAAGAACCCTTGCCCATTTCTCGACAGGACCGGGGCCCCCTGCCGCGTCAACTGAAATGAACACCCTAACATTTCTCAGTGGCTTAGAATCCCTCAAAAAGATCATTTTGTTTTTAACGACATTGAATGCATTTTCTTGGTTGGTTTGTCGAGGAACCTGCCGTTAAGACAGATTAGGTAGGACTGCTGCATATGCTGTTAGTCCCATCTGTATTCTTTGGCAATTTCTCAGAAACCAGTGGACCAAATTCAATGAGATTTTAAAGTTTATCAGAACATCGAATTGGAAATATTTCCTAAAAAAATTAATTTTATTGGCAATGTGTGTACGTTTTCGGGGAAATAAACTAAATCTGTTTTGATTTAGTTTATTTCCCCGAAAACGTATTTTGGCAGCCACTTCCTGCCTTCTTCAGTGAATATATCCTATCCTATATCCTTTATATAAATATATAGTAACTATTTTAATCTAATTATCTTAGTGACCGATCCTCCTGAGGCTCTTTTTCAATGAAAAAGCTCTCGTAAGGGTCCAATTTGTTGCGCTTGAATCCTTTCAGCACCGTTACCCTCTCCATTCTATGGTCATGTTTTACAATATGCTGGGTGCATTAGCGCCACGTAGCGGATGAAATGGCTCTCTTGTGATCGACGTATCAACGAACGTCTCAAGTCGAAAATTTATCCCAGTATGGTCCGCGTTCTCGCCCTCTATGTTACTGAGGGTTGGTCGACTATAAAAAACAATGAACGGCGACATGCTGTTGGACCGATCGTAGGAAAATTGCGAAGGAGCCATTTTCAATGATATGGTCACGTAATTCGCGCTAACAGGAATTTTCTTTTTATCATAATTGGTCTGAACATCGAAGTTGATGTTAAGCGACCCCGACCCCGTTTCAGAAGATTTCCAAAATATATTTACATACTATTTTGGGAAGATATCCGGATGAAAGGTATTTGGAAGCCTACGTTTCATACAGAACATCATTGTGGTTTGTGTTTTTCAGGTTACAGTTTCTGAGAATGAGAGTACGTGTGACATCTGAGTGTAATTACGCGGTATTTCTAGCGTTTAAATTATTTGAAATAATTAAAACTTGTTTTTTCTATTCACCAGTCTTATTTATTGGTCTTCATTCAACAGACAAGTAGGGAACTGATTTTAATAAAATCTGGTTTTCCACAAAACCTTAAAACAAGTCGGAATACCGGAAGCTCGTGCTTCGGGTATAAAGGTTTTGTGTTCATCTTATCTAAGAAATTTCAACGCATATTTTTCTACCCGTATACAGCTACAAAATTACGAGACATACGTACATATTACAGCCGTAGATGTTACGCTCACCCTAAACAAACAAACTGCCTATTTTCGAATACTGTACACATATAGGCACGTATATAAATTGATCGTACCCATATTTCCGATTTACTTCTTATATCTATCAGAATTAGGCACTACCCGCAAAGTCCATTAGCACGCATATACTATATACCTACATAAACACATGTCTCGTTGGAATAATTGATATTCATACACAAATGATTAAAGAACTAAAACAAAATAATTCTTTTCCACCCAATTCATACGAACTTACTTCGTTGTGGTATTGACAAATTGATATGTGATGATGATTTCATGCAGGTTGTAGAGTGCACGAAATACACAAAAAATTGTAAAGTTTTACCCCCTATAACTTTGTCAATAATAATTGGATTTTCTTCAAACTTGACCAAATTGTGCAATATGTTCTTCATAATACGTATGCCAAATTTTGTACTTCTAGGATGAACATGAGGGGGGTGCCGAGTAAATTTCTAAAATGTGGAAATATACTATTATTAACTTTATTTGTGAAGATATCGGAACCGGATATATTTTGAGGCCTAGATTTCGTAGAGATGCACTATTGAGATTTTTTTCAGATTTTTCGGTTGGATAGGTTCTGAGAACGAGACCTGTTACACTTTTTGGGGGTCATATTTTGAGCCCTGACTCCCCTATGTTTGACCCAATATCAAATATTGAACCAGTTTCGAAAAGTACTAATTGAGACCTTTCATTTCATACCGCACATGGCCACATTTTATGAAAAAAAATTTTGCACCCTCCTTTCACATGTATGGGGAGCCCCCCCTTAAACTTAACCCAAAATGGCGTCAGTTGCTGCATGTAAAGGGAACGGCAGATCACATAGTACTACCAATTTTTGTGACAATCGGTTCAGCCGTTTCCGAATAAATCGGCTGTGACAGACAGACAGACAGACAGACAGACGGACAGACAGACAGACAGACAGACAGACAGACAGACAGACGGACAGACAGACATCGAATCGATTCTAATAAGGTTTTGTTTCACACAAAACCTTAAAAAGGGCCATACGCGAATCTCGCTACCTATTGGCAAAAAGTCATGTCTTGGATTAAAAGGGCGTTAACTACGTAAGGAAAGTGAGGTCGATAACTGAAGGGTCGTCCAAAACTTGCTCTCGCAAGCCATTCCAAAGGTGCAAATGGCTTAAGTATAATAAAAACACAGACATGCTAGTCTCGGACGTTAGAAAGTGTCACAAAATGGTGTGTTATGATGCCAGACGAATGGCTTCTTTGAAGTTCGAAGCTTGAAAAAACGCTACGTTAACTATACAGCAAGGTAAAGCCGGAGCGGTTTCAAAAAACTCTGCAAAGGAACAAATATTAACTCATAGGGAAATGACTGCAGTGTTGTAATGAAAAGATTCAAGGGTCAGGCAAGTAGCCAAATTACATGTCCAACTCTCCTCCTGGAAGTTAATCAGGGTTTATTTCTTTAAAAGAGAAGGTTCGGCAGTAGCTAGCCGCGGTCCTTGACAGCTGCTGGACGGGAGGTTTTCAAGTATGAAGCCTACTCTAAATTAGCAAAGAGTAAATACAAGCCTAAAGCGAATATCTGTAGAGGGGAATGGTAGCATTTTAAGAGACTACCAAAAGATAAATGAGAAATTTAGATACAAGTAATATCCATCTGCCTTCCGAAATATCGGTATTTGCAAATAAAGCAAACAACCCTAGCGGAAATGAAAAAAAAATTCTAGTTATCTCAAATAATTTAACCGTTAGAAACACCGGAAGATTAAACTTAATAATAATATTTAATAAATCGCGGACCGGAAGCTCGGCGCTTTAGCTATGGAAGGTTTTGTTGACTTTTTATATAAGAATATGTGTTTGGCTACACGATGGTTTCACTTACATATATCTAGTTCGTACCGTAAATACGCTGAATATGCCGGATATTCAATTCGATGTGGTACCGGGGTTCTAGCTCGCAAACGGGACAAATTTGATACACTATAACTTTGTTAATAATAACAGCATTTCCACCAAACAACTCCTTGAAGTAAATTACCCTTTTCGGACCGCCGCAACTCTCTCTGGTTTGAAAGTACTAATCGAGACCGTTCATTTGATACCCCACAGGATCTTATTCCATGCAAAGAAAAATGCTCCAATCTTTCACATGTATGCGTGTGTTAGAGCACTTCATTCAAGACCGTAACGGTACACTAGAAGGCAATGTGGTCAGCATTGCGCTCGCCCGAGATTATTACCCTGATTTGACTCAGGTACTCATTCACAGCTGAGTCGACTGGTATCCGACGTCAAATCACGATACAAATCCCACTGCCACCAGTGAGATTTCAACCGCGACCTTCCGTACGACAGCCTTGCGCTCTAACCACTCAGCTATCCGGACACAAGACTTGTTTTGCTTGAGTAAATTTGATAGCTCTAACTTGTGCGAAAGATGCGGAGAAGGATGTCACGTTGCTAAGGACTGCAAAAGTAATCCCGAATGTTTGCTATATGAAGAAACAAAAACCAGTGATTTCGACCTTATTACAGACGGTTACAGATGTCCGGCGTAAGGAAGACGATATCAGCTCTCTCGCTCTCTCTCTGCTTTCCCAAAATGTGCTCGAAAATCGATGCCGCTATCATATGTGTAAACTGGTAGGACTTTAGCCCAATTAGGCACTCCCAAATGTATTGTACGCATGGTCATAGAGGCTTTCCGTGAGAGGTTAATGTGTTACGATTCGGACGATGCACCCAAACACAGCTGACAACCTGTGGAGTCAAACAAAGATCGATCGTCTGTCCTCACCTCTCTTCTGTGGGTAATTATGTACGATCGAATTCGGAGGCTTCACGCATGATATCAGAGTGATTATCGTGGCACAAGACAGCAAGAAGATCGAATTTTTGACAAACGAGGTAATTTGGGAAATTAAAACCTGACTAGAAGGCGGTAGTCTGGCGTTCGCAGAGCGTAAAACGGAGGTAGTTCTCATCACGAAACGGAATAAGCAAATGTCGATGAAGATTAGGATTGGTGAACAAACCATACACTCGCAATTAACGTTCAATTAGCTGAGAATCATGATTGACCAAAAATTAAATTAAAAGCCATATCATGAAAGTTTAGCAACGAAAGCATCCGGAGTTACAACATTATTGGCAAAAATGTTGCTGAATATATGCGGCTCAACGCGAATCCTTTGACTATTCTTCTCCAGAGTTGTTAGTTCGATTTGCTTTATGCAGCTCCTATCTGGGCCTCGGTATTGGAACACGAAGCAAATAGGAAAAAGACTGCGCGCCTACCCGAATTAAGTGATTTGCGGACATCGTGCACCCACAGTACAACATCTGATGAAACAGCATGCGTAATAGCATCTTGGTGAACGAGGGTGGACGCCCCTAAGAGCCAATATTGTAATCGGCGAGTCCTACACCTATCGTCGATATTTGACACAAACTGAAGCAATTCTGTCGTGATAGAAGAGATGGGATGATGATTTTCAAGACGATGTATTTACAGAATTATCCCAGATTTCGCAAAATGAATTAAAGGAAGAGGTCAGCTACGACCTAACCAACTTCCTAAGCAGACACGGAGGGTATAGTACATATATGTATCGCTTTGGACTTGACAACTCGTGACATGTGATATGATTCAGGAGGATGTGGTTGTTTCTAACTGTATGAGATTCGCCGCACACAGGATGGAGGTGAAACCTGTCGGCGGGGCAAAGTTATCACCCGAGAACATCGTGGATCATATGCTAGCCTCTGAAACATCTTAGAGGGCGGTGTAAAAACCAATGAAGGCGATCCACAATATGCTGAGGAAAGAAGAACTTCGGAGGAAGATGATAAGTATCAATACGAGTCTCAGCTCGTAACTGATCCTAGCCCGTGATATAATACCGAAGTGGCAGTCCCGGAGGGTATACGAAGGAGTAGGAGGTGGTTTTAGTAAGTAAAAGTCTCAAATAACCGTACGGCAGGAGGGAACGGTAGGTTTTGAACATTTCCACCCTCCAACGCAAAAAAAGCAGACAGACAGATAGTGAATCGATTTTAGTAAGGCCCAACAAAACCCTAAGGTGAGATCTTGCCTTATGTTTCAATCTTGTGTTTTCGTCATCACCCCCATTGCCGAGTGGTGCGTAATAATGGACTTGGGTTATGGTTCCTTGAACGAGATTTTCGCTAGCTGAATTTGCATGCGATTGCGAAATGCCTTTAAGTTTCTAAAGCTTTTCTCTTGCAAGACTCTTGATTCATTTGTTTTTTCATTAAATTATCGTTTGCTTTCTGAGTGCATAAAAGAATTTGTTTCTCAGTTTGAAGATGCGGCAGAAATGTCTGGTGCAGAGATGGACGTGTTGAATCCTGCACTTGACGACGGTAAAAATTTCAATTGGGCAACGGGCATGTGTCTCCGGCGCCCCGTCCTCAAAACAAAGTGCTCGAAACGTGTTCCCTCATGTTGACCCTGGCTGAAGTGAAACAGCACCCTGCATGCCAAAAAAAGTCAAGATAACCAATCAGGCTGAAAATATGTCCGCGGTAGCCAAGGCTTCCTTTCCTGTGGCAAACTAAACTAGAATAATTTTCACTCCCATCAGCGGAGATACGCCTGTAAAGGCCCTGGAGTTGAATTTATACGATAAAAACACCAAATATAAGCAGTATTCGGCTTTAGTGGGCCAAATCCCGACAAATCAGGACAGAAGGGAGCACATGGATTCGTTAAACGTATACAAGCACGCAGAAGCCCTCAACTTTAGCAAAGACATTGTCAACATCAAACGTGAGAGTTTCATGAGAGTGTCGGTATTTTTCAAAGCGGCCCAAGCTGCTAACCGTTTTATAACGGATCTACTGGTCAGAGAACGCGGCCTTAAGCCCTTCATACAGTTTAGTGCGACATGCCGCACGAGTGCCGCTATGGCACCATTATCACACAATTGGACGGAAGAGAGAATCATTCAAACCTCAGAGTGCAACGTAAAAGTAACCAAAGCCCAGAGGTTTATAAGAACTGACAGCGAAAACAAGGAGGTCAAAATAACCACGGGCACTGTAAAATTAACCTTCCTGGGAGAATCGCTGCCGGTGTCAATTATAACTGAGAAAACATACTTCAAAGTAGATACCTTCGAAATGAGGGAAGGACAGTGTAACAACTGTGGGCGTTTAGGGACATATTGCTAAGATGTGTAAAGCATCCAAAAGTAAATGCTCAAACTGCACTAAAAAATGTATCTTATGTGAAAGTCTGAAACATGATGCAAGGAATAGGGACCGTTCTAAATGTACAGAGTTTAAAAAAGCTATTGACATCGCCGCCGTAAAGAATATCACAGCAAGCAAGCGTCTAACACAATCAGAAATTATTACAAATTGACAATGACGTCGAATACAACATGGCTTTCCCCCTTTTAAAAGCTAGCAGCTCAAACCAAACAAACTCATTGCAGATATAAACAACGTCCTCAGGGGCCAAGGAAAGTACAGTACGGCTGTGAAGAAAAGGAACTCCGTTACAAATTACAGGACTTTTCCCCAGGCGGAGCAAATAACTACTAATATAAACAAGGGTCCAGTGTTTGACCATTCTGCCTACTTTATAGTATCTGAATATGAAATTCTAATGCATAAAATGATGCTGGTATTTAACAAATTGTATTAGAGACATAAGCACTTAGGAATTTCAGACAAGATACAGAGAGATCAGACTTATAACAAAAAATTGAACAACTCTAGCGACGTGCTATTCATGGAAAACCCTGATGGAAAGGATTTTGTAACATAACGTGCAAAGCATAGTTAACTCTAAAGATGAGGCTACCAGATTTCACATATTCACATATTGTTACTGTAGGACATCCATGACATTCACTATACTCCGGTGTCCAAGGTTATATCAGAATACTGTTTAGTGTCCAGATTGAGAGATGATGGATTTGGCGGAGTGGCGCTCGAATAATAAATGGAATAACCTTTAGGAAACTCAATTTTAACACTGAACATGAAATACTGATTGCAGAAACACTAAATCTTAAACCCAACATCATTTTAACGTCAATTTATTTCGTCGCCCTCAAGTATCCAGTGCACATTTCAGGAAAGAAATTGCGAGACTCATGAACTTTCTCTGCAACCTGCAAAGTTTCATTATCTGGGAGACTGCAATGTCTTTGGAGACTCGGTTAACTTGGCGAAAGGTAACATCCTTATGAATAGCGACTTAAGACCACTGAATAATGGGCAGATCACCTTCTCGACAATAACATACGCCGGAGTGGGCAAACTTTCAGCACCGGATATATCACTAACAAATGCAGTAGCCACGTTCTAGAACTCGGAAACATTTGACACATCCTACTCGAACAGCAATCACATGCCTATTTTGACACAGAGCCTGGATGTCAAGCGTAAAGACGTCTTCAAAGTAGCTAACATCAAACTGAGGAAATTTATCCAGAAACTACAGCTGCAAGGTGACCTAGGGAATTTCACGGTTCAAATACAGGAGCAGATCAAGTTGGCGGTGTTAGGAGAACCACGAGGCCTAAAGCTTGATGGAATAAGGACCTAGGATCCCATCTAAGGGAACAACTACGAGAATTTTGTCAGGACCAAACATTCAACTAAACGATGGAAGGAGGAAATCAGGAGGGCAAAAACCAAGAAAGAAAGAAAAGAAATGTCGAACCAGACCGACACCAAACAGTTCTGGCTAAAGATCAGGGAGTTCAAAAACTTTCAGGAAGAGTCCAGACAAGACAGTCAATACGGATGATCTCAACAAAATGCTGGCTAAGCACAAGAGATAGTCCGCTCCAAGGAATGATAAGATGCTTTACTGTTATGTAAACTGGCTGAATGAAGAAACCAAATTACACGCTCTGAGCGCGATGGATTGGGCTTAGAGGTCCCTTGAACCACCACAAGAATGGAGAACAATCAAGATTATAAAAAATACCTAAAAACAACATTGATCTGAACAATTCCATCAACTTCAGGCATATCTCCTCAATTAACACCTTCGCCAAAATTCTTAAGGGTATGGTCAAGGAAAGACTTTCCTTCTTCCTGCTTGCGGAGCATTGCTATGCGTACGGAAAGGGAAAATCGACCATGATGTGCTTAAATGACCTGTTGCTGAAAATTTCTGTTGTCAAGAGTAGGGGCAGAGTCGTGAAAGTTGTGTCTTTTGACATCAGCAAAGTATACAAAAGACTGGCCCTACTCCCTCTTGCCGAAACTACAAGAGAAAACAAGTCGGAATACCGGAAGCTCGCGCTTCGGGTATAAAGGTTTTGTGTTATGTAAGAGACGCACATTTCTCTGTCCGTATATAGCTACAAATCCAACATAATCCTTCATATTTTTCCAAACTACGAGACATACGTACATATTAGAGCCATAGATATCATGCTCACCCTAAACAAACAAACTGCCTATTACCTGCTGTACACATATATGTACATATCTAAATTTATCGTACCCATATTTCCGATTTACGTCTTATATCTATCTGAATTAGGCACTAGCCGCAAAGTTCATTAGCACGCATATATTATATACCTACATATACACATGTCTCGTTGACAAATAACTAAAAAACTAAAACAAAATAATTTTCTGCGACCCCATTCATAAGAACTCATTTCATTGTGGTATTGACGAATTGATATGTGATGATGACGTCATGCGGGTTGTAGAGTGCACGAAATTCACAAAAAATTGTAAAGTTTCACCCGCAATAACTTTGTTAATAATAGTTGGATTTTCTTCAAACTTGACCAAACTGTGCATTATATTCTTCGTTACACTCATGCCAAATTTTGTATTTCTGAGATGAACATAAGGGGGGGTGCCGGGTAAATTTCTAAAATGTGGAAATATACTATTATTAACTTTATTTGTACAGATATCGGAACCGGATATATTTTGAGGCCTAGATTTCGTAGAGATGCACCACTGTGATTTTTTCCAGATTTTTCGGGTGGATAGGTTCTGAGAACGAGACCTGTTACACTTTTTGTGGGTCATATTTTCAACCCTGACTCCCCTATGTTTCATCTAATATCAAATATTGAACCAGATTCGAAAAGTACTAATTGAGACCTTTCATTTGATACACTACTTGGCTACATTCTGTGAAAAAAAAATTTGCACCCTCCATTCACATGTACGGAGACCCCCCCTTAAACTTAACGCTAGATGGCGCCACTTACTGCATGTAAAGGGATCACCAGATTACATACTCTCACCAATTTTCGTGACAATCGGTCTAGCCGTTTCCGAATAAATCGGGTGTGACAGACAGACAGACAGACAGACAGACAGACAGACAGACGGACAGACGGACAGACAGACACCGTCACCATTCTAATAAGGTTTTGTTTCACACAAAACCTTAAAAAAGTGCCATCTGACATCTATTCCTGGACCCTACGTTTTCTGGAATACAGGGAGCTGAAGCTGGATGAGTGGTCGTGCTCGATAAACAGTTGCCTATCCGAAGGAAGTGTTTTAAGCCCGGTGCTTTTCAATTTGTATATAACCTCGTTTCACTCCAAACTTAATGACTCAACTGAAATCTACTAATACGTAGATAACTTCATCATCCTTACTATGGGGACAGGAGATGATCAGGTGGATAAGCTACTACAAAAACAGGTTGACCTTTTTTTGAATAAAAGTAACACCCTGAAATTCCTCCCTGAAAGAGCACGTCAATAATGCAATCATAAAAATGAAACAGGCTTGAAGGGTAGTAAATTTTTCCACAGGTTTCTCATGGGGATTAAAACCTGGGAGAGCCGTAAAACTGTTTAGGAAAATTGTGAGACTAGTGCTTGATTATGCTGCTGTCTCCATGCTATTGATGCCCAAATACCTGGACAACAGAATAGCCACGATTATGTCGCCTCAGCTAAGAAGATAATAATAATAATAATCGTTGGCGCAACAATCCATGTTGGATCAGGGCCTTGAAGTGTGTTAGAGCACTTCATTCAAGACCGTAACGGTACACTAGGAGGCAACGTGGTCAGCATTGCGCTCGCCCGAGATTATTACCCTGATTTGACTCAGGTACTCATTCACAGCTGAGTCGACTGGTGTCCGACGTCAAATCACGATACAAATGCCACTGCCACCAATGAGATTTGAACCGCGACCTTCCGTACGACAGCCTTGCGCTCTAACCACTCAGCTATCCGGACAGTTAAGAAGATGCTTAGATTTAAGTAAGTCTTCATCGTATCATGTGGCTCATGTTCTGCCGGGCGTATCCCCCATAACTTCAGACAGGCGCTATTGACCTCTAAGGAGCTGATAAGGTTCAAAAGATCTGCTTCCTCCTCTTATAGTTTGGTCATAGATAATCCCAAGGCTAAAAATGGTCTACCAGTAGCTTATAAAAATTGCACAGCAAGCCTTTAATAATACTTCAAGATCTATGAGGAGGGAAAAAGAGTGAGAAACCTGCTGGTCTGGAGTGGATCAGGGCAGGGAAGGATTTTTGGTTTTAGCTAAATAAAAGTCTCAAATAACCGTACGGGAGGAGGGAAGGGTAGGCTTTGAACGTTTCCACTCTCCAATGCCAAAAAAAACAGACAGACAGTGACAGTGGACTAGACAGAGAAGTAGAATTCTTAATCATATCTAACAAAATCCTGGCTTAGTAGCAATAACTGAGTGCCAAACCAATTCTTCGTGGTTAAAATATTTATCCAATCACACTGCAATCATCAATTACACCAATCACATTGCATTATATAACCAATGATGGAAGACTAATAGTGGAGCTGCACGAATAAATATAAGCCAGTTAGCAGCACTTTTGGTCAGATTGTTTCCGAGACAGAGGTGTGCTGGCGTCTGATAAGTTGTGTCAGTTTTTATTATACAATAAATTCCTCAATACAATCGTCTCTTTTCAAGACGACGGAAAGCCTAGATATCCTCCCCGTTATGCGCCGAAATAGTAATACTATGCATAGTAGCAATTGTTGTCCACGTGAACCTGAAACATTGCAAGGCTCTGTTAACATCGAAAAGCAGGTGATCTAATCAAAGTCTAATGTCATTTTATATATTGTATAATATAATAAGTGGAGTTCTTAACTTTTCAATTTTTTGATAATATCTTTAAATTAATATTGAAATTTGTAATGACTTTTCTCTCTTTCCGAATGGCCGCCATTAACGCAATTCATGACTTCCCATAACCCTAGTATTTCCACTATTATAACACAATAAAAGAAGCGGAAATCCTCATTTGTCTATAATGTGATTCAAATAAGAGTCTACCTTTGCTTATTTCACATTTCCTTCCGCTTGAAATCTAATTCCACCCCATATTGAATATCGATGGTGCTTCAACCCTTTTGCCGAACACAAATTATTCTCAGGAGAGGAAAAATCTTTGTCGGAACAAACGGACGCATCTTGAAAATATCAGAAACAGAAACTAACTCCGACAAAATAAAATTGAACTGGGAAGCAGCAATCCGGTATCTAGCATAAGTTAACGGTATGGAACTACTATGAATCGCTCCCTCATAAATATTTATGGAATAATTTCATACCGCATCGGAGCGGATATCAAAACACCCGATACTGGACAAATATCTCAATATTGCATTTATGTCTCTTTTACGGTCCTGTGAATGAATGTACGTCTCTGTGCTTTGGGGTTTTGTAACAAATTTGACATCCTTGCTGCAGCTACGTAGGTCAAGGTTGCATTTTCACAAAGTGGAAGAAGTTGTATGTTATGGGATTCTTGCTTCTTTACTGAAGATGAGCGATTTCAATCATGGACCGCATTCGTGCGTTATACGAGGATATAACACTGAAGTGCAGTTTTAGTGCTCAGCGAATCATTTGATTAGTACATTATTTTGAAAGACAGAGCATCCCAGAAATTTCATTTTGGCGATTAAACTCCTCAGAGATAATATTCGCAGATGACAGCAATATTTTTTCACCATTATAAATGCAATATTCGTATTACGAAACCCTCTGTAACTAAGGTAGTCCTTCAGCTTCGAGAATTGTTTGTGACTTTTCATGTGGTCCTTTTTCACTCCCAGCGACAATATTGCAATGGTATCCGTCGACTCTACCGTCCCTTCTACAATTTTTCGTTTTGCACTAGACTTGAAAAAGAATTCGATTAATTTTTTCTTCTCTGGAAGGAAGTGTGGTCTTGGCTAGGGTTATTACGCGAAGTAATATTTGGTGTATGAATCGAATAGGCATTAGGTAGACTTCACGATTCAAGTTCAGTTGAACATTAGATCGGCTCTTTAAAGTTCCCTTACGTAGCGATGAAATGGAGCTGTCAAATGTATTCGTTTGTAGCAAAGTCTTGTAAGGTGCCTCTACATTCGCTAAACTATCATGTTTCCCACGTAGCCGAAAAGGACGACTGGAATTCTTTTTTAAAGATGACGTACTAACCGAGACCTTTAATTTGATACCCCACATGACTAAATTGGGCGAGGCCGAAAGGTGGGACTATGGCTAAAGAAGCGCATGTACGTCGAACCAGGAAGATAAAGAGCAGATCGGGAAGAATGGGATGGGACGGCTTGAAGAGGCAGAATGTCGAGTGGGCCGCGCTGCTTATCTCTCGAGACATTCGAAACCAACTGGTGCCGAGAAGAAGAGAGAAGGAGCAGTATAAACGGAACGGCTAGATGAAAATGTACATGACTCGTTGCACGAAAACCTGGAAATGGTTGGATTGTTTTCGGTGAAGCAACAGTTGGACAGTCAAAAAGCCTACTGGGAGACTAAGGCGTCAAAAACAAACTGACTCTTGCGCGGCTTAATTTTTGCATAGATACTCAACAAAGACCAACAAATACAGGACAAATATTGCGAGGGGGTTCGATGGCGGATCATAATGAAAAAGCATTGAAGTTCGTAAAATAACAAAGAAATTTATATTTAACAGCCAAAATGATATAACGGACACTTTGATGAATAAATGGTCCCAGGGTGCATGGCTGCAGTCCGCCGTAACACCGGTTTGGTTTGGTTTGATCGCCCTGGGTTGCACTCTATATCTATCGATAAAGAAAGTTCACCTGTGTTTACACGTTTGAAGTGAGGGTAGTGTATAGAGGAAGTTGCGGCTCTCGGCCTGTTTATGGATCTTCTTCTGGAATGCGATCCAGTGATTTAAGATAATTTGATGCTTACTTACGTAATTGGAATCCACCTCTCATTAGTAGCTGTAGCTCTGCCGGTTGAGCATTTCTTCCCATTTGTGTGCCACACGAACTCATCTGGTATGCTCCACGACAACACTTAGTGCCAGAAGAACTCGTGCACTGGGTTCAATTGCTCTACCAGGATCCGAAAAGTGACGTTCGAAGTATGGCGGGTATATCAAAATCGCTTCGTGTTTTGGTTAGTGTTCTTGTGACTGACTGACTGTCATACGAAACATTCAACGTCCAGCGCCTTATACACTGCTTTATGCAGATGATGTTTTCCTAGCATCTAATAGCAAAAATGATCTCGAGCAACTTGTCCAAAAATGGAATGATCACCTCATGCAACAGGGTCTCAGATTCAATCTGAATGGACAGGCGCTGTCAGTGTCAGCGGCAGTGAGCGTGACTAGTGGCGTGACACGTTTTGATCACATCCGAAATGAGGATATCCGCGATCGATATGGGGTTGCACCGATCGCAGAAAAACTGCGTAGGAGGCGTCTTCGGTGGTATAGTCAAGTAATTCGCATTAACGAGAAATCACTTGCCAAGGTTGGTTTGAACACCGAAGTCGATGGTAAGCAACCAAAAGGCCACCAAAAAGAGTGGTGATACGCTGGATGGAGATTTAATAGCCTCGCGATCTGGCATTTGATCAGAACGAGCCGACCCTGCTTTTGCACGGGACAAAGGCTGAAGAAAAAAAAAAGGTTAGAAGGTCTTCAATATATCAATCTGTCTGCATGTAGATTGTTCACCAGTTTCCAACCGGTGATATTCTAACAGCAAAGAATATTTAATATTTAATTGATTAATATCGCTGCCTCGGCTCACTTTTATTGTATTCTTCGATAGACACGAGACACATGACAAATCCAGGTAGTAATATTTCACCGTATAGATGTCTACTTTAGATGTTGTACCGTATGTAGGATCTCCTAGGACTGCCTTAAGGTTAACACACCAATACACCAATGATAATGGTGTTGTATTCGACTTTAGAGTTAGGTAGACTGAAGACTAGCTATTCAGTCTGCCTGTTTTGATTTTTTAAGGTTGCCGCTATTGTAGTTATTTCTCCGGCGATAGATGCAAGTTCCAAGATTGCGACGGTACTTGAGTAGCTGCATTGGCAATTGACTGATGGATGACCGTTGAGCGTCTGTGTCTAACAGGGCCCATAAAATTATGACCCTACTCTTTGGTCGCTGAGGATCTCAGCAGATACAAGAAGGCTTTGAATAGTTGTCGGAACCTGAGCAAACATTTGAGTACTGTCCACCTGCAGAAGCATGTCATTATTTCCCACAACTTTTGCAACCACGTTTCGAAGAGCACATGGCTTTCCATAAATCCTATAAACTCCACCAATGGTAGAAATTCGACTGCAGTCCTTTAGAAACTCTGCGACCAGTTTTAAGCTGAACATGAAGACTATTAAGTGGAATGATCCGAATTTGAATGCTTCGATGCTAGCCAACAGGTGATCGGTCATCTGACATTCTTTTTACCCCATTGAAATGGTTATAGGAGCTCAATTAGAGCTCAAAAAGCAGCTTCTACGCAAGTTGATAGTTCACCTCTGTTATGCTAAGGTATTTAATAAGATAAGACATTTTCTGAGCAGGATTGAGGCTAGTTCTTTCATGGGCAATACTTTTGAAAAGAAAACAAAATATTGCCTATATTAGTAACGATTTCTTAGTGGTAGAAGCTGCTACGAAATAATTATCATTTGGTTTTTGCATTCGGTTGATTGCCGCTACCACCACAGCTAATCTAAGTTAACAAACTCATCTCCATTAAAACTTTCATCATAGAAAAATTATCGCTTGCAATATAGATTATTACGAAGCAACCATTTTAGTGTTAACACGATGTGAGAGAATCTCTTGAAAATTTCTTACGAAGTGCATACATTCACCTGTTAACGGCTAACTAACTTTAAAATCCACTTAGAACATTTAAAGTAATTTCCCCTTCAACGAAGCGTAAACAAATGGAGCCTTGAACTTACAACCCCACTTTATAGCTGGGAGCTTAGGAACTATGGTAGCGATTCAAATCTCAGCATCTTCTCAGCAATATATAAATGGGGTAATAAGACACATAAGCTATATTTATTTCCATATTTGCAACGAGATAAAAACTGACTTAACCCACTTCATGCGTTTTCTATATATGCAATTCATTACAGGGATGAATCCTGTACATAAAGTGTTCACTCCTGCTCGTAATAGAAGCGTCTTCTTTAATTACGTTAAATCTCTTGACATGATTATCGTTATGTCAATGAGGATATCCTCATCGACGTCTCCCCATCGTCCTGTTTACGAAGAATGCCTCGAGTACAGCCCTAAGGATAAAAAATTGTATATCAGGACCAAGTAAGAACTCTTATAGGGAATCATATATCTAAAATTGTATTCATATGACTGTGAATAAACAGGCATATATACAAACGCACATTTGCTGCAAACCATGAAAAGGATGGTCGGAATGCAAGATAGGCTTTGCACGAAAGGAAGAAGCTTTGAAGAGACGAGAAGAAACGGCTCATTATGAATATCCTCTGCCGAGTAGGATGCAGAGTTAAAGCGGACCAGGGAGTTAAGATTATTTCACATTAGGCTGGAGGGTGATATCTGCGTACGAATTGAGCCAGGAAGCATAAATGTGATTTGGACTGCAAGGAAAGAGCACGGAATGCAAGTGTTTTATAAGTGTGAACTTGCTTTGAATCTCTGCTTGAGAAGATCAATTTAATGAGCTCCTTATTTTGTATATACAGTGAATCGCTGTTTCTCGAAAGACCTGGAAAAAACGAAGGTGTTATTGCAGAAGATACATTCAACATGCTATTACTTTTTTGGGTTTTGTTTTATTAATAGGGTAAGTAAAGAAAATTGAATTTTCCTTAGGCTTATAGTCTAACAATGGCAAAAGGTTGAGGCTTGAAATAAATAGAGACAACAAAATCATCATATCATATCGAATTCGAAGAGGAATGTTATCAGAGATATAAAAGAATAAAAACTGCATTATGATGCACTAATAACAAAAAAAAAAATTGTGAGGTTATAAGTGTTTTCTGCTTTTCGTTCAACTTCTCAAAATACTCTTCTGTAATCGAGGGTTATTCGGCTACCATCTTTATGGCTGATGGGCAAAGGATTGTATAGGTCCCAGTGCGAAACGTGTATTGGAACCCACGATGGATCATAAAATCTAGAAAACGCCTGCTGAACCAACACAAACAGCTATACTCCCAAACCTTATCTCCACCTCCACGTGGTGACCGCTCGGAGTCCTTTCTTAACGAAGAGATGCAGATGGAGAAGGTTGAAGGCGTGCCTCCCGCGCCTAAAAACGGGACAAATTGTATCAGTTGGTCCTACAGGTTGAGGGTTGGGTAGGGCTGGTAACCCAACATGGAAAACAACTTACTACGAAACCACAAAATGAGCCTTGAGCTAGATGGATGTTACAACGATGAACCAGGCAACGAAAACGGGCGACCGACTTGCACATTTTCCCATAGAATGTGTGCTCCCTATACAAATCGAATGCTGCCCAGCAGATAGCTGATACCCTGTCTCTATATAGAGCTGATGTAATGGCCTTACAAGAGATACAGTGGAACGGCACCGATTTCCTGGAGAAAAGCCACTACACCATATATTATCTAGTAAATCATGTGCTCGGAGTAGATTTCTTAGTCAGCCAAAAAATTAAACCTTTTGTTATTGGTTTTGAAAACATAAGTAAAAGGCTATGCACTCTGCCCTCACGAGGCAAATTTAGAAATATAAGCCTCATTACAGGGGAGACTGCAAAGTTGGAGAAGGATACCTTATACGAGGCAGTAGGCCCTGGAGGGCTGATTTTAATGTCCGAGTCGGGACGCAACCCTTATTCCGGCGATACATTGACTCTCATAGCTTACATATGGATATCAATGATAACGGACTGCGAACTAATCAATTAGCAGTGTCGCACGGAGTGGTTGTTGGAAGTATCTGGTTTGCGAAGAAAACGGATTGCAAATATACGTGGGGCTCTGCAGACGGGATCAGTTTCAAACAAATTAAAGACATGTTGATTGAACACGGCCACCTTTCAGCCTCCATGAATGTGAGAACATATAGGAGACCAATGGTGCTCTCAGCTCGAAAAACACCTATGACAATGAGGTGAGAGTTTACACTGAAGCCATCCGCAACACAGCCTTCCGTAACACCTACAAGGGGGAAATCCTGGAGATGAAGCATCAACAAATGATCTTCACAATGACCTGAAGAACGTTATCATGATACGGCCATAAACATATTTGGCCCCAGTCGCAAAAAAGCCAGAACGGCTGATTTGACAAAGAACTACGGAACGAAAGAATGCCGCACACCGGACAATGCTGCACTCTCAATGAAGTTAGCTACGCGCAGAGGCTTACAACGAACTCCGTCGCGTGGAGAAGCGACACGTATGCGAACTCGAACAATGCAGGGAGCAACCGCAGTAGGCGCGCAAATTTGACCAACAAGTCAGCAAGATGAAGCCTCCCACACTTCGATGCTCATCCTGCCAAGACAAAAAATAGAAAACTGACTTCAAACAGAATGGGCATATTGGAGTTACCTTGATACTGCTCAAGAACCAAAATATCGACGACTTGGAGCTCCCGCCAACAGATCACGACAGACAGATGCCCTACCACAAAGCTTGGAAGAAAGAGTCCGTGCAATTGATCGGCTTAAAAACCATAAGTCGCCAGGATGGAATTATCATACAACCGAATTGGTTAAATATGGGGGCGACAAACTACACCAAGTGGTTCATCAGCTGATGCTCTTTCTATTGGTTTCGAGGATGCCTTATGATAACATAGCCAGGGTAAAGCTTCGAACGGTCATGAGAGAATAGGCTGACACTGACCAATGTGCGAAGCTAGACAGAAGCAACAGGGTCACTCCCGAGACCATTCAACATCAACAACGATCTAAGAAAAGGGAACAAGTCCTGGAAAAGTGATCCGTGGTGTTGAGATCAGTGCGAGGGGCACTATTCTCTTTAAGCCGACCCAACTTCCCCCCGTTCGTTGTGTCTTCTGTAAACGTCCCCTGTGCATGCCCTTCTCACCTGTATGAAGAATTGTTTGATAGATTGTTTGAACTCCTTACTGTCAGATTCCCTTCCCTCTCTTTCTTCCTTTGCGGAGATTTTCACCTCCCCATGCTTCACTGGCATAATCATCGTAACCCTCCAATTCCTTCCAACAACTTCTCCCATTTTTTCGTTTTACTTTCTTCTTTTATGAATACTTGCTCTGCCCTGAATTCCAATACTACCAAAAACTCCTTGGACCGCACTCTCGATCTCTTCCTTGCTAACCTTCCCGAGTGCCACCTCTCTTTATTTCCGTGCACATCCTCGTATGTCAAAACTGACCACCACCACCCTGGCCTTGAATTTGAAGCGAAGTCCCCTCGTTCGAACTCCAAAACCAACCAAAACGTAAATCTACTAAGTTCGACTTCCGCAAAGCCAACTTTGACGATCTGAACTCACCTTTAGCGTCTTTCAACTTATAACATATATTAAGCCACTGAACGTGTGATCAGGCTCTAAGCACCTTTTACAATATTCTGTCCGATTTCCTCTCCTATTATGTCCCTCGTTCCCCTGCTTGCCTACGTTCGTACCCAACTTGGTTCACAATGGAGATTCTTAACATTCGACTGAAACATGCGCTGCGGAAAAAGTTTCGAGTTTCTAAGAATGACGCCGACCTTACTCGCTTTAAGGCTATGCGCTCTACTGTAAGGCCAATGATTAAAAAAACGCATAAAAGGTACTTATTGAGGGTCGAGGCGGCCTTGCCTACGGTAACTTCAAACCCTTTTGTCCTCACACTCCCAATTCTCGTAATCCCACTCAATCTATCCCTTCGTTTATCATTTTTGCTGACTCCACTGACAACTCCCCACAACAATCCTGCGATCTTCACTGCACCTACTTCCCTCCCGAGGAGAAGACCGCTCGACTCTCTACGCCTCTTCTAACTGCAGACTGTTCTGGTCATCTCTCCTTCGTTGAGTTCTTCATTGATAATATTGACCCCAATGTCGGACCTTCCGCATCTGTGACTGTCGCCCTCTTGAAGTTGTACAATGCAAATTCACCCGAACCCTCTTTTACAAAAAGAGCTTTCCACGGGTTGACTATCCGACTGAGGACAATATGTAATAAGGAATTTGTTTTCTGTATACTGTCTTCATTAAATATCATAAATAAATAAAACCATGCTGAGACATGTTGTTCTTAAAAAGTATTAGAGTTGATTTCACACTGGCGGGTGCTAGACGAAGTCTCATTGTCAGATCACCGATACATAGAATTCAACAGGTAGTCAGTCTGCAATACAAAGACGGAATCCTAGGAAAACGGATTGAACAAAGTTCAATGAACATCTTGGCAATAAAGTGCAGACCCTAGACGACTAAGGTCTTCTTTGGCACTTAAAGATGAATTGGAAACTCTGAATTGCGCACTTTTAGAGTACTATGAGAAGGTTTGTCCTATTTCCCGAGGTCAAAGCGATAAAACGGTTCCTTGGTGGAACTGGGAACTGCAAAAATTTAGGAAATCAACCAGGCGACTTCAGAATCGGGTTTGCAAAAGTAATAAGGAAGATAACTGCTTAAACTTCCGGAACTCACAAAGTGAATATAAGACGCTCGTTAGGTGTTTAAAACAAGACTCCTTTAGAGCGTACTGTGAGGAACTGGAAGGTGAAAGGGAGACTTCAAGGCTATGTAGAGTCCTTAAAAGGAATGAGTCGGCCAAGTTGGACTCTTTTAGAAAACACGAACTTCAAAGTGGAATCAGTACAGACCCTCCTGGAAGTACACCATCCGGGAGAACGGGTGGGAGAAGTGGTAGGGGAAGAGTTGAAGGTTTGTGCAACCCATTCAATACACGCTCAAGCTTATGCCGATGACGAGGCTGCGCCTGTTGCTGATTGAGATCTTGGAATGGTGTGTAGAAATATATAACGTGCCGATGATCCGATTGGCAGTTGGTGCTGAGGTACTCTTTCAGTTAATCCAAATAAAACCACAATGGCATTATTTACAAAAAGCAGAAAACTGGCTGAGCTTTCCTCCCAGGGATGCAATTCTCCGAAGAAATGAAATATCTGGGCGTCACCCTCTTTGAAAAAATCATGGAGAGATAAAGTTGAAACGAGCACTCACAGCTAATGGGCTGTGCAGACGGATATTTGCCTTGACATGGGGGCTCAGGCCTCATGTGGTAAATTTGATATACGTTGCTATCATTAAGCCGATGTTCGCTTATTCATTTGTAGTGTGGTGGGTTAAGATGAGACTAAAAGGTTGTCACCTTTACGGTGACTGCAAATTTGCCCTGTAAAGAACTGTGTGTCCGGGTATTACCAGTGCCATCAAAATGCATTCTTCAATTTGAGTGATTGACGAGCAGTTGAAGGGTAGGCGCATCGCAATCTGCAGTGAAAGCCAGGCTGCATTGAGGGCGTTGAGTAGTCCTTTGATCACCTCGAAAATAGTTCGCGAATGCAGAAAAAGTTTAAACTCTTCTTCTATCTGAGTGTAATTATGCGGTGTTTACAGTTATTAATTCTCTGAAATAATAAAAAACTTGTTGTTTCTTTTTCGTTCATGTGGATATCTATTCTTGCAAATACCGATATTTCGGGAACCACTTGTCACATCAGTGCTAACAAGAACTTGTAGAGAGTAATGAAATCTCGGATGCTTTAGCAAAAGAGGGTTTAATCTTCTCCATGCCAGGACGGGAACTAGCATTCGGAGTATCATTAGCATTGGCTAAGGCTGTCTCAAAAACTGGGAAACAAGCTTCCCACAATTTCAAGTGGGAGAGCCTAAATGCTGCTAGACACATCAAACTTTTCCTGCCAGAACCGAACATGCGTACCGCAAAATTTCTTCTGTCGAAAAGCAGAAGGACTTGAAGGAGTATTGTTCGCATTCTGGCAAGCCATAATTCACTAGCTGGACACATGTTCAGATCTTCGGTGCAGATGCTCTCCAGTTGCGACGGGTAGCATCACATCCATTAACGGAAATCCTGCGATATGTTAACGAATCTGGGATATTCCGTTAGATGCGATTGTCGAGTACAATGGGCCACCACGGCCTGAGTGATCAGAAACTATAGTTTCTCCCCCACCACACACACACACACCCTTAATCAAATTGATGACATGCTAATCGAAGGCCGCGAACTCTCAGTCTTGATGATCATGATGATGTCGGATCGTTATCTTGTTGGAATGGTACTCCACGCTCGTATTATTATTATAGCACGTCAAATCTGCCTTGACAATCAAGTGAAAATGGACACTGAAACCATCCATAACAAAGTCCTTCTAACATATGTAAGGGGAAAATAGATGCTGAAATAACCGCAACTAACGCAGGTCTTTGGGATGAAGCATCGACAAATGATCTTCACAACCACCTAAAGAACGTTATCATTGATACGGCCACAAACATATTTAGTCCCAATCCCAAGAAAAAGTTCTAGCGAATGGTTCGACGATGAATGTAAGTCAGCAACAAAACGGAAGAATTCTGCATAAAAGGCAATGCGACCATCTCAAAGAAGACAGGTTAAGTAATTTGATGAACTACTAGATAACCAAAATATCGACGAGTTGGAGGTCCCATCAATAGAAAACGAAAGACAAATACTGTCATCGCCAAGCATGGAAGAAACTGTTCGTGTAGTTCATCGGCTCAAGAATCATAAGTTGCCAGAAGCAGATGGAATTACAGCCGAGCTGGTGAAATTTGGAGCCGAGCAATTAAACCAAGCTGTTCAGCAACTTATGCTCAAAGTTTGGGAGAGCGAATCAATGCCAGATGTCTGGTAGTGAGGTATTAGTGCAACGATCACGGAGATATCAGGTTGCTAAATACAATCTATAAGATTTTGCCGGCTATGCTGCTAGGTGGGTGGTATGGGTAGGTAGTATAGGTCCAGGGGCGAAACGTGGATTGGTACCCACGATGGAGCATAAAACCTGGGAAATGCCTGCTGAACCAACACCAAAAACTCTACTACCAGACCCAATCTCCACCTCCACCGCTGGGAGCTCTTTCTTAACGAAAAGCTGCAGACGGAGAAAGATGAAGGCGAGTCTCCCGCGCCTAAAAACGGGACAAATTGTACCAACTGGTCCTCCAGGTTGGGGGTTGGGTAGGGCTGACAACCCTACACGGAAAACAACCTGTTACGAAGCCACAACAGGAGCCTCGGATAGGACGGATTTTAAAACGACGGACCCGGCAACGATAATGGAATAACGATTTGCGCATTTGCTCATGGAACGTGCGCTCCCTGTACAGAGATGAAGCTGATGAGCAGCTAGCCGATACCCTGTCCCAATATACGGCTGGTATAACAGCGTTGCAAAAGATGCGATGGACAGGGACTGGTTTCCTGGAGAAGAGTCGCTACACCATATATTATAGCGGTCATCCAGTAAACCATGTGCTCGGAGTAGGTTTCTTAGTCAGCCAAAAAATGAAACCTGCTGTTATCGGTTTTGAAAACATAAGCGAATGGCTATGCACTCCGCGCTTGCAAGGCAAGTTTAGAAATATAAGCCTCATAAACGTTCACGCCCCTACAGAGGAGACTGCAGAGTCGGAGAAGGAAACCTTCTACGAGGCAGTAGAACGAACCCTCGAAGCCTGCTCCAGATTTGATATTAAAATCATACTTGGGGATTTTAACAGCCAAGTAGGAAAGGAGCCCGTATTCAGGCGATACGTTGGCTCCCATAGCTCACACGAAAAAAAAAATGATAACGGACAGCGGACTATTCAATTAGCAGGGTCACACGAAATGGTTGTTGGAAGTACCTGGTTTGCGCGGAAAGCGGTCCACAAACATACGTGGGCCTCCCCAGACGGGACCACTTTCAACCAAATTGACCACGTGTTGATCGAACGCCGCCACCACTCAGCCTTGATGAATGTCAGAACATATAGGGGGGCCAATATAGACTCGGATCACTATCTCGTTGGCATGGTGCTTCGAGCTCGAATAACAACACCGCCCAGAATCCTCTCTGACAATCAGGTGAGAGTTAACGCTGAAGCCATCCACAACCCAGTCCTCCGCGACACCCATAAGAGGGAAGTGGATGCCGCAATAACCGCAGTCAACAGAGGTCCTGGAGATGAAGCATCAACTAATGATCTTCACAACCACCTGAAGAACGTTATCATGGATACGGCCACAAACACACTTGGCCCCAACCGCAAAAGGAGTCGGAACGGCTGGTTTGACGATGAATGTAAGCTAGCAACGGAACGGAAGAATGCCGCATACCGAGTAATGTTGCATTCTCAAAGAACGCGGGCACGCGCAGAGACTTATCACGAACTCCGTCGAGCGGAAAAGCGATTTCACAGACGGAAAAAGGAAGCCTGGGAGAACCAACAAGTCTGTGAACTAGAAAAGTACAGGGAGCAACCGCACCACCGCGGAGGTTTTACCAACAAGTCAGCAGGATGAAGCCTTATACACCTCGATGCTCATCCTCCCGAGACAAAGAGGCAAATCTGATTTCTGACAGAATGGGCATATTAGAGCGATGGGTTGAGTACTTTGATGAGCTACTGAACAACCAGAACATCGGCGAGTTGGAGGTCCCACCAACTGAAGACGACGGACAAATACTGCCACCACCAAGTTTAGGAGAAACAGTCCGTGCAATTGATCGGCTAAAAAATCATAAGTCGCCAGGAGCCGATGGAATTACAGCCGAATTGATTAAATATGGAGGCGACCAGTTACACCAAGTGGTTCATCAACTTGTGCTCAAGGTATGGGACAGCGAATCAATGCCTGACGATTGGCAACGAGGCATTATCTGTCTCATACATAAAAAGGGAGATATCACACAGTGCAGCAATTATAGAGGTATCACGTTGCTGAGTACCATCTATAAGATATTCTCCACTATCTTGCTAGGCCGGATAGCCCCATACGCCCAGAACATCATTGGCCCATACCAAAGAGGCTTCACTCCAGGCAAATCAGAAACAGATCAGATTTTCTCTCTGCGGCAAGCGATGGAAAAACTGTTCGAATATGGACAACAGCTGAACCATCTGTTCAACGACTTAAAAGCCGCCTATGATAACATAGCCAGGGTAAAACTGTACACGGCCAAGAGAGAATTCGGTATCCGGACGAAATTAATAAGACTGACTAGGCTGACCCTGATCAATGTGCGAGGCCAGATAAAAGCAGCAGGATCACTCTCAAGACCATTCGACATCAACAACGGTCTACAACAAGGGGATGCGCTATCATGCGTCCTCTTTAACCTGGCCCTCGAGAAAGTGATCCGTGATGCTGAGGTAAATGCAAGAGGTACGATCCTCTTCAAGTCCACCCAACTACTGGCCTATGCTGACGATATCGACATCATGGGAAGAATCACCCGAGACGTACAAGCTGCCTTCATCCAGATCGAGCAGGCGGCGCGAGATCTTGGGCTGCACATCAATGAAGGCAAGACAGAATATATGGTGGCAACGTCAGCACCGAAGACGAATCAACCAACATCAAACCGCACTGGTCAAACACAAACACGAAGAAGAATAAGGATAGGAGAATACAACTTTGAGACCGTTGACAATTTCTCCTATCTAGGGTCGAAAATCACAACCGATAACAACTACGGTGATGAAATCCGCGCAAGGTTGTTGTCAGCCAACAGATCCTATTTCAGCTTACAAAGACTGTTCCGCTCGAAACGTCTCACCATAGAGTCAAAGCTCTTACTGTACAAGACTATGATCTTGCCAGTCCTCATGTATTCCTCGAAAACTTGGGTTCTTAGCAAGAAGAATTGCGAACTCTTGGCCGCGTTCGAGAGAAGCATCCTACGAAGAATTTTTGGCCCCCTACATGAGGATGGACGATTCCGTAGCCTACACAATGACGAAATCTATGAGCGATACCATGACCGGCTCAATAGGTTACGGTGGGCGGGTCACTTAATCCGTATGGATGAGGATGATCCCACCCGGAAAGTCCATAAGGCCAATATCTATGGTAGAAAAAGAAAGCGAGGCAGACCCTGCTTAAGATGGAGCGATGGTGTAGGTCAGGACGCCAGACAGCTTTTAGGGATATCGAATTGGTGGACCTCGGCGCAAAACCGGGATGTCTGGAGTTCCTTATTAAAGGCTGGCCTAGACTGGATACCGGTTGTTGCGCCGTTGATGATGATGATGCTGCTAGGCCAGATAGACCAATTGCGCCACAGCATCATCGGTCTATACCAAAGAGATGTCACTTCACCCAAATCCGCAACACTAGATCTTCTCTGTGTGATAGGAGACGGACGGCTGTTCAAATATGGCCACCAGATCTTCTACCATCTAAACCCGATTTAGACAAGAAGATGCCCTATCATACAACGTCTTAACTTGGATGTAAATCCGAGTAGCACTATCCTCTTCAAGTGCACTCAAGTACTGGCTTATGCTAATGATAGGGACATAATCGGAAGCACAATCCGAGATGAATAAACAACCTTAATCTGAATCGAGCAGGCGGTACGAAAGGTGGAGCTAGACATTAAGCAAGGTGCTCAAAATTATCGCCACTTCCACGACCGATTTGCTTCTTAGAATCTAGATAAAGCCGGACGGATTCAAGTACTCTGGCATTAGAATTCACCCTCCCTTCCTCTGTGACCACCGTGGCATCCTCAAGCTGCATGGAAAGTCCGACTTCGTTTCATGTGGTGTTAGATAGACGCTGAAAACGTTATCCATAATCAATCTGGCTATCCATCCAAACCAATCCATTATCCATATCCATGGGTCCGAACCCAGATGACAGCGGTTCCTGATGGAGTGAGATGCCATGAAGGTAAGACTTTGTTCCGGAAGTTTTTGCCGTTTAGGATTAGATCAGGTGAATGTTCATGATCAATGATCATATTTGCCGCATCCTTACCTTTTTCAGTTCCGCTCTGCAGGCTAGACACCGCCTCGACCCTATAATATATGTAATGCTCTCACCGGATACGCCAGAATCTATGCAGAGAATACAACCCCCCGTTCCATTGAAAGTTTTCGCTTTGTGAACTACGTTCCGCGCTATGCCCTCCTGTCACATCTCCAGCAGGTTGCAGAAGTGCATCCAGAGCCTAAACTACAGTATTATCATAGTCTTCTCTTATATAATACTTTAAGTCAATTTTCTTTTCAATTGATGAATAATCACCTCATTTTATTATGAAGATTTTTCTTGCACATTCAAATTCTATCCCCTCAACGCTGTCAGTCGAAGTGTGTATTGAATTATAGAAGTGGCAGGTATAACTCACAGAGCTTAGACTTACAAGCTCCTTTAGTGAAATGGGGAATTTACTATTTCTTGTTCCTTTTCGAAAATAAAAAATAGGAATCCATATTTCTAAAATGCAGAAGGAAGCAATATATTTTCCCATTTAGATGATATGGTGTCTCAATTTCCAAGAAGCTCACTCTGCAGGCCTGAATAGATTTCAGGCGTTATGATGGCGAGGCAGAGTGACAACAGCACCCCATGCAGACCCTTTACAGATACACTATACTGGCTTAAGTAGAATCGGGTAGAATTCATTTTACACTTTTTGTGCCCTTTCCGGCGCTATAATGAGGCACTTGTGTTATCCTTCGTATAAGACCGTGCCTATGCTAGTAGTAAGTACTGTCAGCTACATCATATTCTCTCTACCCACCTATTTATTCGCAATTTCTATTTCGACATCTTTTTGCACCGCAGACGTAAAATTTTAGGTAGAGTTTTGTATGTAGTATTCGTTTACGTCGACAACCGACAAGGACTTACACTGCAAAGAATCTTTTTTCCTTAGAATTTATGTAGAACCCCTTGAAATTGTAGTTGGGTCCTTTTGCTCGTGTCGTATGCAGTCATTGTATTTTCCATGTCCATTGTTGCTGAATGTAAGGCAAGCAGCATTTGTTCGAAAGGTTCCGCTTAGAAAAGTTTTATAATTGGTTGTTTTTCGTTCCCTACACTTCGGCCATATGGTCTTTTTGAGATAGTTAAGATGCTGTTGAGAAGACAACTGAAAGCTCTGCTTTTTATTAAATCAGAACGAAAGGGCGAAAGAAAATAGAAATTTTAAAGAAGTTTTCATAACTAAAGATCCGCACATAGCACGATTTTATGAAAATAAAAAATTTCCTGACCTCAAAGGACACAAGGAAAAACAGTTTTTATGTGGATATGAAAACGATGTGAGGGGTGTTTCAGACGAGAATATTCAATACTAGAATTAAGCCTTAAAAGTGAAAATGTAAAATGGAATTATCCAGAGACTGAAATCCTTTGAAAATAGATCGATGGGCTGAAAACATTCTAGGTCAGATCGATGAACTTTCAGGTGGTTTCGAATCAACCAAATATAATAGTAACTATAAGAGAAGTATGTTGATATTGGAAAAACAAGTCGGGAAACCGGAAGCTGGACGTTTCAGGTGTGAAGGATTTTTATGTATTTCTTATATAAACATTTTTCAATGGACATTTGTCCTATTTGTACCTAACACATAATGAATACACACAGCGTATGTGTCAGATAATTTACTTTAGAGTGATATTGACACCCTAAGTCTTAGAATTTACACTGAAGCAACAGTTTTGACCTATTATAATTTTGTTAGTATAATAATAGTGCGATTTCCACCAAATTTAATAGGACCATACTTCTATATATACCCCCTGTATTTGAAGATTTAAAAATTTCATGATCCTAGGATAAACTTAAGGGCAGTCTTATAGTCAATTACTAAAAATTATAGTTATAATATTATCAACTTTATTTGGACAGATGCCGGTATGGAGGGTATCTCGGAGCCTTGGTACCATACATAAGAATTTCCTGATTTTTTTTAGATTTTCCCGTAGGGTAGGTTCTGAGAACGGTTCCGAGAAGGAAATGATCAATTTCACTGCCCTGCTCCCCTTTTTGGCATTTTATGTTGAAATTGTCAGCATTGGAAAGTACTAACCGAAACCTTCCATTTGACTGACAACAATCGTTTCTGAGGGATGTGCGTGTGGCAGACAGATAGTAAACCGATTTTAATAAGGTTTTATTTAAGACAAAATCTTAAAAAGTTGAGCGATAGCTCGAAGTAAAAGAACTTCAGGAACCCTTTGAATATCTAGTATTTATATACATACTAGCATAACCCGGCAGACGTTATTGTGGCTTTGTATAATGCAAAAACAGAGGATTTTCTTCGGGTACTGGAAGAAATGAACCAGTTTGATGATATACCGTCCGCAAGTGTTCGAGGAGTGCGATTAGACTCGAGTCTGCAGGAGCTCATCAGAAGTGGCTTTTCTCGAGAAGCCTCATCGGAGGTTATTAGTACCATGGAAACCGGGATAGCCCTATGAGAGCATTTTCTTCAAAAGAATTCGGTAAGGATGTGTTCTCTCTCGGTTTGTTTGATTTTGGTTGTGCTCGGAGTTACACTGTGAACTTGAGCGCCGTACTCCTTAGTTGCAGCAGAGGTACGAAATAGGCCTCGCATTCTCTGGTATGACTACTGAGCCTGCATTCACCAGAAGCCAGTACCATGGCGCTAGTCACGGCGGAGCTCTGATTGTAGTCGTCAAATCAATCCGTGCATGAGCAGGACCGTGGGAGTATGCCTTCATGCCATGTACTCACGTTAAACCCTCAGCACCTTGAAATTATGTGAAATTATCATTTACAATATTCGTCGTTCCAAACAAGGCATACATTGCATTTCAAAATATGCTGTAAAAAATGTTGGATTCTTGAGTAACTCCAGTAATATGAGTTAGAAATGGCTCTAGTGGCTCAGTTAGTGGTGGCGAATTGGTCTTGCCAGTGGAGCAATACAAGCATTTCTTACTGAAATTTCAAAGCACAATACTGTAAGTACAGTGTAGCTATTGAATCAATGAGGTTATTTTCGCAGATTTTATAATGGTAGTCTTCATCATAATTGAATATACTTTATAAGGATCGTTTCTCAATATTTGATGATCAAATCTGTCTTGAAAGTTAAGCTTCACCACGTTAGGTATCTTACTCTCGGAATTGCATCAGCTTTGACGCTTTTTGCAAGGTTTATGGTTCATACACCATGTCGTTAAGATGTTTTGACACCTCTTAAATTGAAGGCCCAAACTCGCAGGCTATTAAGTTATGCATCTCACTTTTCTCAATAGCGAGCTTGCTCTTCCGATATATCAACAACTCTGCTGGCTGACAGTTGCCGTGCAGATCCAGTTCATCTACCGAAATTTTTGGTTCTTTGGGTGGGATTTTCAATAATTTCAGTCCCAGCTCTGAAGTGGATAAAAAGTTTATTATAGTCAAACCCGATGAAAATTCTTTGCGGTTAGAAAATCGCAGCGGTCAGTTTCCTTAGAAAATTAACGCGCTGCAAATGGGGAATATTTTGATATAATCAACCTTACTTGCTCATCGCAGCGATGATTGCCTTACCAATAAGTTTATTAATGTTACGGAAATAAGACGCCAGATCGTTACAACCGGGGTTGGCAGCCACAATTCTTGGATGATTTAAAAAAGGGACCTTTTTCTTGTTATTGCGTACCCTCTTTATCTCCTTTCTTTAAGGGGTGGCGCCGACAAATCAAACTGTACCATAATAATAACAAAATACCTCCCATTTAAGTCTCAATTACTTTTCAGGGTGAGGCGAACGTTGCAATTTCTCAACGGACTTTGAGAGAGAACATCTTCCGCTTTTTCATAAGTCCTCTCTTTGAGCCGAGAGATAGGAATCAAAGTTAAATTATAGTCTTTTCACATGAAAATAGCAACAATTTGGAGCAGGGATGACCACCGCAATTAATGGGGTTAGTTAGGTAGAGGAGGAACTCTCTCTGCCTCTTGTATAGTTCTTCTTCCTTTCTCTTTTATAAGTAATAATATAATACACGATTTTGGAAAGTTTGAATAAAATCTAATTATGATTAACAAAGTTATAGAAGGTCAAAATTATGTATTTCACGTGAATTTTTCGTACTCGAAGACTTGTATGACGTCATCATCATATAAAGTGAAATTATATGAGCGGCGTAATTGGAGGTTGGAAACACATCAAGGAATATTCATAATTTTTAGGTATATATCATACGAATGGGGAAACGTGCACAGGAAATTTCTTACACAAGATTGACACAAAATCTTTATACCTGAAACGTCTATTCCGGTTTGCTAGAGTATAGATTTGAATTGTTCAATAAATTACTAGCGATCCACAAATTTAGAAATTTAGGGACTGACCTTATGACTACGACCTTCGGCTATCGAAAACTGACTACGATTGGTTTTTTAAATGTGTTGACGCTGCTCGGCAAAGGTAGCGAGGGTCCCCAGAATGCTCGCTTTCTCCAACTCGAGCGATACTCCGATATAAGCTAGACATCTTGGGCTGAAGCGGAGCACTCTGGAGAGCACTCCTCTCCTGCAATTTACGTTTGTTCTCTGCAAAGCCAATTGGTCGCAGACGCGAAACCAGTGTCGCGTTATTTCGGACGGATACGGCAAGAGGCACTCTCTTGATCTGAGAACTGATTTTTGCCAGACTTCCGAATGCAAGATTCTGGTCCAAGTTAAGGAGAATCAGAACTGTATGCACTAACGGAGATTTCCGATATAGTGGAGAGGGATACTTTTTATGAAAAATTACAAGCGTTTCAGGAGAGGCGTCGTAAAGGTGACATTATGATCGTGATGGGTGATCAGAATGCCGAAGTAGCCTCTAACATGATTTTGGCGACCATAACGATAGTGGTGTAAGGTTCACGGATTTCTGCAGTTTCCACCGCCTCAAAAAGTATCACTATCTGGTCCTTTATGTTCACGTGCGTATTGCGTCCGACACTTCTCGCAGGGTATCGTGACCCCTAAAGTTCAACATCAACCGCATGTATGATCCAGCTGTTGCTAGACTGTGGAAGAGTTACCTTGCTGATCGGGTGGCAGATACACTGAGTAATCGCCTGAGAATATTGATGAGCCAGTCGCCATAAAAAATACTCTTTTCTTAAGGACTACGCAGCTCATCGGCTATGTACTGTTAAGTGCAGAATCGTGGAAACGGATTAACAAAAAAATTGAATTTTTTATTGATACGAGTACTGTCATTGGCAAAAGAGGTCGTAGAAAATGCTGACTTAAGAAGTGTATACCACATGTCTTTCAATGGTCATGCAAAATACTTTAACGGCCGACTTCTCCTCCAGGATGATGAGCAGCTGAAGAGGTGGAAAAATCTCCACCTCCACGGACTGTTTCTCCAAGCAGAAGAAAAATCATTTCTTCCGTCAAATTCACTCAAACGGAATAAAACCGCTGGGCTTGTCGGTCATTCCGCAGAGTTGTTTACCGTCTCACCCTCCAGTTAATGCAGATCTACTATTTCCGCTCGTATGGACCACTAAAATAATCCTGGAAAGTATCAAAGAGCATCTCGGAAGCTTACTGGACAGGGAACAGGCTGGTTTCCGCTCGATATTTTTTTGCATTGACTACATCAAGACAATACGGATCACTTATTGAACAGTGCGCGAAGTTTAAATCTTCTGGTCACCTGCTCTTCATCGACTTCAATGAAGCTTTCGAGAGCGTGAACAGGGAGGCTGCAACACCCTTTCGCTGTAATAAAAACTGGGGAAATATGATTTGAACTTGCCTTCGGCATCAGGAATAGCCAACTCAAAACCCTTCAGGGATCGACAAACGATCCAATCGAAAAACGGCGATACACGGAATTTCCTGTACAGACTGCAGAAAAGTATACATCGCATAAATCGATAAACAACAAAAACAAATTTTTTAGTAAAAAAGGAAACGGTTTTGCATTTTTATTATTAGTTATAGAATTCCAATACAAAGCTTTAAACTCATGTGTTCGTTAATATTCATGGCGTCGACAACTGTCTGCGTCATATCTTCGAAGCATGCTGATACTTCATATTTCAAACGAAGAACTCGATCGGCGCAAAGGCGGATAGGATAACTCATACATTAACGAGAGGCGAGCAAAGATTGCTATGTGGAACGCTACCTGACAAAATAAACAACGAAACGCAGTCCCAAGAAACTGTACAATCGCCACTTCTGTTGAATATGCTTATTGACACAACATTGCATGAGTTGCAGGAACTGGGGGTTTCAGTGAGAAACCAGGCACATGGATACGTACCGTGGCTTTTTTCCGAGGGGAGGGACTTTAGCCGGGCCAGAGAGACGCTCTTGATCGTGCTTCTGATGTTAGGGCTAAAATGGTGGAGACCGTCCTCGAGCACTTCTACCAGGTAACTGGTAACTGCAGCGGCCTTTGGAAGGCATACGTCCTAATTAGGATATCCGTGCAGGAGTCCATGTTTTTCACAAGGTTAGCCCAAGAGTGGCATTAAGGCTCAACTTAGTGTCGAGTACATTTGCTGGGAGTATCATCTCTAAGTATACCAGCTTTGCGGAACATGAAGCAAATTCTTCTCAATTCTGCACGCGCCATTTTCGAAACATACCATTCTATTGCCGGTAGGATGCGGTTTGTATGGTGGCGTTTGAAGTCGAGGGAGGACTCTAATTACACTCTCTGGTCAGTAATTAAAACTGCTGGTACACTGAAGCGTGGTGAAGTCCACTCTCGACAGAGGGCCCCAGCAGAAGTTTGGGTGGAGATATCGCTTCAAACCACCGTCTAAATATATTGATGATTACGGGGCAGTACCTGATACCATGCGTGTCTTGCAAAAGGCGAGAGAAGTCGAGATGGATTGTGTAGGAACGATGAGTCGACCAAGGAAACACACTTACGCCTTACATCACGATGGACTATCTGACCCAAGAATTAATGTCCTCAAACCGATATTTCTCTACGGAAATCGGCGAGAATATACGACATTGGTCACTGGTTTGGAAGCTCCCTAAATGTGTGCTTGGAATTGATCCTGAGGCCTTGAAGAATAGCGTACTTGCTAGAAAGTCGGCGATAGAGGGAATCCTGACCTCTACAAAGCGTTATATTGCATCAGAAACTATAATACATTATCTTTTGCAGACACATGTTGAATGTCAGAAGTGAACTGGCTGATAAAGCTCAGATGCCGAAGTTGGTGAGGAGACGATTCACCGGAAAGCAAAAACTGGCTTATGGTCAATGACTACTGTAAACATCCGGTGTTCAAGGAAATACCAGAAGCATTTAATTGCGAAGTAGACGGCAAATAACTCACCATCGTAAGTAAGGCTTCCGTTAAGCTGCTTGGAAAAGAAACTGAACGGTTCGCGTGCAACTTACTTAGGGAATGCCAGAAGTATAGCATCCACCAGCAACTGCTTGGTGGACTGAATACCTGGACAGCCTCTGGGGATCATGTAATCAGGCTGGAGTCATTCGTTTTCGTCCCAGACAAGTAGGCTTTAAGGATCGATCGATGATAGGCGGCCTTGGATAAGAAACGATGGTAGAAGCTCAATATGCATTGCGTTGCACAGTCGAAAAGTCATGTTAGTCAACCCAAACAGTGACAACAGTTACGAAAGATGTTCACATTGCTGTTTCTGAAATGTCTTCTGTGTGTTCTCCGCAAGTCTCTGCCGCTACAAGGCTGCAGCTGTTGGGTGACAAATTGATTTGCTAGTCGCGGAAATTCACTTGCACTTTTCACAATTTCGCGACTCGAGCAATGATTCTTGCTTTGTCGCTGCTTTCCTTTCTTGTTAAAGAGAAGATAGCCAAAAACTTCGGAACAATATTCTACTAACACTTGACACAAACCGCCCGGTACTTATGTGTAATATTTATGTTACATAATCAAAAAGATCGAAATCACCAATGTATGATAAATAACGTAACTTATTTAATGCATTTTATATTTTATATACATCGCCGGACGCGGATGACTTTCCCTTTTGAATGCGGACCCGGCATAAAACCAACCAAAATGGAGCTGACCACATTCACCATCAAGGCAAAGGTACCGAAGCTAAATTGAGGATTGGATTCTTGCAAGAGGACCTAAGCAAGAAAATGGGACCTCCGGCCGAAGATGGCTCCCTGGATGTACACAGCCGTGGTATGTCTCATCCTGATGTACGGTTCGCCCTGGGTCTGCAGTCCTGTCCGGCAGGCGCGTGCAGAAACGTGCTGATAGTCTCAGCGCGACGCTCAAGATGCGCTTCCTTTGGATTCCCGATCATAGGAAC
This sequence comes from Hermetia illucens, assembly GCF_905115235.1. Taxonomy (NCBI): domain Eukaryota; kingdom Metazoa; phylum Arthropoda; class Insecta; order Diptera; family Stratiomyidae; genus Hermetia; species Hermetia illucens. Next base: position 122,768,413 of record NC_051851.1, on the reverse strand, counting down.
ATAAAGGGGAATGGGCGGGCTGATGAATTGACCAGGCGGGGCTCTATTCTTGGAGGTCCTTCGGTGGCCACAGTCTTTGTACTGCTGGCCACTTTTAAGAGTGGAATCTACTCGTACTACTTAGCTGCCGCCGATCTCAGTCTGAGAAGGTTCACCAGTTGCATTAAGAGGATACGGCTCGCCTACAACAAAATCCGATCGCAAGAGCTCTTCTGCCAGACGCGTGCAAATGTGCATAGTCTGCACTGGCCTATAAGGGACCACCGTGCCAGATTTGGCAAACCTTACAATTCGCATTACCGAAGCTGCGCTTGCCCAGCTCTAGCTAGAACCCGGCTACGGACAAAAGGTAAACCATTCTTTGAAGACCTTAGAGAGATCTCTAGCCGTAGTGTGGCAGAGTTGCTTTCCTTCATGTGTGTGTGTGGTGGTCTTAGGGAGTTTGTGCCATCAATACGGCGCACCACCGCAGAATGGCCACTGATACTTACGTCCCTACCAAACTCACGAATCGTTTTCGACGACTTCCTCCTCCTCGGCTTCGAAAAACCATTTTCTGCTGTCAAGATTAGTTTTTCGAAGTCATGGCCGACTCGTGCGTTCGTCACGAAAGCTGCTCAGTCCCCCACAAAACCGAAATGTTATTATATTATTTCCAAAATTGAATAACTCATCAAATTATCGAAGAAGGCGAACGTTTGGAACCTTTTTTTTTTGAACAAACATATAGAGGCAAAAAGTAACTAGCTCGCACTCCCTAGGTGTATGCAGGTGGCTTTTGGATAAACGTTGCTTTCATTTGGCCAATGTTAGGATATACATACACCCATGATGTGGTGGCATAGAGCATTGGAAGAGTTGAATCCAGTTCATGTAAGGCCACCTTCTGATTTTCGGATCCGCATACACCTGCTTAGTGGAAGATACAAATTTTTTTTTTTTTTTTTGTATGGATGGAGGTGGAAATCTTAGAAAGACGCTGCTGCGCCAGGTTGCAGCAGTGTGTGGGATTCACACCCACTAAAACCACCCCCACTCTTCCGCCGCTCCCCGCTGGACCACCGTGAAGTATTACTTCGCGGGGGAGGCTCTGGTTCCCTATACCAGCTCGTCCATGTCACGTCTCCGTCGCTCCGACTTCCGAGCTCGATCCAACTCCAGGAGTTTTGTCTGGACCACGGCTACTGCCTCATTTACCGCCATCCAGTTTTCCTCCGACTTCAACATCTCTTCCACCAGGTTGGAGGGCTCGATGTCCGCCCCCAAGATGCTGTTCAACCTCCTTTTCGGCTGCAGAAATCTGGGACAATGGAACATAACGTGCTCCGGGTCCTGGAGTGTAGCACCGCATTCAGGACAGTTAGGAGACTCGTCCAACTCGAAGCGATGCAAGTGCTTCCTATAGCCACCGTGTCCCGTAAGGAACTGTGTCAGGTGGTAATTCAATTCTCTGTGCTTTCGGTTGACCCATTTGTCGATACACGGGATCAATGTATGGGTCCACCTGCCCTTGTCGGAGTTATCCCATCGTTGTTGCCACTTGCCACACAACTCTCTCCTGATGACTTTTCGGAAATCCGCATTCACCTCGGCTGGATTTGCCTTCCGTTTTTCGTAGAGCCAGTGTGCCTCGCTCACTAGAAGATCTATAGGGACCATTCCTGCGATAACACACACTGCCTCCGTCGACGCCATCCTAAATGCGCTACACACCCTTAGCGCAATTGGCCGGTATGCCGAACATATCTTCCTCCGGTTGGCAGCGTGGTTCAACGCTCCCGCCCAGACAGGGGCCGCGTATAGCAGGATCGACCTCACGCGATGAGTAGCCTGCGAGTATACTTCGGCCCTCCCATGTTAGGTATCATCCTTGCAAGGGATGAGCTGGCATTTGCTGCCTTCTCTGGCGCATAATCCAAGTGTCCCTTGAAACTCAGCTTGGCATCGATCATCACCCCCAGGTATTTGACAACCGATTTTGAGACGACCTCACGATTACCAACCTGGATGGTAACCGTGCTGTTCTTCCTACGGTTCTTAATGAGGACCGCCTCCGTCTTTTCGTCCGCCAGATCCAGCTTGACCATTCGTAACCACGACTTGATGGTATGAATGGCTTCATTTGCATAAAGCTCCACGTCCTCGGGATCCTTTGCAATTGCAACTACCGCCAAGTCGTCCGCAAAACCAATCAGCGTTGTCTCCTCCGGCACGCGAAGGCCAAGCACTCCGTCGTACATTATGTTCCACAGCAGCGGTCCCAATACAGAACCTTGAGGCACACCTGCTGTCACAATGTACTCCTTCGGCCCGTCGTCCGTCTCGTACCAGAGAAGTCTGTCCGAAAAGTAACTCTCGATGAGCAGAGCCAAGTAGCTAGGAACACCCAGTTTGGCCAAAGCGCCCTTAATCCAGCCCCAGTTGGCTGAGTTAAAAGCATTTTTAACGTCCAGCGTCATCAGAGCACAGCATTTGCCCATGGCCATTGCATTTCGAGGCAATTCCACGACCTTTGCTACTGCATCGACCGTAGAACGGGCTCGCCGAAACCCATATTGCCGCCCTGAAAGACCACCCGCAAGCTCGATGAACGGGAGCAGCCTGTTGTATATCACCCTCTCCAACATCTTCCCCATGGTGTCTAAGAGACAAATAGGGCGATATGAAGAGGGCGCGCCGGGTGGTTTTCGAGGCTTCGGTAGCAAGACCAGCTTCTGCCTCTTCCACTGGGCGGGAAACACTCCTTCCGCCATGCACGATTCGAATGTGCTTGCGAACCACCTTGGTCTGGCCTTGACCGCCACCTTCAGAGCCCTGTTCGGAATTCCGTCCAATCCCGGAGCCTTGCTGTCCCCAATACGTCTGCAGATTTCCCAAAGTTCCTCTTCGGTAACATCAGGGATCGAGAAGACGTCCTGCTAAGCTGCCAGTTGGGGTTCTCTTTCGTCCTGCTCCTGCTGCGGGAAAAGAGTTGCAATTATTTGCAACAAGAGCCGTGGGCATGTCACCAGAGGTGATTTTCGCCCGCGGATCTTCTTCATTACAACTTGGTAGGCTGTACCCCACGGATTCGTATTAGCCTCCATGCAGAGCTTCTGGTAGCATTCCCGCTTGCTTCTCCGAATGGCCTTCTTAAGGTTGCTTCGCAGATACCTGTATTCCTCCTCACGCTCCTGGTGCTCCGGCCTTCCCCTTGTCCTGTGGGAAAGTCTCCTCGCTCAGAGACAAGAGGATCTCAAGGCAGCGATCTCCATGTTCCACCAGTAGTCTGGCCTCTTGCCATGGTGCAAACGTCGTCGTGGCATCGTAGCGTCGCATGCTTCGGTTACACGCTGAGACAGCTGTGTGACTCTTTCCACCGCTGTTCCATCCGGATCATGGGCTCCGTCCAATGCGGCCAGGAATGCCTCCTCGTCGAAAGCTCCAATAGACCAGCCAACCGCCTTAGCCTTTCCACCTCCAGAGCGTCGTTGTCTGGTTCCCCGGTTCCCAATGTGGAGGAAGATGGCCTGGTGGTTACTGTGGGTGTAGTGCTCACTCACTTGCCAAGCCATCTCCCTCACCAGTGAAGTGCTAACAAATGTCAGGTCAACGATCGAACCCGACCCTCTTCCTCGAAAGGTGGGCACGCATCCAACGTTGGCCAGCACGATGTCCAGCTCCGCAAATGACTCCAACAGAATTTGACCTCTGGTGTTCGTCGATCGGCTTCCCCACTCCAGGGCCCACGCGTTGAAATCGCCCGCAATCATTACAGGGCTGCGGTCTCTAGCGTCCAACACCAGACTGTCTGACATCTCCTCATATTGTGCTAAGGTTGCACTAGGAGGAGCGTAGCAGCTGTAAATATGGACACCGTTGACCTTCGTCCTTATAAAACCGGCTGCCGGGGGGCCATGAATTCCTGAATTGCCTGTCTTCCGCACGCCCATATTGCGGTGTTGCCAGACGCATCCACCGCCCAAGTCGCACCGCCGTAGTTTCTGTACGGCTCGCAAATAACCGCGACATCGACATTCGACTCTCGAATGGTTTGCGAGAGCAGGTCCTGAGCTGCCTCACAGTGATTGAGATTGATTTGTATCAATCTCATTTGCCTATGCGGTTCAGCTCCCTCCTATATACCGGACATCTGCTGCTTCCCGCAATATGCCGGCCGTCCACGCCCTCTTTTCCACTACATAACATACACCGTGGATCTCCGGTGCAATCTTTGATGAGGTGGCCCTCTTCCCCACACTTCCTGCAACTCCTCGACCTATCATGCTGGCTAGTGCATGCCGCCGCAAAATGGCCGAAATCGAAGCATCTGAAGTATATCTTTAGAGATATTTGCTCCCTGAGCCTGCACACGACCCAACCTACTCTTACCCTGCCCGCGGTAATTAACTTAATAGCTTATTCCGCCGGCAAACTAATAATAGCGGTCTTTGTGCCACCATATGCCTTCTTCATCCTTTTTATGGCACTCTGGTCTATATCGCCAAGGTTGAACTGCTGCTTTAGCGCAGCACAGATGTCCTCCCGTGAGGTGACTTCATCTAGGTCCTTGCATTCAACCACTATCTCCTGTTTCCGAGCTCTTACCTCAGCTTCCTCTCCAAGTACACTTTCCACCTTCCCGCGGAAGTTATCGGTCGACTTGTCGGCGGATTTATTTAACTCCAGCATCAGATCCCCTCTCTGTATTCGCCTGATACGACTCACACTATCCCCCAAATCCTTCAATTCCGGGTCTGACTTCACCTTTCGGAGGATGTCGGTATAGGACATATTTCCCTTCTTGGAAATAATTATTATTTCCGAGCGGAGCTTCTTTTTGTCCTTTTTCCTCTTGTTGCTCACCTTAGTCCATTGTTCGGGCCTCCGGGCGTTGGTTTCTTCCACTTTTGTAGGTGTTGTGGCTGCAATCGTGAGATTACCGACTTTCGCGGGGACTCTCGCCGGCTCCGCCTTCTTTGGTGAAGAGGCTTTTTTCTTCTTCGGGACTTGCTGTGGTCCAAGAGGCTCGTTGGTACCGTCTCTAGCCCGTTTTCCTGTCTTCCCGCCTGCTTTATCACGGGCCTTGTTTCCCTTGTGACCTTGCCAACTGACTTGAATGCCTCTTATCAAGGCTCAAATATTGTGGTGGATATTCCGCCTCTCCTTGATGAACTCGCACAGTTTATTTATTCGTTCCCCGAGAGTAACGAACGCCATTCCGGTATGTTCCCGTTTGCTTTCGCGCCTTGCGCCACAAGGAATGATCTCGATTAAGGGACTATTCGTATTTCTTTCAGAGTCCCGCGACGAATCTCGACTACCAAAACGAACCATTGTTCTCGGTGGTGATCTCCCAAGCTTCGAACTCCTCCTAAAAGGATCCGGTGTGGACCTAATTTCCACTCCACCATTATCTCTTGTAGCATTAGATGCCACAGTAGCCAAGTTTTCCACTACTGAGGCAATGCGGTCGTTGGATATCGACGGCCGGGAGCCCGCTTGCTCACTCCCAAAAACCGCCGGCACTGGGTTTCCAAAGCCCTGCACCGTAAAAAAACTACTTTTCTCCTCTTCCATATTTGGTTTAATTTGTCCTTCCCATAGCCAATTTTTATCCACCGGTGGGCGTTTACTTCCCACCTACCCGGCCTGCGCATAAGCATGCCCATACACGCACATCTCCGGATGCGTGCATGTGCATGCCCATGACACATTCGCCGAGCGTTCCCTTATCCGCACGAAGGGACGCGCCTGATGGGAGATTCGGCAACTCCACACAGGGGAAGATACAAATTTAGCCTCAATCTTACTGGGATTGACCAGAAGACTGCGTGATAGGGTATAACGTATTTAGGTCTTCTAGATTGATGGCTTTCTTTGGAATAATACACAACGATCTCTCCATTGATCACTTTACAAATCATTCAGGAATGTAAAACTAGTTGGAAATCTATACATACAGAAAGCATATGATATAACATGCAGCATAAGGGGAAATGAAGTTTAGAATACCTTAGCAAAAACGGGTTCAATCTCTCCCATGTTGGAACCAGAATAACTGAAGATGTCATGCGTCCATCACTTCATTTAGTCTCATTAGAGATGATAGTATCACATCCTGCGTGGCGATCTGGAATATTTCGTTAGATGATGATGCCCAGTACCGTGAACCCCCAGACTTAAAGACTGACTCCTTTTCCCCACCCTACACACACATGTTCATGCCAGATGCCAACAGTGAGTAGTGACATGGTAGGTTAAAATAACACCAAAATTCCTCTACTGAAGTCACCATTAGCTTCAAAAGCTGACCTAATAAGCCAATATATGTTTGAGTCTAATTTTCCCTTTTCAATACTCCTTGTTGTGAAACTTAAACCGAATCCAAGAGCGACCTAGTTACCCTGTGCCAACAACTGAATAACAATCTCCTTTCAACAGGTCTCGCTTAGTAATTTATTTATTATATCACACAAATACGTACGGTTTTAAGCGTCATTTAATCCCAAACACTCCTATGAAATATGATAGTATTTTGTCGCATATCCACATAGAATTAATGGGTCATTCCATTGACTTTGACCGCCTCGTAAAATATCTGTCGCCACCCCAATCATTTTAATTCATGCTGAGCTCAGCGCAAATCCCCAGGTGAAACCAGAAATGGAAAAGAAAAACAAAGAGTTCTAACCGGCAGTCGAAAAGCCCCAAAGCCAAAATGGAGAAGGCGCATGGAATAATGAACCTGGGCTAATAATCACAGAGTAAACTTACACCCGACAAGTAGTGGCCGTATGGGAGGCGATAATTCCGGGATACTATAGAATTCTAATCACGTTTCTCTTTTAATTTAGCCCACGCTGTATTAAGGGTGTTCTCCAGGACTATGTTGGGATTCGGAGAGGCCAGGCAGCCTGCTCACTACTTGGTAAAATTGCAAACATATGTGAGGGTTTGCTGTCGAGACGGGACCTGCTTTTGTTAATAGCGGATGTCTTCAGGTGTGTACATATAGGTGCATACATGTTTCGAATTCTGTAGTGGAGGAATATCCACTGCGTATAATCGGAGATTTTCCAGGTGTTACTGTGAAATTACGAGCCAAACGCTAGACGCTTGAAGAATAAATCGCAGACCCACAAAGTTTAGGCTACTTCCTTATTCAATCTCGGTCGTGCTTCTTTTTGCCACCTTATAAAATCTTTGAGTCCAGGAAGTAATATCCTGGATAACACTCAACAAAGGCCAGAACAAAGCATTACATTATGAAAAACACGAAGAGAATCGAGCGAGCAGATACTCATCCAGAATCTGTCTCAGGAAGGACTTACATATAATACAGGTGAAAGGAAGCAACGACAAGTAAATTCATTTCGGCAGTGCTTCCAAGCCTTAATTGAAAAGTCAATACAAGACTCATTACCGGGCGAATTTAATTACAAGTTCTAACTCACTTAGGAATAGAACGAAGTGGAAGGTGATATGTATGATGATGACGACGATAACGATAAGGATAATGACTAAGGCTTGAAGATGAATACAAATTCATTCGTGATTACGTGGAGTTTGGTGCTGAGCGAAGCGAACCGCCATGTGCGTTATATTTTCGCTACGTCCTGCAAAGCTCGCTCCCGATTTGGTTCGATTCGATTCCTTCGTCCACTTCAGACTGATCCAGCTTTTCATACTTTCCGTGCAAACATCATTTTCATGAAATAATTACCGAAGCAATACCTGTAACCGTAGCCTGGTACAAAGTGAAGCGTCGTGAAGATGTCACATCGACCCCGTCTCCAATCTGCCGGAGTGGAAGAAACATGAAATATTCAAGAAAATATCATCACGCTATTATTGCGTTAGTAAGCAAGGACACGGCAAGGCTCCGAGGTGAATTTACACCGAAAGGGGATAAGGATAATTAAGTTATGACAAAGATGCTTCTTAACAAATTTATTTTGTCGTATACAACATTATTTGAATGGCGCATTCTACGGAAGTGAATTGCAGAGAATGTCTTCTTTAGACGATAAGGATCTTCTGAGTGGGAATTCCTTCTGCTTGTTGCTCTAGCAAGGAGTACAATTACGAGATGTAATGAGTTTTTATGATTATTTTAGGTCACATGAGGCTGAGTTTTGAAAGAATTGATTCAATTTCGGGTAGAAGAATGGGTTACAATATAATCACTGGGAACAATAGACATTGCTCGCAATATAAGTGTGGCTCATTTAGAGAAGTGCGGACTCTACGACGGGTGGGGCAATGGCTATTCATTAAAGTGAAACCTTAAGATTATGGGTCATTCAGGTTTTAAAGGGTTTATATAAAAAAGTTAATTTGAATCGATTTAATATAGTCCGTCCGTTTATTTATAGGCGTATTATAACACTTCATTGTAATAGGTTTTGGTGGGAGAATGTGGCTCCAATTTTGTGTTTAGTTTACATTCAACGCGATATACTTTTATATTTAAATTATTTTTAGCATGATCATCAGGCTCCTCATAGGACGCCACTTTGTCGTGGAGGGGGAACCCGTAGTAGTTTACTATAACATGGGGTTTGTTGGGTTTCTAAAACGGGTGAAGATTGAAGCAACGGATTGTAACTCTCCAAGTGGTAGGGAGTCACAGACTTCGAACCCACCCACGACTTTGATCAATAAAGTCGTGGCCGAGGCATGGATTCTGTTCCCCAACGGGAAAATCTGTGGAAGACATGCTATCCACTTCAGTAGCAAGCCTGCACCCAGTGTCTACGGCGAAGTGAGGCAGAAAGGAGAGTACAGCAACTCCCTTAATGGGAGAAACTGGAAACCTGACTACGAGCGGCCGAAGAAGCTTGGGCAGAATGAATCTTCAATCCCAAAGGGGAGGGGATTTCAGGCTAAATCTTGGCTGTGAGAACCTTCCCTTCCACCCCTACCAGGAAAAGAGGCTGCCAGAGAAGCTGACGATGTGAATGCAACTGATGCATTACCGGTATGTGGAAATGGAGCGGCTCCCAAACGACGACAGCGGAAGCTACTTGAAAGAAGGCGAAATTTCTTGGGAATGAGGACCTTGGCGTTGCTATACCACCAGGTGTGGTGATATACACAGAAATTCGACGCAAGAAGACCGATTTTTCGGCGGAAGGTGAGGACAAGCTTTTAACTCCGGTGAGATCGACGCGCCCCCAATTACCAGCGGTTTTTGAATTAGACAACAGTTGTAGCTACAAGCCTAAAAGCTAGTGGAATTAACGTGCAGCATGCCAAAGCTTCTTCCTAGCTGCTGGCAGCAAAGCTGGTAAAGTTGTAGGACTGTCGTTATATATTTCCGGTTCGTTTCTTCGATGAGAGATCCTCGAGATCGAAGTCCTGCGTCCTGATGTCAAAGTCGTCAGAAGTAGCCATGTTGGGATAATTCTGTTCGCAAGACTTCATTGCGGTCAAATTACAATAGGTTAACAACGAAAGGAAAAAAGTCATAGTCGCCTTTGCTTAGTTATGCTTTGATTCTTTGTCTCCTCCGCCGACGCAAAAACTATGGAATCTGGTAGTGTGCGCCGAATCAAGTGGCCTTGAAATCTTAATAGGTTATGATGTGAACACTCAGCTTGTTTGCTGGGGTAGTAAAAACTGCAATCCTAGAGGAGAGACGCTGTTTGATCTTATCACTTCAGCTGGTCTGATGACCGCGAACGTAGAGTGCATTCAGCACTATGGAGAGTCCTTAAAGAGAATGGGTCGGCCAAGTTGGACTCTCTTAGAGAATCGGATGGAACTTTCCGGAAGTACACCATCACGAAGAACAGGTGACAGAAGTATGAGGAAGAGAATTGACGCTTTCTGCAAAAATTTGGCCATAAAAATTTTACAAGGGAAATTGGTACACTGAAAGAGCTTTGGTTACATGGAAAAGTGAGAACATGCATGTATGGTATCTATCCAGCGATGTTAAAGGAGGATTTCGAGCACTTAGAGCAACCTCTAAAAAATATTTTGGAGGACGTCTTGCTCTGGGTTATGTAGCTACCTCTTGGCAGAACGTGAAGATAGTCTTCATACCTAAACCATAGATCCACAGAAGTTCAAACAAGTCAACCCAACATCATTTTCGCTGGATCATCTGGGGAGGCAGGTTAAGCATCACACAAGCGAATAAGAAAACCGATACGCTCACCAGCGTGGAAAGTTCTGTGAGTGTGGCCACTCTTTGCATTCAAAGATAGAGGACCCAACTCTGAAAGGTGACTACGCAATGGGAATGTCCGTGGACATTGAAGAGGCGTTAAACTGTGCGTTTTTCCAGAAGCTTTTTGATGCCGCCAGAGAGTTTGCGTTCGCGAAACGTGAATGATGTGGAGGGAGATTGTTGTGCGCTGAAGTGGGTATTGATCACTACCTGAGCAGAGGGGACTGGGAAAGGCTGCCAACAAGGACGTGTGCTATCGCCACATTTGAGGAGTATGTTGATCGACTTAAACGGGTAATAGACGTCGGGATCTGGAAACACAGAAATATACAACGCACCGTTGATTCGATTGACAGTTGATTCTGTGAAGGCAAATATGAATACAAATATGAATTTTTCACCATAGATTTAGTATGTCTTGAGCGTACATAGTCATTTTTTCAGCCCGATCGCATGGTTGGTTATTGAAATACAGACCAATTTACATTCCAATCTCCAAAAAAGGTTCTTTCTGCTGCCACGCTAGAGGGCACTACGATCATCTTAAAGAAAAAATGTAAATGGCATTTTAACGTACAGACTTAACTACAGTCCGCAAACTAGGATTATAAAAAAATATTGAAAACTAAACTTTTTGTGAATTTTGATGATTTTTCACGGCTTCTTCAATGAATAAAAAAAAACTACTGAATGAATCGGAATCATCCTAGTTTGCGGACCATAGAAATATGTTATAAATAAGTGGTGAAAATTACAAAGAATTTTTTGGGATAAATTTTGGGCTATGGTGGCAGCCGAGAAGAACGCATTTAAAAAGTAGAATGCGATTTTCAGCCATCAAACTTTAACTGACCATTAATCTGCTATACCTAGCCCATAAACCTTAGGTTTCTTCAAGAGACACATGTACAGCCTTGGCTTCAATTCTTGTCCTTTTAGCGAAGTCATTTGAACGTCATTCGGACCGATAAATACAAGCTTTATTACGATCGACATAAATCTGGCATGTGACTTATCACGTGTTTAACACTATAATTTCCGAACGACACCGAATATCAAAAAATCACCTTGCGCATATATTCTACACTATATCTAGTTGCAATTGATGCCAAAAAAAAATCCATTCCGCGGATCCAACACATGGGATGACAACTTGAGGCATGGATAGGCTATATAGCCACACCTTTTACCTCGCCATGGCCACATGGCCCTCAGGCGGTAATGTCGATACGCGTTACTATCATTAGGCCGATGTTCGCTTATCCATCCGAGGTGGGTTAAGGCGAGACAAAAAAGTTTTTCACTGTGAATTAGCCGGTGCTCAGAGGTAGCGGCGAGGAAGACGGGGCGGCAACCCTATTGGCCAAACCAAAACCAAGTGGTCGAGGAGAACCTCCATAGTGGTGGCACCGGGAGACGCTGTAATCACTTTGGTTTGCCGGCCGTGATTCAGTAGGCGAATGCTCCAAAGACCTAATCAGACCTAATAGGCGATCAGACCCGAGTCTGCACAGGGACTCCTCTGAAGTGGCAAATTGGTCACGAAACCTTACCAGGGGTATACTGGTACCATGGGAACCGGGAAAGCCTCACATACTTTGGGTGAACTCCTGTTGTATGTGAGGACAGCTCGGTTATTTGCGGTTGGCCCCCTAGTCGGAGTTCCATGGTGGTTGTGGTTATGCTCAAGCGAGAAGAGACCTTCGGGCCTCGACGTGGTGTTGCGTATCAACACGGGTGCCGTACTCCATAGTTCGGTAGAGATTTAGGTAATTCTTGCATCCACCAGTATGAATGCTAAGCCGTGCACTTGCTATAGACTGGTACCGTTGTTGCTTGTCTCGGCGGGGCTCTGATTGTGGTCACAAAATCAATCCGTGTCTTAAGAGGACCGTAGGATTAAGTTTCACGACAGGTGCCTACGTAAAACACTATGGGCTTCACTGTGAATTAGCCGCACTGCAAAGAACTCTGTATCTGGGTATTACTGATGCCACGAGCACAACATCCGGCGGAGCGCTACTTAGTTTGTAGTCCTTGGATATATATACAAAGCATTGCAATGAGTGCCGCTCATAGACTAATTCGCTTATATCTATGAAGAAACAATAGTTGTGAGGTGTACAGAGCGTTGGAAGGGTTATTCGCAGAACCGAATCTAAATTTTACAATGTCTTGTGATTCTCGGACCCCCATTCATATATTTGGGAGAAGATATGAAGCTATCTTGAAAATTGTGAAAATTGTGAAGTCCCAGAAGAAACTCAAAAGCGGATCAACGTTAGTAAGTACACAGGAGGAGTGGACTTTTCATGTATGGTTCTGAGTATTGGCCAACTATAAAAGACAATAAACGGCGTCTTGCGGTTATCGAGACGAAGATGTTGCGTTGGACTAGTGGCGTGACACGTTTAAAGTGGGGATATTCGCGATCGCTATGGGGTTGCACGGATCGTGGAAAAATTGCGAGAGAGGCGTCTTCGATGATATGGTCACGCAATTCGTGCTAACGAGAATTCACTTGCCAAGATTGGTCGAAGTCGATGGTAAAAGATCAAAAGGCCGAAACAACGGTAGCTTGATACGCTGGATGGAGATTTAAAAGCTTCGAGATTGCACCCAGATCAGGCATTCGATAGAGCCAAATGACGAAACCGATCACGACGAGCCGACCGCGCTTGTGAACGGAACGAAGGCTGAAGAAAAAGAAGTAGGCTTTTCCTTTGGGATAATTTGCAACCGCCTTTCAGGTGATTGACGAGCGGCTGAAGGGCAGGCGCATTGCAATTTGTACGATAGTCAAACTGTACTGAGGGCGTTAAAGAGTTCTTCGATCACTTGAAAAATCGTTCGGGAATGAACTCTATTTCTAGATTCAATACGGATATCTGATCATTATGGTCTAGAGGGAAATAAAATCCCGGATGGCTTAGTAAAAGAGGGGTGATTTTCCCACCGGTCCGGAACGGAACCAGCGATTGGAGTGTCAATAGCGTTGGGAAATACTGTTATCAAATGCTGGGAACAAGCTTTCCATAATGGGAGGTGGGAGAGCCTTAATATTGCTCGACACACCAAATTTTTGCTGTCAGAACGTAACCAACATACTGTAAAGTTTGTCCTATGGAAAAGCAGAAGTATTGTGGGCATTCTGACTGGCCATAATTCACTAGTTTGCCATATGTTCAGAATAGAGATTTTTCAATATGATGTATGTCCAATCTGTAATGAGGGAGCGGAATTCACGGAATATTTTCTATGAGAGTGTTTCCGCAAGGAAGTGAGTAGTATCGCAACCACAAACAGAAAACCTGCGATACATTTCGTTACACTGAGGAATCGAGTACAATGGACCACTCGGGTTTGAGTGCTCAGAACCATTGCCTCTCCCCGTCTCTCTCATAACCAGAAGCTCCAAATATTGAACTCCAGTGAATTCGTATGACTCGATTGTGTAGCATTTAACAAAAACCTGTTATGCATATATATTATACTTCCACAGAAACGTTTGATTTCATTATTATACAACGTTCATTTATATTCAAACCGTAGCTCTAGAACTGGACTGACTCTCAAGGCGGACCTCCGGTCGTTTTATACCTCACCGAAGATTCCAGTAACGCGAATAATTTGCTAGACAACTACTTTGCTACTTCGATACGTGGCTTCTTACTAACACCCGAACCATCTATTATCAAGTGTTCGAAATAAATATTCGCCCGTCTTTTATAAAAATTGGCTAATAATCTTGGTTTTCGTCATTCATTCATGCATTTCGAATCTCCAAGATATACATATGTTAAGAAAACTACACAAAGGAGATTCGTTTCCCGGCGCAGTGCTTGATTTTGTACGGTGGAAGAAAATCATTGTGGATATCCGAAGGCCTTCGGTACATGTATGAGAAAAATTCCGCGCATTTGCTCTGGTGATGTATGTGACGCAGGGCATTGTTGTGGCCGCGTGGTTGCGAGAACAGCTGTTTATGGTTTGCCACATGGGATGGGGAAATACACACAAGAAAACCATCCAGGCGTATTCAACACATAAAGACATGGACCACAAAGGCCAATTAGCTCGTCCCCACCGCGTGAAAACCCAATGACACTTGCTCCTCCTGTGTTTAGTCTTCTTGACATATGTACATTTTGCAAACATAATGATTATGCTCTTTAAGTATTTCCTTATGTAAAAGCGAATATCACTAGAGAACAGACCTACATACATATTGATCTGAATTGGAAATTCTCAGGTGATTCTATATAGTAAGATACCATTATTAAGATTATTTGGGCAGATATGGCAATGGGATACGTTTTGAGGCCTAGGTTTTATACAGATGCATTATCGTGATATTTCTCAGATTTTTCGGTTGCATAGATTCTCAGAACTCTGCTATTAGAATTTATGGTGCATACATTTTGGATCGTCACTACCTTACTAAGCGGATACGGAAAGGAAGGTTAGTCGTGATTAGGCGCTTTCATTTGATACTCGGCATGACCTTGTTCTGATGAGAATAATTTTATACCCCACTTTCACATGAATGGCCGCTTAGCAGATGAAAAGAGAGTGGCAGACCACATGTGACAATAGGATTAGCCGTTTCGGAGCAAATTGGGTGTGATAGACACATAGATAGACCGAGAAATAGACAGACAGATAGACCGACAATTCAGGTTTCAAAGTGACTTCACTATCCCATGTAATAGATTTTGTTATCAGTATCTATTTATGGGGTAAACCATCACTTATCCACCATCGTTGTAGGTTCCTGGTAATGGACTTTAAGCAGCACTCTTCAACTGTTCTGTGCTAGATAATGTATTAAATACCACACAAGTGATATAACCGTAAAGTATAATATCACATTACCACACCCGAGCGTGATCCACACACCACCAAACATCACAGCTTTGATTCGTGACTGGATGTCGAATGCTTGTCAGTTGCGTTTGAGCCAAACCCAGCTAATAATCGCAGACGTGCGCAATGCTAACTACATTGCTTGACTGACTTTTATGCCGAAAATTTGCTAAGGGAGGCAACCACCAATCAAGAGACAAGAGTTCTGATCAAACAAATGTCGTACATATTAATCTCCGGACGGCGTAATCACGCAACTCTGCATCAACTGACCCCAGCTTTTGAGCGATATTCCTGAGGAATCGCTCAAGATTCTGCGATCGAATGGAAACCAAATGAATTCATTATGCCAAAGGTCATAATTGCAAACTGCATGGATTCTACGATAGTATACAGTAGAACTATTGACTTAAGTGGTAAACTGACTATATTGCCAAAATCAGGATGAAGCCATTGAAAACCAAGGGGATTTTCCCGAAACTAGAAGATAACGCTGCTTTTCTGCTGGCTGAACTGATGCATCTTGTGAGGTGTCAATTAGACAAGACTGTACTGCAGCCCTTGCATATACATATTCATTCAGAGCATTTTAATGGGAGCACCGTATAGACTAACACGTTTACCTCTATGGGGAAGTAACGTCATCAGGGATGGAAAGCATTTAAGAGACATTGGGAGAACTGGGTTAGTTCTAGTTATGACTTCTGATTTTCGGATTCCCATATATCCCTTTGGTAGAAGATATTAAGTTATCTTCAAAGGCAGAGGAAACTGGGGTGAACTGGAAGAATGGGTGGTTTCTACTCTGATGGCTTAAAACCAGAACAGATTCTGCCGCAGAAGTCGTTCGTTCGAACAAAAACGAGTGTTTCTTCGGACGATGTACAAAAGTATCTCAGGGTGATGAGTATGCGATCATAAGGGCAGCCTGGATGATTGACGAGTGATTGTAAGACTCGCGTACCAAAATCTGCAGAGATAGTCAAACCGTACTGAGAAAATGATCCAGGATGAAATGTATTCTGAATTCAATACGGCGGAACTTTTTGCTTTTAAACGCTTGACAACAGTTGACCGATTAGCATTGTTTATCTTCATCCAGAATTGATTTAAATCCTTCTTCTTTAATTTTTTTTGGCGCTCCCCGACGATTCGCGTCATTAACATCATAAATACCTTCTTTGAATTGTCTAATCCATCTTCTGCGCGTACTATTCTCTGGAGCATGTTCACTGTAAGCTTCAACAAGTAAACGGTGACCATACTGCACTTTTCTTTAAATTATAAATATTTAGTATTTTCGTTGCGATAAACAAAATACTTTTATACATACTTTATGGCTTCTCAAAAATACTTCCGTACACAAGTATAGCTAAAGTATTTTTCAATGAAACTGTAAAGGCTTTAAGTTCAATAGCTCCCGTTTGGGTAGCTCACAATAAGAAGGAAGTTGAACTATCAACATCACTTTGTTTGAATCTCGGGACTTATATATACCCTTTGCAAAAACGACTGTAGGATAAATAAAGTAGTAGTATTTAAGTTCAAGTCGCCGTGTTTAATTGCGAGAATTCGTTATATCAGCTGTAGTATAATGGATGCTAGATAGCTGGTCATCTGATCGTTAGGAACGCGAAGCAAGTAAAAAATGGCCAAATAGCCTCAAGGCCAGCCAGAGGATAAACCATGGTATGCACCAAAAACTGCGCAATATGGTTCACCCAGCTATTTTCGCCGTGTCCAACGTAAAAAGCGAAAACACACACTTTCGACACGTAATCGCAAGTTTGGACACATCGGTCCTCCCATATGTAATAAGCAATCTAGCACAAAACAAACCATACACGGAGCTCAAACAAAAGCCGTGACATTGTTCGCCGAAAGCCGTTTCGGCGTCATCACACGAAAATGCGAAGGGGAGTGTAGTTTGAGAAGTTCCCGAGGCCAGGGAACGAATCCGGCGGTCGCTTGAGGCCGTCAACTGATAGATCGCCTGCAAGTAATCGACGTCCGATGAAAAACCAGGTACCTGGTCGATACAGGAGCCGATGTATCAGTGATACCACAAACGGCATACCGCGGCCCTGCATCGTTAAAATTATACGCGCAGCTAACGAATTTGTCCCCGAGCTGCCATGGAACGGGCCACCATGGCATACTGATGGACCTAAGAAAGCAAAAAGGACAATTTCCTGACTGTCAGCCATGAAAATGTTTTTCGAAAAGTCTTATCCGAACTCCCGAAATCCACGTCGGCACAGAAACACCGAAATGAAACCAATTACAGCACCGTAAATCACATCGAGACAAGAGACTCGCTTACCCTACGACAAACTCCATATTGCAAAGCAGGAGTTCAAAAGCGTGCGGAAGGAAGGAGTGTGTCGACCGTCCAATAGCCAGTAAACGAGCCCGCTACACATGGCACCCAATAAGGTGGCAGGAGAATGTCGGCTATACTGCGATTACCGCCAGCTGAACGCATCCACACTACCCGATCAATCACCAGTACCACACATTTACGACACATTATGGGTAGACGGCGTTAAAATATGCACCACGATCGATCTAGAAAGAGCGTACCATCAAATCCTGATAACCGAAAAAGGCATCGAGAAGACGGTGATCACAACACCTTCCGGGCTATTCGAATTTCCGAGAATGACGTTCAGGATTCGAAACACTGGTTCAGCATTTCATGAACCATATGTTGTAGGGGTTGGATTTCGCGAAATGTTATATCGACATTGTTCTAATATTTTCCCTTACAAGTAGTCTTGGGGCGACTGAGCAAATATGGTCTAAAAATCAGCAAATTGAAATGTCAATTCGGAAAGAAGTAGTAGACTTGGACTTCGCATAAACACGGGTGTAACGCCGCTGCCAAGAAGAGTCCGGATGATCACAGCATAAACAAACGCGAAACCTTATGCGGACTCCGACGATTCTTGGGCATCGTAAGTTTTTATCACCAGTTCATCAAGATGGCAATCGAAATTCAAGCGCCACTACACAAGATCGTATGAGAGTAGTAGAAGTACCACAAGCGCCCGATTAATTGGACTACAGAAACACTGCCAGCAATCGAGGAATGTGAGCGAAGCGTGGCGAATACATCGCGGCTAATACACCCTTGAGAGGAAGCACCTTTTCGATTGACCACATACCCATCAGACACGGGAATCGGCACTGTCATGGAGCGACTTCTAATATCAAAACCTACGACCACCAGAACGTCGATAAAGCACATATGGCAGCAAACGTTTAGCGATATACTTAGCCATAAAACGGTTTAGATATCTTTTAGAAGGATGACATTTCGTGATCCGAACCGATCACAGGCCACTAATCTATTGTTTCACCTAACGATCAGCAAAACATGTCCCAGACAGGCCCACCAACTATACTTCATACGCCAATTCAGCACGGATATTCACCATGTAACAGACGTTGAAAATGTCGCAGATGCGCTATGAAGGATGGAAGCAACATTTGGCCGATACCCAATTGAAAGAGGAAGAATTGCAAATCCTTCTAGAATCAAATACGTCAGTGGTCCTTCGTCCTGTCCGGGTCGACAATTCGAATACAACAGTGTACGGCGATGTCTCGAGAGGGATCGCACGACCGTGCATTCCGCAACAATTCCGGAAACAAATATTCGACATGGTACACAACGTATCTCACCCCAACGATTCATGCACGAGCGATATGATCCGAAAAAAATTCATCTGGTCGTACGTCAAAAAGGACATGATGGAATGGATGCGACCATTGCTACAATGTCAAACCAGCAAAGTTGATCGGCACGCGGAGCAGCGAACAATAAGTTTCCGGTACCAGAGCGCCAATTCCAAGACATACACCTCAACATAGTGGGCCTCCTGCCACCTATGTGCTCATCATGATGGGCCGGAAACAGTCCCTTTGCAATCTGTTGATGCGGACATGGTCAGCACTGCGGTCTACCGACGATGGAAATGCTGTTTCGTATGCCCGGAGGTCATCACCACCGACCAAGGCAGTTACTTCAAGGGTCAAGTATTTCTGATCCTGACACGTTTGATCGGCCGCACAAGAACATCATCTAAAGGCTAACGAAACTCTTGAAGCTAATGGAAATCTTCGACTCAGTTTTATTCGGATTACGAACGGCCATCAAGGAAGAAACAGGATGCGCACCAGCAAAACTAATGTATGGAACGCGCCTATGCATCCCTGGATAATTTATATTCACAGATGTCGTGTCCGACTCTGAGATTTCCTCAGGAAATTCCTTGAGCAGCTAAGATAATTCTAGTCATAATCAAGAGCGCTCGATATGATGGACCAAGTATTCGTGCACAGAGATGCGCACTTATTCCTGCGCATCGACGTTATCCGCAAGCACTGTACCGAGGATAAACGACAGACTGTTCCACATCCAACTCGAGGATCAGACCACCAATGTTTCGATCGAACGCATAAAACCGGCAGTTATAAGCAACGGCAACAAAGATGACACTGTCAAGCCAAAAACAAGTCGGGAAACCGGAAGCTAGACGCTTCAGGTATGAAAAGCTTTGTGTATTTCCTTTCCCATTAGCATGTATTATAGCACGTAATATATGCATATATTATGTGGAAATATCCACATTCAAATGATATCGACATTCCAAGTCTTGAATTTGCGCAGAAGCGACAGCTTTCACCTGTTATAACTTTGTTAGTAATATCGCGATTTTCACCAAATTTGGTAGAATCATGCTCTATGATGTAGCCTACATTGCTGCATTTCGTGATTCTAGGGTGAACTTAAGCCGGTTTTTCCAGCCAATTACTAAAAATTATAGTAATGTAAATTTAAACAGGTATCGGTATGGAGTGTATTTCGGAGCCTATGAACCATGTACTGGCAGCTTCTCGATTTTTTTCAGATTTTTCAGTTGGGTACCCCCCCTCCCCCTTCCCCTTAAATTCGTCGTTTTGTGTTTACACAAAACCTTAAAAACGACCCTGGAACACTCTGACGTCATCAGAAGTATCACAACGCCCTAGCAGGTCGAAAATAAAATAGTAAGATTAGAGTTGAAGTCGCCGTCTTTAATTGGGAGAATTCGTTACATGAGCTGTTTCTACAAAACCACTACTAATTATGACATTTATTGGAACCACTAACTCTTTCGCATAGTGCTACGGACTCGAATTACAACACCACCTACAATCCCCTCTGAATACTAAAGCCATTCACAACAAAGCGCTCCAGAACAGCCGCAGCTAATAGATGTCCTGGAGATAAAGCACCAACAAATGATCTTCACAATCTTCTGAAGAGCGTTATCATTGATACGGCCATACACATACTTGGCAAGATAAGTCGGAACGGCTGGTTCAATGATGAATGTAAGCTAGCAACGGTACGGAAGAATGCTGCATACCGAGTAAGACTTATCAGAGACTTATCACTAACTCCATGGAGGGGAGAAGCGACTCCATAGACGGAAAAAGTAAGCGTGGTAAAACCAACAGGTCTGTGATTTCAAAAAGTATAGGGAGCAACTGCCCCAGGCGCGGAAGCTTTACCAACAAATCAGCAGGATGAATGCCTTATACATCTCGATGCTCATCCTGTCGAGACAGAGAGGGAAATCTGATTTTCGACAGAATGGGCATATTGGAGCGATGGCTTGAGTATTTTGATAAATTGCTCAACAACCAAAATATCGGCGAGTTGGAGGTCCCACCAACTGAAGACGACGGATAAATGTTGCCGCCACCAAGCATAGCAGAAACAATCCGTGCAATCAAACATAAGTCGCCAGGAGCCGATGGAATTACAGCCGAATTGGTTAAATATGGAGGCGGCCAATTACACCAACTGATGCTCAAGCTGTGGGACAGCGGTTCAATGCCTGACGGCTGGGAACGAGGCACTACCTGTATCATACATTAAAAGGGACATATCACACAGTGCGGACATTATACAGGTATCACGTTGCTGAGTACCATCTATAAGATATTCTTCGCTATCTTGCTAGGACAGATAGCCCCCTACGCCCCCCAAGGCAAATCAGCAACAGATCAAATTTTCTTTCAACGGCAAGCGATGAAAAATCGCTGCACATTCATGAAGGCAAGACGAAGTACACGGTGGTAACATCAGCGCCAAAAACCAAAGAAAGAACAGCATCGAACCGCACAAGTGAAAGCAATAAAAATAGGAGATTACAACTTTGCAAATTTTTCCTATCTAGGCTCGAAAATCACCGAAAACAGCTATGACAATGAAATCCGCGCACGATTGTTGGCTGCCAACAGAGCCTATTTCAGCTTATAAAAACTGTCTCGCTCGAAATGCCTCATCATAGGGTCAAAGCTCTTACTGTACAACTTTTGGCCGCGTTCGAAAGAAGAATCCTGTGAAGAAGTTTTGGTCCCCTAAGTGAGGATGGACGATAATTCGCATTGATGAGGCTAATCCAGCCCGGAAGATCGAGGGGCAATGCCTATGGTAGAAAAAAAAAGACGAGTAGACCCCGTTTGAGATGGAGCGATAGCGTAGGTCAGGACGCCAGACAACTTTTAGGGATATAGAATTAGTGTACCTCGGCGCAAAACCGAGGTGTCTGGAGTTTCTTACCAAGATAGGCTTAGACCGGATACCGGCTGTTGTGCGGTGGATGATGATTGGAAAACGAGTAGAATTAATTCACACACCCAATTCTAGAGAATTCTCAAAACGGTGCCATATGGGAAAGAAAGGAAAACTGACAGGAGGTGAACTGCACAGTAATACAGTCTGTTTTCACATCAAACATATTCGGAGGCTTTTATGTGAAGCGGCTTCAGCATAGTCTTAAATCTAAAGAGCATGCAAAGTGATAATTTTTATGGTATAATAACGAAAAAGAGAACACTTGTATCGTGGAGAGAATAACACGAAAGGCGGTAAATGAACAGTGATCCTCTTTTTTTGGAGCAATACGAGGATAGGCGGAGTCTAGCTTGCAGCCTCGCTTTGACTAACTGAAAAAGCAAAGCCTTGGATTGAGAGATGGCTCTGGGAACATATGCAAATTGATCTCGCAAGATGAATGTAATGAAAACTGATTACATTACATATTAATAAGTTCTTAAATAAATTAAATTGTTGCAAAATATCAAGTGCTAGGTTCTTTGGTTCTTAGGTTCTTTGTTTGTATACATCTTTAACATTTCAAAACTAATCAACTGCTAAATAATGATAAAATCATCGAATTATGAAGAAATGTGCAAATCAGTTTAAGTAAGTAAAATATCCATTGTACAAAGCCAAAAGAAACAACCGAAACAATAAAATTTGTCCTCCATATCATAGGGAAGTTTCCCACTTTGCATTTGACCTCAATTTTCGATTTCCCTCTCCTATACAATATCCACACTGATATATCACTAAAGTTATAGCGAAAAATCAAATGGCAAAAAAGCCAAATCGGAAATCAGAAATTTCCTCGGCCCTGATGATTCGAAAACACTCCTAAAAGCCATATTGTCAGGAAAGCGGACCTATTCTCAGCCATCCGCATGCATTCTTATCTGTTGTCGTTGCTGTTAAGGATCCTGAATAAATTTTAGTGGTTTCTAGATTATACATATTCTCGACAAGAATGGGATCCCGATTCGATTCCTCGCCAGCATAAAAAGCCTACACTAAAAAGGGAACATAACGATGGACAAGAATACGACTGAAATTCGGATTTATGCAAAACAAAAGTTGAATATTATAGCAGGGGAGTCGATATCGGATAGGTCACAAAATCAATGTGGCCGAAAACAATCCTGTTAAGATTTCCCTGATTTCGTTGTATTTTGTTGACAAAACAACAACGACGTTGAAATTGGGAACAGTCAGGCAAATGTGCTGTGGTTTATACTTTTCAATCAATACTTTCCAGTTCAATACCTCAAAATTTATGGTTGAATTAATTATTGGCTTCCAAATTATGAAACTTATTCATTTGTTGCCATGTGCGCTTGAAAGTTATTTGTTGACAACACTGATACATATTAAATAACAGTTTTTGCTAAAAATCATGATTGACGACAAGCCCTTTCCAAGTTTTTGCAGAAATTATGTTGCTTTTGTTGGAATTCAAACTTTGCAGTCAAGTTTTTGAAGTTTGATCGGAACATATTGACTTTTATTGATTCCAGCATACTCTTTGACCATACCAATGGCCAGCAGTATTCCCCACATAATACTTTTGATTTAAAAGAAAAACGAGAGCAGGGAAAATTTCTTGGCACAAATCAGGACACACATGACAAAAACTGCTACACAACAAATAGTGCAAAATCAACAAAAGGAAACAACTCCTATCGCCACGAGGTTTGGAATCAATAAGCGGAATCTCTGGATTATTTCCTCCATGTTCCTGTCTCACCTTCACGAAGATTCGTTTTATGAAGGATTGCTCTAAATTCAATCAGAGCCGGATGATCACCAGAGCGAAAGGTCAACATCAATTCAATGTAAAGTCCTCGTTGCTCTCGTTAATAATGATGAAAGAAATGAAAGAAAAAACATATATAAAATAAAAATTCGAATAAAAAATTGATGTCCCAATTTATTCTGTGTCCTGTGTGCAATGTGAACATCACTCGTTTGGAAATAAAATAAAAAAAATCAGAAACCATCTCAAATGAGCAAACAGCCATTTTTGCCAACGAATAGTTGAATCAATTCTATTCTGCAGGCCGAGCGCCATACAACGTTCCGGGAAGCGGAACGGACAACGGTAACAATCAGAGAATCCGTCATCAAACTAGATTCCTTCCTATCCTGCCCCATCTGGACAACTATACGTAGAAGTTCACTGCCTGGCTAGCACCTGACTGCTTTTAACCTGGGAGGACTATCGCTTAACAATTGGATTCCGTTGCTTTGATGGAGTTTTCCCTCGACAAGCGTTATTTGAAATGTACATCTTAATGGAGCACAACTTCAGGTAATTTTGCATCTCTAAGTGGTATCCATAATAAAGTGCAAGCTGAGTATCGAAGACGTTCCTAGTTTATAATAGAATTGGAACGAGCGTTCCAAAACTAGTTCACTTTAAAACCCTGAAACATTCTAAAAGGATAACGTTGAAATTATATTTAAAAAAAAAAGAATGATATCTGGGAGAACGCATTGACTGTGCATATTTCATACATTGGTAGTGCCTCCAGATACTGTCTCTCTGCTCCACACCGCACAGACTTCCTCTCAACACCCTCACCGTGACGGCCGTTCGACTCCTCTTTCACAAATGCGAATATCGTCCTCATAATAGATGCGACTATCGAAACTTTCCGATTTTTCTCCTTTATATCATCCAATTCATTTATTTGTTGACCTGATACGCTGCGGCAACCTCTGAACCGAAGTCGTCGACTAGACTACTGAAATATTCGCGTAGCCTCAACTACAGCCGATGGCCGGTCCGAGGATGCTGGCCCTGGCGGATGGCGCTGGATCAGCACATATAATGCTATTAGTTTTAGGTCTAGTGATTGTCGTAATTGCCAGTGTAGGATATGAAAAGTTTGCTCAAGGCGACAGATGCAATTACGCTTATTGTCAAACCGCTACTCTTGTCGATTCCGTTGAGTACCTATCGGGAATAGCCATCATCACCCTGGGCATCATCTGTTCCCAGGGACACACGATACCACTGGAGCGGCATGCTGGCAGTTGGAGCGGTTACGCTACCAATGAGAACTTATTTTATTGATCATTCGGGCTGGCAGGGATGCGACGGGGACGAAGGAAGATATCAGGTCCTGAAATCCTGAAATCAGGATGATTTTTTTTGTTATTGAGGTCATGCTTTTTTCAGAGTTTTATGGTAAATGACGGAACTTTGTTCTGTCGATAGTTCTCTGAGCTATTGTGAGCATTTAAAAAGTGAGGCCAGGAAATATGTTTCAGTTACATAACAAACAAAGGAAGCATTCGCTGGGTATTGGAATCAAATTAAAACCAAAAGGGTAACCGAATTAATAGTGACTGTTGGTTTAAGTACTCAGAATAATTAATAATTGATTCCGAGTAGGCACCTGAGCGCTTTGAATTGGCGAATAATCATTTTCTAGCCAAGCGATTTATAAATGGAATAAAATAAGTTTTTAAAGATAGCTTTTGAAGTAGCCGCCTGGCGTATGGTATTGGAAATTTACAAACTTTTATCAAAATTAGCTTCATGACTTCGAAGTGAACTTATTAAATTTTATTTGATTCTGAGATATAACTCCGCCATGCTATTAACATGGAATGCTGGCCCCAAGCCCAGATAAAGGAAGGTTTGAGGCCTCCTCAGTAAAACAAAAATTTAATGCAGAAATCCGGGAAAGATATAAATAAAATATAATTGGAGTTATTTCCCTATGCTAAATCCTAGCTGATCTCTCTTGGTGACAGCTCCCGCGATAGGTCGACCAAGAAAATATATTCAATGTCGTTGCAAACAAGATGATCGGATCGTGTCAGAAACAACATGATCGAAAGAATTTATTCAGAGATAAAGAGAGAGAGTAAGTGTATATATTCACTCATATATTCACATTTTAGCCACGGAGTTGTGAAAATCTTGAGAAAGTCATTTCAGCTTCTACTTGAACATGACGCAGGAGAGCTGTATCTCTCACACCCTGTCCCATCTAAGTATTATTCTGTGGGATAGTCTCGGAGTTAGACTTTCATGGTTCGAGTTGTTTCAGCTTTTTAGCTAGGGAGGTGGGAGGTAATCAGAAACAATACCAAAGTAAAGGAAAACAGGACAGTCAGACTGCGGCAACGAGACCAATAAGGGCCTGTCACGAAAACCACTAGCAAAAAAAAACAACAAACAGAAAGCAGCTACCAGCAAACTCATAAGTGAGGCAAAAAGCGAAGAAAAATGGTACTTACGTTATCTAAAAGGAATCAATAAGGTTCAGGAATGACTTAGATTTCCGCTAGTACAGCCGTTGCGAGCAGAGGTTAGCACTGAAGAGCGAAAAGCTCCCAAAAGGGCAACCTTGACCCTAAAAGGAAACAGCGTCGGGTAATTATAGAGTGAAGATAGTTTGGGAGTTATTAAACAATAGCACTTAATAATGTATAGAAAAGAAATGAGAGAATATTTAAAATAAAAGCAACAACAGTTTAGTCCTTGATGTAATAGACGTGATTCCGCCAATGAAGCTACCGGGTGAACCTGACGCATCGCGAACGCGTTGTTGGGGCATCCGCCGGTTCGGTGAAATGTTTCATACTCGACAAGAAGACAAGCTTGAAATAGTGTTCCCGTCGACCCAGGACTTTAAGGGGGCGTTCATATGGTGAGTGCAGCGATTTCCGAGAAGCATCCACCCTACTGAGGACTTGTGAGCATGCTGGGGGTGGTCCCTTGGGGTGTCGACCTCCGGCGTCGTATGTTGGGAAGGTAGAGTCGGTCAAAGTTTCGAAACCGCATCCCTGAGCAGACCCAGCATACTCGAGTCGCATAACCCTGATCTGCTGTCCAGAACCGGATCGGCGGAGAGCCGCAGATTCTTCCCAAGCCCAAGAGTTTGCCTAACTAAAAAAAGGGTAGACTCAAATCGCATTCCCTGGTCCGTGATGATTACAGCTGGTACACGAAAGTGCGGGATCCATTCTCGATAGAAGGCCTCGGCACAAGATTGTGTAGTAATGTCAATCAGAGGTATTGCTTCAGGCCAGAGTGTAAACCTGTCGATGATTGTCAGCCAATACTTGTAACGAGTCTCGCATTTGGTCGACGGAGGGAATACGCCTTCTTCCTTTTTACGTGCTTTCTGATCCAACACTTCCGGTACGCGATGCACTGTCTGGCCCAAGAGTTTACATGTTTGTGCATGGACGTCAGGACGCCTTGGATGGGCAAGATCGTGCCCTGCTTTTAATACTTCCTTACCGTTGTTATCACATCAACAGTAGAAATTCATACTGCCACTCTAATAGACCGCCGGAAAACTCAATGAACGTCTAAAATACATAAATACTAAATTCTGAGATCCCGGTATTCTAATTCGGAGTCTCTCCCCTCGGTCGCAGACATGATAAACTCAACAGTAAGATTTCTTGGGTCTATGTGAAGTTCCATTTTCTGTAGTGGAACAAGTTCCATCGATGCACTCTAGAGTCGCAGGACTCCCTTATATGCAGGTACTGCTTCGCACCATTTCCATCACTATTCCTTTCGAGCTGTAATCTCCATCTAAGACCGAAAGAAATATGGCGATTAGCCAACTCTGTCAGCTTTTCTATTTACAGTGCGCTTTTGGTTCTTGCTTTCACTGTTTCCAAGGTCGAACAAGATGACCTGTGTAGCCGCTAAAGCACTGGGGAAAGTCAGATCAACAATGGAACCTAATCCTCTATGTTAGAAGGTCGCAAATATTCAACGTAATACGATGTAAAATTTCGCAAAGATTATAACAGCCACAAGTAGGTTGACATATGCAGAAATTTTGCGGAAAGTGGAGACAGATAGTTCCCTCCTGGACTTGGGTGAACATGTCAGGTGATTTCCTCGTAGGCCTGGGAAAAGTAAGTCTCACAATCTCCATAAGAAGATAGAGTAATCACTGCACAAAGCAGCGGGGGTAAAGATATGTCAGGACTCTATGCTAATTGAGTGCAAGAACCTAGACGAAATCACCACCATGAGGAGGAGCATACAAGGCAGTCATGGCATCAATAAAGGATAAACGCACACCATCGATCGCCATGCGAAGTTCCGTAAGGATCGGCCCTCGATCCTCCCCTGTGGATTATATATGACGGAATTTTAAAGTTGCTACTGCCCAAAGGAGTGACAATCGTAAGCTTCGCAGATGATATCGGAGTAAATATAGTGGCTATTGAGAGATATTCAGAAGATCGGGGTCTTCACAAACGAGGCAATTTTGAAATTAGATCTTGGCTAGAAGACGCTGGCCTGATGCTCGCAGAGCATAAAACGGAGGTAATTTTGATCACGTCGATAAAGATCAGAATTGGTAAATACCTAGGAGTCGCCATTGTCTAAAGGCTGAAATTCACGCCGCATCTAAAGAATTTAGCAATGAAAGTTTTCAGAGTTGCTACATTGTCCGCAAAGCCGTCGACTCCTTACCTCGAGAGTTGCCGGCTCCATGTTGCTTTATGTAGGCCCAATCTGGGCATCGTCATTGAAGCTACAAGCAAATAGGAGAAAAATCGCGCTCCCATACCGATTGAGTGCATAACGAACGTCGTGCGCTTACCGTACAACATCAGACAAAGCAGCATGGCGTGGTCCCCATTGACACCTTTACGAATGAGGGTCTACGCCTCTATGAACCATCATATGTAACCGGAGAGTCCTGTAACGAAGAGGGGCGGTTGTCACCCGAGAATATCGTGGACCATACAATGCAGCTTCTAAAACAGCTTGGAAGGCGATGGAAAAATTAATAATAATTAAGTCGATCCATAATCTGCTAAGGAAGGCGGAGCTTCGGAAAAAAGTAGCAAAACACGACACGAGCCGCAGCTCCATATCAGAAAGTTCTGAGGTCCCCCTCAGGACTACCTACTAACCCCCCACAGAAGTCACTGAAGGCTAATGCCATCACAAAGTGTACTCTAGTAAGAAAAACATCGAAAGAGTCATTCCCGAAGTAGAAAAGAAAGATAAATACGAATAATTCAGAAAGCGTGAGACTCCACTTTTCTTTGTCTGGAATCCGTCAACTAGATTAAAATGTTCCTTTGGAGACAGCCAGATCCAGCACCTACCTGCGATCCCCGCTATTCAACTGAACGCCACACGCCCATCGATTCCTACTTCCCTACAAAGACAGTGGAAACGAAAGTGATTTCGTGTGAGACTAACTCCGCCAGAATCTAATATTCGCTTTTGAAGTTGGAAAATTGATCGGAGACCAAGTCTGTTTGCAACGTAGTATGCGTTCTCTCCACATCCTCAACTTGACACAGCATTTCATTCCTAAGGAAATAGCAATTTGCAACAAACTTATGGATCTAGGATAAAATTAATGGGGGCTCATAGTAAAATTTCAAAATATAATATACTATCATTTAGTTTATTTGAGCAGTTATCTTAACGGAGAATATTCTGAGGCCTAGATACTATGTTCATGGAGGCAGGAGTAAAGTAATTAAAGTAATTGACCCTAATACCACATGGCAATATTCAGTGAAAAAAATTGTGTACCCGTCTTTTACGTATATGGGGAGCCTCCTTAAGTTCGACGTGCAGCAGAGTCATTCACCGCATGTGTGGCGGTTCACAGTTTCTACCTTTCCGCCAAATTTTGTGTGAATCGGTACTCCCACTAGGGGGTCAACCGCAAACAACCGAGCTGAACGCACATACAACAGGAATTCTCCTCAAGTATGTGAGCGCAGGGACTATCCCGGTTCCCATGGTGCCAGTATACTCCTGGTAAGGTTTCGTGACTATTGCCGTAAGCCAATGAGATACAGCGTCTCGCGGTGCCACCACTATGGAGGTTCTTCTCGGTCACTTGGTTTTGGTTCAGCCGGCAGGGTTGCGGCCCCGTCTTCCTCCCCACCACCTCTGAGCACCTGATACAAGGACATGTATGTACCGTGACAATATGATCAACATGATTGGCACAGCAAGATAATTGAAGGGGCGTCCAGCTGAGTATTCAGACAACCCTGGCCGCAGAAGTGATACCCTTGCAGTTTATCCTTCCGAGAGCGCCTCATTCCGGTGGACTGTGAGAAACCGAGGTGAAACCTGGCAATGATAATTTGAGACGAACACTGGGCAACCAAATAATAACAATTTTATGCCAAATCGAAAGTTGTCCAATTCTCGTTCACTTTGCAAACTGAAGGATAATCCTGAAGATTTCGCTGAGATGACCCCGAATTACTTTTGACGGGAAGCCAAGCAGTGCTCATGCCAAAGGAGAGTTCATTCACGAAGGTGCTCTGAACAAACCATAGAATTTAATACAGGAACAAGTGCATCACTTCTGGGAAAGATAGGTGAAAAACTATCTATCTAGCTCATCTACCCGGAGTAAGTGAAAAACTCGTAAAGACAATCTTAGACCAAGTCGGTTCGTTCTAATTAAAGATGAACAACTTCCCCTAGCAAATGGGAAAAAGGACTCATCAAAGGCGTTATTGCTTGCCAAAAGAATTAGCTTAGTAAGAGGCCCAAAGAAACAAGTCGAACAGTGATGCAAATAGGCTATATAACCTCTTTCCGTGGTCAGCAGCAAGTATAAAAGGGGAAGTCTAGGTCTGAAAAGGGGCATCGGGTAGTAGGTTGCTAGGGTCCTCAACAAGTACCAGAACATGTTTGTACTACAGAAGATTCCCAGAAAAGCCTCAAAATGTATCAGGTCCTGCACTCTTTTCTCAGAAAAAAAGCAGACTTGCCTGGAGCTCTGGCGATGCAGCACCACGTCACAATTTATGACCAGTTGAGTCGGGACCACTACCTGGTCGATACAGGCTTCGAAGTCTCGGTTCGCCCGCATCATATATCATAGACTAACACCATGAACCTTAAAACTTGCAGCAGCAAATTCCTCGTGGACCCGCATGTGGACATGAGTTTAAGACAAGCGAAGACAGTTTTCTTGGCGCTTCATTGTATCATACCAGATATTAGCACGCCAATCGTAGGTGCAGATTTCATGCGTCACTAGGGATGAAGTGGAGTTACACAACTGTTTTGGGACATGACCTAGGTATTCGCGTATCTCTTCAAAATAACCACAATATCACTAAATCCCTATAGCTCCTGAAGATATTCTGAAAACCGCAATATGCACACCTTGTAAAAGTATCTTCGTTTCTTGCATCAATTAATCCTTAACGCTTATCCGCCTGGGGCGAAGACCAATAACTTTCGCCTGACTGGCCGCCAGGGGCTGTCCAGGCGTTCGAGACCAGTGGGTGCTTCATTTCTGGCATTCCCTCAGTAAGAAGCACTCCTAGCCGTACTCACCTTTCACCAAAAGGTGAACCAAATCTTGCAGCCATAGAGCTACTTTTCCAAATAAACGAACCCCCGTTAAATGCAGGTACCAACATGAGTTAGCCGCAATAGCAATAATATACTTCCGTTATTCTCTTGGAAGTACTCAAAGAGTAGGTCCAATGGCGTATTGCAAATAGAGCCTGCTGAAGCAATACCAACAGCTCTATTACTCCTCCACGTGGTGACCGCTGCAAATTCTTTCTTAACGAAGTGTTGCAAACAAACATGAAAGCGAGTCTCCCGCGCCTAAAAGTAGGACAAATTGCACCAACTGGTCCTCCATGTTCGGGCTTGGGTAGAGCTGGCAACACCACCTAGAAAACAACTTTTTGCGAAGTCACAAAAGGAGCCTTGGACTGGATGGACTTTACAACGACCAACTTTGCAACGAAAACGGACTAATAATTCGAGTATTTTCTCATGGAACGTGCCCTCCCTGTACAGAAATGGAGTTGGCAAGCAGCTAGCCGATACCCTGTCCCAATGTAGGGCTGATGTAATAGCGTTACATGAGATGCGCCGGTTTCCTGAAGCTGCGCCACCTTAATATATGGTGGCCATCCAGTAAATCATATACTCAGAGTAGGTTTCTTCATCATCATAATCATCAACGGCGCAACAACCGGTATCCAGTCTAGGCCTGTCTAAGTAAGGAACTCCAGGAACCCCGATTTTGTGCCGAGATTCACCAGTTCGATGCCCTCTGCGCTTGCGATTCAAATGTAGAAATACAAATCTCATTAACGTCCATGCCCCTACAGAATTGCAGATGGATAGTTTCCACAAGGTAGTAGAACAAACCATCGAAGCCTCTCCTAGGCATGATATCACAATCGTAGTTCGAGATTTTAACAGCCAAGTAGGAACGGAGCTCGTTACCAATGATAACGAGCTAAGAATTATTCAATTAGCAACGTCGCGCGAAATTGTTGTTGGAAATATCTGGTTTGCGCGGAAAGCGGTCCACAAACAAACATGGGCCTCTCTAGAAGTGACCACTTTCAACCAAATTGACAAAGTGCGGTTCGAACGACGCCACCTCTCAACCTTTATGGATTTTAGTATGTATTCGGGGGGCAATATAGGCTCGGATCACTATCTACTTAGCATGGTGTTCCGGGCTCGAATAACAACACCGTCCAGAATTCTCTCTGACAATCAAGTGAGAGTTAACACTGAAGCCAATCAAAACACAGCTCCTTGAAACCCCTATAAGGGGAGATGAATGCTACAATAACTGCAGTCAACAAAGGTCCTGGAGATGTAGCATCGACAAATGATCTTCACAACCACCTCAAGAGGTTTGTCATTCATACGGGAAAAAAATATACTTGGCCACAGTCGCTAACGAAGTCGAAACGACTTGTGCGTCGATGAATTATAATCTAACAACGGAACGGGACAATGTTGCATACCGAGCAATGATGCATTCTCAAAGAATGAGAGCACGCGTAGAGACTTATCACGAACTTCGTCGAGCGGAGAAGCGACTTCAAAGACGTCAGAAGGAAGCCTGGGGGAACCAAATAGTTTGTGAACTCGAAAAGTACAGGGAGGCAACCGCACCAGGAGCGGACGTTATACCAACAAGTCAATAGAATGAAGCCTTATATACCTCAATACTCATCTTTTCGTGACAAAGAGAGCAATTTGATTTTCTACCGAACGGGCATATTGTAGCGATGAGTGGAGTATTCTGATGGGCTCCTCAATAACTAGAATATCGGAGGTCCCGCTAACTGAAGACGACGGATAAATACTAGCACCACTAAGTATAGACGAAATAGACACCAAGCGGGTCATTAACTTATACTCGAGGTGTGGGACAGTGAATCAATGCCTGGCGATTTAATAAGTTTTTTTTGTTTGCTATCTTACTGGGTCGGATAGCCCCACCCGCCCAGAATATCATTGACCCATACCAAAGAAGCTTCACTCCAGGCATATCAGCAACAGATCAGATTTTCTCCATGCGGCTGGCGGTGGAAAAGCTGTTGTAATATGACCATCAGTTGCGCCACGTTTTCATCCACTTTAAGGGCGCCAATGATAGCATCGCCAGAGTAAAACTGCACACGGCCATGATAGAACTCGGTATCTTGACGAAATTGATGAGGCGGACTAGGCTGACCCTGATCAACGTGGGACGCCAGATAAAAGCAATATCACCCACGAGACCATTCCACATCAACAACGGTCTACGACAAGGGGATGCCCTATCATGCGTCTTCTTTAACCTGGCCCTGGAGAAAGTTACCCGTGATGCTGAGGTAAATGCGAGAGGCACTATCCTCTTTCAGTCCACTCAACTACTGGCCTATGCTCACGATATCGACATCATCAGAGAAACGGCCCGAGACGTACTAACTGCCTTCTTTCAGATCAAGGAGGCGGCGC
This sequence comes from Hermetia illucens, assembly GCF_905115235.1. Classification (NCBI taxonomy): domain Eukaryota; kingdom Metazoa; phylum Arthropoda; class Insecta; order Diptera; family Stratiomyidae; genus Hermetia; species Hermetia illucens. The sequence continues at coordinate 122,734,975 of NC_051851.1, read as the reverse complement.
GAGATCTTGGACTGCAGATCAATGGAAGCAAGACGAAATATTTGGTGGCAACGGCAGCATCAAAAACTAAAGAATAAACTAAAGAATAGCCTACATAACGACCAAATCCATGAGCGATGCCATGACCGTCAGATTGTAGATAAAATCCGGCTCAATAGGTTACTGTGGGCGGGTCTTTTAATCCGTATGGATGAGGATGATCCAGCCCGGAAAGTATATAAGGGCTTTATCTATGGTAGAAAAAGAAGACGAAAAAGACCCTGTCTTAGATGGAGCGATGGTGTAGTACACGACGCCAGACAGCTTTAAGGAATATCGAATTGGTGGACCCCGGCGCGGAACCCGGATTAAGGCAGGCCTAGACCAGACACTGGTTGTTGCGCCGTTGATGACGAGCACTACATCAACACTACTGGCACATTTTCACATTCAAAGCATGTTTAGAGAGGATAACGTAGTTGCCCATGCTTTGTCACGTGTTGCGGAGGTCAAGATCCCCGCTGATTTTCAGGCAGCCTTGGAGCCGCAGACGAACGACGCAATTCTTCAGAGCCTCAGGGTCGACCCCAGATACACGTTTAGGAAGTTTTCTGTCTTTGACGCAACGTCCAGTATTTACTGCGAGACCTCAGGCAATGGGTCAAGCCCATGTATTCCGGCCGAGTTCCGCAAAGAATTATTTTACGCCGTTCGTGATCTAGCACATTCAGACACCCGGACAAGGAATCGGTTAGTCACCGCAAGATATTTTCATGAACAAGGACAATAATTCTTGCATCGTATGTCATGGTAGACGTATTGTATTTGCTTGGTCACCAAGCGCTTTCACACAATCCACGTCGACACGTTCATGCCTCACAGTCACCGATTAGTGCACGCGGTGGCTTGAGGGGATATCTCTGGAAAAGATTTTCCACAAAATTCCGCGCAGGCCCTTCGGCGGAAGTAGGTTCTACGCTTCGGTGTACCAGCAATCACACTTTTTGGCAAGAGAATGCAAGTTGAATCCTCACTTTTCGCGGAGTTAAGCAAACTCCGTGGCTTGAAACACCGCCGGACAACCGCGTATCACCCGCAGCTCAATGATACTTGGAAGATGGGACAGTACGCTGGAAGCCGCTTTAATGACCGGAGACGACCCTTCTTCAAAGCAAGTCCACCCATTCGACTTGGACATGCAAGCGCGCCCCGCACGAAACTGGAAATTGTAAGGATGGACTACATTCAGTGGTACGGTATTATAAGCTCATTTATTAAACTATTTGCGAAATTATGATGTCCTTTGTTCATTGACATCGACTGTACTTGCAGGTGCACAGGGGCCTCGACTTGGCGTTACCCCTTACTGTTTTTAGCAACTTGCAACAAAATGTAGGAACTCACCTGGAGGTCGTCAGCACGTACAGAGCCATACTGCGTTCTTCAATCCAATTCACTACACGTCACAAGTTGGTTTTCGCGCGCAAAAGTATACCAATTTTTCCGGAATTATCCCATACAAGGCAAAAACTTCTTTTCGCCGCGCGGATTATTCTCACTCGATCGACCAACTCTTTCCCGGTTTAATAATCACTACGAAAACTGTGACCATCGACTTTTTTGTCACTTCGTGCCCTCAATTCCATGCATGTACTCTTCGCAGATTCCCGAAACCAAGCCTGCAGTTGGGTCTTAAATTGCTACGCAAGGATAGCGTTCATAGAAACTTCAAAACTTCCGGCCACACCGACGCCATCTGGGCCCCAACACCCGGAAGGTCTCCTTCTTATCTATGATCTGTGTGGCTGTGCTCCGTCACGGGATCTTCGAATTTTCGCAGTTCGCTCCGTCAGACTTCATTGACTTTTCGGTGCGAGTTTCCTCGTTGGTGTAACGCGGAGTGTAAAGAAGTAAAAACTAAGTGGTTGGATTCCGGTTTTAGTTGATGTGTTGAATATTAAAACTTAAATAATTTAGTGAAAAGTTTACTTCCGGGAATACTTGGATTTAGGACGATAAATTGGCTTGAGAAAAACGCGACCTAACTTGGAAGTAAGGTAAGCCTGAAATTCCGTAAAATGTTTAGGATTAGTATTTTCCCAGTGTAAAAAGGCATTCTTCGTTTAGTACTGAATGTCCTTTATTAGATAGGAATAAACATTATCCATGTGTATGTACGTATTTATTTACTGGGTAGGTATTCGACAGTATTCCAGATACTGGAGCCGGGTCGCTGTGATGAAATTTCCAATAGCACTAGATTGCTTCTGTTCCTTCCTCAGTTCAGTTTCCGTTTCCGTTTATTTCCCTAATTTAGTTTTGTTTGCCTTCTTGCTTTTCTCATAGTAAAATGCAGGCTTTACTTCAAACACTAACTGCATTTGTTCGTCTATTCTGTATCTTCTCTCACTGAAGATGAATGCTCCTCAATTTTACACCAAGCCTAATGTGTTGAGTAACATTTGAGCCCATAGCTTCAAACATTTTCTGTTCTACATTAAAGTCGCCCAAGCGAAAGCCTAAAGACTTGTAGCTTGAGGGCTCTGATCCTTGCGTATCTTCACAAAAAAAAACCGAAAATACGCCAACAATCCGCGCCCACCTTAAGGAGGCAATTCACTGCTTTAAACAGGTATTCTTAAAAAACGTTACACTATTTGTCTTCCTTACAATTAAGAATATTTTCCCGCGGGAGATAAATTCAGATTGATTTGTTGAAAGATATCCCATGTTTTCAGGCAAAAATTACATTCTTCCTCGGCACCTGAAATGTGTCTGAAGGTACTTGGTGGCTAGGTGCACTAGGTGCATTTCAGTTTAAAGCACTCTAACGGAGGAGAAGGGGAGTCATCAGCTCAAAGAGAATCCTGCCATCTAGTTCCTGCACCAATTAAGCTCGCTCTTCACAGAAAGAAGAACCCGAACGTAATACCCAACACTAACCCATCTGCCATACGCCCACCGTAATCTATTGAGCCGGATTTTATCCACAACCTGACGGTCATGGTATCGCTCATCGATTTCGTCGTTATGTAGGCTACGGAATCGTCCATCCTCATATAGGCGGCCAAAAATTCTTCGGAGGATTCTTCTCTCGACCGCGGCCAAGAGTTCGCAATTTTTCTTGCTAAGAACCCTACTCTCCGAGGAATACATGAGGACTGGCAAGATCATTGCCTTGTACAGTAAGAGCTTTGACCCCATGGTGAGACGTTTCGACCGGAACAGTTTTGTAAGCTGAAATGGGCTCTGTTGGCTGACAAAAACCGTGCCCGGATTTCATCATCGTAGCTGTTATCGGTTGTGATTTTTGACCCTAGATAGGAGAAATTATCAACAGCCCTAAAGTTGTAGTCTCCCATCTTTATTTTTTTTGTGGTTGTTGTTTTTTGGTACTGATGTTGCCACCATGTACTTTGTCTTGCCTTCATTAATGTGCAGCTCGAGATCTCGCGCCGCCTGCGCGATCTGGATGAAGTCAGTTTGTACGTCTCGGGTGATTCTTCTCATGATGTCGATATCCTCAGCATAGGTCAGTAGTTGAGTGGACTTGAAGAGGATCGTACCCGTTGCATTTACCTCAGCATTTCGGATCTCTTTCTCGAGGGCCAGGTTAAAGAGGACGCATGATAGGGCATCCCTTGTCGTAGACCGTTGTTGATGTCAAATGGTCTTGAGAATGATCCTCCTACTTTTATCTGGTCTTGCACATTGGTCAGGATCAGCCTAGTCAGTTTTATCAAATTTGCCGGGATACCAAATTCTCTCCTGGTCGTGTAGAGCTTTACCTTGGCCATGCTATCATAGGCGGCTTTAAAGTCGATGAATAGATGGTGCAACTGATGTCCATATTCCAACAATTTTTCCATTGCTTGTCGCAGAGAGAAAATCTGATATGTTGTTGATTTGCCTGAAGTGATGTCTCTTTTGTATGGGCTAATGATGTTCTGGGTGTATGGGGCTATCCAGCCCAGCAAGATAGCGGAGAACATCATATAGATGGTACTCAGCAACCTGATACCTCTATAATTGCTGCACTGTGTGATATCTCCCTTTTTATGTATGAGACAGATAATGCCTCGTTGCCAGTCTTTAGGCATTGATTCGCTATCCCACACCTTGAGCACCAGGTGATGAACCACTTGGTGTGATCGGTCGCCTCCATATTTAACCAATTCGGTTGTAATTCCATTGGCTCCTGGCGACTTATGATTTTTAAGCGTCGATTTTTAAGCGTCGTCTTCAGTTGACGGGACCTCCAACTCGCCGATGTTCTGGTTGTTCAGTACTTTATCAAAGTACTCAACCTATCGCTCCGATATGCCCATTCTGTCGGAAATCAGATTTCCCACTTTGTCTCGGCAGGATGAACATTGATGTGTGTAAGGCTTCATCCTGCTGACTTGTTAGTAAAACTTCCGTTCCGTTGCTAGCTTACATTCATCGTCAAATTCCGACTCTTTATACGGCTGGGGCCAAGTATGTTTGTGACCTTATTTATGGTAACGTTTTGTAGTTGGTTGTGAAGATCATTTGTTGATGCTTCATCTCCAGGATCTCTGTTGACTGCGGTTATTACGGCATCCATTTCTCTCTTATAGGTGTTACGGAGAGCTGTGTTGTGAATGGCTTCTGGAAGGGATTCTGGGTGGTGTTGTTATTCGAGCTCGGAGCATAATGCGACCCAGATAGTGGTTCGAGTCTATATTGGACCCCCTATATGTTCTGACATTCATCAAGGCTGAGAGGTGGCGGCGTTCGATCAATACGTGATCAATTTGGTTGAAAGTGGTCCCGTCTGGAGAGACCTACGCATGTTTATGAACCGCTTTCCGCGCGAACCAGGTACTTCCAACAACCATTTCGTGCGACCCTGCTAATTGAATAATCTGCGGTCCTTTATCATTTGTATTTTGATGTAAGCTATGGGAGCCAACATATCGCCTGAATACGGGCTTCATCGCTACTTGGCTGTTAAAATTCCCAAGTATGATTTTGATATCATATCTAGGACAGGCTTCGAGGCTTCGTTCTACTGCCTCGTAAAAGATATCCCTCTCTGACTGTGCAGTCTCCTCTGTAAGAGCGTGAACGTTAATGAGGCTTATATATCTAAATTTGCCACCTCGTAAGCGTAGAGTGCAAACTGTTCGCGTACGTTTTCAAAGCCGATAACAGCAGGCTTGATTTTTTGGCTGACTAAGAAACCAACTCCGAGCACATGGTTTACTGGATTGCCACTATAATATATGGTGTAGCGACTCTTCTCCAGGAAACCGGTCCCTGTTCAACGTATCTCCTGTAACGCTGTTAAATGAGCCCTGTATTAAGGCATGGTATCGACTGGCTGCTTGGCAGCTTCATCTCTGTACAGGGTGTGCACGTTCCATGAGAAAATGCCCAAATCGTTATTCCTTTGTCGTTACTGGGTTCGCCGTTGTGTTATGCGTCCAGTCCGAGGCTCCTGTTGTGGCTTCGTAACATGTTGTTTTCCGTGTAGGGTTGTCAGCCTTACCCAACCCCCAACCTGGAGGACCATTTGGTACAATTTGTCCCGTTTTTAGGCGTGGGAGACTCGCCTTCATCCTTCTCTGTCTGTAGCTTTTCCGACCGTGGTGGCCCATTATACTCCGCTCCCCCGTCTAACGGGATATCTCAGATTCCTTTATGTATCGCATTAGTAGATATAATGCTCCCCGTGGCAACTGGAGCACATCATCACTACAGGTCTGATGTCTGTTGCGTCCACAGACAGGGTATTCACATAGATTTTCCGCTTCCTCATTACATGAGGGACATGTATCACCTTGTACAATTCCTATTCTGAATATATGCCCAGCTAGTGAATTATGACCATTCAAAATGCCAGTACCTTTGCATGTCTTCTTGCTTTCCGACTGGAGAAGCTTGGACGGGAAAAGTTTGGTGTATCTAGAAGCGTTTAGGCTTTGCCACCTGTCATTATGGAAAGCTTGTTTCTAGTTTATGAAGACCGCCCAGCAGAAGGCCCCAGCAACAACATCTCCCAATGTTTTCAAACGAACGCCCACTGTCTATGAATATCCTTTGGACGTTGTAGTAACGAAGTACCAGAGTGAAATGAGCTAATGCCCATTGAATCTGTTATAAAATCAAATAGTTAGAAAGTTAAGAGTAAAGTCTCTGACATCGTCAAGTTACCTACCGAAACCGATTTGGAATGTGGTCACTTAATTTCCCTTGGTAGAAATGGTAAAATACTTCAGTATAATATTCAAACCTCAAGGGCAAATAAATCAAACGTAGAATTTTATGCTAATAGCAACAATTTCGATATTCTTGGCTGCAAGGAACTCAAAGTTTATTTCGGGTTTTACTATAATAGCAAGGTTTGTAGAAGAGAGCTGTGGTGGCGTCACTTTCGCATTCCGCAAGTCTATTCGTTTTCGTCAAGTCAACTATTTTTCAGATTATGATACATACAACCTCACTTCTAATTTCGTGATCGTGTTTATCTATCTCCCTCCCAGTATCTCGAACAGGGAGTTCATCACGGTCTTAGGTGGCCTCATCACAAGTATAACAATGTACTCATCACTGGGGATCTTGATGCTAGATCCAAAAATTTGGGTGACTACCTCAGTAATGGCAAGAGGATGAAACCGGAAGCTTCTGTCCTCAACTCCTCATTTAATTTGCTTAGTAATAGGTTACCCACTTTTTTCAACCCACCGCCTATGCCTAATCAATTGGGCTCGTTTGTAGACATAGCTCTTGCTAATTCTGCTAGTAAATGTTGGCAGTGGACTCCGATTATGGATAAAATATCTAATAGTCCCGACACTCCCATTTGTATCTCTATGCAAGTGCTAAATGTTTCTCCTAAATCTAAGATTCAAATAGGTTAAAGGCGCAGATCAGCAACTTAGAGCCTCTAGCAGATACTACTGCCCTTGCTAACGCTTTGAAAAGGGAAGTTGCTTATGCAATTAGACATTGCAGTAACCACATGGGCCGGCCGAAGGGCTAGATCCAGCACCGCATATTTTCTCCTATTTGAGGAGGCCAAACGACTGTGGAAGATGGTTGTTGCTGGCGTGAAGCGGAGGCGTTCGCGTGAAATTTGGTCTGACTTATCTGTGATGAAAAATGTCAAGTCCTTCTGGAAATCCATGAAGGGTTTTCGTGGTTACCTTAGCGACAAGTTCCCATATTGATTTTCTGGCTAGACAGTACAGCCCCCTTTCCCCTCTCTTCCGGATAGATATCACACTGTTTCTCAGCCCTTCTCTCTAGAAGCGCTCGCGTTTGCATTGCTAAGGCACAAGCGTGGCTCCGCCCGTGGTATGGTGGTACGCTGGTTGGCACCGGAAACATACTCTGCACTGCTTCAGGGGCTTAACCTCATCTGGGGCAAGTTGAGTCGTCCTGAGGATTGGTCTATTATTTTGGTGGTGCCCATTCCAAAAGCACTTAAGGATGCAGAACTTTGGACCAGTTAGTGCCTTATGGCTCTCATTAACATGTTTGCCAAACAGCTTAACTCCATGACCAAGGTTCATATCAATAATTTCATTGATGAATACAAAATCCTGCCTGCTAATTCCTATGATTATTCGGCAGGCAAATCGACGTCTACTTGCATCAATGATATCCTTTTACACATTTCGATAACAAAAGGTATACTGGGACTGGGCAGCGCTCAAATTGGAAATGACAACATCCCATCTTCCAATTTGCGGACGATTTCCTCATTTTGGCCACTGGTTGGTTGTAGACTTCCAAATGATTGCAAAGGGAGGTATATGCATATGAAAATTGGGCCCACCAATCAACATAACCAAATCCCAATCTATATCCTCAAGAGAAGCAGAGTAACACCCCTTCTCATTAAAATTAATAATCTTTCCCTTACTTAAGTCAAATCCACCACATTTTAAGGCAGTGACGAATTCGATCGGAGACCACTTTAACTCCATTATTCCTACAACCGTAAAAGCAGGCAGGTTGATTATTTTTTCAAATGGTTTCCTTAGAGTCTTACAACCTGTAAGGCCATCAATCTCCATAGATCTGTGTGTAAGGTCCATTATAGAGTATGCCGCTATGTCCACTATGAATCCGCCCAAAAATATTTTGAAAATAAGTTCAACTCAGTATCTGCTTGTATCCTGAGAAAATACTTGGGGCTGACCAGAACCACTCCATAGCACCAGATTTTGGCCAACGAGTCGCCTCCGCATTTCAGAAGGCCTCTCCTGGCAGCCAAAGACCTTAAATTAAATGAAAGAAATCGCAAAACCTATTATTTGTTGGTCCAGAGCCCAGATGCTGAAAATGGCCTCTTCTCGCTCTATAAATGATTTCGGAGCTTGTTTGACACTGTAATTCCCAATATTATTCACGCAATCTCTAATAAGATTCAGGTTATTCCGTCACCTGTAACGGCTGCGTGTGGCAGGGCAGTGGAGGGCCTCAAATCAAGAGGTTTTCTGGTCCTGGGGTCTGATGGTGCGTCCATGTGTGGTGGGTCTGCCTGTGCGGTGGTTGGTTCGGATGGGACGTAAGTCTCATGTTTTCCTTGAATATCAGTTCGGTTTTGGCAGCTGAACTTTTTGTCGTGCTTCAGGTCATCAAGGTGGCTTTCAGGATGGGTGGGGAGAAGGTTGCTATCATTACAGGCACTTTCCATACTTGTAAATTACTTGACAAACGATCGCATTGCATCACCTAGTTGGCAAAATACATGCCCTTGCTTCTGAACCCCTTTTCCAGTCTTTAAAATTCTATGGTGCCCGACATACGCGGAACACTCATGAAATAAACTCGCCCATGTAGAGACCCGTAAGGCTCTGGGCTCTAGTCCCACAAGTTTGATCGAACCCTCCCCTGCAGATGTTCTGAAGGCAATTCAGGAACACTCCTACACGATATCACGTGTCAAAGGCACATTTTTCTCTAACATTCATGCGGCTTTACCCATAATTCAACCGGAGGCTACACGTACGCTCACAGCTTCCGAAGAAAAATTACTGAATCGCCTTCAGACCAATCACACATATAACAAAGTTTTTCTCAAAAGGTTTGGAAACGTAGATTAGTAGTAGTAACACTTGCATGGTTGGAGAAACTAACGAATACATAATTTTGTAGTATAAGGACTATGCCGGATTTCGGGTTAAGTGTAGATGATAAAATAAGTTTTGTAACCTTCAACAAATCTTTCTGAGTAGAGATGTTTGCGTGACTAGTGACCTTTTATATTTCTTTAAGGAGGCTAGGGTCAGATTATAATATATAAAGTTTCAATTTCTTCATTGTCTCTCGATGCTCCAATGGTTCGCAATGGTTAGTAGAGTTGCGGAGAAATACCTGATCCAGTGTGTCAGATACCTTTAATCTACCGAGCAGTCTCTATGTATTCATGCGTCAAGTTGCTACAGGCTTTCTGATTTGGGCTGGGGCCTTTCGAATGGAGGTTGCAGACAACCTTTTATTTAGCCCGAAGGAATACTGAATCTTGGTTTTCCGGACTTCAAACACCCTCGGTTCAACAATGCATCCTGTTTTTCCCGGAATTCATCCTTTTGTATACTAACACTTATAATGCATCCTGGTCATCATCATCAACTACGATAACGACTAAAAAACAAAAAACATGCATCATCGCGTTAGTTCTTGTTTTCAATTTAAATATTATCAACTCAATAACTACTAAACATTCCTAACCGTAAAACATTAATAACTAATATCTGTTAAGCTTGCAACAAGTGTCCAGTCTGTTCGGGCAGGCTTTGACGCCTATGTGTTTTGTGTTTCTGGTAATATACGCTAAGTGCCAACCCAGTGTAGTTCCACCAGAACGGTTTTCTGTTTTTGAGCCATGGTTGTAGAAGTCCTCCATATATCCCGACACGTATTCGTCTGGGGCTTCCCAGTTCTCTGTACATTTGACGATAACGAAAAACAGAAGGCATTGTAAAAACTGGGTTCAGTTTTCCAAAAATTCTTTCAATGCTTTGAGTATCTCAGGTCTGTTATTTCCCCATCGATGATCTGCTCTCACTGCAGTGGTTTGAATAAATATAGCCAGGGTTGCAAATTGAGTAGTGCATTTAGAGCTGCGCCGGATGTCGTGTTCTTCGTACCAGCAATACCCAGATACAGAGTTCTTTGCAGTGCCGCTAGTTTACAGTCGAAGTTTTTTTGTCCCGCCTTAAGCCAACACACTGCGGATGCATAAGCGGATATTGGCCTAATGATAGCAACGTATATCTACATTGCCACATGAGGCTTGAGTCCCCATATCGTGGCAAAAATTTGTCTACACAGCGCATAAGCTGTGGGAGCTCGTTTCAGCTTTACCGCTACATGATTGTACTAAAGAAGCTTTTTATCCAGAGTGACTCCCAAATATTTCACTTCGGAGAGTCGAAGTGTTATGCCCCTCATCTCTGGGAGGCATAGCAGCAGGGCCGTAGAGAGGAAATGCGGACCCGGGGTGAACTTTATATGGGTCTATTATGCCGGACTCCATATTATCCATTTGCTTTAATGAATTTTTTATTACGAGCCCTCGATAAAAGTTCGAGGACGGATCCCCCCCCCCTTTTGTTTACCCTCCTTTCGCCAGGCATGAATACCAGCGTGGTTTGGATTAACTGAAAATCTATGCTTGAAGCAGCAACTGTCAATCCAATCAACGGGACGTTGTGCATTTCTACACACCGTTCCGTGATCCCGACAGCAAGCACAGCCACATTATCAGCATAAGCTTTTGCGGTGATTGGAAAATTCTGCGATTCGGATACCAGAGAGTCGAACAGCATACTCCAATTTCAATGGCACACCCCTTGGAAGCAGCCTTTCGCTGCTTCTACTTCTAAGTAGCGATCAAAACCCACTTCAGCATACAGCAATCTCTGCGTTAGCATAGCATGGACCCATCCAATTAAAATATCATTGACACCATGCTCTCTGGCGAAATCCCCGTTAAATGTCCAAGAACAGCCTCATCGCGTACTCACCATTCAGAATTGCATCCTCTATCTTTGAAACCAAAGGATGAAGAGCAGATTCACAGGACTTTCCACGTTAGTAAACATGTTGGTTTTCATTTATTGGGTGTGACCTAAGCGTCGGCCTATGAATGTCCCGCTCAACCAGACTATCCAAACCTTTCAAGAAGATGTCAAGCTGATCTGTCTGAAGTTCTTTGGATTTGAATAGTAATTTTTCCCAGGCTTCTGTATGGAGACTTCATTAACCTTGTTTCATAAGGGAGGCACTTAACCCAAAGCAAGACTTGCTAGAAAAATATTTTTTAGTAGTCGCTCTAAACGTTTTATACCCTCCTTTAGCATTGCCAACGTGTATTCAATTCTAGCTAACTCTTAGCTCTTCCATTGGTGGAGAACACAAAGAATCGTACGATAAATAAACATAGCCAACTATGATTTTTTCTCCACCCGGCATTAATCTTTTATTGTAAGATGACCGCAATTGGCTCCTGGGAACAGCACAATCTCAACATGGTTGCCTCTGAACGTCTTGAGATTATAGTTTCTGCACCAGTAAAATGTAGTAGTCCTGCAATTTTGTTAGCCTCGCTGCCACCAGATAGGAGGAGGCTTTGACATGCTTTAGGTTAATTTGAATAACATTTATATTTTTCGACATATGCTTAGTCTAATATGCAGTGAAAAATAGTTGAAGCGTTTACTTCGGTCGGTGTGTAGTCATTAGGGGTAGGACCTCCAGCGTTTGTCACTGCTTAAGATCGAAATTTCTGCTAAAGCCTTGCCTGCGGCTGCTCTGATTTGCTCCAAAAACCTATTTTGAGTCGAGCGTCAATCCAAGGCATTTAATCGTTGGTTTTGATTTTACAATCAACTCGGAGGTCGATACAAAACGCATGGATTTTTTTTAGTCAGAATAACTACTTCGGTTTTTTTCGCCGATTAAACAATGCGTGCGGCGTTAAGTGCCACTATATCATCTGCATAGCCGATCACGTCTTCTAGCATTCCGATTCATAGCAGGCTAAGATGAATCCGGCAGACTAAGATGGATCTCTATGGTAGCATCACAGTAATTTCTATCGTACGCCAGCCCTCTAGCGCCTCATGAAGTAAGGAACGTTATTAGGTGAAATAAATTTTCTAGTGTGCCTAGCATATGTGTCCATTTTATGAAATGGCATCAAGCGCCGAGAACGACGACAGTTCGCTCCGTTTAATGAACCGCCACTACGACATCCATGACAGCATCAACTGTGGATCTTTTTGCTCTAAACCGTGACTGAACCCGGCATTAGGTGTCGTTTTGGCAAGCCTATTACTGATAAACTTTTTTCGCAATTTCCTGTTTTTCACGATCCATTGGAGTCCGCCGCGTCCTCTGCGCAAACCTACATAAAGAATGTTGGTGATAACATGAAGGAGTAATATCGGGAACAAAATTCGACTTTGTCATATGGGGGAAGGGATGCCACTCTCTCGGATTCCGCTTTAGACCTGAAACTCCTTTGAAATTTTAACTCCATATAACATGAGACGTTTTGCGACATCATAGATATGTCAATCTGATAATAACTCCTATGTAGAGCACCCCAAATATACTGCCTGTTGACAATGTCGAAAGCCTTCTCGAAATCGCGGAAGAGTAGGTGAAGCGGTGATTCCAACTCCGCATACTACTCTAAAATGGTCAGAAGCGTGTTGATCCTGTCAATGTAATTGGGGCCAGAGCGGAGCACAATCTGCTCTATGTAGATGAAGCGAAATGTTTTTTCATGCACTTCACAATAACTCTAACCGCTGTCTTCGTGACTGCAAAGATGGCTTTAGGAGTACAGTTTTCTATCAGCACGGTGTACTGCTTCTTGTCCTTCTTTTTTAGCCCTGGAGACTACGTCGATAAAGTCTCCTTCAAATATATCTTCCTATTTTCGCATTTTCGTCAGGTCGTTCTTACTAAACGCTGAGCTAAATAGCCAAAGATACCCAGCTCAGAAAAGTGTACTTAATCCGACCCTATCTACCTGAACGAGAAGTATACTCAGCGCTATCGCGCCCTGTTTATCGAAGAGATTACAATCTATCATCGCTGCTGCAACATGGGCCATATCACTGATTCGTCATAACTGATATTGTTACTTTGGTAAACCAACGGTCTACTTCACGAACGGGATCAGCTTATTTCATGTTATTATCTCGATAATGCCCTCCATGGTATCTAAAAAACAGGAAATACAAGGTCAATAAATTATACCGGATGGTTATTAGGTCTTTTACGGTTTAAGTGTTTTCCATTGGGCGGAAAATACTACTTTGATCATCCTAATTATGAGGATATTGTTAGTAAAACCAATTTTTATATTTTCCACTGGACGAGAAATATTCCTATGTCTCTTGGCTATTAGAGTTGCGGTAGTGAAACGATTTTTTATTTCGCCCGGAGGAAGGTTCTTACACGAGAATAAACCTGTATTAGACTGGATTAGGTTAAGATATAGGAGAGGGACCATCCCCTTTCATTGTCTATTCAAAGGTCCCCTGCTTGTGGCCTTTCCAGGCTTCTGCGAGTCTACGGCAGGCAGAGAGTGCTCACATTCTTCGTTAAAGGTAGCCTTTCCGTGGTATTATCTTATAAAATCTGAGGCGTTAAATGTAGGACATATAGCAGAAGTCGCCACCTCCATTTTTCCATATGATATTTTAAGGAGCTCTATTAGGGAATTTTAGTTTCTCCATTCGGTCCTCCTCGACTTGGAGTTTGACTACCACTTCATGTTTCGCTCTTTTTTCCCAGGGTGCCTTCTTCACTGAGCTCTTCCAAACCAGGTTAAGGTGGTAACCACTAGCGCTTTATTTTGCTGCGAACGTTTTGTCTTCATTGCATTGCTTTTGCACTAATAATTCGCAATATTGTTAACACAACTTTGTGCGTGCTTGTGTCAGCGTCGTTTGTAAAATTTACTCCTCCGTTTTTGTTTGCATAATCGATTGGTATTTGATCGGATCTATGGCCGCTTTCATGGAGCCTTTGTCTCGTTCAGAAATCGGGTCGACTCGTCTCGGTCAGAGGGTTGGTTTGGATGGAGTCGCGAGGATTTCAAGTGAATTCTTGTTGCGCCTCTCTCGCAATTTTTTTTTTGACACCCGTGCCACACTTCGAACTTTATTTTTCGCATCGTAGTAGAACAGTTCACGCCTGCACACCAGTTCTTCTGATAGAGTACACTGGAAAGGTTTGTGTGTTGCATAGTCAAATACTTTCTCTTGTTCGGGAAATGCAATGTAAAGAGCGGGATGCTTCTCATGATGTTTCTGCTGAAGCTACAGTGTTTGGTCCAGAGTTCAAATGCGATGTCGTCAGGTCCTGTTGCTTTTTCCGATGTCATTTGATTGCTTCCCCGACTTCAGTTATGCTGACAGATGAAATTACTCCAAATATCGAAAGTGCTTGTGAAAGTGAAGAATGAACAACATGCTCGAAATATGCCCGATATCTACCCGTCCCGTCGATTGGTAAGCAAAGTACCACTCTTGCCGCTAACATAACTGAAATGTTCGATATTCTTTCCAACGGACCACTCGATCGCTGTTCGCATTTTATCATCGACATAGAATCGTTTCTTTTCACTGGCCACCACTGCGTTTGAACTTCGTCATTTCAAGCCAAAGCCATTAATTGATGAACCGCTTAGCAGGCGTAGTGACCCCGGCGGTTGTATAAAACGATTTATAGATCGTGTTTTTAATTCCACGATTCTTCGTAAATGAGATCATTTTTAAGGTTCCTTTCAGTGTATGTATGTTCCTCTGTTTGTCTGTCACATGCACTTTTCGTAGAAATGACTAAGGCGATTGACACGAAATTTGATGGAAAGGTGGGAACTGTGATCCCTCATGTATACAGCGAGTTATATCGTTCTACATGGAATTTAAGGGGCTACGAAAAGCGGGTGTAATTTTTTTTTCATCGAGTGTAGCCATGTTGGGGATTAAATGAAAGATCTCGATTAGTACTTTCCGTAAGAAACAGAAAACCCTCTGTCTTTCCATTGAGGGTTCCAATATTTATTGTGCATTCAAGTATTTGTGGTTTTTTGTTTTTAACGACATTGTATGCATTCTCTTAGTCGGCCTGTCGCGGGACCTGTTGGCAAGAGAGATCAGCTAGTATTAAATATACATGAGTAACTGCAACTATATTTATAGCTTTCCCTGTTCCCAGCATTTTGTTTCACTGAGAATAGTATAAAGTACTTCGCCTTAAAGTTCCCCTTTTATGTAGGCTGGGGACCAAAATGCTATGAAGATAACATGACAGTGTTAATAATTAACGTCTATGTATAGCACTGGCAAATCTCCACTCTACTCCCTAAACATATTTCAAATTAATTCTGAATTTTTCTGAATATTGAATCCTCGTCTTAAATATACAGTTACTCAAAAAAGTATCCGGACATGACCGTTGTATAGATATTTTCAAAGAAATATAAACAATTGTGGCACATTTGCTTAATGATTATTTGTTATATTTATCTTTGATTGGTTTATAATAAATTTCCAAAAAAAAAAAATTTCTCAGTATCCGGTTTAAAAATAAAATAGCTCCGTTGTTAAGAACGCTACAAAAAATAAAGTCAAAAAAGTATCCGGACAGAAAGCGTTTGAAGGAAACTTACCCCTTTAATGTAAAATTTAATATCTTGTTGGACCTCCTGGATTTTTTATTACTTCCCTTAGTCGACTAGGCATCGATTTGACAAGTTTCTCACAAAATTGTGGACTGATCGTCGCCCACTCTTCCTTCAAAGCTTTTCTAAGTGTAATTAGACTTGAAATTTCGCAGTTTTGAATTTTTCTTTTCAAATGTTCCCACAAATGCTCTATTGGATTTAGATCCGGACTTTGCGCCGGAGTATCTATCACTTTTGGGCAATTGTACAGCCGCCAAAGTCTACAAACGTAGGAGTTATGTTTGGGATCATTGTCCTCATAATAACAAAAATGCTCCATTTGCATTTTCCTTGCGCTTTGAAGTAAGTTTTCCTTAAGGACTGTGAGATGCTGATATTTGTCATATTTCCCATTTATAAACTTTAAATTGCCAACTCCCGCTGCTGACATACAGCCCCATACCAACTGAGAACCACCGCCATGTTTCACCGTGCACTTTAAATTTTTCAAATTCAGCTCCGTATTTGGCTGCCAAAATACAAAATTACTTCCATCTGATCCAAATATGTTATATTTGCTTTCGTCGGCAAATATAACGGTTTTCCAAAAATCGTAAGACCTATTTATATGTGCAATAGCAAACCGTAGCCTTTTTTGCCGATTTTGCTTACTTATATAGGGCTTTTTCCTGGGAACTCTACCGTGGAAATTATTCTTTTGAAGAATATTTCTAATTGTTTCGACACTTGTAACTTTACCAAACCTCTTTTCCGCCTGAGCTCTCAACTTAACTGCACTTAGTTTGGGGTTTATTTTCATTTTCCGCACGATCCATCTTTCTTCTCGGTCATTAAACTTTCGTGGACGGCCTGATCGCCCTTTCTTATCGATGAAACCCGTTTTTTTAAAGCGTGTAATTATTTCATGAACCGTCGATTTATTCACTTTCACGATTTCCGCGATCGCTCGTATCGGTTTATTGTCCTTGAGAAGATCAATAATAACTTTTCTAACATCACTACTAATCTCCCGCGTTTTCCGACCCATCTTTATTAAACGTGTGTATACACAGAAGAATTAAATGCGCTACTAATCAATGTTTAATCACCATGTTAAATCAAAAGAAAACTCAGTTGCAATATTGTGCATTTTCCAAGAATTCATCGCTGTCCGGATACTTTTTTGACTTTCATAACAAGCATGTATACATAAATTCTCAGAAAAACAACTGTACTAAAACGAAATGATGATTTTTTTTCGCTCATTCGAAAGTGTTGCTATAAAATATTATTATCGTGGAAAACGAAATTATGTTACTATTTTACAAATCTATGTTTTTCGCATTACAATTCTAAATTAACCATTGTCCGGATACTTTTTTGAGTAACTGTATGTGCTAACATAAAATTAATTGTAGTAAATTTACTTAAATTCAAAAAATTTACTGGAAAACCCTCCTTAATAATTTGCTACAATATTCATAGATCATAAAACGTGGTACAATATTAGAAAGTTCTTCTTAGCGTCAATGCTAAAGTTATTGTAGTTTTAAATACGTAGAAAATAACTATTACATTGAAGTGGTTACTCTAACGTGTGTGTGTTTGAGGTGGGGGAGAGGCAAAGCCTCTGAGCAATCAGACCTTTGTGGTCTATTATATTCTATTCCCCCGTCTAACGGAATATCCTAGGTTTGTTTATGTATGGCAGGATTTCCGTTAGTGGACATGATGGTGCCAGCTATAGTTGGAGCACATCAGCACCAAAAATCTGATGATTGATGCGTCCAAAAGCGGGGCACTCACATAGAAAATGTTCCGTGGATTCCGCTTCCTCATTACAGGATGGACACGTATCATCTTGGATAATTCCTATTCTAGCTAGTGAATTATGGCCAGTCAGAATGCCCACACTACTTCTGTAAGTTTTCCTGCTTTTCGACAAGATTAACTTTGCAGTATGTTTGCTTGGTTTTGTTAAGAAAAGTTTGGTGTGTCTAGCAGCATTAAGACTTCGCCACCTGTCATTATGGGAAGCTTGTTCCCAGTTTTTGATTGCAGCTGCCAATACTACTGACATCCCAATTGCTGGTTCCGGTCCGGTCATGGGGGAAGTTGAAGCCTCTTTTGCTAAGGCATCCGAGATTTCATTTCCCTCTACAGCACAATGACACGATACCCAGAGTAATTCCACCGTATTGATTATAGAAACAGAGTTCAATCGGTTTCTGCATTCCTGAATGATTTTTGAAGTGATCAAAGTACTACTATTCAACGCCCTCAATGCAACTTGACTATCGCCACAGATTGTGATGCGCCTGCCCTTCAACCGGTCGGATGGGATTGCCGCCCTTTGGATGTAATACACTTCAGCCTGAATAACCATTGTGTATAGTCCTAAATAAAAAGCCCACTTCTCGTTTTTGTTCGAGAGGTTTACTGCTGTTCCAGAACCATTTTCTGTTTTTGAATCATCGGTGTAGAAGACGTCCTGACACGCATTCTTCTGGTTCGTCCCAGTTTCATTTCATGATAACATCATATCTTCTATCAAACGGATGTATGAGGATCTGAGAATTGTAAGGCATTGCGAAAACTAGATTCAGTTCTCCCAATGACTCTTCCAAAGCTCTGTGCCGTAGGGGCGCACCCTACGTTCGCGGTCATCATATCAGCTGAAGTGATAAATTCAAACAGCTTCTCTCCTCTAGGATTGCATTTGCTACTGCCCCAACAAATATGTTGAGCGTTCGCATCATAACCTATTAAAAGTTCAACGCCACTTACTTCTGCATACATTACCAGATCCCTTAGTTCTTATAAGCAGAGGCAACTATAACTTTTCTCCTGTTACCATTCACCTCGTATTGTAAGTTGACCGCAACAAGGTCCTGGGAACAGAATTATCTCAGCATGGGTGCCTCTAATAATTTTGACATCAGAACGCAGGCCCGGGGTCTCGAGGATCTTCCATCGAAGAAGATCCTAATCTTCTTGACTGATCCAATACTGCAGACTTTGTTAAAACGAACCCATGGCTCTTAAACCAGAAATATATAAGGCCAGTTCTGCAACTTTGTCAGCCTTGCCGCCAGTATATAGGAAGAAGCTTTGGCGTGAAGGAGGTTAATTTGACTAGCTCTTAAGTTTGTAGCCATAAGTGCAATCTAATATAAAAACCACCACTAACTGAAAAGTCTGCTGCGTTTAGTATGGGTGTCACCGGGGTTACCAGCTTGTCCTTACCTTCCGCCGAAAGTTCCGCTTTCTTGCCTCCGATTTCTCTGGATATCGCCATACTTGGTGGTGTAGCAACGTCCATGTCCTCATACCCAAGAAGCTTCGCCTTCTCAGTACCTTTCGTTGACGTCGGCTAGAAGCCCTCCCAGGTACATGGTGTCCGGGCTGCATGGATCTATTTTCACATACCGGCATTAGACGTTACGTCCACATTACCATCTTCCCTTGCTTCAGTTTTTCCGGGTACAGGCTGAAAAGAAGGTTCTGGCAGGATGGTCTGTAGTTCCTTCTCCTTTACGGTTAAAGTCTCCCTCTACCGAGGCTTCCTTTCCCATATTTTAGTGGAGTTAGGAAACAGGTCACCGACGGGCCGGCCGTAGTCAGGTTACCCGTTCCTCTCATTAAGGGAGCTACTATACTATCCTTTTCGGCTGACTGCGGCATAGACACCGGGTGTAAGTTTTCCACTGAGGTGGAGGGCCTGTCTTCCACAGGGTCTAACGTACTGAAGTGTATATGAAATATATATGTATACCGGGAGAGTATTCTTGCAAGCTCAAACTCGTTCGAAGTATAATAAAAGATCGACTTCTCCCCGAAAAGCACCCTATTCGCCATCTAACGTTTTTTAAAAATTATTTTCGATATACGAGTAGCACGCAACTGATGTCACATATCTTCACTATACTTTATGACAGCCTATGACTGTGTATAATAATTTGCTTATGAAATTGTGATGATCTGTTGGTAAGGTAGCAGATGTTACTACATATCCAGAATTCGCAATTACTTTTCTTCCACTGTGGGTGCTTGTCTTAGCTAGAATGATCTCCTTAAAATCTGTTCGCAAAAAGCACGCTGGTTGTCAGGTTATTGTCTGGAATATAACAATAATTGAAGGATTCACTGAAAGGCTCCTAATATTTTTGATTAAGTACACTCATAATGGTAGCACACCATTTCCATCACTCCTGCCGTCTAGACTATTCTTCTACGTACGAATTAAGTAAGCTATTGCACCTATTTCCCACCATGTTATTTGATAGACTATGGTGGAAAAAATTACAAGAAGTCGCAAATCATTTACGGAAAATCCATCTTATCACCTTTGGTTAAAATTCCATCGCACACAAGTCAGTCACCTCACCTCCATTGTCTTTGGGGCTTCTTGCTGGTAAATCGTGGCCGGATCAAACGGCACGCCAACATCGTTAATCTTATGCAACTTAGAGTCACAGATTTTCCATCGCTTTTGGTAAAAATCCAATGAAAAGTCAGAGTCCGTCTAAGATATTTTTACCCCATATTCGGATATGAACCCATCTACCTTCTACCCTGAAAAGATGCATATTCTCATGCTGCAATCATGTACGTAGTTACTAGTCAAGTGTTACAGTGATCCTAATGAGAATCTTTCCGTTTTTTGAGATTTGCTTGATAAAAAATCTTATTTAAGGAGATCTACATCAATGTATGTATTATATCTTTATGGAAGAACATAAATCCGCCATGAGATTACTTGAACAAAAATAACTTCAGACAAAAGCTAAACCTCTGAGGTTATTTTTGTTCAAGTTGTTCTTCCCTTGACCTATTACTTTGGGATTTAAATTATTGCCGGTTATTAATTAGTGTAATCCTCTGCGCTCAGCAATACACCTTGTTTAGACTCTAGGATGTATTTCATACAATTTCTTGTCACTGTAAGCCCAACGGTCTTTTCCTGTGTTTTTAAACTTTGGACAATTATTGAATATTCGTTTCATCCTCTGCTTCGCTTTTATCCGTGGATTCACGAAACCAAGTTGGTGAAAATATTGTGAATGATCAGCATCTCCAATAAGGAAAAGTCGTGGTTTGTCTTGGCTGAAATCTCATGAATTGGTTTGTTGTAGGAGAGTGCCGCTTTCGTTTTACAATGCTATTTACCAGGAAAACTTCAAGATTGTGCTCACCTGCACTTTTACATTCCACTTTCTTATATGCCAGTAAGAATCGTCTCTGTAACTATGTAACAATTGACCCATCATGAGTTTGTTATATGTATGTGACAAAGTCTCAAAATTCTGGGGCGAAAATCGGTATTGTGCTTTGCGAAGACAGTCTCATAAATGTATTGTATAAAGCCTTCGCTTATTATGGGAATATGCAGGCGGAGAAAAGTCCACCTAACGAAAAACCGTATATCGTCGAATGTTATGCTCAGGTCGCTCTATGGATTTAGATATGGATGAGATTAAACATTTGGACCAGTAATATATCAAATGTCTTTCGCTGACCTTTGTATATGGTTGCTGTTCGTAGTCTACAGTTCTTTGAAATGCGCTTCAACTCCCCCCTCCCCAACGTCCAGGGAGGTCCGCGCTTTTCCACTATTGTTCTGCGCCACGTGCTCTTGGGGCCTCTCACTCTTTCGCACTCATGGGACAGTGGTTTCTACTGTATGGCATAGCCATAATAGGATTATCGCTACTGCTTAATGTGTGATTTATCCACTGCCACTCCCGCTTTCCGACTACATCCTTACATCCAGTTCGGTGACACCCTCGACAGAAACTATCTTTCTTCGATATAGAAATTTATCCACGCTTCGATACTCTGCCCATTGATGCAGATAGGGAGAGTGTGATGACCCGTCAGACTGAAAACTTTGGTTTTGTTGGTGGCTCTACCTACACATCCTTCCAAATCCAGAGCCATTTGGCGAAAGCCCATGATCCGGTGTAGTAAATAGCAGATCAATAGAAACTGCAGTTGCAACGATAAATAACACTGCGGGGAGACCGTCAAGGCCAGCGGCTTAAGGTTTGCGACCACATGGAAGCTCTAATGCAATATGCACTACGGAATCTTCCGCTTCTCTGACAACAAACATAAACAAACAAATATTGTTATTGCGTACACTATGTTAAACTTCCCGGAATTTCGCACGGTATCAGAGTCAGAGCGGTCAATAGAGCCTTCTATCTCTTCCGTTTATTGATCTTCATCGACAATTTCGTAGTCACCCAAATTTTATGATATCTTTTCGAGGTGTGGCCGAATAACTACGTTGTACCCGAGAAAAGAGCATTTTTGACGACGATCCATTGGTCATCGATATTCTCACACAAGTTACTCAGTCTATCTGCTGTCCAGTTAGCAAGATGGTTCTCTCATTGTCCAGTGGAAGCTGTGTCATACAAACGGTCGATGTTGAACTTCGTAGGTTGCAGGTTTTCAACTCTGCGAGAAGCAGTGAAACATACAAGCGAGCGTAAACGACCACCAGATCGTGATCTCTTCAACGCCCCTCTTGATAAGTACATCCAGAAGACTACTCCTTAGTGTACTACTAATCGCAGTGTGGTGAATATGATTGCTTGTAGGGAGTCGGCCAGTTCGAACCCTACTGACCTGCCACCGAGAGGAATAGGCGATGGAGTCAACAGAAATCCACAAACATCCCACTATTATACTCGTATTCGAGCATCCCACTTTGACATTCAGATCACCTACCAAAACCAGAATGTCACCCTCAGGAAGGCTCTCCTGAACTGTGGGTAATCGCTTGCAGAAAGCATCCTTCTCCACTATTTCAAAAATCGCCATTAGTTCACAGTGATGTTCTTTAACCTGAACCGGAATCTTGCAGTCAGGATCCTCTCAGAAACCGGAATTTACGTAGGGAGCTGAATTGAGAGCAGGAAGTAAAATTGGGTGTTATACATAATGAAAAGCAAGTTCTAGGTAAATTGAAGAATACTTGGTTGTACTTGGCGCCGAAGTCAGCGATGCAAGTAAAGAAGAACTATCACAAATGCTGAAATTGAGAATAGGATACCTGCCAATTTGGAATTTCGTTTCGGGGGCTCTCGATGTTTATTACGTAGCGTGCAGTAGCGTTGGTTATCATTGATTTGATGGAGGAAATAAACGCTGAGGTAGACTTTGTTTGGCTTGGCATAAGGTACTGAAATTGGCACAGGAGGGGCGGTTGCCGTTAACACCTCAAATAAGTTACGAAAAATGTTACGCATATAATATTCACAAATAAGAAGTGAAAGGAAGAGCTTTCGCCAGGTATATGTGTAAAATGTGTATAACTACCGGAGGTGAAATTAGAAAAGGATAATGGAGCCCGCGCCATTACCGCGAAAAACTAAGAGAAGTGCACCGTCGTACGCACCAAAACAAAAGGAGTTCCATCATCGTGTTGCTGAAGAAACTAGAACATGCCTTATATATTAATGATTTTGTTGGCGTATAACATATCACAAAGATCTTGAAAGTTGTCGGAGTTCGTCCGGGGGTCCTTTGACGGATGTTAACGGTATGATGAGCATGTAAAACGTAAAACATCCAAGGAAGTTTTACCTCTCGTGAAGGTATTGCAAAGCACCGTAAGACGCGGATACGGAATGCTCATCCAAGTGAAAGTATCTTCGCTATCAACACGCTCAAATGGCTTAAAGGATCTTCTTGTCGAACTTTTCCGTGAAGCTCCCACAGTCTCGTCAGAGTTCATCTGAGATCTTTTCCAATGAATGGGAGAAGGGGATTATCGTTGAGATTCCACACAATAGTATTCGTTTTGCGTGCGACAACTCGCGGGGAGTTTGAATTCATCTTGCTGATCGCTTCAGCGGACAACTTTTCACTGATTTCGAGGGCGCTCTCGACAGCGTCATCGTATTGAAATGCTCTACACGGGAGGTGTATTCCGTAGAAACTAATAGTTATTATCAGGGCGGGTGTATTAAAAGCTCTTCGTGTTTCTGTTGGTGTTCTCTCAGCACTCCTCTTTGTTCTTGTTATGGACACCGTCACACGGGACTTCAAACGATTCCCATGAAACAGGCACAATCACTGCCAGCGGCAGTGACCTGCCCAGCGATTTAAATATCCTGGGTCAATGCTATCAGCGAATGGGGAACTTTGTAATGAAACTACTTCACGCATTAACGCAACTTGGACGAAGTGGCGTTCCACAACTGGTCTACTTTTTGATCGACGTATCAACGCACGTTTCAAATATAAAATTCAAATATAAAATTTAAATGTCGTCCGTCTTGTCGCCCTGTGTGGTTCTGAGTGGTCGACTATAAAAGATAATGAACGGCCTCTTGCGATAATGGAGACGAAGATGTTGCGTTGGACTAGTGGCGTGACACGTTTTGATCACATCCGAAATGAGGATATCCGTCATCGATATGAGGTTGCACTGATCGTAGAAAAACTGCGACAGAGGCATCTTCGATGGTATGGTCATGCGATTTGTGCTAGCAAGCATTCACTTGCCAAGATTGGTCTGAACATCGGTAAACCACCAAAATGCCCGGCCGAAACAACGGTGGCTACCGACCCCGTTAGTGAACGGGACTAAGTCTAAAGAAAAAGAAAAAGGGCAGCATATGATGAGGGATTTGAAATCGAAAGCCTAGTTTGCCAAGATTGTGCTTGTCATTGATATTTTTTCCCTTCGTTGGTGACGTTTCTCGTGATCATGAGGAATTTCTATATCTAGGAAGCGTAGTTTCGGTTGTCAGTGGCGCCCATACTAAGTTCTGGACGTATTAACAGCACTAAATTTGCTTTTGCCGTTGTGTCTAAAAGAGATGCAGCTCCAATATCAAGTTGAGGCTATTCCGTGCTAGTATTCTGTCTTTGCTGCTATATAGGATTGGCACATAGAGTGTGACCACCCCTGCTACTAAAGATTTACAGGTTGTTATCAATAGTTGTCGGTATCGTGTCCAAAAAAAGACGTCTAACAGTTTCGTCAAGGGCGGAGGCAACTCATCAGACGCTGCCTCACCTCTGCCTTGGGAGCAACATGACGAACAGTAGCAATGGGTGGAAACCGCTCCTTTATATAATCGCAACAACACGACAAGAGTGTGGCTTATTCAAGTTTCACCAATAGTTTGAACTTAAGTTAGCTCGATGCTAGATTTTTGTATCGTGTCGTTGTGGCACTCTGAGGCAATAACCAATGGTGTACTTGGCCGACGTGCGGGCCAGACACCCGCGACCGTATTGAGCAGAAGCGATAGTGGCAATGTATAGGTCACACATTGTGGAAGGACTACAATTCCGTTTGGCGTTATACCATATAATGGAACCGACCATCACAGGAAGAGTGCAAGTTTCTTGGATCATGAAGGGGGTTGGCATTACTAGGAAATACAGCCAAGACGCATAGATGTGGTTGACGCGATCGCAACCGTATTTAATTATTTACTGTTTAATAACCCTCGTTCTCTTCGCGACTAACAAGGTTTTGCATGTCGCTACTGTCATGTTTTTCACCGAGCGAATCTTTAACTAGATAGTAACTAGCCCCTACAACTGCTTAAAAAGCTAATGAGCAGTAAGCACTTAAGGTAGAGACGGTAGTAGAAGTAGAAAGAAAGAGGAAGAAGGAAGCCAGGGAGAACGAACAGGTCTGTCAACTCGAAAAGTACAGGGAACAATCACATCAGGCAACAAGTCAGCAGGATGAAGCCCTATACACCTTGATGCTCAACTACACCAAGTCGTTCATCCCCTAATGTTCAAGGTATGGGACAGCGAATCAATGCCTAACGATTGGTAACGAGGCATTATCTGTCTCATACATAAAACGGGAAATATTACACAGTCCAGAAATTGTAGAGGTATCACGTTGCTGAGTACCACCTATAAGATATTCTCCGCTATCTTGTTAGACCGGATAGCCCCATACGCCCAGAACATCATTGGACTATACCAAAGAGGCTTCACCCCAGCCAAATCAGCAACAGATCAGATTTGCGCTCTGCGACAAGCGATGGAAAAACTGTTGGAATATGGACATCAGTTACATCATAGCCAGGGTGAAACTGTACACGGTCAGAATTCGGTATCCCGACGAAACTAATAAGACTGACTAAGCTGGCCCTGACCAATGTGCGAGGCCAGATAAAAGCAGCAGAATCACTCTCAAGACCATTCGACATCAACAACTGTCTACGACAAGGGGATGCCCTATCCTGCGTCCTCTTCATCCTGGCCCTGGAGAAAGTGATTCGTGATGGGGTCGTAATTGTGAGAGACACCATTTTCTTCAAGTCCAACCAACTACTGGCCTACGCTGACGATATTGACATTATGGGGAACAGTCCGAGA
The DNA here is from genome assembly GCF_905115235.1 of Hermetia illucens. NCBI lineage: Eukaryota > Metazoa > Arthropoda > Insecta > Diptera > Stratiomyidae > Hermetia > Hermetia illucens. The sequence continues at coordinate 122,708,961 of NC_051851.1, read as the reverse complement.
TGTATAGTCTACCTTCATCCAGATCGAGCAGACGGTTTGAGATCTCGGGCTGCACATAAATGAAGGCAAGACGAAGTGGCAACGTCAACGCCCAAAAGCAAAGAACGGACAACATCGACTAGCACTGGTCAGACGAAAACAGTAAAGATAGGAGACTACAACTTTAAGATCGTTGAAAATTTTTCCTATCTAGGGTCGAAAATAACAATCGATAACAGCTATGGCAATGAAATCCGGCAATGGTTGTTGAAAGCCAACCGAGCCTATTTCAGTTTACAAAAACTGTTTCGTTCGAAACGTCTTAGCATAGAGTCAAAGCTCTTACTGTACAACACTATGATCTTGCCAGTCCTCATGTATTCCTCGGAAACCTGGGTTATTAGCAAGACAAATTCTTGGCCGCGTTCGAGCGAAGAATCCTCGGAAGACTTTTTCGCTACATGAGGATGGCCAATGCTGTAGCCTACATAACGACGAAATCGATGAGCGATACCATGACCGTGTGGTTGTGGATAAAATCTGGCTCAACAGGTTACTTAATTCGTATGGATGACGATGATCCAGCAACAACATGGTAGAAAATGAAGTCGAGGCAGACGCTGCCTGAGATGGAGTGATGACGTAGGTCAGGACGCCAGACAGCTTTTAGGGATATCGAATTGGTGGACCTCGGCGCAAAACCGGAGTGTTTGGAGTTCCTTATTAAGGCAGGTCTGGACCGGATACCAGTTGTTGCGCCGCTGATGATGATGATGATTATAAGATTTGTTTTTCATTAATTTTTCTCAATTTACATTATTAATGTTCGATATTTGTTCTAAATAAAAATTATAATCAAAAAACCAAAAACTGTACTAAGAATCGCCACGTAAGATGTTTCGCTGTATTACGCTAACCAGTATTATGTGTATATATGCTGTAGCATATATACATAGTCTGTAGGACTATGCTAAGTAACCAGTCTTTTCCTGTCTGAGATGAGTGCCAGTTATGTTGTAACAAGTCTAGTGTCTTCAAGTTTGCTGCCTCATCGGAAAACACAATCCATGTCAGATGGTAGTATATTCTGTCGCGCCATCCCATCGTTGTTACCACCTAGCGTCCTAGCATAACTAAAAAGTAGTTAATTTTCCTTCGGTCTCTTATATGTTATCTCTGCTTTCTGGCAGGAGGAACCCCGTACAAAAAAGCGAAGTGAACAATTCCGTCACCATAATCCACGGTTTCTATTTACCGTCTTTGAAGTGAAGTCAGGCTTAACTATATACATAGCACTGGAAATCGATGAATTTTCGGCAGCGGAGAGTAGCAACAAAGATTGTACTTTGTAGGGTTTCCGCTATGACGATGTACTTTACATCTCTAGACAAAAAGCCCTTAATTTTAATCTGAATCAAGTGCATTTTTGACATTCTAGGGCATTATGCCAGAACATTTGCTATAAGGTGTCATTCTGCGTGTCAAATTTATGCCATATAGGCGAATTACCATTGACCTCGAAATCAGACATATTGCGTCGACTGCGCTTGCACGGTCGGTCTTCTTCAGCTGATTTCAATTAGGCAATTAGCTTTTCATAGAATATGCTGGATTACTGTTCGCTCCTTTGTGGAATATTAAGGATCGGGTCAATCTCAGTTTTTCAATGAAATTGTGTTTCAGTCTCATTATCACAAGTGCAAAGCGAATATTAGCGGGACAACACAAAGATGATCATAAATATCCATGGCAACCGGGCTTCGAACTTAGGGCAGCGAGCTCGAAAGCCATTTCGACCATGGTACCCGTCAATTCTAACACAGCTACTATCTGAAACGCAGTTCTTCGTCGCTTATTTTGAAGGGAGTCTCATCTCAATTTTAAAGTCGGCATGGGGCCGTTTTTGGAGAGATTCCCTTAAAGTGGGCTTGGCGAAATCTAAATTGCCCCTCTTCTACGTCTCTATATTCTATGATAGGGAGATGTAGACGCTCCACCTTCACTATTATGTTCTTGACATAGGTCAACCAGACGGCGACGGGTCTCCTGATTCTTTATTGCACTTCAAATACTGTGATAAACCAGATGTTAACAACAAACTTAAGGGGGTATGTAAACCACAACAAAGACAACAAAGGTCATCTCGCTCTTATCTCTTAGTTATGGTAGGTATAGTAATAATTTCGATTATATTTTTGCAGCACCTTCACTATATCAAAAGAAGTTAGCTGTGCCGTTAACCCCTTCAGATTCAAATCTATATCCGAGCTAGCATAGCTTTTTAATGTAGGTGGGTATTTATCAGTAGGCGAAAAGCCTAATTATTGCTCACAACTCAGATCTTTAGAGCCAGCCCGTAGTATTTACGAAAAATAACCGCTCCCCATCCTGCAACAAGAAATCTCTTTGACTTTTTCAAATAATTGTTTGCTAGTAGTCTGGAGTCTGGAGATGGCTAGTGCTGGGTAATCGCAAAAGAAATGACTGAGACTGTCTCCCTCCTCTCCACAACTTGTAATTTGTACTTCGGGCTACTTATCCTGTAGCCTCTTAATGGCAAATTCGCGTGCGCATTCTCCTTAGACGGTTGTAAGGACGTGATCGGCATTATGGTCCCCATTTATTGCTTAACTTATTTTCACTTGGACCGAAAATTTCTTGGCCTGCACTATGCGTGTAGATCTCACTAACCTTGTGGACCATTCTCCTCTTTAGTGCTCTCGCATATTTAAAATCGGCCGACTGTTTTCGAATAAGATATTCGCCACCTATGATTTAAGGATCTGTCCGAAACTAAGGTGCTTAGCAATATTGGATATATATTGGAACATTCTTCTTCCAATTGCAATGCATATATATAAGATTTGCTTGAACTCGGCCTTCTTTTCCCAGCTAGGATGATTACCGCTAAATGGATACAAGAAAGACATTTAAAATCCCGCCTTAGAACCCAAACGTTTAATTGCTACTTTCGCCCGTTACCTGATGGTTGCAATTTGCTTCGCTCTATAGGGTTTTTTGGGACCCTTAACTACTAACTTTTGTTTCTCTCTTCATCTGGCTTTCCGTCTCTTTATCTATCAGTTGTGCACCATTTATATAGCATGTTTCGAATTGATCAACACAAACGTTGTCCGAGTTGTAACTCGCTTATTGCTCATCCAGTATAAGCTAAAACTCGAAGTCTGTCTTTTTCAACTTACTTTTTAAGGCGGTTTTGGATGAAAATGGTTAATATGAAGTAATGAACGTCATCATCAACGGTGCAACAACTGGTATCCCGGTTAGGTAGGCCTTAATAAGATTTGCTATCGCTAAAAGTTGAGGTCCATTTTTTCATGTTAAGAACCCAAGTCTTCCAGGAATCCATCAAATCGACAGGATTATTACTTGTTGTTGGTTTCAATTTTTGATCCTAGATAAAAGAAATTATCAGCGGTCTCAAAATTATAGTCTCCCATTCTTATCGTTCTCATTTGATCAGCCCCATTTGATGCTGTTGCTTCTTTGCTTTTTGATGCTGACGTTGTCACTATGTACTGTGTCTTGCTTTCATTAATGTGCAGTCCAATATCACGCGCCACCTGCTCGATCTGGACGAAGGTAGATAGTTAAATACACTAGTATTTGGATGGACTTGAAAAGGATGGTGCCTCTCAAATTTACATCAGCACCACGGATCACTTTTTCCAAAGCCAGATTAAAAACGATGTATGATGGAACATCCCCTTGCCTTGATGTTAAATGGTCTCGAGAATGATCCTGCTCCTGTCATATGGTCTCGCACATTGGTCAGGGTCATCCTTATCTTTCTTATCAATTCAGTTGGGATACCGAATTCTCTGATGGCCGCTTATATAGCTATGCTATCATATCGGTGTCCTCAAAGTCTATGAAGAGAATGACAGTGGAACTGATGGCCTTACTCTAATAGTTTTTCGAACGATGGCAGCGGAGATAAAATCTGATCCCTGACTTTCTTTTCTGCCTTGGTCGGATGAACATCGAAGTGTATAAGACTTCATCCTGCTAACTTATTGGTAAAAGTACCGCACCTGATGCCTTGGTGACTTGGTGATTCTCCCATTGCTGTTATTGCGGCATTATTGCAGAATCCATTTCCTCCTTATAGGTGTTGCGAACTGCGTTATGATTCGCTTCAGTGTTCACTCTCACCTGTTAGTCAAAGGGATTCGAAGTGGTGTTGGTATTCAAGCTCGAAGTACCATGCCAACGAGATGGTCATCCAAGTGTATATTGTCCTCTCTATATATTCTGACATTTATCTAGGCTGAGAGGGACCAATGTTTGATTATGAGGTACTTCTTAACACTAATCGAGGCGTATAAAATGTACATGACGATGGAACATAATGTCCAAGAGACATAATACACATTCATAGATATTTATAAAAAATCAAGAATACTACCCTACTTTGTTATTCAGCGATTTAATCAATTCGAATAATTATTTTTTTTTAAATTTAGTACATTACCATAGAATGAAATCACTATTAAGGTTAGGTAGATTACTTGTGCGCAACACTCTACCAACTTCTTTCTCACACCAATTCCGTCGTGTCTTAAGGCGAAAAGCTACTATGTCTGTAGGTTGAATGGGGTGTTAAATATCCAGAATGAAACAGAAAGAAATTACGTTCACACGTTTGACGTACAGCTGGTGCGCTATCGACAATCTATCTGCCAATAAATTTTTCAAACTAACAACATATGTGTGAACGTGTGTGGTGAACGAATCGTACATAGGACTTCGCTGCACGTTCCTAAAGAGCCTTGGGCACTGAGGATAGCAGCAAGGAATAGTGGCAGGATAGCTGCTCACATAGTGTGTCGGGGCCTACACGAAAAGTTGATATGATGAAAGAGAGACACGGTCGCCAGCAATAACGGAGAGGGGTCTCATGATGGTCAACCTAACTACATACCCATGATTTCTTGTGTTCAATGGCAGTAACCTCGAAAGATAGAGCGGAAGGAGCAAATGCATTCAGGTCAGGTGCTGAAACTCTAACGAGTACCCGAACCACAAAAAGTTCGTGCTTTCATACGTACGTCCTGGCCAAGATGCTACATCTTAAGAATGTGCTGAACTTTGCTGCCTTATTCTGTTCATGTCGATTCGAAGTATAATATATACTTCAGGCTGCGAATTAAGGTGACCAAATGGTGAATTGTACTATACACATTCGTGGACCCTCATTAAACTAAATACGAATTTCGGGCCCATTCTCTGGACGTAAAACGAATTGAAAAATAGTTTTCGGAACAGTTGAAACTACCGTGCTTCGGGTCAGTACGAGAGGAATATCTTTACCCTTTTCAATATTCACGAGGGAGATTCAAGTTTATTGGATATGTAGGTCGGAAAAAATGTCTCTAATGTCGAAGGCCGTTGATGGTAATGATGCGGCTTTTTCGCCCGTTGGTAGAAATTAACCCTGGGATGCAATCCCATTCAAAATAATGTATAAGTAAATTGAATGAACTATTTTGGTAGCGTATCGTGTGGATGCACAATTGGAGTAATAGATTCGTTAGACACCGACGCAGGCCTCTTAAGAATTGCAGGAGTTGGTTTGTATTGTTAATGACTGTAAAAAAAATAATGAGTTATTAAGTAAAAGACTTAAAGGCCATAAATAGTAGCGCGTTTGCCGACATTTGAGTACAATCGGGAAGCAAAGCGCCGGAGTGCCGGCAGATCCGGAGCACCTTCAAATGTAAGAGAGTAAGATTGGGTAAATGAAAATTAGAAGTAATGCTTGTTGGAGGAGTTTGAACCTACAAAACAGACCATCAACCCTGCTTACTAGCTGGACGTTCCCAATAATTATTAAGAAAAAGGCTTCAATAATGCGAAAGGAGATTATTGCTATATGTGCTCTCTATAATCACAATGGTTGTAGTCACACCACTCTCTGGGTTGATTAGCTTCTGACAAAGGCCAACTTAGTAACGATACTTCAGTCTCTTTGCAACTGCGGCATATACGTCTCCTCTCCACTCCTTTCGCGAGTATAGGGCATCCATATAGTTTCTTTAATAATCTTTTCAATGAAACTGTGCTTCAGTTGCATTATAATAAGTGTACAGTAGCGGTGCATGCACAAAGACGAACACAAATATCTATGACATCCGGGATTTGAATTCAGGGCAACGAGATCGCAAAGTTGACGCTCTATTAATTTAACTTTCACGCCAATAAAGTTCTCGTCGAGGACCTCCAAAACATGTATCTTCCCTGAACAAATTGCTGTAAAAAATGGTAAGGGAGTATTTCGGGGATTTCTGAACATTTGCAATCATTAGGCTCTCCCTACCCCGTGGAACCACCATGTGATATAACATCACAAGGAGGAGTTAACTCACTTTAGCTTTAGGTCTCCTCTGCCTCCGAATACATTTGATTTAGGTGTTTGTTTTCTGATACCAGCACCTTTCCTAGAGTTTCCTCTAAGTTCCTCCTTTCTTCCCCGGATCTTGGACAGAGGAAGAATACGTACTCTGCGTCTTCCGGGACCCAACGCAATTTGGACAATCGGGTGAGGTATTCAATATAGACCTGTATCAGTAGTGGAGATATCCTCTATGCTCATTCGGGAGGTGATGGATACCCTCATGCTTTCTTTCCAACCACTTCTTAATAACAAGAATCAGCCTGTGCGTCCACCGATTTTTTCACAAGCATTCTCAACCCTTTTTTCATCTATTTACGGATCTTTCTTTTTTCGTCATCTACGATAAAGGAGAGATTGACTTCCCGTTGTACTCGTATATGTTCGTCATCTCATCTGGCAAGATGCTAGTCGGTAACATTCCCGAGATGACGAACGCTACATCACCTGAGACAGTCCTGAAGGCAAAACATATGCTTAGGGCTGCCCGTCTGTAGACTGTACTCAGTTTTTTAGTGTTAAATGAGATCTGCATGTGCAAACTGGGACCCTATGAAGCAAGAAGGTCATCCTAAGTTCGGCATAATCCATATCAGAGTCATTTTTGCTGTGGATGCTTAGTCGCAAGCACACTACACTGCTTATAACTGAGCTTCCCATCTATCATTACTTCCAAGTATTTGATGGCCAGCTTGGAAGTGGCGGCATGATACGCAATTTGAATGTGAGCGTAGTTTCTTTTACGGCGCTAGATCATGTGAATCGCTTCTGTTTTTCCTCTGCGAGTGTTAGATCAGAACTCTCTAGCCAAGCCTTAACTGCACTGATTGCTTCGCATGAGTATAACTCAGCATCTCCACGATGCTTTGCGTCTACAACCAGCGCTATATCGTCGTCGCAGCCCACCACTGTGAATTCCTCCAGAACTGGAAGATTAAGTACATTGTTGAAAGGTACGTAATAGTCTGTCGTAGTGACCCCAGTACGGAGCCTTGTGGGACACTTGCGGCGCCCTTCTGGGGTCCATCATCGGAGTGGAGCCTCTATTCTTGTAAATAATCCTCGCCAGAGATTTCCAAATAAGATTCCATTTGTCTGAATTGAATGCATTTCTCACATCCAAGGTCATAGATATTTGCATTCTTTTTGCGAATTGAATCTTCGGCCAAACAGGTAACCATTTTGATGATGTCAACGATTCATCTGGCTTTGCGGAATCCATATTATCCGTTTTGCTGCCGCCTATTCTACTACAGATCTCCAGTAGCTCCTCTCTGGTGACTGCTGGAATTATCGTTACATTCAGAGCATGCAATGTGTCGGTAGCTCCCCTTATTGGGGGAATATACCGTGTATGATTTTCAACGCGAGGAGAGAGCATGTCCGTGGAGTTGGGCGCCCTCTGGAGCGTCCCATCATAATTCTATAAGCACTCCTCTGCATGTTTCCACACGTTTTGGAGCAGAGTTCCTTAAGCATTCCTCTTGTGCCGTGTATATCTCCTCGCTTTAAATGATCAGCTTTATTAGAAGAACTATAAGACCATCACAGCAAAGAAGGCCTACATTTTGACAGACTGCGACGCTAACAGCTGAGTTTCTCTCCGCGCTTATTAATAACACAAACATTTTAGTGTGTAAAAGGGGCAGAATACCAAGTTTGCATTTCCCCAGCTGGAAAAACTGTGCCGGTTGGGAAGAAGTCCTTGATATCACCCTCCTAACGGACAATGGGAGACAATGGGGCTTTCAGGGTGAAGAATTTGAAGAATGTCTGACCAGAAATTCTTATGGCTATAGAAGTCTTTAACCTTTTCAAAGGCTCCTAGGGGATCAACTGGAGGACTTTTGCTCAAGTTATCAAGAACAGACTCCGGTGTGCAAATTGGCAACAATGACAAACGTGTCAAGGGTCGGGGCTCTGAAAAATACATTCGCCTAAATATAGCAAGAAGGTGTAGCCGCCTTGGTGTAATAAAGATCTGCCCAACTCCAGAAATTTGACCAGAGAGAACTCCAATATCTAATCCAGGCATAAATACTAGCCGCCATACGAAGACTCTCTGGAGAGACACAACTTTGAAATCACCAGCAAATCTGCCGAACTCTGTAACATTTTGGCCAGGAAACATAGGAGCCCTTCATTTCTTGAAAAGTTGAAAAGCTCCAAAAAGCTCTGGTAAAATTCTGGGGCTGCTGGTTCAGACACACTTCCCCACCAGCGAGAAGGACCGTGAATAAGAGTCTTCCTTAAAGGGCAGTTGTGTCAAATTATCAGGTCGCAGCTTCGCAGCATAGGAGTCTCTGGTCTCAGGTGAAATAATGCCAGTAATGCTACAGAAGGGCTGTGCCGCGGCTTGCAGAGATTTATCGGAACTGCATTTCTTTTGGATATGCACTACACTCTTGGAGACGTACGCGTGTAGGTTTCCTACCGAAAGCAAGTAGCCGCAGTCATGAATCTGCGCAAGACTTTCGACCAATAAGCCTCACCTCCTTCGTGTTTACGACCAAATAGCGCATCCTGGAAATCCACTTATGGACGATTATGGAAACGCACCAACGGGAGGAGTTAGTTCAGGGAACCCCTGGTCAGCCCGAACATAATGTGCAACACGACTCTATCTACTAGCGCTTCTCACTATCTCTCTGACAATGTTGTCTGGAGACAACTCCCTGTGTTTGCATAAAGCTGCTGACGAAAGCCGTCCTACCTGTCACAGGAGAAAAATGTGTCTTCGACGTTGTCCACCACTCCAGTGCAGAACAGACAATCAGAGGATCCTGCCTCCCCAATCTTGCGCAGCTAAGACTGAAAACCTTCTGTCCACTTAATAGTTGGGTAAGAAAGTAATCAATCCCACCATTTGTTCAGTTCAGCTACGGATCTAAATTGTCGATGAGCCGTGCAGTCTATCTGCCTTTTGGCTCATTTTGACAAGAGATTATCAACTCGGTAACCTCGTTAACCTTCGCCTTGCGGCTGTTGATAGCTTTACGTTCCACAGTGAGGAGGGCAACTGAGATCACTCCCGCGATCACCATCATGGTCAGTTCTGAGACAATGCGATAAGTAGACGCCATTCGCAAAGCTCCCCGTCTCTGCATCTGAGCAAGGCGCTTACGTTGCACCTCCTTATCATGGGTATCAGCCCACACTTCCGCTCCTTAGAGAAGAACGAACTGCGTTGCTCACATAAGAAGACATGCTCTGGTAGGTATTTAACGACAGGTTTCGACTCTATAGTCAATTCACCGGTCGATATGGGACGCAGGGTCGCGAGTCTCTTTCTGGTCAAGATGATTATTTATGTTTTTTTCCAGCGCAAAGCTGAAACCATGAACAGTTATCCATACGCGTATCATAACAAGTCAGTTTTGCGCTCGTTCAACAGTGCGACCGGCAACAAGTGCCGCAACATTTTCTCTATAACCCACCAGGTGCGGCTCTCTCTCACTATCCATCGATATCAGCGACTGTCTGCTTCGGCTCCACGAACCGCATCCATGATCGCCATAACAGTACCAACTGTCGATCTCGCTACTCTGAACTCAAACTGCCTTGGGATAAGTCCTCGGTAGCGCGAATCGCTTCAGCGAGTCTACTATTAATAAGTTTTTCAAGCACTCCATCGGCCAGTGTCAAACATACACAGCGGTCGGTATGCGGTCAGCAGCTCAGTGTTTCCTAAATAGCTCGAGTCTCACTACCTTAAAACGACAAGGAAAAATTCCATCCTTCAGGCAGGCGGTAAGCGCCCCGAGCAGCAGCTCAGGCCATTGGCGGAATACTAGTTTGTAAACTTCCGCCGGGATACCGCCGGAGGACCTGGCGCCTTCCTGTTTTCCATGCTGAGAACTGCTTTTTCTCTTCTCTTTTATTGTGAAAGGGCCAATCCTCGACGCTTTCCTCGCCGTTGATATCAACCCGCACGAGATCTCTGGGGAGCAATGTCCATACAATGCGGCCCATCTGTTCAGTACTTAGTATGCAGCGTTTCCGCGGAGCCCTGATTTCTCGGGTGACAAGTTCATAGTCAAGTCCTCACGGGTCCTCATTTACTTCGTTGACTAGATTCTGCTAGCCGCGAACTTTGCTTTTGTTTATCGCACTGCAAAATCTCCTTTTTGCTAATCTGTACTCTGCCTTTATGGCGCATGCCGTCCCTGAGTAAATTTTGTGCCAAAAGGCGGGGCTTGCGACTTTCTTTCCGTTGGTCGGTAATTTCTGCGCTCCACCAGTGCATAGAAGGTTTATCACGGTTGGGGCCCTCTAAGCCAAAAAACAAAAATTAACACTTTCTTCCAATTCCAGGTACCTGCAGGTGATGCATAGACGTGAGGGTTAAGATGGCCTGTATAGCCTTCTACGCCTGTAAGATATCCTTTGCAAGGAAATGAGTTCTCCGACCGGGGATATTTCTCTAGATATACACAGTGGTTTTTCCGATACTAGCGTACGGTTCTGTTGTATCATTGCAGGCGGTGAGTAGGAATTATAGTAGAACCAAGTTCAATAGGATTCGACGAACCTCGTGTGTAGATGCTACTACTCCTTGGCGAAGTATAATACCTCGAGAGCCTTGAGCTTTCATACGGACTATAACGTGTCCGGATGGTTCAAGTGATTAAAGCGCTGGGCAGTGGTAGCTGTTACGGTCTCGAAGAATTTTGCTGTGGGCTTTCCAACTACGGCAGAGTGAAGAACCAACGGTGTGTTGCAAGTTTATGATACAGTATTCTTTACAGGCGGATCAAAGATGGGTTGTGTTTTTTAAAATACATTTAGCGTAGATCTCCCAGAAATTCCAGTGTATTCCAAGCGGAGGAACCTTCAATATAGGAAGCCTGTCGATGGTTGTTGTATGATCTGAATAGCCACTCTGACCGACGACACGGCTGGAGTGGGGGAAGTGTAGGGACGCACAAACTGTTCTTCAATTATAACTAAATGTAATTGATAGTTGTAATTGTATCTGCTTTCTCTACTGAATATCTTGTGGCAAAGGAAGGGTCGCACTCCAGATAGTTTTAGTTTCATTTTTTTTTAATAGGTATCAGGGCGGTTCTCTTCGATTCTCCAAACTTTTGTAAATGCCTAATGTAATACCTACTTATAGTCTGTATAAGGCCCCAATGTTCTTCACATACAAATCTCATCCAATCGATTTATTCGTAATTGAAAATGAGTTAGTTCAGCAATTTAATTACAATAACATATTCCAATTCTGCTTATTTGGGACATTTTATTTTATTGTGCTTTTAAGTTGGGAATAATGTGGAAACTGCTCATACATTTTGGTATGTTTCCCTGAGCAGCGTTAATTATTCATACAAGTGTGGTTTGGTATTCTGCTTGTGACATAATTGAGATGGCTTCGTTTTCACTTCTATACTTAAAAGGGAAAACTTAAGCGAAAGGCTCAATTTTGTAAAAATGATTTGTTAATTTAAATCGTTGAAAAATTCAGTGATTGGTTCCTGAATGATGGCACAAACTTGTTACCACTTTCTTGGCAGTCGGTCTTAATTACTTTAAGGCCTAGGTTCAGATTGGACTGTTAAGCTACTGATTATTATTAAGCAACAAATTTTTGTGCCGTTCGCTCACTTCGTCGAATTACATAACATAACCTTTTATTAGCTTAAATCTTTTTTGTCAGAAATCTAATTTTCAATCGATCTATTATGTCTCGTTCTGTAGCAAAGACGATGTCCTTTGGAGGAAGTGTCCTGGTCACTGTTTAGATTATTGTATGTACAAATATTGTGAAAATTTACAAAAGTGAATAAAGTTGAAATAAGCTTATACAAATACAAGTCGGGAAACAAGAAGCTAGACACTTCAGGTGTAAAAGGTTTTGTGTTTACCAATGTAAGAAACGATTAGCGCATGGCAGTTCCATGTGTACATAGTTAAAAATTCAATTGCCCTCTATTTTAGAAAAAGTCATTTACACAAATAATGTGGTCTGCAAAGTACTATATTGTCAATAGTCAACGTCATACGCTTCACACTAGGAGTTCAATATTATTAGCAAATGTGAAGAAGTTAACCTACAACGGATACAAACAAGTCGGAAAACCGCAATCTGGACGCTTCAGGTATGAAAGGTTTTGTGTATTTGTTTTATAAAAACATTTCCTTAGTAAGTAATACTAACCGATACCTTTCATTTGATTTCACATGACTATATTTGGTAAAAAAATGTACTCCCCTCTTTTGCATATATAGGGACCCCCTTAAATTCAACGTACAAAGATGTAACTCACTGTATGCATGAATATTCACAGTCCCCACCTTTCCACCAAATTTGGTGTCAATTGCTGTAACCATTTCCGAGAAAAATGCGTGTGACAGCCGGACAGACGGTAAACCGATTTTAATAAGGTTTTGTATTACACACGACTTAAAAAAGAACTGGGGAGAAGTTGATTCTTCATTAATGGAATTTCAATATTTCACTGGAATGTCAATTATTCTTGTTAATTAGGTCAACTTCTTATTTGCATGGCTTATGATGCAGTAAACCTCCGCGAAGTTGAAAAGTTGCCGTAACTTTGACACTAATAGTCGGATTTTCATAAAACTTGGCAAGCGTATGCGCGATACTGTCCTCTATGCTGGTACAAATTAATACTCCTAGACTGAACTTAAGGGGGTTTTCCAGTCAATTTCTAAAAGTTGCTAATACATTATTAGTAAGTTTATTTGAGCAGATACGGGAATCGTACATATTTCGAGGCCGCATTGCAGATTTTATGTATAATAGTTTCCGGAAATGAGTCCTGTCTCACTTTAAGTGTGCACATTTTGATTGCTTACTCGCGTACTTTACTATTCACATCAAAACTAATATCAGTTTCTGAAAGTACTAATGGAGACCTTTCATTTGATACCCCTTCTATATCCGGTGAAAAAAACTCTTACATGCCCCTTTACATGTCCCTTTAAACTCGACATAAATTTATGTCACTCACAAAACCTTAACAATAGGACCTCGTTCTAAATTTATTTTGGGAGAAGGAAACCCTGCAAACTAAGGGGCTTAAGCTTCCGACATGGAAATGATAGACTCTGCTTCTGCATGGTGGTTTCAAAAAAGCTCCAAGCTATCTTGGATAACGTCCTATTTGATGACGACAACACAACGGCCACACTGACCATAAAAGGGAGATAAGGAGATTCTTTCTTCCCTCTATGACGGAGGTTCCCAATGGAAAATTCAACAGAGCTATCCAATATGTCAAAAGGAAAGGCATTGGGGTAATAGCAGGATGTGATGCTAACGCCAACCATATATGCTGAGGGAGTTCCAATATCAACGTGACAGGATCAAGATGCCAAACAAGGGTAAAACACTATGGTGAAACTCGGATTTGGCAAAACAGAGGAGATCCGCAAGGGTGCTCCTTAACCAAATTCTAAAGCCTGAGTGAGCCGCTGACTGGAATCGGTATAAAGAAACTGAGAAAGCTCTGAAGAAGAGCATAAGGTCGGCTTGTAAATGATTATGCGCAGAAACACTCTCTCTTATCAAAGAACGTACCCGCAGCTGACTTAGCAGAGTTCACAGAGCGGGAGGTACACAGAAAACGATGAAGAAGTTTCAAACTAATTGTTGAAGTCCACTTCCCAGCAGCATCCAAAATCTCATTTTAGGGCTGGGTTGCATTACTCCTGCCCTAGCGAAAGAGGGAATGGATGCCCAGGGTTTACATATTTGGAATATATACCGTACATGCCAAGCACACACATACACCCCAATGTAGTCACTTTATTGTAGGCAACTTGCCTACCAGAAGGGAAAATCCACGAAAAACAATACGGGTTAGGCACATTAATGGACATCGAAGGTGCTTTCAATTATGCTAGCTTCGTGGTGATTTGGGACGCACCATGGTGGCATGGAATCGATCTACTGTTAATCAGGTACATCTTTCACATGTTGGAATGGAGAAGGATGCAAATACTGGTCGAAAAGAAGTATATTGAGGCAGGATGTCTTAGGGGCTGCCCATAAGGAGGGGTTCTCTCTCTTCTGCTATGGCTTCTGATAACGGACACGTTGCTAGGACAAAAACGTTTTCGCATAAGCATTTATGGATGGCAATAATTAACGGCAAGTTTCCATACACAGTGTGTGATCGCTTGAATGCAAATTTGCATGTAATCCATAGTTAATGCCTTCGTAACGGACTCTTGATGAACGCGAGAAAGACTGATCTAATTATGTTCACGGACATCCACTGCGTTGCAGTTACATGGTACCCAGCTTAATAGCGACAGAAATCCAGCTGGTGCAAACAGTCAAATGTTTAGGAGTGCATTCTCTCAGTCAGACTCCAAGCCAATATCCACGAACAATATCAGAAATCCTGCAGATTGCTCTGGTGCTTTAGGCTTGCTATACGTAAGCTCTCCACCAAGTTGGTTTCGTTAAATGCATACAACAATAATAAAATCAATTTTGATCTATGTATGCAGCCTCTACTGGATGAAAATGAATTTTGCTAACATTAGGGAAGTGCTGATGCAGATCCAGATGCTCGATTGCCCAAGTATTATTGAAATCAATGCTACGCGGCACTCGAACCTATCCTAAAGCTTACAACGCATATAGGTTTGACACCACTCTGGCGTGGAAGCCGACCAGTCATACCTCCACCTGGACATTCCTTGGTAAATATCATGACAAGAGTACTCGATAAATGACTACGAGCGTGTTGAATCCAATAATCTTCACCGACGAGTGAGTCATGGGGGTACTCTCGGGAGATCCGATTTTGGAACTGACCCGCCTCTTCAGAAAAAGGACAATCGTATTCCAATCGAAGATATATGCCAGCAAAAGAATTGCAAGAAAAAAATGGCAGATTCGCACCATTTGGATCTGTTCTGACAGTCGGGCAGCACTGAATACCCACAATATAACAAGTCAGCTGGTGTGGAGTTGCCAACAGGTGCTGTAGAAATTTGACCAATTAGATGCCCGGCGTGTCACGGCATTAGATGATCGCTGGTAATGGGAAAGTTGACAGAGTCGCTCGCTAAGAGTGTGGATGTCACTTGACTTGGTTCAGCTAGAGTTAGCTTTCAGTATCCGACTATACACTGTCAAGTCTACTCTCAAGAGTGAATCTACAAGTATTCAACCAGCCGAATGGACAAATTTGAAGTCCTGCTCGTTGGCGAAAATCCTTACGAAAGCATCTGGCTATTCAATACAAAAGGCTTGAATACTTGAAGTTGGGCTTGCTCCACTAAATTACATGTTAGTAACACATAGTGCTAAATTAATTCCTATATCAACTTGCTACTCGAACAAAAGCAAATCATTAACACTTTTATGCAGATTTATTTAACATATGCTTAGTTAGCTGCTGCTTATTTAAATATTATACTTCGGGTTACCCTCCCCTTGGCTTGTATGGCCTTCAGAGGGTTAAAGTCCGCAAGTGAATTCTTTCTAAGATATCCTTAAGCACATACACAAATGGTTGCATTCCCTAACATCATTAGATACTTATACGTACATGTTCAGGTGGTTTGAACCCAAATACCTCGCACTATGAAAATCTGTGGAAGCATCTGCCTCGGAGTCAACAAATTGGACTGCATTTGTAGCACTCTTCCACAATTTGGTGTTTCACCAACTAATAAAAGAAATTTCTCCCCTCACATTCTCGCCATCAATATTCCTTCAGTCGGCTGCATCCGTCTTTCAGCCACCACATCACATCAATGGACCTGACACAGTTCTAGTCTTAACGGCCAAGTTGTGACGATTGGGGAACTAATATCTGAGTTTTTTCCCTATCTCATCACCTCCGTCCATTGAACTTCCTCTAACGGAGAAAAGATCCTAATGACAGAACCACAAGCATCCGAAAATTTCACAGGAGTCAGGAGAATCTTTTTGGTGCAATTTACGTGTATAGATTGGAATTGAATTACGGAGTGAGTGACGTTAGACAGTAGTGTCCGTAGACAAATGGAAATGGCGCAATAGGAATTGGAATCCAATTCAAGCGTTTTCCAACTGATCCAAACTAAGTATGTAACGTTCGGTACACAACGTAAAAAGTTTCAACTTTGGATGGGTCACTTCTTTCTTTGGGGAGAGGATCCAAGTTAAGTTTTTTCTCTGCATCGTTTCTCTAAGTTTGCGACGAGTGTGATTTAGGAATAGCTGTGTTCCAAAGGAAGTCGATATCGAGGTTGAAAGTTTGTGAAGGCTTTCAGAAACGTTTTGGTAGTGAATGTGTAGTATCACGATGACATAACGAAGAGGAAAATTTAATTTGGACGTAAAAATCAAAGTCATATAAAGTTTGTGGTTATATAATATATACGCCATCGAGCCAACAATGACCCTCTGCCGGGTAGACCAATGTCATTTAGATACTGACTTCATGGGAATTACCCCGGAGGAACTTAGTAAACTATTCCAGAATAACTTTTTAATCACTTTCTCTTATAAGTGAAAGACGGACAATTAAATTGAATATAATAAGTTAATCCGTGCACTAGCTACTGCCTGAGTGAACTAATAAGAACTACGTAACCTATGTTCAAAAGTCTGTCTACTACTAATATATCTAACGTAAAACGAAGTCGACAAAAAGGGGGACAAAATAATTTGACGTAGAGCATGCCGGAAAAGTCAATTTGACTGTTGATCCAAATTTCACCCTTGCCTCATAAACATATTATTATTTACATAAGATGCTAGTAAAGAACTCATATAAAGGAGGGAATGTGCCTATTATTATTCGCAGCAAAATAAAAATAAAACCGCATTGAATATCGTTATAAAGAAAGTATATGTCATACAAGCAGTCTCAGTTGATGCAGCAGGGCAGGCACCGACCCTGTTTCAAAATTAACGAGCGTTCTCCATACAAAATCAGCTTGTAAGCTAATTAGTCCAAATCACAGTTAACCCTGGCTGCACGCTAAATGCTAGTATCCTTTCCGGTAACACAAAGGAAGAAGAAACCTTCGAAATCTAGGCTCTATAAAAAACTTGTAGAAATGGTGCCGAGAGCTAGGACATCAATTGCAAACGCGGTAAAACTCGTGTACTTCAGTAGTCCAAGCACTTCATATAGTATTGAAATTGCCAACTAGGGAGTTTCCTTGGTATCATCAATGAAGTGCCCGATGATGACTACACTGTCATTGTGATGCCTGATGTCATTAGGACTAAAACTTTAGAATATGGTGAGCGTATTATCGATTGTTTCAGCATTCAAAAACTTCCATGCCAATATGTGATGATTAAACGTTTGTCCCATCTTCCTACATTTGTTAGTGGGAACAATAAAGTCCAAATGGACTATATTCTCATAAGATCCGTGCCGTCATTTTCTCACTTTCACTGACAGTAAAGCCGTTTTCTGACATGAGCACACCACAACATTGATTATTGATTACTGTCCTGTAAATCATGCCACAATTGAGAAAATGCGAGGAGCGCACGTTTGGTTCGAGCCACCTGCTAGAAAAAAACAGGGTTTTCATCACTAAGCGCCATAGGAGAAATGATTTTTGTTTATATGATCATTATCATCAAGGGCGGAACACCCAGTATCTGAACCAGGCCTGCCTTAAAAGGGAACCCCACACATCTGTTTTGCGCTGAATTCCACCAATTCGATTTCCCTAAATGCCGTCAGATGTCCCGACTTACGCCATCGATCCATCTGCAGTCCAAGTACATCTCGGGTTGTTCTTCCGATGATGCCGATATCGTCAACATTGGCCAGTAGATGGGTGGACTTAAAGGGGATGATGCCTCTGGTATTAATATCAGCATCACGGATCCCTTTTTCTAGAACATACTTGAGAGTGCTGCTTTTATCTAACCTCGTACATTGGTCAGGGTCAACTTACTAAGTCTTGTCAATTTCGTCAGGATTCCCTCATGGCGGCGTACAGTTTTACCCTGGCCATTTTATCATAGGCAGCCTTGAAGTCGATGAAAATATGGTGCAACTGATGAGCATATTCCAACAGTTTTTCCATCGCTAGCCGCAGAGATAAAATCTAAGCAATGTACTTGATCCTGGGGTCACCAAACTCGCTAAGTGTTTCGCCAACCGAGATTCTTGACTTTGGAGAGAAGATGTCCAAATGAAGATCAAATCTAAGAAACATCTCTATCAGTTGTTCATCAATGGAACACTGGCTAATTGGCAAATTTAAAGGAATGCGAACCGAGAAATGAGAAAAACGATCGTTACTGCCGGAGGAACCTATTATATCAAAAAAATCTTTAGTACACGCGGTGGCGGCGGTGGTGGCCAACGCCGACGCACATAGGAGATATCCAATATTTGTGTTGAGAGTATTTTGCCTATTATCTGGCGAAACGCGACGGGCAGATGGCGGAATAATCAGTAGATTTCCGCCAAAGAATTTCCTCATTCATCAATTCCGCAAGTTCTGCCGACACTTTCAGCAATTCCACCTAAACCCATCGTAGCCAAGCTCTAGTAAACGTATGTTTTTATTCCATACCTTATCAGGGGTTTAAGAGTACCCGCGTTCCGCGCTTATTGTAAACGTGATCGAAAATGGGAATGAACGCACGCTCCTCGTTATAGGACCACATAAAGCCATGTGAGGTATCAAGTTTAAGGTCTCCATGATTACTTGGAATGGAGGGTTGAGAAATGCGATCCCCGTGCCTAAATCGAGGACAAATTTTCAGACAATACTCAACTAAAATTTCTAAAAAAACCATGATAATGCCATCTAGACATCCAAGCGATCGTGAGATGATAAAAATACAGGGTGCGGCAGCATAACTTCTTTTTTAAAATGCGCGCCACTCAGTTGATATCATAGCGGAGCGCTAGTGGTCTCGTTCAAGAGGGGATACTGTAAAGTTTTGTCCCGACACGGTTCAGTCGCCATCATGCGTTGGAATAGTGAGGAGCGTGCCTTTGCCATTGAGGTTTACTTTTCAAGCGGATGTTCGGTTATTGCAGCACAGCCTGCATTTCGGAATCGCTTTAATTTAGCCCCGTTGGCTCCCGTCCCAGACCGCAATTCAATTGTTACATGGGTCACTATATTCAGACAAACTGCAAGTGCGATAAAAGGAAGAACTGGAGTCCCTCGGCCTGTTAGATCACCTGAGAACATTGAAGCAGTGAGAGCGTCAATGTTGCGATCCCCACGGCGTTCTGCGCGCAAACACGCATCTGCCCTTGGACTATCCGATCGTTCTGTGAGAAGAATTCTTCGTGATGATCTTCATTTTCATCCCTATAAGATGGCGATAGTGCAGGAACTTTCAGAACGTGACTTCAATTCTCGGAGGAACGCGTATGAGCTTCTTCTTGATGTCGTTCCCGAGGGTGCTATTGTTTTTTTAGCGATGAAGCCCATTTTCATTTGTGTGGGTCGGTTAACAAACAAAACATGCGCTACTGGGCTGACACCAACCCTCGAGAATTGCATCAAAAGCCTTTGCAGTCACAGTGTGGTGTGCAATTTCCTCAGCTGGAATTATTGGTCCCTGGTTTTTTGAGGAAAATGAGGTTACAGTGACAGTGAATTCGGACCGGTAAGTAAACATGCTACAGAATTTTTTTTCCCACGGCTAGAAAATTTGGATTTGGGGGACACTTGGTTCCAACAGGACGGTGCAACAGCACACACTTCAAGAGCATCGATGGCTGTTTTGAGGAAACACTTTCCGGAGCGTCTTATCTCAATTAGAGGCGATTTGGAAGGGCTGACACGCTCTCCCGATCTGCCCCCTTGTGATTTTTTTCTACGGGGTTTTTTGAAATCCCGTGTTTATGTGAACCGTCCAAGAAGCCTACAAGATTTGAAGACCAACATCCAAGAAGAAATTGCCAACATAACACATGCTATGCTAACAAGAATCATGACAAACGCCAGAAATCGGTTTACGCAATGTATGGAGAATGGGGGACGTCACCTAACAGATTTGATCTTCAAAACAATGGAAATAAAAACTCTAGACATGTACCTACATTATAAAAAATAAATAAATATTTTCCGATGCATACAATAGTTTTTATTGAGTTTTGAAAAAAGGAAGTTATGTTGCCGCACCCTGTATATAGTCTCTAATCTCTGTGTATGTAAAGAGTGGCAATCTTTTTATGTTCAATTTAATGGGGTCTCGCCATATATGTAAAAGCATATATATGTAAAAATTTTTTAATTAGAATATGATCATCTGTGGTATTAAGTGAAAAGACTAGTAATAATAATTAGTAATTCTTAGAGCTGATTAACCTTTCCATATCAGCTCCAGGGTGGAACCCAATATGTAGGCATCGCAAAGGGTAACAGATCTCGTTCTAAGAAACTATCTAACCAACGCCACTCCCCTATGGAAGTGATCAATCAACGTGTCCAACGACATGCCGTTGATCTGTCTCATCACTGTTATCATCTACTTAAAGGCCTCTCCCTTCTGGGTTTTTTTTTGTCTATGATAAAGAGAGATGGCTTTGCCTTTATGTATGTATATTCGCCATTTCATCTGCTAAGTGGTCAATCGTCATTATTTGCCGCGATGATGAATACCCCATCATCTGAGATGATGCTCGATCCTGAAAACACGGTAAGGGCTGTTCTTCTGTAGACTTCACTGAGTTCAGGTGTGTTACATGCAGTGCCGTTCTCCAAAGTTGGACTGCATACAGCAAAATTACCACGTTAGCTGTAAGCAGCCTATAATATCTTGGTTGCAGGGAGCCCACGGATTTAGTAAGGAACCCTGGATACAACGTGCTCCTTGGGTGCATTATCGGTATCATAGTGCAACCTTCGCTTTTCCAAGTAGCTTTCAATAATAGTAGCGAGATAGGTGGAAACACCAAACATCGCCATCAAAAAACTCAATTGCTCCAATTGTCTATCTGTTTGTCATCCACACTTTAACTCAGAAACGGTTCAACTTATTGTAGCGAAATTTGAGGAGAAGATCAGAGTATGGTCATGTGCCAAAAACCAAAGAACGAACAACATCGAATCGCACTGATCAAACGGGAACAATAAAGATAGGAGACTACAACTTTGCGATCGTTGATAATTTCTCCTCCCTGTGAATAAAGATCACGACCACAAATAGCTATGACGATGGAATCCGCGCACCTTTGTTGGTAGCTAACAGAGCCTATTTTAGCTTACAAAAATAGTTTTGTTTGAAATGTCTCACCATAGGGTCAAAGCTCTTACTGTACAAGACAATGATCTTGCCAGTCCTTGTGTATTCCCCAGAGACTTGGGTTCTTAGCAACAATAATTGCGAAGTCTTGGCCGCGTTTGAGAGAGGAATCCTTTGAAGATTTTTTGGTCCCCTACACAAGAATGAACTATTCAACAGCCTCTATAACGATGAAATCTATGAGCTACACCGCGACCGTCTGGTCGTGGATAAAGTCCGGCTCAACAGGTTGCGGTGAGCGAGTCAGCTAATTTGTATGGGTGAGAATCATCCTGCCCGGAAAATCTATGGTAGAAAAAGAAGACGAGGCAGACTCTGCCTGAGATGGTAGGTCAGTATGCCTATGTCAGTATATCGGTGTGCCTAGATTTACATTCTAAGACAGGCCTAGACCGGATACCGGTTGTTGCGCTGTTGGCCATGTGGGGTGTTAGATGAAAGGCCTCAGAAAATATTTTCTAAAAGCTGGGCTATAAAAAAAAAAATAATAAGGCTGACGTCTGGAATATAAGCATCATGAAATATAACAGGTCTTTTTCCCATAAAGATGTGCTTATATAAAATTTAGACTTTTATTAATAAAGTTTTACTAACAAATTTAAAGTAGGTCAAAGCTTTTCTCCGTTTCTTAAGCAGTTCTCCCCTTCAGAAACGAGGTCGGCTCGTCGTTATCGGTTACGCCATTTTATTAAAGTTTTGTGTAAAACAAAACATTATTAAAATCGGTTTACTGTCTGCCTGTCTATCTGTCTGGTGCTCAGAGGTGGCTTTGAGGAAGACGGGGCGGCAACCCTGTCGGCTAAACCAAAACCAAGTGGCCGAGGAAAACCTCCATAGTGGTGGCACGGGGAGACAGTGTACTCACTTTGGCTTGCCGGCCGTGATGTAGTAGACGAATGCTTCAAAGGCCTAATCAGGGCGATCAGACCCGAGCCTGCACGGGGACTCATCTGAAGTGACAAATTGGTCACGAAACCTCACCAGGGGTATACTGGTACCATGAGAACCGAGATAGCTCCTGGACTTTCATACTTCGGATGAACTCCCGTTGTATGTGAGTGGAGCTCTGTTATTTGCGGTTGGCCCCCTAGTGGGAGCTTCATGGGGGTTGTTGGTTATGCTCAAACGAAAAGAGACCTTCGGGTCTCGGCGTGGTGTTGCGTTTCAACACGGGTGCCGTACTCCATGATTCGGTAGAGATTTAGATATGTCTTGCATCCACCAGTATGAATGCTAGCCATGCACTTGGTGTAGACTGGTACCGTTGTTGCTTGTATCAGCGGGGGTCTGATTGTGGTCACAAAATCAATCCGTGTCTTAAGAAGACCGTGGGATTAAGTCGCAAGACAGGTGCTCATGTAAAACCCTCAAGGACTTAACTGTCTATCTGTATGACTGTCCGTCCGTCACACGCATTTTTCTCGGAGACTGTTGCAGGGATTGACGCCAAATTTGTTGGCAAGGTAGGAAGTGTGAACGCTCACAGCTACAGTGAGTTACATCCTTTTACGTCGAATTTAAGGGGCGGAGTGTACATTCTTTTTCACCAAATATAGTCAAGACGGTATAAAACGAAAAATCTCGAGATTAGCTCTTTCCGAAGCTGGTCTTAGTTTTGTCGTTTGTTGGAAAGTTGCGAAGTGCGGGGGGTTAAAAGTGATTATTTCTTTAATCGACCCTTTCTCAGAAACTATCCAGCCGAAAAATCAGAAAGTCGGGAGGCTGCCACTATATGGTGCCTGGCCTCCGAAATACCTTTCATACCGATATCTATTCAAATAAAGTTAAAAATAATACATTACTGTAATTTTTAGTAATTGGCTGAAAACTCCGTTCATTTTAGCACCACGATGTATTGATGTAGGCTATAACATAGAGCACGATCCTACCAAGTTCGGTAGTAATAGCACTATTAATAGCAAATTTATAATAAGTCAAAACTGTCGCTTCTTTGCAAATTCAAGACTATGAATGTCAGTATCCCCCGAAACTGGATACTCTCCATAATATGTACATATATAATAAAATAAATAAATAAATAAATAAATGTATTACGTGCTCATCGGGTAAATTCACGCTCAAATGTCTTTATATAAGAAATACATAAAACCTTTACCTTTTATACCTGAAGTGTCCAGCTTCCGATTTCCTGACTTATTTTATCAAAGGGAAGTGGATGTAGTTGCGAAGTTTTCAAAACACCATCCAGCGCATAGAACCACCGTTGTTTCTGCTCAAGCTTTCTACTCAAGATATACATTGTATATCAGTACCTACGTGCCACGATTTTCTGAGAAGCCAACCCTCCCCCTCCTCCTCTGCTCTCATTTGCCATCCTTTTAAACAAAACCTTAAAAATGGGGGGAATAAAGGGGTCTTTATAGTCGAGATAGTCGTGGAACACCAAAAATTTTCAAGATATGTGATCCCATTACCCCTAATGGTATTCATTGTTCAGGCGGAATAGTAGATACCGCGCCAAGATAATCAACCAATATGAGTTGGCAAATATGGATCCTCTAAAAGTATTTCCTTAGTGTCGTAAAAGCCAAGTGAAAAATATTTATTGGTTGCAAAGTTCGAATTACCTTTATTTTGCGGAAACGTTGATCACGCCTCTGTCTGAACATCAAAGCCGATAAAAATTGACCAAAGGGCCTGCCGGAACAACGGTGGCTTGATACGCTGGATGGTTATTTGAAAGCCTGGCCACTGCATCTAGATCAGGCCTTTGACACAGCAAAATGTCGCAACCAATTAAGACAAGTCTACCCTGCTTCTGAACGGGACTAAGGCTGAAGAAGAAGGAACACTTCACTATGAATCTCAACCCTATAACATCCGCTGAAGTTTCACCTGTTGTCGATGAAATGGTTAGTCATTGCAGCCTGTGGACTTGGAATATACCATCAAATATAAGTAAAATGTCGGCTGTCGATTCGATCAAGGAAAGTAAATAAATCTGCTGCTTTGACGACTTCCAATTACCCGAGAAGTCTGGTGACCCAAGTTTTTACAGCGAATGGCAGAAACAAATGATCATTAAAGACCTGAAGTACATCTGACTTAGGTACTACAATAGGAGGAGTATTAGCCAATATTATCATGAAATATATCTGCAGCGATCTTAGCTCGCGAGGGTTGTGATTCTGAGGAATCTAATAGGGATTATCAGATCTGTTAGTTTCGAGGGAGTCCAAAATACAGGGGGATTTCTTTGCCTTATTAGTGATGTTCTCCACCTTTCCTTGTCCGGCTGGCAGGTAAGGTTTCAGTGGATCATGATATCTCTCTTCAAAAACTTTTATTATACTGATGTCCTCTTCGTGCTCTCATGCAATCGTTGACTTTGGTTAAACGAAGATGAAGCAAGCAGAGTTGGAATGATGATAAGTACCGACGAAACTAATGTTATCAGTCTGAAGTATCCCTTCCTTCTTATATCTAAATGAAAAACCACACCATTGAAATGCTCAATCAATGTTATAGCTTCGTAGTGTTTCCGTCAGTGGTGGCAATGTAGAAATAACTTGCCTCATTATATCAGAAGTAGGGATCGGTTGATGTTGCGGCATCATTATCACAAAATCAACTATCTTCGTGCTTATTTCTGTAGAATGGAACAACTGAAGCCCAGACCACAGGTTTACTTATGAAACAGATTTCGAATTGACCTCATTTAATTTTCTGGATTGGTAAACCTCCTTCTGTGACAAGGGCAAATTTGACGACAATAAATTAATTAATCTCCCTGCGAATGACTACAATCAGTTGAGTGAAGTTTTCGAATACTACATCTTAGTTAGCGCTTCCATCTTGCCTTCAGTGGACTTTCGGCCTCTTACGAGATTTGACGCCAAAGAAAGAAAGAATCGTAAAAGGGGTCTGTAGTAAATTGAGATGATTGGTAATTGCGCCTCAGCTGCTCGGTTCAGAGTGCAAGGAAGTTACTGCCTCTGGGGGACTGAGCATGCTTAGCTTGTAAGACTCCTCCTAGAGAGAGTTAAGTACTGTTGGCCGCCATATTTATTACATTTCGTAGTGTTTGAATCTTTACCGTTAGAACCGCTCCTAGGTGCTATTATACAGAGTATCTTTGAGAACAACCGAATGGACGAATTGAGGACTGTATTTTACCACTTCCTCGCGGCTACAATTGACAATCCGCTCGATTCCTTTCCATGCATTCTACTTATAGGTTGAACATTTGCACTTTTCTTTTTTCTTCTTTTTCTTCAGCCCGTTCACAAGCGAGGTCGGCTCGTCGTGATCGGCTTCGCCATTTGGCTCTGTCGAATGCCTGATCTGGGTGCAATCTCGAGGCTTTCAAATCTCCATCCAGCGTATCAGCGTATCGACTTCGATGTTCAGACCAATCTTTGCAAGTGAATTCTCGTTTGCACGAATTGCGTGACCATACCATCGAAGACGCCTCTCTCGCAACTTTTCCACGATCGGTGCAACTCCATAACGATCGCGGATATCCTCATTTCGGATGTGATCTAAACGTGTGACGCCACTAGTCCAACGTAGCATCTTCGTCTCCATTACCGCGAGACGCCGTTCATTGTCTTTTATGGTCGGCCAACACTCAGAACCATAGAGAGCGACTGGACGGACGACATTGCGGTAAATTTTAGATTTGAGACGTTCGTTGATACGTCGATCACAAAGGACACCAGTTGTTTAACGCCACTTCATCCAGGTTGCGTTAATGCGTGAAGCAATTTCATAACGCAGCTCTCCATTGGCTGATAGCGTTGACCCGAGGTATTCAAATCGCTCAGTTCGGGGCAGATCACTGCCACTGACAGTGATTGTGCCTGTTTCATGGGGATCGGTCGTCAGAAATTCAGTTTTGTTTAAATTCAATCTGAGACCATGTTGCATGAGGCGATCATTCCATTTTTGGACCAGTTGCTCGAGATCATTTTTGCTATCAGATGCTAGGAAAACATCATCTGCATAAAGCAGTGTGTAGGGCGCTGGACGTTGGATATCCCGTGTGACGGAGAGAGGGCACTTCCTTGATGAACTCCAACAGAGACACGAAGCGGTTTTGATACACCCGCCATACTTCGAACTTTACTTTTCGGATCGTGGTAGAGCAATTGAACCCAGCGCACGAGTTCTTCTGGCACGAAGTGTTGTCGTAAAGCATACCAGATGAGTTCGTGTGGTACACGGTCAAACGCTTTCTCTAGATCTAGAAAGGCAATGTAAAGAGGGCGATGCTTCTCACGGTGTTTCTCCATGAGTAAACGCGCAGCGTGTATTGCGTCAGTAGTTCCGCAGTTCTTGACAAATCCGGCTTGATTCACGGTTATTTCAACGATTTCGCGAATACGGTTGTCAAGAATGCGTTCAAACATTTTCATGGTATGGGAAAGTAACCGGATCGGACGGTAATTTGAACATTCTGCTGGGCTACCTTTCTTTTTCCATATTGGAACAGTAGTACTTTCTTGCCAGTCAGATGGTGTTCTTCCTTCCTGAATAACCCGGTTAAAGAATTCACTGAGCCACAGTGTTGGGTCCCAGCTCTTCGCTTTCCAGAGCTCAGATGCGATGTCGTCAGGTCCTGTTGCTTTCCCCGATTTAATTTGTTTGATTGCCTCCTCGACTTCAGTTGCGCTGACTGGTGGAACTGCTCCAAATGTCGGCGATGATTGTGGAAGTGGAGGATGAGCAAATTCTTCAGTTGAAATCTGCTCGAAGTATTCTCGCCATCTATCCGTTGCGACTCGACGGTTGGTAAGTAAAGTACCGTTCTTGTCATTAACACAACAGAAGTGTTCGATATCCTGTGCGCGTTTATCACGGCTTTTAGCAAGTCGATACAGATCTCTCTCGCCATCCCGAGTATCCAGTTTATCGTAAAGATTTTTGAGATGGTTCGCTCGGGTGACAGCGACCGCTTTCTTTGCTTCCCGGTTGGCATTCTTATAAGTTTGCCAATTAGCAGGCATTTTATCGTCGAGAAATTTGTGGTAGAGGCGTTTCTTTTCACGGACCTTCATTTCAACATCATCATTCCAAAGCCAAGTATCTCGGTTCATGTACCGCTTACCCGGCTTGGTGACCCCGAGGGT
Organism: Hermetia illucens; assembly: GCF_905115235.1. Taxonomy (NCBI): domain Eukaryota; kingdom Metazoa; phylum Arthropoda; class Insecta; order Diptera; family Stratiomyidae; genus Hermetia; species Hermetia illucens. The sequence continues at coordinate 122,681,255 of NC_051851.1, read as the reverse complement.
TGCAGAGGCCGCTTTGTGGATCGTGTCTTTCATTTGGTTTCGTGATTCTTCCACATTCGTAATGGTTGGCAATCGTATGAGTGAGACCGTTTCTTCATTCTTCTCACCAAATCGCCACCATTTAATGCGCGGCGGGCCAGTGCGTTCCTCCGCCGTTTTATCGGTGGCTTAATTCGCAGGACAGCAATCAACGGCCGATGCTGAGGTGCGATGGTCTCATAGGGAACGACTTTGCAATCAGTGACAGTGGTAAAATGTTGACGTCTTATGAGAATATAGTCGATTTGCGTTTTATTGTTCCCACTATAAAATGTGGGAAGATGAGACAATCGTTTGATGAACCATGTATTGATAAGTACAAGGTCATGGGTGTCCGCAAAATCGATTATACGCTCGCCACCTTCATTGCGCGCTCCGAACCCCTTTCCCCCATGGCACGTGTTACCGTCTGCCTTTTCACCCACATGACCATTAAGGTCGCCGGCAATGATTATGTAATCGTCAGCAGGCACGTGACAAGTCTTTTCATCGAGAAGTTGCCAGAAGGCATCCTTCTCGGCATCTGGTCGGCCTGTCTGTGGTGCATACGCGGTGGAGAAGTGAATAGTGCGATCAGCTGATATAATGGTGAGCTTCATCAGCCGATCATCAAATCGTTCGACTTCTTTAATGGCATCACGGAAACCCTCTGAGATGGCAATGCCAACACCATATTGAGTGTGTGGGTTACCAAAATAGAGAAGTTTGTAGCCATTTTTGCCGCGTTCGCGTTCAATGTCGCAGCTTTTGGAACCGGACCATCGGGTTTCTTGCAGAGCGCAGATGTCAATGCACCTTTTCCGAAGGGCTCTTGCGAGTTCCTCGGTCTTTCCAGTTAGGGTACCAACATTTAGCGTGCAGACACGTATTTGTTTTGTTCGTTGTGTACGGACTAACTTGCTTACGTCCTTACGCCGTCCTTGCGTCAAGAACCCTTGCCCATTTCTCGACAGGACCGGGGCTCGTCCTGCCGCGTCGACTGAGGTGGACGCCCTAGCATTTCTCCGAGGCCTGTGACTTAATCCGATCATCATGTTTGTAACGACATTCTATGCATTTTCTTGGTCGACCTGTCGCGGGGCCTGTCACCAAGAGAGATCAGGTAGGATTTAGCATAGTAGAATAACTCCAACTATACTCTATTTATCTCTTTCCCTGATCTCAGCATTTTATTTTTGTTTTACTGAGGATAGTACAGAGTACGTTGCCTCAAACCCTCCTCCTTTACCTGGGCTTGGGACCAGCATACTATGTTAATAGCATGGCGGAGTTAACATTTGCACTTTTCTATTTGGAATGTTCAGAAGATTTGGTGTACTATGGAAGCATATAAAGTTTTACGTTATTTACTATTGACTACTGGAGAAGGCGTTTAAAAAAGTGCTGAAAAGCTTGGGCTACCAAATTAGCCGACGTTAAATATTTTTTTGTTGTTGCTTTTCCTGGGAATTCTAATGAATCTTTTCCTTAAACAACCGCTTGAAGAAAGTAATCCTTTTGTTCCTCTCGATGAAAATACGTAACTTTTGCTAAACTTGATTGTAAACGTTGAGTCAGTCAAGTTCTGGAAAATAATTTTATCCGACCCTCCAAGCATAATCGCTTGAACAGCACAACAATCTCGTTCAATCTTTATAGCTTTCTTCCTCACCAAATCAAAAGGTTCTGAACTCATTCTACGTATCCAGAGGTAGCAGTCTCCTTTTCTTCTCGCACTTATATCAAGTTCGCCAGCACACAGCCGCTTTTATCCCGTATTGGGATTTCGTCTGAAGTATGGAGACTCGAGCAGCACCTCGGCGAGATTTATGCGATTCTATTTCAGATAACATCGTCTTCCATTAACAAGGCAACGACGATTCAACGATGAATGCGCAACTAAATCCGTTGATTTTTTGTGTCCTTTTGCTTCTCTCTTCATAGTCCTGCGATTTTTTCTGTCGCTAGAGTAATCTATTACACCCCCAATGTTGGGTGTTGTGTCCCAATAGAACCGTGAAAGTGGAGAAATATTGAAGTATTAATTAAAAAAAAATCAGATTTCTGCATATTTAAAGAAAGACGATGGTTTTCAAGGGGCAATGATACTTTAAGGGGTCATTTTAGGGTATTATGTTTTCACTATAGGATCTGAAGATGGAATTGCATAGCTAAATTAAAATGAATTTTCATAAGAAATTTGGTCGATTCGAAAGATTTGTGCTAAACTAATTTTTAAAATGTGGCTTATTCTGTGCATTGCTTTCCTTTTTTGTTTACCATTGCCGAAATTTGAATAGATCGTCTAACCCACAATCTTTCATTATCTATAACTTAATTCATGGACGAAAATAGAGACCAAAAGGGGAATTTGGACAAGCGATGGCACCATTAAATGTGTCGGAATTTGGTAGACTGCAGTCAGCAAGAAGCAAAAATTAACTAGAAACAAATCCACCCTTTACGGGAGTTTTACGGGTAAACCAGAAGGATTAGTACCTAGAAATCTTAATCTGCCAATCAAATACATGTTTCACTTTTAGCTCTAAATAAACATAACGCCTTCACACCATCGGTGTCAGTTTACTGAAAAGAGCTCCAGCTGTTCCCATGACCTCAAAGTTTGCACTGTTATGCATCATATTTTTTGGGGCGCCCCGCTCGTTGACTATTGTCGGATAGTTGATTCTCTTGCATGACATAGTCAACAACGTATACAAGGTGTTAGGCTAGAGTACCCCGATGCCGTGTTGCAGGAAAGCATTAACAAAGGCTTCAAAGCTTTGAACGGACTTGAAACCGGTGTTGAAAGGTCATAATACTAGATTTTGAACAAAAAGGTGCAAACAGATTTAGCGCTGTTAATGCGTCGAGCAACATAAAGTTCGACTGAAACGATTTAGACACAGAAACTGGTCAATGCCTTCGATAAACACATTGATGATAACTTCTATTTGGAGGAGTAGTCCATTTTCGAATGTTACGATGGCTAGTAACTTCATCCTTGCAAGGTGGAAATTCACTGGATCCTATACGGTTAAGAACCATGGTGGCGTCCACCTGCCAATTCTTCATTTCCTCATCATCGTGAATGAGGAACTAACCACTTAAAGGGGTCAAAAAATCCTTTAATCTCTTACATCCTTCAATTCACTTTCACGATTCTGCAGCCAGCCAGTTCTTGAGAAAAACACGTCCCATCCAGACAAAAGATCATTTTTAATAGCACCCCAACGCTCATTAATATTCTTCTGCAACTACTGGGGTCATCTGCAATCCGACCAGCAAGATCCATTGTGCAATGATAGCTGGGTCACAAAAGCGGTTGGCTTGGGAAGTCACTCTTCAACCTTGCGAGAAAGAGCGCGCACAATACGTGAGCGGTTATACATTGACCCACAGGAGGGAAGACATGCCTTACAGAGTCCCCCTTCAAGAGGAAGCGAGATTTCTTACAAAGTCCCAGCACTTAACCCCACTTAACGCTAGGATATCCCCCTCATGAGATTAGCTTAACTTGGAGAAAAGATACATTGTGGCGGTCTTTTAAATTGTTGCCGAGAAGCAAAAGCAACTGGTGCCCTTTTAGCATGACCGAAGGTCCTAATAAATAAGACCTTCTTTTCCGAGGAATGGGTAACAATTCGACAAAGAAGGAGAATCCTAATTTTCAGGTTGATAGCCCCTTAAACTGTATTCTTTTTAGTCGCCATTAACGATAAATGGGAAATACATTGCATGGCTTCTTAATTCTCAACTCCAATGGGGGTCACTAATTCAGTGAGGAATAAGATGCGTTAAGGGAATAGTCGATACTTTTAACAGAACTTAAAATCCCTGTACCTACCCCCTTTGAGACTATATTCCCATTCCACCACTTCCTTTCTAAAGCAGACTAAGGAATGCCTTCGACAAAGATGAGCGCTATGCTTGTAGTAAAATGCATTATTCTACGTTATGTCAAGGGGAAGTATTTTTGCAAATATAGCACTTTTCCCCGCCTTCTTTGGAATTTGTCCCGTACAGAAGTGGGGTCGGGTCGTCTCGATTACTTGCGAAGCCTTGCTGGATCTTAGGCTTGATTTCCCATCCTCCATACCAAGTCAAGCAGAACGTCATTTAATTCATGTTCCACTGATACGTAAAATAATTTCATAACGTAGTTTACAATTAGCTAATAGCATTGTTCCGAAACACTTAAATCATTCAGCTACTGGCAGTTCGCAGTGGTGCAACGTAACCCAACGCAGGGGTTCCTCTGGCACTAAATCTTACTGCAGAGGGTATCAATGCAATGTAGAGGCGGTGAAGCGGTTTCACCATGAGTAACCGCGCAGCATGTATTGATTCAGTAGTTCCTCATTTCTTGACAAACCCGGCTTAGTTTTTGGACGACATCGATGTCATCGAACTATTGTGAAAAATGCATATTCGTGGTATGAGATAGCAACTGGGTTGTCTGTCACACTCATTTTTCGCGGAGGCGGTTACCAAATTGGTGGAAAGATGACAACTATGAACGCGCGCGCATACAGTGTGTTACATCCTTTTCCTTTTCCATACATGCAAAAGGAGAGTGTACATTTTTTTTCACCAAACATATGTGACATCGGGTACCAAATGAAAGGTCTCGATTAGTACTTTCCGAAACCGGCCTTACTTTTAACATTTGTTGGAAATGTGGTTAGTGCAGGGGGTCGTGAGTGATCATTTCTTTAACGGACCCATTATTAGAAACTACCCATATCTGAAAAAAATCAAGAGGCTACCACTATATGGTACCTAGGTTCCGAAATACCCCCCATATCGATATCTGTTCAAATCAAGTTAATAATAATAAAATTCTATTACTATCATTTTCAATAATTGCCTGCGAAACCCCTTTAATTTCATTGTAGCAGATAATACAAATACAAATAGACATAATATAATATAGAGAATGATCTTACCAAGTTTGGTGGAGATCGCACTATTACTAAAAAAGTTGTAATAGGTCAAAATGGTCACTTGTTTTAATATCAATATCATCCGAAAGTGGATATTCTCACATAATATACGCATATATTATATGTTACGTACTAATGGAACAAATGCACACTCAAATGTCTTAAAGAGATACACAAAACCTTTCAACGTCCAACTTCCGGTTTCCCGACTTGTTCAATATTGGAACTGTCATGCTTTCTTGGCATCTCCACGCATTTCCACTTTACCTCGTGCTCAAAAGCACCTATATATGTACGTAAAGTAAATTCTGCTGGTACTAACGTACACACATATTCATCTTATTGTACACTTTCTTCAAGCTTCATCATCACATACATATACACACATGTTTGTCTCCAGTAATTGATAGTGGTATACAAACAAATTAACAAAGCTGAGAAAGGAGAACTAAATGGAACCCGCGGCTCATATAAGTACACCTTATAAGGTGACCACGTTACACATAGCTTAGAGAGCAATAAATTTATATGAAATGGCCTTCTATAACTTTGTTAATAATAGTCAGATTGCGCTCAAACTTTCCAGAATTATGCTCTAACTGCTAACAAATTTTATACTTCTAGGATAAACTGGAAGGGGGTTTTCGGGTTTCTAAAATATGGAAATATTCTATTATTAACTTTACTTGAGAAGATATCTGGTTGAGATGAATTTTGAGGTTTAGATTTCATGTAGACTTACCATTGTGAATTTTTTCAGATTTTTGGGTTGAATAGGTTCTGAGAATGGGATCGGTTTCACTTGTTGGTGCACACATTTTGAGTTGTCACCCCCCTGTGTTTTATCCAATGCCAAAAATAGGATCAGTTTCGAAAAGTACCAATCGAGACCTTTTATTTCATACTATACATAACTATATTTGGTGAAAAAAAATGTTCCACCACCTTTCGCATATATGAGGAGTCTCCCTTAATCCAAACGAAAAATTATGTCACTCACTGCATGTAAAGATACAAACAGCAACATATTCTCACCAAATTTCATGACAATCGGTTCAGCTGTTTGTGAGTAAATCCCGTGTGACAGACAGACAGAATCGATAAGGGCCTTGTTTCAGACAAAACCTTAAAAATTACAGTAGTTTACAAATATTCTATTCATAGTTGTTCCCTAATAAAGTTTTTCTGATACGTATTGGATGTGTGTTCCAGTTTCCGGGAAGTTTACGCTGGAATTTGGTTTTTCTGCTTTATTACTGTTGCAAATGAAATGTTGGATTAGGTATGGTAAAATTTTAAACAACTGAAAATTAATTAAAATTAAAGTCAAAATAAGCTCTACCATATACGAGATTCTTCTATCGATAACGTAGAAGAGCGCTCGTGTCCGTGTTTACCATAGCCTTAACACGGTAACTTCCGAAGGATGGTTTGCTGCGTTGTTCACGCAATTACGCGCATCCGCAACATGAACACCCTGATCATTGGGACTGGGTTCCAGAACATGCCATGGGCAAAGATACTTCAGCGCTCTCTGCATGAGTCGCAATTCATCCGACAGATTGGTGGTAATCCCAGTTCCAAACTGCTTTTCTCCATTTGCCTGAGCAGCTCCTGTTGGCTTGAGTGAGCTTCCAAAAGACCCTGATTAACGGCCAAAAACAGAGCAGAGCAGATAACAGAAAAAAAAACGAATAAAGAACTCACATTTAACGAGTCGGGAAACCGAAAGCTGGGCGCGTCAGGTATGAAAGGTTTTGTTTGCTTCTTGTGTGAGTATATTTGAGTGTAGAGCAATCCCATTTGTACGTAACCCGGTAAGAATATGCATTTAGCATGTCAGATTTAGTATTTGAGTTGTAAATTTACACGGTAAAGACAACTTTGAGTTACTGTAGCTTTGTTACTGATACTATGATTTTGATCAAACTTGGAGATAATATGCTTCATACTATATTTTATACTACTACCAGCTTCATGATTTTTTTCAGATTTTTTGGTTGAGTAGTTTCTGGGAATGGGTCCGTTAAAGAAATCGTCACTTTTCACCCCTACCACTCCCCGCCTTTTTAATGAATCTGAAAACTAAGACCGGCCTCAAAAAGTACTAATCGAGACTTTTCATTTGATATCCCACGTGACTATATTCGGTGAAAAAAATTTGTACACCCGTCTTTTACATGTATGAGGACCCCCTTAAATCTCAACGTAGAAGGATATCACTGCATGTCTGGGGGTCCACAGGTCCCACCTTCTCACCAAATTTCGTGTCAATCGGTACAGCCGTTTCTGAGAAAAGTACCTGTGACAGACAGACAGAAAGACGGGCAGACAGACAGACATTGAACCGATTTTAATAAGGTTGGTTTTGTTTTGCAAACAAAACTTTAAAAATGTGGGCATCTACCATTATTATGACCCGTGGATGCCAAGGAAAGATGGGAACTTGAAAGAGCTTTCATCCACAAAAACGGTTTAGGCACAATATCCCTAGCTGACAATATTATGGGAAGTACAACCTCCCGAATTTCTTTTGATTTCCTGAGCCACTGGCTCATAGTTCACCTTCTTTTCCAAGTATTTCCTTTTTGTCAACGTTAGGCGTGGTAACTGATCAGCCCATGTTTGTATGAAAAGTTTCGATGAATCACCTTACATACAGCATTATGCCTGTCCGTGTACAGAACCGAATCACATATTTTGCACTAGTCGTTTCATTATGAGCTTTTCAAAAACCCCTGCGGCAAGAGCTCCACAGCACAGCCATTTGCGCGACAAATGGCTGCCAGAAGTAATTCACGTGTTTACCGTCCATTGCCTTCTACTTGTACCGCCGCGTCGGAATTGGGATACAGGAGTGTGTACCCCCCGCTCGAATTTTTCCGGATCGGGCTTCGTTCACGAATATGTTCAGCATGATTATTTTATTGTTTCTCGAGAGATGCGATTTCAGCGCTAGATTCACACGTCGCAGGAATTCGGACAGCAGAGCATTCTTCAGATAACCAAATCCAGCATGGGTTCCTCAGAGGATTCCTGGGTATTTGCTTGTCTATAGCTTGAATGTGGAAGTCACCTTGCGGATGGCTTTCATCATCATACACGGCGCAACAACCGGTATCCGGTCTAGGCCTGCCTTAATAAGGAACTCCAGAGATCCAGGTTTTGCGCCGAGGTCCACCAATTTGATATCCCTGAAAGCTGTCTGGCGTCATGACCTACGCCATCGCTCCATCTTAGGCAGTGTCTACCTCGGTTTCTTTTTCTACCATAGATATTACCCTTATAGACTTTCCGGGTGGGATCATCCTCATCCATACGGATTAAGTGACCCGTCCACCGTAACCTATTGAGCCGGATTTTATCCGCAACCGGACGGTCATGGTATGGCTCATATATTTCGTCATTATCTAGCCTACGGAATCCTCCATCCTCATGTAGGGGTCCAAAAATTCTTCAGGGGATTCTTCTCTCGAACGCGGCCAAGAGTTCGCAATTTTTCTTGCTAAGAACCCAAGTTTCCGAGGAATACATGAGGACTGACAAGATCATAATCTTGTACAGTAAGAGCTTTGACCCTATGGTGAGATGTTTCAAGCGGAACGGTCTTTGTAAGCTGAAATAGGCTCTGTTGGCTGACAACAACGGTGCGCGGATTTCATCATCGTAGCTGTTATCGGTTGTGATTTTCGACCCTAGATAGGAGAAATTGTAAACGGTCTGAAAGTTGTATTCTCCTATCCTTATTCTTCCTGTTTGACCAGTGCGGTTTGATGTTGTTGGTTGATTCGTTTTCGGTGCTGACGTTATCACCATATATTTTGTCTTGCCTTCATTTATGTGCAGCCCAAGATCTCGCCTCGATGGCCGCCTGCTCGATCTGGATGAAGGCAGTTTGTACGTCTCGGGTGGTTTTTTACACGATGTCGATATCGTCAGCATAGGCCAGTAGTTGGGTGGACTTAAAGAGGATCGTACCTCTTGCATTTTCCTCAGCATAACGGATCACTTTCTCGAGGGCGAGGTTAAAGAGAACGCATGATAGGGCATCCCCTTGTCGTAGACCGTTGTTGATGTCGAATGGTCTTGAGAGTGATCCTGCTGCTTTTATCTGGCCTCGCACATTGATCAGGGTCAGCCTAGTCAGTCTTATTAATTTCGTCGGGATACCGAATTCTCTCATGGCCGTGTACAGTTTTACCCTGGCTATACTATCATAGGCGGCTTTAAAGTCGATGAACAGATGGTGCAACTATTGTCCATATTCCAACAGTTTTTCCATCGCTTGCCGCAGAGAGAAAATCTGATCTGTTGCTGATTTGCCTGGAGTGAAGCCTCTTTGGTATGGGCCAATGATGTTCTGGGCGTATGGGTCTATCCGGCCTAGAGAGATAGAGGAGAATATCTTATAGATGATACTTAGCAACGTGATACCTCTATAATTGCTGCACTGTGTGATATCTCCCTTTTTTATGTATGAGACAGATAATGCCTCGTTGCTAATCCTCAAGCATTGATTGGCTGTCCCATACCTTGAGCACAAGGTGATGAACCACTTGGTGTAACTGGTCGCCTCCATATTTAACCAATTCGGCTGTAATTCCATCGGCTCCTGGCGACTTATGATTTTTACGCCGATGAATTGCACGGACTGTTTCTCCTAAACTTGATGGTGGCAGTATTTGTCCATCGTCTTCAGTTGGCGGAACCTCCAACTCGCCGATGTTCTGGTTGTTCAGTAGCTCATCAAAATACTCAACCCATCGCTCCAGTATGCCTATTCTGTCGGAAATCAGAGTTCCCTCTTTGTCTCGGCAGGATGAGCATCATCCTGCTGACTTGTTGGTAAAACTTGCGTGCCTGGTGCTGTTGCTCCCTATACTTTTCGAGTTCACAGACTTGTTGGTTCTCCCAGGCTTCCTTTTTCCATCTGTGAAGTCGCTTCTCTTCTCGACGGAGTTCGTGATAAGTCTCTGCGCGTGCCCGCGTTCTTTGAAAATGCAACATTGCCCGATATGCGGAATTCTTCCGTTCCGTTGCTAGCTTACATTCATCGTCAAACCAGCCTCTCCAACTCCTTTTGCGGCTGGGGCCAAGTATGTCTGTGGCCGTATCCATGATAACGTTCTTCAAGTGGTTGTGAAGATCATTTGTTGATGCTTCATCTCCAGGTCCTCTGTTGTTTGCAGTAGTTACGCATCCATTTCCCTCTTATAGGTGTCGCGGAGGGTTGTGTTGTGGATGGCTTCAGTGTTCACTCTCACCTGATTGTCAGAGGGGATTCTAGGTGGTATTGTTATTCGAGCTCGGAGCACCATGCCAACGAGATAGTGATCCGATTCTATATTGGCCCCCCTATAAGTTCTGACATTCATCAAGGCTGAGAGGTGGCGGCGTTCGATCAACACGTGGTCAATTTGGTTGAAAGTGGTCCCGTCTGGAGAGGCCCACGTATGTTTGTGGACCGCTTTCCGCGCAAACCAGGTACTTCCAACAACCATTTCGTGTGACCCTGCTAATTGAATAGTCCGCAGTCCGTTATCATTTGTTTTTTCGTGTAAGCTATGGGAGCCAACGTATCGCCTGAATACGGGCTCCTTCCCTACTTGGCTGTTAAAATCCCCAAGTATGATTTTGATATCATATCTGGGACAGGCTTCGAGGGCTCTTTCTACTGCCTCGTAGAAGGTATCCTTCTGCGACTCTGCAGTCTCCTCTGTGGGAGCAGGAACGTTAATGAGGCTTATATTTCTAAACTTGCCTCACAAGCGCGGAGTGCATAGCCGTTCGCTTATGTTTTCAAAGCCGATAACAGCAGGTTTCATTTTTTTGCTGACTAAGAAACCTACTCCGAGCACATGATTTACTGGATGACCGCTATAATATATGGTGTAGCGGCTCTTCTCCAGGAAACTGGTCCCTGTCCATCGCATCTCTTGTAACGCTATTATATCAGCCCTATTGGTACAGGGTATCGGCTAGCTGCTCATCAGCTTTATCTCTGTACCGGGAGCGTACGTTCCATGAGAAAATGCGCAAATCGTTAATCCGGTGTCGTTGTGGGGTTCGTCGTTATAAGTTCCGTGTAGGGTTGTCAGCCCTATCCAACCCTCAACCTGGAGGACCAGTTGGTACAATTTGTCCCGTTTTTAGGCGCGGGAGACTCGCCTTCATTCTTCTCAGTATGCAGCTTTTCGTTATGAAAGAGCTCCCAGCGGTCACCACGTGGAGGTGGAGATAGGGTTTGGAAGTAAAGCTGTTGGTGTTGGTTGAGCAGGCATTTCCCAGGTTTTGATCGTGGGTACCAATCCACGTTTCGCCCTGGGACCTATACAACCCTTTGACCACCATGGATTTGTCTAAACCGAATTCTATCCAAATATCACGATTAAACAGACCTACTATCCCCAACAAACTCCTAAGGTGGTCAACAGTACCAGCATACAATTTCATCTAAGTACATTAAATGCGTCAGTTCGCATTTAACACATAGGTCATATTTGATTCCAAAACCATGTGTTCAAGCATCATTCAGTAATTATGAAAAGGGGGTCAGTACTATACAAAACCAAAGGGGAGTCTGTTGCAGATGGGCTCTGAAGTGTTAGCACCCTCAGCTGGACAGATTGCCAAATCTCTTGAAGGGACACGGCAACCTTTCTGTTCCTCGGATATATTTTTATTGGTCTCGAGGTGCATATTGGTCCTTTCACTAATAATGGGTGTTGCTAATTTGTAGAAGGTTGAGAAGCACGTAATCAGCACTGTGCCTGCCGGGATTCCTGGACTGGGTTTTTTTAGGGATAAGGTAAGTAATCCCCGCAGTGAGGAACAGTGGAAACTCCTACTAACTGACTCCGACCGTGACTGGTGCAGTTTTTAGACCGGAATTTCTGCGCCCAATCCAAAAAAGGGCTCCTGCAATTCTTCGAGCTATTTATAGCGATAACTTCAAAATTCATGCCTGGGATAGTGACATGGTGGTAATCCACCCCATTGAGGATGGTATAGTTCCTGTAAACCCTCTGCAGTATATTCTTCACCTGTCTGCTGGCATCACTGGTGCTGATTAGAGTCAGCCTAGCAATGTCCTACCTTAATGAGTCCCGCCGATGCTACAGACGAATATTCCTTGGTGGGTCTCTTCTTCTTTTTCTTCAGCCTTTGTCCCGTTCACAAGTGGGGTCGGTTCGACGTGATCGGTTTTGCTATTTTGTTTTATCAAAAGCCTGATCTGGATGCAATCGCGAGGCTTTCAAATTCCCATCCAGCGTATCAAGCTACCATTGTTTCAACCATCCTTTTGATCGATTACCATCGACTTGTTCAGATCAGTCTTGGGAAGTGAATTCTCGCTAGCGCGAATTACATGACCGTACCATCGAAGACGGCTCCGCCGCAATTTTTCCACGATCGATCAGATGTGGTCAGAGCGTATCACGCCGCTAATCTAACGCAACATCGTCTCCATTGCCGCAAGATAACGTTCATTGTCTCTTATAGTTGGCCAGCACTCATAGCCGTAGAGGGTGACAGGGGAGACGACATTGCGATAAAGTTTAGTTTTGAGATATTCAGTAATAGGTCAATCATAAGGAATACCAGTTGTGGAACGCCACTTCATCCAGGTTGCATTAATGCGTGAAGCAATTTCATAACACAGTTCTCTATTGGCTTATAACATTAGCCCGAGATATCTAAATAGCTCCGTTCTAGGCAGTTTTATTCAAGTTCAATCTGTCTGTGTTGCATGAGGTAATCATTCTATTTTTGGACAAGTTGCTCGAGATCGCAATGAGACGAGAGGAAAACACTAGCTGAAAAAACAGTGTATAGGACGCTGGACGTTATGTCCCGTTGACAGTGTCCATAATAATAATAAAGGGGAGTGGTGAGAGCGCGCTTCCTTGTTGAACACCAACAGAGACGTGGAGCGGTTTTGATATACCCATCAAACTTCGAACTTTACTTTCCCAATTGTGGTAGAGCAATTGAACCCAGCGCACGAGTCCTTCTGGCACTAAGTGTTGTCGTAGAGCAAACTAGATGAGTTCGTGTGGTACACGGTCAAACGCTTTCTCTAGATCCAGAAATGCAATGTAAAGGGGGCGATGCTTTTCACGTTGTTTCTCCATGAGTAAGCGCGCAACGTGTGTTGCGTCAGCAGTTCCGCAGTTCTCTCTCGAATACTGTTGTGAAGAATGCGTTCAAAAATCATCATGTTATGAAAAAGTCACCGGATCGGAGGATAATTTGAACATTCTGCTGGACAACCTTTCTTTTTCCATATTGGAGCTGTGGTACTTTTTTGCCACTCAGATGGTGTTCTACCTTCCTGAATAATTCGTTTGATGAATAATGTTGGGTCCCAGCTCTTCGCTTTTCAGAGCTCAGGTGCGATGTCGTCAAGTCCTGTTGTTTTGTTTGGTTTCTTTCGTTTTATTACTTTTTCGATTTTGTTGCGGTTGTGGAGGATTAACAAATTCTTCCATCATATATCCGCCACAGCTCCACGGTCGGTAAGGAAAGTACCGTTCTTGCCTATAATGCGAAAGCGAATCTTCTGACCGTGCAATATGACAGCCATTTATGCACCACATTGCGTATTGTTGACAGTATTCTGCCATGATACAACCTCGTCGTTGATTTGAGGTAGAATTCTCCGAGTTGCTGGAGATGCATAGATACTGGGCATACTACCCCATTTCTGAAAATTCTATACATGTTCGATGGAATTCGTCCCGAACCTCAGCGGAGTCTTCATCAGGCTGGTAAAAAATTATGCTTCGGCGAGTACCGAAATTGTTGACTGCAGTGCGGCGTGAGGTTGTTGATTCCGCCGTATGTGCTAACGACACTTGATCCCGAGTTTCTGCGATGATCTCAAGCCGAACACGCTTCCTAATGACGACCGACATTGTGTCGTTATTTCGTAGTAGAGCGGATTATAAAGAAGCTACAATCCTTTATTCACATCATTCACTGACTACCCGAACCTGCTGAAGTGGTCGCGATTGTGGCGAAACGGCTACAGCAGGTGGAGCTATGTTCTTGTTCATCGTGGCGCTTAGACGTCGAACCGCCCCAGGATTAGCGGTGCTGTTCGGTACGTGAGTTCGACCTAGTCACCTAGCCTTGCCAGACGACTCACGCCGTTGTTTGTTTTTCAGGTTTTTGTTCAGAACCACGCATCAGTGTAATGACACATGAAGTTTTGTTGAATGGGGCGAAAAGGGCTGATGTGGTGAAAGGACCTCCTCTCCCCCAAATTCACGAGCCTGGGTAGCAAAGGAGTAAGCGAACCCGTATCCACGGAACACTTCGATGGAGCTTCAGTATTTGCGGGGGGAGCTGTCAATTTCTCCAACCTTGGTTTTTGGGATACCTCTCCTGATAGTCTCCGGGCCCTAAGGAGGGTATTCTGATCATCGCCCAAATCCCCTAAGTCACTGCAAGGTCTATTGTATCTTTGGGGGTATGCGGAACCAAACTCTAAAAGCTAAAGTACGATGTGCCTTGTTAGACCACCTCGAAGCATCATTGAAAGAAAAGCATTCATCCCTGGCAAATAAAAGTAACGCTGCGCCTCGCACTGCTGCACTTGTTGAGAAAAAAATTACAAAGTTGGTTGACAGCAGGTTCAAGTTCCGTACTTTCCCGACTTTGTCTTTTTAGAGATTCATTTGCTTAGCTCCTTCGACGTTAATTTCAAAGGAAAATAAAGGCAGTACATAAGATAAAAATTTTGTTTAGGGGTTCGACTTAAAAAATGAAAAACCTGGAAAATTTAAGAACATACCCAGTATTTTATTCGCCTCATCGGAGATTATTTCTTTTCATGGAAGTTATTCCGAAAGAAAACCTCTTTTCTCTCAATTTACCGAAAGCTTTGAGTTCGTGGGATGTGGAATCAGGAACGAAGCAAGCTTTTCAAAAAGTGCGATTACCTGTCAATTTCAGATCTGCATCCCTTACTGAAATTCGCTGAAGCTTTCTACCTCTTATTGCAAAAATAGGAGGTAGCAGAGTTTATCGAAAAATAATGGGAGGTCATGGTTCAATAAAATGTACACTTAGAAGCTTCGTTTCTAAGGCGATGTCCGCATGGCTTACTGGGTAAAGCACTAAGCTGACTCAACAGAAGGCCGTGGCTCAAATTTCACTGGCGGCAGAATGATTTGAATCATGAGCTGGATGTCGGGTATTAGGAAACCCAACCAATATTACCCCAATTACGGTAATAACCTCTTTTGAATGCAATTCCGACTATATTACTGACATCACCGATACTTTGATTTGAAGTCACCCTGAGATCTACTGAAAGTCTGTAACGTTCAACTAAACACGTGGAAGCAAACAAAGCAACCAGGTATTATAGTATTTTACAATTCCTGAATACAATTTGGAAAATTCGTAACGTGATTATTTTATAGAATTTTTAGGTCTGATCAATAACCAAGAAAAATTTTAATTCTGAAGGAAAATGGTCCTTATAAGCGATGTGATGCAATGAGACTTACCCGCCATCACTGCCGGTTCCTACCAATGTAACTCACGGGATAGCTATAAAAACCATCCGAGTTGATCGAACTCGACAAAGAGGGCTGAATTACTATAATACAAAAGACATAGAAAAGTGGCGGAATTGAGCTTGAAGGTCCGTCCACAATAAATGCAGCTGCATCGAACTGAACCATCGACACTTCTGGTCTGGGAGCAACGTGACCGAAGCGGTTTACAGATGTTAAACGCTTCGTTATATAATTCCCAAAAGCATGTCATGGTTGCGATTTCTTCAGCCTTTGTCCCGTTCACAAGCTGGGTCGGCTCATCGTTAGCACGAATTGCATGACCATACCATCGAAGACGCCTCTCTCGCAATTTTTCTACGATCGGCGTAACCCTATAACGATCGCGAATATCCTCATTTCGAATATGATCAAACCTTGTCACGCCACTAGTCCAACGCAACATCTTTGTCTCCATTACCGCAAGACGCCGTTCATTGTCTTTTATAGTTGGCCAACACTCAGAACCATAAAGAGCGACAGGATGGACGACATTGCGATAAATTTTAGATTTGAGACGTTCGTTGATACGTCGGCTGAACGTAAATTATACTTCAGCCCAAAACTTGGCCAAAGTTGAAATATTTTGTTTAAAGGTTGAGCACTCCTTAGCCCACTCTACACTTGATGTGGGACCGGATACAATTTTTTTTAGTGTGGGGTAGGTGAATACATTTAAGCACAGTGTTGGACTCCCGTAAGGGTATGTCGGTGGACTACAAACTAAACACCTCCCCATCGTCAGAGAGCTAGCCTGGAACTGTTTGTCACATTACTTTGAGCTAGCCCCCCAACTCAACCCGCCTTGCGAAGGCTTCAAATCAGGGAATTCCTTTCGCCAATGGGAATGCACCGTATAGCAGGACAAACTGCGCTGAACTCATCAGGAGACGTCGCCTGCTAAACTTAGGACCTCCAATAACTGTCACTAGCCTGCTTAACGCCGAAACTCCAGCTGCAGCCTTGTTCGCTTCAAAAAAGCTCATCTTTGAGTGACGAGTCACCCCAAGGTGCTTTACCGCTGGTTTTGACTCGATTATCGACTCGCCAAACGATGTAGGACGCAGGGAATTCTCTTATTAGTCAGAATGGGATGTGTGCTAATGGTTTCAACACTAGAAAAAAAAAGAAGTAGTCATCCCGACCTCCATCCTTCTCCTGATCCTCTCGCGTTTCATAGAGCAGGGAGCGGTTCCTCAGATAGTCCCTCAATATCCGTAAGAGATAGTTCGGCACGTGACAAATATTGTCAAGTATTTGCCTAGAATGTCTTTCCATCTTACAGAATTAAAGGCGCTTCTGTCGTCAAACATTAAGAGGAACACCACCCGTCGAGTTTGGCTTCGCTCGTCGAACGGCATCCATGGCTTGCATGACAGCATGAACTGTGGATCTCCCTGCTCTAAAACAGAACTGCCGTGGAGATAAGCGGGTATCCCTCCAGCGAGTATACTGCTGATGAGCTTTTCGGGCACTTCCCCAGCACTGTCAAGCATACAAAGTGAGCGGTATGATCACGGTAACTCAAGGTCATCTTTCTCTTTGCTGATCAGTGCAAATCTCTCTCAGGCAAGCGTTGAATGCGCCGAGCAGTAGGTCTGGCCGGTGTTGGAATACCAGTTTGTATATCTCTGCTGGAATACCATCGCCATCGCCTTCTTGCTTTTCATAAAGAGGACTGCCTGTTCCAACCCTTTTATATAAATAAATGGACAGTCCTCGGCGCTTTCAGCGCCGACTTCATCATCCCGTACGGGGTGCGCAGGGAGTCTGTGGCACTCCTTCCGCAGCTTTACAATTTCCACCGTCCACCAATAAATAGAAGGTTTGCCACGTCTCGATGCTCTCCTGTGCATGGGTGCATGAAGGCTCCGGACGCCGTCGTTACCAAGTTCATAACTGAATTTACGACAGTGTCACCTACAGTGCCACCACCCCAGGAGTTTCAAGAATTTCGACAAACCTCTCGGTGTTCACTTTCACAACGTTCCATGAGCAGACAGAATGGCGGGGTGGCGCACGCCGAGAGTCTGTGTCCACCACTTCGAAGGCAATGTATTTCGGGTACAGTACTGAACCCAGATAGCAGCGGTACCTATCATGTCAGGGTGCCATGAAACTGGGTTCCTGTTTCGATACTGCTTACTGATGAGCACTAAATCAGCTTTGGTCTCCGCAGCGAACAGCGCTCGTCTCCCAACCTTTTCTGTTGGTGCTCCATCCTTCGTGTCCGCTTTAATTTTAAGCATATGTTCATCTGATGACGCGGGGTGTTATTATCTCTTGTCCCTCTTCGCCTTCTTCTTTTGAGCCCTGGACAGTAGCTGATTAAAGTCTCCTTCAGATGCCCCTTCCTCCTCGGTTTTTCCCCGTGTATCGTTTATCCCGGCGT
This sequence comes from Hermetia illucens, assembly GCF_905115235.1. Lineage (NCBI taxonomy): Eukaryota > Metazoa > Arthropoda > Insecta > Diptera > Stratiomyidae > Hermetia > Hermetia illucens. The sequence continues at coordinate 122,663,331 of NC_051851.1, read as the reverse complement.
GTATCGGGCATTAGGAGTTCGGTCTTCACCGAGAAGCTTTCTCGAGGCTACTACCTAGGACGCAGATGTTATACCAGCTAGGGGATCAGAACTACTTGTTCGGGTACCTCGGGGACGCCACTCCCCGTATCGCAAGCGACCCGTTAAGTTCCGTTGACTTCGACTAACTCAGGTGGTGATTTGGCCATCCAGTTGGTCATAATATTATTTCTGCTCCTCACAAGACTTATCAAGAAGTTCACACTGTTTTCTACAGTTCTGTGCCGCATAGTTCTAGGGTGATAGAGTGCTCTATTGCACGGCATAAACCACAATGGAGGTGACGTCCTTCCACCGCTACTTCCCTCTTTTCATTATCACGATCACACATATCTAGTCCACATGTCGACAAAATTTGTGATTGGTTATAGTTTCAGGTCATGATATTCCTCCTGGATACTAATGAAAGCAGAAATGAATTGACGAAAGGGGATTTTGAGTAGCAGTAGCAGGCACTTTCCATGTGCTGCAAGTCAGATTTAGCGCTGTTAATGCGTCAAAAGACATCAACTTCGATGGCACCATCGGGGAAATAACTCTCCAGAATATGCAAAATATTTTACGTCCGCGTGCGATGCCTATCAGATTAAAAACCTTTTCTGTAGTGCGACTCTGCATGTTTCTTTTTCCAAATCCAGAGCTATTTGACCAATGCCCTTGATTCGATAAGAGAGCAAGCAGGTGGCATCAGCACAATTAAGGCACTTGAGGAAACATGACACGTTGGCAACTGAGCTTGGAGGACGTCAAGGGCGTAGAACCTGTCACATGCAATCAGTGCTATCGAAAACTTCCTCCAAATCTATGAAAAGTAGATGTAGCGACAATCTATATGCCTCACACTGCTCCACATTGAACCAAGCTGTAAAAATGTGGTGGGTACAAAAAACAAGCCAGATTCTCTCTATCAAACTTTCGAGGTGTTTTTTGACGAATTCCAGAATCAATTTAGCTGTTATCAAATAAATACCCCTTCGCGCTGTCCCGCTTAAGACAGATGCCCTTCTTCCAAATTCTAGTGAATGTTCCTCATTGGGAAAGACCTCAGATTCCCAAAATGTGCGAATAAATGCAAGTAACAACTCTGCAGATGCTGCAATGACTGCTAGTTTGAATTTTGTGGCCGACACTCCGCCTTACTGCGAGTAGACACAGTAGCATGTAAAGGCAAGTAACTAAGGGATAATGATTCCCTTTAGAGGGCGGTATCAACACCTCTTTCGCTACTCACATCCATACAACAACGTCTAAATCGCGTTGACGAAATCTACGAACTTTTCACCATTGTTACTAAGGTCAGCAAGATTATGCCTCGCTAACAGGTGTCTGAAGAAAATGTTGTCATAATCCACCTTGGCACGCAGATCGCCCACCATAATCACGATGCCACCTTTAGGAAGTCTCTTTTGAACTGCATATAGTCGCTCATAGAAAGCATTGTTTTCCTTTATATTGAAAATCTCTGTCGCTACATAGCGCTTTACGAAACCGAAATTTTGCATTCAAGCACCTATGAGAAACCCATTCTGAGGCTTTCACTATCGTTATCGATGAGCATGTGGACATTCCAGAAACGAATTTTAAACTATTTTCGACAGTAAAAGTTCGTAGCCGTGAGTCTCCATCCGGAGCGCTGATGACGTTTCGGAGACATGGTCATTTCAAAATTTACAGGTAAAAAAAGGACACAAATTTCTATTCATTTAAGTCGGCTTTTGTGACAATCAACAACAGCTGATTCTAAGAAATCTTTGAAAATTGATTGGCGTTCTGACCGACAATCGACGGCAACGAGTTGGTCCAAAGCCGAAGAAATACAACCACCACGGTTTGCGAAGTACATCACATGAGTGACAGGCGATTAGAACTTAAATCTAACTTTAGTGCAGCAAAGATCACAGAAAGAAAAGTCTGATTCAGTTATAGAAAATCCCTTTCTTGTCTGGATTCCTGACCTTTGATGATAGACAACACTGTGTTATTACGATGTTTTGCGCCTGTAATCTCTCAATAAAAATTCTGTTTGAAACCATCTAGAACGTGTACGAACAGGCCATTAATCCCACATCGAATCCGCACTCGTTCCTAAAGCCTCGTCAAGAAAGCTTAACTCTCTTTAGGTTATTTAATCCATTCAAACTTTGTTAAACGTGGAAACTAGGCGTTCCTTTACTTGCACCCTGCGGAAGAAGCTTCATGGTTTGGTGATTTCAATGAATCTTCGAATCCATACGATTTTAACTAACTCGTTCCTTCCCCTGCTTCAACCTGCTTCAGTAGTTGCTGCAATTTAACTCCTCTGATTTTTTTCTAAAGTTCAGTATAATCAAATAAATGTTTGTTCAAGTACTTATATTTCAGGATGCTATTCATCGTTCCAATATCCTTCAACTTGTTCAACACATAACTCTTATCCCTTTGCTATACATTAAAAATAAGGGAAGCAAAAAGAAATAGTCGTGACTTACCTGAAGTCAAAAGTCTTATCAAGAGTGTATTGTAGTCAAATATTTTTTCCCCAACTTATGACCTTTAGTGTTTCGTTCTCTATACTAGGGTTTAATTTATAATCAGATTAAAGGGTAACGTCAACACAAAAGCCTTCAACATTCCGAATTCCAAGCACATTAGCCCTGACCCCAAATAGATTAATTCAACCCGAAAATATACTTACACCCCAAAACATCGAACCGTTCAGTACCTTCGAGCTACGTAACGATTTCACCAGATTGGTCTAGAAAAACAACCTTTAAACCTCCATTCCTTATCGCCTAAATGGGGACCTTCATCACTATATTTCTCGGAACAAACGATAGCAACTACAAGGAAAAAAATTGCACGTGACCTGTTCGAACCAACTGCTAAAAGAACTGATAATACGTTTGACCTCAAAAGTAAAATCGCTTCCATAGATCCTGTCAATATAAACTGACACACCAAATCCATCTTATCATCGGGGACAGGGACAATGAAGGTTCGTGTTGTCACTAACATGTCCTGACCACAACTAATTTTCTCCAATCTCTCAACGAGATAATTCTGTCAAAAATCGAACAATGGGTGGACCTTTACTGAAACAAAAGACAAAGCCATTGCGTAGAAGATGCTGACACGTAGAGAGAGAAACCGACAAGAAGTATTGTACAAATAAGGTGACAGCCTATCGCTCTGAGAAATCGCTCGAAGCGAACGAAAAACGAAGAAAAACAACCTGTGACTGGAACCTATTTAGAAAATATTACTCCCACCACCGCGCCATGGCTACCAACAAGCTGGCGACCTGTACGCCCCAAAACAAACCCTGCTCATTGTTATCCTCAACAACAACGGGCATACGAGTTCGCCCATCCAAAGATATCCCACGCTGAAAAACAAATCATGCGTAGCCTGTGCGTGTCCAGCGAAAATTTCGCGCGTGTATTTCATCTTTTTCCGAATTCCGCCTGAGGCTTCTGAGCTGCTTCTTGAAACTCACAGAGGTGACTGATTGGTTCCCCAAAACGGAAGACGGTATTTTAAGGATAATATCATGGGGACATTCTATTATAAGGTCATGCGCAGGAACATCCAATTTTTATTTGTTGAGAGTGAGTTGAAGGGGATAGCATGGACCATGGGGATGGAGAAAAAGGGAAATTTTTGCGCTGAAAAGCTCTCTCGGTCGCGAAAATTTAAGAAGGGTTAAAATCTTCATTCAGTTTGCTTTCATCGTCAGACCAGTAACATTAACAAAAGCATCTGGGGCGAATTTCGTAAAGAAGTGGAAATCCTTCTCTCTTAGTGAATGGGATGTCACCAGAGTTTTCCCAAAAATCTTACCACCTGTGTTATTACTGGCCAGAGTTAGGTCATACGTTCTTAATCGAATTCTTTACATGTACATTTTGCAACTCTTTTTACAAGTTACTTCTGTGTTGGCTACTTCCAATGGATACTCCACCATGGGATGTTCCCACCAGCACTTGAAGGGTGGAAGTGTCATGTAAAACTTACAGGAATAAATTAAGGCTGATGAAATCCACTTGGAAGCTGAGTAGGTCCGAATTTGTGACTTGTTTTTCAGGATGAAATTTAAATCCCATTATGCTTTCAATGGCTTATTATTGGTAGCCGAAGGGTTGAAAAAGCTTTTCAAAGTCAATTAAAAGAAATCTGTGTCAGAGTGAATTTAAGTGTGAACCAGAGTTTTTGGCTAATATAGGCTAAGGAGCGTGGAAGGCGAGTTTTTAGTCTGCCCTGAGAAAGGGTTTGCAGCTCTTTTCAGTCAGAATATATGTAGAAACAAATTGGACTGAATTGTCATTCTTTGCTGAAATGTTTCTGGTTTCCTATCTGTCATACTAATACGTTGTTAGTTTTGCCAAAAAAGTAAGGTCGAGGGGCGTGTAGCTCCTGAAATATTATTAAGGTAAAACCGAATGTAACTTTTCAAAGAAATACGTTCAGTAGTGGGAAAGGAAACCTAAAATTTTTGGAAAGTAAACTTTTTCGAAGATACTAAAGCAGAAAGCGGAATATAATAATGAAAGCCAAAAAATCTCCACTCTGGGAACCATCTGCTTTACCAAATCACATAGTATGTTATGGAGTTTAGCCTGTAAATGCTATGATGTGTTGTCCATACAGCACATCTCCTTGGTACACAAACTGACATTTTGAGTCTGGTGAAAGATCTGAAGATCTGGAGAAAGTTGGTGGTGTGCTAAGAAATCTGCCCGATTATGGGTTTGGAAACGCCCTCTATTATAAACTCCAAAACAAATCTTCTCGAGGGCTAAGTTTAAGGACAGGATTGTCGGTTCCATATGTAGCAATCGGTATCCTATTGACTTGTGAAAGCTCGAACTTTGTTTTTTACATGATCCTTGGATTGTGGACGGCTGGCATAAGGACGATGAAACGGTTTCGTGCATTTCGTGTTTTGACATTGAATCTTCAGCAATACCAACATATATCATTGGGACATAGACTTTCTTACATAAACTGTGAATGCGATCGACAGCGAAAGTGCTGACGGAGTGAGACTCCTGCTTGACAGCGAATTGCTCCTTTGGCAACTCCGCAGGTTGGCTTAGCAATTGTTAAACCAGCTGCATTGAGCGCGTTTCTATCATTTTAGGGGGGAGGGGCTATGGTCTTGCAAGTCGAAGCACATTTTTCGAGATTTTTTAGGAGAGTATTGAAGTTGCGCTATTCAAGTTTCTTTTTCGGATCTAATTGCACGATATTTAAACAAGTAACAGCAAATTTACAAAGTTCGTAAAAAAGTCGTTACGCTGTGTCCATGCTTACTCGGCACTACGTAATCTACCACTTAAACGGATTTGCTACTAAACATTATCTTAGCAGAAAAACTTCAAACTTCAAAAAATTCATTTCAAGAAAAACGTTTTAGACTATAACCTCCACCATTCACTGAGGGAAGTTTACAGTCTTGGTGAGTTTTATTCAGATTTTTTTAAGATGGGTAAATCATAAAAAAACTAACCCCATGGCTCACGTGTCCTGCGAATGTGGGATTCTTACCACCTAAAACCACCTCTCGCCCAATTACGGCTTAGAATTAATCATCCAGTAGTTTTCTTTGCAAATTTGAGTTTTCCATTTGTAGGGAGAAGACTTTGGGGTGAACCCTAGCATATTGGTTCTCTTCGCTGAGGAACTAGCTGCTCCTCAATAGCTCATGTCAATAGGTGGGTTATCCTTTAGGTTGGTAAATCGGTTGGCTTTACTCTTTTCAACCAATTTCTGTCAATTTGTGAATTTACTTCGTTATTTTTATATGAGCATAATCATTTTTGCTGGGTAGGGGGTTGAAATGCATTTGCCCCCAAAGTACTGGACTCCTGTGTCAGACAGACAACTGGTTGAAACACCGCCCTAGAGATCCTAGGACTCAAACCTGGAACTATTCAACGCATTACCTTGGGCCAAGTCTCAGTAAGGAAGCGAAACCCTGTGGTCCCGGCATCCCTACTATCCATCTCAGTGTTTTTCATCTTAAGAATGCCTTAAGTGTAACGTGACTCTCAACTTCACGACTCCTCGTTCTGCAGCATAACCCCCCGGCGGACTTGACACCCTTCCCACGAAAGGTGATGCCGATGGCGCTCTCAACTTCTGCAAAGGAAAAAGGCATCAACCGCATCCTTGCAATAAATGAAGTTGGACAACCGTGATTTTTCGATTGTGTGCAAATTGAAAAAAAAAACCATATCTGCTGAGAGGCTGGGTTAGGTAGTAGTCAACCTCACCATACTTTGGATTGAACCACAACTGCACGTTTTTGATGAGATACGGCCCATCTACCCCTTGATTCTGCTTCTCAAGATTGCTACCAAGTGTAGGGCGTAGGGGCTGTCTCTACACAAGCTACAGCTTCCTTATTTAACTCGCCTTTTCCAAGTCATACAAATCTTCGTCCGGCAGCATAGAAAGTGATCGAAATAATTCCTACTGTCACCACAACTGCTGGCTTCGAGACTATACGAAAGAGGGACACATGCGCTTCCAATATACCTCCTTACTGTTAGCCCATACCTCGCGACAGTAAAGAAAGGCAGACGAACTGGAACTCACCAGCAAGCGACGCCTGGTTGATAAAGGACCTCCCACATTGGATATCAGCCGGCAAATCCCACACATGCTAGCTGCAGCCTTGTCTGCGATGTAGGAATCTGAACGAAGAAACTCATTTGTCTATCATGGTGTCGAGGTATTTCACTGCCTGCTTCGACAAAACCATGGTGTCAACAACCTGAATAGGAAGGACTGCGGGAACTTTCTCCTTGGTCAAGAAGGCGACTTCGCTTTTCTCCAGAGGTAGGAAGAATTCATGTTCAGCCATCTGGTTGCTCACCGCCTCACTGTTCCCAGTGTGTGCTGAGCTTGCTTAACCGTGCATCCGGTAACCAGTGTCGCAACATTATCCGCGTATCCGACCAAATGCGATTCATCAGGCATCTCTAGTCATAGAAGGCCACCGTATAAGGTGTTCCATAGGTTCTGACCAAAATTAGATGCTAAGCCGCCCCCGACATGACCAAGCAGCTTCGGCGCTGTGTCTTACATACGGGATCGCCTTTGTCCTTGCTTATTATCACAGGTCTGGCGACGTTCCAGCGGTGAGGAACACAGCTCTTTCGTAGGTTTGCAATTTCAGCCGTTAATCAGTACCCAGGTAATTTTCCAGCTCGCAGTTTCCCTTTAGGAGCCAATGAATTACAAGTTGCGGTGATATGAGCCTCATCATTGAATGAACTAGGGTTTCAGTCGCAGTTCTTCTGCCTGCGCCTTTTCCTTACCGCTGATTTATCCTTCTTGAGAATGCTTCTGCAAATTTCGCAACGTGCCGATATTCTACCCTGTACGTGTTTGCCGGACTTCAGGACATTCGGAGGAACCGTTCGTCTTCGAAGAAAATGTACTGATGATCACTGGCCGAGAAATCTTCTAGTACCTTCCATCGTTGCTGTCAGAAAAGACTCCGTAGAAAAGGCTATGTCAGAGAGAGCGTCGAGATTTCGGAATGCTACCGATGTTAAGGACAATAAATCCTCTTCCGGCGGCCATCTGCAAAATCTGTGTGTCTCGAGAATCCGGGTGAGGCATGCCCCATTCGAGGGCTCTAGCGTTAAAGGCAAAGAATCGAACATCTTGCTGATTTAGAAGTTTTCGCTTTGTACCCGGATTCGTCACACTTGTAACACAAAGTGTTTCTGTCCTAATCTTTGCGAGTGCTTGATATATGCCCGGTATGTGCAGTGCTTAGAATAGCGGGTTAGAACTACCCTTCACCTTATTCTGCAAATAATCCACCGTGATTATTACCCTGATTTTAACTCATGTACTCATTCACAGCTGAGTCGACTGGTATCACGATACAGATCCCGCTGTCATCCATGAGGTTTGAACCGCGACATTCTGTATGACAGCCTAGTGCTCTAATCACTTAGCTATCCTGGCACTAACCGGACTGACATGGCATAACTTCCACCTCAAGGATGCTCACACCTTTATCGGTTGCTTCACCTCTTCCGTGTTACCGAGGCAATCCAAATCCCTTATTTCACGGGTGGACATGGGTTCTAGGCTGGAAATCACTGTTTTCGTGCCTAGAATACCCTGGACTCTCTCGTAAAACGAACTCTTGTTATCGATCTTTAACCCAATCTAGATAAGTATATCGCCGGTTCGAGTCCGCCGGATAAATTTAGCAACTACTTAGTATCTTGTAGTTTGCCTTTGTTGTGGACTTTACGAAGAACCTCCGCAAAATTTCGTCCTTCATTTAGCTTGATAAGAAGGGCCCCTAGTTTGCCCTCTTCCTCCACCCTTGTCTTTCAGATGAGGCCCATCCTTGACTTGAGTTTCTGCCTTGTTGGGGTGTGGGTCACCCGTTTTCCCGATAGAGAGGCATAACGCTGCTCGGAGTTTGCCACCTTTTCTTGTGTCCCCTTTTCCGAAATTTCGGTGGTTCTACTCTCCACGATGTCACTGCCTTTCTCACTACTAGTCACCTTCTCAGTTGGGACAGTGAACCGGGCGCAGGCGCCGGTAAGGAGTCCATCTCAACTGAGGCTGCACTGCAATTTTTTTGGTGTTATAGCTTTGAACATACCATGTTTGTCTTATACTTTACAAAGTGCAGCCAAAAATCTCTCCTCTCCTCTATTGTGATTATCACTCAGACTCCAAAACATGACGTATTTTTTCGTTGTCCGCACTGGTCCAAAGAAGTCTAAGCGAACGGGAAATATTTACCCAGGACGGCGATGTGTTCGTGCGACAAATATATTTATCGAACTCAGTTTTATAAGATTCATCTCTAATCTCAACCTGGCGAACTGTCACCGGATCATCCAATTGTTTTTCGTCGACTTTGACGTTGAAGGTTGTACACCTTATGGAAGATTTACTTCGCAGGAACCTTGAAATATAGAGCTAGGTCTTGTTCGTGTATATATGGAACTAGATCATAATATCTACCTTGCCCAATTAACCAAGCCAGAGATCCAGACCTGTGTTACGCAAATGGATGGCCCTTGTGACAGTAGCCATAACAAGAACAAAGAGGAGTGATGGGAGGGCGCTTCTTTGATGAACACTAACCGAGGGAGATCATTTATTCTTTCTTCTCACGAAATCGTAACCATTTAATGCGCGGGCCAATGCATTCGTCACGCTGTTTTATTGGTGGCTTGATTTGACAGCAATCAATGGCCGATGTTAAGAAATCAACTCACTGAGTCACAGTATTGGATCCCATCTTTCCGCTTTCCTTAGCTGGAATATGCTTAGGTTTTGCTGTTTTGATGGTTACATTCCTCTGATTGCTGGATGCCTGAACTTCCATAGTGCTGGCAGGTGGACTTACTCCAAATGTGGACAGTGCTTGTGGAAGCGGAAGATGAGAAAGCTGTTCTGTTAAAATCCGTTCGAAATATCTTGTCGTTAACGCAATAGAAGTTTTCAATATTCTATGTGCGATGGTGTCAAGTTTGAGTAGTCGCTACAGATTTCCCTTATTGTTCCGAGTGTCGTAAATAGCTCTATAATGGGTCGCTCTTGCTCTTTGCTTCCCAACTCCTATTCTTGTTAATTTGCTAATTGATCAGTATTTTATCAACGAGAAACTTATAATAAAGGCGCCTCATTGCACTGACCTCCATTTTTGACATCATCCCAAAGGCAAGTTCTTCGTTGGATGAATCACTTACGCTTCCTAGCCTGATATATATGATACGATATGATGAAGAACTTGGTCTGAAGCGCATTTCAGGTAACCGCGAACGATGTCACATAGGCGGGGTTGAGGTGATATAGCAATGATAGACCAATAGCAACGGATCGTGTTTTTATCTTAATTCCATGCTTCTTCGATTGTTTGTAATGATCAGAAGTCGCTCCTCTCATAAATTCGCTACAGGACAGTGCGTTCCTCACGGTGTTTTATCGGTGGTTTGATTTACAAGGCAGTCACCGATGTTGAGGTGCAATGCTTAAATAGGCTTTGCAATCAGTGACGGTGATATATAGTTAATTTGTTAATACGAAAACCCTCAGAAATGGCAATTCTGGCACCGTATTGAGTGCGCAAGTTATCCAAATAGAGGCATTTATAGCCACTTTTACCGCGTCCGCCGTTTCTGTCGCAGCTTTTAGCATTACACCATCGAGTTTCCTGTAGAACACAGATATCAATGAGTCCCTTCCAAAGGGCTCTTAGCTCGGACTAATTTGCTACCGACCATACCCGCGTCGTGTAAAGTGTGTGATCCTTTTTGTAACGTGACTGAATGCGTTTTGTTAGCCGGTCTGTTGGGGAAGATATCCGGTTTGGGCCGATGTCAAAAGTGGAAATGAGGGTTAGATATTGCATCTTGCCCGAATACATTACTGGCTCCTAACTTCGTGTAAACAATGATGAGATAACTTTAATCACAAAACCCCATCAACTTGGCTCTTGCGAACCCGTTGCCAGATTTTGTGCTTGATTTCATGAATGGGCATTTTCGAATAGTCCAAATTACACAGCTTCAATTTTCTTCCTATCGTTCGGTGCTTCATATGACGTTGTCTTTTGCACTATATGGCTCGCTATTAATTGCCACCCCATATGAAGCTTTTTAAGGTTTTTTTGTAAACACAAAACCTTGTTACTGTCTGTCCGTCTGTCTGTCTTTTTTTTTCATCGTTGGAAGGTGGAAAGGTTCAAAACCTACTGCTGGCTCCTGCCGTGCAGTTATGTTCTTCTTCCACTCTCCCCACGGGACTGCTATAAGCATTGCATCGCGGGGCTGGATCAGTTCTTAACTGCGTCTCATTATTGTTCGCTCCCTTTCTTGCTTCCTTCGCAGTTCTTCATGCCTTAGTTGTTGATGAATCATTTTCAGCTCAACTGCCACTTGATTCCAAGCCTCTGTTGATTCCAACATAAACTTCACTTCAGCCTAGTTCAGTGTACTGTAAACTTTGGGCAGCATGGTGACTCGTCGTGTCCAAATCGATGTAGATAAGCCCGATAACCTCCATGTCCACTCAAAAACTGTGTTAGCTCGTAGCTTAGTTCCCCGTGGCTCCTTTCAATCCATCTTCGAATTTGTGGAATGATACGGTAGGCCCAACGGCCAGTTTGTGCCTCGTTCCATCTCTTTTGCCATTTTGCGATGGATTCCCGCCGCGCTAGTTGCCGTCGAAGTACAATAGACTCCCTGATTGCATACATTTTGTCGTAGAGACGCCAACCTTCATCCGCCAAGATGTCTCTGGAGATGGTCCCTGCCAGTACATATGCTGCTTTTCCTGATGTTGTTCGATAAGCACTGCATACCCGGAGTGCACTTAGTCGATACGCCATTCTAGGTTTTTCGCAATTTGATTTGTTTTCCAGAACGGTTGCCCAAACTAGAGTTGCGTAGAGTAGCGCGGAACTAACTACTCTTTAAATAAAACGACGTCGACTTTGTCTTGGTCCACCAATGTTCGGTAGTATCCTCGAGATCGTTACAGCGATGGAAGACGCTTTAGTTGCAGCGCACTCAATGTGTATTTTAAAGTTGAGCCTTTTGTCAATCATTACTTCCAAATATTTAAGCGAGTAACTTGTTTTTTCACCAACTTTAATTTTCACGGTAGTGTCTTTCCTTCTTTGGCTGATTAGCACTAGTTCCGTTTTATGTTCAGCAAGTGATAGACCCGACTTTTTCAACCAGGAATTGATCTTCCATATCGCTTCATTTGCGTGGATTTCAATCTCATCTAAGCGTTTTGCAACTATTGTTACCCCGATATCGTCCGCAAAGCCAATAATTGTCACGCCGTTAGGAAGGCGTAGCGTCAGCACTCCATTGTACATAATTAACCACAGTAAGGGACCTAAGACAGACTCCTGTGGTATGGTATGCCGCACGTCATTAGGAATAATTTCTATCCATCATTCGAGTCGCAATATAATCTTCTTCCAAGAAGAAATGCAACAACGATGCGTACAATGTACTTCGGAGCCTGTAGTTTGGTTAGAGCCTCTACGATTTTCGTCCACTTTGCAGTGTTGAATGCATTTGTTACATCGAGTATCACCACTGCGCAGCATTTGTCATCTTGTATTGCAGCGCGGGCCAGGCCAGTCACCATATTGATTGCATCGGCGGTTGATCTCCCCTTACGAAACCCGAATTGGTTGTCGGATAGGCCTCATTACTTTTCTGCAACAGCGAGCAGCCTATTGTGTAATACTCGTTCAAATGTTTACCAATGGTATTGACCAAACATATCGGTCGATATGAGGAGGGGTCACCCAATGGTTTACCTGGCTTCGGAATAAGTATCAACTTTTGCAGCATCCATTGTTCGGGGAATTCTCCTTCTCTAAGGCATGCCGTGAAAACTTTGGCAAACATACCTGGTGCTGTCCTGGCTGCCACTTTCAGGCCGATATTCGGGATTCCATGTGGCCCTGGGTCTTATTTTCCTTGCTGCATCACAAATTTCCTCTTCTACCACTACAGGAATTTCATCAGGGTTTACATGGACTTTAGGCAGATTTCATCCTCTGGGAAGAGAGTGTCCACTATGTTTTGTAGTAATGTAGGACAGGTAATCGGTGGGGAGTGCTTGCCTTTCAATGATGGCATTACAGACCTGTAGGCGCCACCCCATGGATCAGAATCAGCTTCAGTACACATCCGCTTGAAATGTTCGGATTTGCTCTTCGTGATATGTACTTGCAATTTTTTCCTCGCGTTCTTGTATTGCCTGTGAAGCTGAACGAATTCAGGTTGATTTCTTCTGCGCTGGGAGCATCTCCTAGCCCTGTGGCAGTTTTTTCGACATTCCTAAATTTCTGAATTCCACCAGAAATTGAGATTTCATCTTCGGAAAGCGCTACGTTGTGGCATAGAGCCGCCCACTGCAATTTTTTCGCGACCTGTAAAGCTTTTTCTTGTGCGCTTCCCGATAGTAATGTGTCATCAAGAAGTACTTCCTTGAACATTTCTTTATCGAATTTGTTAGTTACCCAGCTCATCGTTTTTCTTTTTGGTGGCTTCATATAATTCCTACGCGAGGTTTGGAAGACAATAGCCTGATGATCACTATGTGTGTACTCTTCGCTGACACGCCACTGCAAGTCTTTGATAAGGGTGTCACTGACAAAAGTGAGGTCTACTACCGATTGTAACTCTCCCCTCCGGTATGTGTCGGCTCCCCCAAAATTCGCAAGTACGACATTTAAACGCGAAAATGTCTCTAGCAGTATTTGCCCCCTTGCATTTATTTTTCTGCTTCCCCATTCTTGCTTCGATAGGTCGACTTATCGACGCTATCTATGTATCACCGCACACCTTCCTAAGTCGGAGCACGTTGGCTTTGCTCCTTGAGTGTAGTCCTAATTGAGATTGCAAGGCTTCATAGATTACGTACTTCATGGCGACTTCATCCAAGTCTTACATTCTATCACCACCGAATCTTTGCTCATTTTGATAGCCGCAGCCTCGCTTAGTAACATTTTGATTTTTTCCGTAGGTTCTTGCCTACATCTTTACCCGCTTTAAGCTCCAGCAAAAGATCACCTTTCTGCGTACGTCTGGTACGCGTAACATTACCACTCAGTTCAGTTAGGGAGGTATCTGCTTTTACTTTACGCAAAATCTCCGCGTACATCAGCTCGCTGGTTTTTGTTATGATCAGCGCGTCCGACCTGACTCTCCTTTGCAACAGTTTCTTGCTTTCTACTTTAGTCCAGGTAGATTCTTCGACGCAGTAAATGATCTTTCCGGGTGGGCCGACAAGCTTCCGTCTCCTGTCTTCCTAGGTTGCGCCGGCATTGGTTTCCCCTTTTTGCGTTCTACTGTCCGTTGGAGTGCTTGTACCTCTTCGCTGGGATCTCTTTGTCGCTCATTGCACATTGCTGAGATGTCCTTTTCACCTTGGATACCTTCTTTGTCAAAGAGCCTCTTGAGAAGAGATGTTTTCAGCATAGTTTGTGTTGCTACGGTAACCATCACTTTCCGTTGGCTGTTCGGCAGTACACCTCCTTCGCGTACCCTGGTCTTTGATAGCGTGGTGGATGTTACTTCGCTGACCAACGTACTCCATCAGATTTTGGATCATTCATCCCAGCTGCGTGAACGCGTCAGCCTCATTTAAAAAGTCTGTCTGTCTCTCTGTCTGTCTCTCTGTCTGTCTGTTCGTCACACACATTTTTCTCAGAGACGGTTATAGCGATTGACACCAAATTTGGTAGAAAGGTGGGAACTCGCGCATACAGTGAGTTACATCCTTTTGCGTCGACTTTATGGGTGGTCCCCATACATGCAAAATGGTGGTGTAAATTTTTTTTCATTAAATATAATCATGTGGGGTATCTAATTAGAGGTCTCGGTTAGTACTTTTCGAAGCCGGTCTTAGTTTTGACATTTTTTGAGAAGGTGGGTAGTGCGGGGGTTGAAAGTGATCATTTCTTTAAGGGGGCCATTCTCAGAAACTACCCAACCGAAAAATCTGAGAAAAAATCAAGAGGCTGCCACTGTATGGTGCCTGGGCTCCGAAATACCTTCCATACCGATATCGGTTCAAATAAAGTTAATAATAGAATAGAATATTAATATAATTTTGAGTAATTGGCTGCAAAACCCCCCTTAGGTTCATCCTAGCACCACGAAATTTGACAGAGAAAGCTTCCGGTTTCCCGACTTGTTTAATGACTGGCCTAGGAGACCGGGTGAACTTTATCTGCATATACTCCACTTTTTCTCCAATTCTACAAGTGACCAACCGATCTTAACTTTATCAGTTTCAACGACTAGTTTGCTCATACAGTTGACAACCTGATGAGTGCCGCCTGAATGCTGGCATACATTTTTGCAAATTCCCCTTCATGGTAATCTTGTTGATGTTTGGGCACACCACAGCTATCTTCTGAGTCAGTTGCTTCCACATATCTTTTTTTAATCTACCAGCTAAGCTAGGGTGATTGGGCATCCGCGGACATCAATTGAAAGTTCCGTAGACTTTGAGAGCTACCCCCTGCACATATGTACTATTAATTTAGGCATTCTCCCAGTTTAGGACGCCCCTCCCTCCATCTATCAACCAAGAAGCTCTGCACAAAATCTTGTTAGTTGAAGCAGTAGGAAAAGGATACTAAAAACTATAGGAATCTGTGGGCTAACAACCTGCGAATTTCGAAACTAAACTGTTACCAAAACATAAACGATGCCTCAGGAAATGCTCGCTTTCTCCAACCCGAGCGAGAATTTTAACTATATAAGCTGGACATTCTGGTACTCTGAAGAGTACTCCTCTTCATCTCGAGAGAATGTGCTTTTGTACCCTGAAAAGTCATATATCCGGTATGTGCCCTCTTGACTTGGAAGCGGTTCGATGAACGAAACGGATTGAAGACTGTACTGATCACTGGGAGTATTGGCTAGCGCACTTTAACACCGTGTACAGGCCGTGGATTATGTAATCAAAAAGCGGAAGTGGCAATCCATCTGTGTGACTAACAGACAGATAGATAGACGGCAGGACAGAAAGACAGACCGCAAACCGATTTTAAGATTGTGTTTCACACAAAACCTTAAAAACTTCGTTGATTGTGAAATGATTGCTAGTTATCGCATTAGTGTTTCGCCACACAAACATATTTTCATGGTTTTCAGATTCTAATATAACACACAACATCCTTCTCATTAAATAAGACTTATTCATTTCCCCAAAATCCTTCGTTACTTTCTATCCAATCGTGCAACATAAAAAAAAGCATTTTCCTTTCATCCATGACCCAAAAACAATGCCATACAAGATTAGAGATACAAACTCTTCAAACTGCTATAGTTGTGCGTAAGAAAGAAAACTTTTCTGAACCCTCTTTGTGAAGCGATGAATTCTGGGTGATATTTTGTTCCTTTAACTGACCGACATTTTGTTGAGCTTAAGAAGAAACAGAAAATCTCCAAAGCAATATGTTAGGGTTCTTAAGATATCCTTATACCAAAGTCCATTCTCTAGATTTAGAAAGATATATTGGCTTCGGTTTGGCGTGGAACACGTTGCTAGGTGGTGAGTAAACTTTGCAGATTTGGCTTCACTAAGAAGTGGATATTGACTACAAATGAAATAAAACTGAATAAGCAGGATTACCTTCTTTTTCTTCCGGTAAACTAAACATATTCGCCAGGTATGTTGCCATGCCTACCTCTGGCATTTGTCATTGCCATCTAGCATTCATTTCAACGAGCATGAATCCATCGACTGATAAGCACCGAACCTATATAATCACAATCACATACTATTTCTGATTCAGTGTGTAGTCCAAGCCAATAATTATTAAATCTCCTCTGCAACACTGTCAATATGATCACAGCGACGCGTCTTTTCACATCAGATGTAATGAATCGTCATGTAATCGACAAATTGAATCTTGTACACGAGTATTTTTCACAATATCCCATTAGTCTTTTCTGATTATCTTTAGGTGTCATCCCGAAACATGTCAACCTTACCTATCTTGAGCCTCCCGTGGCAGTAGATTCCCCAGATACATGGCGAGGCACACACTTGTTAAAGATTATATCGAATGATTGACAGTTTCATGCCTGCACATACCCCCTTGTTCGGTTCTCGAACACCCAGCGTTTAATCCTACGGATATCCACCTAGCCCACGCCATTATCTTTCGACATGCCTACAAAGCCTTTTCGTGTCTCTCTCAGTTTGTTTCACAAATACACACAGGAAACACATTTATTTTGGTGGCGAAGCATTCAAGTTGAAATTCTTCGCCAATTTGATAAATTTCAACTCGTCACATGTAGTCAAGGGCAAAAAGATATATCGCTTCCTTATAGGGTTGCGGAACCTGAGCTTTTTCCTTTCAGGCTATCTTTAGATTTTGATGAACAAAGGCGTAGCGCCATGTCATGCTGAAATTGTTCTGAAGTAATGAACACTTGCAGGATTATGGGCGTCTTCAGCTTTGAATTCAAAACTTCTGCAAAAAGGTATTCAATGTTAACATAAAGAGTTTTATTACGTTGTAAAGAAAAGATATTACGTATGATAGTATATTCCATTGCCGGATAGGATAAGTATAGGCAAAAATATTATTTTAAGAAATGACTAATATTAAGTTAATTTGAGCAAACTACCTCAGTTAGAATCATCATCATCAACGGCGCAACAACCGGTATCCGGTCTAGGCCTGCCTTAATAACGAACTCCGGACATCCCGGCTTTGCGCCGAGGTCCACCAATTCGATATCCCTAAAAGCTGTCTCCCGTCCTGACCTACGCCATCGCTCCATCTTAGGCAGGGTCTGCCTCATCTTTTTTTTCTACCATAGATATTGCACTGTTGCGGCACGTAAGAGTGATTCTTATGTTTCTGTCAATTCACCCCAAAATTTCCAAGAAATTTCCCTTTCTTTTTTTTCTCCTTCTTACACCCTCCACTTCACCGTTAAATATGTTCACATTCGTATTCACGAGGTCAATTCTTTGTAGTTACCTGATATCCCACATTAACTTTGTATTGTGCCGCTTTACGACTTTCTTCTCCAGCAGCTTCGTTATATTGCTCCTCGATTAAATCGAAATCTTGACCGATTCAATAAGCATTTGAAAATTATCCACGGCAGAAAAACGCTTCCAAAGATGAGTCGCATCAGCCGCAGCACAAAACTCCCGAACATCTCATGCAAAGCATCAAATTAAGGTTACCTGTTAAAAATGTTCGATTATTGCCCATTTCTTCTACTTATTCGTGCGCACGCTAGTCTCTCCCGTACAAAACTCCCACCCTGACCAAATTCCTACCAATTCAATCCTCCGTGTAAGAAGTGGTGTGCCGATCAGACTTCTACTGGAACTAAACATCCCTGGGTTTCCACTTTGTTATTCAGCAAATTATTTCACTATCACTTCTTTCCTCTTCTTGATTCCAATTCAATACAACCTCTCACTTCACTCTGAAATGATTGCCTCTGCACCGCGGATTCGAATCGACTGTCGGTCCAGCAGTTTCCGTGTCAATCAATCAGCCGGTCCCGGTCCCGGTCCCGTTAATTTTTGTTTCCGGTCCATGGTCTTCAACTTAAAAGTGCCATGCCGGGCTCAGCGTCAACGGCAACGTACACATGTGCGGCAGGTCATTCCCCTCCACCATGATCGATCGCCTGGCTGCACCCAATAATATGTAATATAGGCAAGTTTATGAGGGTCAACGAACGATTGGCCCTGTCGGTTCTGGCTTGCACCATTGCAAATTTATTAGAAAATAGAATTTGAAATTTTTTTGTTGAAATTGAACTATGAAATTTAAGGGAAAGGGATTGGTTAAGTGAAGTATGGGATGGGAATTGTGAAATAGAGAGCGATAATTGGGAAAATTAAAGCGATACAAAAAAATGTGAGGATAAAGGGACTTTTATACATTATTGAATGCATTATTTAGAAAGTTCACCATCGGCATCATCAACGGCGCAACAACCGGTATCCGCTCTAGGCCTGCCTTAATAAGGAACTCCACACATCCCGGTTTTGCGCCGAAGTGTACCAATTCGATATCCCTAAAAGCTGTCTGGCGTCCTGGCTCACGCTACCGCTCGATTTTAGTCAGGGTTTGCCTCGTCTTCTTTTTCTACCATAAATATTGCCCTAATAGACTTTTCGGGTTGGATCATCCTCATCCATACGGATTAAATGACCCGCCCACCGTAACCTATTGAGCCGGATTTTATCCACAACGGGACGGTCATGGTTTCGCTCATTGATTTCGTTGTTATGTAGGCTACGGAATCGTCCATCCTCATGTGGGGGGGCAAAAATTCTTCGGAGGATTCTTCTCTCGAACGAGGTCAAGAGTTCGCAATTTTTCTTCCTAAGAACCCAAGTTTGCGAGGAATACATGAGGACTCGCAAGATCATAGTCGTTTCGAGCGGAACAGTTTTTGGAAACTGAAATAGGCTCTGTTGGCTGACAACAACCGTGCGCGGATTTCATCATCGTAGCTGTTATCGGTTGTGATTTTCGACCCTAGATAGGAGAAACTATCAGCGGTCTCAAAGTTGTATTCTCCTATCCTTATTCTTCCCGTTTGACCAGTGTGGTTTGATGTTGTTGGTTGGTTGGTTTTTGGTGTTGACGTTGCCACCATATATTTTGCCTTGCCTTCATTGATGTGGAGCCCAAGATCTCGTGCGCCTGCTCGATCCGGATGAAGGCAGTTTGTACATCTCGGGTGGTTCTTCCCATGATGTCGATATCGTCAGCATAGGCCAGTAGTTGGGTGGTCTTAAAGAGCATCGTACCTCTTGGATTTACATCAGCATCACGAATCACTTTCTCGAGCGCCAGGTTAAAGAGGACGCATGATAGGGCATCCCCTTGTCGTAGACCGTTGTTGATGTCGAATGGTCGTGAGAATGATCCTGCCGCTTTTATCTGGCCTCGCAATTTAGTGAAATTGACCCCCGAAAGGGCGAATCGAATACCGCTCCTGTCGGTAAGCCACGGACACTACATACCCAAATCTCTTCCTTCCGAATCTTCCCCACAGAATCGAAGAGAAACGGCCTTGTGTGTGACATTAAGTGATGCCGGGGGGTATTCTTGATTTTGAGTCAAATTTGCACCCAAGATAGCTTGAAGGTGTTCATTAGTAGTTGAGTAAAAAAAATGATAGTGAAGTAATTTGCTGGATAACGCCGCCACTCAGTGGCCAGGGAAGTTCACCCCCAAGTCTTTAGTTCCAGTAGCAGTTTAATGGGCCTTGCACTTCTAACGTGGAGGTTATTGAAGCCGCCGCCTTAGCCCCAATTGACTCTTGGTCACCAATTTCCACAGTGACCTCAAGGCGAACACGATGACTCGGGATTGTGTCGCTGGGAGTTATAAAGCAGCACTGGTCTCCAAGTCGCTGAACATACACGTGCGCGAATTGTGGGAAACGCTCGACGAATCTTTGGTGCAACAAGGCTCTTATTTCGTAGTAGGAGCGGATGATGAAGAGGTGCATTTCCTCAGTCCACTTCATCCGTTGCTTACGCGAACCTGCTGGAGTAATCGTCACAGCTTTTGACGAAACAGCTTTCAGTCGTTTCCTTTATTTTATTTGTTTAATCTGAATTTATATTGTTCTTATAATTTATGAATTATTTCAACTAATTTCCTTTTCATTTGATGGCCTTCTTTTAGCCTAATCTTCTTTAGCCCTGCAAAGCTCTTACAGCAAGGGACATACCCCAATATAATGGCCTGAAGATGACAAGGCTGGGCGGGAGCCTCAGAGGCCGCGTCTTCTAAAACATCGCAGGCAGGGGAAAGATCGGTCGAAAATGTGATCCGTCGTGGATATACATACATACATACATACGTTTAAAACTAAAGATTGTAGTTTGGATAGACTACAGAGAGTCCAGAGTCCAGGTCTCTGAATAGAACATGGGAACTGGCACGATCATTGTCTTGTACAGTAAAAACTGACCATATGGTGAGATGTTTCGGGGACAGTTAGATACTAGACAGCCACCTCACTCCCCCTTGCCCTTCAAGGGGGGAAATCAGTGCGAGTACACACGATTTCAAATTGTTTTGCCCTTGAGCATGAGCGAGATGTACCGAAAACCCGATCAGCTGTGTTTGACATACCGCCCGGACTTGGCAATGCATTGGTGAGATTGGCAAGTTTTTGCTTATGTATAAGTGAATACATGAAACAACTTTTTGCTATATGGGTGAGCACGCCGTAGTACCAGAATAGCAAAAGCTCACCGATCTCTCTCTTACCAATACGATTTGACGAAGATTATGCCTTTTCCTTGTTTAGCGTCTCTGTTGTGTACAGATAAGCTTCTGCAAGCACATTTGCAAGTGAGGTCATTTTTGTAAGGGTACTGCCTATAGTAGATCTACTGTGGTTTCGGGCGTAACAATTTTTGAAGTTGAAATAGGCTCTGTTGCCCGCCAACAACCGTGCGGGTAATTCATCGTCATAGCTGTTATCGGTTGTGTGTGATTTACAACCATAGGTAGGAGAAATTATCAAAGGTCTCAAAATTGTAGTCTCCTGTCTTTATTGTTCTCATTTGGCCAGTGTCATGAGATGATGTTGTTTCCTTAGTTCTTGGTGCCGACGTTAAGCCCAAGATCTCGCTCTGCCTGCTCGATCTGGAAGAAGGCAGACTGTATATCTCGAATTGTTCTTCTCATAATGTCAATATCATCAACAAAGACTAGTAGTTCGGTGAAGGCGGTGCCTCTCGCATTTACCTAACCATCGTGGATTAAAGTTTCCAGAGCCAAATTTAAAACGAGTGCCAGTAGGTCTTAGAACGTTATTGATGTTGAATAGTCTTGAAAAAGGTCCTGCTGCTTTTAGCAGTACTCGCACATTAGCCAGAGTCAGCCCAGTGGGTCTTATCAATTTGGTCGAGACACCGCATTCTCTCCTGACCGTGTACAGTTTTACCCTGGCTAATTTAACTGATGGCCATATGATTGTGAAGCTCATTTATTGAGAGTTCACCTCAGGACCTGTATTAACTGCGGTTATTGTAACATCCACTTCGCACTTATAGACGCTACAGAAGGCTTTTTTGTGAATGGTTTCAGTGTTCAGGTGAAAGTGATTGTCAGACTAGATTTTAGGTGGTGTTGTTATTCGACCCCGGAGTACCCTGCCAGAGATAGTGAAAAAATGTATATTGGCCGCACTATATGTTCTGACATGCATCAACGCTAAGAGTGGTGTTCAATTAACATGTGGTCAATTTGATAGAAAATTATGCCAGTCGAAGAGGCCCACGTTTGTTTGTGGGTTGCTTTCCGTGCAAACCAGCCATCTCCGACTCTGTAGTCGCTTCTGCAGAGGTCATGAACGTTAGTAAGGCTTATATTTCAAAATTGGTCTGACGTGCAAAGTGCTTAGTTTTTCGCTTATGTTTTTGAAGCCGATAACAGTCGGTTTCATTTTTTGGCTGACTACTCTGAACACATAATTTACCAGTTTTTAAGTGCCGAAGGCTCGCCTTCATCCTTTTCCGTCTGCAGCTTTTCATTATGGTTGAAGAACAATCTCCAACGTTGACCACGCGAAGGTGGAAATAGGATTCGGCAATTGAGCTGATGGTGTTTGTTCACGTGCTCTGACAGTCTGGAATTTTTATCCACTAAAAACACCTTTCGTCAAGCTACGACCCCAAGCAGCAGTTTCTTCTGCAAATTTAAGTTTCGCACAGTTTGTCCTTTATGTTATTTGCTTTTTTCTTTATTCAGTCATCTCATCATACTTGAGATATCTTTCAAGTTGAGCTTCGTTGATTTAATGTGAACGTTATCGTGTTTCCATGCTCCTTGATAACCCCACTAACCATCTGCATTCTGAGGTGTTTATGGAGACCCTTATTACGAATGAACTAGGAACCATAGTAATCTTCCACTTTGCTCTGCTGTTTGTACGACTTTCATCTTGTTTCTCTGGCACAGCCTCAGAGCTATTTGCCGAGCACCCATATGATAAGCTTAAAGAGTCAAGCGAAGTCTTATTTTCAACACTATAGGACAAGAGTTGATCTTCACATCTTGAACTGGATTTTGTCGTCTTTTTTCCCTCGTAGTGCTGATATCGTCTTTAACGGAGATTGTAATTCTCCCTTTGGGTTGCCGACTGGCGTGTGTATGAGCCCAAGCAACAGATTTTAGCGTTGATGGATCCTGTAACGTGGCATTTTTAAATAAGGAATATGTCTATCTTGTCAGTATTCAAGAAGACTTTGTAGATGCTGTTGCAGTCAATTTGCATTCCAAATTATGATTTTCAGGATATTTATCTTTCTGCGATTATGCTATTTTCACGGATCTAACAACAGGCGCTGCACTGTTCTTGTGTGGTTCGGATTGTTTGCTATTAGCGGGATTCCGTACGTCTTAGCTTCTATAATTTTTTCACTGCTTCACAGCCTCTGTAGTTGGACGGGTGTTGTCCCTTACAATTTAAGCCCTTTGCGAAGACGCTTTGTTGTTGAGACATTTCGATGATTGTTGGTCACCAGCACATTCTACACAGATTTGATTTCGGTTACAATACCTTAGTATCTGTTTGAAACCTTGGCATCTTTTGCACTAGGGTATTAGCTCGCTGACTTTTCTTGGCGCTAGTTTGACCGTCATATTGAACATAGCTCTTACATTGTGAATTTTGCTTATGTCTTGACTATTGTCTAACGTAAGCATGTAAGAGTTCTCGCTTATTCATTATTGTTTGTTCCTTTTTATTATTTTTTTTTCTTTTTTCAATTTATTTAATGTGTCTTAACGTCATTGTCCTTCCAAAGGACATTGTGGAAGGACAATCCTGGAGTCCCTTAGTCATAACCTTGAGAAGCATATAGTTTTTGTCTTCATACGGGGGGGCCTGTAATCATCTGCGTCTACAGTGTATACTTTCCGCGTATTATTTTTTAGAGCAATTATTGAGTACTCCTTTACCATGCCGTAGGCAGAAGTTTTTAAATATTGGGCGCTAATCTTAACCGCCATTTAACTTTCAATTTCGTCGCTTTGTTAATTATCACGGAGTCCTCCTCCTCCTAATAATTTCGGGTGGCGATTCTACCTTTCTTTTCTTACATACCCTTTTTTTGCAAGATCCCGTCAGTTCCTCTAGACAGTACATTTACATTTACGGTGGGGCCGCGGCACCTCGTTGGGAGTTATGCAACCGGAGATGTTCTCCTGAGGATTACGTTTTCCTGCTGTAGTTCTTTAATTTGCGAGCTAGCTTGTAGCGTAAATTTCTCTAGCCTGTTGAACTTTTCATGTAGCATAGTTCTTCATTTTTCTGGTATTTTTTCAGATAGGTAGATAAGAAGATTGGCCTGAAAAACAGGTCCGCATCTTCGTCGTTTCACATCGACTTGATAATAATATTATTGTGAACGAAAGTTGTACTGTATCATAGAAGAACTATTGTGCCTCTTTAATGGTTATAGTATACCTCTTCTTCTTCTTTTTCTTCAGCCATCAGAAGCGGGCCCAGGTCGTCTTGTTCGGCTGCGCCATTTGGCTCTGACAAAGGCCTGATCTGGATATAGTCGAGAGGCTTTCGAATCACCATTCAGGGTACCTAACCACCGTTGGGAGGTGGCGTTGCGCCAACGGTTATTATAATATTAATATTAGTAAGATTGAAGACGATTAATCCAAGACTAACCTTTTATATCAAGAAAGTTTTCACAGAATGAACTTGCCGAGTTTGGTCTAATTTCTCCTGCTTTAACACATGTATGTAGAATATATCTTTGACTATTTTCCTATTTGCATCTTCATCGGAAAGCAGGATTCAAAATGCGGGTTAATTCCAGCCTCCATTGTATTAGTATTATAATTATTCTGTTAAGGGGAGATAGCAAAGCAACGCCCCTTTTGGTTGTTCTAGTGTATCTATTAATCATAGTATCTCATGCGAGTCTATAACCGTGAGGAATTTTAGTATATTCCCTACTTCCAGATCTTTTCACTTTGCATATGGTATTAAGCGTTCTCCCGGATGCCTCGGCCTACTTTGTACAAGTGCCGGACACTGTCGCAAAACATGTATAGAGGTTTCATCACACTCCGCACACAACCTGTAGCCAGTGACCAGTGAGAATTCCCACTATGATTGGGAGATTCTCTTTGGTGAGATTTAAGCGTTCTTTTGTGCGCTTGGGTACGTGGCCCCCAGTATAGTTCCCTCAACCGTTCGTCTTTATTTTTTAACGTCAATGCCAGAGTATCCAAACGTCCCGAGCGAATTCAGTCTCTCAGGGAATTCCCATACCAGTCTAGAATTCACCTGGTTAGACCTAAGTGCCTTGATAGCTGCTAGGCTGTCGGTGAGAATAGCAATGTTCTGCTCCCTGTAGTTCCTTTGGTGATTAAAGGAGACTCATTTGTCTATAGCGTATATTTCCGCGTGGAATATGCTAGTGTACCTACTCATTGGTTCCAAGTACATTTTCTTTGGACCAATGACACCGGCACCCACCCCCTTTTCTGTGAGGGATCCCGTCAATGTACCAAGTAATCAGTTGCTGATTTAAGCCGTATGTCCTAGCCACACACTCCCAGTTTGCCTTATTACTTCAACGTGTTTCAAACTCCTTATCGAAGTGAAACCTCATTGTCGTGTTATCTCTTGATGTAAATAATTCGATCTTTCTTGGATTTAGGCAGCTCCCCGCCTCACTGGTACTCCCGGCCATCTTGAATATTGCCCTGCTTGTCTGCACCTTTATATGCCCTAATGATACACACGCAAGCCAGTCTTTGGAATTTGTGTAACTTTCTGGCTTTTGTGCTGAGTTCAGTTCTTTCTGCCCAGATTACCACTCCATAGGTAATCATTGGCCTTACTATTGCAGTGTATAGCTAATGTAGTATCTTCGGACTGCAACCCCATTTTTTTCCTGCTATGGACCTACAAGTCATCAGACCCATCGTAGCTTTCCGACAAGTGTTTTCGATATGCCCCTTCCAGAGTAATTTTTGGTTTACCGTAATTCACAAATGTTTGACCTCTTTTTTTCGTTTTACCTCCATGTCATGTAATCTTATAGCTCTCAGGTGATCAAGCTTACGTTTCCTAGCGAATGGTATGATAGTGGTTTTGGCTGGATTGATCCGCAGTCCCACCTTCCTGCACCAAGCATTAGTAACCCTCTCAACTCTCTCATGACATAGGGTATCCTCATATTTGCCCGTATGGATTAGAACCTTGTCGTCCGCGTAACTCTGGACCTGTATTTCAGTATTTGTTAACACGATCAGGAATTCGTCCATTACCATATTCCACATAAGTGGTGATAGTACCACGCCTTATGGACAACGTTGAATAGTGTTCATGAGAATAGAATTTGTACCTGCCGGTACACTTCTATTGGACTACTCTCTAGCTTTTTACCCATCCAGAAAGCCAGGGTGTTCCCCGTTACTTTGCGGCTCAGAGCATCTTGTTTCTCTGTCTGCGATGTATTGTCGAATGCTCCTTTAATATCCAAAAACGCACACAGTGCTATTTCTTTTGTTTCTATGGCATTCCGTAGTTCATCCGTCAGCTGATACAGAGCAGTTTCAGTTGACCGTCCTGCCCGATAATCGTGTTGACACGGTTGTAAGGGATTACGCTTTAGAACGTTAGTTATAATATAAATAGTTGTGCTATGACCTTCTCCGCCCTTTCGAGTACGAACCACGTTAGGAAAATTGGTCTGAAAGATTTAAGGTGAAAAGGATCCTTTTTACGCGCTTTCGGAATAAGGACCACTTCACCGGCTCCATACCCTTGGTATATATCCCAGGGCTATGTTGGCCCTTACCACCCTCAGAAGGGACTCCTAGATGATTTCCAGGCCTCTCTGGATTAGTGCTGGGAAAATGCCATCTACTCCGGGTGATTTCAGTTGTTTAAATGTTCTCACTGCCCATCTTAGCCTAGCTTCTGAGCATACCTCTTTTGCTAGTTTCCAGTTCTCTTTTCTTCCCCTTTTATTCGATTTTGGGGTGTCAGGTAGAATGTTGTCGCCTGCCACCGTGGGGTAGGACTCCGGGAAATGAGTTTTGAGAAGCAGGTGTACTCTGTTCTCCTAATTCGCGGTAAATATCCCGTCCTCCTTCTTCAAACAAACAGCGCATATTGCCCCGTCTTTGACTGCAGCTTTGTAAAGGCTGGTTGTTTCTGTCATCTGTTCGTTCCTTTCACAGGATTCCCTGAAGTTGTTCCGTTTTTGTATTGGTAGCATACACACATAATTTCTTCGTCCTTCAAAAGTGAATGCGCACTTCGCACTGAAAGTGACTATTCAGTAATGTGATTATTGTAGATTTAACTACAACGTAATTTGACGATAAAAGAGAAAGTAGCGATCAATTTACATTTCCAAAAACCTTCGCGGGAATTATAACCTAATTTCTATTCAAATAAAATAAGTTTCGCAATATATTATCAAAATTATCGGCCGTGTAAAATTTTGCGTACTTTTCACAAAGATATACTCCAACAATTCTGATTGAATGGCTAAAGTTTCACAATTTACTTTTTCGCTAAAGGTACTCTATTATAGCATACGGAAAATGTTTAACCACTGAAAATTATGCTAATCCCTTAAATGGCCCGAAGACATCTTTTCCTCTAAACGATGAATGGCCATTTCCTTAACAAAACAGATTTCTACTAAATGATCCCAAGTTACTTGAAATTTTGATGGGCAAAGAAACTGCTAATTGCTTGGGTTAGGTAAGGTCACTCGGAGCAATTTGACTTACTCATAGCCAACGTCATTGTCTTTTCAGGTTTAGTGAACAATGACGGTGGTGTATTGTTCCTTGCCAAAAGCTATTCACGGGTACAGTTGCTGGTAGAAATAAGTCCTTCATGCATAGTTGATTTGATTATGTCATCCAGGGAAATATGGAGTATTTTGCTGCTTCTCGTTCATGGTCAGGTTTGAGTATAAATAATTACTAAACTTTCACTTGTTCTATTCTGGGGGAAACTTAGATTACCTAATAGCGATTTTTATCGTCAAAAGTTTTGTAAATGTCAAAGCAAATGTTATCAATGTTACTCATGTGGTTAAACTTCATCAAACTAGCCGTAACGATTTTTTTTGCTGGAACTAGGAAACTATTGAAGTTTTTATCCTAAAACAGATCTAAAAAGTCCAAAGCGGATCTTTTGCAATGGAAAAGGTAAAAATCAGTTGGGAACAATATGATTCAATTTCCTACTACGATGTTACAGTATAGTCGAAATTGAAATGCTTTCCAGATCTAGTATATGTATCCGTAGACATTTAACCTTTTAACATAATGCTTTGCTGTAGTCGTACGGAAGGTCGCGGTTCAAATCTCACTGGTGGCAGTGGAATTTGTATAGTGATTTGACGTCGGATACCAGTCGACTCAGCTGTGAATGAGTACCTGAGTCAAATCAGGGTAATAATCTCGGGCGAGCGCAATGCTGACCACATTGCCTCCTAGTGTACCGTTACGGTCTTGAATGAAGTGCTCTAACACACTTCAAGGCCCTGATCCAACATGGATTGTTGCGCCAACGATTATTATTATTTGCTGTAGAAGTACTCAGCAGGAAAAAGATCGAATTTTCCTCATGGTGGCAAATATCCTGCCATTTGAGGTTTGTAATATAACTCTTCACCCCAAAGTATCATGCCATCTGCCTAAACAATACAACGGATGGAAGGCTGAGGAGGTTTGGAATCATTATCATCAGCGGCACAACTACCGGTGTCTGATCTGGGCTCGTCTAAGCAGGGAACTCCAGACATCCCGGCTTTAGCCTATGCCATTCTTTAATCTCAAGCAGGTTCTGTCACGTTTTCTTTTTCTAACATCGATATTGCCCTTATAAACTTTCAGCGCTGGATCATCCTTACTTATACGGATTAAATAACCCGTCGAGCACAATCGATTGGCAACGGTCGTACTATCGCTGATAAATTTCATCACCACTTCTGTGTAGTTCACTTGCGATGACGACCTTCACCTTAAATAAATCTTGAGCGACTTTGCAATGATTGAGGTTTATTTGAATAAACCTCATCTTTTTATTCCAATCAATGCATTTCTGAATTCTGGGCATATATTACTTCCGGTATGCTGGTTATCTCGTCCCTCCTTTTCCCTATTGTATTCCTTAGCAATATGGCCTATCTCACACAGCTTCTGCATCGATCGGAACGATGGATTCTACCTCCAAACATGAAACACTTGTAGTACCTTTTTAATGAAATTTACTCTCTCAGATGGCAAACACCCCACTCATCCGATTTGAACTTTTCTATATGTCGAAATTGCCTTAGCCAGCCTATTTTCTTTCAGCCCATCATATTTCGCCCTCGTTATTGGTGTTCCTGGTAAAGTCTTGTTTCGTTTGAATAGTGATCACTTGTAGCGTTAAATGCCATGGTGGTCAAATTATCTGGTACTCTTCTTCCATGTTAATTTTATTTTCTGGGTGTCCATTACGGACTGAAACCACCGCCGACTCCCCCTATGCCATATGAACCAGCCTAAGTTCCTCGCTCTAGCTTTGTCACCTTTCTTCTCTACGCGGCGTACCTGACCGCGCTTTTCTCACTTCTTCTGCTTTTCACAGTTTGGTTTGGATCAATCAATTCCATGATCGCATCCTCATCCTCCTGTCGTGTTAACATTCTTCGCACCAGATTTGTTGGTACCAGCGTCTCCCCTAGAGTCTCCTCTATGTTCTTCCTTTCTTCCATTTATCTTGAATAGTGAAAGAATACGTGCTTTGGCACTTCATCGCAGTTTAGACAATCGGGTGAGGTTTATAAACGTTAACTGAGATATGCATAACCTTCCCACAAAGTGGAGCTATACAGAACAAGATTGAGCTCACCACCTCGGCTAGAAGTAACCTAGAAGTATTCCGTGACCCTCCCACATTCGGTATCATCCTTACCAGCGCCATACTTGCAGCAAATCTCCAACATATTGCAGGTGTTGCGTATAACTAAGTTTCGCGTCTGTCGCATCTTGGTGATGCAGACCACTTCCTTTTTTGCTCCACAAGTGTCAGACCGGAACTATCTAGCCAACCCTTAATAGCCCCAATTCTTTCGCATGATGATCACCTAGTATATGCTTTGTGACTATAACCAGTATTATATCGTCGGCGGAACCCACTACCATAGCTTCCTCCACGACCGCGCAGACAACATACTTCTGGGGATCGTCATCAGTGTCATACCAGAGCCCCCGGTCTTGTAAACCACTATCGACAACATCAACGGGATATATGGGAATACCAATTTTTGACAGGCATTTCCGTCGTCCGGATAGCTGAGTGGTTAGAGCACAAGGCTGTCGTACGGAAAGTCGCGGTTCACATCTCACTGGTGGCAGTGGGATTTATATCGTGATTTGAATGAGTACCTGAGTCAAATCAGTTTAATAATCTCGGGCCAGCGCGATGCTGACCACATTGTTTGGTACAATATACTGTAGTGTACCGTTATGGTCTTGAATGAAGCGCTCTAACACACTTCAAGGCCCTGATCCAATATGGATTGTTGCGCCAACGGTTATTATTATTATTATTTCCATTTTAAATTCCAATTAGCCGAATTGAATGCATTTCTCACGTCCAGGGTCACCACCACGCAGTGCTTGTTGGTACTGACATTTTCATGGTCTGGGGTGTTACTGTCGTATTCTACCACTGATCTCCAGTAGCTCCTCGGTGGTGACTGTTGGAATCACCATCTTATTCAGATATCGTTGGAAGTTGTCGGTGCTCTCTTGGTGGGGGAACAACTCCTGGCTGACTTTCAAGAAAAGAGTAAGACACGTGATCTGCGGAGATATCGGCCTCTGAACCGTCCCATCACAATTCTATACGCACTACGCACAGGTTTACATCTGTCTCCGAGCAGAGGTTTTTAAAGCATTTACTCTTTCTGTAGAGACGCCATTCAGTGTTTTCATTTCTCTTGGGTTTCGTTACACTAGCACACGGTCCGCTTTGACTATATGTTTCTCCCCTTCTGAATTTTTAGTTTCACTTGCTAGTATACCCTTTTTCCTCGTAGGGAACTATTGGTTACCTAGGGGTCCCCCGTCTTTTCCCATACTTTCATTTTCGCAACAATTCGGTGGCAGCGCGATTAGGCGTCACTTGAGTGGTGTGTAACGCTGTTGGGACAGCAGGTTTCGACGCTCCTAGCGACTTATGATTCTTAAGCTGATGAATTGCACGAACTGTAACGGTATTTTTTCGTCGTTTTTAGTTAACGAGAACTTCAACTAGCTGATATTTTGGTTGTTAAGCAGTTCGTAGAAATACTCAACCCATTGTTCGAGTATGCGCATACAGTCAGACTTCTCTCTTTGTCTCAGTAGAATGAGCATCGAATTGTTGGTTGGCATGTAGTGCAGTTGTTTTCTATACCTTCCTAGTTAACATTCCCCCAGGTTTTTATTTTTCTGCCTTTTTAGTCGATTTTCCGTTTATCTAAGATCTGGCAAGTTTCTGTATGTATCCGCGATTTTTCAGATTTCTGCATTGCTCGATATGCAGCATTTTTCCGCTCCGTTGTTACCTTACAATCATTGTCAAACCAGTTTTTAAAAACGTTGTTCAGGTAGCCATGAAGATGATTTGTCGATAGTTCATCTCGAGAACCCCTGTGAGCTCCGGTTATTGTAACATCCATTTCCCTCTTAGAGGTCTTATGAAGGACTTTATTTTTTGATGGCTTTCGTGTTCATTTTGACCTAATTGTCATAGGGGGATTTTATCTTCATTTTCTTCAGCCTTTGTCCCGTTCGCAAGTGGGGTCGGCTCGGTTCTATTAAATACCTGATCTGGATGCAATTGCGAGGCTTTTAAATCCCCATGTAACTTATCAAGTCACCGTTGTTTCGACCAGCCTTTTGCTTGCTTACCATTGACTTCGATGTTCAAACGAATCTTGGCAAGTGAATTCTCGTTAGCGCGAATTGGTATGGTCCATCAAATACACCTTTTCCGCAGTTTTTCAACGATCGGTGCAACCCTATATCGATCGCGGATATCTTGATTTCGGATGTGATCCAAACACGTCACGCCGCCAATACAACGCAATATCTTCGCCTTCACTACCGCAAGACGCCGTTCATTGTCTTTTATAGTCGGCCAACACTCAGAACCATATTGCAACTCGGTGTACTGTGTCAGAGAAATAGCCATCCGAGTTTATATTGGCCCCCTATATATTTTGTAATTGATCAAGGCTGACAGATTGTGGTACTCGATTTGCTCGTGGTCAATTTTTTGGAAAATGGTTTCGTCCGAAAGGAGTCACGTTTGCTTGTGGACCTCTTTCCAAACCAGGCACTTTCGACGATCATATCATTGGCAATTTGTGAGTCCCGACGTATCGTCTGAATGGAATACTATGGTTTTGTTATCACCCCTGAGAAAGGGTTCGTTCCACTGTCTCGCGCAACGTTAATGAGGTTTGTATTTCGAAATTTGCCTTCCATGTTTTCAACAGGTTTCATTTTCAGGCTGACTAAGAAACTTACTTTGGGTACATAGTTTACTAAATAGCCTCCGAGATATATGGTGCTGTGGTTTTTCTCCAAAAAAACGGGCTCTGTTCAACGCATCTTTTATGGCGCTGTTAAATCAGTCTTATGTTGACAGAGTATCGGCTAGCTGCTTAAAGGCTTCCAATTCGTAAAGGGAGCGCACTTTCCACAAGAAAATACGCAAATCATTTGCTCAATTGCATTCTAGACTCCTTTGGTGGCTTTGTAGTATGTAGTTTTCCGTATAAGGTTGTCCTATTCCCCAGCCTGGCGAACCTGTTGGTATAATTTTTCCCCTTTTTAGGGGCAGGAGGCTTACTTTCATCCTTCTCCACATGCATTTTGTCGTTATGAGAAAACACTCAACGGGCGAGTTGTATTGAAACTTAAAACTGAATGAATAATATTCAATCGATCAGAAAACACAAGAGACTTTTTCCTTTTGATCTCAAAGACTACGATGAGGTTGATGGAACAGTGAAACGTGTCTGCTTTAGTGAGCGACCTCAATGGTCAAAGGAAAACTTACTCACGGTGGTATACTGTGTTCACTTTGATTTCCTAGTCGTGAATACAGTAAGTGAATTGTCTGAGGCCCTATGCATCGGCTAACAGCACCCTGAGAAAAAACTGTAAAAACTGCTGCCCTGTAATACGAAGACTGTATTGTGAGACCATGTGGTATAATAAACACAAATTTACGTAGCGGTAGAAAGCTGCTACACCATTAAAGTGCCTTTAGAAATAGGAACTGGAATGGGTAGTTTGCCAATAGGCGTAGGTGGCAATACCAACAACACCAGTTTCGGAAAATTCTATTCGAGCCCTTTTATTTGATAGCTCACATGACCATGTTCTGTGAAAAAAAAAATTACACCCCCTCTTTGCATATATGGGGAGCCCCCCTTCAAACTTAACACGAAATAGCGCCAGTCGCTGCATGTAAAGGAGCACACAAATCACATGTTCTCACTAAATTGCGTGACAATCGTTTCAGGCGTTTCCGAATAAATCGGGTGTGACAGACAGACATTGAATCGATTTTTAAGGTTTTGTTTCATACAAATGATATGAGAATAGCAAACCCTAAAATCGGGTTAGCTATATGCATCACATGGATTGCTATGATTTTTAGAAGTTTCATATGGATTTTATCTGTGATGAGGTCATGTCTAGGAGTTTTTCGGGGCCTATTGTGCTTGAATATTCCAGCTAGATGGAATAGAAACCATCTAATTGGCGTTCGCAAATATATTACTGTGGTCAAAAGTATGCTTTTATTACTTTGGAAATGTATTTATTTATTCTTGTAAATCTATTTCTTCGCTTTCAAAGTGATCCCCTTCGGATAAAATACATTTACACCAATTTTTGAAACAGGAATTAAGTTGCCTTCCGGGATGGCTTGTAGAGCGCGTAGCGATTCACGTTGTGTCTCTTTTATCGCCTCAAAACGATTTCTCGCAGTGACCTTTTGAGTGCTTTTTTTCCTAGCCGAGACTTCACAAATTTCTGAACCAAAATATATTTCAAAATGGTACTGTCAGATCCTTTCGAAATACCAACAGCATCTACAAATTCCCTAACAGTTATTCGACAATTGACAAGTTCAAATTCGTCTATTTTCTCAACGTCTTCTCTCTGGTCGTCAAAAACGCTCTTCGTTTTCGAAACTTTTACCACCTTCTGATTCCATTGCTTATAAACATTTCTTTCTGACAGTCCCCTACGAATTTCTATACCATCCTTTGTTTTTTGCGGATATTTTTTAGAAATGGTAATATGGAGTAGATTTTATTGACGAAAATGATCTGCCCGTGGATTTCACTTTTTTCGTTGTTATATTCGATATGTGAAATAAATCTACCCGTTTTTTTTTTAAATGAAATCTTTTCCATCTGCAACTATAACCTCCACCCATCTTTCAGGCAATTTGCGGATTCCCTGTCTGAAGAAATCTACTTCTTTTGAGGCGATCCATTGTGCAAGCCAATGTTCGATATCCTCACGAGAACTGAACCGCTGATTTGCAAGGGCTAACTGCATCGCCCGGAACAAGTGGAACAATCTGCAAGAGCGATGTCTGGTGAATAGGGCAGATAGGGTAGGACTTTCCTGTTCTGTCTTTCCGAGTATTTTTTGACAACTGAAGCATTGTCATGTTCAAAAATTAGTATGCTGCGTCCATTCACCCATTCTGGACGGTCTGCCTGAATAACTGATTTCAAACGCGTTAGTTGTCACATGTTTCCAGCAGCACATAATAAATCACATCCTTGTCATGCCACCAGATACACAACATAACCTTACCTCAACGAATATCTCGCTTTGGGTGCGATGCACCTGGTTCATCCGGCTTCACCCATGTTTTTTGCGTTTAGGATTCTCCTGGTAAATCTCTTTTTCATCTCCGGTATTAATTCGATGTAGAATACCCTTCCTTTGTTGTCGTTGAAGAAGCATTTCACAAATGGTTGGTCTCTTTCTGACCCAACAATTATTTCCATTCCCTTTAAACGACTTGGCAGCAGATTATTGATCAACATTCAACGAAGAAGCCGATTCTAATTGTGCTTGATATGGATGTTGGTCAAGTGATGATTCCAGTTCTTCATCTTTAAACGGTTTTGGTGCTCTCGAACGTTCATGCGCCTTCAACACCTTCTTTGAATTGTCTAATCTATCTTATGCACGTACTATCGTCTGAATATGTTTACCGTAAGCTTCAACAAGTACACGATGACTGTCAGCTGCACTTTTCTTTAAATTATAACGAAAAAGTAATACTACCCGCAAATGTCGTTTTTTAGAACCAAAGACTTCTATGCACATCAGACCAATGTCAAATACTACGGTTGACAGCCTGTTAAAAATACTTTCGTACACAACTGCTGCCAAAGTATTTTCCAATCAAATCACCGTTAGCTATGATGTCTATTAGAAAACAGGTGGAATTAATTCATACAACCAATAGTTGATAAGAGCTGCGTTTCAGCAAACAAAACAGTCGACTTATTCGAAGTTATAAACGTCCAGTATGGCGTTTTGTTCTATTGGTGTCTCTCTCCTGCCTTGTGTGATGATTATCGTCTTACAAAAAAATCAATTCAATGTCTGTCCGTCCGTCTATCTGTCATACCTGATCTAATTTTGCGAAATTTGGTGAGAGCATGTGGTCTATGAATCCCATTACATCAAATGGTATCTTTTTGCGATGGGTTTAAGGGGACCCTCCCCATCCATGCAAAAGTGGGTTGTAGAATTTTCTTCCAACAATATGGTGATGTGGAATATCAATTGAAAGAGCTCGATTAGTACTTTTAAAATGTGTGTCCCGAAGAGTGTAACAGATGTCGTTCTCAGAAACGGTACTAATATCAAAAAAATGGCAGTGGTACGTCAATATAAAATCTAGGCCTCAAAATCCATCCCATACCAATATCTATCCAAATAAAATCAAGAAAGGCATAGTACCATATTTAGAGATTTTTATTGCAGTCTAAGACGACAACCGGGTTTTGTTGTCTCTCAGCCTTTAACTGCCACCTTAACTTCTTCGAGTATACTTGGTAGGACAGGTGCCTATACGACCTTTGTTTGCCCGATGCAAAATGTAGTTCCTCAAAATATTGGCCGGTGTATCTTCAGGAAGATTCTCCGTTGGGCTCTGCATAATATATCGCCCTGGGCCGGAATAATGCCTTATTTTTTCGCCAAGTTCTAAACGGATCTGTTTTTTAAATTTGTTCTTCAATCTGAACTCTTTTATATGCTTTTTTTTTCTTTCTGGAAATCCTGTCAGTGATACATCCTAATTGTACGCATTTGTCACGTTTAGCTCTGAGTTGCTGCTGATATATTTTCAATGGAACGCTTTTCTCCTGGATGGTTCGGTATTCTTCGTCAAACAATTTACTCTTTTTGCCCCGAGGTTCGTATTGATGGTTTTCCCCGTTTCCGTTTTGATTGCGTTTTCATATAAGGGGTGAGAGCTTTTGTGTCTGCATCCGCTAGATGCTGAACCTGATCATTGGAAAACAACTTACTCTCACTATTCTGGTGCACAGAACCCTATTTATAAAGGATTGAATAACCGCATTACCCAAACCTCAGCTAGTTTTTTTCAAGGATTGGGGACTACTGAGTTCGCGCTCACTTGATTTCGAACTGGAAAAACTGGACTCAACAGACCCCTTTTTAGAATAGGAATCTATACGCCTTAATCCAAAAAACTTGTTTCTCTCAAACTCTAGCCTGAACGAAGCGGCTTTTGAATTTATAATAAGCGAACGATTAACACCTGGAAATCACTTCGGTCACGCTGCACACAAAGGTGAGGCAACGTCAGATGAGTTGCCTCTACCCTGAACGAAATCGCCCTTCTCCTCCTCTTTGTGTCTTTAAGCTGACTCCATTCTACATCAATGCTATCGACTTCCTGGTGTCGATTTAACGCCTATAAGATTTGTTCCTCTAACACTCCGGAATGTCTCGATGCCACTTCTTCATCCTGGAGGTTTCTAATATCAAACCTAATAGTTGAGCTTGCTTGCTGTTCTGCATCGATATCTTATTCTGAGGTAATAGTGGTCGCTGTCACAATTCACCCCGCGGTATGAACATACATGAAGGATTCTAAATACAGTACATTTCTCAAAGAGGACGTGGTCAATATGATTTCAAGTTATTGAGATTTCCACATTTGTACGCCAAGCAAATCCTATGAGCCTGTTTCCATCCTTATTACTTATATCCTGAAGACTGTGGCTGCCAGTAGTAGTTCCACGCAAGTTCCAGGTTTCAAATTTTTTTTCTTTTTTCCATTGCCGCAATAGTCGTTGTATTTCTGTTCTGAGCCAACGCAGTCGAAGACAATATTATAAATGTTCCGATGGCTCAATGGTTAGAGAAGTAGGTTGTCGTAGCAGAAGGTAGATGATGTAGATGGGTTTGCATCGTCACAAAATGTCGGATACGAATCGACCAAGTGGTGGGTCAAATCAGGATAATAACCCCGCCAGTGGTTATTATTATTAAGACAATCTTACACTTGTAAACAAGTTATCAGCCTACATAGCCCACAACCTAGATGACCCGTTATCTCTGTTTTTCGGCGCAGGGAGCTCGTCGATCCTCTGCTACTGACACTCCAATTACTGCTTCCAGTCCTGGCATGGAGGAGATTGACCCATATTTTGCTAAAGCATCCGAGATTTCATTTTCCCCTAAGTCACAGTGACCCAGCGTAGTTTCCTCCGTATTGAGTCTGGAGATAGAGTGTAAACGGTTTCTTCATTCCTGAACGATTTTCGAGGTTATCAAAGGACTACTCCCGCCCTCAATGCAGCTTAGCTATCACCGCAAATTGCGATGTGCCTGCCCTTTAACCGCTCGTCAATCACTTAGTGTGCCGCCCTTAGGATCGCATAAATTTCGACTTGAAAAACCATTACATGTTGTCCCAAAGCAAAAGCCCACTTCTCGTTTTTATTCGAGAAGGAGACTCCGGCTCCAGAATCCTGTTCTGTTTTTGAGCAATCGGTGTAGAAGACTACCGTATATCCCGCCACGCATTTTTCTGGGACTTCCCAGTTCTCAATACGCTTGAGGGTAACTTCATATGTTCTACCAAACAGATTTATGGGAAATCGGAGATTCGGAAGGCATTGTAAGAACTGGATTCAGTACTCCCAGTAACTCTTCCAATGCTCTGTGCCCCCGACATCCGTTGCTATGAGCTGCTCTCATTCCAGTGCTTTGAATAAATATATCCAGAGGCTGTAAATTGAGTAATGCATTTAGAGCTGCGCCGGATGTTGTACTCATTGCACCAGGGCTACCCAGACACATGAGGCCTGAGTCGCCATGTCTAGCCAAAGGTCCGTCTGCGCAACCCATAAGCTGTAAGATCTCGTTTCATCTTTACCTCTACATGTTTGTTCCGAAGAAGTTTTTTATCTGGAGTGACTCCCAGATATTTCACTTCTTCGGAGAGTTGGAATGAGTCCCCTCATCTCAGGCAGGAAAAGTTCATCCAGTTTTCTTTTTTTTTGTGAATAAAACCATTGTGGTTTTATTTGGATTAACTGAAAGACCGTGTCCACCAACTGTCTATCAAATCAACGACACGTTGTATATTTCTACACACCGTTCTAAGATCCTGATCAATAACAACCACAGCCACGTCATCAGCACAAGCTTGAGCGTGTATTGGCAAATTTTGCAGTTCACATAGTATTCAGGCGATCAGTATACTCCACAGAAGTGGCGAAAGCACACCTCCTTGGGAGCAGCCGTTCGTTGCTCCTCCTGTTAAATAGCGGACGACACACACCTCAGCGCACAGCAATATTTGCGTTAGCATAGCATGGATCCACTTAATTAAAGCATCATCAATACTATGCGCTCTGGCAGCATCAGAAAGTTTTTGAAAAGGCACAGTGCGCTCTAAAATGGTCTCGTTTCGAACACCTAACGGAAATTTAACTAGGCTTCGTTCTTATTACTTTTGCTAGCACGGTTCGGAAGTCGGTTGATTTTCTAAGTTTCTTGCAGTTCCCGGTTCGGGAAATAGGATAAGCCTCTTCATAACACTCCAAAAGTGTGCAGTTCAGAGTTTCCAATTCATCTTCCAGCACCAAAGGGGTCCTTAGTCGCCTAGGGAACTGTACTTTATTGCCAAGAAGTTCATTGAACTTTGCCCAATCCGTTTTCCGTCTTTGTATTCCAGACTGTTCACCCGCAATAGTCAGATTGAATTCTAGCTATCGGTAATCTGACTGTGAGACCTCGTCTAGCACCCGCCAGTGTGTAATTAACTCTAACATTTTTGAGATACAGATTATTAGGTCAATTACTTCTTCTTCTCAGTTCCACGAACGTAGGGGCGCACCCTACGTTTGCAGTTATAAGATCAGCTGAAGTGATGAAATCAAATCAAACTACTGCCCCAACAAATATGTTGAGCATTCGCATCGCAACCTATTAAGAGTTCGAGACCACTTGATTCTGCACACGCTACCAGGTCCCTAAGTTCTTGCGTCGGTGGAGGATACAAAGAATCATAGGGTAAATAAGCGGAGGCAACTATGTATGATGACCGTAACTAAGTCCTGGGAGCAGAACTGTCTCAGCATGGTTGCCCCTAACCGTCTTGGCATCAGGACACAAGCTCTTGTTCTTATGGATCTTTCATCGTAGAAGATCTTAGCCCCCTTTACTGATCTAAAGCCATAGGTTCTGTTAAATCGAAGCCACGGCTCTTGCACCAAAAAAATTGTAGAGAAAGTCCTGCAAATTATACTTAGTCTGATGTGTTATGGAAAACAGAAGCGTATGCCGCGGTCCCCCACGAGGTTTCGCCATTGTATGCACTATCCTCCGCGCAGCTTCATTGTGGAAAAGTGTACCGAAGATGATGCAATTTGCTCTATATTATGTGAGTCGAAGACCATCATTGTTCATCGCTTTCAAAATGGAGATGAACCAGTTGAGTTTCCCGATATGACTGAATTTCAGTTTATTTAGGAAAAAGTGGAGCACCATATGGAGACTTCCCCTGAGCACATTTAGATTTTTTTGACCCAGTTTGAATACCAAGTTGAAACCCTCCACAACATGTTGTGTCCTGCGTAGCTCAGTGTTCACAATAGTGAACTTGTCCCGACCGTCGGAACTCAAAGCCGGGATTGCCTGCTGGAGCCACTTTGAGGCAGCCTCGTCAGTGCATTCCAAATGGAGAAATCCATCGCCAAAACCTTCCAGGCTCCTAGGCTTCCAGGCTCCGGCATTTTTTTCCACAGGCATTGCCGAAGGATGGTAAATTGTCCCTCTGACATTTTGTCATCCTTGGAGGAAACTCCCACTGCAGCAGTCAGAACAGAGGTCGCAGTTTGCGCATGCGTCCTGCTTCTTCCTGCCTTCGTGTCTGTATTCCTCTGGGAGTGACCAGCTTCATTAAGATCTTTCTCGCTGGTCTGATCACCTCCCGGCACATCAATTCTAATCCCCGCGGGACATGTGGATGTAAGTCCTGGTACGGAGCACAATAAAGCGTTGGCCGCAACAGATGTGTTGGTCTTACGCTTCTTGTGCGCATTACTGCTGACAGAAAAGTCTGGTGCGTCTAGTGTGGATCTTACCCGTTTATACCTTCCGCCAGAGATTCCGCTTCCATGCGTCCGATTTCACTGGGCGTTACTGAACCTCGTGGTATAGCCACGCCCATGTCCTCATTCCCAAGGTTCTTCATCCTCCTTTGCAGTGCCCTCTTCTGCCGCCGGCTTGGGGCCTTTCCGGTTCGGGCCGCTTGAATCCTTTTTCACGTACCGGCGCTAAACTAGTAGCGTCCATGTCACCAGCTTCCCTTTCTTCCACTCTTCCCGGTAAGGGTCAAGGGGAAGGTTTTGACAGGCAGGATTCAGCCTGTAGTCCCCCTCCTTAATAGCCGAAATTCGCTTCTGCCGAGCCTTCCTCTTTCGTTTGCCAAAGATTTGGGTTGTAGTACCGCGGACGGGCCGGCTGTAGTCGGATTTTCAGTTTCTCCCAAGTTGAGAGTTACCGTATTTTCTTTTCTGGCTAGCTTTGCCGTGGGCACTAAATGCAAGCTTGCCACTGAGTCGGAAAGTATGCCTTCTACAGATTTGTACATAGGGGGTCTGTGACTTCTTACCACTTGGAGAGGTTAAATGCTTCGTTTCCGTATTCATGTTTTGGACACCCTTAGTGCAGTAGTAAACTACTACAGGCTCCCCCACGGCGACAAGGTGGTGTCCAAGGGGAAGTAGTATAGGTTTAGGGGACATGATATTTTACACCAAAAAATCCCATTAAATTTATTTTCGGGGTTTCCTATGCGAAATGTAGCATAGGCAATGAAACTGGGGAGTTATCATCATTGGAATATTTTAGAATAAATTAACAGATCAAAGTACAATAAATGATGTGCCAAATATTTAGGTACAATACCATGTGATTCTCTAATTTTGCTCTTACAGACTGACTCACATAACCTTCAACACATAAAACTCCCGCTCACCTATGTACGAGTTGCTTCGAGCTCACCAATTTCCCAGTCAACTAAATTTACCCCAAACATGATTATGCCTTTTTCAACTGAGACTGTGATTTCAACTAGTAAGTGACACAAGGAGCATCAATTTAGTAATCTTGAAAGGAGCAGGAGAAATAATTGTATTCCTGCATGAATGGCTGTGAGTTACTAACAATGGGAGTGTACAGGTGAATATAAAACCACTTAAGTATCCAGTTAACATCGAATTGGGGCCACACTGCGAACTTGCGGCTAGATACCTCTCCGATGGCCCGCGGCTATTATGTTTGCCGTGAAGTAATTAAACAAAAGTCATTTAGATTACACCTCGTTCTGTACACGTTCTCTTCCTTTGTGTGCGCTACGTGTTTCCTCACCTTTTGAAAAGCGTATCCTTTCGCCCGTTGGTCCCGTTCAAATACTGATGAAAAATGTAACGAATGGGTACTAATACAGGAATTTTTAGCCCCGGGTTAAGGCAGAGAAAATTTTTAGAATACCTAATAGACATCTTTTATTTGAAGTGCCAATCTGTTAGGGGTGGGGAAATGTGTCAGTTTTAAAATGTAAAACCTCATTCACCGTAGGCGTTCTCGCAGAATAGGCAACGTAAATATATGGTAGAATTTATGTCGTTTGTTACCCTATGAAGTTGTGTAAGGGGTGAAATATTCTGACGAACAGTTCTTCTTCCTGACGTCTACTAGTTGCTGAGTATAGAGTGTGTCAGATAGATTCTTGGAAGCAGGCAGGCTTTATTCTTTGCAATGAATATGATAATGGGAAAAACAAAAGCAAAGTATTGTAATGACCATTTGCGATGGACGAAGGCCTAAGACCACACTGAGTGGCCAGAGACTAACAAGAGCGAAAAGCTATCCCAAAAACTTAAAAAGATGGCGAAATTGACGATGAACAGGGATGGGAGTCTTTTGAGCTCTTGCATTACGTGTCATTGTATAAAAATTCACATGTCCTTTGCGATGTGTGGTTCCGCACCGGATCCTGGTAAATACCACAAACAGAGGGTTTCGTGCAAACCTACTGAAATATCATGACACGAGCTGACAAATAAAAAAAAAATTGCGCCTCGACCGCGTGCGTGGAGTTGTAATACTCCGGATCTGAGTGCCGCGATCGAAAAGGAAGATCCAGAATGGATTGCATCCTCTATCGATATTTCTACTACGGCCTTCATGGTTTCCACCCCCGGCATTGCCATCTTCGGACTATTGTGTTGGAGGATTGGAGAATACCCTCCAATTAAATTCGAAACGTATATGAATCGAATAACCCCTGTTAAGAAGTATTATCAAATATACTGAAAATTGAATTATAATAGATGGCCTATCGGATACTAATATACTTTACAGAGTTAACCGATTTTTGAAACATTTTTTTGGAATTTTACTTGGAAATAAGTTATCACATTCCTAGCGGTAAACCAATCGCGGGAATAAACGATTTCGCAAAGGAACCTCGCGGTTCAAATCTTACTGGATGCAATGGAATTTGTATCGGGACTAGATGGCGTATAAGATCTAAGTCTAAATTGCATTGTACCGCCATCAATTATTATTTTGAAAGAATACTTTATATACGGTTTCTGATTGCTAAGAAGTACACCATCCTGGTTTCTGATAATCTCTTTGAGCATTCCCTAGAACTCTCCTAAAAGTTTGCACGGCATTTCTCCTTAATGAGTCACCGATTGAGGAAATTCCCGCCATCCTATTAACAGCGTCATCAGCTTCTTTTTGGCCAACAAATACTAAATATTCGCGCTGAAAGTCGTTCTAAGATTTATATGTTGGCCTACAACTTCTTCATCTTCGCCGTCCCTGACTGGTGACGTGACCCTACTTTCATGGTATCTCTAAAAATTGACAAGCCATTTATGCTACTTCTGTTAGAAAAAACGACTGTATGTGAAATTGGAGAAGTATTCAGGCAGTATGTAAATATGATCCTAAGTAACACAACTATCTCTAACGAGCCTTACTCTTCTCCAATTCTTGCTAGTCTTAGTATCGCATGCTAAGTGTAAGG
The DNA here is from genome assembly GCF_905115235.1 of Hermetia illucens. NCBI lineage: Eukaryota > Metazoa > Arthropoda > Insecta > Diptera > Stratiomyidae > Hermetia > Hermetia illucens. Next base: position 122,620,090 of record NC_051851.1, on the reverse strand, counting down.
GATACCGATGATAACGGATTGCGCATTATCCAGTTAGTAGTATCACACGAAATGGTTGTTGGAAATACTTGATTTGCGCGGAAAGCGCTTCACAAACATACGTCGGTCTCTCCAGACGGGACCACTTTCAACCAAATTGATGACGTGCTGATTGATCGCCGCCACCTCTCAGCCTTGATCAATGTCAGAACATATAAGCGGTCTAATATAGGCTCGGACCATTATCTCGTTGGCATGGTGCTCCGAGCTCGAATTACGACACCACTTACAATCCCCTCTGACAATCAGGTGAGAGTGAATATTGAAGCCATCCACAACACAGCCCCACAACACGCGACACCTATAAGGGGGAAATGGATGCCGCAATAACCGCAGTCAACAGAGGTCCTGGAGATGAAGCATTAACAAATGATCTTCACAACCACCTGAAGAACGTTACCATTGATACGGCCACAAACATACTTGACCCCAGCCGCAAGAAAAGTCAGAACGGCAGGTTTGACGATGAACGTAAGCTGGCAACGGAATGGAAGAATGCTGCATACCGAGTAATGTTGCATTCTCAAAGAACGCGCGAACTTTGTCGAGCGGAGAAGCGACTTCACAGACGGAAAAAGGAAGCCTGGGAGAACCAACAGGTCTGTGAACTAGAAAAGTACAGAAGCAACCGCACCAGGCGCGGAAGTTTTACCAACAAGTCAGCAGGATGAAGCCTTGTACATCACGATGCTTACCCTGCCGAGTTTGTCTCGGGGAAGTCTGATTTCCGACAGAATAGGCATATTGGAGCAATGGGTTGATTACTTTGATGAACTACTGAATAACCAGAACATCGCCGAGTTGGAGGTCCCGCCAACTGAAGACGACAGACAAATACTGCCACTACCAAGTATAGGAGAAACAGTCCGTGCAATTAATCGGCTTAAAAATCATAAGTCACCAGGAGCCAATAGAATTACAGCCGAATTGGTTAAATATGGAGGCGACCAATTACACCAAGTGATTCATCAACTTGTGCTCAAGGTGTGGGACAGCAAATCAATGCCTGACGATTGGCATAGAGGAATTATCTGTCTCATACATAAAAAGGGAGATATCACACAGTGCAGAGAGGTATCACGTATCACGTTGTTGAGCACCATCTATAAGATATTCTCCGCTATCTTGTTAGACCGGATTGCCCCATACGCCCAGAACATCATTGGACCATACGAAAGAGGCTTCACTCAAATCAGCAACAGATCATATTTTTTTCTTTCCGGCAAGCGATGGAAAAACTGTTGGAATATGGACATCAGTTACACCATCTTTTCATTGAGTTTAAGGCGGCCTATGACAGAATAGCCAGGTTATGAAAGAATTCGGCATCCCGTCGAAATTAATGAAACTGACTAGGCTGGCCCTGACCAATGTGCGAGGCCAGATAAAAGCAGCAGGATCATTCTCAAGACCATTCGACATTAACAACGGTCTACCACAAGGGGATGCCCTATCATGCGCCCTCTTTAACCTCGAGAAAGTGATCCATGATGCTGAGGTAAATGCAAGAGGTACGATCCTATTTAAGTCGAACCAACTACTGCCCTATGCTGACGATATCGACATCATGGGAAGAATCACCCGAAACGTACAAACTGCCCTCATCCGAATCGAGGGCAATTGAGGCGAGATCTTGGACTGCACATCAATAAAGCCAAAACAAAATATATGGTGACAACGTTAGCACCGAAAACCAACCAACCAACAACATCAAATCGCGCTGGTCAAACGGGAAGAATTGAGACCGTTGATAATTTGTCCTATCTAGGGTCGAAAATCACAACCGATACGAGCTACGATGATGAAAGCTGCGCACAGTTGTTGTCAGCCAACAGAGCCTATTTCAGCTTACAAAAACTGTTCCGTTCAAAACGTCTCACCATAGGGTCAAAGCTCTTACTGTACAAGACTATGATCTTGCCAGTCCTCGTGTATTTCTCGGAGACTTGGGTTCTTAGCAAGAAAAATTCCGAACTCTTGGCCGCGTTCGAGAGAAGAGTCCTTCGAAGGATTTTTGGCCGCCTACATGAGGATGGACGATTCCGTAGCCTACACAATGACGAAATCTATGAGCGATACCATGACCGTCCGGTTGTGGATAAAATCCGGTTCAATAGGTTACGGTGGGCGGGTCACTTAATCCGTATGGATGAGAATGATCCCACCCGGTAAGTCTATAAGAGCAATATCTATGGTAGAAAAAGAAGACGAGGCAGACCCTGCCTAAGATGGAGCGATGGCGTAGGTCATGACGCCAGACTCCTTTTAGGGATATCGAATTGGTGGACCTCGGCGCAAAACCGGGATGTCTGGAGTTCCTTATTAAGACAGGCCTGGACTGGACACCGGTTGTTGCGTCGTTGATGATGATGATGATAAGCCCATTCTAAAAGAAAACTATATAAATAGTAACAATTACCACAGCCGAATGTAAAAATCTGAACTCTGAACTCTGTTGGCAAGCGAAGACACTCTAAAGAACCGGAAGTAGTTAAAGTAGCATTCCAAATGCCATTTAAGAAACAGAACAGGAAAACTAACACTTCTTTTAGTGGAGTGCTGCAATCCCTATCTATAGCCAATATAAAGGAGAAGAGAAAACTGTCCTGTACTTAATTTTCTCTCAGGTTTCATGAGACTTGAAACTTTAGAAATGTTTTCTTAAATCAGGTCGACTCGCATATCCTTTGATTCATTACGATCGACATGCGACAGAAGAAGGAAAATATCTCTGAAATATTTATCAAAAGGATAGGACGGCGGGCCTCATATATTCTCCAAATACAGTATGAAAGTGTATATAACAGAGGCCTAGTGAAGCTTCTAGTATTTACAAGTACAATATTCAGACGAGAAAGAACTTCCAGTGATATATGACCTCTTTCTCCTCTTTGGTCATCCTATGCGCTAAAATTCTCAACTATTAACTTAGACTTATGATTGTTTCCATACGCTCTTAATTTGAATTGCTCCGCTGGTCCTCGGTCATGTCCCGAAGGGATGTCACAAGATCTGGCTGTCACGCTCCAACTACGAAATCGTGCGAATGCACCATCAATACACTTACACACGGAGTAAAGCCGCCGGCTAGCGGTCTCCCCGCAGAATTATTTAGCTTGCACCTGCAAATTCCGCAGATCTGCTGCTTCCACTTACGCGGTAATTTTTGGAATGCTAGAGCTTTCCCAGCGAGTGGAAGGAGAAGATGGTCATCAAAATTTTAAAGAAGGCCACCCGCTTTGGGTGTCACAATTAAAGGGGTATCTGCGTGCTTTCCTGCTGTTTTAAAGATGATGCATCTAAAATAACCTTGGAACGCATGAAAGAACATTTCGAAAGCTTGATCGACAGAGAGCAGGTAGGTTTCCGCTCCGGATCCTCCTACATTGCCCACATCAATACCCAGCGGATCATTTTGGAACATTGCGCAAAGTTTAGATTTTCGCTGCGCTTTCTTTTTACAGATTTCGAGACAACTTTTGATTGCGTAAACAGGGAGTGTATCTGGAGTGCTCTCCACGGGAGCGACGTTTTGGCGAAATTAATAGCCATTATTAGGACGGCATATGATAACACAAAATGTCACGTGCTGCACCGCGGTAAAATCTCGGAATATTTAGAGGTCAAAAGCGGAGTCCGCCAGGCTTTAATCCTGTTCTTTATGCTGCCTTGTCCAAAGGACGTGGAGAAATTCAATGGACAGTGACATCTTTCCTCAAACATCTCAACTACGCTGATGACATCGGTTTGCTCTCATGGGATCATGTACCTTGGCCAAATGGCTCTGAGAGGAGCGGAGTAGGACTGAAGATAAACACCCCCAAAACCAAGCTTCTCAGTTTGACGGACCATCGCACTCTTCCTGTTTGCATTGCAGATCATCGAAAGGCGTCGACCAATTTGTATATCTGGGAAGCGTGGTTTCTACCGAAGGTGGCATCGAACTGGATGTTGCCCGACACATTAATAGCGCTAGATCCGCTTTTGCTACCCTGCATGCGACTGCCCTTTTCGCCTCTCCTCTGCCTTTCGCAGTTTGGTTTGGATAGATGCGATCATGAAGTTGACCGCATCCCAATTTTCTTGATGTGTTACCATTTTCGGCACCAAATTTTCTGGTACTAGTACTTCTACTAGAGTGTCCTCTAGATTGCTCCTTTCTTTCACAAATCTCAAACAATGGAAGAATACATGCTCTGAGTCCTCTGGGACGCCATCGCAGTTTGGACAGTCGGGTAAGGTCTCCAATTTAAACCTATGCAGGTATTGGCGATATCCTCCATGCCCCGTGAGAAAATGGGTGAGATTATAATTAATTTCACCGTGTCGTCTCTCCAACTTCTCCTTGATGGCATGAGCCTGTGAGTCCACCAACCCTTTCCCGAGCGGTCCCACCGCTCTTGCCATCTATTTATGGATCTCTCCCTCTCAGCATTGTTCGTCTGCAATAAGGAAGAGATTGGTTTCGCATTGTATATATTCGTCATCAGCATCATTCCAGAGATGACGAATGCTGCATCATCTGAGACAGTCCTGAAGGCAGAGCATACCCTCAGGGCCGTTCTCCTGTAGACTGCACTCAGTTTGTTAGTGTTAACTGGCAGCCCGAACGCCTCTCTCCAAACTGGGGTCGCATAGAGCTTAATTGAGGCCACCACCCTGGCTATAAGCAAACTAGAGGTATGGCGTGGCCCTCCGACGTTCGGCATCATCCTCGCCAGGGCCATACTAGCAATGGATGATCTATTGCAAATATACTGCACGTGTTGCTTATAGCTGAGCTTCCTGCCTATCACCACCCCCAAGTTTTTGATGGTCGGCTTGGAACTGATGATATGATTGCCAATTCTAATACAGGCTTCCGGCATCTAGTGATGAGGACCGCTTCCGTTTTTTCCTCCGCCAGTGTCAGACCAGAGCTCTCTAGCCAACTTTTAACAGCACTGATTGCCTCGCTTGAGTATAAATCAGCATCTTCGAACCCACCACTGTGGCTTCCTTCGGAAGGGGAAGATTAAGTACATCGTTATATATGATTTTCGCTTCGAACAACTCAGCGAACATGCCCGGCCTGGATTTCACGGCAAGCTTAAGGGCCTTATTCGGTACTCCGTCCAGGCCCGGTGCTTTATTGTCTCCTATTCTACCGCAGATCTCAAACAGTTCGCCTCTGGTTATTGGGGGAATTACCGCCACATTCAGAGGTGGTTGGTGGTGCTCTCCTTTTGCTGGGGGAATAACACCTGGATGATTTTCAGCAAGAGGGTGGGACACGTGATCTGCGGAGAGGAATGACCTCTGAATCGTCCCATTATGATTCTATAAGCACTCCCCCACGTGTTTACGTCCGCTTCTGAGCAGAGCTCCTTAAAGCATTTCCTCTTTGCTTCGCTGGATGGGTTTTGCGGGCTGCTTTATAGGCGCACTCTTTCTGCCCCTGATTGACTCTACCCACCGCCCTCTGAGTCGCTCTTCTGGCTCGGTGGCAGGCATATCGAAAGCCGGTCAGTTCATCATTCCAGCAGTAGTTTGGTCTTCTACTGGGGAATGAGCACTTCCTAGGCATGGACGCGTCACATGCTTTGACGACGCATTGAGCCAGATGGACGACTCTTTCGGTGGAGTCATTTGCTTTATCAGGTTGATCTAACCACAACTCGATAAAAGTCTGCTCATCCAAAGATCTTTTTCGGTTTCGGGCATGATAGCTCTTTGCCCTGTGGCTCGACACATATCTCAAAGAAGATTGCCTGGTGATCACTGTATGTGTAGCATTCGCTGACCGTCCAGGACATACCATGAGCCAGCGCCGGGCTGACAAAGGTCAGGCCTACAACCGAGCCTGACCCCCCTTTCTGAAAAGTGTTTACGTCACCTTCGTAAGCCAAAATTATGTCCATCTACGCAAAAGCTTTTAATAAACTGTGCCCTTAGCAAGCATTGAAATCACCAGCAATCACCTTTGGACTTCGTCCCCTTGCGTCCAGAATAAGATTATCAAGCATATTCTCGAATTCAGGCAGTGTAAAACTTGGTGGCAGCTGTATACATATACACCACTTATTTTCGCCCACACAAAGCCACTGGCTGCCTGACTTGCAGTACATTGTATAGCCTGTCGTCCGCAAGACCACATCGCCGCTTCACCAGTCGAGTCTGTGACCCATATGCCACCGTGACGGTTTTTATACGGTTCATTTATAATGGCAATTTCCATCTCAGATTCGAACGTGGTCTGCTCAAGTAAATCCTGAGCGACCCGGCAATGATTCAGGTTTATTTGAATAAACCTCATTTTCTCATTGCAGTGAGCATCTTCCTAAATTCCAGACATTTACCACTTCCAGCAGTATGCCGGTTATCCTGTCCCTCTTTTACTTCGCACAATAGGCATTTGGGGTCCATATTACACTTTCTGGCAATATGGCCTTTCTCTCCACACCTTCTGCATCGATCGGATTGACCAATGCTGCTGGTGCATTACTTCGCGAAGTGCTCAAACATGAGGCATTTAAACCACCTCTTTAGTGAAGCTTGTTCTCTTAAACGGCAGACAACCCATCCAATCCGAATCCTTCCGGCAGCTAACAGTATCTGCACTGCTTCCGCTGATACTCTTATTTTGTCTGTTTGAGTGCCACCATAGGTTTTTCGTAAGCCCACAACAGGCTCCTCTGTAAGTTTTTTCAACTTGAATTGCTCCTTCAGAGCAGTAAAAAATTTCTCCTTTCGATGTCACGAGATCCTTACATTGTATATAAATCTCATGCTTTTGAGCACGCACTGCGGCATTCTCCCCAAGTGAGTTTTTCACTTGAGTGTCAAAGTCATCAATTTGGATCTTTTCAGCTCGAACATGAGATCCACTTTCTGGGTTCTTCGGATTCTGTTCACATTTCCGCTCAGATCTTTTAAGTCGAGATCAGCTTTGACCTTTTTGAGTATCTCCGCGTAGGGCAAATTGTCCTTACTGGAGACGCATCTGGACGAGGTCGCACTTTTGCTTTTCGTTTTGTTTTTTTGCTGGTAAGTTTAGTCCATCCATCGTTTTCGTTCGTCGTGGGCGTCCCAACGCCACTGTACGCTTTCCTCCTTCTGAGCTGTTGGTGCCGGTTTTCAGAATGTCCTGTCCACCTTCTTTTCTCTTAGGCGCCTGCTGATTATTTAGAGGATCCCCCTCTTTTTCAGAAACTCTTTTATTTCGCCGTGATTCGATAATACTGCGGTTAGGCGTCACTTGGGTCGCTTGTGATACTGTTGGCACAGCGCGGTTCGGCGTATCCTTATTATTCTTTTCCTCCATCTGCGATCTATTATAGAGGACTCTAATAGCCCTAACCATATTCTTTATGGCTTGGTGCACGTTGTGCTTGTCCTTGATAAACTCGGACAACTCAACTATTTTGTCCCAAGTTGGGTCAAGGGTAATTCCTCCGGATCGGCACTCTGCTCCCTATAAGTCCCGGCAGTGTTACTCCTTTTATACGCTGCTGCACTTTTGGCGTTTATTGACCTTGTTGAACTTTATCCTTCATCATCCTTGGCATTGGTGGAGATCTTGAAGTTGACGAGCTTCTTTTGAATGTGGGTGTTATTATGGTTTTTGTCGTCCAACAATCTGCCTGCAGTTCATCCTTGGTTGTTCTTGTTACTGGTGTTCTCGGTAAGTTCGTACTTCGCTTGAACAATTCCTTCTCCAGATCCAAATCACTTGTAACATTATATGCCAAGGGGGCCAAGTTGTCAACCACCGAGGCACTGCGGTCGAGGGATATCGACGACCGGGAGCCTGCTTGCTCACTCCCAAAAGCCGCCGGTACTGGGGTTCTGAGCCTCCTCCTCTCGTCTTCCATGGTTCCATGGTATGTTCTGGGTATCCTACCCATAGCCATTTTGGTCCACGCACCAGAGATGAACAAACACTAGCGCATGCACAGTCAGAAAAGAAAAGTGCATGAACACATATCAATAGGTTTGCCCCAACCCGCCAGCTGGGGTCGCGCCTGATGGGAGATTTGGCCACTCCTCACAGGTCTGGCTGTCTGTCGGTTACACGCATTTTTCTCGGAGACTGTAACAGTCATTGACACCAAATTTGGTAAAAAGGTGGGAACTATGAATGCTGGGTTACATCCTTTTGCGTCGAATGCAAATGGGAGTATAATTTTTTTTACCAAATATAGTCATGTGAGGTATCAAATTAAAGGTCTCGATTAGTTCTTTCCACAGCCGGTCTTAGTTTTGACATTTGTTGGAAAGCCGGGGGTTCGGGGGGTCGAAAGTTATCATTTATTTAACGTGCCCATTCTCAGAAACTGCTCAGCCGGAAAATCTGAAAAAAATCAAAAGGCTGCCACTATATGGTGACTAGGCTGCGAAATACCTTCCATGCCGATATCCCAATTAATAATAGTATATTACTATAATATAAGTTCGTCCTAACACCACAAAAGCTGAATGCAACAATGTAGGTTATATTATGGAGTTTGATCCTACCAAGTTTGGTGGAAATCGCACTATTACTAACAAAGTTATATTAGGTCAAAATTGTCACTTCTCTGGAAATTCAAGATTTTGAATGTCAATATCACCCGAAAGCAAATATTCTCACTTAATATTTGCGTATATTACGTGGTCCGTACTAATGGGACAAATTCACACTCCCTCACACACAATCACTTAACTTTATAAAAGAAATGCACAAAATCTTTAACACTTAAAGAGTCCAGCTTCCGGTTTCCCGACTTGTTTTAGATTAAACTGTGTACATTGGTTTTTCATTCTCTTCCTTACTTCAAATATTAGAATAAAGTATAGTTTTTAGTGTAATTTGAAGTCTTAGCTTATAAGTATCTTTTATACCCAAGAACTCAATGCTGGAAATAACGGGTTTTCGACTATTTCCCGGTATAAATTATTAATAAAAAAAACCTAAGTAAGAAACATGTTAAACATTAGTGGAGAAAATTAACAAATAACATTTACTTGGAGTGCCCTATGGGACCATTTCTTTAGTTTTTTTAGTTACTTTACTTGCCTAAGAATCTTTAAATGTATATATGGTCACAAATAAAACAATTTTTAAAACTAAAACTAAAACCAGGGCAGAGCGCTATTTTGCATTTTAGCTGTTGCCAAAGGTACGCAGTCGGATTTAAATCTGGCGATTGCGGTAGTCAGTCGAGCAATAGACTCCCTGCATTAGAAACGGACTATATGTTTTTTTACGCTGAAATAGTCGTTAAGCTGCCCAATTACCATATGCGTTGACAAACCAATTCAGAACGCTCATTTACGGCGCCGATTTTTTTCTCAAGTAAGCAATCAGTTTTTAACAGGAAAGTGGGAAATTGCTGCCTGAAAGGACAATTCTTCCATTTGCCTTACGTTTCGGCAGCAATGGTAACAAGCTATATAGCAAATTCTGCGAAGTACAACGTCGTCTTTTTGCTTAAAATCATTTCTACATGAAATGAATGATTTTCGAAAAACCGCCGAAAAACATGCTTTTTGATGAAAAAACGACATGCATGAATATGAATAACTCTTGTACGAACAATTTTCACTAAACATTTTTTTGTTTAGAATCAACCATTGTGGTTAAATTCTACCCCGGAGTGGAGGGGGGAGGCACACACCGGCGCTATATAACTTTTATTTCTTATGCCACCCGCTACCCCAAATTTCATGTCAATCAGTCGTTGACTGATAGATAGCAGATGCAGTAGAAACGTCACTCATATCTTTTCCTGGGCGGCAATAAAACAAATGTTTCTGAAAGATTCACAGCCCGCCAAAAAATGCGTTTACACTGAGCGGGGGCCGACTGAATATTTTGCGATTACTCTTCTCTTGTGACTTGATTTGAATTTGTATAATCATCATCATCAACGGCGCAACAACCGGTATCCGGTCTAGGCCTGCCTTAGTAAGGAACTCCAGACATCCCGGTTTTGCGCTGAGGTCCACCAATTCGCCATCGCTCCATCTTAGGTAGGGTCTGCCTCGTCTTCCTTTTCTACCATAGATATTGCCCTTATAGACTTTCCGGACTGGATTATCCTCATCCATACGGATTAAGTGGTCCGCCCATCGTGAGCCGGATTTTATCCACAACCGGACAGTCATGGTATCGCTCATATATTTGGTCGTTATGTAGACTACGGAATCGTTCATCCTCATGTAGGGGGCCAAACATTCTTCGGAGGATTCTTCCCTCGGACGCGGTCAAGAGTTCGCAATTCTTCTTGCTAAGAACCCAAGTCTCCGAGGAATACATGAGAACTGGCAAGATCATTGTCTTGTATAGTAAGAGCTTTGACCCTATGGTGAGACGTTTCGAGCGGAACAGTTTTTGTAAGCTAAAATAGGCTCCGTTGGCTGACAACAACCGTGCGCGGATTCCATCATCGTATCTGTTATCGCTTGTGATTTTCGACCCTGAATAGGAGAAATTATCAACGGTCTCAAAGTTGTAGTCTCCTATTTTGATTCTTCCCGTTTGATCAGTGCGGTTTGATGTTGTAGGTTGGTTGGTTTTCGGCGCTGACATTGCCACCATATCCTTTGTTTTGCCTTCATTGATATGCAGCCCAACATATCGCGCCGCCTGCTCGATCTTGATAAAGGTAGTTTGTACGTCTCGGGTGGTTCTTCCCATGATGTCGATATCGTCAGCATAGGCCAGTAGTTGGGTGGACTTAAAGAGGATCGTACCTCTTGCATTTACCTCAGCATCACGGATCACTTTCTCGAGGGCCAGGTTATAGAGGACGCATGATAGGGCATTTTCTTGTCGTAGACCATTGTTGATGTCGAATGGAATGAATGTGGCCTCGCACATTGGTCAGGGTCACCTTAGTCAGTCTTATCAATTTCGTCGGGATACCGAATTCTCTCATGGCCGTGTACAGTTTTACCCTAGCTATGCTATCGTAGTGTGTCCGGATAGCTGAGTGGTTAGAGCACAAGGCTGTCGTACGGAAGGTCGCGGCTTAAATCTCGCTGGCAGCAGTGGAATTTGTATCGTGATTTGACGTCGGATACCAGTCGACTCAGCTATGAATGAGTACCTGAGTCAAATCAGGGTACTAATCTCGGGCGAGCGTAATGCTGACCATATTGCCTCCTACAGTGTACTGTAGTGTACCGTTACGTTAATGAATGAAGTGCTCTAACACACTTCAAGGCCCTGTTCCAATGTGGATTGTTGTTCCAACGATTATTATTATTATTATTATGCTATCATAGGCGGCTTTAAAGTCGATGAATAGATGGTGCAACTGTTGTCCATATTCGCACAGTTTTTCCATCGCTTGCCGCAGAGAGAAAAGCTTATCTGTTGCTGATTTGCCTAGAGTGACGCCTCTAGAATTGCTGGAGTGTGTTATATCTCCCTTTTTATGTATGAGACAGACAATGCCTCGCTGCTAATCGTCAGACATTGATTCACTACCCCATATCTTGAGCACAAGTTGATGAACCACTTGGTGTAACTGGTCGCCTCCATATTTAAGCAATTCGGCTGTAATTCCATCGGCTCCTGGCGCCATATGATTTTTAAGCCGATGAATTGCACGGACTGTTTTTCCTATACGTGGTGGTGGCAGTATTTGTCCGTCGTTTTCAGTTGGCTCGACCTCCAACTCGCCGATGTTCTGGTTGTTCAGTAGCTCATCAAAGTACTCAACCCATCGCTCCAATATGCCCATTCCGCCGGATGTTATCAGATTTCCTTCTTTGTTTCGGCAGGGTGAGCATTGAAGTGTATAACACTTCATCCTGCTGACTTGTTACTAAAACTTCCGCGTCTGGTGCGGTTGCTCCCTGTATTTTTCTAGTTCATATATTTATTGGCTCTCGAAGGCTTCCCTTTTCCGTCTGTGAAGTCGCTTCTCCGCTCGACGGAGTTCGTAATAAGTCTCTGCGCGTGCCCGCGTCCTTTGAGAATGCAGCATTGCTCAGTATGCAGGTTTCTTGCGTTCCGTTGCTAGCTTCCGACTTTTATTTGCGGCTATCAATGATAACGTTCTTCAGGTGGTTGTGAAGATCATTTGTTGATGCTCCATCCCCAGTACCTCTGCTGACTGGAGTTATTGCGGCATCCATTTCCCTTTTACAGGTGTTCAGTACTTACTCTCACATGATTGTCAGAAGGGATTGTAGGTGGTGTCGTAATTCGAGCTCGAAACACCATGCCAACGAGATAGTGATCCGAGTCTATATTGCCCTACCCTATTTGTTCTGACATTCATCAAGGCTGAGAGGTGACAACGTTCAATCAGCACGTGATCAATTTGGTTGAAAGTAGTCCCGTCTGGAGAGACCCCCGTATGTTTGTGGACCACTTTCCGCCCAAACCAGGTACTTCCAACAACCATTTCGTGAGATACTGCTTACTGGATAATGCGCAATCCGTTATAACTGGTATCCCTATGTAAGCTATCGGGGCCGACATATCGCCTGAATACGGGCTCCATCCCTACTTGACTGTAGAAATCTCCAAGTATGATTTTGATATCATACTTGGGACAGGGTTCGAGGGTCTGCTCAACTGCCTCGTAGAAGATATCCTCCTCCGACTCTGCAGTCTTCTCTGTAGGGGCGTGAGCGTTTATGAGGCTTATATTTCTAAACTTGCCTCGCAAACGCAGAGTGTATAGGCTTTCGCTTATATTTTCAAAGCCGATTACAGCAGCTTTCATTTTTTGGCTCACTAAGAAACCTGCTCCGAGCACATGGTTTACTGGATGACCGCTATAATATATGGTGTAGCGGCTCTTCTCCTGGAAACCAGTCCCTGTCCATCGCACCTCTTGTAATGCTGTTACATCAGCCTTATATTGGTACAGGGTATCGGCTAGCTGCTCGGTAGCATTCGGTATGTATAGGGAACGCACGTTCCATGGGAACATGCGCAAATCGTTAACCCGCTGTCGTTGGCGGTTCGTCGTTGTAAGATCCATCCTGTCCGAGGCTCCTTTCGCGGCTTCGTAACATCTGTTTCCCGTGTAGGGTTGTTAGCCCTCCCCAACCCCCACCTGAAGCACCAGTTGGTACATTTTGTCCGGTTATTAGGCGCGGGAGACTCGCCTTCATCCAGCGATCACCACGTGGAGGTGGAGAGGGTTTGATAGTAGAGCTGTTGGTGTTGGTTCAGCAGGCGTTTCCCAGGTTTCATGCTCCATCGTGGGTACCAAACCACGTTTCGCCCTGGGACCTATACTACCCTTTCACCGCTAATATACTGTTAGTAAATTTATTGGAGCAGATACCGAAATGGGATATCGCTCGAAGATTAGATTTACACAAAACCTTAAAAAAGACTGCAGATAAATAGATTCTTCATAAATGTGACTTTAATATTTCACGCGAATGTCAATTATTCCGGTTAATTATGACGTCAGCATCTTGTTTGTATGGCTTTGGAAGCAGTTAATTCGAGCGAAGTCGCTAAGTTTGAACTGCTATAACTTTGGCGTTAATGACGAGATTTCCATGAAATTTAGCACATACATACAAAATATTGTCCTCTATGCTGGTACAATTCGGAAGTCCTATGATGAATTTAAGGGTAAATTTTTAAAAGTTGGTAATATATTATTAGTAAGTTTATTTGAGTAGATATCGGAATGGGACATATTTTGAGGCCTAGATTTCATCTAAGTGCACCACCCTGATTATTTTCGGATTTTTTTGTTGAGTAGTTTCCGAAAATAAGTCCTGTCTCGCTTTAAATGCGTACATTTTGACTCCTTACTCGCGCACTTTGCAATTTACGCAATGCAACTAAATTGAGTTTTGTACTTGTGTTCAGTCATTGAATCTACCTTTACTTTCCCGATTTAGAATGATCGCTAATTTTCGCGGCAAAGTGACGGAAGTTGACACAGTGAAGAATAGACAATTGCTTTCATCATCATGTTTGAAAACATCAATTAGTCACTAAAATCGTATTATCAACAAACGATTTTATTTCATAAATCGCACATACAATAGAACAACCTAATTAGCTTCTGTCAGACATGAATTTATAAAGCAAGGCTGCCCTTTGTTAAGTTTTTCAACATTATTTTGCCTCATAATTGCTTTGACTGAACATTTTCATTAACGAGATTTTCCCAATTTCACATCCAGGAGCTACTTTCGAACCCAATTTTCAAATGTTGACCTTTAAATTCACTCGCTTCCACGGTTGGCAGCTAGTGCTTTCATCCCCAGATAGGACCAATTGGCTCATTTCTTAGAAACCGACTCAGCAATAAAATTTTCTCTCTAGGAACTCATAAATCCTCGCACTGAATCTGTAGAGTTAGGAAAGTCTTCCTGCCCTACCAGGAATTAATCTTCTTCCTCAATAGGAACTATTGGTAGAACAGTTCCTTAATGCACATCCAACTTTAATTGGCTTTCATTGATTTTCCGAGCAGGTTGCGTCCAACGAGGATTGTCAAAACACTCCGTTTAGGCTCCGCTCTGAAAGCCTTTCAAATTACCATAAACCATTTCGAGGTTACTTTATTATTACAAAATTGATGAGAAAATTCCAACCACAAACAAACATCGACGCGAACAATAAAAACATTCATCAAAAATTTGTAGAAATCGTTTGAATGGTCATAAATCCAACGCCAGGCTGCTTCCCCATGGTGGAAAGCTAACGTCAGGCAGTTTGCCTATTTTTAACGTATCTGATGCCAACGAGGTGGAACGTGGCTTGCAGACTGCATTTTCTAATCATTTTGAAAAAAACTCTACGATTTTCAGATAGTAAAAATGTGGTCCACTCGACGGGGATTGGAAAGATTTTGAAGCATCGATGGGAAGAAATTAGAATTTTCTGCCCCCTTCTTTCCTAAAATATGTCTGGGTCTCTTCCTCCATTGAAATTTCCTAACAAAAGCTTCTCAATATCCCCGGGAAGACATGGTGTTAAAAAGGAAATCGTAGCTATTTTTTCTACGCGACCACATCTCCTGACAGGATGCATGCTGGCCATAAAGTCGATGAAAATCGTCTGGATCTACAGCTTCCAGGATTCAATGAATGGGGTGGGAACGACATGAAAAAATATCTTATGGTTGTATACAAGTGGTTGTAAATACGTCTGCCAGCCACCGTATTATTATATTTTTGAGGGATTCCTCTTCCTTTGTTAAACGGAAAATTAAAAGGAATTACCTCGTGTGGAAGTTGTTTACAAAATTTTCCCTCCTTGATGTTACCGCCGTTGTGAGTTAATGCTAGATGGATTTGGTTTTATAACTATTGAACCATTAAAGGAGTGGATTTATATTTAGGGAAGGGAGATTTTATTTTATTTGTTTTTATATGGAAGGACTCTTTGAAGTGGTTGGTAACGTTGTGAATGATAATCTAGCAGCGTATTCAACACGAAAAGCTGTCAACTATTGTCAGGCTATAATCAGTCGTAGGCTTATTTTTTGAATAATATTGAAAAGTGGGCAACATAAATGGGGGGTACTTGTACTCTGTCGAAAATAACTCAAACCTCGAATATTCCAATCGAATTTTGGCAAACACGCCATAAAGGCCACATAACGGAAGGGTTAGTCTCGAACAATAGTAATCAATGGCGCAATAATCTAATTTGGATATATTCCTGGAAGTGTGTTAGAACACTTCATTTCAAAACCGTAATACACAGCACATTGGTAGGCAATATTGATTTGATTTGATCCGAGTACTCATTTACAGCTAAATCGACTGGTATTAATCATCATAGAAATTCGCCTGTTTATCAGTGACTTTTAAACCGCGAACTTTCGTCGGAACAGCATAACTCTCTCAACACTAAACTAACCAGAGTTTTTCGGAGAATGTGACAAACTATTATCGCTGGCGCGACAATCCAGTTGGAATTGGGCGTGTTAGAGAACTTCATTAAAGACCACAATGTGACAGACACTACAGTACTGAGATGTAGGAGGCAATATGGTCAACATTGTGGGAGATTATTACCTTCATTTGCTTCAGGTACTCAGGTACTGAATCGACTGACTTCCGACATCCCGTCACGATACAAATCTCTCAGCAACCAGTGAGATTTTAGGGTTGCGGCCTAGCATCCTAACCATTCAGGCATCCGAGCAAAGTGCTCAGGGAAATATGTCACTACCTACCTACTAAATATACATTCGAATAAAGAATAAAAATAATTTTATTAAATGAAAATTTGGGGCAGTTGCTCCTTTCTCTGTGTACTATCCACTGTTTATAATGGTTCTGCCTTCAGCTGTTTATATATTTCATATCGCAAATTCAAAAGAACTGTGGGTTCTGTAAGACGTGAAGCCTATTTTCATTGTTATGCTTATGTCAGATAATTATTGCCAAGTGTTTCATTTTCCACATCTCGCTATCTATTTCAGCAAGCAGCCAGGCTTTCCTATATATCAAGTTTTCTGCTGGTTCTGGTATATTTCCTAAGTATGTAGACATTGCCCTTGTGATGCTATGTCATTGATACCGTCGACTTTAGAGGTGTCTTTTTTCTCCCGACAGTTTTCGCTCCATTCGCGTGCTCCCCCAGGTTACTTACACTAGTCTCTGGGTTTGTCTTATGTATACCTTTTCGTAGGTTGAATACTGTTACGTACGCAACAACTGTGGCCTCACGTAGGGCACCAATTCTGTTACGTACGCAACAACTTTGGCCCTGCATTAGGCGCCAACTCTATTACGATGGGAGTCCAGCGTTGCATCATCTTGGCACCAACATGGTTACCAAAGCTGTCAACTAATCAAACTCCCCTATCAGGTTTACCAGTCGTGAACAACGACTACTCTAAATAATATACGGAATCGGAAGGTACGTGCTTGAGCTAACCCGAATGCTAGCACTTCGGCGAGATGAGAGCCGGGGTTCTTGGTTCTCAGATACTATCTTCCTGTCAGGACACAGAGATTTTATCACGTGCCTTGACTCAGTAGCCAATAAAACTAAATCCACCCGGGGTACAGGACAACATCCTTATAGAATTTGGGGGGCGGACACTCTGCTGATTTGCGAGATGATGAAGCTGCGACATGCAAGCAAAAATCCAATTGGATCAGGGCTTCGAATTGAATCGTCACGTTACACTACAGGATTACAGTACCCCGTAGGTATTAACCCTGGTTTGATTCAGGTACTCATTCAGAGACCATCATTCAGACATCAAATCGCCATTCAAATCCCACTACCACCGATGAGATTTGAACCCCTACCTTTCCTACGACAGCTTATTGCTCTAACCACGGATCTACCCCGACACAAACACCTAATGATAGTTTCCTTATGGTCGATATCAGATTTCCTGTTGATATGCATTTCATTTTGAGACTTACTTCTCACGAAATTTTCAGTCAAATTATGCCCAATAAAAGGCAGAAAAAATACTCGTGTTAGGATCGAAATGGATAATGTTGACAATAGTTTTCTGGTTACTAAAAGTATCGGCTTTCCAGCTTATTACTATAAGTGTGAAGCAGGGAATACAGAATCTGAAACGCAGGGAATGCAGAATATCACACCGATGTTAAGGTTCGATGGTCTCGTAGGGAACGGCTTTGCAATCAGTCCCAATGAAAAAATGTTAGCGTCTTATGAGGATATACACGATTTGCGTTTTAATGTTCCCACAATAAAATGTAGGAAGATCAAACAATCGTTTGTTGGTTTGCTTGGACTCGTTTACTTGGCGGCCGGAGGGTAGTATAAGTCCCTGGGCGAATCGTGGATTAGTACACACGATGGAGCATAAAACCTGAGAAACGCCTACTGAACCAGCACCAACAGCTTTACTAGTAATCCCTGTCTCCACCTCCACGTGGTGAGATATGAGCCTCATTAACGCTCATGCCCCTACAGAGGAGACTGCAGATTCGAAAAAGTATACTTTCTACGAGGCAGTAAAAGAAACTTCGAAGCCTGCCACAGGCATCACATCAAAATTGATACGTTGGCTCCCATAGCTTATACAAACCTACCAATGACAACGGACTGCGGACTATCCAACTAACACAAGAAAGCGTTGTTGAAGTTCGCGTGAAAAGCGATCCACAAACATACGTGGGACGTTTAACCAAATTGACCATGCCACACGCTACCACCTCTCAGGCTTGATGAATGTCAAAACATATAGGGGGCTGATATAGACTATCCCGCTGGCACCATGCTACGAGCTCGAATAACGAAATCTCCCCTGACAACCAGGTGAGAGTAAACAATGATGCCACCCGGAACAGAGTCCTCCCGAACGCCTATAAGGGTGTTCATATAACTTCACTTTATATGATGCTGATGTACAAACCAATCTTGGCTAGTTGATTCTCTTTGCCACGGATTACGTGACCATACCGCCTCTCTCGCAGTTTTCTTCACGATCGGTGTAACCTTATATCGATCGCGGATATCCTCGTTTCGAATGTGATCAAAACGTGTCACGTGTCACTCCAATGCGACATGCTCGCCTCCATTACCGCAAGATGCAATTCATTGTCTTTGATAATCGGCCAACACCCAGAATCATAGAGGGCGACAGGACGGACGACATTACGGTAAATTTTAGCTTTCGTTGATACGTGGATCCCAAATAAGACCAGTTGTGGGACGCCACTTCATCCAGGTTGCGTTAATGCGTGAAGCAATTTCATTACGCATTTTTCCATTGGCTGATAGCATTAATCCGAGCTATGATATTTAAATCGCACATTTCTGGCCAGGTCGCTGCCATTGACAGTGGTAGTGCCTGTTTCATAATGAACACCAACAGAGACAGGAAGCGGTTTTGATACACCTTTCTTCACTTCGCATTCGACTTTTCGTATCGTGATAGAGCAATTGAACCCAGCGCACGAGTTCTTCTGGCACTGTTGTCGTAGAGCATACCAGATGAATTGGTGTGGGACATGGTCAAACGCTTTCTCCATATCCAGAAATGTAATGTAAAGAGGGCGATGCTTCTCACGGTATTTTTGCATGAGTAACCGCGCAGCATGTATTGCGTCAGTAGTTCTCCAGTTCTTGACCCACTCGGGTTGATGCACGGTTATTTAAATGATTTCGCGAACACGGTTGCCAAGAATGCGTTCCAAAATCTTCATGATACGTGACTGTGATCGGATCGGACGGTAATTTGAATATCCTGCTGGACTACCCTTTATTCCATATTGGAACTGTAGTACTTTCTTGCCAGTCAGATGGTATTCTACCTTCCCGAATAACCCGATTGAAGAATTCACTGAGTCACATTGTTGGGTCCCAGCACTTCGCTTTCGAAAGTTTAGACGCGATGTCGTCAGGTCCTATGGCTTTCCCCGATTTCATTCGTGTTATTACTTCCTCGACTTCAGTGGCGCTGACAGGTGCAACTGCTCCAAATGTTGGGAATGCTTGTGGAAGTGGAGGATGAACAAATTGTTCCGTTGAAATTTGCTCGAAATACTCTCGTCAACTATCCGTCGCCGCCACGGTTGGTAAACAAAGTACTGTTCTTGTAATTAAGGCAACAGAAGTGTTCATGTGGGCTTTGGGCAAGTGGATACAGATCTCTTTCGCCATCCCGAGTGTCCAGTTTATCGTAAAGGTTTTTGTAATAGACCGCTCAAGGGTGACAGTGATCGCTATCCCTTATACCAATACTAGATTCTGTACTTCTTGGATAAAACTAAGGTAGTTTTTCGGGTAAATTTCTAAAATATAGTAAACTTTATTTGAGTAGATATCGGAATGAGATGTATATTGAGACCAAGATTTCGTAAAGATTTGAATTTTTTCAGATTTTTAGGTTGGAGAGCTTTTGGGAAAAAAATCTGTTTAATTTTTAGGGGCATGCATTTTGAGCTCCCATTCTCTTATATTTCACCCAATGTTAAAAATAAGATTCGAAAAGTACTGATCGAACCCTTTCATTTGATACCCCACATAACCATATTCTCTGAAAAAAGTACATCCTCCTTTCGCATGTGGAGCCCCTCCCCCAAACTCAACACGAAATATGCTATATGTAAGGGGATCCACAGACCACATCTTCCCACCAAATCTCGTGACGATTGATTTTGCCGTTTCCGAGTAAATCGGGTGTGCCAGACAAATAGACACTGAATCGATTTAATGGGATTTTGTTTTACACAAAACCTTAAAACGAAAACCTGAGAGACAAAGAGCGAAATCTGATTTCTGACAAAAAAGGGCATATCGGAGCGATGGGTTGAGTGCTTTGATAAACTGCTCAATAACCAAAATACTGGCAAGTTGGTCGTCCCGCCAATTGAAGACGATGGACAAATGCTGCCAGCACCAGGCATGGTAAGTCGCCAGGAGTCGATGCAATTACTGGTTGAACATGGAGGCGACAACTTCCACGCCCCAGGTTCGTCATCATTTTTACATCGACTTCAAAGCCGTCCATGATAGTACAACCAGTGTAAAACTATATACGGCCATGAGAGAATTCATTATTCCAACGAAACTGATAAGACTGACCAGGCTGACCTTGACCAATATCTGAGGCGAGATAAAAGTAGCAGGATCAATCTTGAAACCATACAGCATCAACAACGGTCTAAGACAAGGGGATGCCCTCTTAAACCTGGCATATGCTGGCGATATTGACATTACGGGAAGAGCAACCTGAGATATACAAACTGCCTTCTTCCAAATCGAGGAGGCGGCGCGAGATTTTGGGCCGCACATTAATGAAGGCAATACGAAGTATATGGTAGCAACGTCAACACCGAAGAACAAAAAAGCGGCAACATCAAATCCCACTGATCAAAGAAAAACAATAAAAATAGTAAACTCTAACTTTGGGACCTTCGATAATTTCTCCTACCTAGGGTCGAACACCACAACCGACAACAGCTATACCGAAAAAATGCGGGCACGGTTGTTAGAAGCCAACAGAGTCTATTTCGGCTATTCCGCTTGAAACGTCTCAGCAAAGAGTCAAAGCTCTTACTGTACAAGACATTGGTCTTGCTAGTCCTCGTGTATTCCTTGGAGACTTGGGTTCTTAGCAAGAAAAACTGCGAACTCTTACGCACGTTCGAGGAAGAATGATCTGGTCTCCTACATGAAGATGAATGATTCCGTAGCCTACATAACGACGAAATTTATGGTCGATACCACAACCTGGTTGTGAATAATATTCAACTCACTAGGTTGCGGTGAGTAGATCATTTAATCCGTGTGGGTGAGAATGAAAAAGCCTGCATATCTATAAGGTCAATATTTATGGGAGAAAAAGAAAACGAGACAGACCCTGCCTGAAAAGGAGAGATGGCGAAGGCCAGGACGTATTTTAGGCGCAAAACCGAGATATCTAGAATTCCTTACTTGTTGCGCGATTGATGATGAATTTACTTAGGCCCTGGCGGCGCCCATGCGGAAAGAAGCCATGGCCATTTCTTGAAAGAACTGGGACCCATCCTGTCGCTTCGACTGAGATGAACGGCCTAGCATTGTTCTGGAACTTTGTACAAAACGCGATATTTTTAAGGCTTTGTGTAAACATAAAATCTTATTAAAATCGGTTTACTGTCTGTCTGTCCGTCACACGCATTTTGCTCGGAGACGGTTACAGCGATTGACACCAAGCTGGGAACTGTGAACGCTCACGAATACAGCGAGTTACATCCTTTGACGACGAATTTAAGGGGGGATCTCCATACATGCAAAAGGGGGTGTAATGGTACCAAATTAAAGGTCTTGGTTAGTACTACTAGTACTAGTCCTAGTTTTGACATCTGTTGGAAAGGTGGGGAGTGCGGGGGTTGAAAGTGCTCATCTCAGAAACTACCAAACCGGAAAATCTGCCACTATATGGTGCCTGGGGTCCAAAATACCTACCGTACTGATATCTGTACAAATGAAGTTATTAATAGTATGATACTATAATTTTTAGTAATTGGTTGCAAACCCGCCCCCCCTTAAGTTCATGCTAGCACCACGAAATTTCATGACAATATAGGGTATAACATAAAGCATGATGCAGCGTTTGGTGGAAATCGCACTATTACTAACAAAGTTATAATACGTCAAAATTGCGGCTTCTTTGCAAATTCAAGACTATGAATGTCAATATCATCCGAAAGTGGATATTCTCACATAATATATGCATATATTACGTGCTACATACTAAGAAATACACAAAACCTTTCTTACCGTCCAGCTTCCGGTTTCCCGACTTGTTTTCTTTTTAACTACTTTTGCTGCATTTCATGGGTCGGATAGAATTTATTCCAAAGGTTCGTTAGTTTTTTTTGGAATTGGGCCAGCTAATTTGGGAAAGTCATAAAAATGATAACCATAAGAAAATAACTTCAAAGTTATCAAGAAGAAAAAATTCCAATTCTCGAATACATTCAGTTGGATCCACTGGTCAGCTATTCTTGATTCATATAATGGTCGAACCTTACCTACTATATAGAACGTCAATTGCCTCTTCGAGTAAAAGTTTTCGGGTAGACACTCAAAAGGAAGCGAACGTGCTGTTCTCTAGACATTCGGTAGCACCGTAATTACCTGACTCCGCCAGCTCTTGGCTTCCTATTCACGAAAGCGTTGAGTATTAGACTCTGTAACTTCGTGCATATATTCTTAAATATATGACGAGGCAGTGGAATCTGCAGCAATCTAGAAACTTTTCATCTTACGGTCGCAAAGATCGTATTTTCCCGCATGTCTGAAAAAGGTGTGGCCAAGCTTCGCCTTGGCATTCACAAGGATCACAACGTCAACTTTGGAAAGCCTCTTGTGAACTATGTGTAAATACTCATACAAAGCATGCTTCTCCACTGTATCTCCATTCGTGCATAGTACAATACAACTGTGTTCCTCTCTATCCGGGACAGGAATTTTGCGGTCAAGATGTTCTCAGAAACCGGCCCCTTGGTCAAGAAAGCGTGCATAGCGCTAACCGCCAAAAGCAATTCAACACCGAATTCGCGTCTGATACCGCTTGGCTTTTCAAGATACTACCATCTTACTTCGTTTAGGCATAGAATTTCCAGCTTATATCATTGGAATTGTCTCTTGGAAAAAGCGAGCATTGTGGGGACCTTCGATACCATTTTCGGGGAATGTGCGCATATTCCAGAAACCAATGATTTGCCCTTTTGTGATAGCCGTCTTGGGTAGCAATAAAATTCGGATATTCACATGCTGTTAGCCCACAAATTTCTATCCCTTTAAACCGTCTTTGAGTGTATTCTTGCTGGTGATCAATACTACTGTGTTTTATGTTTACCCATTTAAGGCATACTGTAAAAGCGTGGGAAAACATATTTTTGCATTGTCCTGATTGCCACTGT
The DNA here is from genome assembly GCF_905115235.1 of Hermetia illucens. Taxonomy (NCBI): domain Eukaryota; kingdom Metazoa; phylum Arthropoda; class Insecta; order Diptera; family Stratiomyidae; genus Hermetia; species Hermetia illucens. Next base: position 122,596,735 of record NC_051851.1, on the reverse strand, counting down.
CAGAACCTTATTTGAGAGGATTATACGTCTAGGAATTTTGCGGCACAACATAGTGGTTCCTCATAAATACTGTAAATAGCGGCACTTCCTAAGAATCGGTTTCGGGCAAAATTTTGACTGAATTTTGACCCAGTCTAGTCTGATGACCAAGCAGGAGAAGAAGGTACTATATATGTATACATATACATGTTCTCGCCTTGCCAGGCTAAGCCTGATCTGAATCGCCAAAATAGAGCTGTATTCCACTAGATGCAAGTCATGAGCTATGCTTAATGACATGACCCACTGGGTCATGCAAATAAGTGATCGCGAACAAGCATAATTTTGCTATTAGTGTTTGTTTTCCTCTATCTAGTCTTGCTTTTTAGAGAAGTATACCTGTTTAAAAATAATCGTAACCGAGCGTGCAGGAATCGAGGCGTTTATCGGAGGATGAATTGTATCGACATTACACTATATTTCAGCATTGACGGCAAACGAAACAAACAAACAAGTGCTTGTGCGAAGAAATTGGGGATATTAATACAAATATAAATAGGACCCCAGCGACACAAAGACAGTACTCAGCACGGTTGAGAGTCGCTCAACAACATCAAAGTGGCTATTTACCCTTGGACGTTTCGGCAATGATGTCGTCAACAATCAAGGACGGAGGGCCTAGGCGTTGTATAGTTTGGGTGAATCAATTAAAAGAATTTATCGTTCGCATCTACTTTCATGTCACAAATTCGGAACGGAATCCCACAGGGTAAAGACATGGACTCTATGACTCATTCATAACCCGTCTCCCGAAACTAAGCCATGTTCCGGAGCAGAACGGTACCGATCAGTACCCAATTATATCGAAAAATAGTCGAGTTGTCCTTCCAACTAGGCAACCGATTTTCCAGAATAGGCTAACATTCTCCCCGACGTTAGACTAACCAATGCTGCTGTTGTCCGGATTTTGGCTGATCGTTTGACCAACACAATTACTGTGACTACGGTTTGATCTACGTTGTGGTTACCAATGTTGTTCATTTTCGGATGGAGAGAAATTCGGAAAACATGTGGCAATCGAATGGGCTTGCAAAAAAAGATAACCTCCTGAAGCAAATAGTGCTTCAACGCATAAGCGAGGGCGACAACATTTACGACAATCTTTGCAAATTTTCCAATGCTGTGCATCGATTAAGCGATTTGGAAGTACCGATAGACGATAATCTATCGTCGATATTATTACTCTAAAATTTACGGCAAGCTTGGACCGTATGTCGTATGACTGGATTTCTATAACAGAAGGACGAAGTACTCAGCGAAATTAGGAATTTCAAAATGTTAATTGAGACGCAAGACGCTAATGCTCCTATGGTGCACGACATCTCCACTGGTTTTCTGGATGGTTGTATTACAGGGGAAATTGATGCGGTGGACCCAGAATACACCGAGAAAGTTTGCAAGTTCATTATTGAAAGGAGGTGAAGATCATCATCATCAACGGCGCAACAACCGGTATCAGGTCTAGGCCTGCCTTAATAAGGAACTCCAGATATCCCGGTTTTGCACCGGGGCCCACCAATTCGATATCCCTGAAAGCTGTCTGGCGTCTTGTCCTACACCATCGCTCCATCTTGGGCAGGGTCTGCCTCGTCTTCCTCCTTTACCACAGATATTACCCTTATAGACTTTCCGGGCTGGATCATCCTAATCAATACGGATTAAGTGACCCGCCCACCGTTACCTATTGCGCCGGATTTTATCCACAACCGGACGGTCATGGTATCGCTCATAGATTTCGTCGTTATGTAGTCTACGGAATCGTACATTCTCATGTAGGGGGCCAAAAATTCTTCGGGGGATTCTTCTCTCGAACGCGGCCAAGAGTTCGCAATTTTTCTTGCTAAGAACCGAAGAACCCAACTTGTACAGTAAGAGCTTTGACCCTATGGTGAGACGTTTCGAGCGGAATAGTTTTTGTAAGCTGAAATAGCCTCTGTTGGCTGACAGCAACCGTGTTGTGATTTTCCACCCCAGATAGGAGAGCTTGTCAACGGTCTCGAAGTTGTATTCTCCTATCCTTATTCTTCCTGTTTGACCAGTGCGGTTTGATGTTGTTGGTTCGTTGAGGTGAAGATCCAAGGCTATTATCGTCAAAGCCAAGAAAATATTGTCCGAGCTTATTTCAGGGAACAGAGTGTGCCATCTAAAGAAGTCATTAAAACAATCTGAACATTTTAAGCACGAGAGTATGAACGAAGAATTACACACTTTTGGGAATGCAAGTATCTACGTGGCTACGGCCAAGATAATCATTGTTTACATTAATGGCCCCAATATGAAGAAACCGCAGAAGAATCGATGAGTTCCCGAGAAAATCACATTAGTTCAATGACTAAGCCATCATATCATATTGTTTGGGAGTCGATTTTTCTCAGAATTCGTCAACAGTCACTATGGGTGAACGATATCACATATTAGGCATTTTGAATCGATTGAGAATATTGTCATACCGCCCAATCAATACTGACCCAGGACCAGTCAGTATTTCCACTATAATCCGAAAGTTTTTCTTGGCGCAATTTAAACAATTTTCCAACTGCCCTACACTGTTCCATTCCTGGTGCGTTCGTCCAGTACAGTTCCATCAATAACTCCTCTTCGTTTGTCAGTGTCGTACCCAGTAACCCATTTCCGATTCCACAGACGGCTCCAGTCCGTGTAGCGGCGTACCTGCTCTTTTCCTGGCGAGCGCATCCGCTGCCTCGTTGGTTTTTAACCCAATGTGTCCTGAGACCCTATCAAGGTATTCATATACCAGTTTTGAATTCACCTAGTTGGACGTAAATGCCTTAACACCGGCTTGACTATCGGTTAGAATAACAATGTTCTGACCGCTATAGTTCCTGTCGATGTCGAAGGAGGTACGTCTATCGCCTGAAATATACTAGCGTGCTTACCCATTGGTTCAAATTACGTATTTCTTGGACTAATGACCCCGCGCCCGCTTCCTCTGTTGCTGGTTTAAGCTGCAAGTAACCGCTACGCTCTCCCAATTTGCCTTGTTGTTCCGACGTGTTTCAAACTTCCTCCTATAATGAAACCTCAGGGTTATGCTATTTCTTGGTATCACTAGTTGGGGATGCCGCTCATAAACAATGTCAATCTTCCTCCGACTTAGGCAGCCGCTTGCTATTTGCCTAGATTAGTGGCTAGGTAGTAGGTAATAATTGACTTACCATTGCAATATGTATTCAGTGTAGCATTTTCGAGGTGATTCCCCAAACTTTCCCTGATATGGACCTGCAACGTCATTAGAGCCCTTGTAGCTTTCCGGCAAATATTTTCAACATGTGTCTTCCAAAGCAGTTTTTGATCTAGTGTAATTCCCAAATATTTGACCTCTCTTACTCGTTTCACATCCATGCCATGTAATTTAATAGCCTCCAAGTGATCAAGCTTGCACTTCCTAATGAATAGTACTATATTGAAATCGGCTATATTGATGCCGAGCCCTGAGAGATTAAAACCGAGATTAAAACAATATCATCAGGGTAATCAGCCTCCTAGTGTTTGCCAGCTTTTCTAGGAGTTCGTCAACTAGCATACTACACTTAAGCATTGGTGCTGGTACCCTCCCCGGACAACCTTAAGTAGTATTCATGACAAAAGAGTTTATACCAGATGGCAGAATTGCTGGGTGTTTCCCATTTACTTGTTGATTAGAGCATTTCTGTGCGACGTGCTGTCGAACGGTCCTTCGACGTCCAAAAACACACAGTGTTATTTCTTTAGTTTCTACGATATCTAGTAGTATATCCGTCACCTGTGCACTTTCGGTTGACTGTCCTATCCAGTAAAGGTGTTGCCATGGAAGTTTATGATCTTTTCTACCGTCTTAAGAGCGAACGATATCAGGCAGATTGGTCTGAAAAAGTTAGGGTGAAAACGATCCTGAATTAAAACCATTTTTTTCCGCCTCCATGCCCTTGACATGCATCCCAAGGCTGTGTTGTCCCCTTATCTCCCTTAGGAGAGATCCTAAAATGATTTCTAGGCCTCTCTGAACTAGTGCTGGGTAAATGCTTTTTCCTTATTCTCGGTAATCGCCTCATTTTATCTTCAGTCAAACAAGATATTGACCAGCCTTTGATTATAGTTTTGTATAGCCTAGATGCTCTGTGGCTTATTCAATCCGTTCACATAATTCTCTGAAACGGTTACGTTTTGCTTGCCTGATCGCGTTCCTATACGTTCTCAGTGCATTTTTGTACTTCTGCCAGTCCTCGGTTTCCTTAGCTTGATTGAAGAATTTCCGGACCTACGTTCTCATTCTCGTTAGGTTTATGTTCCACCAGGATACATTTTTGATAACGTGACATCCTCAGCTAGACAGTTGGCCTTTCATGCGTTAATGACGACTGTATTTAAATCTTCCACCAATGTTTTGAGCTGTATTTCTTTCCTGATGTCACCGCCATGTTATCACTCAGGTGCGTTGGATAAGAGTCTCAATCTGCTGTTCTGGGTATCCTTACTTTTGCTTCTACTTCCGTTTGTTGATTATTCTGTGATTACATAGAAAGCTCATCTGACACTATCTGATTATTGACGAACCCATTCATCAGAGTATTCCCTAGAGTTGTGTCTAGTACAGTATTTCTTGTCTAGCGCAGATCACGAACGTTGGCGTGTTCTTTACTTTATATATTTCTGGCTTATTGCTAAGGATAAATTCAAAGAGGTACTCACCTCCTCGATTGGTGTCGCTGCTTCTCCACATCCCATGATGCAAAAGTGTAAGCACCTTTTTAGCAGAACTTGGACAATTTAACGCGTAATTCCAGCGGGGTCCGGGTGTCATCTGTTGAGAAGTATCCCGAAGCCACCACCGCCCATCGGGTTCTTCCACTGGCTTTAAGTAACACTGGGACACCCACGAGGTGTCCGGTCAAGAACTCTGAAAGACAGGTAGTTATAGAATAATGCCAGCTCTTAGTTTTTCACAGAAGGAATTCAAAAATAACCTGAATGTTTCTTCCTTACATATCACGATTCTGCCCTGATACTACCAGTACTATTCGAATATTATCTTTGGAAAGTGTCCAGATGTAGCTTTTGCATGGTTGAGGTTTACCTCGGGTATTTCATTGTTGACCATTGGTTCCATTAGTGCTAGGAACTCTCCTCCCATACTAGCGTTTTATCGTCTTTTTCCGGCGTTGCACTTCTTTGAGTTTTGCTGTCAATCTTGAGCATTCCAGGATCCCACTGGGCTCTCACTAGCATGTAAAAAGATGCTGCCAAATCTCTAATTGATGGGAAAGTTTCGAAGCATAACTGCCTCCTGAGATCGGTCTTATACATCGCTCTTGAGGAATTTGCCTTCTCCTTACTCCTTATTTCTAAAAATCTGCATAAACGTATGCGGAAATCAATGTTTTGAGCGTTTAGGACAGTGGACAGTTCTGTTCCCTTCCTTGCTTGCTTAATTTTATTCTAAGCTTTGTTAAGGGCCTCCTTTGGTTCCAGGCCTTCCTTCAGATAGAACCTGAGTTACTGAGACTCCCTCTTCCCTGGCATCTGATATACTAACCTCAGACGTACTTTTTCTGGCCCCTGCTTTTTTAGCAGGAAATTTTGTTAACAGTCTTCGCACTAAAGAAATTTTGACCTTGGCTTTACTGCCTCACTTCCCAAATTGCCCCTTCTTGGCTAAAGTCACCTCGTTCTCAGTATTACGGAGGTGCCGCTCCGCCTGATGATTCATTTTTTCAATTCGCAGTTGTAGCTGAACCTTTGCCAATAATTCATCATAGCAGGAGGCTGTAATGCTTCAATATGATGTATCGTAAATCTGTTAAGATTGAATGATTTTATTGGGAGACTTGAAACTGGTTTGAATAATTCACTGTTTTTTTTTTTGTGTTTCATATAATAGTATTCGGGCAAAGAGAAAGAGCGGCGACATCTCACCCTCGCTACATACATAGCTATTTGGACCATCCAGCGGCCACTTAAACTCTGAATGCTTGGTTTTAGGTCGTCAGTAGCAGATGGGGCTGAATCTATAAATACAATGTTCACAAGAAGCTCTCTGGGCCATTGGCTTGACTTTTCAGGAACCTAATAAATTTAGTTCAATACATAGGCTTGAATAAAATTCCTTTGTAGCCGCGGTGCTTCTAGATGCCAGAATTGGAACCTAAGGCTGTAAGTTGTTCCTTTATTCGTCACTAAATCCTACTCCTGGAATACTAAATGAATTCAATTCTGTCGAAAATCAATTGGCTCGTCAATTCTATTTTGCCTAGTATTCACTGTCCATAGCTTCGAAATTTATATCCGACTGAACTGACCCTCCCTCGCCATTCATTGTCGTTAAACACTTCAGCGTGCTGACAAAAGCAGAAAAAATCACATCCTTCGCTACTATTCTCATCGCAAACAGGAAATTAAGTTTACTGACATCAAATCAAGGATCCGATTGTCCTGCTACCGAGCAGACCTGCTTGCTATGAATTACAGTCACCAGAAATACTCCTGCCCTTGCTCGATATTAAAAAAGCAAAGCAACATCCTATGTTGTGTGACATGACGTTGCGAAAAGTCGGAAATCGATAAATCACATTAGAAATTTATTACTTTGACACCTTGAACTCTCCCCCTCCGCCCGCAATCAAAATATTTTTCATGTAGTTTTCGTTGTGTTTCTCCTTTGGCAGAGGTTATTTTGGTCAGAGAGCGTGGATGCAGGAAAAGGGGATGACTTCAATTTTTTCGATTGGGAGAAGTCTTGGAAGCTACTCGAATGTCTGCCAACGAAAAATGTTTTTAAATTAAAAATTATCTTCAGCCACTTGTGCCGTCATCATTATCGTCACACAAATGTGCCTTGTAGCAAACACAGTTGCGGTTTTATGTACAGGATGATCATGAAAACTGTAAGTTACTTAAAGAAACACCTATAACTCTAATATCTTGCAAAGATAACATTTTGGGAAAGGTTTAACCTCTAAAGCTGCAATGGAGAATTTAGGTATAATTGTTGGCATATTTGGGACCACTTTTCAAATCTTCTCTTTTCAAACCCCGATCACTATTATTACAATGTTTATAACAATTGAGATGTGAATTTGATATTCTCCAACATTAGACTACCCTGTAATATCTACAAACCTTCCTCACCTCTAACAAGGCGAATATGTCCTGACTTTAGAGTAAACCAGGACGCTTGAAACTTTTCGCCGATTCCTTTGTCACATCCTTCAACGCCACACTCACCAAACTTATTTCCTTCCAGACCAGGTGATAATGATAATAAGATTCATGGACTAATTTTCCAGGCTCATGACCATAAAATGTTTTGAGCTCCGCTTCCATTTCCTTTTTATTTTCTGAAGTGTGAAATATGCTCGCAATGAATAAGAAAGACCGCCGCACTGTATCTATTTGGACATCCTGTAGCCGCGGGCGTCCTGAAAATTATGCTTAGACTAGCATCCCCCGGATATCACTAGTTTTCTCTTGGAAAAATACATTGCTAGAACTGTGTCCGTGACAAAGGACATTGCTTTATTCGCAGTGTTACTTTGCTGATGACAACCAACGCGATTACGTATTTTGCCTTTTTTTAAAAAAAAAGTTTATGGTGTGTAATGTGAGGAACATAACCTTATTCAATGTCAATTTATCAGGTTGCTGTTAGCATAAAGGACATCCATTTATTAGGAGCAGAATGGAAGGAATCTGTTTGTCATTGCCTTGGAATAATTTTCTGATGATTGTTGTAATGTGCCTCGTTCATCAGTGGCTTGTGAGGATGAAATATGGATGCGAGTTCCGTTGTTGGCTCGTCAAAGCGTGAAAAGAGGATTCGCAATTCTTTTGTAGTTTCCCACGCAAGGTTTCGTTTTAAAAAGAAAATTATGAAGCGGTTTTGTAAAGCTTCTGTGCGGTCGCAATGACTTGAAAGTTTGTTGTATTGTATAACCAAATTGTTTGGTGTCAATTGCTTGAATCGAGGTAACGAAGTGAATACAATGTCACGACTTTTTATAACGGCGATTTTAGAAAGGCGTCTTTAGGATTTTTCGAAGCAACTGCATGACACATGTAGAGGGAAGGGGACAGAAAAGAAATACACCCCATGGGATGCTCCCAAAATATGTAAATACATGCGCATGTTAACGGAAAGACTGCATAAAGTAACTACAAGCTAGCAGGATCTTTTGCCTGTTATCATGTTTCCCTTCTTTGTGTAAAACAAAATTTTTGTTTAAATTGGTTTACTGTCTGTCTGTTTCTGTCTGTCCGTCGGTCTAAGAAAGACATTACTGCGCCAGGTTGCAGCTGGGTTAGGAATTCTCAGGCACTAAAACCCGCGTAACCGCTGGGGTATTCACTCTCCCTTTCTCGTACAGGCATCGTGCCTCACTTGCCAGAATGTCAATATGGATCATTCCCACTATAACACACGCTGCCTCGCCTTGGATTGTTCTGAAGGCGCTGCGCATCATTAACGCCTCCAAGCGGTAAGTGAAGTTTACTTTCCTGCAATTGCTCTCACACGCTAGTGTTACATCCCAGACTGTTGACGTGTATAATACTGTAGAGCCAACCTTCGGCCACAACAAATCTGCGACTGCATCTTGGGCCTTCAATGTTAGGCACCATCCGCGCTAACGATACGTATTTGTCGTTTTCTGACAGGCATAGTCCAAGTGTCTCTTGAAATTGATTTAAGCGTTAATCATCACATTAAAGCTTTAAAGGGAATACAAATCTATTCCTTTTCCTACGGTTGGTAATCAAGATCACCTTCGCCGTTTGTTCCGCAAGGTCTAGCAAAACCATCTCCAGCCACGCTTCAACGCCTTTGGGCTGTTCCGTGACAACAACCACGACTACTCGTAGATCATCTGCGAACACTGAGCCATGCAGTACACCGTCGCAACAGGGTACTCATGTTCTACTTGGATCCCTTATCCGTATCGTCCCAAAGTGTCCTTTCGAAGAGGTAACTTTCAAGAAGGTTAGTCAAATAATTAGGGGCACCTATTTTAGCTAATGAGCTTTTTAACCACTCCCAGCTGGCTGAATTGGATGCAATTTTGACGTGCAACGTTACCACGACACACCATTTATTATAAAAAGGAAATCGCGTTTTGAGCCAGCTCCAAAACCACGTCTACGGCGTTGATCATTGAGTGAGCTTGCCGAAATCCAAATTGTCGCTCCGATAGGCCATTCTTATATTCTATGATAGGCAAAGGATTATTGTGGATGGTCTTTCCGAGCATCTTTTCTACTGTGTGGTTATGGTACGGTTATGGTGTGATGATGGATGTCTCGGTTGCTTATTCGGCTTGAGGAACAAAATTAGTTGTTGCCTCTTCCATTGATCATGAAAACTCCTTCTACCATGCATAGTTCAAATACGGTGATAAACCAATCGGGCCGAGCTTAACAGCGAGATTATAGCATTTCTATGAATACATCCTGTTCAAACTTTTCATAGACCAGTCCTGATTTCCAGTTCCACGGAGAAGCATGTCGCCGAATGGACCAGATTCGATCTGAAAATTGTCTCCTAGGCAATGCGTCACAAATGTCAGATCGACTACTGAGCCCGACCATATCAAACGAAAGTCTAGTTCCGGGAAAACTTCAAGCAGGATACGGCCCTTGGTATTCGTAGTTCTTCCTGCTCTTCTAAACACTGCAACGTGTCGACTGTCGACGCCGTTTTTCTCCTTGAAATGTATGCATTCAGGGTCAGTCTTGCACTCCCTGAATATATGACCTTCTCCCTCACCTTTTCTGCTGCCTTTTGACCTATCGGCGTCACTGGTGCATATTTCAAGGCATTTAAAGCAACGCCCACTGCGTCGGCGTTCTTACTTTACCAGTCGCCAACAGTGTGAACGCAACTTCAGCTGGTAAGCTTATAGTTGAGTGCTTCCGTATGCCTTCCTCAGTCCTCTGATTGCGGGATTTTGCAAATCGAATGGATCGAACTGTTTTTCTAGATCATCGCGGATATCCTGCTTGGTCTAGGCTTCATCAATGTATTTACTTCGTAGCACAATCTCTTACTTATTGGCCCGTACTTCTCCCTCACCCATAAGGACTCCTCCTTGCCGAGGGAATTTTCAATCGTTTTGCCCGGAGACTTCTTCAGCTCCAGCATCAAATTTCCTTCTTAGGAGCAGCTGATTCGGCTAACGCTTTCTCCAATGTCCATCTGCTCCGGATAGGATATGACCTTTCAGGGTATTTTGGCATATACCGTATCATCTTTTTTCGAGATCGTAATCAATTTTGGTCTAGACTTCTTTTACGAGGCGCACTTTTCTTTCTGCTAACCTTGGTCTCTGTTTCTTTGGTTCCTTTCGACTGGAGCCGGCGCCGCTATGTCCACAATTTTGATCATTGTGTTGGCCTTCCCCTTTGTCCATGAGAATCCTGCTTGCTTTTCATGTCCAAAAAAAAATCGTTCGCCTCCTCTTTATTCCTCTTTTCATGGTTACCGCCTTTGAGTCATTATTTTCGTCCTTGGCACTATTGTATAGTACCCAAATGGCTTTGACATTGTTTTTGATGGTCTAGTGAACATTGTGTTTCTCCTTTATGAATTGGTCTAACTTTATTATTTGCCCTTCGAGTAAGACGAACGATGATTCGTCTGTATTCTGGGTTGGTTTTCCCACTGTGCACTTCCGTATTTATTAGCCTTCAGGGTGCTTCCTTGGTTTCCTTTCTTCATCAGAGATAACTTCGCGAAAGATCACAGGATCATCGAGCCTCTTCTGAATAGATCAAGCGTTCCTGCGACATTTCGCGACCAGATGTGATCACCCCACTATGAGCTGATAAATGACCAATCAGTGAAGCACCTTTCCTTATTTTTGAAACATACGCTCTCAAAAGTGATGTATTCCTTTTAAATGCACTTTTCTTCAGACTACTTGTAGTATTCTATATAACAGTGGCTACGTAATTACCATCGCACCATCATGCAGTCGAGGAATATCGATGGCCGGAAGGCTGCTTGCTCACTCCCAAAAACCTGCTGCTGTAAATTTTTCTTTTCTTCTTTCTTCCAGATTGGTTTCTTGTTCTGGGTGACCTTCTCATAGCCATTTTGTCCACCGGTGGGTGTTTTTCTTCCACCTACCCGGCCTGCGCATCAACATGTCCATGCACGCACACCTAAAAATGCGTACAATTGGATGTTCATACGATCCCGCCGAGCATTCCCTTATCTTCAGAAAGGGACACGCCTTTTGGGGGAACTGGCACCTGCGCACAGGCTCCTTTGCCTGTCTATCTGTCACAAACATTTTTCTCAAAAACTGTTATAGCGATTGACACCAAATTTGGCTCTAAAAGGCGGAGATCATGCTGATTCCTCGTTGAAGATGTTTTCGTCTTCAGTCTGAGTACGCCGGGAACGAAAGTCAATTAGGGGTTGATCCTCCTGAGGGACAGTAAGAATGCAGCTCGGACAGTTGTAATGTAACAACATTTTTTGCTCACTGTCAGTGGTTTTGCCGCAGTTTTGTAAATCTACTCTGGACTTGAACATAAGGAACGCCATAAGCGCCTAAACGTCAACCGAGGGACATTATAAAATGGAATGAGGATGAAATTTGCTGTGGATCCTCATCCTGGGATTGTGGGTACCATTGAACGCGATGGAGTTACTTGCGCTTTCTGACCAATAAACGCACGGACAGTCTCAGGCCAGAGTACCTCGATGACACGACACGTAAATTTTTCTTTTTTGACGACATAATTGTTTTTTTTGGATCTTTCTAGAATAGAAACTAACAATAAGTATTCAAATCTTAGACCTAAACGTCACATACATACACAACGGTTTGTTTATCGTTTGGTTACATTCTAGAGTATTCATTTTTTTAATCGACTGCTGTTGTAGCAATTTCCTGGCTAATGGGTTAAGATGGGAAGCTAACCTTCCTTGATACTTCGTCTCCTGCAATGAGATTTCCTGCCTTACTGTCGTAATTTTAAGGAGAATATGATCGTCCTTAGTATCTTGGACTGGGCTCTCTATAGCAACTCGGTACAAGGTGTGAACGCTGAACCCGACAGCTGAATTTCGTTCGAGGGATCATAATACCATTGATTGACGCTTAGGTACAGTTTTCTTGGCGGTTGGTGAAACCGACGTGTAAGCACTTGGTTTGGTTCACCCGGATTTTCCATTTTGTAAGCCACTTTTCAATTCGTCTTAGGTGGATTTGTAAGTTTTTTGATGCAACCTGTGGATCGGTTCTTAAAATGAGAGTACCATTTGCAAATGTTGAGGTTACCATGTTAGGATTAGTTAGATCCGAAGTATAGATGAGGTAGAGAGTCGATTCAAAGACGCTACCTTGAGGGGCTCCTGCTTGGATACTGTAATCACAGGACGTGAAGCTTTTTCTATTTCTCCCCGAATTTGCCTTCGCTGAGAAAAGGTTCCTAAATATCACAAAATTGTACTAGAAGCCGCTACTTTGTTTTAAAAATTAGACTTCTGTCGATGGCTTGCGCTAAAACCAAAAAGAACGTTAAACAATACTTTCTATTCTCCGGTGGACTCCCTATTTCAGAGATGATCCTTTGAACTTGTTCGAGTATGCTTACCTCGAAAACCAAAGTGATGCTGAGGAATCACTTCGTTTCACTAGGTGTGTGTTGTGAGATTTTTGAAAATAATAGCTTTACGAACACTTTTGAGAGAATGGGTAGTAAACCTATGGGCCTATAAAATGCAGTCTGCGTTTGCTCCTTCCTACATTTAGAAATCGTTGTAATTGCTGAAACTTTACAAGACTTAGGGAAATAGTCGGGACGTATAATTGTGTTGAATATGTGAATCACATAGTGATTGCGATCCTTTGAAATTCCTTCAATATTTTTCCGTGATTAGATTATATCCTAGAGCTTTCTCTGGATTAATTTGTTATTTAAAGACTTATTTGGATATGAATGAGAAGCTTCCCGTCGTCGTAACCATAGGTATTTTTGGAAGTCGTCATCTGCAGTAAATGAGAAAGGGATACCCTTTGTCGTGTTTTGCAAATGCCGCCCCTTTTTTGGTGCCACTTGTCACTTATCCAGCTGCGTGCAGTTCATAACAGTGGCAATTCGCATTAATCAGGTCCCCTCAATTTTCTTGTAGCTTTCCACGGGGAAAAGTTTGATGATGCAGTAAGGGATAGACCTCGTAATTAGCTTTGTAATTCCTTTTCCCGTTAATCGTCAAGAGGTTAATGGAGTAATCGATTTGGTCTGGTTAATTGCTTTTTTATTTCAGCAGACCTGTGAGTCTGCCATTGTCTTCTCAACTTGCACTTTACTTGGACCAGCTGTAGTATGCTAGGGGATGTACTATTTTTTCACCTGGAACTGTTCAGCCTTAGATATAAGTAGATGAAAGCTTGGATCTTTTGGGTAACAGCGGTGGTCACTTTCCATGTGGTACTCTCATATACCAAAATGAAGAGAAAATTGACGCGGAATTGTCTTATCTTAACCTTTTTCCGAGTTTGCTCAACACGGCGAAGGTGCTTTTAAAATTGATCGACGCCCCCAGCAAACTGGTAAAGTCTGATGAACCACCAGATTGAGAACCTCGACTTTGCTTGATATTTACCTTCAAACAAACTATGCTTGCCCGCTTTAAAAAAGCTTAGGATTTTAGTCAAGGTTCATGACGCGGTGAGAGAGCAAGCAAGTATAATCAAAGAAGTTGAGCTATTTAAAGCGAAGCAACATGACTCACTGAACTTTTCCATGCTCTCTAGAAACGGTGATATTGCTTATAACCAGTAGCCGGTGCAGCACATCACATTTTGCTCGGTCATTAGTTTTTTAAAGAACCACTCTCATACAGAGCATTCCAGTTACACCCTCGCGTGAGAGCGAGGATCTCTGCACACTGATCGAAAGAGCGTAAGTGTGATCGACACCGGCAAATCCAAAGCGAAAGCCAGCTTGCTTTCTACCGATCAAACTTTTGAGGTATTCTTTAATGTGTATCAGCATCGTTATAGCTATTATCTTTGTGATATCAGGGAGAATGCAAGTAGTCATCTAATTGTCAAATTCTGTTAATTGGAATTTTAATCATCAACCCTTCTTTCACTCCGGTGATTTACAAATAGGTGGATAAAGCTTCTCTACAGAAACTTCAGGGATTACACACAGTAGCTCTGCGCCAAACACTTCAGATTTACTCCGCTAGACCGCATTGATAACAAAGATTTTTGATTCTGTTTTGATTAGCAATCAGTATCTGGATGTTCCTATAGTCCGCCATTTCATCCTCAAGAGGTGGAACTTCATTTTATGTTATACGATTGACAATCGTGATGAAGTTCTCCTTCCATCTCTTCAGGTTATCGAACTTGGTCAAGCTAATGGAGGTTTAGCGAGTCGCTCGCAGTAACTCAACTGTTTTCCATCTGCCTCACGTTTCCACACTTAATCAGTCTCGTGACGTCCTTTTGTGATGTAGCTGGCAACTTCCCCACGCCAGAAGTAAAGGCGCTTAAGATACAGGCTCAGAGGTCGGGCAGTATGTTCAGTTTGTGTCGCCTACGAGCAGACACAGCTGCAAAACGCAAGCGAGGATAAACGAACATCGAATGATGGTTTGTTTAATGTCGGCATCCTCTTTGTTGTTCACATTCAGAAGGTAATTTTTAAACTCATTGTCCGTGTTGTTGTCGGTGTTCACCATAGCATAACTGTATGCTTCTCTTCCCCTCAATCTATCAGCATCTGGATCTGCATAAATCCGAACATTTAATGGGAACCCCCAATGTCGTTGTGAGAGAACGTGTACATATTTCAAAAATTAGACACGGATTTTCTGATGAGCAATGGCTGCACCTATTGATTCAGTCAGTATCCGAGGTATCGTTATCGTTTGCATGACTAAATAGTTTCGAAATTTACAAATGCTAGTCCAGAGATTTCTATTCCTTTCAGCTTCAGCTCAGCAAGTGAGGTGTATTCATTGTACCGATATGACACTACCTAGAATATGGTTTTAATTTTTCACCACCCCTATCCTCGGGTTGGCGTTCAGTGTCCTTGAGAGCACTGAAGATCATTATGCCCGTATTGCCAAAGAATCTGTAGTTATCTTACGGCTGTCTTGTCTGGATTGCGTCATTTGTATTCAGTAAGACGAATATGCAAAATGATATGGCTTCCGAACATCAAAGCCACCTGATGTTCACCAAAGGATTTCCAACTGAACTTATGATAATACTAGAGGTTGGCTTTCCAAGCGCCAATGTCAGCAAGTTTCCCCTTCACGTCCAAATCACAGAGGATGATCACCCTCTTGAAGCATTATCAAGATATATAGGTGCAATCTCCCCACCAAAGTTTTCCCTCAATTGAGTAACAGACGGGTTATAAACTAGTTCGTGTTGAACTTTCAGGCTCGAAGTGCTCAGAACCTGCGTGTAGACGCAGCACTCCGATCCCAATGGCATCGTTCCTCTTGTGGGATACATATTGAAGACAAGTCATAAATTTACTTATGATGGCGATATAGTTTCTCTTATTAGCCCATTGCCGCGGATCGATTAAAAACTTATGTCAAGCTCTGTGCTTGAGCCAGCCATGGCCATGCCTTCCTACCAGGAGCTCAAATAAGGTGTCATGAGCACCTCCCTCAGGATTTATATCTATTATTATTGTAGAGCCACTTTTGAGACGTTTCCCGCTGACGTCAACTCGTTGTAGAGAAATACAAGATATACTACTATATTTTACTCAAGTGTGGGTTGCACATTTAATATTCTTATCTAAAATAACTAGTCGCCCGATCACACCATTCACAGTAAGTCTATTTTGAAGTGGTACACAATGGATCTCTGAGATATACATGACATATATGTTATATAATTGCCATTTACCGTTTGATAGGGTATAGTGCGTCAACCACTTCCGCGCGCCAGGAGCGGTTGTACCGATTGAGACCAAATTTAGTGGAAAGGTCGGGACTGTGAACGCCCACGCATAGAGTTACATCATTCTATGTGAAATTTAAGAGGAGGTCCTGCTGATGATGCCTCGATATGACATCTACGAAATCCTACTATTGCTAACAAAGTTACAGTGGGGGAAATTTGTCTCTTTCGCGATCAATTAGTATTTATTGAGAGATAAAATGTCAGTAGCACATCGAATCGAATGTCGGCTATGTATTATATAAATGAACCACCAATATTGTTATATGAAAGATGAACAAAACTTGTTCTGCGCTAAGTGCCTTTCGGGCTACGTTATTGAGCAGCGTGAGCACATTCCTGAAACCAATCATACTCCCTTTTCGATAGCTTAAATTCTTCGGCGTGAGGTCAGTCCCTATCCGTGGCATTGTTAACCTTTCGAGAGCAATAATTTCAAAATCACAAATTTCTATATCTTTTAGTTATCTGTAACGACAAACAGGGAAGACTTTGAGTGTCTTCTTAAGCCCTAACTCACGCACTGTCAAACACGGCTGACTCAACTCTGGAGTTCGTGAAAGTTCATCCACTTTAAGGACTTTGCACAGGCTTCAACTCTCCCTCTTGCCTTCCTGTCACCCACAGTATGCCCCAAAGGAGCCTCGTTTCGAGTGTTCCACGATTCTCTTATATTCACCCAGTGAGTCCGTGAAATTTTACCAGTCTCCATACTTACTGCTTCGATGGCCGGGTTGCAGTTCTCAGTTCTACTAAGGAACTGTGACGATGGTCAGTGGTGGACAGTGGGACTTCATCTGGAACCCACCAGTCTTTAATCAACTCTAACTCTTGAAAAGCAGACTGCTATGTCTATTACATCACTTTCTATTGGACCCACAAACCTGGAGAGCACGCCTTATGTTCGCAACCATGGAATCTTCTGTGCTAAATTCAAATACCTTCTTTTCTCTAGGATGTTACCCGCTACTCCCTAGCAAATATGTTGAACGTTCGCATGACAATTTATTAAGGTTAAAGGTGACTTGATTCTACTTATACTACTAAATCTCATAGTTATTCCGCCGTCTGAGGGAAAACATAGGGTAGGTACGCAGAGGCAACTGTCACGTTTCTCCTCTTATCATTAATCCGGAATTATAAAATGATCTGAACCAGGTCCCGGGAATAGAATTACCTCTAACAATTTTCACATTAGGACGCAAACTCGCGGTCTCAAGCCCGGTTGCTGACCCAATCCCATGAATGGCACTTGTACCAGAAATATATAGAGGTAATCTTGCAAATTTGTCAGCTTTACTATGTGTAGATATCAAGCTTAGGCATGTATGTGTGTGTGTATGGTGGGGGAGAAGCTACAGCTTCTGAGCACTCAGGCCGTGTTGGCCCATTGTACTCGCCTCCCCCGTCTAACGGAATATTCCGGATTCGTTAACGTATCGCAGGATTTCCGTTAGTGGATGTGATGCTACCCGTCGCAATTGGAGAACATCGGCACCAAAGATCTGATGCCTGATGCATCCATAGGCGGGGCATTCACATAGGAAATGCTCCGTGGATTCCGCTTCCCCATTACAGGAGGGACACGTATCATCTTTGGTAATTCCTATTCTGAACATATGCCCAGCTAGTGAATTATGGCCTGTCATAATGCCCACAATACACCTGCAAGTGCTCCTGCTTTTCGACAGGATAAACTTTGAGGTACGTATGTTCGGTTCTGGCAGGAAAAGTTTGGTGTGTCGAGCAGCATTTAGGCTCTGCCACCTGTCATTATGGGAAACTTGTTCCCAGTTTTTGAAAACAGATTTAGCCAATGCTACTGATACTCCAATTGCTGGCTCCGGTCCCGGCATAAGGGAGATTGACCCCTCTTTCGCTAAAGCGTCCGAGATTTTATTTCCCTCTATGCGACAATGACCAGGTATCCAGAGTAGTTCCTCCGTATTGAATCTAGACATAGAGTTCAAAAGGGTTTCTGCATTCCTGAACGATTTTCGAGGTGATCAAAGGACTGCTCAATGCCCTCAATGCAGCTTGACTGTCACTGCAGATTGCGATGCGTCTGCCCTTCAACCGCTCGTCAATCATCCAGTTTGGTACCCTTAGGATCGCTAAAACTTCGGCTTGAAAAGCCATTGCATATTGTCCCAAAGGAAAAGCCCACTCTTCGTTTTTATTCGAGAGGTAGACTCCGGCTCCAGAACCCTCTTCTGTTTTTGAGCCATCGGTGTAGAAGACTTCCGTATATCCCGCCACGCACTCCTCTGGATCTTCCCAATCCTATCTACGCTTCAGGGTAACTTCATATCTTCTACCAAACAGATGTATGGGGACACGAGAATCGGAAGGCATTGTAAGAACTGGATTCAGTCCTCCCAGTAACTCTTCCAATGCTCTGTGCCCCCCACATCCGTTGTTTTCCCATAGATCTAATCGAATTAGTCTATGAGCTGCTCTCATTGCAGTGCTTTGAATAAATATATCCAACGGCTGCAAATTGAGTAGTGCATTCAGAGCTGCGCCGGATGTCGTGCTCATCGCACCAGTGATACCCAGACACACAGTTCTTTGCAGTGCGGCTAGTTTACGGTGAAAACCTTTTTGTCTCACCTTAACCCACCACACTACGGATGCATATACGAACATCGGCCTAATGATGGCAACGTATATTCACATTACCACATGAGGCCTAAATCCTCATGTCGAGGCAAAGGTCCGTCTGCACAGCCCATAAGCTGTGAGAGCTCGTTTCATCTTTACCTCTACCATTGTGGTTTTATTTGAATTAACTGACAGACCATGTCTGAGGCACCAGCTGTCTGTTAAATCAACGACACGTTGAATATTCCTACATACCGTTCCAAGATCCCGATCGACAGCAAGTACAGCCACGTCATCAGCATAAGCTTGAGCGTGTATTGGCAAATTTTGCAGTTCGCATAGTAGTGAGTCGATCAGCATTCTCCACAGAAGTGGCGAAAGTACACCTCCATGGGGGCAGCCCTTCGTTGCTTCTGTAATCAGGTAGTGATCGACCCCCACCTCAACGCACAGCAATATTTGCGTTAGCATAGCATGGATCCACTTAATTAAAGCATCATCAACACCATGCTCTCTGGCGGCATTACAAAGCTTTTCAAAAGGCGCACAGTCAAAAGCCCCTTCAATGTGCACGAACACCCCTATCGCGTACTCACCATTCAAAGTTGCATCCTCTATCTTTGTGACCAAAGAATGAAGAGCAGACTCACAGGACTTTCCACGTTGGTAAGCATGTTAGTTTTCACTAAGTGGGTGTGACCTAAGTGCGTTTCCACGAATGTGACGCTCCTCCAGTCTCTCCAAACCTTTCTGCAAGAATGAAATCAAGCTGATCTGTCTGAAGTTTTTTGGATTAGAATAGTCATCTTTCCCAGGTTTCGGTATGAAAACTACCTTAACCTGTTGCTAAGAAGAAGGCACGTAGCCCAGAGCAAGGCATCCTCGAAAAATATTTCCTAGAGGTCGCTCTAAATGCTCCATACCTTCCTTTAGCATTGCTGGATAGATGCTATCCCTGCCAGGTGCTTTGAAATGTTCAAAGGACAGTATGGCAGCTCTCACCTTTTCATGGGTAACAACCGCTTTCGCAGTGTTCCAGTTCCCCTTGCAACACTTGCGTGTTGAAGGGGTTGCAAGAACCGTCAACTCTTCCCCTACCACTTCTCTCATCCGTTCTTCCGGGTGGTGTACCTCCAGGGAGGTCTGTACTGAATCCAGTCTGGAGCTCGTGAAAGTACCGTTGGATATTCTAAGAGAATCCGACTTGGCTTACTCATCCCTTTTGAGGACTCTGCACAGCCTTGAAGTCTCTCTTTCGCCTTCCAGTTCCTCACAGTACGCTCTAAAGGAGTCTCGTTTCGAATACCTAACCAGCCTCTTATATTCACGTTGTGAGTTCCTGAAATTTAACCCGTCTTCGTTCTTGTTACTTTTGCAAGCACGGTTTAGAAGTCGTCTGGTTGATTTCCTGAGTTTTTGCAGTTCTTGGTTCTACCAAGGAACCGCTTTACCGCTTTGGCCTCGGGAAATAGGACAAGCCTCTTCATAGCACTCTAAAAGTGTGCAGTTCAGAGTTTTCAATTCATCTTCCAGCACCAAAGGAGTCCTTAGTCGCCTAGGGAACTGTACTTTATTGCCAAGAAGTTCATTGAACTTTGTCCAATCCGTTCTCCTAGGGTTCCGGCTTTGTACTGCAGACTGTTCCGCCTTTGTACTGCAGACTGTTTCGCCCGCAATAGTCAGATTGAAATCTAAATATCGGTGATCTGACAGTGAGATCTCGTCTAGCACCCGCCAGTGTCTAATCAACTCTAACAATTTTGGGGTACAGATTGTTAGGTCAATTACTTCGCTTCTTCGCGATGCCACGAACGTTTGCAGTCATAAGACCAGCTGAAGTGATGAAATCAAATAGCTTCTCCCCTCTTCGATTGCATTTGCTACTGCCCCAACAAATATGTTGAGCATTCGCATCGTAACCTATTAGGAGTTCGAGGCCACTTGATTCTGCATACGCCACCAGATCCCTAAGCTCTTGCGTCGGTGGAGGATCAAAGAATCATAGGGTAAATAAGCGGAGGCAACTATGATGTTTTTCCTCACGCCATTTATCTGGTATATATGATGACCGTAGCTGGGAACAATATTGTCTCAGCATAGTTGCCTCTAACCGTCTTGACATCAGGACGCAAGGTCTCGGTCTTATGGATCTTTCGTCGTAGAAGATCCTAGCCCCCTTTACTGATCCAAAGCCACAGATTCTGTTAAATCGAACCCACGGTTCTTGCACCAGAAAGATATAGGGGAAATCCTGCAGCTTTGTCATGCTCGCTGCGAACAGGTAGGAGGGAGCTTAACCTTAGTCTATTGTCTTATGGAAAACAGTTAGAAGCGTATGCGGCAGTCCGCGTATGACGGGGTTTCCCCCACACCGTACCGCCAGAGACTCGATCCCCTCGTGATTGATTTCTCTGAGAAAAACCGTACTTGGAAGTACCGCAGTTCCCATGTTCTCATCCACGAAAGATCTCATCTCATCCCGCAGAGCATTCGTCTGTTTTCCACTTAGCACCTTAATTGGTTTGCGGTATCCGGGTTGCACAGATTCGATCACTCGAACTGGCATCAAGTCAGTTCCGTTCCCGTCTCTGGCTTCCCTTCCTTCCGCCTGTTCCTTGGAAGGTGTAGGAGAAGTTACTAGCAGGTAGGATTCACTCTGTAGTCCCTTCCCCAGTGCGAGCCTCCATACGGGAGTTCCGCCCCTGTATGCACTATCCTCCGCGCGCGGCTCCATTGTGGGAGAGCGCACTGAAGATGCTGTAATTTCCTCTATGTTGTGTGAGTCGAAGGCCATCATTGCTCTTCACTCTCAAAATGCAGATGATGCCCTACAGTTTCCTGAGATGACTGAATTTCAGTCTATATAGGAAAAAGTGGAGCACCATATGGTGACTTCCCCTGAGCACATTCAGACTCTTTTGGTCCAGTTCGAATACCAAGTTGAAATCCTCCACGTTTGTAAATTTTTCCTTCCTGGCATTCATGAACTTTACCCTCCAGTGTCCAAAGTCCATGCCCGGGTTCTGTTCACCCAGCATGCGGATGATGTCCTCTGCCTTCCTTCGAGGGCCCGGTAGCCAACATCAGACATGTTCTGTCCTGCGTAGCTCAGTGTTCACAATAGTGAACTTGGGCCGACCGCCGGAACTCAAAGTTGGGATTACCTGCTGGAGCCACTTTAAGGCAGCCTGGTCAGTGCACTCCAAATGGAGAAGCCCATCATGAAAACCTTGATTGTTAAATCGTGGCTTCGTTCCAGGCTCCAGCATTTTTTTCCACAGGCATTCCCGGAGGATGGTAAATTGTCCCTCTGACATTTTGCCATCCTTGGAGGAAACTCCCACGGCAGCAGTCAGAACAGAGGCTGCAGTTTGTGCATACGTCCTCTTCCTTCCCGCCTTCGTGTCCGTATTCCTGTGGGAGGGACCAGCTGCATTGAGATCTCTCTCGCTGATTTGATCACCTCCGGGCACACCGGTCCTACTCCCCGCGAGACGCGTGGATATAAGCCCTGGTGCGGAGTACAATAAAGCGTTGGCCACAGCAGATGTGTTGGTCTTACGCTTCTTGCGCGCATTACCGCTGACACGGTCTGGGGCTCCCAGTGTGGATCTTACCGGGGTTTCCAGTTTATCCCCACCTAACGCCGGAGATTCCGCTTCCTTGCGTCCGATTTCTCTGGGCGTTACCGCGCCTAGTGGTACAGCCACGTCCATGTCCTCATTCCCAAGGTGCTTCATCTTCCTTCGCAGTGCTCTCTTCTGCCGTCGGCTTAGGGCCTTTCCGCGGACGGACCGGCTGTAGTCGGATTTCCAGTTTCTCCCAATTTGAGAGTTTCCGTACTTTCCTTTCTAGCTAACTTCGCCGTAGGCACTAAATCCAAGCTTTCCACTGAGTCGGAAAGCATGCCTTCTACAGGTTGATCTATAGGCGAGTATGCATGTGGTGAGGCCTCCAAAATCCGCGCCTCGGCCGCGACATGATTGCTCGTGGTCGCCGGTGGATTCGAACTCTGTGACTTCTTACCACTTGGAGAGTTTATATCCTTCGTTTCCATATTCATATTTTGGACACCCTTAGTGTAGTAGTAAACTACTACAGGCTCCCCCACCACGACAAGGCGATGTCCGAGGGGGAGCTTAAGCATACTTCATGTTAGGCTCCCTAACTTTAATGAATGTAGACATAACTATAACCTATTGTGAAAGCTGCCCCTAACTGAATTGTCAGCTACATCCAGTGTGGATTCTACCACCATTTCCAGCTTGCTCTGCATCCTTGCGTCTGATTTCTCTGCACCAAATTGTGGTGCAGCCTCCTCCCATATCCTTCATCTTCTTTTGCAGTACCTTCCGTTGCCATCGGTTGGGAGTCATCTCAGGTTGCGTTCACAAAAGCACATTCCCTTTCTTCTCCTTTCTCCTGGTGGAGGTGAAAGCGAAGGTTCTGATAGGAAAGATTTAGCTAGCAGTGCGCTCCTTTTGCGGTTGAAGTTTTTTTCTGCCGAGTCTCCCTTTCCCGTCTCCTGGAAAATTAGGAAACAGTGCAACGATTGTGGTTGGTTTTCCAGTTCTTGTCATCATGGAAGCTGCTGTACTCTCCTTTCTGCTTGAGGTAGTCACTGGACACTGAGTCCATACTTTCCATTGAAATAAAGAGCATGTCTTTCAGAAATATCTTCATTACGGAACATGAATCTAGTTAGGCCTCCAAAATCGGTGCCAAAACATGATGGTGCCCAAAGGGATATGTTATAAATATTCAAGTATTCTCCGATTTATGAAGTTAGTGCCAATAGTCGCAACAACGAAATGCCTACCAGTGTTGCATTCAATTCGTGAAAACTATAAAATATGGTATTTGTTTGATTACATTGTGTTCTTAATATCACCGTAAATGTTTGTTTTCTTATAGTGTCTTTACATGTGGGATAAAAAATAACATCATCTTAGAAAGCCACTGTTGATGGAAGAATCAAAAGACTCATTCAGTTAAACTGTTATTGTTCTTGGTGCACTTTCATTGTATCTTTTCTAGTCCATTCGACAATACAAGGGTAGAAACGATGTTTTCTCGTGTCACAATCTCACCAAATTTGCTTCACATGCTCTCAAGATATTTCCCCGCTCCTTACAATGATTTTCTTCATGGCTTTGTGCAACATATATCATATTTTAGATTATAACATTTGTATCCCGTAGCCACTTTGATAGAGGAGCTCTACAAAAGGAACCTTCCCCTCTAGACTTGTTGATATACTCCTTTGCAAGAGGAAAGAAAGAATGAGTGAAGACATCACAAGAGGGCGAGTGATGTTCAGAAAGCAAAATAAAGCACTTTACGGTAAATGAGCGCTATTCAGGACAGCATTGTTACCCCTAAGCTTCCGTTTCTTCGAAAGGAACTTTGTAAATAGGAAACCTGTTGCCCAGCTCCCATTGTTAATTGTTTAATTATTTGATTTCTGTCGAGGAAGGGTTAGTTGAGTCATAACCATGCATGCCCCATGAATGTTCGCATATGATGGAGTATGTGATAAATCCATTTCATGCTTAATTGAGTGTTATAATTTGATGTCAAGTCTAGCGTAATATCGGGTAAAGTTGTGGAGATAAGAAGAAATCGAGAAAGCATAAAAAAGGTATGAAGTGGCGTTTTCATTCTGTGAATTGTTAGATTTACTACAAAGTTTAGATTTATCGGGACACACGAAATGTGATGATACGTAACAATCTATTGAGCCCATCTCTGATAATTCTGCTACTAACATACCAGTATGTGTTGATAGTAAAACAAGATATCCTATTTCATTCTAAACCCACACATTGCACATAATCGTTAAACAATTGTAACGATAATGAGTCTCATAGCTACATTCCTCAATTCAACTACCCGTTTTGTGTCTGCTCCTGCTAAGCGGATTAAATCTAAATGCTTTAATGGACAATTATTTGCATTAAATTCCGGAAATAATGGGCGGATTGAATTATTCAGAATTGCACAGCATTAAATGTGATGATCATGAAACTGAAGCGAAACCTCATTGGAAATCAAGTAGGAGAAAAAGTGAAATATGAAAAAGAGACCTGGTCTGTACCCCGCAAAGGAGTGTCAAGTGGGGAGATATGCAGATATACATGAATTTAAGTGGTTCACGCTGTTAGTATAAAAGAGCTTGAGCATGAATACTTATACTTACCAGCTAAGGATCTAGGCTTTCTGGAACATGTATTAAAGGTTAGCAATTTTCAAGCAGCAGAAGATGTTTCGAACTCATTGTACCAGGTCAGAGTAGCCTGGTGGTACGGCGCAGACACGAATTGATGAAATCTTCAAGCTCTCAAGAAACGGTAAAGCTTGCTTTCCACGTTCCGCTCTCATATAGCAGCACAGAAAGGACATTGCTCCAGAACAGCCTCAAGTCCACGTTAGTGTTGAGATAGTTACACTAGATATTGGACAAAACAACAAACACGGATTTAACGGTGTTAATGCCTCGAGGAGCATTTTAGATGCACAAATCGTTCGACACACTCGATATCCTGCCCATTAATGCGTCAACCTATCCAAGTATTTCTAGTTGGGCTCTGTTTTTCAAAGTCACGGTAGCATGAAGAACGTCACTGTGAAAAAGGACGAGAGAACGGTGAAAGAGTGGAATTCCAAATTCCTTCGATATTTTACATCAGCAGGCATTATCAACTAACTTCGCACACTCTTACTGTTGGTTTGCTCCAAAGAGTAAAGACGAAGTTTCAAGCCATATTCAGACATCGTTAGGAAAAATACGAAGTTTTCATAGGAAAATAGGGAAATGAAATTGCAGAACAATAGGGCTAATGTTTACTTATAATACATGATCATAGATCGTTCGATTTCAGTGAAGAACTCTAAAATTGAAGTTGTTTATGTTCGCACAACTTTCTAGAACATTCAGCTTAGTATAAATGCCTGTGATTCGTTTTCAGAGTAAGTCAATTGGTCGTGATCTCTTCAAGAAAATAGTCGCGTAGTCAGTGCTTGGCCAATGAATTACCGTAGTGTTATTGGAAATTACTCCAATAATGTGTGCCCGGCGAGGAGGGCCTCATCCTTCGCTCGGTTGAACCGCACAACAGCCAGTCGCGGCACTGGCAGATGAGGATTAAATCCGTGAAAGGCAACTCAACCGCCAAAAAGTTCCTTTTAGAGGACCCAAACCAGTTTTTCATCTCCATTTTTCCTTCCCAAAAAAGTCTTATCCTCCGAGAGCTCCACACAACTTCCTGCTATTAGGAGAGTTCGTCACGATCTGGGTGAAGACTAACAACGTATATCTCGACCTGTGGCCGTATATCAGATCAGCTGCATAAAATGGATGCATCTAACCATCCTCCGCTTCACGTGTTGCAATGCAGAAAAGGCCAACGACTGGGCCGAGTAGCAACAGACTGCCTTTTGAACTGCCGCTGCGTCAAATGTGACCACCTACTCCAAACCTTGCTGCCCCGAGTTCGGAGAAAATCTCAAGGGCGGCTGCAGGTGTTTGACGCTATTTTCGATATCCTGGGTTCCAACTACGTTGTTAAGATAAACAAGTTAAACATAGCCTCTATTATCGACCGAGCTCGTAATCACGAATTCGAGCTATTTCTGGGCGACTATAAATCCAACACAATTCTCCTATGGGAAACTAAGTAGAATCAATAATGCGATCCTAGTTTTTCCACTTTCAAGCTTTTCCGGACTGACCGCAAGATCGGCTGTCGCACGGCTAACCCCATTTTTGGGAAATTTCCCGCCTTCTATCCCTTCCAATTCTATTGAATCATATCCACCAAACCTCGTCTTCCACGGTCTTCGTTGCATCCATCTACTACCCTTATCAGTTTACCGACACCAGTGACCTGCCAAAAATTTAACGCTTCCGCGCATTCCAACCCCTCACATTCGGCAAAACCTGATCGATACCCCCACCTGGTTCAATATGCGCACTTATTGTTGTCATCGAAAACTCAAAACATTTTCGCTTTCCTTGAAACCGTCCCAGACATCAGTGACCGTAACCCTCGACATCGAACATCCCGACAGAACCATACACCCCATCCCATCATCAGTCCCTGACTTTCTGAAAGCCAACTGGAAACGTATAAATAATAATAATCGTTGGCGCAACAATCCATAGCGGATCAGGGCATTGAAGTGTGTTAGAGCACTTCATTCAAGACCGTAACTGTACACTGTAGGAGGCAATGTGATCAGCAGCGCCAGAGACTATTACCTTGGTTTGGCTCAGGTGCTCATTCTCAGCCGAGTCGACTGGCATCCGGCGTCAAATCACGATACAAATTCCACCTTCCGTACGACAGCTTTGTGCTCTAACCAGTCAGCTATCTGAACAAACGTATAAAGGCAGCCCACAAATCCAAATTTTCGCCTCTCCTACTCCCCTCCAACAGCCAAGTCTCCAACGACAACATTGACCAATTCAGCAATTATGGGATGAACTAGTTCCGACCTGTTCACTCATTTACCGGAATCTGATCTCTATTTGCAATGATATCCTAGGCGAAGACCCACCGGCAGAGACTATTTAGAAACAAATTTTCTCCGCAATCCTCACACCACCTAGATGAAATCCGGTCCCTAGACAGGTTAATCTGCGAGAAGGTTCTGATCTTTTACACAAACCACCTCGACAATCGCTTCACTAACACTGAACCCTGCCGAATACAATGAACATCTCTCCGTGTACACAAGGAAACACTCCCCCTCCCCATGTACTCCTCATTTGAAATTTAACGTTCTTTCGGGTCTAAACCAGAAAGCCCCGATAATCGCGGGTTTCCTCGATCTAAGGAATACGTTCTCTCCCAATGGCAGCACAAACTCGCCTTTAAGCTTTCCGGAATTCTTTACTTTCATCCACACCTCTGTAAGCTTATCCTAAGCTTAGCAAGTGCACATAATGTCTCGGCACGTTACTCATTTCCAGCTGACATCCCACAAGGATCCTTCTACCACACTATTCTCTTTGTTCACAGCCGACTTCTCTAAACCACCACCACATCCAAGCTCTATCAGAGCCCTTCAATACACGAACGGCTTGATCCTCCGTACCTCCACGAAAATAGGTAGGCGAAGCCGGTGTAAATACTCATACTCTTGCATAAAATCTCCAACCAGATCCTCAACGACCCCAGTCGAACTCCTCGCACCCATCATGTCCTCAACTTCCTCCTCAAGTGCCAGCCATATCTCAACCCACTCATTACCCAGGCCATGCAGATCGATATCGTTGAAGGAACCCTTCTGCGAACTCATCTGTTCCCTTAATTCCTCCTAACACTAATAATCCCAAGAAGGTCTTTTTGATTCCCAACGTAGAGTAGTGTTCTTCACTCCGCATGCCCTTCGTCCTATCCACATCAAGGATCCTCTCATCGCTCACCTCGTTTAATAAAAATTTCACCAAATTGAGGTTTTTCTCGACTTTTCCTCCTCCAAGACCTGTTTGTAAATATATTAAATAAACTTGTTAGTTTTAGATTATTTTAGATTCAAGTTTATAGCTTCGATTTCGATAAACTTTTGAGGTAGTTCCTATGTTAGATTTTAGGTTAGTTGTGTAATTTTGTCGGATAATAAAAAGAAAATATTGTTTTCCTCAGAGTTATTAAATTTGAACCATGGATTATAAGTTTGGGTCGTGTATCAGTTTTGAGGGGACTTTCTGTTTCAGAATTTAAAAAAAAAAAATATTTTCTTTTTTACATATGTGAATTCCCTTTGATTTGAAGGATCACTACACAAAATTTAAATAAGAAATTCACAAAGAAAGAGAGTTATTTATGTTACTGTACCTTTAATTGAAACCAGCGTATGGCGCGCTAGCTATTTCTTCTCATATTCTAACACATGCTGTAGAGATGGGTGGGGGGTATATGTACTGTTACAAAAGTCATATCATCTTAAAATGTAATATCGCATTACCATCATTGAGTGCGATC
Source organism: Hermetia illucens (assembly GCF_905115235.1). Lineage (NCBI taxonomy): Eukaryota > Metazoa > Arthropoda > Insecta > Diptera > Stratiomyidae > Hermetia > Hermetia illucens. The sequence continues at coordinate 122,568,162 of NC_051851.1, read as the reverse complement.
CAAATATTACCAAAGAGTACAACATCACTAAACATTACATTACCTAACATCACAGCATTACTTAACATTATCGCATTACTTAATCTTAACGCTACGCATTATAAAAGTGATGTTTTATTATAATGTCATATTTCACAGTATCACTTAATATTACCGCGTTTTCTTTTTGGATGGTTTATGATATTTATATTGACATGCAAAATGAATTTTGTTAACAAATATAGAAAATTTTGCAAAAAAAAAATGTAAAAAAGGCATTTTTATCAAATTTTGAAACGAAATATCCCATTAAAATTCCTAGGCTATCCTTCAAGAAGTAGTTCAGAATCTTGTCACATTTTTCGGAAACTTAAAAAATTCTAAAGATAAGTGTTCTCTAAAAGACCCAGTCAGTGTCAATGCATCCCGGAAAATATAGTGAGCGTATATAGGCGGGGGCAAATGATACAAATTTTCACAGCTAGGCTCTATGATCCTAAGCCAGTAAGAGCTATTCCATTCATAAATATTTACGATCAAAGGAGATTGTAAGGAAGAAAGTAAGTTCGTAGTGAGATAGAATGTATTTTACCACGAACGACTGGTTTCAGCTCACACAATACTTCATATAAAAGCAAGAAGCAATTTTCCATCACATGTGCACCTAAGACAGGTAATTTTTGTTATTTAAAGTAGAGATAGATAGTATGTAATATCACAAAAGTGATAACACCTTAAACGTCACATCACAATTACCGATCACATTCCGAACATTACAGCATTGCTTAATATCACTTTACACCACCGCATCATGAAAGCGATGATGATGTTATTCTTGTAGTAATTAATAATTTATAATATGTGCGTCTTGGTAATACTACATTATAAATGAAGTAATGCTCGATCTTTTGCTTTTTTTTCTTCTCTTGCATGAAAGGTTCATTCTTCATTCGTACCGATTTAGCTTTGCGGAATATTTCACGCTATGAACGTAATAAATGCAGCGCGAAAATCACCTTCGTAATAAATAATGTTTGGTAATGTTGGCTGCCGAGTGTCACTATTTGAAGTATTATACATACATATATGACATTATATGTCCAGTCAGGCTAATGAAATGTCACTTTTCGCTTTCACTTTTTCATAAAGTGATGTGATATCACACTAACTACTAAATCTTTTCGACTTTGAAGGTTATACCTTGAGACGTGCAGGACTTACTATACTTTAAATAAGGAATATGTATATATATCAACCTCTCCGTTTTTTTCGTACAGCGACCGCCCCTTTAAATGTCGGAAACCGTAACTTACGTTGAACACTGAGTCCTCCCGTCAGTTTCGGAGTTTTTCTGGTGGTCGTTTCCCTTCCCCCTTGCCTTTCAGTGAACACCTGGGAATTCTCCTGTCATCCATATGCTCTGCATGACCTGTCAACTGGCAGTTTCGAATATAGGGCCTAGGATTATTCTGAGAGGAAAGCTGCATAGCGAGCAATGCTGCACTCATAAAGAACGCGGACACGTACAGAGGCCTATCACAATCTCCATCGCGTAGAGAAGTGACATCACAGGCAGAAAAAGAAAGTCTCGGAGCGCCAACAAATCTACGCCCAGAACACCCTGGGCCCATATCAAAGAGGCCTCACTCCAGGCAAATCAGCAACAGATCAGTTTTTCTCTCTACGGCAACCGATGGAAAAACTGTTGGAATATGGACATCAGTTGCACCGTCTTTCCATCGACTTTAAAGCCGCCTATGACAGCATAGCCAGAGTGAAACTGTACACGGCCATGAGAGAATTCGGTATCCCGACGAAATTGATAATGCCTGAATCCCCATCGGGCAAATGGTTCGAAATTTTTGGATGCACATTAATGAAGGCAAAACGAAGTATTATACATGGTGGCAACGACAGCCCCAAATAAAAAAAAACGAATAAAATCGAATCGCACTGGTCAAACGAAAACAATAAAGACTACCACTTTGACACCGTTGAAAATTTCTTCTCTCTAGGACAGAAAATTGCCATGAGAAACTATTTCAGCTTACAAAAACTGGTCCGTTCGAAACGTTTAATCATAAGGTCAAAGCTCCTACTGTAAAAGACAATGATCTTGCCAGTCCTTATGTATTCCTCGGAGACTTAAATTCTTAGGAATGAAAATTGCGAACTCTTGACCACGTTCGAGAGTAGAATCCTCCGAAGAATTTCTGGCCCCCTGCATGAGAATGGACGATTCCGTAGCCTACATAACAACGAAACTTATGAGTGGTATCATGACGGTTAGATGATAGATAAAACCCGGCTAAAAAGGTTACGGTGGGTGGATCACCTAATCCGTATGGGTGAGGATGATCCAGGCCGGAAAGTGTATAAGGTTAGCATCTATGGTAGAAAAGAAGACGAGGTAGACCCTGCCTAGCGCCAGACGGTTTTTAGGGATATCAAATTGGTGAACCTTGGCGCAAAACCGGGTTGTCTGCACTTCTTTACTAAGACAGGTCTAGACCGGATACCGGCTGTTGCGCCGTTAATGACGAAGATTCTTCTGAAGTCGCATCGTTCAAAAATATCGCTATGTGGTTTAGCCCTTTGTTTATGTCTCATTGCTGCAACACAGGACAGGCCAAACCAAAGTTTTATAATATATATTATGAAATCTGTTCTCCTGAGTACATTTTTATTTTTCAATAGGGGACAAAATGTTGATTTCGTCTACTTCGTTGTTGCCTTTTGTGAGAGTTGTATTTAAGTACACAAAACCAACTTGTTTGAAGTTGTATTGTCGTGTTGAGTTTGGTTTCTTCTGGATTGTCCAACATTTTAGTCTTTTCATCATTAGCTTTTAGGAGAATTTTATTCTTCTTCGTCAAGCTTTACTTCGTCTTCCACGTCGTCCACACACCGTTCGGAGCAATGAATCAAACACTGATTAAAGATGACTTTAGATTTCGTATTTTACTGAGTTATCCTTGTCTTCCATAGTGGAGAATATTTTGGGCAAAGTGATTTATCGATATAAGGAGTCGTTCGGAAATCACCGTGTTTAACAGGTAAAATTTTATATGTCAGGTTTACGTCGTAATGAAGCGCGAATTTTCGGGTCCGAATTTGTGTGAAACAAAACCTTATTAAAATCGATTCAATTCTGTCTCTTAGTCTGTCTGTCAATCTAGGCCTCAAAATACATCCCCTTATATCTGCACATACTACTATGCGCATATGTGTATCTTATAGTTTAGAAAAATGTTGTGGAAAATTTTGTATTCTTAGCTACATATTTATGTACGAGTATAAAACGTGTATAGTGATTTGCTAACATAAAATGAACAAAAAACCTTTCACCGCAACGGACGAGCTTCCTGTATTCCGACTTGTTTATACAGGCATACTTCGACTTATCACGTTAATTGTTTGAAAGTGCATTATAAATTCTCTGTTGATTTCTGAATCGCTGTCGATATCAATGCCAGAAAAAAACTCAACCACTTCTGACCAGATTTTACTCTAGGGTTTGTTCATTGTGCCACTCAACAGCCTTGAGAATATTAAAATTTTTCGAGATTTCTTTAATTGATAATTGCCTATCTTTATGCTTAATGCTATTATATCATCTAAACGTGCCACCAACTGCCTGAAAGTTCAACGCAGATAATATGCTTTAAAGGTAGCAATTACACCTTGGTCCAGGGTTGCAGCAGGGAAGTGGTATTTGACGGTAGGAAGACCACTTTCACATTTTCATCACTTTGGTTGAGAGTTGCAGGATGTGCAGGAGCATTATCGACTAATAGAAAAATCTTGCGCGATAAGTCGTTTTTCCTACAGTATTCTTTGACTCCTGGACAAAATTCATTTCGAAACCATCCAGTGATTAACGCCGAAGTTACCCAAGCGTTTTTATTATGTCTCCAAATAACTGGCTGCGTGGTTTTCGAAATATTTTTAAGGCCCTTGGATTTTCCGAATGGTACAGCAGTAGAGGCTTCAGTTTGAAATCGCCAGCCGCATTTCGACCAAAAACAAATGTAAGCCTGTCTTTGGAGACTTAGCCTTAGCCTTAGGAATAAATGTACGCGATGTTAAACGCTTCCAGTAAAGTCTTGTCTCAGTGACATTAAAAACTTGTCTCGGGCTGTAACCGCCTTCATCAATAATACTTTTAAGCATGTCGCTTCTGCTGCTTCTTTTAGAAAAGCTGTATCCTTTATCCATACTGCTATGTGGGTTTTTGATCTTTTTTCTGTTAAAACAATTTTGTCATTTAAAAGGAAAGTTTCTTCCCAAGTTTTAGTCGTTAATTTCTTACTCGAAATCAAACCAATATCGTATTAGGGGCATAAGAAAAAGTTTTGCGATGCATCTATGCCTAGACGTCACGCTTTCCGAAGACGAAATCCTGGTAGAATTCCGAAATCCAGCAATATCAGAAAAACTGCCGCAAACCAGAAGGAGCTCCCCGCGAAGAAGAAATCGGTCTGAAACGCGCGGGAAAAAATGCAAGTATATTAGCTATCATAAAGAACGAAACCGAACATTTCAAGCGGATATGTACCAAAACCGATTCTGATCCATGTGGTTGTGCATGCACGTCGTCGGTGTGGCCGCGCCGCGAAACACTCCACACCGACTACTTGTTCTAAGTTGCCGCAAAAAATGGTAAGGACTCTCTCTTCACAAGATGTGGACTTTACGGTGTTTCTTGTAGTACTTATAAACACCGGCGTAGTTCTTATATATGGTATAATGTAGGTGCGAACTAAAATTATTATAATTCGGTACCGAATTGAAACCGTATAGCACCAAACGCTCCCACGAGACGAATAGGTTTTATCAGGTTTGAATACGATTCTAATTCGTGTGCAACAACAAAAAGCTTTCAAGGATTTCGCACACGCGCTATTCATGTCCAGCTTATTCCAACAATAGATGCCGTGACCAAAGGTTCTGAAAATATTCTATTCTAAGCGCATTTTAAGTGTCTACTCAATACTGTTTTACGACATAAAAAATTGGTAACATGTTTACTACCTTTTTTAAGGGTTTGTGTAAACCAAAAAGGCTATACCGATCCGAATAAAATTTGATGGACAATGAGTGACATAAATTTACGTGCAGTTTAAAGGGGGCTCTCTCCCCCATGTAAAGGGGGGATGTAGAAACTTTTTTCATCGAATATGGTCATATGGGGCATCAAATGAAAATACTTTCCGACTTTGACATTAGTTTTGACAAAGTGCGCGAGTAAGGAGTCAAAATGTAGACACTCAGAGTGAGAGAGTTCTCATTTTCGGAAACTATCCGACTCAAAAATCAGGAAGGTGCGCTTAGATGTAAACTTACTAATAGTATATTACCAACTTTTAGAAATTGCTTGGAAGGGGGGGGGGGGGGTTTCCAGTCCAATTCATCCTAGAACTACCAAAAAATTTTGCACCAGTATACAGGATAATATATGTTATCATGATCATCATAAACGGCACGACAACCGGTACCCAGTCTAGGCCTGCCTTAATAAGGAACTCCAGACATCCCGGTTTTGCACCGAGGTCCACCAATTCAATATCCCTAAAAGCTGTCTGGCGTCTTGGCCTACGCCATCGCTCCATCTTAGCAGGGTCTGCCTCGTCTTCTTTTTCTACCATAGATATTACCCTTACAGACTTTCCGGAGAGGTCATCCTCATCCATACGGATTAAGTGACCCGCTCACCGTAACCTATTGAGCCAGATTTTATCCATGGTATCACTTTTAGATTTCGTCGTTATGTAGGCTACGGAATCGTCCATCTTCATGTAGGGGGTCAAAAATTCTTCGGAGGATTGTTCTCTCGAACGCGGCCAAGAGTTCGCAATTCTTCTTGCTAAGAACCCAAGTCTCCGAGGAATACATAAGGACTGGCAAGATTATTGTCTTGTACAGTAAGAACTTTGACCCTATGGTGAGACGTTTCGAGCGGAACAGTTTTTGTAAGCTGAAATAGGTTCTGTTGGCTGACAACAACCATGCGCGGATTTCCTCATCGTAGCTGCTATCGGTTGTGATTTTCGACCCTAGATAGGAGAAATTATCAACGGTCTCAAAGTTGTATTCTTCTCTCCTTATTCTTCCTGTTCGGCCAGTGCGATTTGATATTGTTGGTTGGTTGGTTTTCGATGCTGACGTTGCCACCATGTACTTTGTCTTGCCTTCATTGATGTGCAGCCAAGATCTCACGCCAGTCGCCGCCTGCTCGATCTGGATGAAGGCAGTTTGTACGTATCGGGTGGTTCTTCCCATGATGGCGATATCGTCAGCATAGGCCAGTATTTGGGTGGACTTAAAGAGGATCGTACCTCTTGCATTTACCTCAGCATCACGGATCACTTTCTCGAGGGCCAGGTTAATGAGGACGCATGATAGGGCATCTCCTTATCGTAGACCGTTGCGGATGTCGAATGGTCTTGATAGTGATCCTGCTGCTTTTATCTGCCCTCGCACATTGGTCAGGGTCAGCCTAGTCAGTCTTGTCAATTTGGTCCGACCTAGCAAGACAGCGGATTATATCTTATAGATGGTACTCAGCAACGTGATACCTCTATAATTGCTGCACTGTGTGATATTTCCCTTTTTATGTATGGGACAGTTGCCAATCGTCAGGAATGGTTTCGCTATCCCACACCAGGAGCAAAGGTTGATGAACCGCTTGGTGTAATTGCGCGCCCCCATATTTAACCAATTCGGCTGTAATTCCATCGGCTCCTGGCGACTTATTATTATTAAGTCGATGAATTGCACGGACTGTTTCTCCTATACTTGGTGGTGGCAGTATTTGTCCGTCGTCTTCAGTTGGCGGGACCTCCAACTCGCCGATGTTCTGGTTGTTTAGTAGCTAATCAAAGTACTCAACGCATCGCTCCAATATGCCCATTCTGTCGGAAATTAGATTTCCCTGTTTGTCTCGGCAGGATGAGCATCGTGGTGTATAAGCCTTCATCCTGCCGACTTGTTGGTAAAACTTGCGCGCCTGGTGCGGTTGCTCCCTGTGTCTGTGAAGTCGCTTCTCCGCTTGATGGATAGTATAGTACAAACTTTTAGAAATTGACTGGAACCCCCCCCCCTTTGTGTGAAACAAAACCTTATTAGAATCGATTCGATGTCTGTCTGTCCGTCTGTCTGCCTTTTTTTCATCGTTGGAAGGTGGAAAGGTTCAAAACCTACTGCTGGCTCCTGCCATACAGTTATGTGAGACTTCTACTCAATAAAACCACCTCTTTCTTCTTCCATTCTCCCCACGGGACTGCTGTAAGCATTGCATCGTGGGGCTGGATCAGTTCTTAACTGCGGCGCATTATTGTTCGCTCCCTTTCTTGCTTTCTTTGCAGTTCTTCATGCTTTAGCTGTTGATGAATCATTTTCAGCTCAATTACCACTTGATTCCAAGCCTCCGTTGATTCCAACATACACTCCGCTATATTTCCAGGTGTTAAGCGCCTGTCTGCGATCGCCTCCAGCCTAGTTCGGTGTGCTGTAAACCTTGGGCACTCAAATACAACATGCTCCGCATTCTCAGTCACGTTACCACATCTTGGGCGCCATGGTGACTCGTCGTGTCCAAATCGATAAAGATAAACCCGATAACCTCCATGTCCACTTAAAAACTGTGTTAGCTCGTAGCTTAGTTCCCCGTGATTCCTTTTCATCCATCTTCGAATGTGTGGAATGATACGGTAGGTCCAACGGCCGGTTTGTGCCTCGTTCCACCTCTTTTGCCATTTTGCGATGGATTCCCGCCGTGCTAGTTGCCGTCGAAGTACAATAGACTCACCGATTGCATACATATTGTCGTAGAGACGCCGACCTTCATCCGCCAAGATGTCTATGGGGATTGTCCCTGCCAGTACATATGCTGCTTCTCCTGATGTTGTTCGATAAGCACTGGATCGATACGCCATTCCTAGTTTTCCGCAATTTGATTTGTTTTCCAGAACAGTTGTTCAAACTGGAGCTGCGTAGTAACACGGAATTAACTACCTTTGAAATAAGACGACGCCGACTTTGTCTTGGTCCATCAATGTTCGGCAGTACCCTCGATATCGTGACAGCGATGGAAGACGCTTTAGTTGCAGCACATTCAATGTGTTTTTTTAAAATTGAGCCTTTTGTTAATCATTACTCCCAAATATTTAAGCGACTCTTGGGAGTAAATTGTTTTTTCACCAACTTTAATTTGCACGGTCGTGTCTTTCCTTCTTTGGCTGATTAGCACTAGTTCCGTTTTATGTTCAGCAAGTGATAGACCGGACTTTTTCAACCAGAAATTGATCTCACATATCGCTTAATTTGCACAGATTTCGATCTCATCTAAGCGTTTTGCAACTATTGTTACCCCGATATCGTCCGCAAAGCCAATAGTTGTCACGCCGTTAGGAAGGCGTAGCGTCAGCACTCCATTGTACATAAATAACCACAGTAAGGGACCTAAGACAGGCCCCTATGGTACGCCGCACGTCATTGGGAATAATTTCTCTCCATCCTCCGAGTCGCAATATAATCTTCTTCCAAGAAAAAGTGCAACAACGATGCGTACAATGTACTTTGGAGCCTGTAGTTTGGTTAGAACCTGTACGATTTTCGTCCACTTTGCAGTTTTGAATGCATTTTTTATATCGAGTGTCACCACTGAGCAGCATTTGTCATCCTGTATTGCAGCGCGAGCCAGGCCAGTTACCATGCTGATTGCATCAATGGTTGACCTCTCCTTACAAAACCCGAATTGCTTGTCGGGTAGGCCTCCTTCCTTTTCCGCGACAGCGAGCAGCCTATTTTGTAATACTCGTTCAAATGTTTACCAATGGTATTGACCAAACATATCGGGCGATATGAGGAGGGGTCACCCAATGGTTTACCTGGCTTCGGAATAAGTATCAACTTTTGCAGCATCCATTGCTCGGGGAATTCTCCTTCTCTAAGGCATGCCGTAAAAACTTTGGCAAACATACCTGGTGCTGATCTGGCTGCCACTTTCAGGGCGATATTCGGGATTCCATGTGGCCCTGGGGTCTTATTTTCAACGAATTTCCTTGCTGCATCGAAAATTTCCTCTTCTACCACTTCAGGAATTTCGTCGGGGCATACATACACTTTAGGCAGATTTCACATCCTCTGGGAAGAGAGTGTCCACTATGTTTTGTAGTAATTTTGGACAGGTAATCGGTGGGGAGCGCTTGCCTTTCAGTGATGACATTACAGACCTGTAGGCGCCACCCCATGGATCAGAATCAGCTTCGGTACACATCCGCTTGAAATGTTCGGATTTGCTCTTCGTGATAGCTACTTGCAATTTTTTCCTCGCGTTCTTGTATTGCATGTGTAGCTCAACGAATTCAGGTTGATTTCTTCTGCGCTGGGAGCATTTCCTAGCTCTGAGGCAGTTCTTCCGACATTCTTCAATTTCCTGCAATTTTTTCGCGACCTGTAAAGCTTTTTCTTGTGCGCTTCCCGATAGTAATGTGTCATCAAGAAGTACTTCCTTGAACATTTCTTTATCGAATTTGTTAGTTACCCAACTCATCGTTATTCTTTTTGGTGGCTTCATATAATTCCTACGCGAGGTTTGGAAGACAATAGCCTGATGATCGCTGTGTGTGTACTCTTCGCTAACATACCACTGCAAGTCTTTGATAAAGGTGTCACTGACGAAAGTGAGGTCTACTACCGATTGTAATTCTCCCCTCCGGTATGTGTTGGCTCCCCCAGAGTTCGCAAGTACGACATTTAGACGCAAGAATATCTCTGGCAGTATTTGCCCGCTTGTATTTGTTTTTCTGCTTCCCCATTCTTCTGCCCATGAGTTGAAATCGCCGGCAATTATTTTGGGATTATAGCACCTGGTATCAAAAGATAATTTCTCAAGCAACAAAGTGAATTCCTCCAGTGTGAGGCTCGGGGCTGCGTAACAACTATAGATATATATACCTCCTATTTTAGCACGTATAAATTCGTTCTCTGGATGTTTTTTTACATCTTCTATAGCACGACTTCCGCAGCTCCATATCGCGGCTTTGCTGTTTTTGTCAGCTACCCATACTCCGCTATGAAGATTTTCATATTGTTCGCATACAATAGCTACGTCGACATTATTTTCAAGCACGCTCTGGGAGAGCAGGTGTTGGGCCGCTCGACAGTGGTTCAGATTTAGTTGCATAAACTTCATTTGTACTTATTTATGAACGCTTTTCTGAATACTGGCCATTTACTGCTTCCTGCAATGTGGGCGCTGCCGCTATTTTTCATTTCGACACAGAACACGCATTTGGGTTTTCCGTTGCAATCCTTCGCAAAATGGCCTTGCTCTCCGCACTTGCGGCACAGACTAGATCTGTCTTGTGAGCTGGTACAGCCTTTCGCAATGTGGCCGAACTGCCAGCACTTAAAACATTTATGCACTTCACTTTGCTCTCGTATCCGCCAAACCACCCATCCAATACGAATTTTACCTGCTGCTATCGCCTTTTTTGCTGCTTCGACAGGAAGACTTATCGACGCTATCTGTGTATCCCCGTACGCCTTCCTAAGTCGGAGCACGTTGGCTTCGCTCACTGACTGTAATCCTAATTGAGATTGCAAGGCTTCACAGATCTCCGACTTCGTGGCGATTTCATCCAAGTCCTTACATTCTATCACCACTGAATCTCTGCTCATTTTGATTCCCGTAGCCTTCGATTTTTTTTTCGTAGGTTTTCGCCTACATCTTCACCCGCTTTAAGCTGCAGCAACAGGATCACCTGTCTGCGTACATCTGATACGCATAACATTACCGCTCAGTTCAGTCAGGATGTCTCGTAGTTTTGTAGCTGTGTACGGATAGAAAAATGTGCGTTGAAATTTCTTAGATAAGATGAACACAAAACCTTTATACCTGAAGCGCGAGCTTCCGGTATTCCGACTTGTTTGCACCTGTTGTAGGTTGTCTTCTTCAGATTTGTTAATAATATTTGGGCTTCTTGTGTGAAGCGCATGAGGTGGACTGCTATTAATATAGTGCTTTAAAGATCAAATTATTTGTGTAAATGACTTTTTAAAAAGTAGAGGGCAATTGAATTTTTAACTATCAACAGAGGGATATGTCAGGTACTCATCATTCTTCACATAGGGAAATACATATCTTTTCATGCCTGAATCGTCAAGCTTTCAGTTTGCCGACTTGTTTAAAGGTGGCCCCAATAATTTATTGATAAGTCAAATATTGAAAAATTTAGCTTACACTGGAAACGCACCAATTCTTTCGTCGATGTGCGCGTTCGAGAGTCAAATGCCTCACAGCCTCTTCTTCTTTTTCTTCAGCCTTCTCAGTCCAACGTAACACCTTCGTCTCCATTACCGCAAGACGTCGAAGATCTTACGTTGGACTAGCGGCGGCACACGTTTTGATCACATCCAAAATGAGGATATCCGCGATCGTTATGGGATTGCTCCGATCGTGGACAAGTTGCGAGAGGGGCGTCTTCGATGGAATGGTCATGTATAATAATTCGTGCTAACGAGAATTCACTTGCCAAGATTGATCTGAACATCACAGCTTAATAATTTATAATAATACTACCCTTTTCTCGACCTGTTTAATGAATTCTCTAAAATCGCAAGTTCTGAATAGGGAGCACATGTTCTATGTTCCAAACTAATAGTCCTTTCCAGTTACTATAGTCGCTGCTGTATTTCTGATCCAATCCGAGGCTTAATTTCGGATTCATGACAATAGTACATCGTGAGCAGGTAATCAGGCTATTGCGTAGCCCCGAACCTGGAAGGCCAGTCGGCGCAGCTATGTTTTACGGCGCAGAGAACTCAATATCAGCCTTAATAAATTGAGTCACTATAAAAAATCCTGCAGACATCCGCACTCACTAGCTCAGCCAAGCCCAACCGCAAGGGGACGCCAGAAAACTGCACTTTTTATTTTCCATATGACTTCCAAAAGCTAACATTTTAAATTCATACATAATCAATTCGGTCGATAGGATGTGCCACTAACTGCAAGAAGTGAGAAGTATTGGACACCTCTAAGTTGCCTACTAGACGATTTAAAGACAATTACAACCAAGAAATGTGGCTTGATAAGGCATATACGGGAGGAACCCGAACATATTGCTGCATGACCAATATATCGATTTGAAAGAGATATTAAAATAAAAATTTTCAGTAACGATGGAGATATTAATACAATACAATTCCAAGACGCACGATTGCTTGGACACGTAAACATCTACTTTTACTTTTAAATTTAATGCCAACATTATTTCATTCGCAAGCATCATATGCTTTCTAATCCGTAAAGAGAATATTGGATACATAGACTTTCCGCAAAACATATACAATACTGTGGAATTTTCAAACGTAGAATGGAATCAACAGAAGACAATATACTCTACCATCAAATGAAAAACAAACAAATGAAAATCCATGTCAGCGATGGAACGCAATAAAGAAATACACATGTGTGTACGTACGAGAAATTCATACAAATGCTTACAAAGTTATCCTTTTATATATAATGTTCCATTTCGTTTATTTCTCTTCGACATATTCTTGTAAATTTGTAATTCCATTTGAAAAAGCAGAAGAACGAACGAGTTGAAGAGGGTTACGGTTCGTTTCCGTACTATAAAGAAAAATTCATAGATTAGATAAAAGGACATCAGGACATCTTTTGTGGATGTTGTTTGGTTACACATTTTCTTAGGAATGTAAATATACATGCGCATATATGGGTATACATGGGAGCACCGCTTTCTCAAGTAGACTTAGACACACGATTGTCTCTTTGTATGTTTTCCACATCAGCATTAGCGGATAAGACTTTGTACCTTTCTTGATTCGATACCAATAAAATACATAGATGTGTCTGTACATATATAATATCCAGTTAAACTTAAGTTTTGTTCTCAGCCATTGTAAACCGGAGTAGATCTATCTTTGCTGCATCTGAAAATGTTTGCTAATCTGAATTTTGCAGTGCGGAAAACTCCATTGAATAAGCAAAAGTCCAGTAACCTGTCGCGCAAATGTCGCAGTTTTTGCTGAAGTGAAATATATACTGCACTTCAATAACTAAGAAAGTCATAAATGCAACTCCAAACTAAACTACTGTACCCATAGTCAAGCTCCCGGCATTGCCTTTCTAGTCAGAACAAGACTGTGGATTGTTCGAGCTGTCATCAGTAACTTGCAAGCTCTAGGAGTTGAAAAAAGAGCCATTCGCTCCAGGAATATTCTATTTCTTCTATGTATTTTTAACATATATGCGTTGTTAGATGTTTGCTCGAAACTTCTGCCCAAAGTGGGTCTGCTATGTAGCCAGCTTGAACTTTTCTGGGATTTTATATACCCTTACTTTTTTCAGATCTTTTCCACCTATCGTGTCTGCGTCGGTGGTAAACAGATCGAAGATAAGCCGGTTAACTATTTCACCATTTATTGTGTTCTTGTTTCTCTTGTGGTTTATCACATTGCGTCGACCACTGAAATTACGGGCAATCATCTTCCCCCTCTTGCTTCGGAAGCAGAATTGTCAAGTATGTCTTCATATTCTTTCAACTTTAGATGTAATGGGGCGTAACAGCAATATTTTCCGGCTGGAGATATTATTCCCAAGCCATCAGTATTTTGGCGTTATCATGATAAAATCAGGCACCTTCTATATTAGTCAAATGCCCATGCTCTTTCAACCGTATTAGTTCGCGGTAAAAAAGCTAATCCTTTCGTCAGGCGAGAATATGACATCACGAATGACACTTTCAATTCCAAATATTCAACAGCGCGCTCGTTGAGAGGATAGAGCGCTAGCGTCTTAATTTCTTTGCCCTGGTTTCGAATACCAGCCGTTATGGATGTTTGTGTTCGTCTTGTGTTTGTTGTTTCATCCTTGATGCCTGAGGTGCCGAGCTTCCGATTTCACTTCCTGCGTATCGTCTAATGTGTCCCGTTTTTCATCACTAATTACCATTTCCTTTGAAAAATGACTCAAATTCAGTGGTAATAATTGTTTGGATGCTCCCTTTTGGTACTAAATGTCTGGTGGTCAGTCTTGGTCCACTACAACAGAGTATTTCGATTTTTAAGATTTTGTTGCAAACAAAACTCTCTTTCCGTCCGTCTGTCTATCTCTCTGTCCTTCCAGACAGACAGACGTCTGTCTAACACGCCCATTTCTACAGAAACCGTTACCCCTCTTGATACGAAATTTATTGGAAAGGTGGGAACTGTGAATACCTCCAGTGAGCAAAATCGCTCTACGTTGAGTTTAAAGTTCTTTCACCGAATATAGCCATGTAGGGTATCAAATGAAAGGTCTCCATTAGTACTCTTAAAAGCATATTTTGATATGGCAAATGGGAAGAATGGGGGAATCCGAAAAGGGGCAGAAACTACCTAACCAAAAAATCTGAAAGAAATCATGGAGATCCGTGTCTTGGCATCTAGGTCCGCACGTTACGCTATTTGCTCAAATAAACTTAATTATAGTGGATTATTATATTTTGAAAGTTTGCTACGAACCGCGATTAAGTTATTTATAGATCTGTTAAATTTTGCATTAATATTGCTTTTAATAGTAGTATCATAGTGGAAAATTTGGCGGAAATCCTATCATTATTAACAAAATTATGGTAAGCAAAAATTGTTCCCTTCGAGGTAAGTTTCTACCACGACATACCTGAAGCGCCGAGTTGCCGGTACCCCAACTTATTTCACATTTTTCATTGGTTGAACAAGTTTCGAGGTGTTAATCTTCTATGAACGGTCTACCCAATTTAAACTGTTTGTGCCATCGTACAACAGCTGTATAGCGACAACAAAGTCCTTTAACGATTCCGCTAATTTGCTGAGTAGTTTAGTCTTAGTGTTCTCGCCGATCCTCGTATGCCAAAATTGACGCCCCCTTCCTCCTCTATGAATTTCAATCAGAGCTCCCGTTAAGAGCCAAAACTGCGCGTAATTCTGTTAAGTTCAACTTCCGAAAAGCCATCTTTGACGTCAATCAACTGGGATCACATATTATCAAACTCAAAGTGTGTATGTGTGGTGGAGGAGAAGCTACAGCTGCCGAGCACTCAGGCCGTATTAGCCCACTGTACTCGCCACCCTCAACTAACTGAATATTCCTGATTCGTTAACGTATCTCAGGGTTTCCGTTAGTGGATGTGTTGCTACCCGTCGCAACTGGGGAACATCGGCACGAAAGATCTGATGTCTGATGCGTCCATAGGCGGGGAACTGCTCCGTGGATTCCGCTTCCCCATTACGGGAGGAACACGTATCATCTTGAATAATTCCTATTCTGAATATATACCTAGCTTGTGAATTATGGTCTGTCAGAATGCCTACAATACTCCTGCAAGTCTTCCAGCTTTTCGAAAAGATAAACTTTGCGGTACGCATGTCCAGTTCTGGCACAAAAAGTTTCGTGTGTCTCGCAGCATTTAGGCTCTTTCACCTTTCATTGTGGGAAGTTTGTTCCTAGTTTTTGAAGACAGACTTAGCCAATGCTACTGGTATTCCAATTGCTGGTTTCGCTCCAGGCATGGGCGAAATTGACCCCTCTTCCGCTAAAACATCCGAGATTTCATTTCTCTCCAGGCCACAACGACCAGGAACCCAGAGCAGTTCCACCGTATTGAATCCGTGATACGCCTGCCCTTCAACCGCTCGTCAATCACCCAGTTTGGCACCCTTAGGATCGCTTAAGCTTCGCTTGAAAAGTGGTTTCATATTGTCCAAATGAAAAGCCCACTTCTCCTTTTTATTCGAGAAATAGACTCCCGCTCCAGAACTCTATTCTGTTTTTGAGCTGATTTAGAAGACTTCCGTATATCCCGCCACGCATTCCTCTGAGATTTTCCAGTTCTCAATATGCTTCAGGGTAACTTCATATCTTTTACCAAACAGATATATGGGGCACCGGAGAATCGAAAGGCATTGTAAGAACTGGATTCAGTCCTCCCAGTAACTCTTCCAATGCTCTGTGCCTTTTGTC
Source organism: Hermetia illucens (assembly GCF_905115235.1). Classification (NCBI taxonomy): domain Eukaryota; kingdom Metazoa; phylum Arthropoda; class Insecta; order Diptera; family Stratiomyidae; genus Hermetia; species Hermetia illucens. The sequence goes on along the minus strand of NC_051851.1, from coordinate 122,552,168 downwards.
AAGAGGAAGGCACGTAGCCCAGAGCAAGACATCCTCGAAAAATATTTCTCAGAAGTTGCTCTAAGTGCTCCATTGGATAGATGCCATTCATTCCAGTTGCTTTCACCTTTTCATGGGTAACAACCGCTTTCGCAGTGTTCCAGTTCCCTCGCAACACTTGCAAGAACCGTCAATTCCCCGTCTACCACTTCCCTCACCCATTCTCCCGGGTGGTGTACTTCCAGGACGATCTACATTTATTCCAGTCTGGGGCTCGTGAAAGTACCGTCGGGTTCTCTAAGAGAGTCAAACTTGGCCGACTCATCCTTTTCAAGGATTCTGTACAGCCTTGAAGTTTTTCTCTCACCTTCCAGTTCCTCAAAGTACGGTCTAAAAGAGTCTCGTTTCGAACACTCAATTAGCCCTTTATATTCACACTGTGAGTTCCGGAAATTTAACCAGTGTTCGTTCTTATTACTTTTGTAAACACGATTCGTAAGTCGGTTGGTTGATTTCCCGAGTTTTTGCAGTTCCCGGTTCCACCAAGGAACGGTTTTGCCGCTTTGGCTTCGGGAAATAGGACAAGCCTCTTCATAGCACTCTAAAAGTGTGCAATTCAGAGTTTCCAATTCATCTTCCAGCACCAAAGGAGTCCTTAGTCGCCTAGGGAACTGTACTTTTTTGCAAAGAATTTCTTGAACTTTGTCCAATCCGTCTTCCTAGGGTTCCGGCTTTGTACTGCAGACTGTTCGCCTGCAATAGTCAGATTGAATTCTAGCTATCGGTGATCTGACAGTAAGACCTCGTCTAGCTCCCGCCAGTGTTTAATATACACTTTTGAAGTACAGATTGTTGGTCAATTATTTCACGTCTTCTGGGTTCCACGAACGTAGGGGCGCACCCTACGTTTGCAGTCATTAGACCAGTTGAAGTGATGAAATCAAATGGCCTCTCTCCTCTTGGATAGCATTTGCTAATGCCCAACAAATATATTGAGCATTTGCATCGCAACCTATTAAAAGTTCGAGACCACTTGATTCTGCATACGCTACCAGATCCCTAAACTCTTTCTTCGGTGGAGGATAGAAAGAATCATAGGGTAAATAAGCGAAGGCAGCTTTGATGCTTTTCCTCTCGCCATTTATCTGATATTGTACGATGACCGTAACTAAGTCCAGGGAACAGAACTGTCCCAACACGGTTGCCTCTAATCATCTTGACATCAGGACACAAGTTCTTGTTCTTATGGATCTTTCATCGTGGAAAATCCTAGCCCCCTTTACAGATCCAATGCCACAGGTTTTGTTAAATCAAACCCACGCCTCTTGCACCAGAAGAATGTAGGGGCAGTCCTGCAGCTTTGTCAGCTTCGTTGCCAACAGATAAGAGGAGGCTTTGGCATGCTGCAGGTTGATTTGACAAATCGACATAAACCCGTACTTGGAGGGACCGCAGTTCTCATGTTCTCATCCATGAAAAATCTCATCTCATCCCGCAGAACATTCGTCTGTTTTCCACCTTGACTGGTGCAAGGTGCGGTTTGTCTATACAAACTCACTCGAACTGGCTTCAAGTCAGTTCCATTCACGTCTCTGACTTCCCTTTTCTCCGCCTGTTCTTTGGAAGGTCCAGGGGAAGTTATTACCAGGTAGGATTCACTCTGTAATCCCTTCATCAGTGCGAACCCCCATACAGGGGTTCCACCATTCTATGCACTATCCTCCGCACGCAGCTCCATTGTAGGAGAGAGCACCGAAGATGTTGCAATTAGCTCGATATTGAGTGTGTCGAAGGCCATCATTGTCCTTCGCTCTCAAAATGGAGATGATGCCCTACAGTTTCCTGAGATGACTGAATTTCAGTCTATCTAGGAAAAAGTGGAGCACCATATGATGACTTCCCCTGAGCACATTCAGACTCTTTTGGCCCAGTTCGAATACCAAGTTGAAACCCTCCCCGTTTGTAGATTTGTCCTTCGTGGCAGCCATGAACTTTACCCTTCAGTGCCCAAAGTCCATACGCAGGTTCTATTCACCCATCCTATGGATGATGTCCTCTGCCTTCCTTTGAGGGCCCGGTAACATGCGTAGCTCAGTGTTCACACTAGTGAACTTGGGCCGACCGCAAGAACTCAAAGCCGAGATTGCCTGCTGGAGCCACTTTAAGGCAGCCTCGTCAGTGCACTCCAAATGGAGAAGCCCATCACGAAAACCTTGATTGTTAAATCGTGGCTTCATTCCAGGCTCCAGCATTTCTTCCACAGGCATTCCCGGAGGATGGTAAATTGTTCCTCAGACATTTTGCCATCCTTGGAGGAAACTCCCACTGTTGGAAGGGACCAGCTTCATTGAGATCTCCCTTGCTGATTTGATCACCCCCCGCACACCAATACTAATCCCCGCAAGACGCGTAGAAGTAAACCCTGGTGCGGAGAACAATAAAGCGTCGACCACAATTGATTTGTTGGTCTTACACTTCTTGCGCGCATTACCGCTGACAGAACAATCTGGTTCGTCCAGTGTGGATCTCACCGGGGTTACCAGTTTATCCCCACCTCCCGCCGGAGATTTCGCTTATTTGCGTCCGATTTCTCTGGAGGTTACCGCACGTAGTGGTACAGCCACATCCATGTCCTCATTCGCAAGGCTTAGGGCCCTTCCAGGTTCACGGTATCCGGGCTGATTGGATACATTTCGACATATTGGCGTTAAACCAGTAGCGTCCATGTCGCCAGCTCCCCTTTCTTCCGCTCTTCCCGGTAAGGGTTAAAGTGATGCTTCTGACAGGCAGGATTTAACCTGTAGTCCCCCCTCCTTATTGGCCGAGGTTGCCTTCTGCCGAACCTTCCTCTTCCGTTTGCGGGTAGATATGGGCTGTAATACCGCAGACGGATGGTCTACACAGACCATAAGCCGCTCAAGATAATTTTCAACTTACAGGATCCTACCAGGAGGTTGATACTATTCCATCATAAGCGGTCAGAATATAATTATTCGATAGAATATGTAGTGGAGCAAGTCGAAATGTTAGTCTAAGCGGATAAAATGTATTTAAACGGCGTAACGAATATTCGGTTGATCTGATCCTTTCCGGTTTCTGAGTATTTCGTGTAAACTTAGATAGTTAGTAAGTCATCAACTTACTTCGCTTGCCCCTTGCAAGGAAGTATCTTGATGTACGCATTAGGCGACGGTGCAATCCCTGAGGTATATCCCATATTTATTTTAACTGTAATTAATTAGTAATTACGCATAGCTATGAATAAAGATGACTTTTTATTTTGGAAAACATTGTGAGAGGCGATGAATACTCGATTTTTATCCAGAGTAAACGCTTACTTCAAATAGGAAAGCGAAGTGAAAGCGATCACTCTTGGGCAAATTGGGCATTGCAATCGTCAGCAAATACATGCTGACTTAACAAGCTGTAGTTTCTTACCAAATCCCACCCTCTCCTCCATGTTACTAATTCCAATACAAAGCAGCAAACAAGGGAGAGTGAACGGATGGTTCTATGCACGGTAAAAGAGAGAGGGAGAGACTAATCGAAAACCGAAATTAGGTGACGCCTTCGATGGACCAAGCAGAATGAAGACCAAGATTTCTGAAGGTCAAGGACGGTCATCCGACTGTAGCGCAATAGAAAAACAAGGAGGGACACCGGAAGCTGGGCACTTCGGGTAAAAATGTTTTATGTTCATCTTATGTGAAAAACTCTCTACGCAAGATTATGCATTCGTGCATCACTAAGAATACAAAATATTCCGTTATATTTTGCCAAACTCCAAGATACCTATAAGTACATACATATTAATGACATATATATTGTGTTTATCCTAAATGAACAAACATTGTCTATTACCTCATGATGATGCACACAATGTATATGTGCGCTTCTAAATTGATCTGACGCACCTTCACGCATTTCTACTTCACTCCGTGCATAAAAGTATACATATATATGTTATATACGTAAATTAATAACCACTGCTGTATGTGTACCCGCTATGTCTATTATATTGGTTACTACCCGCAAGCTTTATTAGCACATACATAAACATACACATGTCTATCTCAAGTAATGGACATTAATATGCAAATAACTAAAAAAAGCCAAAAACCAAAACCAAAACGTCTCCATGAACCCCACCGTTCATATAATTTCATTTTACATGATGACGTCATACACTTCTTAGGGTGCCATAAATTTACCTTCTATAACTTTGGTAATAATAGTTGGATTGCCTTCAAACTTTTCTGAATTATGTCCAAAATTTTGTATCTCTGAGATGAGAGGGGCGTTTTCCGGTAAATTTCTAAAACGTAGTAATATACTATTATAAACTTTATTTGCCATATATTCGAACGGAATGTATTGGGTTGGGGAAAAAGAAATGTCGTGTTTTGTCAATAGATGGTGACACTTATACATATCTTGTGTTGTACTTATCGCAACGGTTCATACTATACAGCGATTTGAAGCCGACAATCTGCGCCACAAGTGTTGTGATCGTACGTTTCAGTCTCAAGTTATAGCGCGTCAAAAATGGAGTTTACCAAGCAAGAAATTCGTCATATTTTACGTTTTTACTACCTAAGAGGTAAAAATGCAACGAAGGCGGCCGAAAAAAATTGTAAAGTTTATGGGCCCGATACTGTAACGATTTGCACAGCACAGCGTTGGTTCGATTGATTTCGTTCTGGTGTAGTGGATACACCCCGTACTGGTAGGCCAATCGTCGTAGAAACCGATAAAATCGTTGAAATCATCCAAGTAGACCGGCATGTGAGCATTCGCTCGATTGGCCAGGAACTGGGTAAGGACCATAAAACCGTTTGGGACCATTTACAGTAGATTGAAAAAATCCAATTCGACCCATTTTTGAAGCGGATGGTGACTGGTGATGAAAAGTGGATCATGTACGACAACCTCAAGCGAAAGAGATTGTGGTCGAAGCGCGGCGAGCCAGCCCAAACCATCACGAAGCCCGGATTGACGGCCAGGAAGGTTTTGCTGTGTGTTTGGTGGCATTGCAAGGGAATCATCCACTATTAGCTGCTCAACTATGGCCAGACCCTCAATTCGATCCTCTACTATGAGCAACTTGACCGTTTGAAGCTGGCGATTGACCAGAAGCGGCCAGAATTGGTCAATAGGAATGGTGTTGTGGTCCACCGTTACAACGCTCGGCCTCACACATTTTTGATGACCCGCCAAAAGCTACTGGAGCTCCTATGGGACGTCATATCGCACCCACCGTGTAGTTCGGACCTGGCACCAAGTGATTACTATCTCTACCGGTCTATGCAAAACGCTCTTGGTGCTACTAAGTTGGCCTCTAAAGCGGCTTGCGAAAACTGGCTGTCTGAGTTTGCAAACAAAACGGCGCATATTTGACTTAAGTAGGATAATTCTAAGTATGTTAAATAAAGCGTCAAATTTCGATCACAAATACGACATTTCTTTTTCCCTTACCCAATATTTTGAGACCTAGATTTCATATAGTTGCATCACTGCGATTTTTTTTTCAGATTTTACGATTGGGCAGGTTCTGAGAAAGAAATCTGTTTCACTTTTTGTGGTACACATGTTGAGCCCTATCTCCCGTATGTTTCACCCAATATTAGAAATAAGATCAGTTTGAAAAGTACTAATCTGTGAAAAAAACGTACACCCCCCTTTTGCATGTATGGGGAGCCCCTCTTCACACAAAATGACGCTAATCGCCCCATGTAAAGGAACACACAGACCATATATTCTCACCAAATTTTGCGACAATCGGTTCAGAAGTTTCTGGGAGAATTGGATGTGACAGACAGATGGACAAACACAATACCTTAAGAAGGGAAGAGTGTAAATATCCATTATTGTGTAGGCAGTACAAATTATTGCTTGTGGATCATAAGCCTGTTGAGGAAATTATGAGTCCCGGACAAAGGTACTTAACTTATCAACTCGTTAAAACATTGGATAATTGTATTTGGGGGCAACACTAATGGAAACAAATGGGCAATAGGGGCGATATTTTCCATTATTGTGGTGGCCTCATTTCTATGAAAGCAATGCCATTACGTGATGAAAATTAGAAATTCAATGAAAGAAGTATCTAATCTGGTTCGGTTCGGTTCGGCTTTATTCATGATCTTAACCTTCTATACAATAGCAGAACTTATGGCTGTAGATACCAGACTCATCTTTACTCTACAAAATTAAAATTTGCATCGCTTATAAATAAATTCGTTCTATGGTATGAATTACCCAAGGAAAAGTGCAAAAAACCTTGTTCAAAATTACTAAATCTACTTAACCTACTTAACTTAACTTGAACTACCTTAACCTAGAATTTATGACGAGCATAGGATATTTATTAGAGGGTTGCCAACAGTTCTGCAGTTGTTCATAAATCTGACGGAGTTCGATAAGCATAAATCTTCAACATATTTGACTTTTGCCTCATTGTGCAGTTTTTCAGTTGAAAAGTCAAACGATTTGTTTAAAATTACTTTGAGGATTTTATTTTGCGCACGCTGAACTTTAAGTTTATGTGTTCTTGCACATTGAGACCAAACCGGAGCACAGTATGAAATAATTGGTTGGATAACCATTCTAAACATAATCAATTTATTGTCTACCGATAATTTAGAATTTCTGTGTAGCAGCGAGTAAAGCGAGCAAAATGATTTAGATATCTTCGAAAAAATTGAATCAGTATGATCTTTAAATGTAAGTTTTTTATTCAAAACGACTCCTAAATATGTTAAGCTATTACACCACTTAATACTCTCCCCAAGAAAATTTATGTCTCTGCTTGGCAGCTTAGCTTTGCATCTCTTTTTCGTAAAGAACACAGCTTGTGTTTTAGAAGGGTTCACTTTAATCTTCCACCTAAAATAAAACTGATACAGAGAATCCAGCTGGTTCTCAAGGGATGACATAATTGTTGAAGGATCGTTAGAGGAAGAAATAATGCCAACATCATCGGCTAGTTTACACCCTGGGGCAGATGGAATGTCCGAGGTGTAGATATTAAACAGTATAGGGCTTAGTGGAGAACCTTGAGGAACCCCCGCTGGAATCGATCGATCTGAGGATTCTTTGCTACCAACTTTTACTGTAAACCTTCTTCCAGTTAAAAATGATAGTAAAAGCTTGACCAGATATATTGGAAACCTGAACAGTAATAGCTTGTATACCAACCCATAGTGCCAAACAGAGTCGAACGCTTTGTGAATATCTAAAGTAAGAAATCCTAAGGACTCTTTATCTTTGAAAATTTTTTGGATTTCGCTAGTCACCCGAAACACTTGATGTGAAGTTGAATGTTTAGGTCTGAAGCCAAACTGAAAATCAGGTAATAAATTCGTTTGATTTAGAATCTTATTAACACGAGCTAGAATAACTCTCTCAAAAATTTTGCTGAGACTAGAAATTAAACTAAAAGGCCTGTAACTGTCAGCCAGTTTTGGGTCTTTACCTGGTTTAACGATGGGTACTACCGTAGCCTCCTTCCAAACTTTTGGAAAATAAGAGAGCTTTAAGCAGCTGTTCACGATGAAATTATAGTATACAATCGCCTTTCTAGGAAAGTTCTTAACCATTGAGTTCGTTACCCGATCTGGACCTGGAGCCTTTTTTACCTTTAAGTGCTTTATGATTGCCTTGATTTCTCTAGGGGAACAAAGTTCACGAGCATCGAAATCACAGAGAGAAGTACGCAGTTTTTCCACCCTCTCCTGAACGGTTTTGTTGAACAAAACCGATCCTAAGTGGTCTGACGCAAAATGGGCTTTTTGGAACTGATTTGCTAGAAGTTCCGCTTTAGACTCATCATCGTAAATAATATCACCGGCGTTCCGCATTGGCGGAATAATTTTCTTCTTCTTTAATAATTTATTTAATTTCCATATTTTTGTGCTTCTGCTTCGAGTTTTCTGCCATTGACGCCGTAGGTAGTTTCTTGAAGAAATTAGGAATTTGGTTCCCTCATCAATGACTTGGTTTGGAAATAAATCGGCTTGCTCAGGATAGGATGCGAATTTTATGGCACTAATAATATGGCAATAAAAGGTACTAATTAGGGAGTCAATTTGGTCGGTAGAGCTGATCTTTGCTAAATTTAAATTTTTAAGCTGTATAATATCATTCAAGTATTTCTTAAATTTCAACCAGTTTGTTCTAATTCTATCCACTGATTCGTCTGAATTTGATAGTGAAGTCTCAGAAGTTAGTTGGAAAGCTACTGGTAAATGAGGCGAAGATAGTTTGTCCCCTGTTACAGGTTGGTCGATGCTGATTCGGCCGTTTGAAATTACAAGATCTAATGTAAAGTCGTATCCCCTAGGGTTCAAAAAGGTGGGTCTTGTGGGAGTGTGAATAAAAAGATTTCTTTCACAAACAAGATCAAAAAGTATTTTGCCAGCCTTATTCGCTTTTACACAGTTCCAATGACGGTGTCGTGCATTTAAATCACCACAAAGGAGTAATCTATCATTTTTACTAATCAGTAATTTAAGGTCGTTTTCAAACGCTTTTAGTTTCTGCACATTAAGCTTCGTGCCTGGAAAGTAAGCAACGACAATATTCAAATCCAACTCCTCTAGTCTTAAAGCAATAGTCTCAAGAATTTCAGTTTTGAACGCGGGTAGTATTTTATGCTTGATGTTATTTCTTAAACTTATGGCGTTCCTGACTGCATGACTAAACGATATTCGTGAGGGTTCAAAGTTCGACTTCGAAGCACTCTGCTGCAAATTCGAATTACCATGTAACTTTAAAGGAGGAAAGCTTTCATTGTTGAAATGATTGACGGCTGCGGTTTTGGTCGGCTGACGGTAACTTGAATGATTTCGTCTTGATGCGGCTCCCCTGACAGCATTTAAATACTCTTGACGCTTTGGGCAAGTAGGATCACTTGCTAAATGCTGAAGATTACAGTTAGCACACTTTAGAAATGATCTAATTAGATCAGGTTGGAGTTTTGCATACTGGCAATCAGTTGTTTTGTGCGAAATGCTGCAAATTTGGCATTTAGTAGGCAGATTACAGTTAGAGCTACCGTGCCCGTACAGCTGGCAGTTGTGACATTGAGTGGGGCCTCTTCGTGCATTACTATAATAACTCCAAGTGATAATTGTACGCTGAATTGATTTTATTCGACGGAGATCCGCTAGCTTGATCGTACCTTTTTCAAAATATAAAATGTAAAACGTTTGCTCGGTGTAGCGGGATTTCGTTGGTTCGAACTTTTTTACATCTAGACAGGTAATGCCATGTTCGGTTTTAAGCAGCTCAGCCAGTTTGTTATTATCCATGCTGTGCAGGCCCGATAATAAAATTTTGATCGGCGTTTTATCTGGTCAACAATAAGTAAAGAATTCAGTCTTATTTACTTTGAAGTGGTTAATAACTCGGTCAAAGTCTTCGATAGTGTCAGTGAAAAGTTTCCGTCCGATGCCGGAATACTTGACATAGTATACAGTAACATTGAGTTTTTCCATCGCCTCGTCAATTTCAGCTTTCTGTAGTTTCGGAAAGACAATAGGTGGAATTTTTACCTTCTTTTGAGTGGCGGTGACCACGTTAACTGTATCGCTATCCACTGCCATTTTATTTTCATCTACTTGTAAAATGCTAAACCGGTTGGATGCGCCCGCCATTTCAGATGGTAATGGTGGTGGTCTTCGCAGAACTCTCAGTTTACTTCGAAGATTATCATCCGGGAATTCATTCCCCCTTGTTCGCTTTCTGCCACTTTCAGACAACTTTACTATTTGAGCACAAAACTAATTAGGTATATTAGCAAAACCAATACTAGTTATAAAATTTATAAAGTTAAAAAATTCGTCTAAAACCTTGAAAACTTTAAACACTTCAGAGTACGTCTGTACTGCTTGCACAGTCACAGAGAATCAAGTATCTAATCTGACAGGGATTCAATTGTTTACTACATTTTGCATAATATTCATTATAATGTAGTAAATAATATTTGATTATTCAAAAATCTAAGGAATAAATTTCGCACCAAGTATTGTGTGGTGAATTCGTTCACGGCATTTTGTTGCTAAAATGATCATGGAAAGCAAATTCGAATACTGCTCCCAAGGGAACCTCTCCACAGCCAGCAGAAAGTCCAATTCCTAGACTTTGTTGAAGTTATAACGCACAACAGCTTGGTCCTTTTGACTTCTCTTCCTTAAGTAATTTTAATCATAGTTTAAGGTTTTTGTTTTCTCTTCCAAAGTGGTGAGTTCAGGACAAAGGCTTCTTTCAAGCGTTAGCTTCTGGAGCTGGCAGCAAAGTATGAATGGCCATAGAGAATACACAGATTATGTACCAGAACACGGCTGGAGCAGATAGAGAATATATGTGTATCCAGTAGTACAGGTGGCAAATGCAGATAATTGCTTGGTGGTGCGAATTAAGTATAGTGTTAAGGAAGAAAATGCTAGAAAGGCGCGGATGGACGATGATGAACCATAGGGAAGTTAGCTATCCTGCGCGGTCTGGTTGCTAAAAAAGACGGGCAAACATAGAAATTGATACGACTTTAAAAGATAATCAATCGAAAATCTACTGCCATCCTTCCAGAATAAACCAGGAATATATTCAAATATTATCTTTATGAAACTGAGAATTTAAATACAGTTAGGGAATGGTAGCATCATGTCAAAGCCCCTATGTATTGGCCTGAAAGGATAAACTCAACTATTTATTTATTTTATAAATTAAAGCGTCAATTCCAGTGATTGTTTTTCCTAATCTTTCCTATTTATCAAACGTCGATCGTTCTTGCAATAGTTACTGTCACACTTTATGTTCAGTACGTGTTATTTTTAAATTGGTTCCAATTTTTAGGCTGGATATGCATACACCACCTACGTGATTTTCGCAACATGTCGAATATTTAATATGACGGGAAATGTGAAGATTCAGTGTCGTATCTTCATCGATAACTTCCACTGAATACCAAAAGAAAGTTTTTATCTTTAATGACGTAAACATATTAGATACAGATTAGGAACTAATCTTTTGTTCATGAGGACTATGTAAAAAGGTGAAAATTTAATTTTACCGGGATAATCCAAGCCACACTTTACCTTCGTACAGTTGATAGACTCGTGATTTTGAATATCATTAAGATATTATTTGTGATAGAACTATAGATTTTTGGATTGAAATTAAATGAAACTGCGGTGAAGGTTCCTTTTTAAATGTGTGGTAAATTATCTTACATCAGAACAGAAGATACTTATGTATATCAATTAGATTCAGATAATCGTTTTAGTTGGGAGTTCTGGCAGAAGTCAAATGTTTTCCTAAGTATCGTAATGATAAAACAGCACCTTTAACTTTTGCTAACGTTTACCTCACTTGAGGGACCATTAAATACATTTTCAAGTCTCAAGTTCAAGTTTTGTTTGCAAAACGAAACCTTATTAAAATCGGTTCAATGTCTGTCTGTCACATGCACTTTTCTCAGAAACGGCTAGACCGATTGACACGAAATTTGGTGAGAAGGGGGGAACTGTGAAAGGCCAGACATGCAGTGAGTGGTATCATTCTACGTTGAGATTTAGGGGGGGGGGGGGTCCCATACATGTAAAAGGGGGGTGTTCAATTTTTTTTCACTGAATATAGTCATGTGGGGTATCAAATGAAACGTCTCAATTAGTACTTTTAGGCGGGGAGTGGGAGGGGTGGATGTGTGTGATGATTTCTTTAACGCGCCCATTATCAGAAACTACCTAACCCCTAAATTGATCCCAGAGAGAATTTTAAATATAATATGAAGCATATTATCCCCAAGTTTGATTAAAATCATACTATTGGTAACAAAGTTACAATATCTCAAAATTGACTTTACCCTGTAAAGTTACTGCAACTAAATGTCAATATCACATTAAAGTGGATAGTCAAACATGCTAAATGCGTATACATAAGGGCTACGTACAAATGGGGTAGTTCTACACTCAAATATGCTCACAGAAAAAGCAAACAAAACCTTTCATACCTGAAGCGCCCAACTTACGGATTCCCGACTTGTTTAAATTTCGCATTGCGTTGGTAGTTTGTATTGTCTTCTGAAATAGAAGTACAACAACAACATTTTCGGTAGATTATTATAATGCAATGAATTGAAAGTTTGTAATAGTAAAGATAATTTCCAAACTACTATTTATTCTGTATGTCTATCGAATTAATAGACCTTTGAATAATCGCATTATTTCCATTATTTAGGGATTAGTTTTTAGGAGTTTAGTGAATGAGAAATTGGTTTATTTGGATGATGTTATGAATGACTTCCTCTATCAATGCCTCTTATGCCTAAACAGCCCACAGTCTATTCGACCGCCTCTTTAATTGAAACACCACGTATCTGCAAGCTGGACAGTGCCATTAGGTAAACCCTGGCCGCGAAAAGTCTTGGACATTAAATTTATATTGCGAATAGACCTGTTATTACTTAGACGGCCTACGGACATCGGCTGGACGCTTCACCCCAGTTACTTACCACACTTACACTGCTTGCCTCAACTCCCTTCAAGCCAGCTGACTGGTCAAGTCGTTTTTCAATCGACTACATGCTCCGCGACTTGTGGACTATTGAGGCGTGACTGCTTTATTCTAGATTATATTGGCAAACGATAATTGACACTTTGACGCATCTCTTTGATCTCTACTCTGGAAGCAGCATGTACGTTCGTTCATGACGAACATCTATGTTGGTTTCTTGGAATGCGTGGGGAGTATCAGCAATTTGTGCGAAATTACGCTTCGCTAAGTACCCGATTGACATCATCAGTTTTACTGGCTGGAAGAAAATGTTTAGCTTTCTATTCTCTAAAAACGAATCCCTTTTCGACTCCGGTTGTGGACGATCCCATCTTTCCGAAACTTTTTCACATTCATTAAGGGGGTCATCCCGTGTGTCTGATCCGAGGAATCGAATTTTTTTTGGCATCAATTGTATCTAGATATAGTGTAGAATATAAGAGCAAAATGATTTTTTGATATTCGGAGTCGTTCGGAAATTATAGTGTTAAACACGTAATAAGTCACATGCCAGATTTATGTCGATCGCCGTAATAAAACGCGTATTTATTGTCCCGAACGATGTTCTACTGACTTCACTAAAAGGACAAGAATTGAAGTCAAGGCTGAATATATGTTTTTTGAAGAAACCTAAGGTTTATGGACTAGGTATAGCAGATTAATGGTTAAAATTAATGGCTAAAAATTACATTCTACTTTTTAAATGCGTTTTTCTCGAAACTGCATATTGAAAATCGGCTGCCACCACTTTCACGACTTATTCAGAACATATTTCTGCGATCCGCAAACTAGGATAATTGCGATTCATTCAGTAGTTTTTTTTATTCATTAAAGAAGCCTTAAAAAACACCGAAATTCAAAAAAAAGTTTAAAACGCCGCCGAAAATTTAGCTTTTAATATTTTATAATAATTCTAGTTTGCGAACTGTAGTTAAGTCAGCACGTTAAAATGCCATTTACTTTTTTTCTTTAAGTTGATCGCAGTGACCTCTAGCGTGGCAGCAGAAAACACCTTTTTGGAGATGTGTGTATAAATTTCCCTATATTTAAATAATGAGCTATACTATCAAGCGGGAAAAATTACTGCGCATGCTCAAGATATTAATAAATATAGGGTGAAAAATTCGTATTCATATCTTTATCCAGTTCTTCACAATATTTTTTTTAAAAAAGCTAAAAAAAACGGCCTCCACACGGGATGACCCCCTTAAGATGCAGGTCAGCATGGCAAGGAGTAGCTCTGATGCAAAAGGCAAAAAGGCAGATGATTTTTTCATAGAGTTCATGTCGAAAAAACTGTCATAGTTAACGGCGGTGTACACATTTCGAGCGGATTTTAACGCACAACGTTTGAAGTGGCGGTTGACTGCCTTCCACTCTAATGAATTAGTCAAGCCCTCAGAGTAGGTTGGCCAGATGCATATTGAAGCTTTAGGTATTATCATTCATAATATCTTATCCATAGGCATCGATGCAGGATTTCCTATCTCACAAGTATTCGCCAGCATAGATAGATACTTTGGAAGGAAACGAGACCACCCTAGATGTGGATTTTCGCGACATACCCAACTGATCATAATTATTATGGAGAATTCAACTCCCTCATTCCCAGGTATACGATGGTTGGTAAGTAAGCGAGCTTTAGGAGTTGAGCTGGATCTTTGGATTTGGTTGCAGTTGACGACACATCTGGGGAATGTAATAAATATGTGAATAAAAGAAGGCCAGAATCAACAACCGGGTTGACCAAGTTCAACCACGAGAGAGAATCATCACAAGAACTTGAAAAAATCGGAAATCAGAAGTTCGGCGCTTCTGATATAAAAGGTTTTGTTAATTTTTTTGTGTACGAATATTTGGGTACACCATAGTTTCATCTATGAATAGTTCGTAGTGTATAGACGTTTAATATATCCGATCAATTCGGTGTGGTACTTACATTTTCGCTCTCATCACACTTTCCAGTATGCTGCTTTATATTGAAACCTATATTAGTGTCAAACTCTACGGATTTAAGATGAAGTTAGGAGTGATTGGCAGTAAATTTTCAAAACTGACTTTATATGAACAGGTATTGTAACGGAGAGTATTTTGAGGGCCTAGTACCGTCTGCGTGGACCTCTTTAATTTTCTTCAGATTTTTGTATTGGGTGATTCCTGAGAATGGATCCTTGCAGTATTTGACTTCTTTCAAGCGCCGTTACTTCTCCCCCTTGCAACTAATGTCAAAACTAAAATCCTTTTAGAGTACTAATTGAGGTATTTCATTTGATACCCCACATGACTATATTCGGTGGAAAAAAAAAATTGCACCTCTCTTTTCGGTCTGTCGGGACTCCTCCTTAACTTCATCGTGAAACAATATAATTCTCCGCATGTGTCCAACCTTGCTAATGAATTTCATGTCAATAGGTTTAACTGTTTCTGAGAAAAGTGCGTGTAACAGAGAGACATACAGAAGGACGGATAGACAGACAGACAGTAAACCGATTTTAAAAGGGTTGTCGAGGCAGGTCTGCCGGCATCTAAATGGGGCTCTATTGGAGTATGCTGCTCACACGCGCTTGCACGCCTCTAGATTTCCAGGCTTGGGATTGAGGGGAGTTCTTTTAAATATTACACCTCGGATCCCCTCACGTCATTGATAAAAACTTCACATGTCATTAGTCAGCTATATCGGGACCGCACCAAAACCTGGTATATTAAATGGATGAATATTCTAAAAAGTTCTGAGAACATATACGATGCTGAAATTAGAAAAATAGAAAGAAATGCCAGCGTGACTGAGCGCATGAAAGTGAAAAAATTTACGGTCCACGTGCCGCGATCGAAGTGAGATGAACCAAGACGTCATCCGATCTTTCTCTAGTTGTCGGCGACTTTTGAAGTTCCTAAAACTATTTATTTAAAATAGAAAATGAAGTGAAATTTCCCCAAGAAGGCTACTTACAGGAGGAACAAATCGGGCTTCTAGGTGACAAGGAATATCGTTGCATATATGCGGGTAAGGTACTGACGCATGTGCCAATAATGCCTAGATGGTTTTCTTGTGTATGTTTTCCCCATCCCACGCATTAGATACACGACACCAACAGCACGAAAAAGATCCGCGAAATTTTTTACGTGCAAGTGATTGAAGAAGGCCAAACATCTGCAATGCTTTTTTTTCAACATACAAATTTAAGTATGATAATGCGAAAGAAAAAGAGCTCCTATATGTAGTCCCGTTGCGTTTCTATTTTCTTTCGCTGTACTCGGCCCGCCACCCCTCGGGAACCTGAATCAGAGTTGAAAATTGCGACTGACGCGCTCAACAACAAAAACTTTAAACGTGAACATTGCAGCCGTCCCTCGCAGCTTCACAGACTTCGCAGAAATTTTTCAAATATGCTCATCGATCCGAGAGGCAAATAATGTATTTATTATTTGCCTCGCGCACGCTATCATAGGCATGTACGTATATATCATAGCATTGAGAAGACGAAGACATAGAAAATAAAGTTAACTTTGTCTCCGAATATTCGGTTATTGAGTACAAATGTGGTAACAAAATTAGTTAATTTTTAAAATTATGAAGTAAAGATGGGATACAGAGAATTAGAAATGGGATAACGAAAATGATAAAAACGGATATCATCGAAAACATTGTTGAAGGACTTCGGCAATTTAGGCAATACAAATTGCAGAGTATGACAAGTCTGGCGACGCCTCTATAGGCCAGTGTCCATAGATATTAATCGTATAGACTTTCCGGGATGGATCATACTTGCCAATACATATTAAGTGAGCCGCTTATCACAGCCTATTTAGACGGAATTAATCCACAACCAGACTGTAATAGTATCGCTCATAGATTTCGTCGTTATGTAAGATCAGTGCACTGATTTCATAGTCAAATTACCAACGGTTTCAAAGTTGTAGTCTCTTATCTTGATTGCTCTTATTTGGCGAGTGTCATTTAAGGCTGTTGGTTGGTTCTGTCTCTTGGTGCTGGCGTATATTTCATCATACTTTCGTTAATATGCAGCCCAAAATCTCGCGCCGTCTGCTTGATCTGGGTGAAGGTAGATTGTACGTCTCTGATTGTTCTTGCCATAATGTCGATATTGTCAGCATAGGCCAGTAGTTGGGTGGGCTTGAAGAGGGTGGGGCCTCTCGCAGTTACATCAGTATTTCAAATCACCCTTTTTTGACCCGGATAACGAATGGCCGCGTTCAGTTTTACCCTGGCTACGCTATCATAGCCTTAAAGTCGATGAAAATGTGGTGCAACTGAGGGCCACATGCCAAAAGTTTTTTCATCGCTTGCCGCAAAGAGAAAATCTGATTTCTCGCTGATTTGCTTAAAGTGAAACCTCTTTCATATACGCCAATGATGTGTTAGGTGTATGGGGCTATTCGGCCTAGCAAGATAGCGAAGAATATCATATAGATGGTACTAAGCGACATGATACCTCTATAATTGCTGCACTGCGTGATATCTTCCTTTTTACGTATGGGGAAGATTATGCCCCGTTGCTAGTCGTCAGGTATTGTTGGCGCTGCCTCCCACCTTGAGTATTAGTTGTAATTCAATATTCTGTCTGCGAAACTTCGTCGCTGAGTTACATTTATCGTTAAACCAGTCGGTCCGACTTTTCTTTCAGCTGGGGCCAAGTGTGTTTGTGGCTGTATCATTGATAACGTTCTTCAGTCAGTTGTCAAAATCGTTTGTCGATGCTTCATCTCTAAGACATCTGTTTGCTGTGGTTATTGTGACTTCCATATCTCGCTTATAAGAGCTGTGGATGGCTTTATTCGGGATGGTTTTAGTACACTCTCACCTGATTGTTATAGGGGATTTTAGGTGGTATTAAAATTCGAGTTCAGAGTAGTTCCAAGTATATATTGGCCCCCTATATGCTCGGACATTCATCAAGGCTGAGAGGTGGCGGCGATTGATTAGCACGTGGTCAATTTGGTTGAAAGTGATTTACTTTGAAGAGCCACACGTTTGCTTGTGTACCTTTTTAGGTAGTCCTTGTTTGGCTCCCGGAATTCGTGCGTAATGCTCATGTTGACAAACCTCGCTAGTCAGCTTCCTGAGGTTGGACAGACCTTCACCACGGTAGTGATGTCTGAAAATCCTTTCAACCGTCACAATTCTCTGAGTTGGGGAAATGTAATGGTATGCCTGGTATTCGGGGTACAGCATAGCCATATTCTCTGCGATAATGGAGATCATATTGTGTTATCGTCGTGGGCCAGGTAAACTGAGGGGATATATACTTTCTCCGCTCCCACCTATTCCAGTTTGGCCACGGTTAGGTTGCCAAAACTGAAGCTCGGACACAGAGAGGAATACATGTTTTTCCTTTGGCCAGAATACATTATCTATGTCTATTGCGAAAAGTGTCCGTTATGCTGTGAAACGAATTGTAATATTTACTATCGAGTTGTTTTATGGTTCGGCCTTCTCCGATCTAGGACTGCTGCCTTAATAAGAAGTCGATGTCTTCCTTTCCGAGGAAGACCAGCAAATTTGCTGTGGCGCACTTGGGATGCTGCAGATTTATGAACGCTACCCTTAGAATGATCTGCTTGTCTAGAGGAATCCCGTCAGTTCTCGTCGGACTGTCGATCGTCATCTCCTCCAATAGCTTGTGGGCGACTCGGATTGATACCTTCACCTTTGCTTTTCTGACCCAAAACCGCTCTCTATAATCCACCTTTTCAAGTACTTCCAGACACTTTTCCTTTATGCAGAGTAGATAGGTTTGGCTGTTCACCTGGGGTTTTTCTCCCTTGATTACTATTCCGCAATCAACGAGGATCCCTGGGGTTTGCCGATACAGGGATTCGAGAAGCTTTTCCTAATCCTTGCCCTTATCTCATTTTATATATTTTAAAGCTTGAATGTTTGATCAGTCTACACCCAAGCTCTTGTGCAGAAAGTATTGGTCCATTAGTCGTTCCCGGTTTTATCTCCAGGATTCCATTCAAATAATTCGGAACTATTCAAATAATTCGCTGTCAAAGTATGGACTTAATAATTGCAGAAGACAATACTTCATGTATTTGGAATTCGGAGGTCGGATAACGCTGGACAATTTACTACAGCTTAAATCTGTCGCTTCCAGTGAACTCGTGGTGAACGTCTTTGAGAGAGTAAATCACTCATCGTGTATGTACATATGTATTTTGAATAAGCTTGGATTCTCGTAACCCTCGTAGACCTTTCCTTAGTTGCAAAAAGTTCATTGTGATCTTACAATATCGTAAAGAGCTAGACAAAATAATCATAATGGAGAAACACTGGGCAAACCGAAAACGCAACGATCGCACACATGATACGTTGGTCAGTTCTGCTTACCACCCGCCTGTGAATCAACCACCGTTGTTTACATCTCCATCTACTAAGCTCATTGTAGGCGACTCAAATAAAAACATTCTTCAAATAAAGCTACCCTGAAACATGATGGCATTAAACTCTCACAGTATTAGCATTATCGAAAAACCAATTACACGTTATCAATTTTTGAGCGACATTTCATGCGAATATTAAACCGATTATTCCTCCGAGAAATGCAATCCAAAAGACCGTTTATTATCGCCCGATTTCATTAACAGCCATCATTGACCGCCAATATTCGTTGTAGTAATCCAATAATTTCCCTCCCGGCATCAAGAGTAATCTATAATAATTAAAAGTCATAATTTGACTACTTCAATGAAACCCCCGACTTTCCTTCTGTAATGTTATGGTACCTCTCAAGTCCAGCCCAAATGCATTTTTAATGTCCATTTCAAGGACACATTGTCTGTAGTAAAGTGATTGGCCGAAAATATGTTTCACCCAAACATGGAATCAGAGTGAAAATTTGAAACATTCCTATACATCGCGAAAGCTCGCTGCTAAAAGGGGCCGAAGCTTCCATCAGCCGAGGGGGAGGTTAGTTGAGAAATGAAAAACAAGCACCAAACACTCATTTACTATCCCCTCCAATTATTCATTTACGAACAAGTAGAAGACGAAGAAATACGAGCCTATTTCGGCGAGCCCTCCTCCACAGCTGTCGTGCGTTTTTTCGCGCCTGCAAAAAACAAGCCTACCGGCGTCTTGCAATTTGTTCGCTATCGAAACCCCCACCCACATGTTCGCCCACTCAGGAAGGCATATGTTGATGCATCTGAATGAAAGTTCAAAAGCTACCCAATGTGGAACTTTGGGGAAGCTATCCCCTTGGTGGTTCAAAACACCTTAATGAGGAAAGCTCAAACCACCCTTACGCTCTCCGTTAAACCGCTGAAATTCTCGGCCTACTCGTACGCACGGAGCTTTCAAAGTATATACAATTTGCGTAATGTCCTCATCCCCTTCAAGTGGGAAGGGGTACGAAACTAAGAATGGAAGTGAGGAAAATCAAGTCGCGTTGCATCTTTTACTGTCGCTGATTTGCACAATGTGCTTTTCGTTCGCCGCAAGGATATCGTTGTTGTGGCCAAATTAGGGTGGTGAAAACAAGCAGACGTTCAGATCAAAAGAACGAGGCAGATGTGATATCAGCTGGAGGTGGAGAATAAATTCGGTGCTTGGAGGATGCGGCTTCCACGGTGGGTCCATTTTTCAGACTTCGGTTAGGAACCATGTACCCGGCAGGGGTGAATAACATCACAGCGATTTTTCGGTTCATTCGAATATTGTTATCCCAGAAAGCTCCAGTTATGCTAGGGATTCTGTGGGAATCGGTTCGTTTTCTTTAATTCTTTAAACAAACAGAGATTTCGAGGCTTCACTGAGAGTGTTTTTTTTTCAAGTGACAATACCTCGTTCGGGCAGAAAGTTTTTGCTAATGACACATCGCAGTTCCTGGTGATTAGTGTTGTGGTACTTTTTGGTTGAAAAAGGACAGTGTGAGGATACAGAGTTTCTAATAAAATCCCGTACATTGGTTGCAGTTTAATTGTTAGCAAATATATCGAGTATGCATCTAATTACAGCATCTTGAAGTGAATTTCCGTAGATACAGTGTAAGTGATTGTGGATGATTTTATGGTATGGAAACATGCAATTAATAGGAGTCAGTCAATTACATCAGACTGCACATGCATATGGTTATGCATCTTTTGGTAGCAATTTAGAAACAGATCTAACAGCCTAAATTTTAAATAGATCCGGTAATCAATGCGTATCAGTTTCGGTGTTGTTTTGATTGTCTTTTATACTTATTATATTCAGAGTATATAAACACATGATAGTCAAGTATTGAGATGATTTTGATAGAATCAAGCATGATATGTAATTACATATCTTATCAAACTAAGCAAAAAACGCTGATAAAGTTGTTAGTGATATTTGGTATATTTGGCAACAACGCTTCCACTAATAGCATTTCGATAAGGTTTTGGTGTGAAATCTATGAACTTGTCATTAAAAAAGATCCAAAGGGATTATTTTCTCTGTGGACTTTTACCTGTCGTGATGTTTTAAACTCTCTAGTTTGGCTTCGCTCTACATGTAGATCACGTTATAGTTTTCTTAATCAAGTGTCATGTTTCATCAGGTCCCAGGCCATATCATTCGTGTTCGCCAAGATTATTCTTAGTTCACTATAAAAACAAGTCAGAATAGCGGAAGCTGGATGCTTCGGTTATAAAGGTTTTGTGCTCATCTTGTGTGGAAAATTTCTTACGCTCGTTTTTCCATTCATACATAGCTAAAAATTCAAAATAATCCATGATAGATTCAATTCCTCCATTCATATAAGTTCACTCTATATGATGGTGATGTCATACACTACTTAGATTGCGAAAAATTCACGTGAATATCAAAATTTTAACCTTGTATAACTTTGTTAATAATAGTTACATTTCCTTCAAACTTTCCAAAATCATGTATTATATTATTACTTATAATAGTGCCAAATTTCATAATTTGCCATTATTAACTTTATTTGAACAGGTATCGGAATGGGATGTATTTTGAGGTGTAGATTGTGATTTTTTCAGACTTTTCTGTTGGATAGGTTCTAAGAACGACCTACATTTGACCTCATTTCCCTATACTTCATCCAATCTCAGAGATCAGTTTTAAAACGTACTAATCGAGATCTTTCATTTGATATCCCACATGACAATATTCTATGTTTGTTTTACACAAAACCATAAAAATCGGCCGAATTATCCAAAACCCAACCCTAAACCTCTTTTAAAGTGAATTATTTTTTATGTCAGCAGCATGTGTTATTAATAAAGATAGCCTAACATATTAGATTTTGTGTCATTCCAATTTAAAGCAGTCTCGTTCCATAAACACTGTCATACATTTACTGGAAATCGTAGTGCAACATGTAACGCCCATGTTCTATTTGATTATAGCAATGGGAGCAAAGCTTGTCTCCTTGACACATACGTTATTATTCTTGTGTCCGAATGCTTTCTTAAAAGGTTGGGATGAAGTTTGCTGAGTTTAGCCTGGAAAGTTTCTAATATTCAAGAAATATTTCGGCGATTTCTAATACATTAACTTTTTTCAGTTTGGACGGCCCATATTAGTAATTTGAGTAATTTCAAGTATCATTTTCGCCGTCCTGCTCTTCCGGTTTTTAGGAGGAATGGTGGAAAACAAAACCTTATTGAAGTTGGTTTACTGTATGTCTGTTTGTTTGTCCGTTTGTCTGTCTGCCACACGCACTTTTTCTCAAAACTGGTTAAACCTATCGACATAAAATTTGGTAAAAGAGTTAAAACTAGTAATCTCCGCGCATGCAGTAAGTGGTATCTCTACGTAAAGTTCAAGAGGGGCCATATGTGCCAAGCAGTAGGTGCAAAATTTTTCACTAAATATTGTTATGTGGAGTGCGAAAAATTGCCATGTAAGTCCTGTTTTCACATTCATTGCCAAGAAGACGGAGGGATTAAAAAGTGCTCACTTATATTTCGGGCCCATTTTGAAATCCTACTTCCCCAACAAAAATGGAAATGCTGCATTCTGATATTTACTCGAATACAATTTATAATAACATATGACTATATTTTGTAAATTTATTGGAAACTCACTGCTACTTCAACGTCATCAGAAAACTTTGCAGTGATGTAGGCACCACAATACTGGAAAGTTACATTGAAAACCCACATTTATTGACAAACTTGTAATTAGTCAAACTTATTTCTTTTATGTAAATTTAGTGCATCTTGAGGAATCATGCGTTGAATGCTAGAGCAATATTGATATACATTTTCCAGATGCACCAAACTTATATATGCTACTATGTACAATTGGAAACACTCGTGCATAGAAATATTCCTCATAACAACCTCTTGCCAGAAAACGTTCACGCCGACCATTCATTTTCCAACTTGCCAATTTGTTATTTAGTAAGGATCGCCTGAATGTTCCTCCTACAATTTTTTTCCCTATTTGAATGGGGGCTTTTTGATTGAGTTTTGGAATATAAAATGTTCTTTATATATATATATCTTCCTCTTCTTATTCCACAACATTGGTCCAATTCACAAGCGGGGTTGGTTCGTCTTGATCGGTTGCTCCATTTTACTCGGCTAAGCACCTGATTTGAGTGGAGTCGCGAAGCTTTCAAATCACCATGCAGCATTTCAAGCCACCGTTGCTTCGGCTGGCCTTTTGGTCGTTTCCTATTAACGTCGATGTTCAGACAGATCTTGGGACATACATGACTATAACATCGAAGACGCCTTCCTCGCGAATTTTCCACGATCTATGCAACCCAATGTTGATCGCGAGTATCCTCATTTCCACAGATTCAATGCAATATCTTTGTGTCCATTACTACGAAGCGCCATTCATTGTCTATTGTGGTCAGTCAACACTCTTAATCATAGAGGGTGACTGGGTAAACTTTAGAATATAGGCATTTGTTGATACGTCGATCAGGAAAGCCGCCAATAGTGGAATGGCATTTCATTAAAATAACGCTTATGAGTCACGCAATTTCATAACGCAGATTACCACTGGCTAATAGCATTAATCCAAGATGTTTAAATTGCTCAGTTTTTGACAGGTAACTGCCGCGCTGACAGTGGTAGTTCCTGTTTCTCTAGGATCGGTTGTCAAAATTTTTTTTTGTTTTATTTGGATTCGGTTTGAGATCATTCTACTTTTACACATGTTACTCCAGATCAGTTTTGTTTTAAGTCATTAAGAGAGTATCATCTGCATGTGTAAGAGTAAAGAGTAATGGGAGGAGGGCGCTTCTTTAATGAATACCGACGAAGACAAGGAGCGATTTTGATATGTCTGCCACAACACAATTAACCCAGCGCACGAGTGCTTCTGGCATTAGGTGTTGCTCCGAAAGCATGTCTATAGGGCACACGATCAAACGCCTTCTCTAGATCCAGAAATGCAATGTAAAGAGGGCGATATTCCTCACGGAATTTAACCATGAGTAACAGCGCAGCGTGTATTGCATCAGCAATTCCACAATTCTGATTGATGAACCCGGCTTCATTCACGGTTATTTTAATAATATAACCTTCAAAAAACTTCATGTTGTAGGACAACAAGCGGATCGCGCGGTAATTTGAATATTTTGCTGCTCCTCAAGAAAACGATTAAAGAACTAATTGAGCCACAGTATTGGGTCCCAGGTCTTCGCTTTCCAGAGCTCAGATCCGACGTCATTAGGTTCTGTTGTTTTCCCCGATTTCATTGGTTTGGTTACTTCTTCGACTTTATTGACAGAATCGGCAAAAATGGGTCCGTAGAAATATTCTGGCTATCTTTTCGTCGCGGCCCGCAACGCAACGCATCATTCTTATCATTAACGCAACAAAAGTGTTCAGCGTTGGTTTCGGCCTTTGACAAGACGATACAGATCTCCCTCGCTGCCAGCTTTCTTTACTACCCGGTTGGAATTCTTATGAATTTGCCATTTGGCACGTGTTCGTTCGTCGAGAAATTTATGAGAGAAGAAGATCTTCATATGGACACTATCATCCCAGAGCCAAGTATCTCGGTTAGCAAGCCAGTTACCAGGCTAGGGGACCCCGAGAGTTTCATAGACCACTTTGCGAATCGTGCTTTTAACTTGGTTCCACGATTCTTCGCCACACGTAATAATCCGTAATTACGTAATTGTGATCAATATTCTTCGACAATAGTACTGGTTGGTAATTTAATGGGGGCCAGCCTGCGCTCCTGAAGTTGTTTTATCGGTGATTTAATTCGCAAGATAGCAATCAATGGCCGAAGTTAGGGTGCCATGTTCTTATAAGGAACTACTTTGCAGTCAATGACGGTGATAAGATGTTGGCGTTTTACGAGGATATAGTCGATTTGCGCTTTACAATTCGCATTATAAAATGTCAGAAACTCGTTTGATAAACCATATATATATATATATATATATATATATATATATATATATAGTACCAGGTCGTTAGTGTCTATAAAATCGACTGTACCCTCATAACCTTCATTACTTGCCGCAAACCTTTTTCCTAAATAGCACCTGTTGTGCCTGCTTCATCAGCCGGCCATCAAATTGCTTCTTTAATGACATACAGGACACCTTCAGAGGCCGCAACACCAACACCATATCGAGTGTGTGTTTGAAGCGCCGGGGCTCCGGTATCCCGACTTGCTTGGGATGTTGAATGCATTTTCTTGCTCAGCCTGTCGCGGAACCTTTCTACTGTATTATTAGTTTCCGTTTCTGCTTAAGTCCTTGACCTTGCGCCAAATTAAGACACTCTTAATTATCAGTGTCTGTATATCGAATCCTCTGCCCCTCCGCCCGTCTGTCTGTCCGTTACACCTGATTTACTCGGAAATGGCTAATAACATTGTCACGAAATTTGATGCCATAATTTTAGCTGTGTGTCTCTTTACATTTAAGTAGTAGCATCATTTTGCATTGAGATTAAGGGGGCTCCTCATATATGCGAAGGAGAGGGGTACATTTTTTTCACGGTATATGGTCATGCGAGGCATCAGGTAGAAGTGTTTGATTAGTATTTTCCGAAACTGATCTGGTTTTTGTTATTAGGTGAAATACAGGGAAATGTATGTCCCAAAAAGTGAAACAAGTCACGTTCTCAGAACTTATCCAAACGAAAAGTTTAAAATAAATTAGAATAATGCATCTAAATGCGGTCTAGGCTTTCATTGCCTCCTCTGGGACGCGAAGCATAGGCACTCCATTAGACATGCCGTTCCACAGCAAGGGAGTCAGCACCGAACCCTGAGGTACCTTCGCTCTGAGGATATAGTCTTTGGAACCCCCATCCGCCCGTACCAAACAGTTCTCTGTGAGAGGTAATTCCCGACCGGACTTGCTAAATATTCGGAACACCTATGCCAGCCAATCTGCTTTCGATTCCGCACAGCTGGCGGAATTGAATACATTTTTGACATCCAGTGCCACCACTGCGCAGCAGCCACCATAATTCAGTGTTTCTTCTGTCACATTCACCGTAGGATGAGCGCGTCGAAATCCGTACTTGCGTTGTGACAAGCCGGTTTCGACGCTGGGTAAGACGATATGACTTTCTCAATAGTAACCTGCATCGCCATCTTCACACAACTTTTTCAAGCAGTTCCTTTTCCTTTCTAAATCGCCCGTTTTAAGCGTCCTCGCAATTGTCTATGGGTCTTCTCTCGATCGTCGCTACCAGAAAGATGAGACTCCCAAACTTTCTGTTTCGTTATTCCACCAGTAGCTAGGCTGCCTAAAAAAGATCGCCTTCTGGTGATAGTGGCATCGCGGGCTTTTCATTGGCTGATCTGGGTGACTTTTTTATGGCTATACCAATCAGGGATACATCAAACTTAAACGGCGTGGAGAACATGTCGAAAGCTTTCACCATCCAACTCGGCAACCCAACCGGCACTCTCTTTGCGCTCTTTTTCGAACTCGGTTCGCCTT
This sequence comes from Hermetia illucens, assembly GCF_905115235.1. Lineage (NCBI taxonomy): Eukaryota > Metazoa > Arthropoda > Insecta > Diptera > Stratiomyidae > Hermetia > Hermetia illucens. The sequence goes on along the minus strand of NC_051851.1, from coordinate 122,525,751 downwards.
CGATCTCCATACAGTTTGCCTGTTGGTCACTGTGACTGCAGTCTTTACTAACTTACCAAGCAATGCCCCTTCCTCTGAAAGTGCATGTGGCCCTAACATTTGCAAGTACCACGTCCAGAACACGTCCTCGCATATTCATTGTCCGGCTGCCCCTTTCAAGAGCCTATACATTAAAATCACCTGGTATAATTATCGGCCAACGTCCTTTTGCTTCCGAAACGAAAGGAAGCAAAGCTTGTTCATCGAAAGTCCATTGTGCTGTGTGGCCCGTTTGATCCTCGTCTCTAATGCCACCACAGTGATTTCAATATAGCTCACTAATTATGGCCAAGTCGATATTTTTCTCGCATATGGTTTGTAAGAATAGATCATGCCGCGCCTGGCAGTGGTGCGAGCTAATTTGTATCAACTACATCTGTAACTTGCGTTGAGGGCTTTCCTAAATTCCGGGCACCTGCTGCTGCCTGCAATGTGTCGACCAGGCGTCCACCCCTCCATCCCTTTGCACAGTAGGCAATTCGGTGATCTGCACTAGGACATGCCTCCGTGATGTCACCGAAGCCAAGGTATTCAAAACACCGTTTCAACGACACCTGCTCTCTAAGACAACTCATAACTCATCCTATTCTTACTATTCCTACTGCCAAACGCTTGAGTGTTACCTCCACTGGTAGACTGATAATGGAGATTTGCATTCATTAAGGCTTTTCATAGCGTTTTTACCGCTGATTCTTCAAGTCAAACTCGAACTCCTTTTTTAAGCCTCGCGAACCTCTTCTTTCGTGGTGACTTCAGCTACATCCTTACAGACTATCGAGATCTCCGGCCTACTAGCCCTGATTTCGACTTTCTGTTCCAAGGACTTTAGACTTCTTGAGCTCCAGCATAAGGTCTACCTTCAGAGACCGCCTGGCTTACATTTTCCTTCATATTGATAAGTTCTGGGTCTGCCTTCACTTTCTTGAGAATGTCACTGTATGAGCCTTCACCTCTATGAGAAATGATAATAGCTTCCTCTTGTATTTTCCTCCTAACTCTCCTTTTTTGAGTCGCAACCTTTCTGCAGGTTTCCCATATCCCCCTTGGAGGTCCACACCCTCTCAGAATTCGCTCCATGAATTCCACTAGCAGCTTGAGCCGTCCTCCTTATCCGGTCCACTTTTTTGGGAGTTGTGTTTTTTTTTCTCTTAGGGGTTTGCTGGCCAGTTGACTCGTTCAATCGTTCGCGCCTGATGCCTTCATTCCTCTTTGATTGATTGATTTTGATAATATAAAATTGTATTACCTAGTGCGATGAAGGCCACTCCCGATTGGTCGTTGCACCTTATATTGCTCAGGTGGTTGGGCGGCATTGTTTCCTCCTTCCCGTGTGCTGCCACACTCTCATTCACTCATTCCGCGAAGAAAGGAGTTTCTTCTGAAGAGGCCCGCCAATGCAACCCTGTAATAGCCAAGGCTCCCACTACTGAAGCACTGCAACCGTTGGATATCGCCCACTTGTCCACTCCCAAAAACCGCCGGTACTGGGTTATCATAACTTTCACTCTATTCTTCTCCTCCGTGTTTGGTTTTATTTTTTAATATTCTTCCCATTGCCAGTTCCCATTTTTTTGCTATGTACGAAAAGCAAAACTTGCGTAGAAAGGTTCTCTCGTAATATGAATACAAAACCTTTATACCCGAAGTGTCCAGCTTGCTCTATTTTCGCGTAGGCAGGCTCATTATATTCGTTTTTTACTAACTTGCAATGGGTCAGATAATATCAGTTCTGTTTTAAACAATGCATGTTGTATGCGGAGGAGTATAGAGGTTACCACTCTAAACATAAGCAGCCTACGAGTGCATCACAGGTGCCCAAGATTTGGCATCATCGTTCCCAGAACTGCGCTGACGTTGGACACCTTAAAGCATATTAGATATCCTGCTTCTTAGTTCAACCTCACATCTATCATTACTCCAAGATATTTGATTGCTAGTTTTGAAATGATGGTGGCGTTTCCCATTCTGGTGTCCTGATCCCTTACGACGCTTCGTGCTAAGTACCGCCTCGGTCCACCGCGAATGCGAGATCTGCATATTTAAGCCACTTCGAAGCGATCATAGGATGAATCCAACTCAACATCTACGAGTTGTTTTGCAACAACAACAGTTTCATAACGCACTGTAGTGGCCTCCACAGCAATTGGAACGATGAGGACATCGTTATATGATACATGATGTTCCACAATAGTGGGCCTAGCATAGATTCCCTCTCCTCCTGATTTCTGGGTCGCTCGTCCGACCCAATGACATGCCGACCAAAAATCAGACTAGTCGTTGATCCACCAGCTGCTAAGCAAAAGTATAACATCTGCTTCATCACGATGCATTCCGTGCCCTGGTCCAACCACACATCTATAAATGTTTGCTCGTCAGTCGCTTTCGCAAACCTACCTGATCTGCTCCACGTGCTTCATACGTGAACGTATTGTTCCCCAACTAACTCGATTGGTTTTCAACTCAAAGAGAATTGCATGGAGATCGCAATGAAGGACCAGCAAAAGTCAAATCTACGAACAGAACCGGACCCTTCTTTCCGGTATGCATCGTTACCCAATATGATACTTAACCGCACGAAGGCATCGTCAGTGAACTTCCCCACTCTGTTGCCTATAAATGAAGTCACCCGCAATGGCCTCCGTTCTTTCGCGTCCACGAACAGCTTGTCCTTGTACTCGAATTCAGCCAATGTCTGGTTTGGAGGAGCTTCTATTGACATTTATGCAAATGGTGACTAAATTTTCTTGTGTGACCCTAATGAAACAGGTGTTTTCCCTGTTAGTGACAGCGACCTATCCACAACTGAAAGACTGCGAAGTCGATGGGAAACGGCCTAGATTGTGATCGGCTCGGCGTCAGCCGGACCAAGCCTAAGATCTAGAGAATCGGCGAGCCCAATCTAAGTGAGCCGGCCCTCTACCGAACGCGACAAAGGCGAAGAAAGAGGAAGACGTACTATTCATATATCTAATTTCGAAATTCTGAAAGAATGAAGTAAAGTATTGATAACTGTTACTTCCGCAACGTAGTACATTAGAAACTTCAGTACTGACCGTGGCTTAAAAGTTAAGGCAGACAGTCTTGCACAATAGGGAGTATAATCCCAACTATGTCGTAAGACACCATTAAATAATTGTATCACTTGGATAATGTCTGATCTTGCCAGTTCTGCGATTGTTTTGCCCAGGAGAGTTTTTCGGGTCTATATATCACCAGCTGTAATATCGCTTGGGATGTAGCTTAAGAAATCGAAAGTTCGTCCTCCATTTCCTGTTGATTTGTTCGAAAAAACCTTTTCAAGTGTTGAGCAAAGATTCAACCCTGCACGACATCACTTTTCGCGCAGCTGCCGCTCGACTATCGGATCGGTGACTCGCATCATTGAGTTTCTTCCAAGTGAAATGGTTCGTACTTGGAAAAAGCGTGAGCTTTTCAAGAAACATGCCAGATCGTTATTATTTTCAATCCAATTTAAACTATCGTCAGAAGATTTCACGCTTCAATTTAACCGCTGTCTCAAGCTGCGGTTTCAAAAAAACGGCCACAATATGGAGCAAATAACGTTTCGATACTCCTTTTGAGGAGAACAGACCAATCAAATTTTGACAGTCTTGAACGACATAGTATGTGCGTCATAGCACGGACATGGACAGAGTTTTGTAAATCATTTGTTTTGTGTAAAATAAAACCTAAAATCGGTTTACTGTTTGTCAATCTGTCATTTTTTTTAGAAGGCCGCCTAGACAGGCGATTGTGTCGGATTTTTATCCATTAAAGGCATTCCCGAGTCCCTTCCATGTTCTAAGGAATAACCACTAGGTATTACATCTCATTTCTTCTATGCGCGACAGTCGACAACTCTTTCGTGAGTGGTCCCATCGCTGTTTCCATTTACTTATAGGTTTCTCCCTTTCGCTTTTTTCTCACCTGCGATAAAGGAGAGAAGGACTTGACATTATATATATATTTTCATCTCCTCGTCTGGCAAGAGGTCAATCGACATCCTTCCCGAAATGACGAATGCCGTATCATTGAGACGGTCCTGAACGCAGGACAGAACCTTAGGGCTGTTATTTTACTCAGTCCGAAGTATTTGATGGTCATTCGTCCTCTTCGGTGAAAAGTCCATTGAAGGCTGGCTAGTTTACTACTCCCCATAATAGTTAAGCCTTCTACTGTTGAGTTTGCATCTTATAAGAATAGACGCTTTACATACTTTAGGTATATATTGCCTTATATGAACAGCTCCATCTATGGAAGTGCTTGTCTTATTAGGCTGGTCTACCAACATTTCCATTAATTTCTGCTCGTCCATCATAGACAAATTTGGCGTTCTTTTCGGTTTGGGCTTTAGTTATGAGATCTCTCGCCCTGTGGCTGGATTGTGTCTTTGTGGACCCAGTCAGGATTCCTTTTTTTTCTTTTAGGCACCTGTTGACTCCCTACAGGCTCCACCTTTGGAGTCACTTGGGTGTGATACTTTCGAAGCAACAAGTTTTAGTTTTACGTTGGGATTTCTTTTTTCCACACGCGCCCTATCACCATGTTTTTAATGGCTTGGTAGACATTACGCTTACCCTGGATAAACTCTAAAAGCTGCAATCTACCTGAAAGGCAGTTCTTTAGGATCAGAGCTCTTTTGCGATCGATCTCTTTTCAGCCTATTTTTCTTAGCCTTTGTTACTGGTGTGTTGGTAGCGTTGTGTTTTTTTTGAACACCTTCTTCTCCGATTCTAAATTATTCGTTGCATTAGATGCTACCGAAGAACTATACTGGGGTTTCCTGCCTTTGCACCGTAGCTATAGATATTTTGACACCCATTGGTGTATTTTGGGAAGATTGGAACTGCGAATTCCGACGATTAAAGAGGTCGAAAGGTGAAAGCGTTCAATGAGTACTTTCCGTATCCTTTAAAATTTCAACATTAATTGTAAAGGTAAATGTGAGAGTTAGAAAGAGATTATTTATTCATAGATCCATTCTCAGAAACTATCCGTTCCAAAAATCTGACAAAAAAAAGAAAAAGTTGTTAATATGCCACGTCTGGGTTTCAAAATTCTCTCAATGGAGATGTCTGCGTAAATGAAGTTCATAAAGTACAATATATTACTATCGCATTTAAACGTCGCGTTAATTTATTTCTATGATAAGATTTCGTACAGGCCTCCTATATAAATTTTTGCTTGTCGCAACCGGTTAACTCAAGTTTCGCGTCGAGTCTGGTGAGGGCTCTGTTTTTTCTCTTTGGTTACTTAGCTACATATCCGTCTCTTGATTTTTGCAAGATGAGAGTGCACGGTTCTTTTCCTCCTTTAGGAATAGCAAGAATGTCGTTCTAATGGCATCTAGTCATTTGTGTGATTTCTTGCGGTATCGGCCTTCGAAAAATCCTGGAATCAGGTGAAGTTGTGCCAAAAGTCGGCTTTGATCTCAAGATTATGGAACCAGAATCTGGAAAAATCAGACTACAAGCTTTCTATTGTAGCTGCTACTCAAGCGCAAGCACTCTAATGCCTTCATTAGGAATTTCTGACAGTTCTATTCCTATTATACCGCTTGTCTACTAGAACAGAGTCGATTGGTATTACCATGCTGTGGGTTTCACCGGATGTAACACGAACCACAGTTGTTCTTTTTTCAGCTACCAAATTATTTATCATCGGGAATGAGAAATGTACTGTTAACAGCCCTTTTATAATGCGGCATACAGACCCATAAATTACATCAATCCCACCTGGTTGGACTAGTGGCTGGAAAGGGCTGCTTCTTCCATAGTTATGGAGTGTGGAAAGAATTGCATTTTTAAGGTTATGAGTTCCCTCTCTATTTCCAGGCTGTAATTTGATCACGGTAGATTACATATGTTATGCCGTATTGCCAGAAAGTCTCCAAGGAAATATTGTACAGATATTGTTTAACCGTCAATGATGCAGATACTATATCTGGTTAAAGTACCCGACTTGTTAAAAATTAATGGATAGTCACCCTAGAGATGTAATTAAGGTTAAGCGTTGTTAGGGATGGTTGGTACTTACATGGAGAACCGGATGAAAAATCTGTTTTTAATTTTTTTAATGTCGTCATTATTATTAATGAAATTATAGCAGATCAAAGAAATTTCTTCCTAAGAATTCACTGCTCGCCAAAATATTAAAGAATACTATTAGCCGTCAACCACTGAACAGTTACATTCCAACGTGTCAATTCCATTCAAACGTGTCTTAATTACCAGTTACAAATATAGATTACGTAATGTGATATAACCTTACCTCGCATAACATTGTTACAAATTACTCAAAGAATGTATTTGATTGAAGATTGGCTTAAAAGATGAAGCTACGGTCATCCGATTGCTTAGGTTAAGCGTTGTTGGAAATACTTAGGGCCTAGGAGACGACTGGGTAAAATTTTTCACTTCTTTTTACGATACGATATTGAAACGTTTGGGAAAAATCGTACTATTATTATTTCTGAGTTATCATAATATCGGCAGATGTCGGATTTTACATAATGCAAGCACTAAGTGCCAAGCATTTAGGCTCGGACGATCCTACTTACTTAACTAAAAGGGCCCTGGTGGTAGTGGCCGGTAGTAGGTCAATGGGAAAATCCGTCGAGTACTCCCCGCAACATCGAGCACGTATGCGAAATACACAAATGGTTTGAAACAGACTGTGTGAAAGTCCCAGGATATCAAGGGAACCCGTGACGGATTTAGGTACAATACCTGTAGCTGACAATATTATGGGAACTACAATCACCCGATCGAGACTGCAAATTTCTTTGATTTCCCGAGCCAGTGGCTCATAGTTCATCGTCTTGTCAACCAACCGTACGTCAGGCTTGTTATGTAGAGTAAGGCGATCAGTCAGAACTTGCCGGTTCCAATACATGCTGTAAGCAGAACTATCAAGTAGTGCTTGCGGTTCATATCGGTAGACCGTAAATGTTCCCGTGTTCAGCTCATGCTTATGTGCGAGGTTTTGATGGATAACCTTTCATAGAACATTATGCCTGGTGATGTATTGCACCCGTGCCATAACAGTACAGCCAGAAATGAGATGGTCCAACGTCTCTAACGCTGAATCACACATTCTGTACTGGTCGTTCTCCACCCGTTCTTTCTTTTCTTTTCTGATGAGCTTTTTATGAGCTCGGGTAGCGACCACGGCGCCCTGAATGGCACACATGAACCCCTCCATCTCAACAAAGAGCTCCCCAGTGCACAGCCATCTGTTCGGCAAATGCAAATTGACAAATGGTTGCCAGAGACAATTTACGTTTACCGTGCATTGCCTTCGACTTCCATTCATCGATTCACTCTTGGTCCGGCATGCGGCTAATGATGACCTTTGCGGATGACTTGGATTCGACACTTGTCTAATCCAAACTCCATCTGAATATCACGACTGAACAGCAGATTTCTAAGATGGTCGTCAGTACCAGCATACAGCTTTATATCATCTAAGTACATAAAGCGTGTCAGCTCACACTTAGCACGTTGGCCATACTTTATTGCAAAACCACGCCCTCTAGCATCATTCAGTAGCCATGAAAGAGGGTTCAGTGCCATACAAAACCCAAGGGGACTCAACGAATCCGTCTTTAAGATACCCCTCCGTATACGGATGGGCTCTGAGGTACGCACTGATAAGTTGGTATGCCACCCTTCCATGACTGTCACCAAAAACTTTATTAGTTTCGGGTCAATGCGATACAGATGTAGGATATCGATTAACCAGGTATGCGGAACGGTATCAAAAGCCTTGGCATAATCGATATAGCAATTAAAGAGGTTTATGTGGCCTCTAGTTGCTTGTCCTACAACTACCGAGTCGATAATGAGTTGCTCTTTGTAAGCCCTTGGCCCAACTCGACAGCCCTTCTGCTCCTCGGACAGCATGTTGTTGGTCTCGAGATGTGCATTGACTCTTCCACTAATAATGGACGTTATGAATTTGTAGAGGGTTGGTAAGCAAGTAATCGATCTGCACCGTGTCCTTCTTAGGGATAAGGTTGGTAATCCCCGCAGTGAGGAGGGTGGAAATTCCTCCGATCAACTCATGACCTTATTTATACTGCGTGCCAACCGACTGTGTACGCTGGTAAATTTCTTATAGCAGAAATTCTGCACCCGATCCAGACCTGGACCCCTCCTTCTTCAAGCTGTTTATGGCTCATCGAACTTCCTCTTCGGTAACATCCGCAAAATTCGTGCCAGGCGTACTGGCATGGCGGGTGCCTTCGGAGGTGATCCACTTAGTATGCTGGGTAGGCAACCCCCAAAATCCACCCCAATACTCTTTCACTTCGGTCACCGAAAAGTATACTGTCTTGACCCTCTGTTGGGATTCGTTGAGAGGCCTGAAAAGCGGTTCCTCGTGTATGTTTTCATTCTGGACACGTCTGGAATGATTTTCGCCATACCGTCGTCACCGACTGCATATGACAGAAAGTTTCTGCTTTAGTGTGTCCAGAATTTCAACTACGGGTGTCTCACTGGGGATGGCATAGTTCCGATAAACTCTCTGTACTTTATTCTTCACCCGTCTGCTGGCAATGCAAGTGCTGATCTGAATCAGTCTAGCAATCTCCTGTCTTAGCAAGTCCCGCTGACGTTCCAGACGAATTTTCCATGGTGGATCTCTTTGGTCACTCAAACCAATAACACGAATTACGCAAATGATTGCAGTTTCAGCGGCGACATATCAACACACAGTCGAGATGCAATCTCATCATTGATTTGAGATAGAATTCCCGGAGTTGCGGGAGATGCATAGAACCTGCGAATACCTGGTCTATTCAAAAGATCCATAGCCGAGAATTCTATACACACTGTTTGGAATTCGTCCCGAACCTCAGCTAGACCGTGGAGAAGAATGCTTCGGCGAGTACTGAACCTGTCGCTTGCAGTGCGGCGTGGTGTTGTTGATGCCACCGCCTCTGCCCCCATCGACTCTCGGTCACCAGTTTCCCCGATGACCTCAAGTCGAACACGCTCTCTGATAATGGCCGGGATTGTGTCGCTACGAGTTATAAAGCGGTATTGGTCCGCGACTCGCTGCATAATTACCTGCGCGAATTGCAAGAAACGCTCGACGAATCTCTGGTGCAACAAGGGGCGGTAAGATGTTGCACTCGTCCCGCCGTTATTTCGTAATAGGAGCGGATGATGAAGAGATTCATTTCTTCAGTCCACTTCATCCGTTGCCTACGCAAACTTGCTGAAGGATTCGCCACAGATTGTGGCGAAACAGCTGCAGCAGGCGGAGCAATGCGCCTGGTCGTCGTGGTGCCTAGAAGCCGAACCACCCCACGACTAGCGGTTTCGACGCCGTGCTGTCCATTAAGAGAGCCCGACCCAGTCACAAAGTCAGACGACTCCCGCCGGTTATCCGTACCGGACCTCAAATTTTTCCTTCTTTCCATTGGATGGATTTGCATTTTATACCTAACTACCAGGTGTGGGGATAGCTTACTCAGTGAGTAATCTGCAGGACTGCAAAGTTCCTGCACTTTCCTCACCTAGCCCCTGACACGCTGCGGTGGCGTACAGCCGTTCAGACTGAAGCTACCCATCCCTCCTCCTTTCACAACCGGGCTTGGAACCGGCTACGGTGGAGTTATTATTAATATTAAATAATATAAATATTACTTCGCCGGGAAAGTATCTTCTTTTTCTTGCGAAATATAGTTCTTATAGTTTGTTTTGTATTGATTGTGTTTCGATGTTTGCCGGTGTCCTCTCTCTTGTAAGTATCTTCTCTATTGTAGGATCGATTCATAGTTTCGCACATCCTCCTCCTCGTCTTTGTGAATCCCAGAAAATGAAACAATTCGTGCTCTTGGTTTTGTGGTGTATCGGTGCAATAAACACATTCGGGAAATTCATCCAACTCAAAGTGATATAAATACTATAATTCCTATACACACTATAGGCCTAAAGAATTTTCTTTGGTGGTACCTTCATCACCATCAACGGCGCAACAACCGGTATCCGGTCTCGGCCTGCCTTAATAAGGAACTCCGGACACTCTGGTTTTGCGACGAGGTCCACCAAATTCCCTATCCCTCAAAGCTGTCTGGCGTGCTGACCTACCCCATCGCTCCATCTCAGGCAGGGTCTACCTCGTCTTCTTTTTCTACCATAGATATTTTCCTTATAGACTTTTGGGGCTGGATCATCCTCATCCATACGGATTAAGTGACCAGCCCACCGCAATCTGTTGAGCTACGGAATCGTCCATCCTCATGTAGGGGGCCAAAAATTCTTCAGAGGATTCTACTCGCGAACGCGGCCAAGAGTTCGCAATTCTTCTTGCTAAGAACCCAAGTCTCCGAGGAGTACTTGAGAATCGGCAACATCATTGTCTTGTACAGTAAGAGTTTTGACCCTATGTTGAGACGTTTCGAGCGGAACAGTTTTTGTAAGCTGAAATAGGCTCTGTTGGCTGACAACAACGGTGCGTGGATTTCATCATCGTAGCTGTTATCGGTTGTGATTTTCGACCCTAGATAGGAGAAGCTATCAACGGTCTCAAAGTTGTATTCTCCTATATTTATTCTTCCCGTTTGACCAGTGCGGTTTGATGTTGTTAGTTGGTTGGTTTTCGGTGCGAACGTTGCCACCATATACTTTGTCTTGCCTACATTGATGTGGAGCCAAGATCTCGCACCACCCGGATGGAGGTAGACTGTACATCTCGGAATTTTCTTCCCATGATGTCGATATCGTCAGCGTAGGCCAGTACTTGGGTGGGGTTGAAGAGGATGGTGCCTCTCGCATTTACATCGGCATCGCGAATCATTTTCTCCAGGGCCAAGTTGAAGAGGACGCATGATTTGGTGGTAACTTACTTTGCTGTATTTGCTCAAACTGCTCATCAGTATTTCAGATGAGTCATAAAATTCGTTCCTAGTGACTTTTAGTAAGTCTTCTTGCAAGAAAATTCGGTTTCAATCGCTATCAGATTCGAAGGATGATACCTGCCCCGAAGAGGTCTTCGGGCCCGGAGGAATCCCCCTTTTTCATAATAATAACCCATGGGCATAATAATGCCTATATCCCCGAGAAATAAATAGATATTAAATACGAGTTCTTGAAAAAATTCTTTCCAACTAATAATGCAGGTTAAAATATGTACCTACATATCATATTTATAAAATGCAGTGACATAAGGTCTCATAACTAAAGTTTATCGGATTCTCCTACTCGACATCCAAGGTCAGTAACGCAAACTCCTAAATATTGACGTGGAAAAGATAAGCATTTTTTTAAACTAAAGTAAGATATCTACATGTACATACATATGTATGTATATTGATAAAATTATATAATAAAGAAGTGATTGGCTTTTATTTACTCTAATAGTTTTCTCTTATCATTACCAGATAATGTTGGATGCAATGCCACTTAAAAGCGGATAAACCGAAAAATGTCATGTAAGAAAGGGCAGAGTTGATGGGCTACCAGAATTTAATTGGCGCCCTCCTACTGCTTATAACAATAGCGGGCAACTCCACCAGCACATTATCACTCACAACATCCAATGGATCTGGCGGAGCTGGGGGAACATCATCATCATCTTCGTCATTTGGAAACGGTAAGTTCCCAAGAAATTAATGATTTTAAAAATGTTATCTTAGTGGTGCGAGTAATTGAGCACTGGTAGCGAATTTATAAAATTGGTTAAGATTAGATAGCTGTCTAATCAGTTCACTTTGGAGGCAGTTTAACTGTTTTGGTTTAATAAATCGTTAAACTTTACTTTCGGAACTCGTAAAAGAGTGGGAAGTTAGAGAAGAAATATATAAGATAATTTTAATTTCCAACTTTTGGAGAATATATCGACCATCTTGCGCTATCGAAATTGCGATATCAAAGCCAGCAACTGACTGGAGTCATTCCATAAACTTCCCATCAAATTGGTCTACCATAAACGGATCTTTGAATAGTATATTTTTCCACTTTATTCCGCAAGCATGAATGCCTAGTTCCTCAGCTTCATTAGTATTAGATATAAGATTCTTTATTATGGCGAAGATTGCACTTATCTATCCTATGATAAGAAAACAAACATTTTCGCCAAAAATCATCATCAACCAGTCATCCCGATTTGAAGTCGACATCCACCAATTCAATATATCCAAAAGCTATCTGGCTTTCTGGCCTACGTCATCGTGCCATCTGAGGCAGTGTCTGTCACGTTTTCTTTATCTACCATATTGCCGTTATAGGCCTTGGATCATCCTTTTCCACGCGGGTTAAGTGACCCGGTTACCTCAACCAACCGCTTATCAATTTCGTCGTTTTATAGACTACCTACAACCTTTTTTGTAGGAAGCCAAAAATTCTTCGGATGATTTTTCTCGCGAACGACACAGAAGAGATCGTATTTATTCGTGGTTAATAACACAAGTCTCTGATAAATACATGAAGGCTTTCAAGGCCATTGTCTTATACAGTAAGTGTTTTAACTCGGGCGTGGTGAGATGTTTCGAGCGGAGTAGTTTTTGTACTTCTTTGGTTGCCAGTAGTTGAACAAGCTTGAAGAGGTCTATTGCATTTACCTTAGCACCACGGACCACCTTTTCCAGGGCCAGGTTAAAAAGGATGCTTGGTATCTTATACTGTTGTTGACGTTGAGTGGTATCGAAAGTGATCGTGCTTCTTTTATCTGGCCTCGTATTTTGATCAAGGTCAACCTAGTCGTTCTTACTAATTTAGCCGTGATACCAAATTCCCTCATATACAATTATATATATGGCTATGCCATCATAGGCGGCCTTGAAGTCAATGAAAAGATAGCGCAACTGATAACCATATTCGAACAATTTTTCCATGGCTTGCCGCACGGAGAAAATCTGATGTTTTTCTGATTTGCTTGGCTTGGAGCGAAGCCTTTGTGGAATAGACCGATGATGTTTTGGATGTATGGGGCTAACCGCCCTAGCAAGATAACAGGAAACACCTCACACAGCAAAGTGACACCTTTGTAATTGGGGAAAGTTATGTCTCGATGCCAGTAATCAGGCGATGATTCGCTGCCCTACATTTTGAGCGTAAGTTGACGGACAATCTTCTAATAATAGTTATAATTATCTTATTCGATTATGTGACTTCTTTCCATTTCACACAGCATGTCTAGTGACGGATAGCATGACGACATAAGTAGGCTCTGGTACAATAATGAAAGGCGAGATCCTTATCAAAATAGTGTCATAGCTTTCATACTAAAAGTCAGGCTTAAGTGTTCTGGTAACCGAATTGTATTGGGAATTGCATTATTGTCCTAGCCGTGCTTCCAATAATGCTCTGTCTGGACATAGTTAACATTTTGCATTAAAGTCACTTTCTAAAATGTTTAATGACAAATGTGATTATTGATGGTTAAAAGACCATTCTGGGTGACCGTAGAGAACCAAGAAGGGACAGCTACCCCAAAAAGTTACAAACTTAGCGAAATTGACTGTGTTTCCTCAACATGCGCTTACTTCCCTCTTTGCTAACTATCCTCGGGAATGTGGGGTGATCCTCTGAACCCTTCAGACCCTCACGTGTGATTCTACAAACCTTCACTTGTTCTTATACTAATGCGTGGGTCCGCACCGGAACCTGAAAAACGAACAACTATCGGAATACTGCCCAAACCTAATAGAAGATACACACGTGAGTTAAAACAGGAAATTTAAACAAAACTAAATCGAAAACTTGAAGCTCATCGCTTCAGATATGAAAGGTTTTGTATATTTCTTAGGCAAGTATGTTTAAGTGCAGAAATATTCCGGTTGAACGTAGCGCATAATATGCAGGCTATTTGAGCTACTATAACTTTGCCAATAATAGTGCGATCAAACTCAGGGATATCATGATTCATACTTAGTTTATATTGCTATGTCTTAAACGGGTTTCTAGTCAATTTTTCGAAACCATAGCAATATACTATTCTTCTTCTTCTTCTTAGTCAACCTTTGTCCCGTTCACAAGCGTTGACCCGAGGTATTTAAATCGCTCAGTTCTGGGCAGATCAATGCCGCTGACAGTGATTGTCCCTGATTCATGGAGATCGGTCGGGAAAAATTCAGTTTTCTTCAACTTCAATCTGAAACCGTATTGTATGAGGCGATTATTCCATTTTTGGACAATTTGCTCAAGATCATTTTTGCTATCAGATGCTAGGAAAACATCATCTGCATGAAGCAGTGTGTAGGGCGCTGGACGTTGGATATCCCGTGTGACGGTGTCCGTAACAAGAACAAAAACGAGTGGTGAGAGGGCGCTTCCTTGATGAACAGCAACAGAGACACGAAGCGGTTTTTATACACCCGCCATACTTCGAACTTTACTTTTCGGATCATGGTAGAGCAATTGAACCCAGCGCACGAGTTCTTCTGGCACGAAGTGTTGTCGTAAAGTATACCAGATGAGTTCGTCTGGTACACGGTCAAACGCTTTCTCTAGATCCAGAAAGGCAATGTGAAGAGGGCGATGCTTCTCACGGTGTTTCTCCATGAGTAACCGCGCAACGTGTATTGCGTCAGTAGTTCCGCAGTTCTTGACAAATCCGGCTTGATTCACGGCTATTTCAACGATTTCGCGAATACGGTTGTCAAGAATGCCTTCAAAAACCTTCATGGTATGGGAAAGTAACCGGATCGGACGGTAATTTGAACATTCTGCTGGGCTACCTTTCTTTTTCCATATTGGAACAGTGGTACTTTCTTGCCAGTCAGATGGTGTTCTTCCTTCCTGAATAACCCGCTTAAAGAATTCACTGAGCCACATTGTTGAGTCCCAGCTCTTCGCTTTCCAGAGTTCAGATGCGATGTCGTCGGGTCCTGTTGCTTTCCCCGGTTTCATTTGTTTTATTGCCTGCTCGACTTCAGTTGCGCTGACGAAACTGCTCCAAATGTCGGCAATGATTGTGGAAACGGAGGATGAACAAATTCTTCAGTTGAAGTCTGCTCGAAGTATTCTCGCCCTCCTTTCGTTGCGGCTCGATGGTTGGTAAGCAAAGTACCGTTCTTGTCATTAACACAACAGAAGTGTTCGATATCCTGTGTGCGTTCATTACGGCTTTTGGCAAGTCGACACAGATCTCTCTGGCCATCCCGAGTGTCCAGTTTATCGTAAAGATTTTTGAAATGGTTCGCTCGGGTGACAGCGACCGCTTTCTTTGCTTCCCGGTTGGCATTCTTATAAATTTGCCAATTAGCAGGTGTTTTATCGTCGAGAAATTTGTGGTAGAGGCGTTTCTTTTCACGGACTTTCATTTCAACATCATTATTCCAGTATTCCAAGTATCTCGGTTGATCTACCGCTTATCCGGATTGGTGACCCCGAGAGTTGCAGATGCCGCTTTGTGGATCGTGTCTTTCATTTGATTCCATGATTCTTCCACATTCGTAATGGTCGGCAATCGTATGAGTGAGACCGTTTCTTCTTTCTTCTCACCAAATCGCCACCATTTAATGCGCGGCGGGCCAGTGTGTTTCTCACGCTGTTTTATCGGTGGCTTAATTCGCAGGACGGCAATCAACGGCCGATGTTGAGGTGCGATGGTCTCATAGGGAACGACTTTGCAATCAGTGACAGTAGTAAAATGTTGGCGTCTTATGAGAGTATAGTCGATTTGCGTTTTATTGTTCCCACTATAAAATGTGGGAAGATGAGACAATCGTTTGATGAACCACGTATTCATAAGTACAAGGTCATGGGTGTCCGCAAAATCGATTATACGCTCGCCATCCACATTGCGCGCTCCGAACCCCTTTCCTCCATGACACCTGTTACCGTCTGCCTTTTCACCCACATGACCATTAAGGTCGCCGGCAATGATTATGTAATCATCAGCAGGCACGTGACAAGTCTTTTCATCGAGAAGTTGCCAGAAGGCATCTTTCTCGGCATCAGGTCGACCTGTCTGTGGTGCATACGCGGTGAAGAAGTGAATAGTGCGAACACCATATTGAGTGTGTGGGTTACCAAAATAGAGAAGTTTGTAGCCATTTTTACCGCGTTCGCGTTCAATGTCGCAGCTTTTGGCACCAGACCATCGGGTTTCTTGCAGAGCGCAGATGTCAATGCACCTTTTCCGAAGGGCTCTTGCGAGTTCCTCGGTCTTTCCAGTTAGGGTACCAACATTTAGCGTGCAGACACGTATTTGTTTTGTTCGTTGTGTGCGGACTAACTTGCTTACGTCCTGACGCGGTCCATGCGTCAAGAACCCTTGCCCATTTCTCGACAGGACCGGGGCCCGTCCTGCCGCGTCGACTGAGGTGGACGCCCTAGCATTTCTCCGAGGCCTCTGACTTAATCCGATCATCATGTTTGTAGCGACATTCTATGCATTTTCTTGGTCGACCTGTCGCGGGGCCTGTCACCAAGAGAGATCAGGTAGGATTTTGCATAGTAGAATAAATCCAACTATACTCTATTTATCTCTTTCCCTGATCTCAGCATTTTATTTTTGTTTTACTGAGGATAGTACAGAGTACGTTGCCTCAAACGCTCCTCCTTTACCTGGGTTTGGGGCCAGCATGTTAATAGCATGGCGGAGCTCATAGCAATATACTATTATTAACTCAATGTGAGTAGATATCGGTAAAGAAGCTGTTTTGAGGCCTGAACACCATATAGAGGTAGCGTGAAAGAAATGATTAGTTTATAGCCCCCACACCACAGAATTAGCGCAGGCCATAGGAATCTCAGCGGGCAGTGAAAACCATATCTTAAGTAACATTTTGGAATTCAGAAATCTGTGCGCGCAATGAGTGCCGCATCGTTAACAACGGAACAAAAACGCATCTGCAAACGACTTTCTCTCCAACATTTGGTGCAGGAAAATAAAAAATATTTTGTGCTTCCTGAATCTATCACATGATCCTGAATCAAAACGAAGGATTAGGGAGTGGTGTCAACCCAAATTCTCGGCACTGAAGCGGGCCAATGCTTTGGAATGCCTAAAGCAATAAACCAAGGTTATTACTGTAACTTAAAGACCAGGTGAACATGAAAATTTATGAGAAATGTCCTGGTTTTCAGAAGAAAAACTAATTTTAGGGCAATGTGTCTGCCCACACAGGTTACAAAACCATAGTTGAAATCACGGAATTAAATACGAATTGTTGGAAGATTCGCTATTCGCTAAATTTAGCTCCCTCTGTATTCTGGCTGCTTCCAGGCATCAAAAAATTCTTGCGTGCATATTCATTTTCATCAAATGAAAAGGTAATAGCTGTCGTGGACGAGTATTTTGCAAATATTCCGGAAAGCTACTACAGGGATGGGATCCTTATATTAGAGAATCGTTGGAATAACGGTATAGAACTTATCTCCCTTAACTCTAACTAAAATGAAGAAATTATTACAAATATGAACCCATTCCGCAAACCTACCTAGTAAATCAAATGCCGTGTTATTTTGCATGCAGCTATTAACAAGTTCCTCGAGTCCAACTGTTCTCCGCTCCACCTTCCTCAGCCGCTCAATGCCCCGCTAATGTTGTTTTGATTGATCTCGACCTTGAATTTAAAATTCAGGGCGGTCAAAATTACCTGGAATTTTTCGTAAGCTGTATGCTTATCGGCTCCTCCGAATTCCCGGAATCATTTGGGCTCGCATGCATTTCGCACAACCAGAAACAAACGTTGAACATGCATATAATAATAGCCTATTTGAAAGTAAGTGATTAACGCTCATTTCGTATTATTACAAAATTCTTATAATAAAATTTAAATTTAATAAGTGAATGTTGGGGTAGGAATTTGGTTCTAAAAAGGTAGGGAAAAGAAGAAATGCTGCATATTAGCATATGCATTGTGTGCTCAGTTTGTTATCTGCGAGCGAAATCAAGGAACATCCAATAAGCTTAAAGGGTTATATCTGTTTGGAATTGTAGGTTCTGTAATTCTTTCACTATATCACAACTTCTGTAATTGGTGCTGACCATGAAAATTTACACATTTTGCCTACAGCTTTGTTTTTGTTTCTGCAGTCAGTATGCTCTTATCTTGTATTAGAGGAGAGAACGTCAAAAAATTGATCTTACCAGAAAGCGTTATTTGTACTAATAGCTACAAACAAGTCGGGAAACCGGAAGCTAGACGCTTCAGATGTGAAAAGTTTTGTGTATTTCTTTTATAAAGACATTTGAGTGTTAATTTTTCCCATTATACGCAACACGCCAAACTTAGATAGGATCAAGTTCCAAATTATAGCCTACATTGCTGCACTTTGTGGTACTAGGATGAACTTAAGAGAGGTTTTGTAGCTGTTGACTTTGCTAAAAAAAAATCAAACTGAATATGGCCAAGTGCTTAGGCAGTCTCACCTAAGCTTTAAACAAATTAAAGGCTTGTGTGCTTGAAGCATATTGAAATTTTATTGCATTTGAACACTTATTATATACACAAGTTTTGCTTCCAGGTAAAATTCTTAGTAGACTAAAAAACCATAGGTACGAATATTACAAAAAAAAAACGCTATGTCAACCAATTTCTCATGCAATGCATTTTTAACTGATTTTGTTCAATACATTTTACCGCGAGTTCATTACCATCGTTGTTTACAATCAAGCCTAATACCTTGCATGCAATTGTTCCGAGTTAACATTATACTCTAGATAAAGCGTTAAATAATGTACAATGTGTTGTATTTCTTAAAAAGACTGATTCTGACTACAGGGTGCGGCAGCATAACTTCCTTTTTTAAAATGCGCGCCACTCAGTTAGTTGATGTCATAGCGGAGCGCTAGTGGTCTCGTTCAAGAGGGGATACTGTAGAGTTTTGTCCCGACACGGTTCAGTCGCCATCATGCGTTGGAATAGTGAGGAGCGTGCCTTTGCCGTTGAGGTTTACTTTTCAAGCGGATGTTCGGTTATTACAACACAGCGTGCATTTCGGAATCGCTTTAATTTAGCCCCGTTGGCTCCCGTCCCAGACCCGTCCCGCAAATCAATTGTTACATGAGTCACTACATTCAGACAAACTGCAAGTGCGATAAAAGGAAAAACTGGAGTCCCCCGGCCCGTTAGATCACCTGAGAACATTGAAGCAGTGAGAGCGTCAATGTTGCGATCGCCACGGCGTTCTGCGCGCAAACACGCATCTGCCCTTGGATTATCCGATCGAGATGGCGATAGTGCAGGAACTTCCAGAACGTGACTTCAATTCTCGGATGCACGCGTGTGAGCTTCTTCTTGATGTCATTCCCGAGGGTGCTATTGTTTTTTTTAGCGATAAAGCCCATTTTCATTTGTGTGGGTCGGTTAACAAACAAAACATGCGCTACTGGGCTGACACCAACCCTCGAGAATTGCATCAAAAGCCTTTGCATTCACCCAAAGGCACAGTGTGGTGTGCAATTTCCTCAGCTGGAATTATTGGTCCCTGGTTTCTTGAGGAAAATGAGGTTACAGTGACAGTGAATTCGGACCGGTATGTAAACATGCTACAGCATTTTTTTTCCCACGGCTAGAAAATTTGGATTTGGGGGACACTTGGTTCCAACAAGACGGTGCAACAGCACACACTTCAAGAGCATCGATGGCTGTTTTGAGGGAACACTTTCCAGAGCGCCTTATCTCAATTAGAGGCGATTTGGAATGGCCGGCACGCTCTCCCGATCTGTCCCCTTGTGATTTTTTTCTATGGGGTTTTTGAAATCCCGTGTTTATGTGAACCGTCCAAGAACCCTGCAAGATTTGAAGACCAACATCCAAGAAGAAATTGCCAACACCTGCTATGCTAACAAGAGTCATGACAAACGCCAGAAATCGGTTTACGCAATGTATGGAGAATGGGGGACGTCACCTAACAGATTTGATATTCAAAACAATGTAAATAAAAACTTTAGACATGTACCTACATTATAAAAAATAAATAAATATTTTCCGATGCATACAATAGTTTTTATTGAGTTTTGAAAAAAGGAAGTTATGCTGCCGCACCCTGTATATTCTAAACAGTAGCCGATTTCTGAAAATTATAGTAATTTTATTATTATAGCTTTATTTGAAGCAGCCTCTTGATTTTTGTTCAGATTCTGAGAATGGCCCCGTTAAATAAATGACCACTTTTCGACCCCCTGAACTCCCCGCCTTTCCAACAAATGTCAAAATTAAGACCAGCTTCGGAAAGTACTAACCGAGACCTTTCATTTGATGCCTCACATGAGTATACGTACGCCCCCCTTTTTCATGTATGGGGACCCCCCTTAAATTCGACGTAAAAGGCTGTAACTCACTGCATGTGCAACTGTTCGTTCGTTCCCACCTTTCCAAAAAATTTTTTGTCAATCGCTGCTACAGTCTCCGAAAAAATTCGTGTAATGGACAGGCAGACAGTAAACCGATTTTAATAAGGTTCTGTTTTACATAAAACCTGAAAACGGGCAAAGAGTTTTCAAATAGTGTAAAATCCACTCTGGATACACTTTATGACAGCTCACTAATTTTACGACGCTTTGAAGAATGATCAGTTTAAGAGGGTGGTCTGGCAGGTTTCAAAAAATTTTTAGCAATTGCTAGAATTAATAATATTGGCTACAATGCATTTCGAATTGTTTACCCTTTTTAAGATTTAACCTTATTAAAATCGATTCAAAGCCCTGTCACACTCGACGTACTCGGAAACGCTTGAACCCATTGCCACGAACAGGTAGACAGGTGTGGTCTGTAAATTTCTTTACGTATAACAATGGCGTAATCCTCTGTGAAACCTAAGAGGGCTCCCCATACATCCGAAAGGGCGTATACATTTCTTTTCGCAGTATATGACCGTGTGACCATTATTTGATTTTATCATTAACGCAAATCTGTCGGAGTGTAACAGGGGCAGTAAAAGAAAATTTCATTTTTCAGCTCGGGTAAATGTGACAGTTGGGAGGAGGTCTTGGATATAATCCTAGTAATCGGGAAGGGGACTCTTATGGTGGTGAACTGGAGAGTGTCTGACCACG
Source organism: Hermetia illucens (assembly GCF_905115235.1). Lineage (NCBI taxonomy): Eukaryota > Metazoa > Arthropoda > Insecta > Diptera > Stratiomyidae > Hermetia > Hermetia illucens. The sequence continues at coordinate 122,504,751 of NC_051851.1, read as the reverse complement.
GATCCTTCTCAGATTACAGTTGGATACTTTTCAGTCTAGATCTCGCCTCTTTTAGCCACCCAAGTAGATTCGACTGAAGGAGGTTTGGTCAGTTATCATGAATAAATAAACTCTCCGGTGCGTAAATTGATGAGACAAACTGGCACAATAGACCAACTAGAGTCAAAGGTTGGGGCTCTCGAAAAATAATTCAAAACTGCTTTCAAAGTCTCATTCCCTGCAAAATTTAGCAAGAAAACATTGCCACCGTTGTGGAATGAAGATCTGTCTACCCTCAGGAAGCTGATAAGCGATGTCATCAAAATCTGCTATAAGAGGCAGTACTGTTTATTGACAGAACGTTGAAAGCACCAGCGAATCTGCGAGATTTTGTCCAAAGAACATAGGAGCTCATCCTAAAAAAAATCGGAAGGCTCCTGGATGGAATTTTCTGATAAAACTATAGAGCTTCCCCACCAACAAGCCGGAGCCCTGCTTGCCCTAGTCATGTGAGACTAGCAAATCGGTAATTACCGAGGACAAAATCATTTATTCTATAAACAGTTTCCCCGTATATAAATCTCCGCAAAAGTAGCAAGAAGGGGTTGTGCTGTAGCTGCTTGAGATTTTCCAAAACTGTATCTCTATGGACGTGCGATCGGGCAGGCCGTGTTGAAGACTCTGGAGCGTCCTGGACATTCACTTAAGGACGATAATTTAGAGACAGCTCGTTTTTAAATCTCAGCATGCCTACGTCAAGGGCAAATCATTAGAAACTACTCTACACGACGTAATTAGCAAGGTCGGGCGGCAACTACAGTGCCAACATTACACTCAAGCTGCTTTCTTGGATATAGAGTAACATTCAACAGCGCTAGTATCAATGACATCAAGGAAGCCTCATTGGATAATATCCATGTTAAGAACTAGGATGATTCGAGGTGATCTGACCTGCAGAGTGGGACCACCTCTCCGGTGCCCAGGTTGTAGGGTGAAGGTGGTGAAATTGGTGTCAGTGATTATGGAAGGTGGGTTGGGAAAGGTGTAACTGTAGGCCGCGGGATGCAAAATGAGTAAAAATCCTACCAAAACGACGTTGATACTCTCCTCCATCTTCCTGGGCTAAATGAACAAAGATTGGTTCTGTCCTGCAATGTAAAGTATCAAGGTGTGATCCTGGAACCGAAACTAAATTAGAGATTGAGCATAGAACTGAGGTTCAAGAGGGAATGGGTATTCTTTTACTGCTACAAGAGGATCTCTGGGGTCTCCGGCCGAAGATAGGTGTACATAGCCATGGTACGTCCCATCCTAACATAAGGTTTTATCGTGCGATGTCAGCCATTGAGGAAAAAATACAATGGAACAAAGCTTAATAGGATTCAAAAAACCGCTTGTATAGGTGCTACCGTCCCCCTACCTCAGTGCCCCACTGCGGTCGTGACCGGCAGATGCTCTTGAGGTGAATGTCCTCCTGGACACGCTGTGGCGTGCAGTGCTATCAGAATTCGTTAGTCTGAATGTTGGACAGCAAAGTCCTACGGCAATAGACGACGTTCCTTGGGAGTTCTGGGCATTTTCCATAAAGTGCGCAAGTCGATCTCCATGAGAAACTATGCTGTGGACCTTCTAATCTGGGCAAAGTGGAAGACCTGTGTCGTGTTACAAGGCAAGGCATCTTCACCGATATATTAAAGATGATCTGGAGTCGAGGAGTTTTCTGGAATACACACAGTGCAGTAGGGTCTTACGGCATCTCAAGATTCGCCAGTACATTCCCAACGAAATTACTGGCGATACTGGAAACCTGCCGATGGCTGGCTGGGGTATAATCTGAGCCTCAAGCGCAACATAGCTATACCCACCAACAACCAAGCGGCGATTAATGCCTTGTACTCATTGGCGACATCCTCCATGGTGATGGAGGAGTAAAAGAATGCGCTGAATAGTCTGGGCGGCACATTCAAGATCATCTTTCTCTAGGTTCCCGGTCATAGAAGCCTAAATGGGAACGAGCGGGCTGAGGGACTGGACAGGCGGGGCTCTAGTCTTGGTCTTCAGGAGGCACAGTCTATGCCAGGCTGGCGACTGATAAAGGATATACTCGCACTCCTTAGCAGCCACGTTCCTCAGGTCAAAGAAGCTGATTACCTGCGACAATTGAAGGAGAATTTCTCCCACTTACAATAAAACCCGGTCGCGAGAACTCTTGTTCCAGATGCGTGCAAATACATACAGGATTATGGCGGTCTGCATGGGACACTGGCCTATAGGGGACTATGTCGCTACATTCAGCATACCCTACAATTCACACTGCTGAAGCTAGGAAGAAAAACTCTAGCTAGAGCCATGTTGCTGACACTAGATGAACCATTCTGTGAGGACCTACGAGATATTTCTAGCTGCAGGGTGGCAGTACTGCTTTCCTTCTTGAATGTTATGGGTGGACTCTGAAGGTCTAAGCCGGGTCGATTCTGCTTCTCTTGCTTTTACTACAACAGTCAAGGTCTTAGGAGTCAAAACGACGTCTTGCAACGTTTCCTGGGCTCCTCGGAGCTGATGCTTTTACCTACATTCCATGAGCGTGTCGAGGCTCAATCATTACTTTTCGAAACTGGTCCTATTTTTGATAATGAGTAAAACGTAGGAGAGTGAGGACTCACAATGTGTACATCAAGACATAACCTGTCCAACCAGAAATTTGAAAAATGTTCACTATGGCGCATCTATATAAAAGCTAGGCTTCAAGCATAGTTCTGGAGTTTGAAAGAAATCAACATATTGTTAACGAAGTTGTAGAAGGTCAAAGTTTGCTATTTGGTATGTATTTGTCGCATTCGTAAATGCTATACTCAACACACCATATACCATTCATCAATAAATTATTCCAAGCAAATTTTACATGCCGGGTCGCTTCATGAACTAAATTGAACTGTCCGGTGTTCTTTCTATGGTCAGAAAGTGCAAACGAAACATTCCAATTAAAATCTTAGGCGAATATCTTCAGCTCATTTAAAATGCACAGCTCCTTTTTGCTTCTCGTTTTCCATGGATTTTGAAAAGCCAGAATAGTAGGAGTATCTATCAATTCATATTTCATCGTGGTACCTTCTGATTTTAATTATGATATGATATGAATTTACCTATACTCTCATTATAAGCAATGGCTCTCGAAAATTGTTTAGTACTGTTTTCAAATTTCACTTAATCCAATTATAGAACTTCCCAAATCTGCACCAGGTGCTTAGAAATCAAACTAATTCCTCTCTATGACTAAATCCACACCTAGTTCTATATGCCGCAAATGAAGTCAGCAACTCCGCACTAGGAAACTGAATGGTCCTTTGTGCCATGGACAATTGTGGAACACGAATTTCCTCCCGCCATTATCCCAACTCAGCCATGACCTATAAAATAAAAGTCACTTTTCCAATAATAAAAACAACGACGTGCAATGGTGATTATGGTTGCTCTAACTTCGTTTCACTTCCCGTAGCCCTCGAAGCCGGCACATCGTTTTAATTCCAGACGTAGAATCAGATTTCAAGTCACAACTTCCACAAAGTATTCTTAATGAGATCCTAGTCGCTGTCAATGAAGACTCCAGTCAGCCAGAGTACGCTCTGAAAAGGTCGTAACCAGACCTCGTTCGATGACAATACGATAACGACAACTGCTTTAAGGACAATTTTCACTGACGACGGAATTAAATTAAACCTTTTCGAAGGAGCGTATTTCGAAAGCAAATCCCATGCCTAGCGCCGGTCTACTCACCGGAACGGGTGCGGGTGGGGTGTAGATTCGACCCTACTAATGTACTATACAGCTCGGTGACATATATGGTGGTCAGCTGACGCTGCACGTGACCTGAATACGAAATCAGGGACCTGAACGCCAGCAAACTTTATCCAAGATGAAATTGTGCCTTGAGTTACCAATTCGCCAATACCCAATCTGACTCCAACCCACCCTCAACCATTTCCTCCACCACTATGTGAATTTGATGTGCAACCACCTCCATACAACATAGACTTATAGGTATATGGGAGGATGCGAGTTGGCATCTCCAAAGTACCTCTCAACTGTATTTAGTGGTTTATGTATCGACGACCATAGAAAGTACTCCCGAATAACGACGGAACTAATTTACACATCAAATAATCTGCTACGGAGACACACACAAGGATAAAGGACTATGTCGCCCAATTCCTACCACTTGCAATTAAAATCAAAAGATTAAAAGGGGATGAGGGGACAGCCCGTTCGAAGCCTTTTTCGTGCTTCTGAAATTTGCACAAACATTTCCTCATCTCGACTGGAAGACACCCTCGGTCTACCAGAAAATTTCATGCCGCCCCTGCAAACACCTTGCTGGTACCCATCATTTTGTCATCATGTTTGCGGTGTTTATTACCGGAGTTGGGTGATTCCAAACAACCGCAATTAATGACAAAATATCATCATATCACAGACTTTGTCTCGTGTTGTTATTTGCAAATTAGCTGGTCCAATGGAGAACTCAATATCTTGGCGGGAATTACTCAAATTAGTCATTAACGGTTGAATTAAATTGTAGAGAACATAATTATAAAATATGCGGAAAACATTGTCAGTGAAAGAGCAATGATTTGGTTTATCAAATTAATGGTTTCGTGTTTTCGGGTTGATAGATCAATAACTGCATTTGGTAGCGTTAATTGGTGGTGCATGCAGTGGAAGTTGTAGTATGTAAATAGGATCTATGCACTTTAATAGACGGTCAAGTTATGGGCGAACACATGAAGAGAAGGAAGTCCTGAATTAGCGTCTGCATAGAAATTTCCAAGCATGATAGGGCTTGACTGAAATACATTTAGTCGAACTAACTTCGTTGATATCACCATTCTGGCTGTTGCTGTTCTCTATTATTTATCGATAGTATTTGACTAACTACAGGGAAACCTTTGCTAGTTAGTCTACATAATTTAGTGGGGAAGCCGCGGCTGCGATCATTCAGGGTCATTGTAATGTCCATTGTACTATTCCTTAAAATCGCCTTTTTATTGGTCTGCGGCGTCCACAGGTTTTTACGATTCGGATAAAATCCTGCAGAGGAACATAATACGGATTTTTTTCCAGGTTGTAATTTAAGGAGCAGTGTCCTGTAAAAACCTTATTAGAATTTTCATGTCCCACTTCTTAACAGAAAATAGACAGTAGATGCCCGGATGCCCAATTTTGATCAGCTAGTCTGTCATTTTGCTCATTACCAGCGATGCTCAAATACCCTAGCGTTCACAACGGAAATATTTCGTCAAGTCGTTTCAGCAGCAACTGTTGGTAACTCTACACCAGCTGACTTGTTACACTATGACTGCATGAGCATCAGAACAGATTCGAATGATGCGACTTCGCTCTTTTTGTCGCACATATTCCGCAACTGCTCCGCCTGGAATATGGTCGTCAGTGGGAGAGTTTGAGGCCAGTTCCATAATCAGACTTCCCAAGAGCACCCGTCCGGCCGATCCGCTTTCCATGACTGATCCATCGGTAACGGTTATTATGTTTTTGATCCCAAAAAACTCGTAGTCATTTATCGACCATTCTTCTCTCTTATTGATTACGACGGAGAATGACTTTTCAAAGACAAATCTGGAATCATATATCGCACCGACATAGCTTATATGCCTGGTTAGCTGCTTTCCGTTTCACTTTCAAATGAATGATGAGTAGATTTAGGAGAGCTTCGAGTGCCATGTTGGTGTCATTGTTCCAATAATACTTAGGCAAGTGAGACGTACAAACTGCCTTCATCCAGATCGAGCAGGCGGCGCGAGATTTTGGCCTGCACATCAATGAAGGCAAGACAAAATATATAGTGGCAACGTCAGCACCGAAGGCGAATCAACCAACAACATCAAACCCCACTGGTCAAACACGAAGAAGAATAAGGATAGGAGAATACAACTTTGAGACTGTTGACAATTTCTCCTATCTAGGGTCGAAAACCACAACCGATAACAGCTACGATGAGCTTACGGTTGTTGTCAGCCAACAGAGCCTATTTCAGCTTATAAAGACTGTTCCGCTCGAAACGTCTCACCATAAGGTCAAAGCTCTTACTGTACAAGACAATGATCTTGCCAGTCCTCATGTATTCCTCGGAAACTTGGTTCTTAGCAAGAAAAATTGCGAACTCTTGGCCGCGTTCGAGAGAAGAATCCTCCAAAGAATTTTTGGCCCCCTACATGAGGATGGACGATTCCGTAGCCTACACAATGACGAAATCTATGAGCGATACCATGACCGTCAGGTTGTGGACAAAATCCGACTCAATAGGTTACGGTGGGCGGGTCACTTAATCCGTATGGATGAGGATGATCCCACCCGGAAAGTCTATAAGGGCAATATCTATGGTAGAAAAAGAAGACGAGGCAGACCCTGCCTAAGATGGAGCGATGGCGTAGGTCAGGACGCCAGACAGCTTTTAGGGATATCGAATTGGTGGACCTCGGCGCAAAACCGGGATGTTTGGAGTTCCTTATTAAGGCAGGCCTAGACCGGATACCGTTTGCTGCGCCGTTGACGATGATGAACTGAGCCTTTGGATCTATGTCAAAATAGGTTTTACTATGGATGTATACATCCAAAGAATCCGTTGTGGCGAAAGGCCCCAAGTCTTACTTATCACAGCCCTTCAGCACTAGGTCAATTTGCATGATTACTGATATTGTTCGTTGATATGGTGCTTCCACGTTGGCTTGGAGACGAGATGTACTCATAATTACTTAACTATTTATACCGGCTGGATTTCCGCTTTTAATAAGATGCGTACCGTGTAACTACCTTACTTAACATTTCTAATACACTTAACTAGTCCTTCATCTCATCGATACGAATTAGCAAATTTTCTTGCTAAGAACGCAGGTCTCTAGTATATAAGGACTGGCAAGATCAGTAAGAACTTTGGCCCTAGGGTGAGACGTTTTGAGTGAAACAGTTTTGTGAGCTGAAATAACCGCTGTTGGTAGCCAACCAACATGCGCGGATTTCATCATCATAGCTGTTATCGGTTGTGATTTTCCACCTTAGATAGGAGAAATGATTCACGGTGTCGAAGATGTAGTCTCCTATTTTCATTTTTCTCTGTTCTGTTGGTTCTCTTGTTTTGGGTGGTGATTTCTCCACCACGTACTTCGATTTCTGTACATTTGGGGCTGTTTTTCGCATAATGTTAATATCGTCCGCATAGGCCAGTAGTTAAGTGGTCTTGAAAAGAATGGTGCCTCTGGCATTAACATCTGCATCACGAACCACTTTTCTGGGGCCAGGTTTAACAACCGGAAGCTAGACGCTTCAGTTATGAAAGGTTTTGTGTATTTCTTTTATAAAGACATTTGAGTGTGCATTTGTCCCATTAGTATGTTGCACGTAATATATGCATATATTATGTGAGAACATCCACTTTCAAGTGGTATTGACATTCAAAGTCTTGAATTTGCGCAGAAGCGACAGCTTTGACCTATTACTTTGTTAGTAATAGTACGATTTTCACCAAACTCGGTAGGATCATGCTCAATTCTGTAGTCTACATTGCTGCTAAATTTCGTGATTCTAGGAGGAACTTAAGGGAATCTTCCTGCCAATTACTAAAAATTATAGTAATGTGCTATTATTGACTTTATTTGAACAGGTATCGGTATGGAGGGAGGGCCTAAGCTCCATACAGTGGCAGGCTCTTGACTTTTTCCAGATTTTTCGGTTAAGTAGTTTCTGAGAACGGGTTCGTTAGAGAAATGATCACTTTCAACCCCCCGCACTCCCCATCTTTTCGAGAAATGTCTAAACTAAGAGCGGTACTAACCGATACCTTTAATTTGATACCCCACATGACTATATTTGAAGAAAAAAAAAATGTACAACTCCCTTTTGCATGTATGGGGACCCCTCTTAAATTCGTCGAGGGGGGGGGTCCCCATACATGCAAAAGGGGGGTGTACATTTTTTTTTTCATCAAATGTAGTCATGTGGGGTATCAAATGAAAGGTCTCGGTTACTTTTCGAAGCCGTTTTTAGTTTTGGCATTTGTTGTAAAGGTGGGGAGTGCGGGGGTTCAAAGTGATCATTTTTTTAACGAACCCAATCTCAGCTAATTCTCAGAACCGACAAATCTGAAAAAATCAAGGGGCTGCCACTATATAGTGCCTAGGCTCCGACATACCCTCCATACCGATACCTGTTCAAATCAAGTTAATAATAGTATATTACTGTAATTTTTAGTAATTGACAGGAAAACCCCCCTTAAGTTCACCCTAGAATCACAAAATTGTGCAGCAATGTAGGCTACAGCATAGACCATGATCTTGCCAAATTTGGTGAAAATCGCACTATTATAAAAAAAGTTATACTAGGTCAAAATTAACGCTCTTCTGCAAATTCAAGACTATGAATGTCAATAACATATCACTTGAAAGTGGATATTTTCACATAATATATGCATATTTTACGTGCTACATACTAATGGGACAAATACACACTCAAATCTCTTTATAAAAGAAATACACAAAACCTTTCATACCTGAAGCGTCTAGCTTCCGGTTCCCGACTTGTTTATGTATGGGACAGATAATGCCTCGTTGCCGGTTGTCTCACATCTTGAGCATAAATTGATGAACCGCTTGGTGTAATTGGTTGCCTCCACGTTTAACGAATTAAGCTTTATTTCCATCGAGTCCTGACGACTTATGGTTTTTAAGCCGATGAATTGCAGGGACTGTTTCTTCAATGCTTGGTAGTGGTAGTATTTGTCCGTCGTCTTCAGTTGGCGGGACCTCCAACTCGCCGATATTCAGTTCATCAAAATACTCAGCCCATCGCTCGAATATTCTGTCGAAAACCAGATTTCTCCACCAAGTATGTTTTTGGTCGTATCAATGACAACTTTCTTCAAGTGGTTGTGAAGATCATTTGTTAATGCTTCATCTCCAGGGCCTTTGTTCGCGGCATACATTTCTCCCTCACAGTTGTTACGGAGGGCTTTGTTGTGGATGGCTTCAATTTTCACTCCCACCTGATTGCCAGAGGGGATTCTAGGCATTGTTGTAATTCTACCCCGGAGTAACGCAATAGTGAACCGAGCCTATATTGGCCTCCCTATATGTTCTGACATTAATCAGGGCAGAGAAGTGGCGTCGTTTGATCAACGCGTGGTCCATTTAGTTGAGACCCATGTATGTTTGTGGACCGTTTTCCGCCCAAACCAGGTACTCCCTGCAGTCGACTACCATTTGTGTTGTTATGTAAACTGTAAGAGTTGCCCAAACACAGGCTCGGTACCTACTTGACTTGACTACTTGACGCAAATCGTTAGACCGTTTTCGTTGCCGGGTTCGTCGTTCTAAAATCCGCCCATTTTGGGGCTGTTTTGTGGCTTCGTAACAAGGTGCTTTTAATGTAGAGTTATCAGCCCCGCCCAACCCCCAACCTGAAGGACCAGTTGATACAATTTGTCCCGTTTTCAGGTGAAGAACTCCCAACGATCACTATGTGGAAGTGGAGATAGTCTCTCGGGGGGTTATATGCTCCTGTCGGCCCTGAGTTTAGGTTTTGGATGCCGCCTCGGACGTGCACTTCAAACAAATGGTTTGCCTTTTCTGTGAACCCAAATGCTGGCTACGTTCTTTGAAAAGAATTCGCTTCCACTTTGATAGTGAGAGAGTTAGCCCCATCGCAAAAGCGTCTCCATGACGACCATTTAGCCGACTTTATGCTCTTCCTTGGAGCCTTCTGAGCCTCCTTGTTCTGATTCCAGCCAGCGCTTGGATCATATTTTCGAGCTCGAAGTACCTTTGTCATTTCACTATGTTGTTCTACCATTCTTTGATATTGAGTGGGCAGCTTTTATCGAAAGCTTCTCTAATGCTAATTGTGATCATCTGGATTGTTTCCTCAATTCGAACTGTAGATTTGTTGTACCTCCCAAGGATCGTGATTCAGGCCCTCATTTCTATAAAGTGCACTATAGTCCCGCAGATTGCAAAAGGACAAACAACCCTCATAGTCACTTCACCGGTTTAAATACTCACTGGAAAATTTCGGAGGGCCAGACTGCTAACGACGTTTATGATGATAAACCTGTTTGGTATATACATATATTATTGCCAATAATTTTTAAAAGTGTGCGTATAACTGACTTATGTACTATCGTGGTCTATTTCTGACAATGTATTTTGTTTACCCTAGAACTTTCCGAGAAATCTGCCTTTCTTCTCTATTGTACTAACGCGTGCCCATCGATGACAATCGTAAGATTATGCATTACACTTCATGGTGTAGCTAGTAGAGAAGTGCTCTCCATCCTAATGTGTTACTACCATTTCCGATTTCTAATGGACATATTTACGGGCATGGGGCCCCTTTCGAAGACGCAGTCTTCCGCTCGATATGGTGTCGGGCAGAAGTACTCCGGTGAAGTGCTGCCTGCTCTCTGTCAATTAATCTTTCGAGATGTTCTTTGATGCGTTTCAGGATGGATATTACTTTCACGATAGCTGCTTGTAGGTTATTGAACTAGATCTGGGTATCATCTTCGGAATTTTAATCAGCATTCCGATCCAATCACGCACAACTACGCAGACACAGCAGAAACACACGGGTTTGTTGCGCTTGAGCGCATTGATGGTGAACGTGGTTCTGCTTCTGTTCGGAGAAGCCATCTGCACCAACATATTACTTCATGCGTATCGTCATGCCATGTCACTCAGAAGAGGCAATATCATATTTAACCGGAATCTACATGATTGGATAACGTGGGGGAGCGTTCCTTCTAATTCTTCGGTAGCTTATAGTCGTGGGTTTACGACCACTTGCAAGCCCTTCTCTAGTACAGTATGCCATAGTGGACGCATTACCAGCTTTTGATTCCCTCCTCAACACAATGGTGGAATTTCGTTTTGTCAAAACGTATGCCCAGTACGTTTCTCGTATTTTACCAACTTCTTACGTTCATCGATTCGCTTATATGTATTTTTAATCAACCAGATCTGATGACATCCTTCGTAATGACCAAACACTTCCCCCACGCTGGAGACAGAGGCATTTTTGGTGACAGTCGGGTGCTCATCAGTATTTTCGGGCAGATTATTCAGAGTTTGTGTCATTTAGATAGTGCTATTTTACACCACTTTGACTTCTTAAACTCCTAATACCATGATTGCTTGTGTGAAGATCAAGGGGAGCAGAATCTACCCGGCCCAGATCTTCAAATCCAGCGCGTAGCATTTACGGGGGATAAATGATCCCTCAATATACAACTAGAGATTTCTTTGAGGTTTGTTTACCTAGTGTCTTTGTCTACCTAGTGTCCGCAGTTTGGTTCTAGTTAGAGCTGAACAATCATAAGAAGGTGCATGAGGCCTCCTGTGCGCAATCTTGGAATGTGCAAAATAGGGTATGCCGAGTTCGGTGGCATAGTCCCATATATGCGAGGGCCCTCAGCAAAACACCCTAACTCTGTACGCATTTGCTCTCACAATCGCGTCTTATTAAGAAGAGCCAAATTCTTCCCGACTGATACATGTGGTGAGCATTTGCCATTTGAAGTCAGGCGCTGTTAAGTAGTGCGAACAATTTCCAACAGAGTCCCGCCTGACTAATCCAACCTCCTTTATGTTTCTATAGTCGGCTATACTGTGCGAATTTGAAAAAAAAAATTCACGGCTCCATCACATCGCTCAGAGTTCCCGAGGTACTTCATACAGTATGTTAGTATAGCCGTCTTAGTTGTCCAACATCGAAATTCATGTAGCCTCAGAGCATTGCCCGCTGCAGCGTATTTAGTGTAGATGTCCAGGAGGAGTAGGCGTATGAGTATATTGAGGGCATCTGTCGGGCAAGATTGCAAGGGCACAGTAGTACTTGCACACGCCGTTCTTCAAATTCTGTCAAGTTTGTTTCCACTGTACTTCTCGCGCAGCGCCTGCCACCATACAATAGAACCGTGTATTAGGATGGAATGAACCATGGCTGCATACATCCAAAGAACCATTACCGCCCCAAGACCTCATTGCCTTTTCAAGGTCCCTGGCAGGCGTAGAAGGTTTTCTTAAGTTTGAATTCTATCTTCAATCTCCATTACATACTTTACATTGGAGAAATGTGTAAATCTTTGACCATTTAATCACGTTAGGGGAAATTCTGATGCCATTGTCTTTGTGGTTTTGGTTGGATTTATGTCGAATCCGTATCTTGCAGCCCACACCCACACGTTCTCCAACGTGCCTCCCATGATTTCACTCATAACGGCGGAAAACATCTCTAACACTATTATTGTGCGGTTTAAGTAGCACCAAGCGCGGGAACGGGCACTTATTAGGAAGTGTTCCATGGATATCGAATCCTCGTTACGAGATGAATATGTATCATCTTGTAAAATTTCTATTTTTGAATACATGTCTAGCTAGCGAAAATGTCCAGCACAATTCTGCTTACCTTCCTGCTTTTCGCTAGAGTCAACTTTGCAGTGTCATTACACGCAGAGGCGAATCAGAAACGAAAAGTAAACGAACATCAAATAATGATCCTTTGCGACTTTGACCTCATTTGTTACGAACATTCAGAGGACAGCTCCTGAATTTACTGCTAACTCCAATGTAGTCGCTATGATTAGACATTCGTTACCAATCAGCCTAAACCGAAAAGACTTACGCAGAACCGATGACAAGGGTGTGAAAGTTCCAGAAAACAGTATTACCGGCACTAAAACCATACCCCTAATGAGATGTCCGAGCAAGGTCTTGTCTGAAGCACCTGTTCTGAACTTGACGTAGTGTACGTGGAATTTTTACTCTAATTAAAGAAAGTAAATATTCTGGCCGCCTTCGATACCATTGTCGATAATTCCACATCCTACGAGTAGAAGCCAATCAAATTCCACAAGGGACTCAGGATTTATCCAGATAATTTTCGACCATTTAAACTTCAGAGATTCAAACTTCTTCTCTTGTTTCAAACGTCATTAACGTTAACTTTGGCAATTATAAAATGCTCGAGTACACTGAAGTTACGTTACTCTCCAATCCGATGTGTTTTCAAATATGTCAACAGATAACAACAAGCATAATATGCTTCGTTGTAAAATAAACTGATTTCATCGTAACAAAAGTACAACTCTTCTTCACAGCTACTACAGCTATCGTACCTGGGGATTGCAATAGTAGACGTCCATTCCAGTTTTGAAAGTTTAGGCTTTTAAAGTAACTGTAGGCTGAGATGCATTAAATTTACATTTTTTCCTTTATCTTCTAATCTAAACGTTGGTATACGAGCGGCTCTGTAAGATGCTTACGAAGTTCACTCTTCTATACCTGATCAGGAAGAGATAATACTAGACACGGAAAAACATCAATCACCATATTAAATTACCGAAAGACCCAAAACACAAGTTTGGCTGCATATTTATTCTATACATGAGCGTGTCCTGCTGGGGAGCCCTAGCGGAGTTACCTACAATCATTCAGAGTCACTGGCGTTAGTCGCCAAGAAGAATAAACAAGAAAAATCCGTTTTTCACGTGTATGGTGAACCGCCTCCCTTAAACTCAATATTAAATCCTTTTATTGCATGTAAAGGGATTCACAGGCCACATGGTTCCACTAAATTTTATGACCATAGCTTCAGTTGTTGCTGAATGAATGCGCGCTGCAACAGAGATTGATATAACTTCTTCTCACTCAAAGTCAACTAAAACCTCTGCCCCTTTAAATACCCGTACCAACTTACTAGAAAATGCAATTGGATGCCAACCTCAAGGAGCTTTGCTACGAGATTTGAAACATCTACGATAGCTAGCATTAAATTGTCTGCAGCCAAAACTATCTGATCGGAAGGGAACCTTCGGAAACCTCTACTTGCGGAGGGCTACTGAAGCTTCTAGGCTATCAGATCAAACCTACGCTTAAGAACCAATTTGGGACGGTGCAACTTGAAATTCCTGACTATGGTAATTAAAAGTGAGGCTCGGATATCATATGCATTCACATTTTCCATTGCTCAAAGCTATCCCGCTAAAGCCCCCTACATGGAAGAACCACAAAATTTTGTATACCAAAATCACTTAGCAAATCTACAAACTACTAGATAAACTGAATATTTTTTTTCCTTACAGTCGTCGTTGAAGAGCCGGAATTCACTGATGTTATCGAAAACGTAACAGTACCCGCTGGACGTAATGTAAAGCTGGGATGTTCTGTAAGGAATCTCGGTTCATATAAGGTGAGTATATATAGTATAATATATAGCACATATATGTCATACTCCATAGAGCAAAATTTTCTGGTGTAGCTTCATCAAACCCGACAAATAGGTTGAGTTCAATAGAGGGGCGTGAAAAAGGCCAGATATCACCCGAGCCGAGAGTAATAATAATAATAATCGTTGGCACAACAATCGAATTGGATCAGTGTGTTAGAGCACTTCATTCAACTCCGTAGCGGTTCACTACATGATAGCTTGGAGGAGGCAATGTGGTCAGCATGGCGCTCGCCCGATGTATTAGCCTGATTTGAGTCAGGCATATCACGATGCAAATACCACTACCACCAGTGAGATTTGAACTGCAGCCTTCCGTACCACAACCTTGTGCTCTAACCGCTCAGATATCCGCACCGAGAGTACTCTCTATTAATGAAAACAAGTCGGGAAACTGAAAGCTTGAGGCTTCAGGTATGAAAGGTTTTGTGTTTCCCTATGTGAGGAGCGATTAGTGCATAGTTAAAAAATGCATCCCCCCTGCCCTCTAGTTTTTAGAAAGTAATTAAAAAAAAATCATACGCTTCACACTCGGAGTTTAATATTATTAGTAAATGTGAAGAACTTAACCTTCAAAAGATACAAGTCGGGAAACCGGAAACCAATTACTGAAAATTATAGTATATAGTATAGTGTAGTGTATATTAACCTTATTTTAATATTTTTTAGCCTAGGCACCATATAGTGGCAACCTCTTGATTTTTTTCAGATTTTTTGGTTGGGTAGTTTCTGAGAATGGGTCCGTGGAAGAAATGATCAATTTTGACTCCCCGTACTCCCCACCCCTCCGACAAATGTCAAAACCAAGACCGGCTTCGCAAAGTACTAATCGATACCTTTCATTTGATACCCCACATGACTATATTTGGAGAAAAACAAATTTACATCCCCCCTTAAACTCGACGTAGAAGGATCTAACTCACAGTGCCCACTTTTCTAACAAATTTGGTATCAATCCCTTTAACCATCTCTGAGAAAAATGCGTGTGACACCTATGGAGAAGTAGATTCTTCATGAATGGAATTTTAATATTTCACTCGAATGTCAATTATTCTCGTAAATTATGACGTTAGCATCTTATTTTCATGGCTTTAGAAGCAGTAGATCCACGTGAAAAGTTTGAACTACTATAACTTTGGCGTTAATGGCGCAATTTCCATGAAATTTGTGTATGCAAGATATTGCCTTCTATGCTGCTGCAAAATTCGGTATTCCTAGGATAATAATATACTATTAGTAAGTTTATTTGAGCAGATATTGGAATGGCATACATTTTGAGACCTAGATTTCATCTAAGCGCAGCGGATTTTTGGATTGGGTATTTTCCGAAAATGGGTCCTGTCTCACTTTAAGTTTGTACATTTTGACTCCTTACTCGAGCACTTTACAATTCACATCAAAACTACTTTCATTTGATACCCCACCCGACTATATCCACTGGAAAAAAAATTCTAAACTCCCTTCGGATGTATGGGAAGCCCCCTTTAAACTCCACCTTAAATTTGTATCACTCGCTGTATGCGTGGGATTTCATAGTTCCCATCGGTCTACCAAATTTCGTTCGGATCGGTTTAGCCGTTTTGGAGAAAAGTGCGCGTGACAGACAGACAGACAGAATCGATTTTAATAAGGTTTTATTTTACACAAAACCTTAAAAACGGATAATAGGGAACCCCACATAATTCCGGCCTCCGATTTTCTGACTGTATTCGAAACACTTTATTTTAATATCATCAAATTTGGAGGCTTCATTAGTCTGCAGGCCTGCTTCATTGTTCCTTTTTGCAATTTTTTGGTGGAGGCCGATGGCTTCATCAGAATAGTCAGAGAATGTCTGCAGCTTAAGGTTTACAACCAAAGATACGAGTATCGAGCCGTTCCATTTCTTCACAAAAACAAACGAAACAGCATGAAATGAAAATTCGAATTTGGCGTATCGCACCAATACATTTACACTCGCTATCAACAGGTGTTAAAGCAACTCTCATTTAGTGCAATCAAGTCAATCTTCGAAACAACAACACAGAACAAAGCAACGTTTCTGATCCCTTCTTTACTAGTTAATCCATTGCTCCATTGTGTCTTTTCCTATTTGAAAGAGTATAAGGACAATGTCTATAGTAGAAAAAGAAGACGTGACAGACCTTGCCTGAGGCGGAGCGATAGCGTAGGCCAGGACGCCTGACAGTGTGCAGGGATTGGTGGACCTCGGCGCAAAAACGGAATGCTTGGAGTTTCTAATTGTGGCAGTCCTAGATCAGATACGGGTTGCTGCGCATTGAAGACGGTAAGTTTTCATACCATTGACTAATTCCGATTCGATAACTTAATGGTGATAACATATCAAAAAAGCATCAGAAAAGGTACAGATGTTGATGGCTATTTTGGTATTTATCAGGTTGTAAATCTTCAATTCTTGAATTTTTTTCATGCTATCCTTTTCATTATCTACATTTTCTTCGAAAACTAATTTTGCGTTGGTTTAGCGCCGTCTGGAAGCAAATTCGATGACTGTTTTACTGAGAAACAAGACATTAATGTTGTTGTTCATCTTGAAGATAACGAAAAGATTTTTCAATTTAATTTGAGCGAGAATATTTAAAGATTTTTTTTCAAAAAATTCTACAAGATCATTTCAAGTGAAGTAATAAATGTTTTTATATATTCAGGAGGCAACATCGAATGTATTTTCGAAATAGTACATCTCTTCTTAGTGAGAGTTCCAACATATTTACAGAATCCATATGATATTTGGGTACAATACTTTCTCAAGGCTCCAAATCTCTTTGTTTTTCCGAACCAGCGGATCATAATTCATTTCCTTTCAATATCGCTATTATGGTGAATGGCAATTCGAATAATACATGCAGGGCTACCCGTCTTGTTAACTAACAGTACGTCAAGCTTCCTGCATGAAATATGATGACGGTCTAAACTTCCCGGTCTTTCCCGGTGTAAGCAGAACTATCGAGTACTACTAGCGATTCATATCGTGTATTACAGAGGCGCCATCACAGAGCAGTAAGAAATAAGATGGTCCAACGTCTCCAACGACGAACCACAAATTCCGCACTGACCATTTTTCGCCTGCTTTCTTTCTTTACGAGCTTTCTCTACACACGGTTGGTGACCACAGAACCCAAAATCTCACATATAAATCTCTTCATCCCAGCAAAGAGATAATTCACGTGAGTGCTGCGCATTGTCATCGATTTGATTTCGTCGATCCCCTGCCTTTGATGCCACTTGGCAGATTCATCCAGTCCACGGAAGAATTTGGACGGTACCGACACAGTAGTCCGCATCCGGTAATATTCCGATTGCAAATATCAGTGGAGGGATGCTAAACACATTAAGGACACTTACTTTGTTCTTCCCCGAGAGAAGGTACTTCAATATCAACTATAGCATCATCCAATACCCATAAAAGGGAGGTCCCAAATCAGAGGGAATTCAATTATTCTCAGTGCAAAATGCCCCTGTTGACAGGTTGACTTTCAGATGTTAGTACTCTCAGATGAGTGCACTGACAAGCTCATATGCCATCCTTCCATGATTAACCTCAAAAAGTTTAACAGGAATGCGGGTCGCTTTCAAGAGCTCTGAGCTAATCGATATAGAAACTAAAGAGGCTTCTTTGGTCTCTAAATGCCTGTCTGAAATCCCTCGATCTAACTTGGCAGGCCTTCTGTTTCTCGGACAGAATGTCGTTGATGGCGAGGTGTGCATTATTGTATTAATATATATAGTACATTATGCCAATAATAATGGATGTTATATGTTTGTATAAGGTCAGCAAGCAAGCAATCGGTCTTATGTGGCGCCCTGCGTCATTTCACATTTTCAGGACAAAGTTGGTAATCCTCTAAACAACCGTATATTCTGGTAAGCTTCCTACGTAAGAAATTTCGCATCTAATTCGGCCAGGGCTCCTTCTGTTCTTCGAACTGTTAGAGACTGAAACGTTAAAGCCGTTCTTCGGCAACATTCGCAAAATGTATGCCCAGGATTGTGACATGGCGGGTTTCTTCGTTAGCCAGGTAGCCTCCAAAGTACAACCGAAAACTATTCTATTCATTATTTCTATTCTCTTTAAAAAGCTGACTAAGAAATATCCTTATTTTTTGTTGAGGGTTAAAACATTTGCTTCACAATCGTTAGTTAATCTAAATATAGACAAAATTTTAACTTTTAATTTCCCACTTCCATCTTTTTTTCCTTTACTCACTCGGGGTTTCTAAGACGTCTGTTATGTAGATCTATGAAATATTAATTAAAGTATGCCCTGAGTTAATTAAAATCCCACAATTATTAACACAATAATTGTAGGTAGATGATTTCCATTTGGTGTAAACTTATTGCATCCTATGCATCGTACATGTAATATATAATATGTTTTGCATAATGTACTTATGTATGTATGTCAGCATCATAATAAAGTGAATAGCCTTAGATACTCAGAGCAAATATTGAGTGATTGTCTGACGCGTCCATCTTATATTTATTCTTTCTATTTACATATCAGTCTCAGTTTCTCGAGACATACGTACATACATATGATTGTGTACAGAGTTCAGAAGCAGTGATCAATTTAAATGGGTATACATATATGTACTTACTATTCGACAGAATATCCACTAAAATATCATAGTGTTGAAACGAGGCATTGAGTTGTCCTGTAGGCAGTAGAAGAGAAGAAAGCCCAAGCGGTAGTCACATGAGAAAAGCAGGTGCCTCCCTCAACAAAAGGTAGGCGGGAACCTGGGGAAACGCAGTAGGGACAGCTTCCTCGCCGAAGAAAAGTAAGTTGACGGAAGTTTTTGGAAAAGTTGGTAGTCCTTTGATTACGGCCTCAACATTGACAAGAAGGGAAGAGTCACCAGTTGGTAAATCCAATGGTAAGCAACGGTCAAAGAGAGGCAGATAGAAACGGCAAAAGCAGAAAAAGGAGATTCGTCGGAAAATAATCATTATTTCGAAGAAAGGAGATATGCCATTCCCCCATATCTTTCGGAAAGACAAAGCCGACCAGGGCTATTATAAGGTTGTAATGAAGAAGATTCTTTGGAAAAAATCACCCCAAATGTTTACGACTCTCACAATCACAATTGTTTTACAACAGGAAAAAAGTGGAACCCAGTCTTGAAAAGTCACCCAGCGTACCTTCTTCATATCGCGAAATCTTTTAGACACTATGGAGAAGTTGTTGGAAACAGGCTGCCGTTTGTTGAGCGGATTATCTGTCGGAGCGGCAGTATAGGGTTCGGAGAGCCCGTTCCACGGTCGATGCAAAGGTGGTGGATCTGGTTCGCGAGGCGTTGGCCATTAGTAAGGGTGGTGTTAACGCTAGGTGTCGGGAATGCTTTCATTCGGTCAACTGAGTGTGGATTCTGGGCATCCTGGCTACACTAGGTGTCCCTGGTTATTTAGCTCAACGTAGGTAGTCCTTATTATCAATTGCAGAAAAAAAATACTGTACCATATTGGTAATCACAAGGTCGTTTCAAAAACGAACGTTAGATACCTTGGAGTAATGATCGATGCCTGTTTGTTTAGCTTTAAGGGCACTTGAACTACGCATGAGAAAAAGCAGTTCATCTTTAGATCCCTGGATGAGAAAGATTGGTTAAACCACCACATAACCTCGTGGAGGAGATGCTGAGATCGCAAATTGGAATTCGATTAGCGGAACAATAACTGCAATACATGGAAATCTTCAGGAATTGGATCGAACCCGGAAAGCAACAGACACGTGACAAAATCGTTCCGGTGTAGACCAGAACACTCCCCGCGAAGTAATACTTCTTGATGATCCCACAGAGATATGGGTGGAGAAGGGGGGATGTTTTAGTGGGCGAGAATCCCATATACTGCTGTAATCAGGTGCAGCAACGTCTTATTAAGATGTCCACCTCCATCTATTAGAAAGAAATAAAGTGTAGACCAATATTCGACTTAGATATATTTACTTATATATCTGTACACTTTCGTCTGCGATGTAAAGCGAAAATATGTTGATTCGCGCGCAGAAAGCTGCGTTCTTCAATCTAGATACCTATAAATATGTGCGTATGTACGCAATAAGCCTTAATATATAATATGTTATTTCATTGTTTAGGATTTGAATAGTATTTATGTGTTCAATATGGACTTATATCTTGGAACCTGGATATGCATGAAGAGAAGTTTTGAAATTTTAGCCACGTTCATAAAGCTCCTCATACGACAAATACGCAAGATGATACCCTATTCACATACCCGAATCTAAATCAGTCAAGCGAACATAATACGTAGTTTATAAGAAGAGTCTATTTGAATCCTTAATAATCGTATCAGATTTGCAATTCCAGGTCCTTCCCAGCCAATAATATCGACGTCACGACTCACCTTACTAAAGAGATGAAATTCGACATAGGTCAGATACTATGTACTTTTTGCGCAGACATAGCAATATAGGTACATAGTTCAGCTCTTAGATGAAGAAAATTGGGAAGCAACATAGAATTATCTACTGGCCCCTTGGAACATGTTACTAAAATAAGAGGGAAGAGAAAGTTAAATCAAATAAAACGATACTCACTTAAACTCGTACCATTCGCCAGTATATTCAGATGGGATCATATCTTCTTCCTCGTTACTTGATATGCATTCATGTAAGCACTGAAAGTCGAATGCAAAAATTGTGCTGGGAATGTGTCTTCTTTACTAAATTTCATCGGAAAAAAGCAAGTGGAGAAAACTCTGAAATTCGACAGTTCTGTCTTTTCCTAACATTCATATACATATGTATGTACTTGCAGGAAAAGATTTTTTTTCTGAGTAAACATTTTGAGAGAATATTGTGCAGAGTTGCACTAATGGTATTTCGTTATCCAACCGTTAACCTTAGAACTTGGCGCTTCATTTCCAAATACTTATTTCGCAGTCGGTACTATGGTATTGTACATTCGAGATTGAAAATCGAACTATCTATCTATCAACAAAAAACAGACAAAAAGGATGAAGGCCAGAAAGGTCTTTTTTATCGGCTGTATGGCTTCTGTCAAACCATATCAATCATGTATATCAACATTACTTGATCGATAATGCAATTCGTGGCAAGGGTACTTATGAATATTATGAAGTAGTTAGTGCTTGGGAATCATAACATCATTTCCAAACCACCCATCAGATACTAGAGCGCGAAGATAGACGAATATAGAATGTCTGCAGTAGTTTAGTATACTGCTTATAGGTATATCCAGGGCGGTGACCACTTTCTTGCTCTATGGAGTCTCAGTTAGGGCAAGGGTACCACGTAATGCACCTAAAAGATATGCTTCACATTGGCGGTCGTATAACCACCTCCACCTCCTTATTCTTCGCATGCCTCGCGAGGCTACCATTTCCGTAATACACACAGGTTGTCCGATGTGCTTTAGATCCATCGTTCGAACCATGACACAATATACCCTCTCCCGGAGAAATTTTATGATGATCCGCACAAGGTATTTTTGAGAGCTTAATTTTGCTAAGGCTTCAATTATTTTACACCAGTTTGAAAGCATTCTTCTCATAGACAGTAACTACCGCGCTGGGTTTATTAGCCTCCATTGCTTCTTCTGCAATTATTGACAGTCGATCTTGCTTTTCGGAATCCGAATTGCCTGTCCAAGAGTCCACCCCCTTTCTGTGGTCGGTGCAAACCTTTTGTCGAGGACCTGTTCCAAAAGTTTTCCGATGCCGTTTAATAGGCATATAGGCTTATAAAACGAAGAATTGTTTTAAGGAAATTGACTAGAGACCCCCTTTAGTTTATCCTAGAGTCACAAAAATTTTCTTGTAACCCAAGACACTAAATGTCAATATCACACTACAGTTAGTAGTTTGATATGCTAAATGCATATACATTACGAGCAACGTAAACATGGAATAGTTCTGCACTCAAATATACTTACACAAGAAATACACAAAAACTTATAGAACTGAAGCGTTGAGATTTCGGGTTCCCGACTTGTTTCAAAATTAGCATCACTTTCAAAACAAGTCGGGAAACAGGAACTGAATGCTTCAGATATGAAAGGTTTTGTGAATTTCTTTTATAAAGACGTCTGAGTGGACATTTGTTCCATTAGTATCTACATAGCAGGTAATATATGCATATATTATGTGAGAATATCCACCGCGTGCTACTAATATTCAAAATCTATAATTTTCACAGAAGCGGCAAATTTGACGTATTATAACTTCGTTTGCAGTAGTGCGATTTCTATTAAACTTGGTAGAATCATATTCTTCGTTGTACCCTACATTGCTGCGTGATTCTACGATGAAATTAAGAGGATTTTACGATCAATCATCAAAACTTATAGTTATATAATGTTATTAACTTTATTTGAACAGATATTGGTATGGAGGGTATTTCGGAGCCTAGACACCATATAGTGGCAGCCTACTGATTTTTGTCAGATTTTTGGGTTGGGTAGTTTCTGAGAATAGATCCGTGAAAGAAATGATCACGCACTCCCACGTTTCCAACAAATGTGAAACCTAAGAATCGGCTTCGGAAAGTACTAATGTCTATATTTGGTTCTTTTGCATGTATGGGGACCCTCCCTTCAATTGGACGTAGAATGATGTAACTCACTATATGTGTGAAAGTTCATAGTCCCCACCTTCCCACCAAAATTCTTAACAAGTCGGGAAACCGGAAGCTAGACGCTTCAGGTATGAAAGGTTTTGTGTATTTCTTTTATAAAGAGATTTGAGTGTGCTTTGTCCCATTAGCATGCAGCACGTAAAATATGCATATACTATGTGAAAATATCCACTTTCAAGTGATATTGACATTCATAGTCTTGAATTTGCACAGAAGCGGCAGTTTTGACCTAGTATAACTTTGTTAGTAATAGTGCGATTTTCACCAAATTTGGCAGGGTCATGCTCTATGCAGTAGGCTAAATTTTGGTAGTGCAAAATTTTGTGATTCTAGGATGAACTTAAGGGGGTTTTTCCTGTCAATTACTAAAAATTATAGTAATATACTATTATTAACTTTGTTTAAGCAGGTATCGGTAAGGAGGGTATTTCGGAGCCTAGACACCATATAGCGGCAGCCCCTTGATTTTTTTGAGATCTTTCGGTTAAGTAGTGGGTTCGTTAAAAAAATGATCACTTTCAACCCCCGCACTCCCCACCTTTTCAACAAATGTCAAAACGAATACCGGCTTCGAAAAGTACTCACCGAGACCTTTAACTTGATAATGAAAAAAAAGTTTACACCCCCCTTTTGCATGTATGCGGAACCCCCTTAAATTTAACGTAAAAGGATGTAACTCACTATATGCGTGAATGTTCACAGTTCCCACCTTTCTACCAAATTTGATGCCAATCGCTGCAACCTTCTCCGAAAAAAATGCGTGTGACGGACAGATAGACAGACAGACAGAAAGACAGACAGTAAACCGATTTTAATAAGGTTTGTGTTTACACAAAACCTTAAAAAGGAAGAAAAGAAGGCAAACAGTAAGCTATCTTTAATAAGGTCTATTAAAAAACATAAAAATAATACCTTTCTTCCCCATAGCTGATTTTGTAATCAATCGGGGATGAACTAGCTCTTCAATTGCTGATTACTATTTGCAGTGTTGGCTGAGCATAATATAACGCAAAGCCTATGTTTCGTTTCTGACAGTTATCTAAATTTACGGTTTTCCTTTGGCTACGACTTAATCCGTATGGATGAGCATGATCCAGCCCCGAAAATCTATAAGGGCAATATCTATGGTAGAAAAAGAAGACGAGGCAGACTCTGCCTAAGATGGAGCGATGGCGTAGGCCAGGACGCCAGGCAGAGATATCGAATCGGTGGACCTCGGCGCAAAACCGGGATGTCTGGAGTTCCTTATTAAGGCAGCCCTAGACCGGATACCGGTTGTTGTGCCGTTGATCTCTAAGAAGTTTATTTGCCTTTTAAACGTTCATCTAACTCATCGAATCAAATCTGACTTTTACATTAACTTTGTTCTTTATTCGATAGACTCTGTCCCGGAAGACATTATTTTACACGCAATATTATGAGACTGGACAAAACGAAATCAAGTCGGTCATCAGCGTGAAATATCATAGGTGCAAGAATTTAAGATGTCAGTTTTACCTACGAAGTCCCCCATCGCTGGCAATCTTAGAGCCAACTACGAGAGTAGACCTGCATATACTCTATAAAGGGAATTCGATAACTACAGAGAAATCAGAAAATGGTTACTAAATGTGAGGATTCTCTGCTCCTAAAAATCCTTTGTAAAATTTGTCACTTTGGCTCCAGCAATTATCCATATCATAATAAATAATTCGGGTGTTAGATCATTTCAGACTAGTTTGCTGATATTTTCTCCCTCTTACTAACTAGTTAAGCGACATTACCTCAATAACTTAACTCAGCAGTAACGTGTGTTAACTCCTGTAGCATTGTACATTGCCTATGCTCACTATGCCGAAACTAACGACCAGCCAAGCTATAATAACAATTCGGTACTGGAACGCCAGGCCCGATCGCTTAATTTCTTCGCAGCGGATCGTATTTATAGTATCACTACGTTCTATAGTACTTCTATAGTACATCTCTGTTCATCAACCAGTTTCTCATTGGTAAATATCTTATTACTGTGCTCCAAGAACAGTAAACACAGGAGACTCATCTCCCAGCTCATTGTTCGAAATTCTATGATGCAGAAAAATCTTTGCGTATGTTCGACCGGTTTGCGATAAATGCGCGAGAAAAATTCCCCGCATTAAGGGGGTCATCCCGCGTGTTGGATCCGAGGAATCTTTTTTTTTGCATCAAGTGTATCCAGATATAGTGTACAATATATGGGTAAAGTGATTTTTTGATATTCGGAGTCGTTCGGAACTTATAGTGTTAAACACAGATTTATGTCGATCGCCGTAATAAAGCTCGTATTTATCGGTCCGAATGACGTTCGAATGACTTCGCTAAAAGAACAAGAATTGAAGACAAGGCTATACATGTGTTTCTTCAAGAAACCTAAGGTTTATGGATTATGTATGGCAGATTAATTGTCAGTTAAGATTTTATGGCTAAAAATCGCATTCTACTTTTTAAATGCGTTTTTCTCGAAACTGCATGTTGAAAATCGGCTGCCACCATAGCCCAAAATCCAATGAAATTTTTTAAAATTTTCACGTCTTAATCGGAACATATTTTTACGGCCAGCAAACTAGGATAATTGCGATTCATTCAGTGGTTGTTTTTCATTCATTGAAAAAACACCAAAACTCATTGAAAAAACACCAAAATTCATTGAAAAAACACCAAAATTCACAAAAAAAAGTTTAACAGGGCACCAAAAATTTAGCTTTTAATATTTTTTAATAATCCTAGTTTGGGAACTGTAGTCAAATCTGCACGTTAAAATGCCATTTACTTTTTTTTTTCTTTAAGATGATCACAGCGCCCTCTAGCGTGGCTGCAGAAAAACACCTTTTTTTGGAGGTGGGGGTATAAAATGCTGTGTATTTCAGTAATGAACTATGCGATTGGGCTGAAAAAAATACCATGCGTGCTCAAGATCAAATTCGTATTTGTATCTTTATCCAGTTCTTCACAAAAAAAATCTAAAAAAAAAACAAAAAACGGCCTTCACACGGGATTACCTCCTTAAGTCTGTTGTTAGTGCCGTGTATGTGATGCAATGCATTGGTGTGCGGGTGCGTGGACATAGGACATAGCTGCTAGCATGTGGCATTGTGTATGGCTTGTCACATGGGATGAAGCAAAACCTACAAGAAAACCATGACTAGCACAGCGGTACTGGTTTATTCTGAGTGCAGGCTCAGCATTCATACCAGTGGATGCGAGGTCTATCTAACACCTCTGCCGCAATTAAGGGGTACGGCACCCGAGTTGTAAAGCGCAACTCCACGCTTGAGCTTCGAGGAGCTCTGCCCGCAATGTAGGCATAAGCACAACCACCATGAAACTCCCACTATGGGCCAACCGCAAATAACCGGGCCGAGGCCACATTCTCCTGGAGCATATGCTCTCAGAGGGCCATCCCGGTTCCCATGGCACCAGTTAACCTCCGGTGAGGCTCCGTGGCAGAGCCACTTCAGATGAGTCCCTTGCAGACTCGGGTCTGATCGCCCTCCTCGAGTACGTGGGGACGGAACTCCCCAACGGGTTAACTGAAATCAGCCCGAACCGGAGAACCGCAACGGAACCTTTCACCAGCTAACTACCGCTCTGCGTACAATACAACACAAAGGACATCACAAGACAACACTAACACTAAACACGCAAGACTGGTGGTTGACCACCGTGGCCACTAGGCCAATCGCCCATCAACTGCAGGCGAAGCAGCGTCGAGAGGCTCCCTCCTTTGTCGGAAGGCAGCCCGCGCGAACTCATTAGCGCATTTAAGTGTCCCACTGCTAGCAAGGCACTGGCTAACATCGAAGATACCGTTCACCACGTAAACGCCCATGTCGTCTAGATTGCGGATGTCACGGTACGCTGAACAGATACAGAGAACATGTAACCAGTCCTCCGAGTCTGCCCCACATAAAACACAGCCCTGACTGGAGGCAAGGTTGCGCTCGAAGAGGAACTCATTCATTCCGTCAGGAGGAAGCCCATCTCGAGTCCGAAGTCCACGGCGGAACTTCCTCTGGCAGACACGTTTCAAATGTACTCATACGTGACACGACCTTTCCCACATTCATCCCATCTAAGCTGCCACTTAAATGTTACAATCTCATTTAACAGCCTTTTGACCGCAAGCGGTCCTAACCCTTCCACTTGTACATCACAAGCTAAATCCGTTTGCAGCAAAGGTACACCCCTCCTGATCCTGTAGACCGTGGCACGCTGGACTACC
Organism: Hermetia illucens; assembly: GCF_905115235.1. Lineage (NCBI taxonomy): Eukaryota > Metazoa > Arthropoda > Insecta > Diptera > Stratiomyidae > Hermetia > Hermetia illucens. The sequence continues at coordinate 122,477,611 of NC_051851.1, read as the reverse complement.
TCCAGATCAAGAGGAGGAACACCTACCAAGACCTGCATGGCGTCGGTCGATACCGTACGACACACAGGAAGACGCAAAGCCACTCGCTGACAAGCGTAGAGCAGCTGCCTGCCCTGCACAGTCAATGCCAAATCATACAACATAGGGGACCCGTACGTACAACACGCAAGAAAGAGTCCCACATAAATAGATTCAGCAGCTCTCCTGCTTAGACCCCATTCACACCTCATAACCTGCCTCAACATACATATCAATTTAATCAAGCGTGGCTTGAGCTCGCACAGGTGGAGACACAAGTACATGCGTTACGCGATCGTGACTCCCAAGTATGTCACTTTCTTCCGGTATTTCAATGGAACTCCATTAAGGTTTACACACGGCGTACGACGTAGGTAGCCTTTTAGCATCATCGCGACGGTTTTTCCCGTTGAGATCGCGACACCGACTTTTAAAGCCCACGAGTTGACGATGCGCATGTACTCAGTACCCCGCTGTTCGACCTCACGCGAGTGTTCCCCTCAACAAGATTGAGGAGATCATCCGCGTAGGCAACACACTCAGCAACGGTTGAAAGCTCACCAAACAGTTCGTCCATCATCAGATTCCGTATAAATGGACTCACGATAGATCCCTGTGAGTAGCCGCGCTCCACATTCAGCCACACACGTTCATTGACACCTTGGAGGAATGCTTTTCTACCATGGAAGTAGCTCTTCTACAGAGCTAATTCCCAGCAGTCACACTCACAAAGCTTTAACAACACAGACGACCAACTTAGGCAATCAAATGCGCCTTTGAAATCTACAAAGATTCCAAAGACGCCTGTCATCCCATCCCAGCCAGGTGACTTCCGAGACCTGAGCCTCGCCATGCTCTCCTCGACCTCTCAACTTCTCAGGGGAGGAATTTCTTCCCCTCCCTGAGTGCCACCGCCCTGAGACACCGAAGGCTCGGATCTCGTTTCTAAGAGTGCAGGTAAGCATGCGCATATCAGGAATTCGTCAGTTGAGGTATATACTGAAACACTTGCAATCCGAATGCAATCTGGAATTCTTATAACGGGCCGGTCCTGTGTGCTACACAACACGCATAAGCCCCAATATTCAAAATGTCGCATTCCAGAGCCTAACCTCAGTATAAGACTTCAGACATGTACGCACACAATTTTATTGACCCCGCGGTCAACTCCTTTATAAACTGATCAAGAGCCTTGACCTTACCTTCTACGTGACCGTTCATAGTTTCGGTTAATGTAGAATCCAGAAAAGACGGCCGGCCTGTTGGTCGCTTCCCGTCAACATCGATGATAATACTAATCCTGACATCTTGGATTGCCTTGATTTTTTTTATATTGGAACAGGCTTTAGAATTCCCCAACATTTTTAATTGTTGGCAGTCGCGTAAGTGAAATCATTACTTCTCTTTTCTCCCGAAAACACCATCATTTAATGCGCGGTGGGCCAATGAGTTCCTCACGCTGTTTTAAAAGTGGCCTGATTCACAAGAAAGAGGGCTATGATAAAATGTCGGCGTCCTATGAGAATATATGAGGATTACTGTTTTACTGTTCCCACTATAAAATGCAGCAAGATGAGAAAATCGGTTATCAGATCCCCTGACTTCTTTAGAAACATCTCGTCGATCTTGAGAAATGGGGGGACCAACATCATGTTGAATGTGTGAGCTACCAAAATAGAAAACTTAATACCAATTTTTATCGCCTTCGCGTTCTATATCGCAGTCTTTCGCACCATAGATTTGCGAGTTCCTCGGCCTTTCCAACGAGGGTACCAATATTTAGTGTGCAGGCGCGTATTTGGTTTGTTCAGCCTTATTTATTCACGCCCTGATGCGGTCCATGCGCCAAGAATATTTGCTCATTTCTCGACAAGACTAGGTTCTGTCCTGCCGCGTCGGCTGAGGTAAACATCTTAGCATTTCTCCGAGGCTTTACAATCAATAGAGGATCAGTATTTTAAGGACATCATAACATAAGGATAGGTTCAAGCTTGGGAGCACATCCTGCAAGCACGCGGAATGCAGGAAGTAAATTAGAACCTGGGATCCAGGATCCGAAAATTCCGAATTGTGAACGTTGTGTATAGATTAGTTAGAGAGAGAGAAAAGAGAAAAAGGTATAATGCCAAATTGGTTAAGTAGGTCAAGGCAGATGTCAACGGAAGAGCCGGAAATAGCCAACATGAGTTTCACTTGCACTTGCATGCTAAAGGCATTGGCACCTAGGGTCGCCGAATTACCAATCGAGTTTCATCAGTTTCGCTTAATTTTACCATTGGGGATCCTCAAAGCTGTCGTTAGCTATCATGTAGCCGTGTTGTGCTTTGGCGCCTACAATGCGCTAACGAAGACAGAATTGATATTGATAGATTAATCAATGCAAAATCACTCGCCACCGCACTCGGTCTTCCGGTTCGACGGTCGAACCTTCGGAATTCCATCCTCTCTGTGGGCATTAACTCATCGTGTTCTAATTAAAAAAAATATAACTACCAATCCATATAATCCATTCCTTTAATGTTAGTTACAATAATCAGAATTGTTATTAAATACATCATCCCAGGATTGCATATGATCAGAACTTACAGCTGACAATTTCGAGTTCTTTTCGCAATATTTAACGTGCACCTTCTTACAGTCTACATTTCCCAAAGAAGAGCAAAATTCATTCGATTCCGATCTTCAGAGTCGGCTCGTAGCATTTTCGAAGGGTAACAGCTCACCCAATCTGCAACTCTTTGAGTTCCCCAAAGAATTGTTTACCCGGTGCTGCCAGCCTGCCTATAGCTAAAGCTAGCCAACCGCACAGGAATAGGCTAAGGATTTTTCACTCTTTTCCGCAACTCTGCCAAAGCAAATTGTCGGGTATGCCGAATCTACCTAACTCTCCCATGCATACCGCTTTAATCATGTAAGTATTTGCACGCGTGTGGCACAAAAGGTCTTGCGATCGAATCTTGCTATCGGAGGATCACATGTTCCTCGATTGACGCAGAATACTGTGTTAAAATCTTACTACATTTCGGGGGTTTTCCGCTCTGCCCTGGTTAGAAGGCCCACAGCAAAATTTCTCTTGAAGCTTGCTTTGCATGTGACTAATCCGCCGAAAATGAGTTCTCGAGGTGGTTCGTCTAGGATATTACTATGGCCATAAGGCTTTGCTATTCAACATCCGTACTCACGTAGTTTGACAGTAGTGTACGCTGTAGTGTATTTAATGTGTTGAAAGTGTTGGAGTAGTTTGAGAATATCTGGCGGTCAGCACTGCAGTTTTCAGTAGAGCCTGCATCCGAAGTTCTGAAATTCTATTAAGTTTGATTTTTTTGTATTTTTTGATCAGCGCCTGCTACCCCTCAATAGGAACACACGTGCCAATGGGACGAACCAGGCCTCTATACATCGCGAGAAAAGCGTCATCAACTGAAGAGTACATTTCCTTACAAAGTTCATCTTACAAGCCTTCAGTTCTTTGTTAGCTACTATTTAACTTAGGATCCAGGATCACACCCAGATACTTCACATTGAAAGAATGTTTGTTCAATTCGTCGTGAAAGGTGATATGCCAGTATGCTCGCTGTGGAGGTAAATAGCAACAGTTCCCTTTGGTTGGATTAATTTCAAGTCCCCGTCTTGCCGCTGGCACGCACACCTTTCCCAATGCGTCCTCCATAATCTCATTCACAATGGAGGAAAGCAGGGGGACACTAATATCACCAAGTGTCGGCAGATGGGACTTCCCTGAGACCTCTCTCTGTTGCCCTTACATCTATGGTCAAATGACTATCTCCCAAAATTAAATTGGATTATTCTTGTTCTTAGCATGCATACGAGTACTATCATTCAATCCTATTCTGGCAGATCCTCCTTGGTGGCTTTTTTATTAACTTTGTTGAATGCTCACTTTATATCCAAGAAGGGAGCTAGCGTATTGTATTGCAGCGACTGCTCAATTGTGCTTATTACCGGTTTCTATGCCCCCTAGGTTCTTCGATACGAAAGCGGTATGCCTTATCAGACGAAAGTCTTTCGCGGAATTGTGCCGCCCCTGCGTTCTTTTGGAATAGAAACGAACGAAAACAAGCTCCGCTAAATCTCTACAGGCCACGGTAAATCTATATAAGCTATGGCACAATCGTGTATTGTTGTTTCTGTAGCATAACTGGCATTGTGGCGTCCGTGCAAGGAGATTTTTATAGGGAGAAGCTGTTTACGGCCCAACGCGAGTGGCGGTGCATACTCTCCATGCATAGTTTTGAATCACAGCCCCCTTCGCGAGCAGGGAAATACGTATGCGTTAGCAGCTTCAGGGCATCACCATAAGATTTCGTCCAAGAGTTTTCCGACTTTTTAAGAAAGGATGTGGTCCTTTGTTTCTTGCACAAAATCTTACTGAATCTCGCAGAATCGCTGGCATTTCCAAAGTTCAGACAATAGTCCACCCAGCACCGTTTCCTAGCCATCTTAACAGATCGTACCTGCAGTCTTTGTATGGTCGGCTTTCTAAAATTGGGCGGATTTTCATTTCACTATGGAGACAATGTCTTTAAGGTGTACTTTGCAGGAGCCGAGACTTCAAGGGCGGTTCTTGAGTTTCTTGATTCTAGTTCGTCTGTCATACAAATGTTACAACCGTGAGCACCGGACAGTTTATTCTTGATAGCTTTACCAAACTTCATCCAGTCAGTTCATCTGAAGTCTTTCCAGTTCTCTACACTGGGGTGACATCAATGACTCCTCCCAATCATCAGATTTCTCCAAACTAGCGAAAGAAAAGAAGGGGTACTGTCCATGTTACTAACCCATAGGTTTGTGTAAATATTAAACTCAGAGAGGGACTCAATTCTTTCATCGTTTTCCGAACTGGCGTCGTAGCTTATCAAGAGGTTGGTCTCTCTCATTTCGAATATTGTAGTGCTTCTTGTGAAGTTGATCCGTGGTGACTCATATAAGTCGAGGAGATATACACCATCCCGCCTGCTCTAACCTGAACAAGGTTAGACCGCTGGACCTCAGGCTCGAACGCAGGAAAGTGTGCAGCGTCTTTCTAGTGAAGGTGCATGCTGTAGGTCTGCCCCGATCAGCGTATATTTACAATGAAAGCTTTTGATGGGTTGAGTCCCTCCGATCCAGGGCTCTAATTTTAATTCGCAGCAAGTTCGGAAGAAAACCAGCAAATTAACTGAGGCGCCTTTTAAGTGCTGCAGATCTATGTACCCTATGCTCAGTACGAACTGTTTGTAAAAGAACCTGTCGGACCGTTGATCTTCATATCCTCCAAGTGGTCGTTGATGGCATGGACTGAGTGCAGGTAGCCTTCCGGCTTCACAAGCGGAACACTTTTACCTTTGCATCTCTATCTTGTCGTACATCTTTTCCAGTGCCTCCAGATATTCTCTATTTATGCGAAGCATTCACAGGCGGTTCCTACTCCTTGATCACTATCCAGTCGTCCCTGGGAATCCTTGGTTTATGAAGACGTAGGGATTGAACAAGTTTGTCTTCACCAATGCGGATCACCGGCAAGCAGATGTGAGCTACCAGTCTCCTAGGAGTTTAGTTTATTGAATGATGTGGGAATGAATTTCAGTGTGCTTAGCCGGGATTTAAGAATATACTCAAAGTATTCTTCGCTTGTTGTAAAATCGACTAAAAAGGGTAGAAATTTGTGGGTTAGCAACCAGCAAATCTCGGATTTTTTCTCCTACTGGAAAATTCACCACTTTTGCGGTATAGAGCTGACCCTGATTGCTTTATTCAATTGGGGCACGGTTCCCGACAACGATATCTAGGGGCGCTAAGAGGCTCGCTTTTTCGAATTTGGGCGAACATTTCGGCGATATCACCTAGATATGTGGTACATAAGCGAAGTGAAAGTGGGGCTACTTTACACTGTTCTTTTGTACTCAGGTAAGCCAAGTAGTAGTAGAATCGGGTGTAGGAACAAGGTTAAGGAGTTTTACAATTGTGCGGTGCTATTCGCAGTGGGTGACTTAAATGTCAAGGCAACAGCGCTAAATTTGCTTTCGCTGATTAGTCCGGAATTTAGAAATGCTGCTATTTAGATACCATCCGATTTCATGGCAATGGGGTCCTGTGCTGTCATATGGGAGAAATATATGGAAATAACTGCCATAGTTACTCCACAATTTTATTAACTGGGTCTGGATCATTTCATCCATTTACTGTCGCTTGAGAAAATCCCGTGGACGTGTTGATCTAAAAGCGTAAGATATTCCAAGCGAATGTTAGTTCAGAACCGTAATCAACAATCAAGATCCTAGAAGATAGGCACATAAAGCGTTTTTTTCCACACAAGTTGGTTATTCGTCCCAATATGCGTCGGTCATCCTGTTTTGAATTTGGTAATGCCAGAGCTCAAAAACTCATCTTACTTACTTTGATTCAGCAATATTCCTCTCAATTGCGATTACAAATCCCATTGAAAAAAATCGTTAAAAAGCAAGAAGACTTTAGATATTCCGTAATTCTTGCACTTGAAATTCGCCGAAGTTTTTGTAGGAAAAATGAAAAAATGCTATAAAAACTCTGCATAGCAGAAACATTATTTCCATCCCTTTGAAGACGAGCACCAAAAATAAAGGAAAACTAAAATCTAACGAAAACCAAATTATATATTCGTTGCATGCCTTTCTACGTACTACGTATGAATATGAGTTCCTTTATGATATGCATATTGCTTCCTTGCATGGTCTATCCAAGTATATTGAATGAGTAACTTTGTAAGCAGAAACGTGTATAAGGATATTCGTCATATGTGTGTCTCCTCATTTGTTATGAATATAAATTTCCCAAGTGTGTTTCATCTCACACACCATTTTTGGTGTTCTCAGCCAGGCACTCCTGACTATTTGCTTGCTTACTGCCAAGCTACACAGCAGCATTTCGAACATAAGCCAGAAAGAAAACTACATCGTCTATTGGAAAGGCACTCACCCCATGCTCAATCCAACCAACCTGACACTCTTATCCTCAAGTAAAACCTTTCGATCGAAAATTACCATATAAGCGTTTACTTATCACAATCCCCACCCTATGTAGAGATCCTATAAGACTCGTAGTGACTTCGGAATCCCTTAAGCCCGCAACGCAGGCAGCGGAACAGATAGGTTTTTCCAGACTAATGGATGGATGAAGCAATGTTGAGTTGTGACTAGAGGGTTGCTCCTAGCCAGATAGTCCTTAATCTTAATCATCATTGCTCATCATCATCATCAGCCAAGCCGTCATAATCATCATTTCAATCATGGCATTATTGCGGGTAAAACGTAATTGGGAAAAAGTACTTCAATCTTGGCTGCTTTGTTTGCTCGACGAGAAAAAAGTAAAACTGAAAAACGAAATAAGAGATTTTTCATGGCTATTTAAACTAACCCGTTGTTAATGCACCATTGAGAAAATGGCTGGCAGGTAGAGGAGCACTTTAATTAAGTCGTTCTCTACGTGCTGCGTGCTCGTACTCTCTACCCTTCACCGTTGAGTGAGTTCCTGGCTATCCCCAGGCTTTCAAGAATCTCACTTTTTGAAGTTGTTATTTTGGTTATATAATGATTTTCAATTTGTTGGAGATGGTTTTATCCATTTTCTGCTTATCTCGAAGTAGTTACTGGACTTGTTTATGTCGGACTTATGGTACGCTATGTGATTTTTACTTACGGAAATCACTGACACGCTCCCGGTCAATTGTAACTGTGGTTTAAAGCTCCGAATTCTCGCTATCTGAACTCAAGTAAAACCTGTTTGTGAACGGGATAAAGGCTGCAAAAAAAGAAGCATTCTCGGTATCTAAACTGAAGGACCATGCCAGGGTGTTTTAACAATTTTCTAAACTTATGTCAATTAACTTTACCATGCAGCTGCGCCCCCAGAAAATTACCAAGAGGGTGTGGAAAATACTTAAAAAATCTAAGGAATATGCAAATGTGTTCTGTTAGGAATATGGCCCGAACTGATTGTCTCAAAGCAAAAAAATTAAATAACTGCTTCCTTTCCACTCCCCCTTACGCAGTCGATTTTGCCAATTATTAAAGTTCGAATTTAATTTCATTCCAACCATAAGTTTACATTTTCGGCCTTGAGTTTAAGAGTTACCGCCATCCTAGGGTCCAAAGTTTTAGTTTTCGACCCCAATCATATGGTGGCATTATTTTCATTACCAAATCACAACAAATGATTCCATGATAAATTTACACTCATCAGCCAATGATTCAACTTAAAATATGAAAGGTTTTGAGGATTCTTTATGTAAGAAAATTTAAAAACTTGTTGGTTTCGTCTATATGGAAATCATGAAGAATACAGGATGTCCCATTTTTTTCCGGGTAGGATAGGTGATGGCATTTATGCACACAGCGAGCTAACCTGGAACTGTTTTTCATATATTCTCTCCGAATTCTCCTGTCTCGCGGAGCTTTCAAATCAGGGAGCCCCTTTAACCAAACGGGAGGGGAGAGGAGGAAGGGAACCGTTAGTTAAAGGAACCCCCTGCCATCCGACCCCTCTATCGGTCGAACTTTACCTTCTTTGCTGCGTAAGAACCCGAACGTAATGTGCAACATGACTCTACCTGTCAGCGCTCATCAGCATCTCCTCCAAAAAAGATCTTCTGTGTTTAAATAGAGTTGCTGATGAATTCCATCCTACCTTTCCTAAGCTGCCAATGAGCCGCGCAGTCCATCTGCGTCTTGTTTCATTTTGCCAAGAAATCACCATAACGACGGATTTAGAGGCAGTGCGGTACGCAGATGCCATCCGCAAAGCACCCCGTCTCTGTGCTTGTCCAAAACGCTTACGATATACCTTCTTTGCCAAGAGCGTCAGGACCCCCTATATGCCATTAACCGACTTAAAGCCAAAATTTCGGCCGCGACATCATCTGCATAACCGACCAGGCGCGACTCTTCTGGCATGTTGAGTCTATCCAGACTATCATAGGAAGCGTTCCAATGGTCGGGCCATAGGACGAATCCCTGCCCTACGACGTGACCTCAATTCTTCTCCGGCCCTCTAGCGTTTCATAGAGCAGGAAGCCGTTCCTCAGATAATCCCTTAATATCCGTAAGAGACAGCTCGACACCTAGAAACAATCGTCTAGTGTGCCTAGCATGTTTTTCGATCTTACGGAAGTAAAAGCATTTCAGGCGTTAAGCGTCACGAGGAGCACCACCCGTGGTTGATATGAAGACGAGAACTCAGGGTCGTCTTTTCCTTTGTTAATCAGTGCAAGCCTCGCCACCTTCCAACTAGAGAATTTATGATAGTGCCACAACCTTCAGGAGAGCCTTCCAGCCCGGCCCCACCTGTTCCAAGAGTTTCTACAAACCTCCCGGTGTTGGGGGTGGCGTACACCGAGAGTTTGTGTCAACCACTCCGAAGGCAATATATTGATGGTCACTTGCCGAAATGTTTTCCAGAACTCGCCACCCGTCCACAAGCAGCACCTGTGATTCCGACTCGAAGGTTACATCGGGAATGCTTCCCTTGCAGCCTGGGGACCGGATCGGATAAATCTGGTGTTTAAAACTACAAGTTCTGTTCTCGCCGCCATTTCGAGAATTCGCTTCCCTCTGGAGTCTGGGTGAGGCATGGCCCATTCAAGTCCCCTGGCATTGAAGTCACCCCGCCCAGGATCCGCTACTCTGTGCCCAAGATGGCAATCAAATCTGCCTCGCAATTCCGACATTGTCTCATTTGGCGATTGATAGACACTGAAAAACCTTACCCACAAACAGCGAACCGAGACAAAACCGTCCCCTCGGCCCTGGGCAAGAGTCCAAAGGCGGGTAGCATTCCGAACTCAGTTAGCAGCAGTACTAGATATGTCGGGGAGCCATGAAGCTTTCGGTACTGCTCACTGATGAGCACAAGGTCAGCTTTAACCTCCGCAGCGAACTGTGGCAGCAACTCTTGAGTGATTGCACTCTGGTGCATATTTATCGTTAGTATGCGGATCATGTTGTTCGCATCCTAGCTCTTTCCAGTTCTGCTCTGAAGACTGGACGAGCACACAATGTGTGCATCGCTGAAACTCTCCTTTTCGTTGCAGGTATTCGCGATAGAGCCTACTTGACCGCATTCGCGGCATGTTGCCCTTCTGCCAGGTCTCCAGTAGATTGTGCCCATAATTCAAACATCTGTAACATTTGGTAGGGCGGCCCGGAATCATATCCTTCATATCACTCGATCAATTCTGATTTTACCGTTCCTCTTCATCCTCTTCGGTTGAGTCTTGTCTTGGGGACAAAGCCCCTACCCCAGTTCCCTCAGACCTGACCTACGCTTAGCTGATCCCGGAGCTCACGGGCGGATCAACTTCTTCGTGGCAACGCGTTCTACTAATACCGGTTCAATGCACGCTACCCGCCCAGGGTACCAAAGCGGCTGGCTCCTGATACATGCAACAACTACCACCTGGACTGAGTTAGGCTCACATCACCCCATCGATGGCAACAAGGTGTTGCCGACGGCTTCGGGCACCCTCAGTGTATCCTATTCGCTCTTCACCGTGAAACTTTATCGAGGCTACTTCTTAAGACGCAGGTGTTATGCCAGCTAAGCATTAAGGATTGCTGACGACCCCTGAGGGTAGGATGTCCCGTTGACAATCGTGAATAGCACCACTGCTTCGAGGAAGCACCTAGTACAGTTTTGCCCCCTATATTTCCTTTAGAAGTTGAAGAAAGTCGACCTATTTATGGTGTATATTTCCGCCTATACTGTACGCTTTCCTACCCATGGCACATAGCTCAGTGCTTTAATCGTTAGTCTATCGTAGCAGAATTGGTAATTAGTGCCAAAGGTATTTGTATCGTGACTAGATGTTAGATACCAATTGACTGAGCTGTGAATGAGCAGATGAGATAAATCAGTGCAATAATATCGAAAAGCGCAATACTGTAGTCCTGTAGTGTACCTTTGCGGTCTTGAATGAAGGGCTCTAACAGACTTCAAGGCCCTGGTCCAATTGGAATGTCACACCAACGCGAGATCCATCAGCGTAGTAGGTAATGAGGTAGATCACTGGCACGCTCTCCAGAACTGAAACTTCGTTGTAAATCATCAGATCCCTTGTAGCTTTGTGACATATTTTTTTTCAACATATTTCTTCCAGAGTAGTTTTTGGTTTAGAATGATCCCTAAATATTTGACGTCTTTTACGCGCTTCACGTGCATGGCATGTACCCTAATGGGTCTCACGTGATCAAGCTTACGCTTCCTAGTGAAACCTTAGCTGGATCCAAGCGAAGCCCCGCCCTTGTGATCCATCCAGTTCAGATTCTTTCGCATAGGATACCGTAATATTTGCACCTACAAATTAAAACAATGTCATCGGTGTAACCCTGGACCTGTATTACAGTCTTTGCTTGGTCTCCTAAGTGTCCGTTCACTACCATATCCCGCACTAGCAATGGTAGTAGTGTGTACAATCACGGGTAGTGTTCATGCGATATAGGGTAGTTGTGGTTGACCAACCAGCCCGGTAAGCATGTTAGCTCTGTGTGTTGGATCACACCCTATGAGCTGAGGATGAACCTTGTGAGGTGGGGCATAAGAATACGCTCAAAGTCTGCCCTGCTTGTCGCAGAAGGCGACTAAAAGGAATAGAAATATGTGGGCTATACACAGGTCCAGGTTAAGGAGCATTACTATTGTACAGTGCTCATTGTGATCATCATGGGTGATCTGGACGTCAAGATGAGCTTTGACAACAAAGCATGGTCTTGGCAAACATAACGGCAATCGTGGGGCGTGGGGATTTTTTTGTAGTTCATACTGCCTTGTAAATGGTGGGACATTGATGGTGCACACAGCCTACCGGAGAGCCAGTTGAATTTCCAGCTCGATCGAAATCGTACGAAAAATCAGAGTAAGCACCTTGTGATCAGCAGATTTAGGGACTTTCTTCTGGATGTGCATAACAAGAGAGACGCTGACATGGTCCCGTAAGAGATCACGATTTGGAGGCTTTCTAATGGTGACATTGTGATTGTTATGGGTGATCTAAATGCCCAGGTGCCTCTGACAGACGGAAACGTGATGGGGAAGTACGGTCATGGCCACGGTAACGATAATGGTGGGAGGTCTGTGGATTTCCATGAGGTCAGCTGGGTTTTAACTAACCGACATCGTACGAACAACCAGATTGAATACTGTGCGATCAACAGTAGATTTAGGAGTTGATTTCTCAATGTGCGCAGCAAGAGAGGCGCTTACATCGACCTCGAAAGGATCACCATTTGATGGTCGCTTACCTTCGCGGCGGCCGTATTGCATCTGCCACTTCTCGCAGGGATGGAGAGCAGCGACAAGTTCAAAATCGACCATTTGTTTGATCCAACTGTCAGTGGGCAGGGGCTATCTTGCTGATCGGGTGGCAAATAACATGAGTAACCCGTCTGAAAATATCGATCAGCATTGGACCGCTAACGAAACTGAACCCTTCTTTGATGCCACGCTCCGGGAAGACAGCTCATCTACGATAACAAACAGTTGAGGAGGAGCGGTTCTTAATAGTATCACATTTGCTTGAGTTTCTCCTCTTGCGGATGAAATGGCTAGTCACCTGAGAAATCATCTTGGCCATCAAAGCACTGAAGCGGAATAAAGCCTCCTGAACACGACACTCCTGAGACCGTTCCCACACAGTTTGAGATGATCGTGAGGATTCCAAAGAAGTTCATTTGTCTTAAGAGCGTCGATTAGGCGGGGAGGGTATCTGCGTGCTCAATGCCATCGGAAAGATAGTAGCTAAGATATTCCTGGAGCCTACCAAAGAACATCCGGAAAGCTTGATACACAGAGACTAAACTGGTCTTCGCTTTGGGTCCTTCTACGTTGCCACATCAACGCGCTGAGGAACAGTGTATGGAGTTTAGATTTTCTCTTCATGGGTATCCAGAAGGATTTTGACAGCATGAACAGGGAATGTATCTGGAGTGCTCTATGCAGGGGGGGGGGGTATCCCGGAGAAACTAATAGCTATTATCCGAGCGATATATGATGGTGCAGATTATCAAGTGCTGCACCGAGGTAAAATCTCGGGGTATTTTGAGGTGCAAAGTCAACTTCGCCCGGGGTGCATCTTGTTACCGATATTATTTCTTCTTGTTATCGGTGTTCTTCATGCTGCCTTGTTCAGAGGACGTGGAGGAGTTCAATGGACTGTACATCTTTCCTCAAACACTTCGACCACACTGTTGACATTTGTTTGCTATCTCACCGGGTCACGGTCCTTGGACATATGCTTGGATTTAAAAAGGAAGGCAAGGAGAATCGGACTGAAAATAAACACTTAAAAAGCAAAGTTCTCAGTCTGACGGTTCATCGCATTCTGCTTACCTTCATTAATGGGTACAGCATCGAAGACGTCGATTACTCTGTATATCTAGGGAGCATAATATCTATCGACAATGGTTCCGACCTGGATATCGCTCGACACATTAACGGCGCTAGATCCGCTTTCGCTGCTTTATTTAGGATGCATTTGTCTCAATATGATTGACGGATGTGTTCGTGATTGTCGTCCAATTCTTCGCAATCCGAACAGAAAGTTTCGGATTATTTTTGTGTATCAAAATCCAATGATATCGTAGCATAGATATCGATAATAAGTTACAGTACTGTCTGCAATCATTACATCTATGACTTTGAAAATTGGGCCAACTGCATCAATGTTTCCCGAATGATAGTCGTACATGACACTGACAGCACTGTATACATGACTTTCCCCACCATTTTGAATACAAACGATGTCAGGCAAGTTTGCCTGAAAGATTTAGGATGAAAAGGATCTTTTTTGCCCGCTTTTGAAGTAAAGGCAATTTTGGCCTGCCTGCCCTTGGTATACATCCGAAGGGAATGCTGCCATTACTAGGCCATTCTGAGCTAAGAGAGGATGACTTGACTACCCACTACCTTCAATGTCGTGTCCGGGTTCATCCAACACCTTCCATTTCTTGATCAGCGCCTTCATCATCGTCTAGCACACCTTGTCTGCTGGTCACGGATGATGGTGTGTTCTCTATATTATATATTTCTAAATTATTGTACTCAACTCTTTAATTGGTGTAGCTGCTAGATTTCAGAATGGGCGTTGGCCCCGGAGCTGTAGTGCAGTGGTAGCCTTCTTCCTTTCGAAAAACTTCGCCAGTCTAACGGCTAATTCCGGTGTCAAATCAGAGGAGAGTTTACCTTTGCACTTCTCCTTCTAAAAATTTATCGGGGTCGCTTGTGGACGTCTATGTTCTCAGTAATTAGGCTTTGGGAATGCAGGCCAGGTCAGGAAATTAGTAAGCCCTATGGTAATCCGCGCTGTTATCCGTCTCGCATTTTACCAGTATAGGACATGGTTCGGAAGCCTATCCTGGTGAACACGAGTTCTTTACTGCATCCCTCGCACATCTGCATGACGATGCAATCTTCGATTATTTCCTGCTCCTTACGGAAATGCTTTCGTCAGTATTACCAATCGAACGGCCTTTACCACATCAGCGTAACTAACGACGAGCTTCTTGGCTTCTACCTTCGTCCCTGACCTACCTGTTATTTATTTTCTTTTGGGTTCTAAGGTTTCTTGGCAGCATTCGCCTCTTGATTTTGGAATTGGCTTCACAGTTATGGTTTTCATAGTGGCCTTATCTCTCCCGGAAAATATACTTTTCTGTTTTACTTAAGTTTCCACACATCTACTCTATCGTGTATCTACTAGTTAAATCTAACAAATTTAAAATATTATTAAGAACAAAAAAACAAGAAATAAAACCCGTTTTTCACTAAAACTTACTCATATTTCTTGAATATTTTAACATCGGTTGTGCACCCCAGTTGCAACGGCCTTGGAGCAAGTGCAAATATTAGTTCTATTTTCTTTCTTTTTCTCTTTTCTAAAAAGAAAGAAGGAAATTAAAAAAAAAAAATTTTAAGTAAACCTAAGATGGAGAGAATTCTCAGAAAACACAAAATCCATCTTCAAACTTCCGACGAAAATATGGCAAATGTTAAAAACCTATGTATCTTTAAGACCTTGGGGAACTTTTTTGGTTGTGGTCTTCGCAGTACGCCAATATTGACCTTGGCTCCATTTGACCTCCCAACTTCTCCCTTCTCGGGTTGAGTAAATTGGCTGTCAATGTGGCGGAAATGTGCTTCCGCCTAATGGGCCAATTTGTGTGTGGTATGGGGTTGCGCTTGTTTCATTGTTGGTTTGTTTTATTAGAATTGCTCATATAATTCCCAGGATTATGGGATCAGGAGGTCCGCGTGTTTTAGCCCCCGTAACTCGGTAAGGCCAGGCATTCATTGGTACGGCCAGATATCACCCTGAACTAGGGGAAGTGTTTCTCGGTCTAGATCCATAGCGTTTTGTTAATAATAGATTTACTTGGTACAGGGTGCGACTGTCACCACCCACTAACGATCTTGGTAGACGAGAGGCTTGGCTCCTGGGAAGTCGAATATCAACCCCAGAGAGATAAGTTGGCTTCTGCTGTACAATCCACAGCTTGATTCCAATTTGATGCTTATTCAGGCGGGTAGTTTCTGAAATTAAGATTTAAGTAATCGCTTTCTAACTCCCTAACCCCCAGCTGACGTGAAAGCTAAAAATATTTCGGAAAGTACTAATCGAAATTTTTTTTTATATCCCGCATGGTTATATTCAATGGAGAAAAATTTACTTCGCCTTGTTTTTTTTTTTCAAAAAACCGATTTTCTAAAAAAATCTTGTTTGAACTGGTCACGCAGTGTATCCAGGTCATATGGTCTCCCAGGTTTCGCCAGTGTATTTCAGGCGGAATTACTGGCGATATTGGAAGTCTGTCGATGGCTAGAGCGAGATTCGAGCCCCAAGTGTAACACAGCCATCCTGACCGACGGACAAGCGGCCATCAAGGCCTTGTACTCAGCGACGACATCTTCCAGGCTGGTGGGACAGTGCTGGGACGCGCTGAACCATCTGGTCCGCTTGCAACATAGCCCGATCACGAGAGCTCCTGTGCCAGACGCGTGCAGGTTACTGCGGTCTGCACGGGGCACTGGCCCCTAGGGCACCATGCCGCTAGTCTCGTCATATCCTACAATTCGCATTGCCGAAGCTGCGGAGAAGGAAGGGAAACCCTTATGCACTTTCTTTTCGGTTGCCCAGCTCTGACTAGAGTCAGGCTGCGGGCACTGGGTAAACCATTCTTTGGGGGCCTCAGAGAGATTTCTAGCTGCAGGGAGGGAGAGCTGCTTTCTTTCGTGAATGCTACGGATTGACTCTGAAGATCCGAGCCGGCTGGACTCTGCCTCCTTGCTCCCATAACAATAGTCACGGTCTTAGGAGTTCGTGGCATCAAAACGGCGCACCAAAGCGCTGATTGGGCTCTTCGGAGCGGCCACTGATACCTACCTATCTACCTACCTACCTTGAATTGGTTGTCTCAAATATATATACAGTTCACACCTTTATCCATATGCCTACGAATCCTTCCGTAGATATACGCACATGATTATCCACCCGTGGAAAAAAATTGAGAAATAAATCAGCAGGAAATTTCTTTACACTGCAATGTATCGCAAATTCAAAATCAGCTGCTTTGAGGAGCGAACAGCGGTGGTGATATGAAAAAAGCCTACACCGGATTATTTTCAGAAGAGTCCAAAGGTTAGGGAGTCACCATGTAGAACAACGTTTTTCTTTGGTAATGAAAATTTGTTCCGTGATTCAGAAAAAAATATGGACAGTCTCCGCTCAACATGAAAATTTTTGGTGAAAAATGCACCAGGAAGCAAACCAGAAGAGCATTTCCTTCAGCGAGAAAATACATAAATAAGTTGTTTGAACTCATCAAAAAATTGCAAAATATCCATGAAAACATATTGGCCTTGATAAAGGACGGTAAATTGTCTTATATTAAGGCACTAGAAAAAAAATGCCCAAATGATCATGAGGAGACGCAAGTAACGCAACCCTAAAATAAAGTGGAAACAAGTCTGGAAACCAATTCACTTTTCAACGTCCGCAACCTGCCCCCCGTCTCCGGTACTTCAAATCTCAGAACGGAGGAGCTAATCGAGACCTTTAATTTGATACCTCATTTGACTATATTCGGTGAAAAATTTAACAACCCCCAGCTATACTTGGTGAAAAAAACTGTAGAACTTCTTTTGCATGTATAAGGACTCCTTCTAAATGCGACGTAGATGGATGTAACACTGTATGCGTGTTCGTTCACAATTCCCACGTTCTCACAAAATTTGGCGTCAATCGGTATAACCGTTTCCGAGAAAAGTGCGTGTGACAGACAAACAGACTGACAGACAATGAACCGATTTTAATAAGGTTTCGTTTTACACAAAACTTTAAAAAATGCCAAACTAAACGTATTTTCCAAATATTAGCGAGAACAATACGAGCTCCTTAGAATATTCCACGATGCATCAAAGCGCAGCTAAAAATGTGGAAAAAAAGAGCACAGCAGATGACGGCAGGTGTTCGGTTGAAGTACACTGTTGAATGAGGTTGAGACAAATCAATCTCAGTCCCTACGAGGCAACTCATGACTTCCTACCACAAGAAGAAGAAGAAACCGGTCCTATAAGGACTAAAATTAACAGGAAGCAACTAATTGCAGCCTATTAAAAAATTCACTATAGAAGGAATATCTATGAAAACCTGACAGCAGATATTTATTTCAATGAATCAGAATTTAGAGCAACGCTGTTATTGAACGAAACAAGTCGAAAACCGGAAACCGAAACGGGCGCCAGAATGTAAGCCCTTTCTACTCCATATTGGACTTCAACTTTCTCAGAGATTTTACTGCTATATACCACGTGACATCTTGCGCTACCATATGCTGCTCTGATAATAACTTTTCGTTTGCCTAGAACGTCCATTCAGCGGAGAGCTATTTTGAGGTTGGCGTCACCACCCCTTACTTATAAGTACATTTAGAAGGCAACTCAAAAACCTACTTTCAAAATGGATATTGTTGATGTAACATTCTGACTCTAACAATGTGCCAGCGCTGACGAGCTGGTGCTAGCTGCATACACAAGTTAGCCTTATATGGCCTTATGTGTTGTTATGTAAGAGCTATTCGTTGGTTCCCAAGTCGTAAGCACACAGTTTCCTGATGGAGTTAGTACTAGTCCAACATATGAAATGGAAAGTCTCGCGCCAAGGAAAAAGTCAATATTTCTCTAATGGGGCAAACCCTTTCAGCACACAGACCGTAGTGGTCCATTTTGCTCGATTTCCCTATCTGACGGAACATCCCTGATACGTTTCTGTATTGCACGACTTGCGCTAGTAGAACGCATAAAATACTTTTGCAAGTCTTGCTGCTTTTCGCCAGGATAAGGATAGAATAAGTCCAGATAGAAAAAGCTTAGTGTGGTAGCAGCATTAAGGTTCTGACACCTCTCCCCATCAATAAGCTGTTCTCATTGCAGTACTATGAATATAAATATCCCAGTGTTAGAAACTGAGTAATGCGGTCCGTGGCGGATGCCACGCTCATGGTACCGGTGATACCCAGATATATAGTTTAATGCAGTAAGGCTAGCTACATTGAAAACTCCTTTGTTCTGCCTTAACCCACCACACTGTAAAGAACATCGGCCTAATGATTGCCATATAAATATTATATATCCACATTACTATATGAGGCCATTTCGATGGCCATAGGCTGTGAAAGCTGGTTTCATCTTTACCTCTACATGTTCACTTCAAAGAAGGTTCTCATCTAGAATTAGGTTCTTCTTTTTGTAAATAATACCATTACGATTTTCTTTGGATTTACTGAGAGCCCATGCCTCAGGCACCTACTTTCAACCAATTCAACGTCGCGTTGTATATTTCTACATACTGTGTGGTCTCGACCATCGTCGTGTATTGGCATATTTTGAAGTTCACATAGCAAAGAGTCGATCTTTAGAAAAGCGTTTTCTTGCATTAGTTGTTAGGAAGTGATCAGCACCCATTTTAGCAGCCAGCAATCTCTGCGTTAGTGAAGTGTTATCGACACCATGTTCTCGGGCGAGTTTTCGAAATCGCGCACAATCAAAAGCCCTTCAAAGTCCACAGAAACTCACATAGTTTTGCACACTAATAAGCTGACAATCCTGCTACCGCAGTGCTCCAATTCCCCTTGGAAAATTTTCATGTTGAAGAATTTTCAGAAACCTTTAACGGGAAAGTCTGCGTTGACTCAACGATTGGTGCCTCGGTCCAACTTGGAAGGACTGTGCACCTTGAATCTCTCTTTCATTTTTCCTACTTCGAGGATTTTACAAGCCTACCATATTCACGTTCTGAGCTACTGAAACCTGACCAGTCTTCATTATTGCTTTTACAATTGCGATTCAAAGGTCGTTTGGTTGGTTTCCTAAATTGTTGTCTCTTGTAATAGGGCAAGCCTTTTCAAAGCACTTTGAAATTGTACGATTCAGAGTCCGTAGAAGAAGGTTACTGAACTTTATCCAATCCAATATGGGCCAAACAAACATAGTGTCACACCCTCCGTTCGTAGTGATAAAATGAGTCCAAGTGATGATATCAAATAGCTTCCCTTTTCTAAGATTTCATCCTCTAACGAATATTTTGAACGTTCACATCACAACCTAATAATAATTCAAAACCACTTGCTTGCGCTACCGTCGGCGGAGACACAAAAATCACTTACTATTAATCTGGTATAGAAGATGACTTCAACTAGATGCTGCGAACAGAATTGTCTCAGCATGGTTACCCCTAGCAATTTTGACATCAGTAGACATGAATTTGGTCATGTGGATTTTACGTGGTAACAAATTTTAGTACTCTCAACCGGTCCAGTACTATAGATTTGTGTAAACCGAACCCATGACTCTTTTAATAGAAATATATAAAGTCAGCACTACAGCCTTCCCGGCGTTGCTCGCAACAGAAAGGAAAGGAATTTGGCATGTTGCAGTTCGATTTGACTAACCTTTATGTTTGTAGGTATAAGTATAGCCCAATGTTTGCAAACCGCCGGTAACTGAAGAGTTTGCCTTTTCCAATGTACGTCTCACCAAAGTTGTCAGTTGATCTGCATTTTCCCCCGAAAATTCCGAATTCTATGAAAATTATCATTCCTGGTGGTGCAGTAATGCCGAGGTTCTCATTTCCAAGAAGCTTTCCTTCGCAGTGTCTTCTGCCGCCATCGGCGGGGCGCCTTCTCCGGTTACCGGTGTCCGGTCTACATGCATTCGTTTTCACATAGCAGTAACGCAATTGCCTTCACATCACCAGCTTTTGTTTCTTAGGTTGTTTTTCGTGGGGGAACATTTTACCTGCTGTTCCCTTTTGTCTGCGGCTGAGGTTTTCTTCTGCCGAGCCATCCGTTCCCGTTTTCTGGATGAATTATGTAGCGGTGGCACCGATATACCGTGCAGTTGGATTTCCAGTTTCTCCATTATCGAAGCTGCTTTACTTTCCTTTCTAGCTGACCGCGTCATAAACACTGAGTGCAGACTTTCCACTAAAGAGGAGCACATATTTTCAACTGATTCGGGCCCTGTAAGTTGGAGCTTAAGAATACACTCAGTCTTCCCTGCTTGTCCTAAGAAGCGACTAAAAGGGATGGAGGCTTCCTAAGGTGACATTGTGATGTTGACTGTAGCGATAATGGTTGATTACTAACTTCCTTACTTAACTTTCACCGGCTCGTCATTCGTGGCACAGTGTAGGAGTACGAAGCCTGTAATAAGGTTAGTTGAGTTGCATCTGACCAATAGTATAGGCAATCAATCGACCATCTTGCGATCAACGACATATGTAGGCGTTGTTTCAGGATGTGCACATCAAGAAATGCGTTGACATCGGCTTCGAAAGGGATGATTATCTGATGGTCAGTTGCATTCGATTGCTCTACTGACCGTTGCGAGCGACGACAGGTGCAACGCGCTTGAACTCCGATACCGAGAAAAATCCCGAGAAGTTCAGCGTAGTGTGCGCCGTGACAAGGGAGAATTTGCTATTGCACCGGCCAGGGAAACGGAATATACCGCAGATTACAATACGGACCACGTCAATAGTCGATTTCTGATCCTCGACGACAGGCAACTTTCACCGCGGTTCTTAGCCGCAGCACTACGGTGAGGTTCCTCCCATGGTAATGAAATGGCTAGCTACCGTAACATGCGGACACGGGCTATTCCTCCAGGCAGAAGAAAAATCTTTCCGGATCAATGCACTCAAATGGATTAAAACTGCCGGACCTGACTGCCGATCTTCTACTTCTACTTGTCCAGTGTAGGCCTCGCCGAGTTTGCCAACATGTACCGAAAATTCCGATTTCTCTGAAATGCATCACTCCTAATGATGCAGCAATGCCCATATCCAAGAAGCTGAATGAGGATGAATTCAAAGTCAATTAATTTCCATATTCTTGTGTTGGACACTGTGAACTAGTAGTGAACTCAAAAAAGTCATCAGACACTACCTCACCTTCTCCCTGGGAGCGAGATGAGTAGTGTGAGTAACGACAAATGTTAATCGCTCCATTTATATATAATCGCAAATACGACATGAGTGCGAATTATATTGAAGTGAAATTCGTCGAAAGTTCAGACCTAAACCAGGCCTAAGTGAATTTTTTGTTGAGGATGCTGGGAGTTCTGAGCCCGCACCCACTTGATGACGGATAGGAGCACTTGAGAAACAACTTCCTTCCTCTCTTATGGTCCACGGAATTCTCTTTTTTGGGTTTAACACCCAAGTTATTCAAAAAAGTTGACTGACCTCTCTCCTGGGAGCACCATGACCGAAAGTAGTAGCGAACTTCCATAGGCTACCTCACCACGATACAGTGATGTCAGAAGAGAGCTGACTGAAGTAATTAATAACAATCTATAGGAGAATACTTGGAGCGTACCGTTAATTCTGTTAATCCAGTACGACATCAAATGGCAAATCAAGAGTTTGTTTAAAGGCATAGGTAGCAATAACATCTCTTCTCCGAACAGGAAGAACAAATTAAGCTCGATAATCTCCATCTATATATACAATTATATATATATACACTTTTCCGTGATCACTATAATGCATTCACATTTTGCATTCCCTTTTAAAGGATCCTAAAGTTTATTCGTTAAATTTGATACCATTCACAAAACGAGTAAGCAATTCGTTAAGTGCCCTTCATTTAACAATCACTCTCTGCACGTCGTGTTTTCAATTTATCACGAAAGCACTTAACAATCCAATTAAAATTCCTGATCAAATATCCTTGATTCTATGCAATGTACATACATCAAATCATCAGAGCAGTGTGGCACTTCACTAAGCCTCATTTTACTAACCACGTTGAAGCAGCTTAATCATATGACATGGTCGATAGACAAAAAATTTCCCTCTTAAGCTACCCTCATGTCGTCCTTGACGGGCCTATAAATTCAACGGCCATATGTCAAACAGAACTTAATATTCAAATTATGTCCGCTTATATTTTTTGTGTAGCTGTGTCCTATGTTACTATCTAAATGCGAGACCATAAATCACCCGCCATCCTACTTGCTGGCCTCAACGTGTACACCATCAGATCATCAGAAGAACAGGTAGACCGTGGTAGTATTCCACATCCCCCTCGTACAGCAAAGCCGCCTTCATTCATGACAAATGTAAGCGGCATGACCGACGACTGAAAAAAACACAATGGAAAAGACTAACAAAGAATGCCAATGAAAAGGACACTCGATGAAGCGTTTACAGGTTTCCACCTGCTTTAAAATACGTCCACGGCCAAGCCCCAATTGCATCCCCGACTAGTCACCGGTAATTCTCTTTCGTCCTTGCGACGATGGGGAACCTTTGAGATAAACAGTTGCTGGCAGCCACACAAAATTTATGCAGGATAGCGCCACATTCTTATTCGTTGACAGTTAAGGTAAATTACACGCTTCAATGAGCTTTCCAGTGATTCCATGAATGGCGCCTTGTGAGCTAAGCACTCATAGCAGAGGAGCAAGGTACAGAAATAGATGAAAACATGTTCGATTCCTGAAAACTTTCCAATGAGAACTTCAGATATCTTCTAATAGCAATAAATTAAAGTGAACATAGCTACATACAACGATTCAAATCAAGTCGAATTCTTTCAGGATGAAGGATAAAAGAGTTTTTATTTCATGTTCTAATTGCTTATGAGCATCTATCATGGTAAATTTCCTTTTCAAATTTTATTTTCCCGTTGAGGTTTAATTGGTTTGTCTTTGAAACGAAACATCCTTATGCTTAAAGGACCAGCGCGCCCACTTACCATTACACTAAGCTCCATGTGTTGCAATTTCCACAATTACAACACATGTTCCATTTTTAATTTTCTACTGAAAGTCCTTGAAACAAGCCGCTATGATATGCTTAAAACTGTTTACATCGCCTGGGTCCAACGAAGCTTTATTTTGCCAATTGCCATGGGGAAGGATGGGTGAATACATCCGATGATACTAAAACAAAGCAAAGGGAAGAATTTCTTCTTACCCCCATTGTAATTTTTATACTTCTAAGCTCGCCGCGAGTTTTCGTCATAGTCGCAGGATCTTGGGCAACTTGAGGGAAGAAAGGATAAAAGAAATAAAAAAAGTCTGTGAGGAGGAAAATATGGCCCTGAAATTTCTGAAATTTAAACCTTAAATTTCATGCAAATTGCATTTAAAAGTTGAAACTGAGTCGAATAGGATTCATACAATTTGAAACAGGAGCATTCGGTCTCATCCCAAGTCGTTGTAAAGGGTGGCTCCTTCAAATTCCAGTCGGTTCTTCGTCTCCTTGGTACAGGAAGTATCGAATTCAATTGCCGCCGGACATCGTTTTGAGTTTCTGGATCCTGTGGCCAATTTACAAGGACTGTCGCTTTGAATGCGATCTGAGTACGAAAGATTGGGGTAACTTTTCAAATACAAATTGTATATCGGAATGATTAGCATATTCCTTGGCTTTTGTTATTCACTTATAAATAGGTAGAATCAGCAAAGCGTCTTCAAATGTTATCATAATCCGGAGCTGGAATTTGTATTCTCCAAGTGGCCGGAGGTGAATTCGTTTGTTTACAGCTCCTGGGGGAAGGGGAAGGTAAAATATGAGGGAGAGGTTGTATGAAATATGATTATAAATGAAATTGAAATCTTTTATTGCTCGCTGGTTGTGATTGACTCGACGCTAAATTCAGCTCTTTATGCAGCTTACAGGTAAGTCATCAGACAACCACTCACCCACCATGCATACTATATATGCATGTATGTACAGTATATACTTATAGGTATCAGTATGTCTGCCCGTCTACATCAAATTACCTCCAACAACTTTTTATTGAACTGAATCACCTGAGACTCAATAGAACCCAGAAGAACCGTTGAAAGTCAACCATCAGAGCAATCCTCGCCAAAGCACATATCATCGACAACTAAAGTAACGACAAAGTGAATAAAACGAGTCGAAGGATTTTCTTGAAAGACGTCAGTTTTTTGTGTTTCTACTTTCCCATTCAGGATATTCTCATCACGTCCTTGCATAAAAGAAAACATTTACACCTCGACTCCTTACATGTCAGAATCTTCAATTGACACGTAGACAACCATGAACCAAAACGGCACGCTGTAGACGGCCATATATCCGACCTTTGGACTGCACCCCCATAGAGATCCCTTGTATAAGTAGATATATGTACATGTTTAAATGTACTATCGTGTATTGAAGTATATGGTGGACTGAACATCAGTCATGAACCGATTCTTTCTAAAAATATTATGAATTCAAAAATCGATCCTTGAAACAGGAAATGAAATGATTACAGTAACATCGCATGAGGGGCAACTTCGTCGCTACTACAAAGCATTCGGCTGATTCATTTGTAGGATATCCGAACATTCTTGGAAAGAATAGTTATTTTGGTTCTTTAAAAGTTTGGTTACTCTCCAACCAGCATATGGCCTTAGGGGTGTGGCCCATACCTGACTGAAATATTAAGGGAAATACCCGGTTGCTAGCTAAAAGCTTGCCCCGGAACCAATATTGTTTGATAAATTATTATGGTTTAGAGATTGTTTGATTGTCCTATTGCGTTAGGCTAATTCGTTATACCACGAACTCCGCTGCATAACGTAGCCAGCAATGGAATTTTCACCCCTCTTTAATGAGAAACTTTAATGGAACTGGTCAACGCTTTCCGATCACATCGCGTACGAGTGACAGGCCTGTGCGCCGACCAATTTGTTTGTTTGAATAGTATAAGACAGTGAAATCCGAGATACGCCATAGATAGATGTTGAGCAGTCTCAGCTTAATCTCGGTGTTGAGATAACTGCATTTCCAGATTTTAGATAAGGCAGCGAAAGTAGATCTAGCTGTGCCACCGTTCGCAGAAATCACTCCTCTTAGATAAGCAAATAGTTTTTGCACCCTCGATGTTCTGCCCATTCATGCAGATAGAAAGGGTCCAACTGCCCGTCAGACTGAGAACCTTGGTTTTGTTTGTGTTTATCTTCAGTTTGGATCTCTTTCCAAATCCAGAGTTATTCGGCCAAGGTCTATTAACCGATGAAAGCGCACACACACTTCATCATCGTAGTCGAGCATGTTTAAGAAGAAATGTCCAATGCCGAGACAATATGAAAAACGTCACCGATAACAAGAAGAAATAATATCGATTACAAAATACAACCCTGAGATTTTACTTTGATGTAGCACGTGACATTTTGCATCATCATTTGTCGAGTCAATTATAGCTATTAGTTTCTCCGGAATGCTTTTCCTGCGTTCACCATTCCAGACACACTCCCTGTTCGCGCTATCGGAAGCTTTCTCAACATCGATGAAGAGCAAGTGGAGTGAAAATCTAAACTCCGCGCACTGTTCCAAAGCGATCTGTACGATGGTGGTGGGCCATTTAGGAGGATCTGGAACGGAAACCAGCCGATGTCGGTTGATCAAGCTTTCCAAACATTCTTTGATGCGTTCCAGGATTATTTTAGTTATTATTTTTGCGACGGTAGGGAGGAAGCAGATACTCCTCCAATTGTATGAGTACGCAATTCCTGAGGCTCCAGCGATAAATAACTCTGCGGGAAGAGCGCTAAGCCTGACGGCTTTACTCTGTTTCAGTGCATTGATGGCCGGAATGATTTCTCTTCTGTTTGAAGAAACAGCGTGCCTCCGTATGTTGTGGTGACTAGCCACTAGAAGGGGAATTTCACCGGAAATGGTACGAATAAGAGTCGTGTTGTTCTTTCCAACAACTTTCCAGCTTGCCCGTCATCGTGTATGTGGAATCAAGCTTTAACGTTCTTCATAGGACGATCGAAAGATTCGCAAACACATACAACTTCTTTCGTAATGCGCTATTCACTTCTGAAATTATTGTTTCCTTCAGTATCTTCCGCTGTGCGCCCAAATAGTAAATTCCCTCTTATCAGGGTGCACACTATGCTAAACTTCGTTCGGCACTGAAGTTCTAGCGCGTCATGCCTACCATCACTCGCAACGGTTAATAAAGCCTTGAATTCCACTTCCACGATTCCACAATCAACAAAATCGTATGACGTGTCTTCGGGACAGGGCTTGGATAACACCAAAAAAAGAGCATTTTTGAGGAAGGTCGAATGCTCAGCGATATTCTCAGGTGGGTTATGCAGGATATCTGCCGTACGATCAGCAAGATAGCTCTCCCACTGTCGAGCGGCAATTGGGTCATAAAAGCGGTCGATCTTTAACTTAGGGGGTCGCAGTTCCCTAACCTTACGATAAGTGGCAGACGTAATATGCAAGCGAACATAAGCAACCATCAAATGGTGATCCGTTTCGAGGCAGACTTCAACGTCGCTCTTGTTGCGCACATCCAGAAGACAACTCCTAAAGCTACTGTTGATCGCAAAATATTAAACCTGATTGATCGTAGGACGTAGGTCAGTAAAACCTAACTGATCTTATGGCAAGCTCTGTGCTCTAGCAGTGTGCCACGAACGACGAGGTGGTGGAATTTGCAAAAATCCACAAGCCTCCTTTGTCGCAAACCCGTGCTTTCCCATCACATGACCGAGCAAGTTGTTGTCAGATCCCACCTTGTTACTCAAGTAACCCATCACGGTCACAATATCACCTTTAGAAAGCCTCTTCGCCACTGCGTGCACTTGATCGTAGGAAGCGTTCTCCTCGACTTTACCAAAAATCTCCGTTGGAGCATAATTCTGCACAATTGTGTTGCTTCTTAACCTAGACTGGAATCTTGTGGCTAAAAGTCTATCAAAAATCAGCCCCCAGATCAAGAGAACGCGTCTTACAGTAGCCGTCAGAGTATAAAGCACATTGTCGCAAAAAGAAAGGAGTATTCCCCGGAGTCGCACTTACTTCTTACTTCCTTTGCACCCAGAATATCCAGCTTTCATCGTTAGAGTTCTCGCTCGAGATGGGAAAAGCCAACATTCTGAAATCCTCTTTGCAGGCGTTGTCGAGGATCCTGGGAACATTCCAGAAACTAATCCTAGTCCGTTTTCCATAGTCGTAGCCGTGTGGTCAGTCCCTCTCCGGGGCATTGTTGACGTTTCGGTAGCCATAAAGTTTAAAAAACTGCAGTTCCTATCGCTTTAAGTCGCCTTCTACGTCGATTAGATATTGGTATAGGACTATAAACAGGGGATCAATCCTTATGCATTTGGCCCAGGTGGTGAGGCTTTACTCATCTGAAGTAGTGTACATATTCCACCCGTGAGTGCCGCCAGCAACATGCAGACTGTACCCACTGGGGAACTACCAAGAGCAGAGCCCTGCGTGGCCAGCTCGTCAGACCGCTCATTCCTATCACGGGGAACCCAGGGGCTGGTGACTTTGAGCGTGCTACCCCATCAATTCAGCGCGTTATTGCCCTATCCCAGAAGCCTGGAGGATATTGCTCCTGAATACCTATTATCACCTGACTTTAGAAAGGCTATGTTACGCTTGGAACTCGGGTCATGCCCCAGCCAAAGACATTGATACCATACAGACCATACGACTGGGCTACGCTGTTTCCCAGAAAACCCCCGTGACGACTTCATAGATAATCTTTGATCCTTCACTTCGACTGGAGGTCCAAGGAGGGAATTGTTGGAGGACATTGAGAGTATCTTCGGGGCCGAACTGTAGTTTCCAATACCACCTGCACACGAAATTCTATGAATTCTATTAACTTTGTTCTCTTGTATTTTTTTGGACAGCGCCTACCACTACTCCATAGCGTACATCCATAGAACCATTCTCGATTGAACATTTCCCTACGAAGGTGGTCTTACAGGCGTAAAAGACTACACAGGCCTTCTCAACGCTAAATTCTATTTTCTGTCTCCAATTTAACTTAGGGTGCAGGATAATACCCTCCTCATGTTTTATATTGGAAAAATGGGCCAATCTCTGTTCATTTAGCTGCGGGAGGTTAAATTTGGGTGCCCTTGCTTTAGTGGTAAATAGTATCAACCCGAGTTGGTGATTTGCATCTTGTAACTCATACAAAACCAATATCCCCACTTTGGCGGCATATGCCGAAGCCTTAATCCAGTTCCTATCTACTATGCGCAGAATTTCATCTAGCACATATAACCGACTACTGGAGAAATGGCGCCACTCTGGGGAGTCCATCTGTTCAGAGCTCTGGTCGAGTGACTACCACCCAGCAGTCCGGGACGCATCCGAAGGAAATACAGCTCCGGTGAATTTTTAAAAGCGCAACATGATACAACCTATTCTGACTATTTCTGTAACATGACTAACCGAAAATTTATATGCGGAGAAGCTGCTGCAGCCCAGTTGATTTCATTCTCGATGACTTTTCATTTGATAATCCCACACGACGGCCGCTTCTTGGGCCCTGAATGAGTTGGAGAGCTTTACAGTAAGAGTTGGACTTAACAGTATCCAACCCAGATGATCTGAGATGGGTCTCTGATCAGACATTTACAATTTTCTCATCCTAGAAGTCCCATTTTCGGTTAGTAGGGAACTCTTCCCAACCGTCACAGTTTTCCGAGCCAGAGAAATGGTGTTACCCACCGATAATTGTGTCCTTTCGTTGATTTTCAAGCGTACGTCTTGCATTGATGTCATGGCCTGTCAATAGGTTGGCTTTGTTTTCTGCGATGGTGGACATCAAAAGTTGAAGTTCTTCTGTTGGAGCAAATCCCCTGAGCTATGTAAGCTGAGTGGATATGCACGATCTCCGCTCCCATCTGAACCCGGTTAGGTCGCTGGAGTTCAGTTTCGGACGCAGAAAATTATGGATGCTCTTCCTGGCGAGGAAATATGCCTTTGGAGTGTACCCATCAGTGCTCTTTTTTGTTGTTGAATAAATTTCAATATTTGCTTTGGAGCCTTTTCATTGTTTGGCGCTGATCTAGGGCTCCTGGCTTAAAGCGATGAACAAATCAACTAAGGCACACTTCCAGTGTTGCAGATTTATCTTCTTTACCACACATGGTTTGTTTGCGTAGAGTGATGGTCAGTTCACTTTGAACCGTCGACGTTGGTTTTCATCAACAGCTCTTTGGCGACGTCGGATACAGGTTCTCGTCCCGTTTCGCGGAACTTTGTACTAGTAGTCCGCCTTTTCTAGTACCTCCAGGCACTCTCCACATATCCTTGATTACTATCCAGTCCTCCATAGGGAATTTGAAAACGCAAAGTTCGGACGAGCGTGTCCTTATCGACATGGATGGCAACCAGATACCAACCACTAGTCTCCTGGGAATCTCGTTGTATAGGACAGCTTTGAGATTTACGCCCTCCCAGGCGTCGGTGATTTTATCGACGCTCGAACCGGAAATGAACGTGAAACCCAGGGATCACCTGGGCGAAATCATAACAGGGAACGCATCTCCGACAGCCCGACCTCAAAATCTATCCACCCCTCCGACGCCAGTTTACCACTAGCAGAATTAACATCTGCCTGTGCCACTTCCAAATGGATCGCCGCCACGTCGCTGAAGGGTTTCTGCCCCGTTAGCCGTCCTGTACTGTTTGTGGATGTCGCTTGACAGTCAAGTCTTTGTACACTCTGCTACTTTTGCTTTGTTCCCCGACCTCATCTTGAGATACTTGAAGGTGGTAGGTTTAGTCCTCTGCTGGTTTCCGAGGTGTTTATTATTGTATTTTTCTTCAATCGCCTAGTATTTAGCTAGGTCCTTCTCAACCCGCTTGTGAACAGTTTCGAACTCCTTATTCTTCGTAACCTTGCGCAGAAGATGTATGCCGAGGCAGGGTGCCTTTACGTCTCCTATCCTGTAGCAAGTCTTTAGCAGTTTCTTCATAGCTACGGCGAGTTTTGCTACTGCATTTAAAGGTCCTGAAAAAATATCTTGTGAATAATTTTTAGTTTACGCCTGGAGTATGTATTTTAATGAAATGCGTAACTTCTCATTGCCAACACAACTCTGAAGAACTTATCGAAAATTGTATATTCGATTCTGCACCGAGTTGTCTTAAACATCTTTTAGTTTGTTGTATGGCTCGTCGAATTACCTACTGCATCTGTAGACGGCTCGTAGAGGGAGCTAATGGACATATAGAAGAGACGATCGTGATAACGCGCGAGTATGATTAATACGTTCGGAGATAATGGCCTTCAATTCCTCAGATCGAAGGCAATTGTCTGAGGATCCCTGTGAATGTGGTGCTTACTGGCTTATCAAGATATATTGTGAACTAGCTAAGGACTTGCGAAAGTTAAGTCTATGACCGAATCTCACTCTTCTTTCCCCGAGGCACTTCTTATTTAGCCAAAATCATGAATAACTACATATATGAAGGTCTCTAAAAGACGATGTCTTCTTGGATTCTGTGTATCGAGGATATTTTATTATTATTTTTTATTTTTCAACTCCTTTTCAATCACCCAGGATCTTGCTGATATTGCCTCTTAAATATGTCAGATCGGGATCAGCTGCCACTTGTTTAATATGTCTCTGTGGAATGACGGATGAACAGCTTCAAATCCTTTCCTCAATCCTATCTCTTCTTTTCTCGCTTCCTTTTAATATGAAGAATTCGAGATCTTTGGCAATGGATGGAAGAAGCAATTGATCATTAAGATTCCAAAGAAGGGACAGTCTAAAGTGCAACAACTGAAAGGGTTTTGCGTGCTTCCTGGTGCCGTAAATATATTAATAACAAAAACCTGCGTTTGGAGCCCTTAGGTAAAGTTTTGCAATTTTAATTAAATTAATTTAATTTGTAAACTGTTTCCATTTACTTTGCTAAAAATCTTTACTTTTTTGGAAATATGCATATTTTGGCGACTAGTTATTGCCTTCCTCAGTGTTAGGGATTGATTTGGCTAAAATCGTCTTGGTGCCCATTAAGGGGCACTTCAAAAACTTGTTTGACGGAGTGGCTGTTGGTTTTTGTTAAAGATCCTCCTCTCGACCATATTAACAACCTTTGGGTCATTATACAGCAGTGTGCGAAGTTTAGATCATGGTGGTTTTTATGGATTTGGAGAAGGCTTACTACAACGTGAACAGGGATCGCATTTTCAATGCTCTATCCAGGAAGGGCCATCTGTAACTTCTATCTGAGCGACACATAATAATGGAAAATTTGAGGCGCTGAATCGAGCTAAAATATCTGCGTATTCCGAAGTCCCAGGCGGAGCCCTAAAGGGTTACTTCTTGCCACCGATATCTTTCCTTTTCGTTACCGGTGATGTTCTTCATGCTTCATTGACTGGAGGACGTGCAGTGTTTCAATGGATTATTTCATCTTTCCTTAAACACCTTGACTACCCTGATGGCGTCTGCTACCTTTTCCATCAAGTCATAATGTTAACCAAATAGCTGTGGATCTGGAAAAGAAGGCAACTAAAGTTAGCCTCAAGGTAAGAACTAGCAAAATCCAGGTTCTCAGTCTAATTGCTCACCACATTCTTTTCATTTGCCTTAATGGGCAGAGTATTGACGGCGTTGAGAAATATTTATATCTAGAAAGCGTGGTTTTTGCCGGTGGCAGCACTGAACTTGATGTCCCCCGACGCATTAAAAGTGCAAAATTTTGCCTTCGCTGTTTTGTCTCAAATTTGGAAATTTGAAAATGTACTCAGTATATGTGTTCTCTCTGTGTTGCTATATGGGGGTAACACATGCAAAGTGACCAACACTGGTGTTACCAAAATCTACAAGCTTTCAGCAGCATCTGACGCAATAACTAGTGAAAAGCCGGCCTACGGGCCAGAGCCTTTTAAAGGCGACAACCCCTTGCGGATTATGCAATGCAATCTGCAACAGCTGGCAATTGGATCATCCAGGAACTATGTGGCGTAGAGCAGTGGAGGAGCGCAAACTTCTAGGAAAATCATAAAAGCAGCTGAAGAGCCTCGAAGAGAACGAAGATAAGTGACACGTATGTGTGGTTGAAACGCATTGCCATGTACAGCTATTTAGATGACAGATTGAGGATTGCTTCGATTCCAACTTTATCATTGAATAGTACTCTTGCTTTACTCTTATCAACTTATTGTAGTGTTCTACTCTTTTTTATGTTCTTCAACTCATCTGGGAGTTTGCTCGATCCACAAAAGAAGTCTTGCTTGAAACACCATATTGTCAATTTATGGATGCTATGCTTTTGTCCAACTGCCAAATTTAAAAAAATCTTATCATTGTGAATGATCCTTAACTTCCTTAATCCTTATGAATGATCCTTAACTTCAAATTATTATTGTCTCTCGGGAGATACCTTTTTTTGTAAAATAATTAGTATAAAATTAATTCAGAAGCTGAAACTTGAATTATTTTGTGCGTTCGTCACCAAATTATTAAGTTTCCATTTTGTATCAAAATTTTGGCATTTCACTCTTCCAGATGGCTGTGGTCACAATCTTAATAAGTATTCGTCCTTTTATAGCTCAGTTTTAGAAGAATATACCATCTGACGTACCCAGTGACACTGAAAACGTAATAACTAATTACGACCTCCGAGACCTGGGCGTTGAAGGTCGAACTTGGAGAAGAATCCATTATGAATATAAATGAAGCTTATGGCGATAATCGAACAGCCACAATGTGCTGTTGGTAGCCCGAAAAGTCTGCCCCGGTTAAATGATTTACACTTGGATACTTCACAAAGACATCAGCATTGATCATTTTGATTAATGCAGGAGGTATAAAAAGAAAAGAAACGTAGCCAATGGGTGTATCATAGATCCTCAATACATATTGCGCCAAGGAATCAAAAGCCGGTATAATAGGTAAAACTCAGAAAAGCATCAACTGCAATGCGAAAATGAAGTTTATCCAAATGAACCTCAATCGCTGGAGAGTCGCTCAGAATTTGCTTGCGCGGACTACTTGCCCATCAGAAGTAGAAATTGCCATTATCAGACAGCCTGCAGTAACATTGAGGGTAATACGGCAATTGGATTTGCAAAAGCATCGAGTGATCAAACTTTCCTGGAGATGTGGTTATATTTACCTTATAACCTCTAAAACGCATTGATCCCAGATTCTTCTGTAAAGGGCCCAATTACTGGGCGAATAGTAAACGAATGGTTCAGAGATTGGTAAACTGATAAGCATACATGGGAGTGACTAGTCATAGGATAATAACAGACAGTACAACAACAGAGAGGAATACAATGATAGTAATTCCAACTCAGAAAATACAAACGAAACCTGTAATCACAACCCTTCCAGAAAATTTAAAGCCAATTATAGACAGGATATTTCACGTCAATATTCGAATACTCGAAAACATCAGCAAGTAGAGCCCATGGAGGTGGACAATATCCAAAACACCCCATTGCAAAAGCCCTCTAGTAACTCACGTCAACCATCTGAACTTGATAGTAACTTGAACGATGGAGGCCACTTTTTAAGGTTTTGTTTGTAAAACAAAACCTTATTAAAATCGGTTCAATGTCTGTCTGTCTGTCTGGCTGTCTGTCTTTTTTTTTTTATGGATGGAGGTGGAAATTTTAGAAAAACACTGCCAAGCCAGGTTGCAGCAGCCACCGTGTCGGCGCTGGATCCACTCCTCAATACGAGGAATCAAAGTGTGAGTCCAGCGACCCCTCTGCGAGTCATCCCACCGTTTCTGCCACTTCTCCAGCGACTCTCGCCTTGCCGCCTTTCGGCATTCTGCATCCTTTTCAAGAGGATTCATTTTCCTTGTCTCGTACAGGCAGCGTGTCTCACTTGCCAGAATGTCTATCGGCATCATTCCCGCAATAACACACGCTGCCTCGCCTGATATTGTTCTGAAGGCGCTGCACACCTTTAGCGCCACTAAGCGGTAAGTCATATTCACTCTCCTACGATTACTCTCACACGCTAATGCTTCCTCCCAAACTGGTGCCGCGTATAATAGTGTGGAGCGAACCACTCCGGTCACAAGTAATCTGCGACTGTACCTTGGACCTCCAATGTTAGGCATCATCCGCGCTAATGATACGCTGGTATTTGCCGCTTTCTCACAGGCATAGTTCAGATGTCCCTTGAAATTGATTTTAGCGTCAATCATCACCCCTAGGTATTTGATAACCGGCTTCGAAGTGATGACGTGACCACCAACGCGAATATTAATCGTATTCCTCTTCCTACGATTGGTAATCAAGACCGCCTCCGTCTTTTGTTCCACAAGGTCAAGCTGAACAATCTCCAGCCACGCTTTTATGGCGCTAATGGTTTCGTTAGCGTACATTTCAACGTCTTCAGGTTCTTTCGCGACGACAACCACAGCTAGATCATCTGCGAAACCGATTATCGTGGCCTCCTTTGGCACGGGAAGGACAAGGACCCCATTGTACATGACGTTCCAAAGGAGAGGACCCAACACTGAGCCCTGTGATACTCCTCCGGTGACGGTGTACTGCTTGGATCCCTCATCCGTGTCGTACCACAGTGTCCTCTCCGAAAGGTAACTGTTGAGGAGCAAAGTCAAGTAACTAGGGACACCCGTTTTAGCCAGTGAACTTTTTATCCACTCCCAGCTTGCGGAATTGAACGCATTTTTGATGTCCAATGTCACTACGGCACAGCATTTTTTAGACGACATCGCGTCTCGAGCCAGCTTCAAAACAACGTCTATGGCGTCGATCGTTGAGTGGGCTTGACGAAATCCAAATTGTCGCTCCGATAGTCCATCCTTATATTCGATGATAGGGAGCAGTCTGTTGTAGATGACCCTTTAGAGCATCTTTCCTGCCGTGTCGATAAGGCAAATCGGTCGGTATGATGATGGGTGTCCTGGGTGTTTATTCGGCTTCGGGAGCAAAACTAGTTTTTGCCTCTTCCATCGGTCGGGGAAAACTCTTTCTATCATGCATGTTTCAAACACGCTGATAAACCAGTCGGGTCTGGTCTTAACAGCGAGTTTAAGGGCTCTATTGGGAACAGCATCCAGACCGGGTGCTTTGTTATCACCAATTCTCCGGTAAATTTGCGTAAGTTCCTCCTCAGTTACCGCAGGTGTGGTGTAGACGTCCAATGCTCGCTTGTGTTGTTTGCGCTCCCCTTTATCCGGGGGAAGAGCGCCGTCACGATATCGAACAGAAGATGCGGGCAGGTCAATTGTGGTGTTCGCCCTCTCATCTTCTTCATAACTATCCTGTACGCTGTTCCCCAGGGGCTTTGGTCTGCCTGTGCAAAGCTCCTTGAAGCATTCTCGCTTGCTGGTCCGTATAGCCTGCTTAAGCCTACCTCGAAGGTTTACATATGCTAGCCGTTTCTCGTGGAAGTCTGGTCTTGCTCTAGCTCGTTGGCAGATCTTTCTACCACGAAAACATGCATCCCGTAACACCGCGATCTCTTCATTCCACCAATAGTTTGAGCGCCTTTTTGCGAGAACTCGTCGCCTCGGCCTAACAGCGTCGTATGCTCTTGTTATGAGTCCCATCATTTGCTCTACCTTTTGCGTAGCCGCACCACCGGGACTTTGGCCTCCCAATAGCATTTCTATGAATGGATCCTCCTCAAGCCGTTTCACGGACCAGCCCTGGTTTCCAGCCTCACGGGAACACGCATCGACGCACGGCCCATATTCGATCTGGAGGAAAATCGCCTGGTGGTCGCTGTCAGTATAATGCTCACTGACAAACCATGTCATTCTCCTCGCCAATGTGGTACTCACATATGTCAGATCGACTATTGAGCCCGACCCTGTCCCACGAAAAGTGGAAACGTTTCCCGTGTTGGCAAGCACCAAATCTAGCTCCGCGAAAGCCTCGAGCAGGATACGGCCCCTGGTGTTCGTAGTGCGACTGCCCCAATCCACGGCCCACGCGTTGAAATCACCAGCTATGATCTTGGGGTTCCGACTTCTTGCATCCGAGACTAGCATACCTAGCATTCCTTCGAATTCTGTTATCGTCGCGCTTGGTGGAGCATAGCAACTATATATATAGATACCAGCTATTTTCGCCCTGACGAATCCAACTTCTGGAAACTCCATCACTTCTTGAATGGCCTGATTTCCACACGCCCATATTGCCGCCTTGCCAGTTTCATCTGCAGTCCAGACACCGCTCTTATTGTTGCGATAGGGCTCGCTGATTATGGCAGCTCCGATTCCCTTCTCATAGGTGGTCTGCGAGAGAAGGTCTTGCGCTGCCTCGCAGTGGTTGAGAGGCATCTGCTGCTGCCTGCAACGTGCCGACAGTCGACGCCCTTTTTTTCCTTGCAGAGCATGCATTCAGGCTCAGCCTTGCACTCCCTGAACATATGGCCTTCTCCCCCACATTCTCTGCAACATTTTGACCTGTCACAGTCACCGGTGCATTTCGCCGCTATGTAGCCGAATTCCAGGCATCTAAAGCAGCGCTTAAGGGATACCTGCTCCCTGAGTCGGCAAACGACCCAACCTATTTTTACTTTCCCAGCCGCCAGCAGTTTGAACGCTGCTTCAGTTGGTAAGCTTATGGTTGCCGTTTTCGTGCCTCCGTATGCCTTCCTCAGTCCCCTGATTGCGGAATCTTGCAAACCAAGTGGTCCGAACTGCTTTTCTAAGGCGTTACGGATATCCTCCTTGGTCGTGATTTCGTCAATGTCCTTAGATTCTATGACAATCTCCTGCTTTCTGGCCCGTACTTGAGCTTCTTCTCCTAAGGACTTCTCCACCTTGCCGAGGAAATTTTCCACCGTTTTGCCCGGAGACTTCTTCAGCTCCAGCACCAAGTCTTCTTTCTGGGAGCGTCTGATTCGGCTGACGTTTTCTGCAAGGTCCATCAGCTCAGGATCGGATTTGACCTTCCTAAGGATATCGGCGTAAGTCATATCCCCTTTTTTGAAGATGATAATTAATTCGGGCCGTAATCTTCTTTTCTGCATCGTATTTTTCCTTCGGGCAACTTCGGTACATGCTTCCTTGGTCCCTTTTTGAGGCTTTGCCTCCCTTGGGTCAATTGGAGCTGGCGCCGCAGTTTCCACGATGTTGGTAACTTTGTTTCCCTTGCCTTTTGCCGGTGAGAGGCCTTTTTGCCTTTCCGCGTCCTGTGAGGATCCGAAAGAATCGTTCGCGCACTCTCTACTGCTCTTTTCAAGTTTACCGCCCTTTGGATTTTGAGGGGGTGTCACTTGTGTTGCCTGGGTGACGCTTGATTTCTTCGAGGCGTTTTTTTCTTCCTTGGCACCATTGTATAGTACCCGAATGGTACGGACCATGGTTTTGATGGCCTGGTGCACGTTGTGTTTGTCCTTAATAAATTCAGACAACTCTACTATTTTACCTCCGAGTAGGGCAAACGATGATTCTTCCGGACTCCGACATAGCTCCTCCGCTTGGTTTTCACATTGGGCGCTTACGTACTTATTAGCCTTCCGGGAGCTTCCCTGATTTCCTTCCTTCATCAAGGTTGATTTCGGAGGAGATCGCACGATCGTCGAGCTTCTCTTAAATGGATCAACCACTAAGTCCTGCGACATGTTTCGACCAGGTGTAGTTACCCCGCTATGGGCTAATAACTGACCAGTTTGGACCCCATCTTTTCTTGTGTTTTGAACAGGCGTTCTCGGGAGTGATGTACTCCTTTTAAATGCCTCTTTCTCCAGGCTACTTGTAGTATTTGATGCAACGGTGGCCAAGTAATCCACCACCGAGGCACTGCAATCGAGGGATATCGACGGCCAGGAGCCTGCTTGCCCACTCCCAAAAGCCGCCGGTACTGGGTTTCCGAAGCCCTGCACCGTAACTTTATTCTCCTTCTGTTCCTCCATGTTTGGTTTTATTTCTGGGTATCCTTCCCATAGCCAATTTTTATCCACGGGCGGGCGTTTACTTCCCACCTACCCGGGCTGCGCATAAGCATGCCCATACACGCAAACCTCCAAATGCGTATATGTGCACCATTCCTACGAATCCGCCGAGCATTCCCTTATCCGCACGAAGGGACGCGCCTGATGGGAGGTTTGGCAACTCCGTCTGTCTGTCACAGGCACTTTTCTCAGAAACGGCTATACCGATTGACACGAAATTTGGTGAGAAGGTGGGAACTGTGGACCCCCAGACATGCAGTGAGTAATATCCTCCTACATTGAGATTTAGGGCGGGTCCCCATACATGTAAAAGGGGGGTGTAAAATTTTTTTTCACCAAATATAGTCATGTGGGGTATCAAATGAAAGGTCTCGATTAGTACTTTTCGAAGCCGGTCTTAGTTTTGAGATTTGTTAAAAAGGCGGGGAGTGGGAGGGGTACAAAGTGATGATTTCTTTAGCGGAGCCGTTCTCAGCAACTACACAACCGAAAAATCTGAAAAAAATCATGAAGCTGCCTCTATACGGTACCCATATATATTACCGTATTTTTGGGAAAATTGAGTAAAACTCCCCTTAAGTTCATCTCAGAGTTATAAAAGTTGGTAGTAGTATAAAATATAATATGAAGCATGTTATCTCCAGTTTGATCAAAATCATACTATTATTAAGAAAGTTACAGTAGCTCAAAGTTGCCTTACCATGTAAATTTACAACCCGGAGTACTAAATCTGATATGCTAAATGCATATTCTTAACGGGCTACGTACAAATGGGGTACTTCTACACTCAAATATACTCACACGCGAAACAAACAAAACCTTTCATAGCTGAAGCGCCCAGCTTCCGGTTTCCCGACTTGTTTATCAATTAACCGCGGATAAGTTACCCTTAGTTGGGATTACAATAGACCAATCGAAATTTATAGCTTTGGTAGATACAGGGTCATCGTTTAGTTTAATAAACGAGAAACTAAAGCAATTCCAGAAAATCGAAATCAAACCAATCAAATTTCGCACAATAACTAACTTTGCATACACCTTTACCAATTGAAATCAATGCCCCACCAGGATTTAAAGTTCGCTGGAAGGTTAGGGATTTAGGACAAAGGAAGTATGATTTTATAATAGGGGTGGATATACTTAACCAATTGGTAACGATAGTAAACTTAGAAAATAAAACTATTACCCTTAATGGTCAAGTAATCTATATCTTAAATAAACCTTAAACCGGTGAAAGAGATATCTTTCCTTGAAGCTACAAGCCCTGATTACCTTAGTAGACTGAAATTAAACCATTTAAACCAAGAAGAAAAGCAAGAAATCTTAAAATTAATTAAACAATTTGGGGAGATATTCTTTAAAGAAGGTGACAAACTCAACAGCAACTCACAAAAACAACGACAGGCCAGCAGATAAATACTAAACTGTATCGCTATCCGCCCAAGCACGAGGAAGAAGTGCGACGCCACGATAGACCTAGCGGTAGGATATCATCAAATTTTAATAAAACCAGAAGATCGGCATAAAACGGCATTCGTTACTCCTCACGGGCTAGGATGACGTTCGGCCTAAAAATTGCGCCCGCCACCTTTCAGAGGCTCATGATCGACATTTTACGAAATTTTATAAATAAAACTTGTGTGACGATGTGCTTATTACGTGCGTTACAGGAGCACATTAGAAATTTAACAGACATATTTAAGGTTCTTCAGGAACACAAATTGAAAGTCCAAGTCGACAAATGTGCTTTCGTGCAGGACGAAACAACTTTTTAGGGCATGGGGATGGTTTTAAACGCCAGATTGAGTCAAGGTTGGTTTTCGGTGCTAACGTTGCCACCATATATTTTGTCTTGCCTTCATTGATATGCAGCCCAAGATCTCGCGCCGCCTGCTCAATCTGGATGAAGGCAGTTTGTGTGTCTCGGATGGTTCTTCCCATGATGTCGATATCGTCAGCATAGGCCAGTAGTTGGGTGGACTTAAAGAGGATCGTACCTCAGCATCACGGATCACTTTCTCGAGGGCCAGGTTAAAGAGGACGCATGATAAAAAATCCCCTTGTCGTAAACCGTTATTGATGTCGAATGGTCTTGAGAGTGATCCTGCTACTTTTATCGGGCCTCGCCCATTGATCAGGGTCAGCCTAGTCAGTCTTATTAATTTCGTCGGGA
This sequence comes from Hermetia illucens, assembly GCF_905115235.1. NCBI lineage: Eukaryota > Metazoa > Arthropoda > Insecta > Diptera > Stratiomyidae > Hermetia > Hermetia illucens. The sequence goes on along the minus strand of NC_051851.1, from coordinate 122,437,197 downwards.
TGTCAAATTCTCTCATGGCCGTGTACAGTTTTACCCTGGCTATGTTATCATAGGCGGCTTTAAAGTCGATGAATAGATGGTGCAACTGGTGTCCATATTCAAACAGTTTTTCCATCGCTTGTCGTGGAAAGAAAATCTGATCTGTTGCTGATTTGCCTGAAGTGAAGCCTCTTCTGTATAGCCCAATGATGTTCTCTCGGTTTTGGCATATGCTTTGGTGGCTCATCAGCATCTAGCCATTGTGGTGATCGGCGACGATTGTCGTATAATATCCACTTTTCATCACATGTCACTATTCTGTGCAGAAAGGGATCGCTTCTGTTGCGGGAGAGTAAAGAATTGCAAATTTCCATTCGAAGCGCAATGTTTTGCTCCGTAAGGCGGAACCCATTTGTCGAGCATATTCATCTTTCTAAGTTGTTGCAAGCGCTGGGAAACTGTCGAATAGTGTACTCCCAGTTTCTCTGCAATGTTCCTAATAGACAGGCGTGTGTCGGATTCGACTAGCAAACGCAGCTCGTCGCTGTCAATCGATGGTCCTGGATATCCACGTGGGTCACTTTGAAGGTTTACGTCGCCTGATCGGAATTTTTCGAACCACCGCCATGTAGTTCGTTCGCTTACCGTATCAGCTCCAAATGCGCTGTTAATGTTCCTGGTCGCCTCCGTTGCTTTATGACCGAGTTTGAACTCATACAGAAAAAGTATACGTTCTTGGCTCTTTTCCGTCCTTTCTTCCTTCTTATTCACTGTTATCACAACGATGGTGAAAACTGAAACTGGCGATCCTAGCGCCTTAAGTGAATTGAGCACCTCGGTCACCGTGTTGATGACAGTGTTTAATTCCTTCGAGATCCTGGACGCCATCCTTCGAAGCGTAAAAAGTCGGTTCAACTGTCAACAAAGCTGTCCAGGCCAAGTTGAATGGTTGGTTGGTAATGGCAATGTTGACAATGAGTGATTCAGCATTTCCCTGAACACTGGTTATGAGATAGTGGATTTTGTCAACCTGGGTGACACCCTGTTCCTTGACACAACAAAACGCGACAAAAATAGCGATTTGAATGACGGCCAGTCGATGATATTACCAGAGAATTCTGATGGCTTAATTGTCGGCAAGGATGCACGCTGCTGTACCGACTCTTGAAAAGAGGCTTTGAAAGCTGCTGAGGGATGAGAACGAGGCTCCAGCTCGTTTGTGCGTGCCTTGAGAGCGGATTCCGCTTTGACGAACTGCACCTTGGCTTTTAGGTACCATTTGTCCTTAAAGTAAGGAATTTCTAGAGGCAGTTCGGCCTTCGAAGTCATGATCCTCTCATGATCACGAGATATTTTCTCCCAGGCATCGGTAACCATGACGAATTTAGATTCAGCCTCGAAGATCGTGCCCACTTCTGTGGTTATCTGCTCTACATATTCAGAATTGATCTGTTGGGCTATAATTAACTTTGTAATAGCCATAGTTAACTGATGAGAAGCCGATTTAAAAGTTCGTAAAACTGGGAATATTCAAATGTGCAAATGTTCTTCGTATAGTAATACGCGCACTCGCAGGATCGCACCACTGAGTCTAAAATTGCACTTTACGATAAAGAGTTCGGAGTACTCGGCAATAATTCGAAATTGAAGACACGAACTACACTCCACATAGTTTCTTACAAAATGCAAGCTTAAAGAATCCCGTATCCGGCTCGAAGGACCAAAAAATGTTCGAGGAACGCTTCAAAAACAATGTCCGAAAAACGCGTTCTTAGAAGAATACTGGTAACGAGTTTCTTAAAACTTTCAAACCAAACTCACGGTTGGATGATAAGGAGATGATAAAAGGAAACGAAAGATTAGTATTAATTAATTTTATTGCCCGCGCAAAGTGCGATGAGAGGAAAGAAAAATACGATGCAAGGGAAAAAAGTAAACAGAGTGAAGAGAACGACTTCAAGCGCTGATGTAGTTAGAGAACCGCTGTAAATTTACACAAGTTTGGTTCAGAAGAATGATGTCCTGGTGAATTGCCGCTTGAAATCCATTTTGACTTTGTTAAGTCAGCGCTAATGCAAGCAGGGTACTGTCGCGACTACACGATGAGAAGCGGGAGTTTTGAACAACCACTCTTTATAGAACTTGACCATCTAAGAAATAAAATTAATACGTTAGTTCCCCAAGTAAATAGAAAGAGGGTTAGCTAATATAATAGGCAATGTATAAAAGTGGTTGTTCGAGACTATGGACGAACAAGACAAACGGGATATTGAAAATCACTTCCAGACCAATGTACACGAATTGCAATATATAAAGTTGGGAGTAACGAAATCTGTGAATAACCTTTTAATTTTTGCATTAAAGATTCCTACCAATTTTGTAATGATACAACCCAAAGGAATTGTCGCTTTGTCGAATAAAAACCAAAAAGAAACTCACTTCCCATCTGAAACAATCTTTACATATAAAAGCATAGTATATAGATACGAAAATTTGAAAACATTAAATGAACTAGATGTGAATAAACATTGTATATATAGTCAAAACTGTCAATTAATACGAAATAATAATACAGAGATTGTGGAAATAGATGAAGAAATCCTTTTGGTTAAAAATGGAAACAATTTGAGCTTGCATCAAAATTGCGATGGGCTTAGTAATTAAGCAGAATTCATTAATTCACTTGTGTTATTGTTCAATTAACATTCGAGATCACTACTTTTCAAATACAAAACAAATATTTAATTATTTTAAGGGTTTTACTATCCATTAAACGAAAATTTTACAAATTTTAGCGACAAAATCACCCTCGATGAAGTCATTGTAAAACATACAAATAACATCCAACAAATTGAAGAACTAAATTTTCATACAAAAATTTCATATATATTTAATATAAGTTTTATATTGATCCTGGCAATTTTGGCATGCGGAATTTTTACCTACCTGAGGTAAAATAGTTTTAGATAAAAGAATTCAGGAGAATTCTAATCGAAAGGGGGGGGGGGCGAGAAGTCACATATCAGTCTAGATATAATGAAATATTAGCAAATGCAATGCCACACCTTGCACATGCAGCTGAGTAAGCAGCTTGCAATTTGACCGTTTATACCCCACAATATGGGAAAAATGCAGACGACAGGTCAGCACTTTATTTTGAATAAATTAGCGACTGATAGTGGTTTCTCGCAGTCCGTTCTTGGTACTTTTAGCTGAAACGCTGTCCGTGTAATTTTCGATCATTTTGTTAATAAATTCCATAAAGTAAAAAGTGTTGTTTTCTTAATTGCGAGTTTTAAAAAAGTAAAACTTGGACAAATTCTTTTTTTTCGCGAGTCTTAAGACCACGACAAAACTCGCGCGATGTTCCATGTTTGTTTTTCAGATTCCTGTGCTTACGCACGCATGGGTATAAGGAAGCTCTCCCCTCTTAGTCGACTCCTGCCACTCTCATAATTTCACCCGATACGTATTGTAGTCTTTAAAAAAATTAGAACTTTTGCAGGAAATTTATTGAACATTTACAAAATTGAAAAATTAATTTTCTTCATATAGCATTCTTATAATAATTTCAGGTTGCGTGGATGCATTTTGAACAATCTACGATATTAACTGTGCATAACCATGTAATCACGCGAAATCCACGAATCAGTGTCACCCACGATAAACATGATAAACACAGGACGTGGTACCTTCACATCAACAATGTCCACGAAGAGGATAAAGGACGCTATATGTGCCAAATTAATACTGTCGCTGCTAAAACACAATTCGGATATTTACACGTAGTCGGTAAGTCCCGTAACACCTACGTTTCTTTCATATGTACATATTAATGTTTTCTGATGTAAATACGTATGTACACATCCGCTTTGGTTTACATTTATACGCTTCAAAATTTAGAGAGTATTTTTCTGAAATACGTGGAACTGGTGGCCTCATTGAATTAAGACCAAATAGTCAAGTACTTCGAGGTGCTTCGTTTTTGAAACTCCAAAATAGTACATTAAACTTTTAACTGATGTTATTGAGAATTATGATCCCATCCAATAAAGATTAACGTCTTGTCGGTTACATATGTGTTATAGTTTTCAAAATGATCCTTCATTCATTTCAAATATTCGTCGACTCCATTTTTCACTTTACTTCATTTCGTAACCTACGCACATACACCCTCATTTCTTCAACATTCAAAACCCCACCCTCTGTTCCATACTTTTTTCATAAATTTCAATCTGTTTGTAAATCCTTAATAATAATCCTTGTCGGGAACTGATGGAATTTCTAGGCAAACCCACGAAGTTTGAGCATTGAAACCTCCGTACGTACTTGCCCTGGTTTAATATTTGTCTAAGTGGATATCAACACTCCCATCCTTACCAGTTTCGTGACTCGTATATTAAGTAGATAAATACAAGCATTCGATATTTACTTTTGGTACTTTCAATTCCACATAAATCAAAGTTCGTCGTCTCATAACCATCTAAACATATCTGCATGCATGTGTGTATTTTGAAAAGTTATAATTACTAAAAAACTCTTGTAGTAGGTAAAGTCGGATGTGAGAGACTCCTTGGAGATTGTAGGGTTACGAAATGGAAGTTTTGAGCATAAAATACGATGTAAGGAGGTACCTATTATATTATATTTATTGTCAATATCGAAAACATTGTTCACATGTCAATATTCCACATATTCCCTTAGCAGCTGGTTGTTCCGCTGCAGTGTTAAGTGCAGCGATAAATAACTCTGTGTTTTAATGCATTGGTGATCGTTATGATTTCTTTTCTTCTTGAAGAAATATTCCGTATCCGTATGTTACGGTTACTAGCCATTTCATCTACCGGATGTGATACGGTTAAGGGTCGTGGTGAAATGTTCCATCCACCTCTTCTGTTGATCCTCATCGTGGATGAAGAGTCGACCGTCAATGTTCTTCACTGGATCATCGAACGATTTATGACTTTTTCATGACGCAGGATACAACTGACCAACGCAAGTCCGCAGTTACGAGTATTCAGGTCATTGTTACACCGATTGTACTATCCCCGTACATCGCCTATTCAATGGCTTCCCGCCTACAGCGTTCGTAGGCTAAAGCGAATCTGAGGACAATCTCCAAAGGCAGAGAGTGTTCGGATTGAAGAAACTCTTACCAAGGTGTCTTCGTTTCAGATCTGAGGAGGAAACCATCACCCCAATCTTTTCCATATGGTACTTTAACGAGCAGTATCCCATTAAAAGCCTAGTAGGGTTTTCGTGTCCGCTTTTTAAAGGCTAACAAAAATGCCGCTCTGGCGACCCCTGGTTCTTTCGCAATGATTTTCACCTGCCGGCAACAGTTCAAATTTCTGCACTTGTGAATCCTTGCAATTTCACCCTTCAGAGTAGACTTGACAATTTTTTTTTGGGTGGGGTAGGTGAATGCATTTACGCACAGAGTGTTGGACTCCCGACACGGGTACGTCATCTGAATACCAACTAAACGTCTCCCTATCGTCAGAGAGCTACTTTGGTACCGTTTGTCACATTACTTCGACTAGTCCTCGAACTTTCCGGCCTTGCAGAATCCTGAAGTCGAGAAATTTCTTTCACCAATGGGAGAGGAGAGGAGCAAGAGAACTGTCAATTCAAGGAGCCACTGCCATCCGACTCTTCCACCGGTCGAGCTCTATCTTCTTTGCAACGAGAAGAAGCCGAACGTAATGGGCAACACGGCTCCACTTGTCAGCGCTCCTCAGTATCTCCTCGACAATGTTGTCTGGAGGGAGATACCCTGTGTTTAAATAGAGCTACTCACGGATCCTACCCCACCTTCTGCAATAAAAAAAATGTGATGGGCGTCTTCTACAACTCTTTTGCAAAACCCACACTCTGGAGATCATAACTTTTCAATCTTGTGCTGTTAATACTGTAAGCTTTCTTGCCCATTTAAAAACTGGATAAGGAAATAGTCATCTGAGTTGCCAATGAGCCGCGCAGTCTATCTGGCTCTAGTTTCATTTTGCTAAAAGAGTTGGCACTCATCTAGGGTGCGTTGCTGTTCTTCACGAGCAACCACCTCCCTTGGCTTGTATTATGGCTTGACGCCCCTTAGCAAGAAGGGTAATGGGGATCACTCCCGTGATCACGATCACGGCTGGTTCAGAGACAGTACGGTACGCAGAAACCACCCACAAACCTCTCCCTCTCTGTACTTGCGTGAGACGCTTATGATATACCTCCTTGCTAAGAGGGTCAGCCCATACCTCTGCACCAAACAGCGGGACAAACTGCGTTGAACTCATCAGGAGACGTCGTCTGCTAAGTGTAGGACCCCCAATATTTGTCATTAGCCTACTTAACGCCAAAACTCCAGCTGCAGCCTTGTTCGCTACTGCTTTGATTTGCTCAAAAAAGCTTATCTTTGAGTCAACAGGTATTTTACCGCTAGTTTTGAGTCGATTATTGAGTCGCCGAACGATATGACACGCAGGATCGGAATTCTGTTTTTAATCAGGATGATTACTTTGGTTTTTTCCAGTGCAAGGTTGAAACCATGAGTACTCATCCATCCGCTTACCCGTCGCATAAATATGCCGAATGTGTTTTACGTCTGTCCGACAGTGTGTCCAGGGCGCCGCAACTCATCTGCATAACTGACCAGGCGCGACTCTTTTGGCATTCCGAGTTTAGGTAGACTATCATTGGTAGCGTTCCAGGGTTCCGACCCTAGGATGGATCCTAGTGCCACCCCCGACTTAATATCTATCCTCCTCTGACCCTCTAGTATTTCATAGAGCAGGGAGCGGTTCCTCAGATAATCCCTCAATATTCGTAGGAGATATTTCCGCTCGAGAAAAGTATCCCCTAGTGTGCCTAGAATGTCTTTTCATCATATGGAATTAAAGGCGTTTCTGACGTCAAGAGTTACGAGAAGTACCACCCGACGAGTTCGGCGGCTATGTGCTTCTGCTCATCGAACGGCATCCACGACTTGCATGACAGCACCAACTGTGGATCTCCCTGGTCTAAAACCAAACTGCCTTGGAGATAAATTTCCGGCACCGCGTATCGCTTTGACGAGTCTACTTCTAATGAGCTTTTCGAGCAGTGAAAAGTCGACAGTCCCCCTGAAAAGACGCATGGCCATTTATCGACCATTCTTCTCTTTTGGTGTTTTTCTCCTGTTAGCAAAGTTCAGTCTCGGCCACCAGACGATGCATGCATACATCAAAATGGATTTTATCATAGATGTATACATCCAATGTATCCGTCTTGGTGAAAGTCCCCAGGTCTTACCTATCACAGTCCTGCCGAGAGCAGCAGCATCGGCAGAGTTTCTGATATTGTTCCTGGATATGGCGCTTCCACGTTAACTTGGATTCGAAATGTACTCCTAGATATGTGAGTATTTTCACCAACTTGATTTCCGCCCCTGCTAAGGTGGGCAGCGTATAGTTTCCCCACCTGATGTTTCTAGTGAACATAACTAGTCCAGTTTTTCTAGCGATCACCGTAAGTTCATTGCGAAGGCACCAACTGTGGATTTAATGCATAGTTGCATTCAAGCGATCATATACTGTGTCTGCAAACTCGCCGGTAATTTTTACGGCAAGATCTCTTGCGCGAAGACTTTTTTGACCTCGAGGAGTCATAGCAGAGTATCCATTACCAGGAGCCATAACAGAGAAGGGACAACCCCTCCCTGTGGGCAGCCCCTAAAACATCATGCCTCAATAGATTTCTGACCGACCAATCTGTGGATTCTTCTCCACTTTAGCATGTAGAGAATACAACTGATTAACAGTGGTTTGATTCCATGCTGTCTTGCAGCATCACAAATTGCCGTGAATGAGACATAATTGAAGGCAACTTCGATGTCCGTGAATGCGCCTAAGGCGTATTTTTTTTCGAACATTTCCTTTTAAAGTTTTGCCGTGAGTTCATGGAGTGCTGTCCCCATGGATTGGTCTTTCTGATAGACGGGTTGCACTTAGTGAAGTGACGTTAAACTGATCGGTTAGAAGATTTTTGCATTCTTGTAGGTGTGTTTCCCTGGTTTAGAAATAAATATCACCTTCATATCACGCTAGTTAATTGGAATGTAAGCGTGTGTGGTAGGAATCCACAATATATATTCCGAATGTGTGGAGCCAGGGCATCCATTTCCCTTTATTACTAGCGCAGGAATGATGCCATCCGGACCTGCAAACTTGCATCTATGGAACAAGTTAAATGCCCATTTTACTCGCTCCAGTGACAGGCGTCTCTATGATCATTTAGCCGATCTTATGCTCTTGCTTAGAATCTTCTGGGTCTCTTTATAGCACTTCAGAGCACGATTGAAGAGCAATCCGAGTTTCACCATGTTGTTTTACCCTTCTTTGGTGTCTTGAGCGGCCAGCATTCCTCGAAAGTTTCTCTTATGTTAGTTATGATCATCTGGGTTGTTTTCAAAATTCCAGCAATAGATTTGATGCGCCTCCCAGAGATCGTGACTCGTGCGGTCAGTTCTATTTTATACGTCGTCCAATCTGTCTTCCGCGGATTCCGGAATGGAGTGGGTGAAAGTGGATCAATACCCATTATGAAATCAATGTGTCCGTGATCTAAGAGTGTCATATTGCTTAATATTCTCCACTCTCCGACCAAAGCCGCAATATCAGGGGATGTCATCGTGATGTCGATGACCTCTCGCCTGACCAGGTTGAAGAAAGTGTGTTCATTACCCAAATTAAGGATTTGCAATTTGGTTCCTACCAGATACTCCAGTAGTATCGATCTTGTTGCATTAATGTGGTAATTTCCCCAGTATATGTGGGATTGTTGACATCACATCCTGCTATTATTACCTCGATGCCTTTACCTTTGGCATATTGAATAGCTCTGATGAATGTTCCACTGGGAACATCTTTCGCGTCATAGGGGAAATATGCAGAGCACCACTGTATCTCTTTATTTCCCTGTTGACTTTTTATGGTTAGATTTGCTGATGTGGTCACTTAGGTCGTTAGCCAGATTAGCCTGGAAGCCTTTTGAGACGACCATGCAGGAGCAGGGTCGATCACTTCTATTCGCATACAACAGATCAGCATGTTGGAAGTTTTGGCCCTAGACTACCCCATCAACAACCCACGGTTCTTCTATAAGGTATATAAATGTCTTTCAGCTATTGATCCGACGACTGATAAGTGCAATCACGGCTTTACAATGTTGTCGTTTAAGAAATATGGCAACTTATCTACGCTTCAGCTGAAGATGCCGACACTTGCAACGTAACGGCCCGTAGCCCGTAGTAAAGCCGGCAGCCCGTTTATTGCCCAACCTTCTTAGCATCGCGCTCGGGAGCGCCGAGAGTAAGGAAAGTTCTCGGCCTATCGGCTCTGTCTCTTGTTTTGCTGCCTAGCAGCTTCCAGGTGGAGGTGTTGAGGTTATTCTGGACACTAACTTGTTCCAAAACCTCAGCGTCAGTACGCTCTTCTTTTGGAAGTCAGAGGAAAGACTTGCAACGATCGCAGCTTAGAGACCGTTTTCAGGGTTAGTCGCGCTCGTGTTCTCGTTCGTGTTCGTGTTTTCGTCGGCAAAGTTTAGCCGTAACATTTTACGGTATACACCTACCGACTCAAAGCGAAGCTTAATGCCTTGGGAGGATGTAGTTCTTACAGCTAGAATGAGTTTCCTCCTAAGCCGTTCGCACTGATCAGTATCGTAACCGGATGGATTAATGTCGTCATACAAGACCCATCCATCAGCTGCGATAGCCTTGGGTGCAAATGAAGGCCTAGCCGTTACCGGAAGAGACCTCTTTGCTCCCTTTTGTGTCGAAGAGTTGGGATCGTCCGAGGACCGCTGCCGTTTCGGTTTCCCTTTAGCGGCATATGCCCCGAACGATCCTTTCCCCTCTACCTTTGCAGAGCCGGTGGGGTTTCATTTGCCCGAAGACGGTTTGCCTGGAGGCGATTTGTCCGAAGGCTGCCGTCCGATCGGGACGATACCTCTCCCACTGTCGAGCGACACCTGGAGCATACTACGGTTCGGGTCGATGTTGAACTGTGGGGAGTCAAAGCCCTCTAAGTCTGCGAGAAGTGGCGAACGCAACACAGAAGCGAACGCAAAGGACCATCAGATGGTGATCTCTTTCGAGGCTGATGTTTTTGCTTTTCTAATTCAAAATAAATTAATTAAAAGTAACAAGAAACAAGCCGGAATACTAGAAGCTGGACGCTTCGGTTGTAAGGATACTGTGTTTATTTTATGTGAAAACTTTCTATGGATATTTTTCATTCGTACGTAGCTAAAAATTCGTATATTTCCAAACTCCAAGATGTACATGTACACATACTGAAAACCTCTCCAGAAATTAAAGTTGATATACAAATAACTGAAACACGGTGGGTTTATAATAAGTGTTAAACATTAGCTATTATTTAAATTTGCAAAAGCTGTCTCAAATTTCCTATGCATCATTATCGTCAACGACGCAACAACCAGTATCCGGTTTAGACCTGCCTTAGTAACGAAACTCCAGACACCCCGATTTTGCGCCGAGATCCACCAATTCGGTATTCCTAAAAGCTGTCTGGCGTCCTAACCTATGCCATCGCTCCATTTTAGGCAAGGTCTGCCACATCTTCTTTTTCTACCATAGATATTACCCTTATAGACTTTGCGGGCTGGATCATCCTCACCCATATGGATTAAGTGACCCACCCATAGCAACCTGTTGAGCCGGATTTTATCCAGAATCAGACGGTTGTGGTAACGCTCATAGATTTCGTCGTTACGTAGGTTACCGAATCGTTCATCCTCATGTAGGGAGCCAAAAATTCTTCAGAGGATTCTTCTCTGTTGCTAAGAACCTAGGTCTCCGAGGAATACATAAGGACTGACAAGATCATAGTCTGGTACAGTAAGAACTTTGACCCTATGGTGAGACGTTTCCAGCGAAACAGTTTTTGTAAGCCGTGTTGGGCTTTGTTGATAGGATAGGAGAAATTTTCAACGGTCTTTATTGTTTTCGTTGACCAGTGCAATTCGATGTTTTTTGCTCTTTGGTTTTTGGCGCTGACGCTGTTGCCGTGTACTTCGTCTTGCCTTCATCAATGTGCAATGTGTGAATGGGTTGTTCTTCTCATAATGTCATTATCGCCGTGTAGGCCAATACTTGGGTGGACTTGCATGGAAGCCTAAAAGTTCACTCCCCTCAACATATATTGCAAATACAGCCGTTTAGAAAACCATTCTCCGAGATTTTAAATCGCCACGGAATTTGATTACTTTCCTCCTACTAGCTACTTTAAACATAATATGTACTACGTGCAAACGTCGTGCTTCTGGCGGCTTCTAATAAACTATGGCTTAAACCCTCATCTCAAGAGACCGGTTCACCTTTTGTCCACCGTTTAGCTTATTAATTGGGGTTCAAATAAAGATGAAAAAGATAAATTTGACCTTCTATAAATTTGCTAATAATAGTAGAGCTGTGCGGTATTACGTCTTATATAAGAAATTGATTTAGCATACGTAAGAAAACCAGAAAAATGCAACAAGAAATCCTGACTAGCACTCATCTAAATATTGACCATTCGAAACAAGCGCTTAATCTTTGCGTTTATTTGATAATATCATGCATTATGCATATATAATTGGTAATATCTTCTTCGTCGCTTCAGCTAAGGGCGTCTCAAAGATATTTTTTAGTAGTTTGCAGATAGCAAAATTACTCTCGTCTTCTGGTACCGCATATTCAGGCCATTAGCTTTAATGACGTGCTGATATTTTCTGATGCTTAGAATGCACTAAATTCAGACGACGAAGACAACCTTCACGCTACAAAATCGCTATTACTAGTTGAATTTATACAAAGCTTGATAGCACCATGTGTTTGCTAATAAAACTCCCATCTGATCCCAACTAATACTGACAACTCTCAAAAACGCTTAACGTTCGGGAAGGATCTTGACCACCGAGTTTGGATTTGAGTTTGAAAATTGCTTTATCTTTTATCATCGTCATATACATATACATTTCCAGACTCTTAGATAAGTAAAGCAAATAAAAACCTTGGCTTAGAAAATAAAACCATTTATTAAAACTAAACGGCCACTTAAAGTATATAAATATAAATTACTTAACTTAAATTGTTATTATTTTTTGGTCCTATAATATATTTTTGCGTTTCTTTCCTTTTCTCTTGTTTGTATAGTGTTTTATTTCGATAATTGCTTACAATTATATAAATCTTAAACCTATTTTCAACACCTTAAAAAAACCATTTGGAAGCACCCACAGGACTGCAACAGCATCTATGGTTTTTCTGTCTGAACACCAAGGGGTTGAGTTTCACTATCAGTCGTATCAACTCGTTTCCTTTGAACTCCCAACATTTCTTCGAAGCCTCTACGGAGGTCAATGGGAATCTAATGTAAAAAAATTAAAAGTTAGTGATTCATATTATTATCAAAAAAAAAATTACCAGTAGAACAAGTGCGAAAGCAGGTATACACCATTTTACAATGCTCGCATAGAAAGCCACCGGTTCAATTTGTTCGTAACATCCTTTTCTGTAAGTATACTTTGCGTCGCAAACAAATTCATTCAAATCAGCTGAAAAACTGCAACAAGATGGGGGCAAAGTTATATTGCGGAGCTGGTATTCCCGGAAAGATTGCAAACCACAACATTCGAACTGAAAACCAAATTTTTGATTATTTGAGACGGAACATGATTAAATATGTTTTATTCGATTTTCGGACAGTCGCAGTCTAATTCGTCTAGGTACGCGACTAAGGTTCGGGGCTTTTTCCGTCAATGGAAAACGAAAAGTTTTAAGAAATGGTTTATTCAAAGTATTATCCCTCGCTAGCTTCACATTTTTGCCATCTGTCTGACAATGTAGGAATGTGGCGACGATCAAATGAAGGCTCTTTGGACTGAAACCATTCAACCAACCAATCTTGCACTCCTTCGAAAATAGTCAAGTGTAGCTTAGACAAATCATGCGCTATTGGCCGACACAAATAACAATCAGAAGGAGCCACATTCGGTGAATATTGCTGTAGCACATCTCATTTCAGGATTTTGACAGTGTCCTGAACGATGGAAGTGCGATCCCGCAGAGCGTTGCCGTGCTGAAATATCACTCATTTGTGTCTTGTGTCTCATGTTTTTGGTTTTTCGGAGCGCTCCTAGTCCTCGATCTCGAAATCATCACTCTTGGACCATTCAATTTGGCAGGTAATTTTCGGCGATGCTTGTTCGCCGAATGTCTCCTCTAACGAACGAGGTACTGTGTACTCTGTGTGCCTTGTAAGGAGCCGGAATCTATTCCCTCCAAATTTTTGAACTGCGATGGGTACTGTGGTGTGACCTTCCACGCCAAATGTTTGGGTATTCCCTCTGGGTTTATAGATATTCTCGCAAAATTTTCACCGAACGTTACCTACTGCGGTACCACGCTATCTGCTGCAATTCAGCTACTGCATCAACACCCGGCGACTTTGTCGTCGATTCAACATGCAGTTTCAAAATCGCCGACAATTCTGCCCCCGCAAGCTGCTGCTTCATCGAACACCAGGGTAGCCTCAGCTCCTGAGATGCCGCTGACTGGCTCTGCTTATACCTCGCCGGCGACTGCAGCCAACAAAACTGGTGCCGTACCTAAGTCGCCCGAGCGGCCCCCAATTGAACGTTGCCTCGCCACCGAAACAGCTGTTCGTGTCAAGGCTAGCGTACTCCTCCACGCCCGACGAAATTCTGGCCTATATCAGAAGCAAAACCCACTCAACTTTGTCACCTCATGTGTGAAGCTGACGAAGGATGGTTCTCCTAACCGAGTGATAGCTTCCTTCAAAGTGATGCTATCGATGCTATCGTCCAATCGTTTTCGTCAAGCCTTATCAGAGGTCTAAGCTTCGTGAAAATTTCCGGCCCGCCCGCCTGCCTCGCCGAACTTGAATGATTCCAACAACTGTACGCTATTTTATCAAAATTTAAGGAGTGTAAGGACCAAGTTGTCGGATTTCAAACTGTCTGCCTTAGCATTACAACATTATGTCATCTAAATTTCTGAAACCTGGCCGGATGACAGGATTTTAGATTCTGAGCTCCTCGAAGGTTACTCTGTCTTTCGTTCTGACAAAGACTGCGCTGCGCTTGCCAAGACAACTGGCGGAGGTGCCCCAATAGCTGTTAAGTCCCCTCCCCGTGTCGAAATCATCTTTCCTCTTCCTCCCACGATTCTGTTACCGTACGTGTCCTTCCGCCAAACGTATGTTCCTTTATCATATCGTGTGTATATTTTTCCTGCCTAAGCCCGCCTTCGTTGTACGAGGATTTCTTCGACAGATTATCAGAGGCCCTAATCGTTTTGTTTCCCCCTCTTCCTTTCATCCTCTGTGGTGACTTTAATCTTCCTATGCTCTCCTGGCCCATTACTCCTGGCCTTCCCTTCCTCTATCCACTTTCATGTAGACCTGTGGCACCCTCCAGTTTAACCTTTCTAGAAACCACTTAGATCGCACTCTTGACCTTGTCCTCTCTAACCTTCCTGTGCGTTGTTTTCTCTCTCTCTCTATTACGTTGCCCCTGGCGCCCATCATCCTGCTCTCGAGTTCGATGTTCAGATATCCCCACTCCACTCTCCTGCCACTCGCCAGCCTACTCAGTTCAACTCTCATAAGGCGAACTTCGCAGGTCTGAATTCAGCCCTGGCGTCAATCAACTGGGACCCCTCCTCTCTCCATTTACATGTGACCAAGCACTCAACACTTTCCACACCATTTTATCTGATCTTCTTTCTTGTTACGTTCTCTTCTCTCCTAAGTGCTTACGCTCTTACCCCGCCTGGTTCACCACTGAAATTCATAAAAACTACGTCAAAAACAGACTGCGAGAAAGAGGTTCCTGTCATCTAGAAACATTGCTGACTTAGTTTTTTTCCAATCTCTTCGTTCCTCGGTCCTATCCTTGTCGAGTACTTCATTGGCGAACTTGATGCCAATGTCGGACCTGACTACGATGGTCTTCCAAACCTCTTTTTGCTCAAAACTGGTAAGTCCATCTCCCTTCCCCTATCTTTTATTTTCAACAAAAGCCTCGAAGAGAATCATTTTCCCGGCTTGTGAAAAGAGGCTTTCATCATCCCCATTCACAAAAGTGGCGATCGTTCGCTTGCCGAGAACTACCGTCCCATTTCCCTCCTCTCCTCCTGTTCCAAAATCTTGGAAAGATATGTCAGCGTCTGGTGGCTTGCCTCTTACCTTTCCAATCGATCCTGCCGCGTTTCTTTTGACGGCTGTACTTCCCGCTCCTTATCCCCCTCTTCTGGTGTCCCACAGGGATCTATTCTGGGTCCTTTGTTACTTTTATTTTTTATTAACAACCTTCCTCCCCTCCTTACTTGTTCCTGTTTGCTCTATGCAGACGCTATATCGTCGCCTATGGACTGTGTTTCCCTTCAATCTAGCCTCTACACTCTGGTTCGTTGGTGTTCGACTAATGGTTTAGCGCTAAACGTCAGAAAGTGTCACTCTATGTGCTACTCCCTAAAATCCTCACCCACTTCTTTCTCCTACTCTCTTAACGAACATTCCTTATCCTGCTTAAATTCCACTCAAGACCTCGGAGTCACTTTCGACAATAAGCTCCGCTTTGACACCCATTGCCTCGATGTCATCAATCGAGCAGCAAAATTGTCATTATACTTCGCTCCTCCTCTTATTTTGACTCCATCCAACCCTCCTTAGCTCTCTTCAATTCCCTCATGAGGAACACCCTCGAGTATTGCTCCGTCATTAGGTCACCCTCCCGTAACTGTGATTGTCTTGCCCTTGAAAATGTGCAACGTAAATTCACCCGTTCCCTCTTCTCTAAAAAAAGCTTCCCTCGTGTGGATTACTCCTCCCGCCTCCGCCTTCTAAACCTTCCCTTCCTACAACAGCATAGATTCTATCTGGATCTATGCACATTTTTTAAACTTTCCTCGGGTCTGATGGACTGCTCCGTCGATGACGAGGTCACCTGCGGTCCTGCGTCTTATAACACACGTAGCGCGGACATTTTCAGCGTGCTCTTCGCAGAGCTCGAAGTCTACTTTCATTCCCCGATTCCTAGGCTTTGCCGAAATTGTAACGCAGAACAGCTTGGTCCTTTTAACTTCTCTACTTTAAGTAGCTTTAAACGTAGGATAACTTTTTTGCTTTCTCCTCCTCCTGAGGACAATAATAAATTGGAATTTACTCGGTTTGTTGTCCGTTAAATTAAATAAATTAAACTATATCGTGGGTATTACGACAGTTTATTTCTGATAGATGTCCAAGTAGAAAAACAATAATTTTAAACATTGAAAGTAGGTGGACTGAATTTTTGACGACCGATCCCCATGAAACAGGCACAATCATGGCGTTCCACAACTGGTGTTCTTTGTGATCGACGTATCAACGAACGTCTCAAATCTAAAATTTACCGCAATGTCGTCCGTCCAGTCGCTCTCTATGGTTCTGAGTATTGGCCGACTATAAAAGACAATGAACGGTGTTCTGGGGGTAATGAAGACGAAGATGCTACGTTGGACTAGTGCCGTCGCACGTTTAGATCACATCCGAAATGAGGATATCCGCGATCGTTATGGGGTTGCACCGATCGTGGAAAAGTTGCGAGAGAGGCGACTTCGATGGTATGGTCACGCAATTCGTGCAAACGAGAATTCACTTGCCAAGATTGGTCTGAACATCGGAGTCGATGGTAAACGACCAAAAGGCAGACCTAAACAACGGCAGCTTGATACGCTGGATGAGGATTTGAAAGCCTCGAGATTGCACTCAGATCAGGCATTCGATAGAGCCAAATGGCGAAGCCGATCACGACGAACCGACCCCGCTTGTGAACGGAACAAAGGCTGAAGAAAAAGATAAAGGACTGGTATAAGTCCCAGGATGAAACTCGGATTGGTACCCACGATGCAGCATAAAACCTGAGAAACGCCTACTGAACCAATACCAACAGGTCTACTATCAAACCCTATCTCAAATTATACCAACTTGTCCTTCAGGTTAGGGGTTGGGTAGGGCCGACAACCTTACACCGAAAACACCTTGTTACGAAGCTACAAAAGGAGTGCCGGACTGGATTGACAACACAACGATGAACCCGGCAACGAAGACGGAATAACGATTTGCCCATTTTCTCATGGAACGTACGCTCCCTGCACAGATCGGATGCTGCTCAGTAACTAGCCGATATCCTACCCCAATATAAGGCTGATGTAACAGGATTACAAGAGATGCACTGGACAGGGACCGGTTTCCTGGAGGAGAACCACTACACCATATATTACAGTGGCCATCTAGTAAACCATGTGCTCGGAGGAGGTTTCTTAATTAGCCAAAAAATGAAACCTGCTGTTATCGGCTTTGAAAATATAAGCGAAGGCTATGCACTCTGAACTTATTAATTACAAAGTTAGAAATATAAGGATATAAGGATACCTTCTACGCGGCTGAAGCACGAACCTTCGAAGCATTGTCCCAAAAATGCTATCAAAATCATACTTGGCTTCAATACCATACATTGGGATACCAATGATAACGGACTGCAGTGGTTGGTTGTTGGAAGTATCCAGTTTGCGCGGAAAGCCGTCCACAAAAAAACATGAGTCTCTCCAGACGAGACCACTTTCAACCAAATTGACCACGTCCTAATCCGACACCGCAACCTTTCAGCCTGGATGAATACCGGAGCATATAGGGCCGACAATACGAACTTGGATCACTACCTCGTTGGCATGGTGCTCCGGGCTCAAATACCACTTAGATTCCCCTCTGATAATCAGGTGAGAGCAAACACTGACGCCATCCACAACAGAGCCATCCGTAACACCTATAAAGAAGAAATGGATTCCGGCGAGTTGGAGGTTCCGCCAACTGGAGACGACGGATAAATACTGTCACCACAAAGTAAAGAAGAAACAGTCCGTGCAATTCGTAGACTTGAAAATTATAAGTTGCCAGAAGCCGATGGAATTACAGCCGAATTGGTTAAATATGGAGGCGACCAATGACACCAAGTGGTTTATCGACATATACTCAATGTGTGGGAGAGCGAATCATTGCCTGACGATTGGCAACGAGGCATCATAAAGATGGAGATATCACGCAGTCCAGCATTTATACAGGTATCAGGTTACTGAGTACCATCTATAAGATATTCTCCTCTTGCTCTATGTTGCTCGGTCGGAAAGCTCCATACGCCCAAAACATCATTAGGCCATACTAAAAAGGCCCCACTCTAGGCAAATCAGCAACAGATCGCAGATTTTCTCTCTGTGGCAAGCAATGGGAAAATTGTTGGAATATGGTTTTTAATTGCACCGCCTTTCCTAGCCAGGGTAAAACTGTACAAGCCCATGAGGGAATTCGGCATCCCCACGAAATTAATAAGACTAACTAGGCTGACCCTGACTAATGTGCGAGGTCAGATAAAAGCAGCAGGATCACACTCAAGACCATTCGACATTAACAACGGTCTAAGACAAGGAGATGCCGTAACATGCATCCTTTACAACCTGGTCTTTGAAAAAGTGGAAAAAGAGGTCCGATCCCCTCAAGTTCACCCAGCTAATTGCCTATGTTAACTATATCGACATCATGGGAAGAGCGACTCGAGACGCACAAATTGCTTTCATCCAGATCAAGCAGGCGGCGCGAAATCTTGGGCTGCACATAAACGAAGGCAAGACGAAATATATGATGACAGCGTCAGTACCAAAAACGAAAGAACCTACAACATCGAATTCCTAGGAGACATGGGTTCTTAGCAAGAAAAATTTTGAACTCTTAGTCGCGGTCGACAGAGGAATGATCCGAGGGATTTTTAGCCCCTACATAAGGATAGACGATTCTGTAGCTTATATAACGATGAAATCTATGAAAGATACCACGACCGTGTGATTAAAATGATGATGATGATGGATCAAATCCGGCTCAACAGGTTGCAGTGGGTGGATCATTTAATCCGTATGGATGAGGATGATTCAACCCGGAAAGTCTATATAATATCTATGGTTGAAATAGAAGACGAGTCAGAGCCTGTCTGAGATGGGGCAATGGCGTAGGCCAGGATGCCAGACAGCTTTTTGGGGATATCGAGTTGATAGACCTTAGCGCGAAACCGGGATATTTGGAGTTCCTTATTAAGACAGGACTAGAGCGGTTATCCGGATAGCTGTGTGATTAGAGCACAAGTCTGTCGTATAGAAGCTCGCGGTTCACTGGTGGCAGTGAAATTTTTATCGTAATTTGACGTCGGACACCAATCGATTCAGCTGTTAATGAGTACCTGAATCAAATCAGGGTAATAAGCTTAGGCGAGCGCAATGCTGACCATATTGCCTCTTATAGGGTACTATAATCCTATGGCGCACCGTTACGGTTTTGAATGAAGTGCTCTAACACACTTCAAGGCCCTGATCCAATTGGATTGCTGCGCTAACGATTATTTTTATTAGAGCAGTTGCGCCGTTAATGATGATGAAAGTAAACTTATGTGGTCTCCACGTTAGATAGACTCACAATAACAAGAGGGATGATCAAAGTAAACTCAACTTTTTTTAATTGACATCAAAGATTACTAAAAACAATTGATATCTGTCAAAGGCGGGATCATTGAGTAGCGTCCCATAATTATGGCCCCAGAGATAGATGTCGCATCAGTTAGTTTAAAATTTCGTCGATAGCTCGAATCGAAAGTAGGCCCGCTGGAGGCGCTTGTGCGGTGGGCAAACCAACTTTGCCATGATCGCCACAGCTACTCCTCATGCGTATCTCGTTTCAGGAAGTTTGGACATGACACGACGCCTGGAGTAAGTGCGTATTGGAGGATCCATGAACGATCCCCAATGATGTGGCATGAATAAATTCTTGGTGTTGAGAAGGTCGCTATGCGAGTGTTACAATTGAAGGTGGTTGCTGAAGTTATTGTCTGTAAATTTTTTTGAGGGAAACTTTGCTGAGGGCGTTGTTGAGCCTGTTCGACTGTTGTTTGTTGTGCAGGAGGTGTTTTCTGAGGCTGCTGCGGTTGCTACTAAGCTTATCTGACTGTGACGGGGGGGGGGGGTTTACTGAGACTGTTGAGAGTTTAACTGCTCTTCTGTTTTATTGATGAATGCTGGTTGCAGTCTGTCCACTGACAGGTGCTGGTGGTGTGCCGTTCACGTCGATCGTGAAGACTCTGTTAGAAATTCTGTCTAAAACTTCTAGTGGGCCCATGTATGGAGCCTCAGGAGGCGGTTTGATGTGATCATAGCGTACGATGTTGTTCTAATAAAACTTGACGGTCTGTCTGCATTTCCTCTAATGTGAAAAATCTCCTGTTAACAATCGGTTGGTTCCATATAAAAATTTAGCTGGAAATGCTCGGAGATCTTCTTTTAGACAGGTTCATAAAATCGAGCATGACCATGGTGCAAGGTTTCAGTGAGCACATTAGAACTGCCTTGAGTGTGCAATGGTGACGATGGTGACGATCTACGAGACGATTTGATTGAGCATGATAAGTGGTGGTATCTTTTTGGTTAGAATACGACAAGTTATGGACTAGATCGAAAGCAGTTCTGCGTAGCAGGTGCAGCAAGTATGGACGCATCACACTGTGTATGACGTTGCACAAAAGTTTAACACCTGGAGCCTCTTCTAGTCCTTTAAATCTTAATTTGAAGTTGTTTTGTAGAAATTCTTGTAACTCAAGATCATTTTATAGAGCTTGTGGAATGGTGAATAGTAGATCGAGAAAGAGAGATCATCAGCAACTGTGTTTTCATCATCCTTTACATGGACTATGTCAGTTGTGAACTGGGAGATGAAGTCGAGTTGTCGGAGTTGTTTTTCGGCGGCGTTGATTAACTTCTGAGGTAAAGCATGTAATAACAGCTTGTGTTCTGTTATAATAGTAAAGTGTCGGGCTTCCAGATCATGACGAAAATATTTGATGACAGAGTGGATGGCCAATAGCTCACGACCGTATATGCTGTAACGTTTGGGTATGCTTTGTCTGTAACAGTTTCAGATCTAGGAAATTCGGCGTTTTAAAAAAAAATTGACTATAGGAGCGAGCCCGGTGCGACTGATCGTGTAACCAAATAAGTTTACTTCTTGTTGCATGAAATTGCACTTGTTGACGTTGATGGACAAGTTGTTTTCTTTAATTCTGAGGAATAGTTGCCGAAAGTAGTGTTGATGGTCTCATTTTCTGATGCGACCAAAATGTCATCAATGTAGACGAAAACAAGCTTAAAATCTCTAAACACTTTGTATCTCTGGAATGTTTGGGTAGTGTTCTTCAAATAAGACGGCATTACCATGCATTCAAACACCCAGTGGCGTGGTGATTACTGTTTTTTAATGCTTCGTCGTGCATGGGAGTTTCGTGATAAGCTCGCTCTAAATCCATCGTTGAGAAGATAGATTTGTTGTGAAACATTGAAAACAGGCTTTGTAGAAGAGAGGTGGATATTCTTAAGGTTCAGTGATGGCGTTGAGTTTCTGATAGTCGCCGCACAATCCCCAACCGACATTCTTTTTAAGTACCATGTATATGGGACTTGCTGACGGCCGAATGATCCCTTCATTGAAATAATGTAGAATTTCCTCTCTGGCAGCTGCAGCTTTGACACCTGCGAGTTTCAGGCACTTTACGATAACTGGATGACCATGTGTGATGATTCTATGTGCATAATCTTTTTTCTCGAATGTGAGAGAGACATTGAGACAAGGCTTCTTTCATCATCATCAACGGCGCAACAACCGGTATCCGGTCTAGGCCTGCCTTAATAAGGAACTCCAGACATCCCAGTTTTGCGTCGAGGTCCACCAATTCGATATTCCTAAAAACTGTGTGGCGTCCTGACCTACGCCATCGCTCCATTTTAGACAGGGCCTGCCTCGTCTTATAGACCTTCCGGGCGAGATCATCCTCATCCATACGGATTAAGTGGGCCATTTTATCCACAACCTGACGGTCATGGTATCGCTAATAGATTTCGTCGTTATGTAGGCTACGGAATAGTCCATCCTCATGTAGGGGGCCAAAAATTCTTCCGAGGATTCTCTCGAACGCGGCCAAGAGTTCGCAATTCTTCTTGCTAAGAACCCAAGTTTCGGAGGAATACATGAGCACTGACAAGATCATTGTCTTGTACAGTAAGAGCTTTGACCCTATGGTGAGACGTTTCGAGCGGAGCAGTTTTTGTAAGCTAAAATAGGCTCTGTTTGCTGACAACAGCCGTGCGCGGATTTCATCATCGTAGCTGTTATCGGTTGTGATTTTCGACCCTAGATAGGAGAAATTGTCAACGGTCTCAAAGTTGTATTCTCCTATCCTTATTCTTCCCATTTCACTGGTGCGGTTTGATGTTGTTGGTTGGTTGGTTTTCAATGCCGACGTTGTCACCATATACTTTGTCTTGCCTTCATTGATATGTAGCCCAAGATCTCGCACCGCCTGCTTGATCTGGATGAAGGCAGTTTGTACGTCTCGGGTGGTTCTTCCCATGATGTCGATATCGCCAGCATAGGCCAGTAGTTGGGAGGACTTAAAGAGGATCGTACCTATTGCATTTACCTCATCATCACGAATCACTTTCTCGAGGGCCAGTTTAGAGAGGCCGGATGATAGGGCATCCCCTTGTCGTAGACCGTTGTTGATGTCGAATGGTCTTGAGAATGATCCTGATGCTTTTATCTGGCCTCCAACATTGGTCAGGGTCAGCCTAGTCAGTCTTATCAATTTCGTCGGAATACCGAATTTTCTCATGGCCCTGTACAGTTTTACCCTGGCTATGTTATCCAGGCTTTAAAGTCAATGAATAGATGAAGCAACTGGTATCCATATTCCAACAGTTTTCCATCGCTTGCCGCCGAGAGAAAATCTGATCTGTTGCTGGTTTGTCCGGAGTGAAGCCTCTTTGGTATGGGCCAATGATGTTCTGGGCGTATGGGGCTATCCGGCCCAGCAAGATAGCGGAGAATATCTTATAGATACTGCTCAGGAACGTGACACCTCTATAATTGCTGCACTGTGTGATATCTCCCTTTTTATGTATGAGGCATATAATGCCTCGTTGTCAATCGTCAGGCATTGATTTGATGATATTTAACCAATTCGGCTGTAATTCCATCGGCTAATGGCGACTTATCATTTTTAAGCCGATGAATTGCACGGACTGTTTCTCCTACACTTGGTGGTGGCAGTATTTGTCCATCGCCTTCAGTTGGCGGGACCTCCAACTCGCCGATGTTCTGGTTGTTTAGTAGTTTATCAAAGTACTCAACCCATCGTTTCAATATGCCCATTCTGTTGGAAATCAGATTTCCCTCTTTGTCTCGGCAGGATGAGCATCGAGGTGTATAATGCTTCATCCTGCTGACTTGTTGGTAAAACTTCCGCGCCTGGTGCGGTTGCTCCCTGCACTTTTCGAATTCACAGACTTGTTGGTTCTCCCAGGCTTCCTTTTTCCGCCTGTGAAGTCACTCCTCTGCTCGACGGAGTTCGTAATAGCTCGGAGCACCATGCCAACGAGACAGTGGTCCGAGTCTATATTGGCCCCCCTATATATTCTGACATTCATCGAAGCTGAGAGGTGGCGGCGTTCAATCAGCACGTAACCATTTTTTTTAAAGTGGTCCCGTCTGGAGAGGTCCATGTATGTTTGTTAACCGCTTTCCGCGCAAACCAGGTACTTCCAGCAACCATTTCGTGCGATGCTACTAACTGAATAATGCGCAATTCGTTATCATTGGTATCCCTATGTAAGCTATGGGAGCCAACGTATCGCCTGAATACTCCGTCCATACTTGACTGTTGAAATCTCCAAGTATAATTTTGATATCGTACTTGGGACAGGCTTCGAGAGTCCGCTCAACTGCCTCGTAGAAGGTATCCTTCTCCGACTCTGCAGTTTCCTCTGCACGTTTATGAGGCTTATATTTCTAAACTTGCCTCGCAAACGCAGACTGCATTGCCTTCCGCTTATATTTTCAAAGCCGATAACAGCAGCTTTCATTTTTTTGCTGACTAAGAGACCTACTCCGAGCACATGGTTTACTGGATGCCAGGTAGAATATATGGTGTAGCGGCTCTTCTCTAGGAAACCGGTCCCTGTCCATCGCATCTCTTGTAACGCTGTTACATCAGCCCTATATTGGGACAGGGTATCGGCTAACTACTCAGCAGCATTCGCAAATCGTTAATCCGTTGTTGTTGCCGATTTCGTCGTTGTAAGATCGATCCTGTCCGAGGCTCGTTTCGTGGCTTCGTATCATCGGTTCTCGGTGTAGGGTTGCCAGGCCTACCCAACGCCCAACCTGGAGGACGAGTTGGTACATTTTGTCCCGTTTTTAGGCGTGGGACTCGCCTACATCCTTCTCCGTCCGCAGTTTTTCATAAAGAAAGAACTCCAAGCGGTCACCACGTGGAGGTAGAGATAGGGTTTGGTAGTAGAGCTTT
The DNA here is from genome assembly GCF_905115235.1 of Hermetia illucens. Lineage (NCBI taxonomy): Eukaryota > Metazoa > Arthropoda > Insecta > Diptera > Stratiomyidae > Hermetia > Hermetia illucens. The sequence goes on along the minus strand of NC_051851.1, from coordinate 122,412,738 downwards.
TAGTGTTGGTTGAGCAGGCGTTTCCCAGGTTTTATGCTCCATCGTGGGTACCAATCCACGTTTCGGCCTGGGACCTATACTACCCTTTGACCGCAATTCAGCAAGTAGGTTAGAGAACGTCATGTTCGAGTGAATTGAAGGAATATCAGTATAATGTGTCTTAACAACTTCAGCCTTAGAGATTAAGTGAGTCGTTGAGTCAATGATTTGCTAATTGTTTAAGTCGACTAGCAGATTGACCTGTATGATGAAATCAGTCCCTATGATGGGAACCTCTGCAACGAGGAAGTTGCAGAGAAGCTTTCTTTTGATGTTAAAGTCAGAAGGAAAAATCGTGGAATTAACAGCATACAGCATCAGGTGCGCTTGAGGTTGGTCTCTTATGAAGTTGGCAGCAGGAAGGATGGACACAACAGCGTCAGACTCAATTAAAAATGTTAAGTTTGACTTTTTGTCAAGGGAACAAAGATGAGGCAAGTGGTTGGGAATATATTGCTGTACTGGATAGCATCTACTGTGGACAGCGAGTGGAGTTTTCCTGGTTGCTAGGTCTGTGCATTGATTCCAAACTTGCGATGGTGAAAACACATAATGAAGTGATGCTGCTTCTGTTGCGCGGTCAAGATCTCGGACTGCGTTCTTGAAATTTTAAAACTTGAATTTCTTGAAGTAATTTAGTGGTTAGCTTCTCCAGATGCTCAATTCTAGTTTGGAGAAACATGAGATGGTGAGATTCGCTGTTAGAACCATTGTTTGCTGAAACAGCATCACCAAGAGAGATCACTGCCAATTCGTCAAGTTCCAGGTCATCTGACATAGCGAGGTAAGGTTGCGAACTAGGTGGCTTCTCGGTCCAAAGCTGATGGTCAGTTAGATTAGGTCCAATCAATTTCCGCATCTGACGTAGAAGTTGTGAGGGTTTCTTAGAACGCGGTTTTTCTTTTTCAGGGACACTAAACCATTCAATGATTATATTTTTAAGATGATTGTACTTAATTTGAGCTGGAGGATGTCTGATAACATCTCAGCATGGAATAGAATGGTTTATCGTGATCTTCGGTTCTGGTGGCAGCAAACTCAGTTTCGGCTTGAAGGAACCAAAGGTCAATATCCTCCGGGTCAAATTGCAGCAGGTCGGGGCGTCGATTGTAACTGATTAACTCTTCTAACCTGTCAACCATATTGTAATTTCCTGTTGTTGCTTGCTTTCTGATTTGGTAATGACCGCGTAAGAGGTTTTTCTTGGAAAGCCTGAAAAGGGCTGAATCCTTGATCGGGCTCACTATCGCTCATAATAAGGTAAACGTGACGAACAAGAATTGTTAATGCACATGGTGCTAATTAGTAATTCGAGGTCACCAATTTGTGGTCTCCACTTTAGGTAGACTCAACAAGAGGGATGATTCAAGTGAGCTCAACGTTTATTAACCAAAGATTACTAAAACAATTCGTATCTGTCAAAGGCGAAATGATATAGCGTCTCACAATTGTGGCCACAGAGATATGTAGATATCACTTCAGTAATTTTTAAGTTTCGTAGATAGTTCGAATCGAAAGTCTACTCGCTGAAGACCCTTGTGCGGTGGGCAATCCAATCTTTCGATGATCGTAATACTGCAGGGCTAGCGCCACCTATTTATGGAACCCGGGAGCTTGGTTGTGCACTTACGGTCGAGCCCGCCTTGTTTGTGAGATTAAACTTCAGTATATTGGGGTGCTCACAACCAGTAATATGGAGGTAATATTTTAATCCAATATGCGCAGGATTGGATCAAAAGAACCTATGCTAATCTCCTCTTAGAAATAAGCCGAGCTTACCTGAATGTTAAATAGTGCGCTTGATGATTATCGTTGATTTTGTTAATATTTACTCTGTATGCAGTGCAAATTTTGAGACAAAGTAGAGTGAGCGAAAAATTTGGAGAACAAAGAAATGGTTTCCTACTATGAGAAATAAGCACATATACCATATATCCTTGCCTTTCAGGAAAATGAGCAAGAGGTGGGCGACTTGTTCAACTTTTCGGTCAAATAAAAACATTAGTGCCAACTTTCCAATGCAATAGCTATCATACATTAGTATATGCACCAGCATAAAGCCAAAAAATTCACTCCCCCAACCATCACCATTAATACTTCTTTTCAAGAATCAGTACGAAAAGCATATTTCAAAATTATTAACCACAGTCACTCCCTGTTTTTGTCAAAAAGTAACGGAGTCGAAAAACCAACAAATATAGTATTATAGGACTATTCACAGCTGCGATTGCGTCCCATTGCAAATTTTATGATGCGAAAAAATAGTATTGGTGCCACAAAAACAATGGTGGGATATAACGCGTTAGCCACAACTGCGAACCATAGTTGTCGGTTCCTAATAATGTTGCCGAACTCTCATCAAGACTTTCTGAGAAGCTTTCAAACCTCCTTCACTGTTTTGTGACATGTTGTGCATGTTATGAAGTTGTCACGGTTTGTCATTGTATGAGCTACACAGTGCCACTTTTGCCCTTTTATCAATAAGTTCAAGAATATTTGGAACGAACACCAGTGAAGTTCTTTATTTGTTATTGATTCAGGTCAGAGTACTCTCATAGAGCAGCGCAGGAATTAATTGATGAAGAGCTTGTTAATGCGTGAAGCGTGATCAAGTTCTGCGCCACCGTCGGTAGAAGCAACGCTCCGCTGGTTCGAAAACATGTCTGACTGAGCCCTGGTATTGGTTTTTCCTCTTTCGAAGGACATTTCATAGTTGTGTCATTAAATATTTGTAGAATAGAAACTAACAATAAGTATTCAGTTGTATTCCTCGTCTTTGTCTTGTATCTACGCACTAGATCGTTCACATTTTTAAACTACGGACAGTAGGCCTTTTTAGTAGCCTCCTGGCTAAGGGCATTATGACGGCTTTGTAGAGCAGGCGTTTTTACTTAAGCCCTTATAGTTTTCATTTATTAGCCAATACATATTCTTCGTTCGTAGTTTCATTTGCAATGCCTTCGTCTCAATGTGTTTTCTTCACGTTACTCGTTATTCTGCTGAGAGGATATTACACCATTCAGAGTGAAAATGGCGTTACAGAATTTGGTTTGACTCACGGCAATTTTCCAATTTATAAGTCGCTTTTCAATTCGTCTCCGATGGAGTTGTCAGCTTTTTGATTCAACCTGGCTGTTCCAGCGAGACGTAAAAGTTTTATATTTCTCCTTAAATTTGTGTTCCAAGAGAGAAGATTCCACAATTTCATGAAAGCGTACTGGGGGCCGCTTATTTATTTTAAATATCAGACCTTTCTACCCCACTTTGTTGTAGGCTTACATCACATGCGAAAAGGCCGCTGAGCAAAACTTCTTCTACCTCCAGGGAACTCCTTATCTCAGAGACGATTGTACCATGTTTCTCTCGAAAGTCAAACTGGTGCTAAGGAATCAGTTTATTTTCTACCAGGTGTGCTGAAATTGAAAGTAATAATGTGGTTTCTTATTGGCGGTATAGAAATTGACAGCAACTAAGCAAACACACCGTCTCACAATTAAACGCTACAGGTAAGCTCGAAAGCAAGTTATATTCATCGAGTGGAGTGGAGTGACCCAGACGAGTTTACATCAGGGAGGATATCTGTATTACACCAGGGGAACAATTTAACCTTTGCGGAATAGAAGAAAGTGCAATAAAGAGAATAAAGGAGGTATATGGGGGTCAACAGACGGGTATTATTAGCTCGCTGCTGGAATCAGCGGCTTAACTGCTTACTCTGGGCAAGGCAAGAATAGGTTGGGACGTGTGCTGACTCAGGGAGCAAGTTTCTCTCTAGAGATGCTTCAGGTGCCTTGATTCCGATCAGATTGTAGTAGCATGCATTAGTCAGTACGTAAGGTGCAGGAAGTGTGAAGAAGAGAACCACTTTATAAAAGATTGCACTGGAGATGCGCGATGCGTGTTTTGCAAAGGGAAAGAGAGACGACCGGCACGTTGCAGGTGCGGGCTTGTGTCCGGCACATAGTAGTAAACTGAATCGTGACCAAAGGTGATTTATATAAACCATAACCATTGTGAGGCAGCTTAAGATATGCTCTCACAAACCATTCGAGAGTCGAATGCGGAAGTGGCTCTATTCCGCCAGCCTTATCGATATTACCGTAGTATTACGTGGGTGAAAGACTCTGAAGATCTGGAAACACGGCGATATGGGCATGCGAAAATCAAGCCATACAAGAAACAATCGCATTTCTGGGAGCTGGGTTTGTAACGACAAATGTCAACGGTGTCCATATCTGTAGCTATTACACCCCTCCTAAGGCAATCTATATGCTAGACAGCTTGGTATTGAATGCTAGAAACCAATGCCCTGAAACTATTCCTCGCAATTTCAACACATTGCCCTTGGACAAGGGAGATGAGCGACGAACATCATGGAACAAGCCCTGAAACCTTCGGAGTGTTGGTCATTGTACTAGTCAACGTTTGATGCAAGCCCACCCTCCGAAGCAGAGGGTTAGGCTCGATTTTCGATCTTACTTACCTTACTCCTTTAGCGAGAGAGATTGTCTGGCGCGGGTGAGTGAACATTACACCCACAGTGGGCACCAGGCCATCTTCTTTGACATTCGAAACGGAGGAGGCGATAGTCGATCGATCAACAGAAGTGGGAAAACCATGCGACTTTATAATGCCCCGACGGAGGTTCCAACACAGTAGGGTAATATACAAATGGATGTTTCCGTTCATCGAGTGGGTGGTATATCGGAGCGGCAGTATTGGGTTCGGAGAGCCCGTTCTACGGTCGATGCAATAGCAACGGCCGTGGATCCGGCACGGAAGTGTCAGCGGTTGGAAAGTGCTATGCGGCGGTAATGTCCGAAATGCCTTTAAATCGTCCAACTGGGGTGAATTAAAGATATCCTCGCTAAACTGAGTGCCCCTCATTCACGCCATCAAAATATGGTTACGTCCCCCCGAGCGAACGATAAAACGGAAGCAGTCCTTATTACCAATCGCAGGAGAAACAATACTGTCAAAACCTAATAATTAAGAATCACGCGGTCGTTCCAAAATTGATCATTAGATACCTGGGGGTAGTGATCGATGTCAAGTTTATATGTCGCAGCATTTCGCGTTTAACAAATAAACCTTGTTACCTAATCTGTCACTATCCATTTATAATATAATAATAATAATAATCGTTGGCGCAACAATCCATATTGGATCAGGGCCTTGAGGTGTGTTAGAGCACTTCATTCAAGACCGTAACGGTACACTACAGTAGACTGTAGGAGGCAATGTGGTCAGCATTGCGCTCGCACGAGAATATTACCCTAATTTGACTCAGGTACTCATTCATAGCTGAGTCGACTGGTATCCGACATCAAATCACGATACAAATCCCACTGCCACCAACGAGATTTGAACCGCGACCTTCCGTACGACAGCCTTGCGCTCTAACCACTCAGCTATCCGGACACATCCATTTATAATAACAGAAAAGGAGCAACCATAATTTATCGAAATTAAATACCATAATTCGCAACAAATAAATTATATTCACCGTTCCCTCCGAGAAGCTTCACTCCCGGGAACTATGGGATTTAATATAGCCATAAACAAATATATATTAACTCACCCGCCATTGAAATTCGCTGATTTTGTTGGCATTTGAAATATAGTTTTGGAACAAAAGGTACATATTATCGTAAAGCAATGAATACGATTCCGTTACGAGGAAAGATCCCGCCACCTCCACCAGCATGATAAACGAGAAGGAAAAAATTGCCAATCGTAGCACGGATTCCGAATCCTTTCGATTTAGCACCCCGAACGCTATGACTATTACCATTATGGCTATACTCGGCCCCATAATGAACCATTCTGAAATTAAAGGAAAAAAGTAAAATCAAAAGTAGGAAAATAGAATTCTGAAGAGTTTTGTTGAACAAGAACGAAACTTATCAGATTTTGTGTTATTTATCGCTTTACAATTATGTGATGTGTCCTCGTCAGTGTGAAATAACCCTTCAATCGCGTACTATGCGCCGTTTCTATCTATGTTTGGTTCAACGTTCAAACGTTCAGTGGACCCGATTTCGTTAATCAAATCCAAGAAGGCCCTGGTGGTCAAATTATTAGCCCTGTGGCTAGTGTGTCCCTTCTTTTTAACTTTCAACCTATTCCTCTTGACTTTTTTCATACCCACGATAGTTTGTCTATTTCATTGGCTAAAATTTTTTGATGTCAAGAAAGTATGTTTTTGAGGACTTTGTGTCAATTTTGACTTGGTCAACTTTTTCCGACAATAAGGCGACGCAATAACAGGACGTCACTCTGACGAGGCAAAGAAGACGCAACCCCGGAAGGCTTCACTTAAAACTTGGATAGACTCTGAGAACGAGACCCGTTACACTTTTCGGGACAAACATTCTGAGCCCTCACTTCCCTACGTTTTATCCAGCATCAAAAACAGAACCAGTTTCGCAAAGTACTAACCGAGCCCTTTCATTAGGTACGCCATATTCTGTAAAAAAAATTGTACAGCCCCCTTTCGCATGTATGCTACCCAGGGATTCACAGGCCACACCAAGTTTCGTAACAATTGGTGCAGCCGTTTCCTAGTAAATCGGGTGTAACCGACGACAGATATTGAATTGATTCTATTTGAATTGTTTTGCATAAAACCTCAAAACCGCATGTTTTTAAAGCTTTCAATCAGGTTGATGAACTAGAGACGACTGAAATCAAACTCCTTTTCTCTCTGACAAGCAGCAGTCAAAATCAATATTGGCAGCTGTATGCAAGTTATAAGAGTATAAGAGTGGTACAAAACAACTTTAGAAACCTGGCAGCTCTTCCTCAGTTCCAATATTATCAATAATCAGTAATAATGAAGACACAGCTCAATCTGCCAGGTCGTTATTGATTGTAATCAATATCAACAGCTCTACTACCAAACCCTATCTCCACCTCCACGTGGTGACCGAAGAAGGATGAAGGCGAGTCTCCCGCGCCAAAAAACGGGATCAATTGTACCAACCGGTCCTCCAGGTTGGGGGTTGACACAACGACGAAACCAGCAACGACAAAAAAATAACAATTTGCGCATTTTCTCATGGAACGTGCGCTCGCTGTGCGATGGGGCTGCTAAGCAGCTAGCCGATACCCTGTCCCAATATAGGGCTGATATAACAGCGTTACAGGAGATGTGTTGAACAGGGACCATATATAATAGTGTTTATCCAGTAAACCATGTGCTCGGAGTAGGTTTCTTAGTCAGCCAAATAATGAAACCTGTTGCTATAGGCTTTGAAAACACAAGCGAACGGCTATGCATTCTGCGCTTGCGAGGCAAATTTGGAAATGTAAGCCTCATTAACGTTCACACCCCTACTGAGGAGACTGCAGAGTCGGGGAAGAACACCTTCTACGAAGCTGTTTAAGCGATTTGGCCAAGTTTTCTCCAGCAGCCGCATCTTTGGAGCCAGCCCAATGAAAACAAATCTGCTTGCGCATTTAACCTCTGCCGTCGTTACATCACATGCTATGCAAACGGCTCATTTGGACATGGCGAGATTCTTTCCGTCATCGCATCAGCATGTTACCTATCAAATAGTGTATTTGGCCTCGACATGGCTCTCTTCCGTGTCATCACTTCGTAACACAACAGCAGCTGTCGATTTGCCACAAACAACAAAATAAATAATAATAAAGAAGTGTTATTGTGTTGTGCACAAGAACACTTTCGAACTAATATGTAAACACGGAAGGGTCAAAGATAGGTGAATTAAAGAATGACATTACTTTTGATTTTTAGTATTCAAGAAGTCTCTGGAAAGAGCTAAAGTGTTCTAATCGAGGACACTTTACAACGCGCGATCGCTCTTTAATTCGCTTTTTAGATTTATTTAAAAATTGCGCGAGCTTGGTCAACGCCCAAGCAGAATAGCCCATGGACGAGGCCGTCTAGAATATCGCCGAAACAGAGGCAGTAGAATGAACCCTCGAAGCCTGTCCCAGATACAATATCAAAATCATACTTGGGGATTTTAACAGCCAAGTAGGGGCGGAGCCCGTATTCAGGCGATACGTTGGCTCCATAGCTTACATCAAAATACAAATAATAATGGACGGGATGGATTATTCGATTATCATTGTCACACGGAATGGTTGTTGAAAGTACCCGGTTTGCGGGGAAAGTGGTCCACAAACATACGTGGGCCTCTCCAGACGGAACCACTTTCAGCCAACCATGTGTTGATCGAACGCCGCCACCTCAGTCAGAACATATAGGGGTGGTAATATAGACTCGGATCACTATCTCGTTGGCAAGCAACAAATGATCTTCACAATCCCCTGAAGAACGTTATCATAAATACGGCCACAAACATACTTGTCCCCAACCACAAAACAGTCGGAACGGCTGGTTTGACGATGAATGTTAGCTAGGAACGGAATGGAAGAATGCTGCATACCGGGTAATGTTGCATTCTCAAAGGACGGGGAGACTTATCACGAACTGTACACGCCCATGAGAGAATTCGGTATGCCGACGAAACTGATGAGCGAGGCAGCAGGATCACTCTCAAGACCATTCGACATCAACAATGGTCTACGACCAGGGCATGCCCTATCATACGTCCTCTTTAACCTGGCCCTCGAGAAAGTGAGTGATCCGTGATGCTGAGGTAAATGCAAGAGGTACGATCCTCTTTAAGTCCACCCAATTACTGGCCTATGCTGACGATATCGACATCATGGGAAGAACGACCCGAGACGTACAAACTACCTTCATCCAGATCGAGCAGGCGGCGCGACATCTTGGGCTGCACATCAATGAAGGCAAAACAAAGTATATGGTGACAACGTCAGCACCGAAAACCAACCAACCAATAACATCAAACCGCACTGGTCAAACGGGTAGGATAAATATAGGAGACTACAACTTTGAGACCGTTGATAATTTCTCCTATCTAGGGTCGAAAATCACAACCGATAACAGCTACGATGATGAAATCCGCGCACGGTTGTTGTCAGCCAACAGAGCCTATTTCAGCTTACAAAAACTGTTCCGCTCGAAACGTCTCACCATAGGGTCAAAGCTCTTGCTGTACAAGACTACGATCTTGCCAGTTCTCACGTATTCCCTTTTCTCCCTCTACATGAGGATGAACGATTCTGTAGCCTACATAACGTAGAAATCTATGAGCGATAACATGACCGTCAGTTTGCGGATAAAATCTGGCTCAATCGGTTACGGTGGGCGGGTCACTTGATCCGAATGGATGAGGATGATCCAGCCCGGAAAGTCTATAGGGGCGATACCTAGGGTAGAAAAAGAAGACGAGGGAGTCCTTGTCTGAAATGGAGCGATGGCGTCAGGACGCCAGACAGCTTTTAGGAATATCGAATTGGTGGACCTCGGCGCAAAACCGGTTTGTCTAGAGTTCCTTATTAAGGCAGGCCTAGACCGGATACCGGTTGTTACGCCGTTGATGATGGTGGTGACTACTACTATATAATTAGGTTACCTCAAACTTTTCTTCTTCATCTGGAGTTAGTAGCAGTGAATTATTTTCAAATTATGACGGAGCTTTCGCCGCTACTGAGTGAAATGCGGTTCTATTCTGACAATTTTCTACAATGTTGTCTGGAGAGAGATCCCTGTATTTAAGTGGTGATGAATTCCATTCCGCCTTTCACCAAAAAAAGGTTTTATGGACGTCTTCCGCAACCCCATTGCAAAACAAGCAATCAGAAGATCGTGCCTTTCCAATTTTGTTTAGATAGGACTGAAAACCTCCATGCCCAATTAGGAGCTGGGTTAGGAAATGGTCCGTCTCGCCATGCTTTCGCTTAATCCACGCACCTAAGTTGCAAATAAGCCGCACAGTCCATCTGCCTCTAGTCTCATTTTGCCAACAGAGTTGTCACTTAACTAGTATACGTTGCAGTTCTTCACGAGCAACCACTTCCCTTGGGTGTTTTCCCTTATGCTTGTATATGAGTTTACGCCCCTTAGCAAGAAGAGAAAACGGGAATCATTCTCCCGATCGCAGAGGAGGCTCTCCGTCTCTGTACTTACGCAAGTCAAGTCACTTACTTTTTTGCCAAGAGCGTCAACCCACACCTGTGCACCGTATACCAAAACAAACTGCGTTGAACTCATCAGCAGATGCTCTAAGCCAGAACTGTCGGAAAAATCTACTGCAGCACGTATCGCTTCAACGAGTCTACTTCCGATGAGCTTTTCGAGCACTTACCCGGCAGTGTCAAGCATATAAAGTGGTCAGTAGGAGGACAACTCACGGTCGCCTTTCCCTTTGGTGATTAGTGCAAGCCTCGCCAACTTCCAATAAGACGAGAAAATATTCTCTTTCAGACAAGCGTTGAAGCCGCCGAGCAGTAAGTCTAATCGATGCCGGGATACTATCGTGCATTGAGTCTTCTTGTTTTTCATAGAGACGATTGGCTCTTCCAACTCTTTTATATAGAAAAAGGGGCAATCCTCGGCGCCGTTCGTGCGGCTATAATCATCTCGTAGAGGGTGCGCAGGAAAAGTGCCCGTACAATGCGGACCGCATCTGATCGGCCTTAAGTGAGCAGAGTTTCTGCAGAGCTCCGATTTTTCGGGTTACCAGTTTGTCACCAAGTCGCTAAACCTCGTCGACTAGGTCGCTTAGACGTTACGCCAAGCAGCAGACTTCCTTTCGGACTTTTACAATTTCCGCCGTTCACCAATACATAGAAGGCTTCCTACGTCTCGATGCCCTTCTGGATATGGCCCCACCTGCTTCAAGAGTTTCGACAAACCTTACGGTGTTCACGGCGCTCAAAGCAAAAAAAGCGTTGGGGTGGTGTTCACCAATAGGTTGTGTCAATCATTTCAAAGGTTATGTATTAATGGTTCTTGCCAAGGAGTCTTCCAGAACTCGCCACCCAGCAAAGGTTACATCGGGACAGCTATCTTCGACAGGATGAGCATGAGCATCGAGGTGTGTAAGGCTGCATCCTACTGCTTTGTTTGGTAAAACTTCAGTGCCTGGTGTGGTTGCTCCCTGTACTTTTCGAGTTCACAGACCTGTTGGTTCACCCAGGCTCCCTTTTCCCGTCTGTGAAGTCGCCTCTCTACTTGCCGGAGTTCGTGATAAATCTCCACGCGTGCCCGCGTCCTTTGAGAATGCAACATTACTCGGAATGCTGCATTTTTCTGTTCCATTGCTAGCTTACATTCATAGTCGAACCAGCTGATGTTACGGAGGATTCTGTTATGGATGGCTTTAACGTTAACTCAGATGTGATTGCCAGAGAGGATTGGAGGTGGTATTGTTATTCCGGTTCGTAACACCATGCCGCGTTCGTCGTTGTGTAGTCAATCCAGCCTTAGGCTTTTTTTGTGGCTCCATAACTTCGGTTTTCCATGTAGGGTTGTCACCCAACCCCCAACAACAACCAGTTGATACAATTTCTAATTCTCCATCTGCAATTTTCATTAAGAAAGAACTGCCAATAATTACAACGTAGAGGTGGAGATAGAGTCTGGTTGGAGCTGTTGGTTCATCAGTCGTTTCTTAGGTGTTATGTTCCATCGTGTCTACTAATCCACGTTTCACTCTGGCACCTACACTACCTTTTGGCCACCGATATAATGATGAGGGTTTTAATCACCACATGGTGGAGTATATTGTGTCAACGAGACCTACGCCCCATCATGTCCGGTCCGCCGGCACTTTTCCTCTATTGTCTTCGGCCAAATGCTCTTGGGCCACACACTTATGAGCCATTTTATGAATGAGTGAGAGGAAAATGTCATTAGCGTAGCCTAGATGTGCGGTCCATTGAGCTCTACCCCGTCTTCCGGGCAAGGTAGTATGAAGAACGTCACCGATAACAAGAAAAAATAGTATCGGTGAAAAGATGCAGTACTCGCGGACTTCACTTGCCTCCTCTCGGATTTTACCTTGCTCTGATAATAGCTATTAGCTTCTCCCTGGAATGTCCCTCCTGAATAGAGAAACGTAGTCGAAAGCTTTCTTCAAATCGATGAAGAGCAGATGAATCGGAGATCCAAACTCCGCTCCAAAGGATCCAGACCATCCTGCTAGCCTGCTCTCTTTCCATCAAGGTTTCTAAGCGCTCTTCGACGCGTTCCAGGATTATTCTGGCTGTTACCTCTGAGAGAGCAATGGAACGCCCGATACCTCTCAGTTGTCGCACTCAAGACTGGTAATTTTTTTTGAAATCTTAACGATCTTAATCCTTCTCCCACTTTCCGGGGCAGGTATTGGATGCATTTTCATACGAGTGGAAGTAGCAGATCTCCAGAAACTGCAGGCGCAGCAGTGGCTGTATTGGGAGCGCAGAGCTTTACTCTGTTTACAATCACATGCAAATTCTGTCTTGATGCTTTAAGGAGCTCTGCTCAGAAGCGGACGTAAGCCCGTGGGGGAGAGCTTATGGAATCGTGATGGCACGATTCAGAGGCCGTTCATCTCTGCAGATCACGTGTCCCACCCTCTTGTTGAAAATCATCCAGGGGTTATTCCCCCAGCAAGAAGAGAGCACCGATACATTCTAACCACCTCTGAATGTGACGGCAATCCCGCCAGTCACCAGAGACGAGCTGCTGGAGATCTGCGGTAGAATAGGAGACAATAAAGCGCCGGGCCTGGACGGAGTACCGAATAAGGCCCTTAAGCTTGCCGTGAAATCCAGGCCGGACATGTTCGCTGAGTTGTTCGAAGCGTGCATGTCCGAGGGAATATTTCCAGCGGCATGGAAGCGACAGAAGTTGGTACTTCTGCCTAAGCCTGGTAAACCTCCAGGTGAACCATCGTCATACCGACTCATATGTCTTTTGGGCACGGTGGGGAAAATGTTACAGCGGGTAATCTATAATAGATTACTCCCGGTTGTTGAGAGTCAAGGCGGCCTTTCAAATTGGCAGTATGGGTTCCGACATATGAGGCCAGCTGTCCGGCCAAGACAGTCAAGTCATCAAGGGATGTACCATGGTGGAACAAGAACCTAGCCAGAATGAGAACAGAGGTACGAAAACTCTTTAACCGGGCAAAACAACCCGGGGACTGGCGGGGGTATAAAAATGCCCTGACTGCGTATAGCAACGCGATCAGGGAAGCGAAACGGAACAGCTTTAGGGAATTCTGTGAAGGGATTGAACAGATCACAGAAGCAACCAGGCTGTACAAGGCTGTAGCCAAAGACGGGGGAATATCCTGTGTCTGCTTGAAAAAGGAAGATGGGACATTCACCGAAAATGAGGAGGACAGGGTACATCTGCTTCTCAGAACTCATTTCCCGGGGTCCTACTCCTCGGCGGCAGGCGACAACAATCTGCCTGACACCCCAACAACGAATAAAAGGGGAAGGAAAGAGAGCTGGAAACTAGCAAAAGAGGTATGCTCAGAAGCTAGGCTAAGATGGGCAGTGGGAACTTTTAAACCAATGAAATCTCCCGGAGTAGACGGCATTTTCCCAGCACGTATCCAGAGAGGCCTAAGAATTATCTTAGAGTCTCTTCTGAGGGTGGTAAGGGGGAGCATTGCACTGGGTTATATACCAAGGGCATGGAGACGGGCAAAAGTGGTCTTTATTCCGAAAGCGGGTAAAAAGGATCCTTTTCACCCTAAATCTTTCAGACCAATCTGCCTAACATCGTTCGTTCTCAAAACGGTGGAGAAGGTCATAGACAACTATATTAGAACTAACGTTCTAAAGCGTAATCCCCTACATCACTGTCAACACGCTTACCGGGCAGGACGGTCAACTGAAACTGCTCTGTATCAGCTGACAGAGGTACTACGGGACGCTATAGAAACAAAAGAAATTGCACTGTGTGCGTTTTTGGATATGGAAGGAGCATTCGACAACACATCGCACACAGAGATACAGGATGCCCTGAACCGCAAAGGAGTGAGAAACACCCTGGCACTCTGGATGGGCAAAATGCTAGAAAGCAGACAAATATAGGTACAAACAGGTACAAATTCTATTATCATGGACACCACTTAAGGCTGTCCACAGGGTGGAGTACTATCGCCGCTGATGTGGAGTATGGTAGTGGATGAACTCCTGGACGTGTTAACTAATACTGGAATACAAGTCCAGGGCTACGCGGACGACATTGTTCTAATCTCTAGGGGCAAATATGAAGATACCCTATGTGATAGAATCCAAACTGTGTGGAGTTGCCAAATCTCCCATCAGGCGCGTCCCTTCGTGCGGATAAGGGAATGCTCGGCGAATGTGTCATGGCCATGCACATGCACGCATCCGGAGATGTGCGTGTATGGGCGTGTTTATGCGCAGGCCGGGTAGGTGGGAAGTAAACGCCCACCCGTGGATAAAAATTGGCTATGGGAAGGATACCCAGAAATAAAACCAAACATGGAGGAGCAGAAGAAGAATGAAGTTACGGTGCAGGGCTTCGAAAACCCAGTGCCGGCGGTTTTTGGGAGTGAGCAAGCGGGCTCCCGGCCGTCGATATCCAACGACCGCAGTGCCTCAGTAGTGGGAACCTTGGCTACTGTGGCATCTAATGTTACAAGCGTACGGGAGGAACTTGAACTGGCTCCAGTGATGGATCCGTTCAGAAGGAGCTCGATTTTTCGCAGATCCCCTCCCACACGGGCACAAGCCCCCACGATCGCTACCCCCAGTGGGAAGCGTATAGCGGGAGTCTTCGATGAGGAAGAATCGCTGACGCCGATTCACCCGAGCGATGTTTTGGACAATGATCAGTCTGGAGCTGCCTTTACTGCCCTCGGTAAAAAGATCATGGAGCTGTGTGAGTTCATAAAGGAGCGCAGGAACATTCACCAAAATATAAGGGCCATAATAAGAGGCATCCGTTTGACGTACGGCAAGGCCCAGGATGAACGAGTAGGGAAGTCGCCGATTGGAAAAGTGAACCAGGCAACTCAAGTAACGCCGGTTCAAAACACAAAAGGGGAGAAACCGGGGAAGAGGCTGCGCGAGAAGCTGAATGACTCAACAGGCCAGCAAACCCCGAAAAGAAGAAAGGACTCAACTCCCAAAAAGGCGGAGTTCATGAAAAGTACGTCTGAAGCTACCAGGGAAAATACTGCAGTGGCTACCTCGAGAAAAGGGATCGAACCTTCAAAGGCGGATGCGGAAGCTTGGAGGAAGGTAGAACCGCGGAAAAGAAACTATCGGAGGAAGATTAGACCGGAGGTGATTTTCATTTCCAAACGAGGCGAAGGGTCATACGCCGACATACTCAGGAAAGTGAAGACAGACCCCGAACTCACCAATTTGGGAGACAACGTCAGCCGTATTAGACGGTCGCAGAAGGGAGATCTTATGTTGGAACTTAAGAAATCCAAGGATGTAACCGCGGACAAATTCTTAAGCCAAATCGGGAAGACTTTAGGGCAGGAAGCTGACATAAGAGCTAGCAGGCCGGAGATCACTATAATCTGCAAAGATATAGATGAAATCACGACGAAGGAGGAGGTTCGCGAAGCGTTGGAGAAACAGTTCGATCTTGCCGGACTACAAGAGTCAGCGGTAAAAACTCTAAGGAAAGCCTATGGGGGAACACAAACCGCCATCATCAGCCTACCAGTGGAGAACGCACTCAAACTGTTAGCAGCAGGAAGAGTGAGAATAGGCTGGGTTATGTGTCGCCTTAGGGAACAGGTGGCGTTAAAACGGTGCTTTAGATGCCTTGGCTTTGGTCACATTGCGAAGTCATGCACTAACCCAAATGACAGGTCAAAGCAATGCAGGAGATGCGGAGTGGAGGGCCACATCAGCAAGGACTGCGGAGCTGACCCAAATTGTCTACTGTGCAAAGGAAAGGAGGGTGTGGACCATCGGCACATTGCAGGCAGCAGCAGGTGCCCGGAATACAGGAGAGCCCTTAGCACAAATCGCAGACGAGGTTGATACAAATCAACCTCAACCACTGCGAGGCGGCGCAGGATCTACTCGCGCAAACTATCCGCGAGAAAAACATCGATGTGGCCATACTAAGTGAACCATACCGAAACCGCGGTGGTAGCGTTTGGGTCAAAGACCAAACGGGCCAAGCAGCGCTATGGACTTGTGGAGAACAAGCCTTCCAGGAAATAATGGAGCACCCGGAGGAGGGCTTCATCAGAGCGAAGGTGAAGGGCATCCACATCTACAGCTGCTATGCTCCACCCAGCGCTACACTCGTCGAGTATGAGCGGATGCTTGCTGCTCTTGTTTTGGATGCAAGAGGACGTTGGCCGATCATAATAGGAGGCGATTTCAATGCGTGGGCTCTTGAATGGGGCAGCCGGATAACTAATGTGAGGGGACGTGTTCTCCTCGAAGCATTCGCGGAGCTGGACGTGGTACTGGCGAATGTTGGGTCTTCGTACACTTTCCGGGGAAGGGGTCTGGGGTCTATAGTGGACCTGACATACGTGAGTGCCACTTTAGCCAGTAGAATCGCTTGGCATGTCAGTGAGGACTATACTCACAGCGACCACCAGGCAATCTGCATAGAGATCAAGGGCGGATCGAGCTCGAAAAAGAGTTTTCGCAAAATGCCGGGTGGTATGCTTGGCTGGACAGTGAAAGCGTTCGAGGGGGAGACGTTTTCCGCGGTGCTCAAATCCGACATATCCCTGAATGGTACGGCTGGAGAGAAAGCCACCCAGATCACTCGATGGGTGACGGAAGCATGCGATGCAACTATGCCCAGAAGGCGATTGCTCCCCAGTAGGCAACCCAACTACTGGTGGAACAATGAAATCGCAAGTTTGCGAGCCGCATGTTTTCGGGCAAGGAGGCTTTGCCAGAGGCTCAGGGGAAAACCCGGTGGCGACGGTCGAGAGGAGGCACACAAGCAATTGCGTGGCCGCCTAAAGGAAGCCATTCGGAGGAGCAAAAAGAACTGCTTGAAACAGCTGTGCGACCATGCCGACATAAACCCTTGGGGCGAGGCTTACAGAGTGGTGATGAAAAGGCTGCGGAAATCACCCCAGGTGACCTGTCCGCGCCTCCTGAAACAGATTGTTACCACTCTGTTCCCTCACCACGAAAATAGGGGAAGACAAGTTTTTGTCCAACCAAATGACGGCATAATACCGCCTGTAACTGTGGAGGAGCTGCGGGAAATATGTGGTAGGTTCAGTGACAACAAGGCCCCAGGTTTGGATGGCATCCCCAACCGAGCTTTGAAACTGGCAGTGAAGACTAGGCCCGACCTTTTCGCCAACACCTTCGAGGCGTGCCTAAAAGAAGGAATATTCCCTGCCCAGTGGAAAAAGCAAAAGTTGGTGTTGCTTCCGAAGCCTGGCAAGCAACCTGGAAACCCAGCGTCGTATCGTCCTATCTGCCTGTTGGATACAATGGGGAAGATGATGGAGAGAGTCATCTACAATAGACTCCTGCCCATCGTCGAAGCCAACAATGGTTTGTCGGAACGCCAGTTTGGTTTCCGATGCGCCCACTCTACGGTGGACGCAATTGGCATGGTGGTAAACCTGGCAAAAAGTGCACTGATTTCTGGCGGCTGCTGTGCCGTGGTGGCGTTGGATGTCAAAAACGTATTCAACTCGGCCAACTGGAATAGAATTAAACGGGCGTTGGCTGACATAGGTGTCCCCGGATACTTAGCGAATTTGGTGGAAAACTACCTCTCAGAGAGGACTCTCTGGTATGGGACGGATGAGGGCCCCAAAGAGTACATTGTCACGGCCGGGGTACCACAGGGATCGGTACTTGGTGCCCTGTTGTGGAATATCATGTATAATGGGGTGCTTCTTCTTCCCGTCTCAGAGGGGACTACGATTGTCGGCTTTGCTGATGACCTAGCTGTGGTTGTTGCAGCAAAACACCCAGAAGATGTGGAGGTTTACGCAACGGAAACAGTGAGAGCGGTAAAGTCCTGGCTAGAAAAGGCTGGGCTGACCTTGGCGGACGCGAAAACGGAAGCGGTCTTGATAACGAAACGCAGGAAAAATAATACTGTAAAAGTGGAGGTCGGTGGACATACGGTCGTATCAAAGCCGGCTATCAAATACCTGGGGGTAATAATTGACACCAAATTGAGTTTTAGGGAGCACCTAGAGTATGCATGCCAAAAGGCAGCCAGTGCCACCACGGCACTTGCAAAAATGTTGCCAAATATTGGTGGGCCGAAACATTGCCGGAGGTTGGTGCTAGCCGGAGTGGTGCGCTCCATCCTGCTCTACTCGTCGCCTGTGTGGGCGGAGGCGCTTGCAAACTCTCAGAGACGGAAGCAGGTGAACTCGGTTTACCGGCGGATGGCTTTGAGGGTTTGCAGTGCTTTTACAACCACATCAGATGAGGCAGTATTGGTGGTGGCAGGCATGATCCCGGTTGACATTCTGGCCAAAGAAATGAGTGTCCTGTACAATGCAAGACATATGGAGGGGCATGCACAGCGTAGAAATGCGGCAAGGTCAGAGTCGCTTGATCTCTGGCAACGCAGATGGGACGAGTCTGCGAAAGGTCGGTGGACGCACAGGCTCATTCCCAACATTAGGGTGTGGCTTGAGCGAAAACATGGGGATACCAACTACCACATTACCCAGTTCCTCACGGGACACGGTGGTTGCTACAGGCAGTATCTGCACCGCTTTGGGTTGGATGATTTTCCGAACTGTCCCAGATGCGATGGCATACCGGAGGATCCAGAGCATGTGATGTTTCACTGCCCACGATTTGCGATGGAGAGAAGGAGCTTAAACCAGGTGCTGGGCAGGAGTGGGACCCCGAAGAGCTTAGTTACTGAGATGCTGGAGTCCGAGGAGAAGTGGCTTGCGGTTAGCTCCGCAATCATCCAAATGCAGGAGGAGTTGCTGAAAGAACAAAGAAGGAGGAAAACTGCAAATAGGAGAAGGATGAGTGCCTAAGAGCAAACCTACCCCGCGAAGTAATACCTCAATGGTGGTCCCGCGGGGCTGGGGCTGGAGAGACCGGGGGTGGTTTTTAGTGGGTGTGAATCCCACACGCGCCCGCTGTTGTTCCGCCGTTCGGGCGGCGGAGCTGCGGCGGACGTGTCTTTCTAGATTTTCCACCTCCGTGTACGCACAAAAAAAAAAAAAAAAAAAACAGGATTAAGGGTTACTAGTGCCTGGTGCAGGAAGGTGGGACTGCGGATCAACCCAACCAAAACCACCATAGTACCATTCACTAGGAGACGTAAGCTGGATCACCTGAAAGCCATAACATTACATGATATGGAGGTGAAACGAGAAACAGAGGTCAAATATTTGGGAATCACGCTAGACCAAAAATTACTCTGGAAAACACAGGTCGGAAACACTTGTGGGTAAGCCACGAGGGCTCTGATGACTTCCAGATCCATAGCAGGAAAAAAATGGGGTTGCAGCCCGAAGATACTACTTTGGATATATACTGCAATAGTAAGGCCATTGATTACCTATGGAGCGGTAATCTTGGCAGAAAGAACCCCACTCAGCACACAAGCCAGGGAATTACATAAGCTCCAAAGGCTGGCTTGCGTGTGTATCAGTGGGGCAATGAGGGCATGCCCAACGGCATCCCTGGAGGTCCTTCTGGGATTAATCCCTCTCCATCTGCACATACAGATGCAGGCAAGGAGATCAATATTTAGGACGGCCGGTAGTATGAGTGAGGTGGGGAGCTGCCTAAATCGAGGGAAGATTGATATCCTTTCTAGGCGGTATCCCGAATTACTGATACCGAGGGACAACATGACAACGAGGTTTCACTTCGATAAGAAGTTTGAAACACGTTGGAGTAACAAGACAAACTGGGAGAGCGTCGCTGCGACATACGGCTTAAACCAGCAACTCATTACTTGGTACACTGACGGATCCCTCACAGGAGAGGGTGCGGGTGCCGGTGTCATTGGTCCAAGGAAAATGTACTTTGAGCCAATGGGCAGGTACACTAGCATATTCCAGGCGGAAATTTACGCCATAGACAAATGTGCCTCCTTTAATCTGCAAAGGAACTACAGGGGGCAGAACATAGCTATTCTCACCGATAGCCAAGCAGCGATCAAGGTACTTAGGTCCAACCAGGCGAACTCTAAACTGGTATGGGAACGCCTTGAGAGACTGAATACACTCGGCTCGTCCAACAAGATCTGGATACTTTGGGTTCCAGGCCATGCTGGGTTGGAAGGCAATGAGGCAGCGGATGAACTAGCCAAGAAGGGAGCAGGGATGCCTTTACACGGACCAGAACCGTTCTGTGGAATCGGAAACGGTTTCATGGCTATGAATCTAAAAAACGAAGAGAAACGGTTGAGGGAACTATATTGGGCGGGCCTACCAGGGATGGAGCAGTCCAGGGTGCTTATTGGGGGATACGAACCCATGCGTACAAAGGATTGCTTAAACCTCACCAAAAAGAACCTCGAATCATAGTGGGAATTCTCACTGGTCATTGTCGGCTGAACTATCACCTAGGGAAGCTAGGGATATCTACGGACACTGCCTGCAGGTTCTGTGAGGAGGAGGACGAAACCTCTATCCACGTCCTAGGACAGTGTCCGGCACTTGTGCAAAGTAGGTCGATACATCTGGGAGAACACTTAATACCAGATGCAAAGCTGAAACTTCTGGAAGTGGGGAACATACTAAAGTTCCTAACGGTTACAGGCCTGCTTGAGATACTATGATCAACAGGTACACTATAACCAGTAAAAGGGGCACAACAGTTCTTCAAGGACGCGGTGCGACTTTCCCTTAACAGAATAATAATGGTTTCCGAAAAGCCAGATTCACCATTGATGCCATCAAATTGGTTACTGGCTTGGCCGAAGATGCAATTCACGGAAAGGGTAGTACCAGCAAATATTGCGTGGTAGTAACCCTGGATGTGAAAAATGCATTCAATTCGGCTAATTGGAATCTAATACGGAAATCTTTAGCGAAGGTTGGTATTCCCGCTTATCTCGCTGCTATCGTCGATACTTACTTAACTGGAAGGAGGCTCTGGTATGACACCGATAACGGACCCCAGGAGTACCCCAGGCCCCAGACCCCAGGCTCCGTATTGGGCCCACTATGATGTACTTAATCTTCCCCTTCCGGAGGAAGCCACAGTGGTGGGTTACGCTGACGACATAGCGCTGGTTGTTGTCGCAAAGCATCTTGAAGATGCTGAGTTATACTCAAGCGAGGCAATCAGTGCTGTCAAATGCTGGTTAGAGAGCTCTGGTCTGACGCTTGGGGAGGAAAAAACAGAAGCGGTCCTCATCACGAAGCGCCGGAAGAGAAATTACGCCTGTGTTAGAATCGGGAATCTTATCATCACTTCCAAGCCGACCATCAAATACTTGGGGGTGGTGATAGACAGGAAGCTCAGTTATAAGCAACACGTACAGTATGTTGTGGTAAATCATCCACTGCCAGTATGGCCCTGGCGAGGATGATGCCGAACGTGGGAGGGCCACGGCATACCTCTAGGTTGCTGATAGCCAAGGTGGTGACCTCAATCATGCTCTATGCGACCCCAGTTTGGAGCGAAGCATTGCGGATGTCAGTTAACACTAGCAAACTGAATGCAGTCTACAGAAGGACAGCTCTGAGGGTATGCTCTGCCTTCAGGACTGTCTCAGATGATGCAGCGTTCGTCATCTCTGGAATGATGCCGATTGACATCTTGGCAAATGAGATGGCGAATATATACCATGCGAAGTCAATCTCTCCCTTATTGCAGACGAAGAACGCTGAGAGGGAGAGATCCATAAATAGATGGCAAGAGCGGTGGGAACGCTCGGGAAAGGGTCGGTGGACTCACAGGCTCATTCCTGCCATCAAGGAGTGGTTGGAGAGACGACACGGTGAGATTAATTATAATCTCACGGGACATGGAGGATATCTCCAATACCTTCACAGGTTTAAATTGAAGACCTCACCCGACTGCCCAAATTGTAATGGAGTCCCAGAGGACCCAGAGCATGTATTCTTCCACTGTCCGAGATTTATGGAAGAAAGGAGAAATCTAGAGGAGACTCTAGGAGAGGTGCTGGTACCAGAAAATCTGGTGCCGAAAATGGTGCGGTCAACTCCATGGTCGCATCTATTCAAGATAAATTGCGAAAGGCAGAGGAAAGGAGAAAAGCGCGGTCACGTGCACCGCGTATAGAAGAAATGGGATTAAGCTAGAGTGAGCTGACTCCGCTCCGTGATGTAATACCTTATGGTGGTTCCGCGGGGCAGGGAGGGAGTCGGGGGTGGTTTCAGTGGGTAAAAATCCCACACGCTGGTGTGCCCAGACCAGTGTCTTTTGAAGATTTCCACCTCCTCAAAAAAAAAACAAAAAAGACAGACAGACAGACATTGAACCGATTTTAATAAGGTTTTGTTTTACAAACAAAACCTTAAAAATGTAGTAGGTTGCTGTTGGGATTGAGGCTGCGCCGGGGTAGTTGATGCTGCGCTTCCAAGTACGATGGACGTAGTCCTTATGTCGCTATTAGTGCCGATTGAAGTTACTCCAGTTCATATTGTTGTGCAAATTGTGGTAGTACCCAATGAAGTGGAATTAATTACCGTTGAGAAATTATTAAAGATTTTCAAATATTCCAAATCTTCAAACGAATTCGCTTCCCGTCTATAGGCTGCTACCGCTGGTGTCAATGTAAATGCTATCCTCAAGCACAGGTCCAGCAACACATTAAATTACACGTCGTTTTTCGATGTCATGGTTAACGAGTTTTTTTTCATTCATACATAGCTAAAAATTCAAAATAGTCCATATATTCCCAAACTCAAAATATACACATGTGCTTTGTTAATAATAGTTGAATTTCCTTCAAACTTCTCATTTTATTTTGTTTAGCACAAATCTATAATAAAAAATCAAAAAAGTCGGGAAACTCGAAGCTAAACGCTTCAGATATGAAAAGTTTTGTGTATTGATTAAGTGATTTACGTGGACATTTGTTCCATTTAGGTTTATTTAGCTCATAATATTTATGTATTTAGTTTGCCAAACCACTCACTTTAGGATGATACTGGCATTCAAATCAATAGAGTTGAAGAAATTCGCACAAAAGTGACAAGTTTGACCTATTATAAAACTCTGTTAATAATAGAGTGATTTCCACGAAACTTGGTAGTATCGTGCTATATAGCATAAAATATATTACTGCAAAAGTTAATGATTCTAGGATAAACTTGATGGTGGTTTCCAGTCTATTTCTAGAAAATATACTTATAATAAACATGGTAACATACTATTATTAACTTTAACCAGGTATCGGTATGGAAAGTATTTTGAGGCCTAGATACCATACCTGTGGACCACCATATCCTTTTCAGGTATTTGGTTGTGGTAGTTTCTGAGAAGGAGCCTTGAAACCTTCAACTGATCCTTTTCGGATCCCCTGAACTCTCCCCTTTCTAACCAATGTCAAAACTAATTTGGTTTTCAGAAGGTAATAAGGCTTTTAATTTGGTATCCCACATGACTACATTCGGTTAAAAAAGGTAACCCCCCTTTGCATAACTTGGAACCATGTTCCTGCATGTAATGAGAATCACAGGTCCTATCTTTCTACCAAATTTCGTTTAAATAGGGGGAGGGGGGAGGGGCGTTCCTGAGGTATAAGATAGACGGACGGACAGCCAAACGGTAAACCGATTTTAATAAGGTTTTGTTTTACACAAAATCTTAAAAAGTGCAAACATCTATTATCTTTAAACTCTCATCTGATCCGTTTAAAATTTAACCATTGTGATCTCATGAAGTCCACTTTTTCCACGAACGTTCAGTGGTTTCAGTATGGGATAGTCTTCGGCGGTGTGGGTATGAAATTGGGTATTATGGTTTTCTTCCACTTCTTTTAGAAGTCAGAAGCAGGATTAGCTTGTAATTGGTAATTAATAGATTTAGTAAATTTTCCAATTGTTTGCAGGAAACAAGAACACGTTCATCTTATATACATATAGGAGTCTTGAATAGTGTATTTCACACTATTGGCCATGTTTTAGAATGCAGGAAATTCAAACCAAGAAGAAAAATTTGACGCTATAACTTTACCAACAGTAGTAGAATTCATATCAAAGTCGATGGTAGTACATGCTTCCTTATCAATTCAATTTATTCAACAGAATAAAATCCAAAAAAAAATGCAAATAAAAATCTGATATGGCTCCAATCGAAATCCCGTGTGGCCCCCATCAAAACACTACAATTCTCGAAAAGTGGTTAAGCTGGCCGTGAGCCTTACACACCAAACCAATTCGAACATACCAAACCTTTTTAAGCAGTTGGTAATGTGATGAAACAATCTGTGGTGCAGGATTCGAGTATGCGTGTCTTCAATTGGTAATGGGTGTATAGTAATCAGTAATTCTCTCATGAACAAACGAACTGAATGCACATGAAACAATAATTCTCCTGAAACATGTGAATTCAGGGGCTATCCCGGTTCCCATGGTGACAGTATTCCCCTGGTAAAGTTTCGTGATCTGCTGCCATTTCAGATGAGTCCCCGTGCGGTTCTGATTAGGCCTTTGGAGCATTCACCTACTGCATCACGGCCAGCAAATCAAAGTGATAGAGCCACTACTATGGAGGTCCTCCTCGGCCATTTGGTTTTGCTCGACACGGCCATTTTTTTTTTCGAAAAGAAATCAAATGATTTAATCTTCACTACATTTTTATCTATTAAAAAAGCCTACCAAATTTCAAAAAGATCGGTTTTCCAATAATTTTGGTCACCGGTTTCAAACATGGTATTTTTAGAGAAACGCCTTTAGTTTTAATTTAACGTATTTTACGGTACAGATTCTTCTCTTTCAACGATCATATCTTAGTCAATTGTTCGGATCGATTTAAAATTTTAAGACCGTATTCTTAGATAGTTATACTTTAAAAACTTGATGTTTTTTGAAGTTACAAGTGGGTGGCTTTCGGAAAATGGCTATAGATCCGCCATTTTTTAAGGTTTTGTGTAAACACAAAACCTTATTAAAATCGGTTTACTGTATGTCTGTCGGTCATACGCATTTTTCTCGAAGACCGTTGTAGCGATTGGCAACAAATTTAGTATAAAAATGGGAACTGTGAGCGCTCATACATACAGTGAGTTACATCCTTTTACGTTGAATTTAAGGGGGGTCCCCATACAAGCAAAAGGGGAGTGTACAATTTCAATCAAATTAAAGGAGTGATTTTCAAAGCCGGTCTTAGTTTTGACATTTGTTGGAAAGGCGGGGAGTACGGAGGGGGGGGCGGTTGAAGGTGATCACTTCTTTAAGGGGGCTATTCTCAGAAACTACCTAACCGAAAAATCTGAAAAAAATCAGGAGACTGCCACTATATGGTGTCTGGGCTCCTAAATACCTTCCACACCGATATCTTAATAATAATAGTATATTACTCTATTTTTTTGTAATTGGCTGGAAACCCCCCTTAAGTTTACGACTATGAATGTCAATATCACCCGAAAGTGGATACTCTCACATAATATAAGGATATATTACGTGCTACGTAC
Source organism: Hermetia illucens (assembly GCF_905115235.1). Classification (NCBI taxonomy): domain Eukaryota; kingdom Metazoa; phylum Arthropoda; class Insecta; order Diptera; family Stratiomyidae; genus Hermetia; species Hermetia illucens. The sequence goes on along the minus strand of NC_051851.1, from coordinate 122,387,267 downwards.
TAAGAAATACACAAAACCTTTCGTACCTGAAGCGTCCAGCTTCCAGTTTCCCGACTTGTTTTTTCTCAGAGAAATTCTTATACACCCAACCATATATTTTAATCGATTCTGTTAACCCCTTTTTAATAAACATTATCGTATATCGTCCTATCTAATCGCTGAATTAACAATTTATCAAAATGCGAACTGTCGACATTGAATCAATTTTTATAAGGTTTTGTTTCACACGAAACCTCGATTTCGACTTTCAACTTTGACTTTCGATTTCTTGTTATGTTGATAAAATTTTACAATCAATATGTTTGATTAAAACTTATATGACCTCTTTTGATGTAAACATCCCGGTTTTGCGCCGAGGTCCACCAATTCGATATCCCTAAAAGCTGTCTGGCGTCCTGGCCCACGCCATCGCTCCATCTTAGGCAGGGTCTGCCTCGTCTTCTTTTCCTACCATAGATATTGCCCTTATAGACTTTCCGGGTGGGATCATCTTCATCCATACGGATTAAGTGACCCGCCCACCGTAACCTATTGAGCCGTATTTTATCCACAACCGGACGGTCATGGTATCGCTCATAGATTTCGTCATTGTGTAGGCTACGGAATCGTCCATCCTCATGTAGGGGGCCAAAAATTCTTCGGAGGATTCTTCTCTCGAACGCGGCCAAGAGTTCGCAATTTTTCTTGCTAAGAACCCAAGTTTCCGAGGAATACATGAGGACTGGCAAGATCATAGTCTTGTACAGTAAGAGCTTTGACCCTATGGTGAGACGTTTCGAGCGGAACAGTCTTTGTAAGCTGAAGTAGGCTCTGTTGGCTGACAACAACCGTGCGCGGATTTCATCATCGTAGTTGTTATCGGTTGTGATTTTCGACCCTAGATAGGAGAAATTGTCAACGGTCTCAAAGTTGTATTCCCCTATCCTTATTCTTGTTCGTGCTTGTGTTTGACCAGTGCGGTTTGATGTTGTTGGTAGATTCGTCTTCGGTGCTGACGTTGCCACCATGTATTTTGTCTTGCCTTCATTGATGTGCAGCCCAAGATCTCGCGCCGCCTGCTCGATCTGGATGAAGGCAGTTTGAACGTCTCAGGTGGTTCTTCCCATGATGTCGATATCGTCAGCATAGGCCAGTAGTTGGGTGGACTTGAAGAGTATCGTACCTCTTGCATTCACCTCAGCATCACGGATCACCTTCTCGAGGGCCAGGTTAAAGAGGACGCATGATAGCGCATCCCCTTGTCGTAGACCGTTGTTGATGTCGAATGGTCTTGAGAGTGATCCTGCTGCTTTTATCTGGCCTCGCACATTGGTCAGGGTCAGCCTAGTCAGTCTTATTAATTTCGTTGGGATACCGAATTCTCTCATGGCCGTGTACAGTTTTACCCTGGCTATGCTATCATAGGCGGCTTTAAAGTCGATGAACAGATGGTGCAACTGTTGTCCATATTCCAACAGTTTTTCCATCGCCTGCCGCAGAGAGAAAATCTGATCTGTCGCTGATTTGCCTGGAGTGAAGCCTCTTTGGTATGGGCCAATGATGTTCTGGGCGTATGCGGCTATCCGGCCTAGCAAGATAGTGGAGAATATCTTATAGATGGTACTCAGCAACGTGATACCTCTATAATTGCTGCACTGTGTGATATCTCCCTTTTTATGTATGAGGCAGATTATGCCTCGTTGCCAATCGTCAGGCATTGATTCGCTGTCCCATACCTTGAGCACAAGTTGATGAACCACTTGGTGTAACTGGTCGCCTCCATATTTAACCAATTCGGCTGTAATTCCATCGGCTCCTGGCGACTTATGATTTTTTAGCCGATGAATTGCACGGACTGTTTCTCCTAAACTTGGTGGTGGCAGTATTTGTCCGTCGTCTTCAGTTGGCGGGACCCCCAACTCGCCGATGTTCTGGTTGTTCAGTAGCTCATCAAAGTACTCAACCCATCGCTCTAATATGCCCATTCTGTCGGAAATCAGATTTCCCTCTTTGTCTCGGCAGGATGAGCATCGAGGTGTATAAGGCTTCATCCTGCTGACTTGTTGGTAAAACTTCCGCCCCTGGTGCGGTTGCTCCCTGTACTTTTCTAGTTCACAGACCTGTTGGTTCTCCCAGGCTTCCTTTTCCGTCTGTGAAGTCGCTTCTCCACTCGACGGAGTTCGTGATAAGTCTCTGCGCGTGCCCGCGTTCTTTGAGAATGCAACATTACTCGGTATGCGGCATTCTTCCGTTCCGTTGTTAGCTTACATTCATCGTCAAACCAGCCGTTCCGACTCCTTTTGCGGCTGGGGCAAAGTATATTTGTGGCCGTATCCATGATAACGTTCTTCAGGTGGTTGTGAAGATCATTAGTTGATGCTTCATCTCCAGGTCCTCTGTTGACTGCGGTTATTGCGGCATCCATTTCCCTCTTATAGGTGTCGCGGAGGGTTGTGTTGTGGATGGCTTCAGTGTTCACTCTCACCTGATTGTCAGAGGGGATTCTAGGTGGTATTGTTATTCGAGCTCGGAGCACCATGCCAACGAGATAGTGATCCGAGTCTATATTGGCCCCCCTATATGTTCTGACATTCATCAAGGCTGAGAGGTGGCGGCGTTCGATCAACACGTGGTCAATTTGGTTGAAAGTGGTCCCGTCTGGAGAGGCCCACGTATGTTTGTGGACTGCTTTCCGCGCAAACCAGGTACTTCCAACAACCATTTCGTGTGACCCTGCTAATTGAATAGTCCGCAGTCCGTTATCATTTGTTTTTTCGTGTAAGCTATGGGAGCCAACGTATCGCCTGAATACGGGCTCCTTCCCTACTTGGCTGTTAAAATCCCCAAGTATGATTTTGATATCATATCTGGGACAGGCTTCGAGGGTTCTTTCTACTGCCTCGTAGAAGGTATCCTTCTCCGACTCTGCAGTCTCCTCTGTAGGGGCGTGAACGTTTATGAGGCTTATATTTCTAAACTTGCCTCGCAAGTGCAGAGTGCATAGCCGTTCGCTTATACTTTCAAAGCCGATAACAGCAGGTTTCATTTTTTGGCTGACTAAGAAACCTACTCCGAGCACATGGTTTACTGGATGGCCGCTATAATATATGGTGTAGTGGCTCTTCTCCAGGAAACCGGTCCCTGTCCATCGCATCTCTTGCAACGCTGTTACATCAGCCCCATATTGGGACAGGGTATCGGCTAGCTGCTTGTCGGCTTCATCTCTGTACAGGGAGCGCACGTTCCATGAGAAAATGCGCAAATCGTTGTTCCTTTGTCGTTGCCGGGTCCGTCGTTTTAACATCCGTCCTATCCGAGGCTCCTGTTGTGGCTTCGTAACAGGTTGTTTTCCGTGTAGGGTTGTCAGCCCTACCCAACCCCCAACCTGGAGGACCAGTTGGTACAATTTGTCCCGTTTTTAGGCGCGGGAGACTCGCCTTCATCCTTCTCCGTCTGTAGCTTTTCGTCAAGAAAGAGCTCCCAGCGGTCACCACGTGGAGGTGGAGATAGGGTTTGGTAGTAGAGCTGTTGGTGTTGGTTCAGCAGGCATTTCCCAGGTTTTATGCTCCATCGTGGGTACCAATCCACGTTTCGCCCCGGGACCTATACTACCCTTTGACCACTACTACCCTTTGACCACTATGGCACTATGGTAATTATGGCTAATAGTAAAACAGCCAAATTATTTCGTTTAGATTAAATTACGGCTTAAACTTAAAACGATCAAATCAGAAGTGGCCCCCTACATATGAAATCCACCTTATAACGCAAATATTTAGTATGTTTGTAGGTAATTACGCACCATATTCAAGAATCACATCCAATGTCGCCCATTTGGTCCAAGAGAATAGCATTGCCCTCAGTACGGCGGCCTAAAATAGTAAAGATAAGTGTTGATGTTGTATGCACAAAAGGTTGCATATTTACCATGACTGTTGTGGAAAATATTACAATCACGATTGCTTGCATCTTGCAAAGTAATTAATATCCAATAGTTTAGTAGGCTCGTTTTCGCTATTAAGTTAGTTATAGATAAGAATGAAGAATACACTCCCGAATATTAGTAAGTTTCTTTTTGCTGATCTCATAAACAGATGTTTTACTTGGAACTGCGCCAAACCTGGCCGCCGTAGGACCTAACAAAGAAAAGAAAAAGCACGTAAATAGTGAATTTCACGCCCACCCTACTAGCAACAGCTCTAAACTGAAACTGAATCGAACTCCTACAATCATCAGAAATGAAAGCGATGAGTGATACTAGTAAACAAAATCATTATTATATATACATATACACACAGTTCTCCCCAGAATTATATGTCCACCCTAGATTTTTTTTATGGAATATTTAATTGAAATAGTTGGATGCATTTTTTATAATTTTAATAAAATTTAACAATGTAATTAGTTGAAGAAAGTGCAGTTTTGCAAAGTATACCTTTACAAAATTATACATCCACTTTGCAAAACAACCATTTATTTGTATAATATTAACAACATTAACATATTATTCTCACACAAAACAAACAAACTATTACCGAACACTGTACATATCCATACACGTATATAAATTGATCGGACCTATATTTCCGGTTTACTTCATACACAAAAGTATACACATGTACATATATTGAATACTGCTTGTTTAATGTACAAATATATCTGTCTGGATTAACTACCCGCAAACTTCATTAGCACGCATATATACCTACATACACACATGTCTGTCTGGAGTAATTGATATTAATATACAAATGACCCAAAAACTTAAGATAAAATGTTTCTTTGTGAACCCCATTCGTATTAGCTGACTTTATTGTGGAATTGACGATTGATATGGGATTATGACGTCATACACGTTGTAGAATGCACGAAATTCACAAAAAAGTTTTACCCCCTATAACTTTGTTAAAAATAGTTGAATTTTCTTCAAACTCGACCAAATTGTGCCTTATGTCGTCCTTTACACAAATTTTAGTTTAAGCGTGAACTTAAGGGGGTTTCCGACAAAATTTCTAAAATATACTAATATAATATTATTAACTTTATTTATGCAGATATCGGAACTGGATGTATTTTGAAACGTAGATTTCGTAGAGATGCACTACTGTAATTTTTTTCAGGTTTTTCGATTGGATAGAATGTTACACTTTTTGATGATCATATTTTGAGCCCTCGCTCCCATATGTTTCTCTTCTAATGTAGAACCAGTTTCTAAAAGTACTAATTGAACCCTTTCGCATGGGAAGCCCGCCTTAAACTTAACACAAAATGGCACCATTTGCTGCATGTAAAGGGAACAACAGATCACGCGCTCTTACCAATTTTCCTGACAATCGGCCCAGTCGTTTCCGAATAAATCGGATGTGACAGACAGTCAGCCAGATATCGATAGATCATTAGAAACGAAAGCAGAATTTTGACTTTACCACAGGACCAAGTAGGGGCTTCAAATCACGCGGACTTACCACGCAATACTCCAAGACGTGCTACATGCACACATCATGCCTTTTCCGGAATGCATCTTTAAAAATTTTGTTTTAATGGATGGTAACGCAAAACCGCACATCGCTGCTAATGCTGCCAGTACCAGATAATGACAACGTACCGGAAATATCATGGCCAGTTCGAATCCCAGATCTTAATCCAATCGAGCATTCGTGGCATGAACAAGTCGGAAACTCGTTGCTTCAGGTATGAAAGGTTTTGTTTGTTTCTTATATAAGTATATTTGGGGGCAAAACTACCTCATTTGTATGTAGCATGTCAAACCACTCACTTTAGTGTGATATTGATATTTAGTGTTTTGAGTTGTAATTAATTTACACGAAGCTGTAACTTTATCCGTTATAGTACGATTTTTATCAAATTTGGAGATATCATGTTTCATACTATAGTCTATCGTATAGATGATTATGCTGATGACTTTTTTCAGATTTCTCGGTTGAGTAGTTTCTGAGAATGGGGCTTAACGAATCCAGAAACCGCCTGTCAAAACTGGTTTCGAAAAGTACTAATTGAGACCTTTCATTTTGTACCCAACATGACTAGTTCAGTGGAAAAAAAAATTACACCCTTTTTAAAGTTTTGTGTAAACACAAAACCTTATTAAAATCGGTTTACTGTCTGTTTGTCTGTCTGTCCGTCACACGCATTTTTCTCGGAGACCGTTGTAGCGATTGAGACCAAATTTGGTAGAACGGTGGGAACTGTGAATACTCACGCATATAGTGAGTTACATTCTTTTACATCGAATTCAGGGGGGGGGGGGGTCCCCATACATGCAAAAGTCATGTGGAGTATCAAATCAAAGGTCTCGATTAGTACTTTTCGAAGGCAGTCTTAGTCTTGACATTTGTTGGAAAGGAGGGAAGTGCGGGGGGTTGAAAGTGATCATTTCTTTAACGAACCCATTCCCAGAAACTACCAAATCGAAAAATCTGAAAAAAATCAGGGAGCTGCCACTATATGGTGCCTAGGCCCCGAAATACCTCCATACCGATACCTGTTCAAGTAAAGTTAATAATAGCACATTACTATAATTCTTAGTAAGTGGCCGCAAACCCCTCTTAAGTTCACCCTAGAATCACGAAATTTTGCAGCAATATAGGGTATAGCGTGATCCTACCAAATTTAATGAGAATCGCACTATTACTAACAAAGTTATACCAGGTCAAACCTGTCGCTTCTCTGCAAATTCAAAACTATGAATGTCAATATCACTTGAAAGTGGATATTTTCACATAATATATGCATACATTCCGTAGCCTACACAATGACGAAATCTATGAGCGATACCATGACCGTCCGGTTGTGGATAAAATCCGGCTCAATAGGTTACGGTGGGCGGGTCACTTAATCCGTATGGATGAAGATGATCCCACCCGGAAAGTCTATAAGGGCAATATCTATGGTAGGAAAAGAAGACAAGGCAGACCCTGCCTAAGATGGAGCGATGGCGTGGGCCAGGACGCCAGACAGCTTTTAGGGATATCGAATTGGTGGACCTCGGCGCAAAACCGGGATGTTTGGATTTCCTTATTAAGGCAGGCCTAGACCGGATACCGGTTGTTGCGCCGTTGATGATGATATGCATACATTGCGTGCTAATGCTAATGCTAATGCTAATGGAACAAATGCACACTCAAATCTCTTTATAAAAAAAGTACACAAAACCTTTCATACCTGAAGCGTCTATCTTCCGGTTTCTCAATTTGTTTAAGGTTATTAGAGTCGAGTCGATGTCTGTCTGTCCATCTGTCTGTCTGTCCATCTGTCTGTCTGTCTGTTACACTCAATTTATTCAGAAATGGCTGGGCCGATTGTAACGAAAATTAGTAAGAGCGTGTGATCTGTTCTTCTCTTCACATGCAGCAAGTGGTCCCATTTTGCGTTCAGTTTAAGGAGGGCTCCCGATACATGTGAATAAAGGGAACAACATTTTTTTTTTTGATAAAATGTGGCCATGTGGGGTATCAGATGAAAGGGCTCAATTAATATTTTTCGAAACTGGTTCCATATTTGATATCGGCGTAATCATAGGGGAGAGAGGGTTCCAAATATAACCATCAAAAGTGTAACAGGTCTCGTTCTCAGAATCTATCCAACCGAAAAATCTGAAAGAAAATTAGAGGAGTGCACTTCTACGAAATCTAGGCCTCAAAATACAGCCAGTTCCGATATCTGCGCAAATAAAGTTGACAACGGTATATTCCCACATATTAGACATTTACCCGCCCCCCCAGATGGACAAAATTTGCCATGGGTGTAAAGAATAACATAATGCACATTTTGGAGTTTGAAGAAAATCCAACTATTATTAACAAAGTCATAGAGGATGGAACTTTGCAATTGCCAGGTTGCCGGGTAAATTTCTAAAATATGAAAATATACTTTTATAACCTTAATTTGTGCAGATATTTGCAACAGATTAATTTCGAGGCCTAACAGTACACTACAGTTCTCTAGCTACTCCGAACACGCCCCACGTCCAATCTTATGCAGGACAAACGTTCCATCTTACCTATAATAATAATAATCGTTGGCGCAACAATCCAACGGACTCCAAAGGACTACCTTTCTTTTTACATATTGGAACTGTGGTAGTTTCTTGTTAGTCAAATGGTGTCCTACCTTCCTGAATAACTCGATTAAAGAATTAATTGGACCACAGTGTTGGGTTTCAGCTCTTCGCTTTTCGAAGCTCAGATGCGATGTCGTCAAGTCCTGTTGCTTTCAGCGATTTTATTCGTTTTATTGCTTCCTCGACTTCAGGTCGAACTGCTCGAAATGTGGGCATTGATTATGAAATTCTGTCAATGTACTCAAATGGAGTAAAGCCGCTCGGCTTGACGATCTCCCCACAGAATTATTTATCGCGGCATATGCAATTACTGCTGATCTGCTGCTTCCACTCGGGGAATCTACAAATCTACGTTGTGTCATCGGAGTGCGTTGACCTGATACATCTCAAACGAAGAACTTGGTCGTGAAATTTACGTTGCATAAACTAACGGCATTCTGCTTTAAAGTACACGTAATTTCCGGGCTGAATTCGCAACTCGTTGAAATTGTCCTGTATTAACTTCAATCCAAAAATAGGACTCACAAACCGGAGGAAATCTGTATTATATTTCAAGGAAGTCAGAAACCGGAAGCTCTGCGCTTCAGGCATGAAAAGTATAGAAGAATATTTGAGTGCCCATTTGCGTTTAGCTTGTTGTGTTCCGGTTTCCAGTATGTCAGATTTTAATGTGACACTGACATTCATTCTTAGGTTGCAATAAACAAAACACAAAAAAGGCAGCCTTGACTTACAATAAGTTTGCTAATAATAGTTCGACTTCAACCAAACAGTAATAGTACGATTTCAAAAAAAATTTTCTTCAAACTTCAAGGCAGTTTACAATCAATTTTCAAAATAATAGTAATCATAAATATACATACATAGTGATTGATTATTATTATTCCATTTTCAGTCCTCGCCTTCTCCCTCTAGGATGGAATGTCAAGAAGAGCTTTGGAAAGCACTAGTTGCGACTTTTTATTTGATATGCCAGATGACTATATTCCATTCCATTGAAAAAAATATACATTTCCGCTAACATATATGAGGAACACCCTTACACTCAACGTAGAATGATAATTCACAGTCACCTTCTCCCCACCTTTCCATCAAATAACCCGTATAACCGTTTTTAAGAAAATGGGTGAGATATACCGACAGACAGAATGTCAGATGGACAGACGAATTTTAAAAGGGTTTTGTTGCATTGCTGGAATTTTTATGTTGGAAGAAAAGCATTGCGCATGTTCGAGTTCTTCAATCACTGGTGCATTTCCGTTTCTCACATAAGGTGATCACAAAAACATTATACACAAAGCCTATGGCCCCCGGCATTCCGATGTATAATATTTGTTTCTGTTAACTAATAATATGAAGTGTCTAAAGTAGACTATTATCGATGGAGGACTTTTTGCAACAAATTATTTGTATAAATGGTTCTTGAAAGTAGTTTATGATTGATTAAATTACTATGTACGAATATATACAAGGGAAAATTGTATGCACTCGAGATACGTCACAAAAAAAAACCCCATGGCTGAAGTGTCTAACTTCCGGTTTACCAACTTGTTATTTCTTTCATATGGTTATAGAAGGAAAAGTAAAGTTATCTCCCTTTTGATAAACCTGCATTTTTATTATATTGTATTGGTAGGTAGGTAAATTAGCATCTATTATCACGCCAAGTGCTTCACAGGGGGATGAACATATTATTTCTTAAAAAGGTTTCACGACGGTGATCTTATTGAAGTCATTTTTCTTTCGTTTTGAAGCATAAATTTCATTTTTTGAATCTTCGAAAAACGTTACAAAATGACAAATCTCTATGAGAAAGAAAAAAAACTTCATTCAAGCGGCCAAATATATCTGCTGTTTTCAAAATTTTTAATTTTTTTTTTCATGAAAAATATATGTTATAGTATTAAGCAGTATCTTATGCCGTATGCACATGATCGTCAAATGATTGAGGATGTTTGGAGTTGGCGACTAGTACCAAACGTGTGGATCCGGCATTAAGTATAGTCAGCAGTTATTAACGAATGCGATAAAGTTGAGGTTTTGAATTAAATCCCACTAACTGAAATCCTGATGAACCGATCTTTCTGAAATCTTGGACATTATTCTATACATCAGTACTTCTGGTCTAAACCACGATTGTGTTTTCGCTAATAATTTCTTGTCCATATTGTGAATTTTCAATGAAAAAAAAACGCAATTTTCGAATTTATTATGTTTATGTTTAGAAATGTGAAATTATAATCGTGGTTCGCACGGTACACAGAATAACAAAAGGGTCGAATTTTTGATTTCAGATTACTAGAAATGGGGATGTGCTTCCTACCAGCTACCCACTGTTCTTTGTAGCTCTCTGAGGAATTTGAAATCCAACGCGAAGTAAGGCATAGCTTCATTCTCTTGCCGATACTATTTCTCGCTATTTTCGGTGACTTTATCTGCCTTGTCCGGGTGCATGGCATTTTTTCTAAAAAGCTTCGATGTCACTATTGACAGCTACTCATAAAGGTAGAGTAGAGTAGTAGAGCCCAACTGATAATAAATATTAGCAAAACCACGAGACATAGTATTTAATCTTCCTATCTTATCTACATTATCTCACTTGTGAATCGCTCTAGACATTTTATTGCGCAGAACAGTTGAAGAGGCTTCTCGGGCAGCTGTGCCCATTTATATATTATATACACTGTCGTTGGCAAGTTTGGGAACCATAGAAAAAATCAAATTTTTTCGTGTTTAATGTCTTTTTCATCCAAGTGACCACCCTTCGCTTTGATCACAACCCACAAGTTTCTCACTAGCTAGATTGGCTCAAGCCACTCTGAGGCACTCAAACAACGATTTTTCATTGGTTGGACACACCATTCTTACTTGGTAATCGACCTCTTTCTACAACGGGTCAGTTGGGCTGAGATCGGGCAATTGCAGTGGCCATTTCATCATTTCTACCACATCTTGGTTTTTAAGGTTTTGTAGAAAAAAAAACCTTATTAAAATCGGTTTACTGTCTGTCACATTTTTTCCTCGACGAAGACGGTTATAGCCATTGACACGAAATTTGGTGGAAAGGTGGGAACTGCAAACGTTCAGGCATACAGTAACATTCGTCTAGGTTGGATTTAAGGGGAGGCCCCCATATATGCAAAAGAGGGTTTTATTTTTTTTTCACCAAACATGGTCATATGGGGTATCAAATGAAAGGTATTGCTTAGTACTTTCCGAAGCCAGTCCTATTTTTGACATTTGTTGGTAAGGTGGGGTGTGCGGGGTGTCGAAAATGACCACTTCTTTAACGGACCTATTTTCAGAAACTACCCAATTGAAAAATCTGGAAAAAATCTCGATCCTGCCGCTATATGGTACCTAGGCTTCGAAATACCCTCCATGCTGATATCTGTTCAAATAAAGTTAATAATTGTTTATTACTATAATTTTTAGTAACTGGATGTAGAACCCCCAGAAAGTTCCTCCTAGAATCACGAATGCAGCAATGTAAGCTATAATATAGAGCATGATCCTAACAAGTTTAGTGTAAATCCCACTATTATTAACCAAGTAAGAATAAGTCAAAGTTGTCGCTTCTTTGAAAATTCAAGACTTTGAATGCCAATATCATGCGGAAGTGGATATTCTTACATAATATATACCTATATTACGAGCTAGGTACTAATAGGAGAAACGCAGACTCAAATGTCATCATAAAAGAAATACACAAAACCTTTCATACCTGATTTAGCCGATAAATTGCACGGGGTGGCAGTATTTGTCCGTCGTCTTCAGTTGGCGGGACCTCCAACTTCCCCATGTTTTCGTTCTGCAGTAGTTCATGAAAGTACCCAACCCATCGCTCCAATATGCCCATTCTGTCGGAAATCATATTTCGCTCTTTGTCTCGGCAGGATGAACATCTAGATGTGTAAGGTTTCATCTTGCTCACTTGTTGGTAAAACTTCCGCGCCTGGTGAGGTTGCCCCCTGTATTTTTCGAGTTCACAGACCTGTTGATTCTCCCAGGCTTCACTTTTCCGTCTGTTTAGTCGCTTCTCCGCTCGACGAAGTTCGTGATCAGTCTCTGCGCGTGCCCGCGTCCTTTAAGAATGCAACTTTACTCGGTATGCAGCATTCTTCTGTTCCGTTACTATCTTACATTCATCGTCAAACCAGCTGTTCCGAATCTTTTTGCTGCTGGGGCCAAGTATGTTTGTGACCGTATTCATGATAACGCTCTTCAGGTGATTGTGAAGATCATTTGTTGATCCTTCATCTCCAGGGTCCCTGTTGACTGCGGTTATTACGGCATCTATTTCCTCTTATAGGTGTTAGGGAGGGCTGTGTTGTGGATGGGTTCAGTGTTAACTCTCACCTGATTGTCAGAGGGAATTTCGGGCGGTGTTGTTATTCGAGCTCGAAGCACCATGCCAACGAAATAGTGATCCGAGTCTATATTAGCTCCCTATATGTTCTGACATTCATCAAGACTGAGAAGTGGCGGCTTGGATTAGAACATGGTCAATTTGGTTGGCAGTGGTCCCGTCTGAAGAGCCCCACCTATGTTTGTGGATCGATTTCCGCGCAAACCGGGAACTTCCAACAACCATTTCGTGTGGCGCAGCTAATTGAATAACCCGCAGTCCGTTATCATTTGTATTTCGATGTAAGCTATGGGAGCCAGCGTATCGCCTGAATACAGGCTCCGTTCCTACTTGGCTCTTAAGACTATTAAGGCGGGCAAACCATTCGCAACACTTCTTCAAATTGTTCATGATGTGCGTATTGTTATTGAATTTCTCCTAAGAAGGGGATTGTACTGCAATCAAAGGATTCCCGACAATAGATTCTATCCCGGGTCGTTTACTGTGGATAATTAATATACGAAAAAGTGTCGACACTGCACTCATTTAATGACGGCACAATGACGGCACAATCAATACTTTCGCGGATGATATTGAGACAACAATTGCCGTAAAATGATTCGAGAAGATTGAGACCAGAAAAGCGGTAACTTTGGTAATCGCTTCCAAGATGAAAAATACAGGCCTAGGATTTTCTAAACATAAAGCAGAAGTAGTACTCTTTCTGGCTGAAAAAAAAAAAAAAAAAAAAACCGGGGACACGCGCGTGGGGTCACTGCGACAAAACCAGCCTGCTTTCTGTCGATCAAGCTTACCAGTTGTTCATTAATGCGTTTCAAGATTATTTTTGCGACGACAGGAAGCACGCAGGGACCCCTCCTATTGTCGCATCAAAGACCCTTCTTCTTTGAAATCTTAACCACTATCCTATTCTTTCAGATCTGCAAAAAGTAGAGGTACAACGATAAATAACTGAGTGCTTTGATGGATCCGCGGCTGGCGACTAGTCATTTCATCGACAATAGGAGGGACCTCCCCGGATGTGATGCAATTAGCAACTATGGTGAAGTCTTGCTTCCACCTCTTCAGCTGCACCTCCTCGTGGATAAGGAGTCACTAGTTCACGTTCTTCACAGGACCATCTAAAGATTTGCGACCTCATGCAAGTTTTTTCATGATGCAAATTATAATTCTGAAATCATTACATTCTGCGATATCTTTCGCTTCCCTGTCCAGCACAATAACAAATCTCCTCTTGTCACGACGCACACTACGCTGAACCTTCCGGGATTTCGCTCTTTGTGGGAGTTCGAGCGCGTGACGCCCGCCATCACTCGCACCCAAAAAACCATTTTTTATGGCTAGACGATGCAGTTGATACCCAAATGATCATATGAGAGGCTCTGTGTTCGAACACTGTGCCATCAATGATTCGAAGGAAGCTGCAGAATCCACGGACCTCCAACCACTATGTTTAGGGTCACCAAAACTGTGCATCCCATCATATAATCTATCATTATCGCTATGTCACCCTTAGGAAGTCTCTACTGAACTGCGTATAATTTCCCGTTGAAAGTATCCTTCTCAACTATGTCAAAAATGTCCGCCGGTGCATAGCATTGTACAATTATGACAATCCTTGACCAGGATCGGAATTTTGTAGTCTCAGAGGATTGAGAAACCGACTACAACCGGTTACAGTATTGCATTTTCAAAATTTAGAAGAAAATCAATTTTGAAATTTCTTTAAAGTTTATATATATCTTATATCTACAAAGTGACCTGAACTATTAATTTATATGTAATTTTATACAGTTTCCTAAAATGATGTCAAATCTGGTATTAAATGATTTAGGGTGAGGAAAATTGTGATTTTCTTCAGTTCAAACACTTGACACAATTCGCTAAAAACGCTATAGCTCTGTAACGGTTAAAGATAGAGTGGATATTCCTGATAAAAATTTTCCTCAAATGAGTGATACTATCCAACATTAAAATTTCAACCATACCAAATTAACTTTTATATTACTTTACAATGTTTTTGGGGAAATTGACTAGAAACCGCCCCAAAATTTCCTTTTGCGTTCATCTTGCCTAACATATTCTCCCCTTTCTGGCGGAGTAAACCTCCTTAACAAATCCGTAATCCTCTTACGCCTTTGGGGGTATCCATGTTGCATTACAACATTGGGGCTCTGTTGCAGGGCTGATTAGTTCCCCTTACGCGTAGGAATAATATTGGGGACATTTGTTTCCATTCTTTTGATGCAACACCAGGGACATAAAGATAGTACCCAACATGGTTAAGAGTCGCTCAATAACACCATAGCGGCTCTTCGCCCTTGAATGTTTTGGCGGTTATGTCGTCAACCAACAGGGACGGGAGACCTAGGCGTCGTATGGTTTGGACAAACGAACGAATCTATTGTTCTCGCCTATTATCGTATCACGGATTTGGAACGGAATCTATCAGGGTGCAGACCCCGATTAGATAACGCGTTCATAACCCGATTTCCGGAACTAAGTCATGTTCCGGTGAAAAATGTCGTCAACCAGTACCAGGTGATACTGAATAACAATTGAGCTGCCCTACCAACTAGGCAACAAATATTCCAAGAGGTTTCACTTGAGCCGGACTGAACAAAACGGAAGCACAAGTACTCCACTTGTAAGGAGACTTCGATCGCATTCCAGGTCGCGTTCACAGAATATGCTGAGATTCTCCCAAACGCTAGGTCAAAGATCCCAAAACTGAAGTTTACTTCGGCAACTACTTACAACATTGCTGTCTTTGACAGAATTTTGGCCGATTGTTTGGCTAGTGAGATTTCTGGATTGGATTCTGTGAAAATCTCACTAATTCAGGTCCTTCTTGAGAAGTGTTTGGAACGAACCTAGCCGTTGCAATTTAGAAGAAGCATGACTCTGTGGCGCAGCAGGGTTAGCAACATTCGAAATTTATTGCGAATATTGTTAATTCGACTGACAGATGCCACCACCGGTGTCCTCTGTGGCGTAGCAGGCCTTGAAAACTAATTTAGATTTTAAAAAATAATTGAATATGATTATTAAGTGGCGAACCACCGACCGGACAGGTCGTGTTAACTTCGTATTTTATCTAAAACTAAAGTAATAATTATAAACACAAATCGTTCAACTTATCGGATTTTTTATCACACTCCATGTTCTCTCGGATGCAGCATAGCCACACTCCCGCTTCACAATGAGCTGGCACAGCGGGCATGGTCCAAGATGACAGAGCAGGCTGCAAGGATACGGTCAGGCATCCTTGCGGCCACACGTCTCACCGCAGCTGTGCGCCACGTCGCTCTGGTTGTACGGAGGGTTCTTGAGTTTTCCGCAGAAGCAGTAGTACTCGCAGGCAATGGTTTTCGTGACGTTCTGGCATGCGGGGCACCGCCAGCCGTCGTGAATTGTGAGCTTGAAGCCCACTTTGTGGTACAGACCAGGTGCAGGATATGGTAACAGTTAGAACAGGACCAACCCGGTTAATGCCCTTTGATGGGCTCCACGCGCACCAAACACTCCAGCTTCCGAGCTTCGATCTCTCGAATAAGCTTGTCGCGCTGTGAGCAAATCGAGACTGAGCTCCGAGAACCTCGGCGACACCACGCGAGTGCTTCGGGGAGTTGTCCAGGCCGGCGTCGGGCGGCTTCTACTGCGGCGGCGACTTGTTGTTGTCTCCAGTTCCCATCGTTCCGCCAGTTATCACGTCGGGGTCACTAATTTAGGAGTTCCTTGTCACTCTCTTAATATTCGTCCTTCTCATTAATGTTTCTTTCAGCTCGCAGAGATTTTTCCAGAATTATTCACACCTGTTTGCTTGATGACATTTTGCTAAATATGTCCTCCTTTTATTTAGATCTCTAAATTTGATCAACTTGAATGAAAACGTCCATAAAAAATGCGATAAGTTGAACGATTTGTATTTATAATTATTATTTTAGTTTTAGATAAAATACGAAATTAAAACGACCTACCCCGACCTGTCATATTCAATTATTTTTTACAATCTAAATTAGTTGTCAAGGCCTGCTACGCCACGGTGAACACCGGTGGTGGCATCTGCTAGTCGAATTAGCAAAATTCGAAACAAATTTCGAATGTTGCTAATCCTGCTGCGCCACACCACTCCGCCTCCAGATGAAACCTAGGGGTTTCAGCGACTGAACCCGGAACTGCGTGTTCTATCATTCGGCGAAGCGAACGCGACGTTGATTTGGGGCGCAAACGGGCAGCCTTTTTGTGTCCCCCGATCTTGAGCTGGAAGAAATGATATGGGCCTTCATATGGAGGCTGCAGCGGCTTTCGGACAGCATCCGTCCTGACCAGGACGTGCGTGCACGTGTCCAGCTCCTTTGGAGCGCAGGCAAGTGCGGATGTGTGACGAGTGGGAGGTAAGGTTTTAAGGCGGTGGAGGTTGTCTCTAAGCAGACGCAGCAATTCAGAGTCTGTGAGACCCGATCTCTTGTCGAAGACCGGATCGCTAGGGAGTCTCGGGTTTTCCCCGTATACTAGCTCCGCGGGGCTGGCAGCAAATTCCTCTCGGCGGGTTGTACGTAGGCCGAGTACGACGAGAGGCAAGACTTGGGACCAGGACGGATCGTCGCGTGCCATAATGGCGGCTTTCAGCGTCCGGTGCCAACGTTCTAACATCCCATTGGATTGCGGATGGTATGCAGTAGTCCGCTGGCGTTTAAAACCAAGGAGTTTGCCTAACTCGGAGAAAAGGGTGGATTGCCTGGTCAATGATGACCACTGCAGGGACGCCAAAGCGAGGTATCCACTCTCGACAGAGGGCTTCGGCACATGATTGCGCCGTAATATCTTTCAGAGGTATTGCCTCTGGCCACCGCATAAACCTGTCGATGATTGTGAGACAATACCTATAACCGTGCGAGTCTTGCAAAGGCCCTACTATGTCGAGGTGTATTGTGTGGAACCGCTTGGTAGTGCGGGAGAATGAGCCCACTTCTTTCCTTACATGCCTGCAGACTTTACACTTCTGGCATGCGATGCACTCTCTTGCCTAGGAATTGACATCCTTATTCATAGAGGGCCAGAAATATTTCTTGGTGACTAGCCGATTTGTTGTCCTGATGCCTGGATGCGTGTGTCCTTAGTTTTGGGGCCAGACAAGTACGCGTTCAAAATGGACTGGTGATGGGCGGCTTTGGGCAGGAAACGACGGTAGAAGTTTAGCATGCCCAAGAACCTCCTCAACTCCTTCACTCTCTTTGGACGCGGGAAGCTTGTTATCGCTAGCACCTTGTCTGGGTCGGGCTGTATTCCTTCAGGGGAAATGAAATGGCCGAGGAATCTCACCCGTTTTTGAAGAAATTTGCATTTCTCAACGTTTAGGACTAAACCGGCCTCAAAGAGACGTTGACAAATGCATTCAAGATGGGCTAAGTGCTCAGACTCAGTGGAAGAAGCGACCAAAATATCATCCAAATATACGAAACAGAAGTCGAGGTTTCGTAGGACCGAGTGGAGGAACCTTTGAAAGGTTTGCGCCGCATTGCACAATCCGAAAGTCATCCGGGTGAACTCGAAGAGTCCAAAGGGTGTGCATATTGCCGTCTTTGGAATGTCTTCAGGAGCTACTGGGATGTGGTGATAAGCCGTGGTTAAGTCCAAAGTCGAAATATGCGGCAATTCGCGAGGTGATGTGCAAAGTCGTGGATGAGTGGAATTGGATATCGGTCAGGAACAGTCTGTGCGTTTAGCCTTCTGTAATCCCCACAGGGGCGCCATTCACCGTTTGGCTTAGGGACCATATGCAGTGGGGAAGACCAACAGCTGTCTGAAGGTCTGCAGAAGATACCCCGTTGTATAAGTTACTCGAATTTTTTCCGGTCAATAGCCAGCTTCTGGAGTGTTAGAGGACGCAACTTTGAGAAGATAGGGGAACCAGTGATGTTAATGTGGTGCTGCACTGGTTTAGAGAGGCTACATTTGGTGGTAATCTGGCTGAACTTTTGGAGGAGTGCCCGAACACGAGAGACAGTAATGACCTCCAAAAGTAGGGAAAGATTGTGGTTAGGGTGAGATGAGATTCGGCCTGACGAATTAAGTTTAGTCCTGGGGTCTATAACGGACCTGTTCTGCAAGTCCACCAGCCACCCATAGTGACAAAAAAGTCTGCGCCTAAAATGGGGAATGAATGGGGAATGGGGATGAATCGCCACGGGAACGTCCTACGCAAGCCAAGACTCACGTCCACTTGCCTGTAACTGTAGGTGTTAATGAGCGAGGAATTTGTTGCTGTAAGTTTTAAAGGTTGTGGGAATAGCCGGCGGTGCCGGGGTAGATAACTGATGCCTGCTGAGAGGGTCATAAATTGCTAGGCGACGTGGCGCTGCGTTCTGGGTGGCCATTCCCAGGACCCCCCGCAGACCTAGTTTTTTTAGGTAGGCGCGAATTTACATGGGAGCGTACATCTGGTAGCTTTTTCACCTAACCTACGACCTGCTACCCGATCGCCCTTTTCGGGCGGTAGACCGTGAGCGAGCTGGCGACCTGCTGTCTGAACGCTGAGCGTCCAGTGCCACCCTCATTTCCGCCATGTTGGCCAAAAAAGCGGCCATCTCGCACTTCAGCTTGCCAACTTCGTCTGAAGACTGCTGAAGGACCGCTATCGTGGGACGCGCGTGCACCTCATCAGCCGCAGCAGCCAGCGCCTCCAAAGAACCGGAGACGCACGCAAGGACTGCCTGGGTGCTCTCCGGAAGCCGTCGCAGCCAGAGCGACATCATCAAGTCGTCGTCGATCTTGCTCCCACCCCCATTTCGCGAAGCAATTGGCTGGAAGTTCAATCGCTCAACGTCAAACTTGCCAGCAAGTGATCCAGCTTAGCTGACTCAGTTACTGACAGGTGCTTAATGAGCTCTGTTTTTAGTACATTGTAGGAGGCCGTTTTGACAATGTTTGCCACCAGGAGGATGGTCTCCTCATCCAGGCAACAATGGCGTGGTTGAATTTGGTCGCATCCGCTGTGATTCCGGACATCTGGAATTGCGCCTCCAGATGGACGAACCACAACTCCGGGTTCCTCTGCCAAAAATTGGGGACGCGCACAGCGAGGGTGGTCAGTTGAGGGTCCGATGAGCCTGCCGCGTCTTTGTTGCCCAGAGACATGACAACAGCTAAGTTAAACGATGCGAGATGAGTCGAGGACGCGGCTGTACTGAATTTGAACAGACCCTAATTTGACGACGGCAAACCGCACCCCCAAATGCCTGTACGAGAGACAAAAGAAAAATACACTTCAGCAAAATCCACCGATCCACCCCGGAGCGGACGGTTGACGCGCAGACCAAAAATAAAAAACTCGTCACGAGAGCGGAACTCCAACGACGAATTTTATATCGTCGCCGTCTCTTGCGGCGGTTCTCTACTCATTTATGCTTTGACTGTCTAAAAATCTATCATTTAGTATTATCCCTAATAATGTATTATTAGCTCTAATCTATCATTTATAAAGTTGCACACCATAAGCATTTTTCATTCACAAACAAATTCTCATAATGATCATGTAACATTCAAACATTCCATTCTCATAATGATCATATTCCATTCACTTGAAACAAACTCGTACCATCTTATTCATGTTACCTGATAGCTAGATAAAACATTTAGACTAGACTAAAAATTCTCAGACAAATTTGGAACCATGATAACAATTTGAAATAATTCTCAAAGGTGTCAGCAAATAATTTTAAGTTTGCTTTGTATAAATTAAGTTGTTCAAAAATAAAATCATCAGTATTCTTCTACACATTGAATTCACTGCCAGACGAAACGCCGTCTGACAAGGAAGTCAGTGGCTTCCTAAACATTAATATTTCAAGACACGGAAGGAATATGTCATCAATATCAACCAACACAAAATTTTACAACTTAGAAACTTTTTTCCGGAGTTCTTGAAGTACCGCCTTCGTCGACGATTCTCAGACCTTCTGACGTCCTGAGACGATGGGGTGATCAAATTGGATTGGGGGCTGGAGTAAAAGGCTCTTCCTATGGTGCTAACAGAAGTCCAACGTAGAAGAACCAGTCCCTGCGGCCGTTGTAAAGTTCAACGGCACCAAAGACGATGAACTAGAAGTTGTTGTCGCAAACAATGGTTTTATGTCGGATACTGATGCTGCATTAGGCGAAATGTGAATCTGCTGAATCAACTGCACTGACGATTGGGGTCAAAACAGCGTTGCCCTTGTTGAAGAAATGGAGCAGAAGGTTGACTCATCATCGATTGAATTGATCTTAGAGGTACGAACCACGAATCAACATATGCGGAGTACGCTGCACTTGACTGTGATGAAACACTTGTCGTAATCCTTTTGCACTATTTGCTAACTCCTTGAAGCATTTCGCTTGGTCCAATTCCACTTTCCGCACGGGAAGGCAAGCACTGACTGCACTTACGAGGTCACCAATTTAAGAGTTTCTTGTCACTCTCTTAATATTCGTTCTTCTCATAAATGTCTCTTTCAGCTCGCAGGAATTTTTCCAGAACTATTCACACCTGTTTGCTTGATGACATTTTGCTCAATATGTCCTCCTTTTATTTAGATCTCCAAATTTTATCACTACACCATATGCGTTCATGTGATACCCTCCCCGAATTGACCATACCTGACGTAACTGAAGTCGACATAGAAACAGCTTTTAAAAATGCAGGTAAATGGAAGACGCCAGAAATTGATAAGATTTACAACTTCTGGCTGTCTTCAGTTCAGTTCTGTGCGCGAACATCTCAAAATATCTTGATGGTCATAAATTCAGAACTGAGGAGCAAAAATCATGCGCAAAACGCTCCTGAGGCTGCGAGGAACAGCCCATAATCGATACGGTAGCTGTCCATCAAAAACGAAATATCTCGGCAGTCTACATCGATTATAAATCAGCCTTTGACCCCATATCACATTCGTGGTTAATACAAGTGTTACGCTTGTACAAGATCAACTCGAATATGGTTCTTCTCCTCAGAACAGTGATGAAGAATTGGAGCACGAAGCTATCGGTATCCTCACAAACATCAGGAAAGATACCTATAATGCGTGATATCTTCCAATGCAACTCCCTAAGCCCGCTGTGGCTTCGTTTGGCAGGTTTCAACCAAACATGCTCGCTGGACATCACCATCCAGTTCAGCAGGGATATCGGCAAGCAGTCGGGTTTAGAGAAATGTCGCATAAAAACAATTGTTCGGGGAAAACACACCGACAACGAAGGGTACAGCTAAAATATCTTCTAAATTGAGGGTATTGATTCGGACGACGTCTACAAATAAATAATAATAATGGTTTTTAAACTACTCCGCTAATTGAAACGCAAAAGCAGGCATGTCCTCGAATTACAACATTTGCAACACCGTTCCCTATGTATTACCCAATTCCTGTATTACGGTGATTTCTATCATATAATACCATAGATTTGCAGTTGGTGTGCGTGGACAAACCTTAAATCAAGTCTATTCTTCCATTGGAACTAAAGTAGTTTTTAGACCTTCATTTTCTTCACACTATTTCACTCTTTCACTGATTGTTGTTGTAAACTTCATACTCATATTTTCCCTCCCACTAAGTGCCGCTTGTACAGATCTCTGTACAACGAATTCAAACACCTCCATATACGAGTATATTAGGGAAACACAATTTTCCGGCTTCTGCCCACCACTGCCCAATATTTGACCTCTTTGTAGTGCCGAGAACAGTAAGTATACTCAGCTACTCAGATTCTTCCACACTGATCAGGTCGTTGCACGTACTCCACATTTTCTACCCTGTTGGACAAACTGGTCAACAACATTATCATTTTTGAAACTGACAACGTTGCTGATTACACTATACAACTTGAAAAATTTTACCACCCGTTGATTCCTGTTCGTCGCAAAAATAAGATAACGCAAATTTTACTTAGGTCTGTCATACGCATTTTTCTCGGAGACGGTTGTAACGATTCATACCAAATTTTTTGGAAAGGTGGGAACTGTGAACGCTCATGCATACAGTGAGTTACACCTATCTAAGTCGGATTTATGGGCAGGTCCCCATAAATGCAAAAAGGGGTTGTAAATTTTTGTTTTCACCAAATATAGTCATGCGGGGTATAAAATGAAAGGTATCGCGTAGTACTTTGTTTGAAAGGTCGGGTGTGCAGGGTGTCGAAAATGATCACTTCTTTCTATAGATTTTTTTGTTTTGTGCGTACACGGAGGTGGAAAATCTTAGAAACACACGTCCGCCGCAGCTCCGCCGCCCGAACCCACTAGAAACCACCCCGGTCTCTCCAGCCCCAGCCCTGCGGGACCACCATTAAGGCATTACTTCGCGGGGTAGGCTTCCTCTTAGGCACTCATCCTTCTCCTATTTGCGGCTTTCCTCCTTCTTCGTTCCTTCAGCAACTCCTCCTGCATTTGGATGATTACGGAGCCAACCGCAAGCCACTTCTCCTCGGACTCCAGCATCTCAGTAACCAAGCTGTCCGGGATCACGCTCCCACCCAGCACCTGGTTTAAGCTCCTTCTCTCCATCGCAAATCGTGGGCAGTGAAACATCACATGCTCTGGATCCTCCGGCATGCCATCGCATCTGGGACAGTTCGGAGAATCATCCAACCCAAAGCAGTGCAGATACTGCCTGTAGCAACCACCGTGTCCCGTGAGGAACTGGGTAATGTGGTAGTTGGTCTCCCCATGTTTTCGCTCAAACCACACCCTAATGTTGGGAATGAACCTGTGCGTCCACCGACCTTTCGTAGACTCGTCCCATCTGCGTTGCCAGATATCATGCGACTCTGACCTTCCCGCATTTCTACGCTGTGCACGCCCCTCCATGCGTCTTGCATGGTACAGGACACTCATTTCTTTGGCCAGAATGTCAACAGGGATCATGCCTGCCACCACCAATACTGCCTCATCTGATGTCGTTCTAAAAGCACTGCAAACCCTCAACGCCACCCGCCGGTAAACCGAGTTCACCTGCTTCCGTCTCTGAGAGTTTGCAAGCGCCTCTGCCCACGCGACGAATAGAGCAGGATGGAGCGCACCACTCCGGCTAGCACCAACCTCCGGCAATGTTTCGGTCCACCAATATTTGGCAACATTTTTGCAAGTGCCGTGGTGGCACTGACTGTATTAAAACCGCTTCCGTTTTCGCGTCCGCCAAGGTCAGCCCGGCCTTTTATAGCCAGGACTTTACCGCTCTCACTGTTTCCGTCCACATCTTCTGGGTGTTTTGCTGCAACAACCACAGCTAGGTCATCAGCAAAGCCGACAATCGTAGTCCCCTCTGGGACGGAAAGAACAAGCACCCCATTATACATAATATTCCACAACAGGGCACCAAGTACCGATCCCTGGGGTACCCCGGCTGTGACAATGTACTCTTTGGGGCCCTCATCCGTCCCGTACCAGAGAGTCCTCTCTGAGAGGTAGTTTTCCACCAAATTCGCTAAGTATCTGGGGACACCTATGTCAGCCAACGCCCGTTTAATTCTATTCCATTTGGCCGAGTTGAATGCGTTTTTCGCATCCAACGCCACCGCGGCACAGCAGCCGCCAGAAATCAGTGCACCTTTTGCCAGGTTTACCACCATGTTAATTGCGTCCACCGTAGAGTGGGTGCGTCGGAAACCAAACTGGCGTTCCGACTAACCATTGCTGGCTTCGACGATGGGCAGGAGTCTGTTGTAGACGACTCTCTCCATCATCTTCCCCATTGTATCCAACAGGCAGATAGGACGATACGACGCTGGGTTTCCAAGGGGCTTGCCAGGCTTTGGAAGCAACACTAACTTTTGCTTTTTCCACTGGGCAGGGAATATTCCTTCTTTTAGGCACGCCTCGAAGGTGTTGGCGAAAAGGTCGGGCCTAGTCTTCACTGCCAATTTCAAAGCTCGGTTGGGGATGCCATCCAAACCTGCAGCCTTGTTGTCACCGAACTTACCATATATTTCCCGCAGCTCCTCCGCAGTTTACCGCCTATAACTGCCGTCATTCAGCTGGAGAAAAATTTGCCTTCCCCTATTTTCGTGGTGAGGGAGCAGAGTGGAACAATCTCTTTCAGGAGGCGCGGACAGGTCACCTGGAGTGATTTCCGCAGCCTTTTCATCACCACTCTGTAAGCCTCGCCCCATGGGTTTATGTCGGCATGGTAGCACAGCTGTTTGAAGCAGTTCTTTTTGCTCCTCCGAATGGCTTCCTTTAGGCGGCCACGCAATTGCTTGTCTGCCTCCTCTCGACCGTCGCCACCGGGTTTTCCCCTGAGTCTCTGGCAAAGCCTCCCTGCCCGCAAACATGCGGCTCGCAAACTTGCGATTTCGTTGTTCCACCAGTAGTTGGGTTGCCTACTGGGGAGCAATCGCCTTCTGGGTATAGTAGCATCGCATGCTTTCGTCACCCATCGGGTGATTTGGGTGGCTTTCTCCCTAGCCATACCATTCAGGGATATGTCGGATTTGAGCACCGCGGAAAACGTGTCCCCCTCGAAAGCTTTCACTGTCCAGCCGAGCATACCACCCGGCATTCTGCGAAAACTCTTTTCGAGCTTGATCCGCCCTTGATCTCTATGCAGATTGCCTGGTGGTCGCTGTGAGTATAGTCCTCACTGACATGCCAAGCGACTCTACTGGCTAAAGTGGCACTCACGTATGTCAGGTCCACTATAGACTCCAGGCCCCTTCTCCGGAAAGTGTACGAAGACCCAACATTCGCCAGTACCACGTCTAGCTCCGCGAATGCTTCGAGGAGAACACGTCCCCTCACATTAGTTATCTGACTGCCCCATTCAAGAGCCCACGCATTGAAATCGCCTCCTATTATGATAGGCCAACGTCCTCTTGCATCCAAAACAAGAGCGGCAAGCATCCGCCCATACTCGACGAGTGTAGCGCTGGATGGAGCATAGCAGCTGTAGATGTGGACGGCCGTTACCTTCGCCCTGGTGAAGCCCTCCTCCGGGTGCTCCATTATTTCCTCGAAGGCATGTTCTCCACAAGTCCATAGCGCTGCTTGGCCCTTTGGTCTTTGACCCAAATGCTACCACCACGGTTTCTATATGGTTCACTTATTATGGCCACACGATGTTTTCTCGCGGATGGTTTGCGCGAGTAGATCCTGCGCCGCCTCGCAGTGGTTGAGGTTGATTTGTATCAACCTCATCTGCGATTTGTGCTAAGGGTCCTCCTGTATTCCGGGCACCTGCTGCTACCTGCAATGTGCCGATGATCCACACCCTCCTGTCCTTTGCACAGTAGACAATTTGGGTCAGCTCCGCAATCCTTGCTGATATGGCCCTCCACTCCGCATCTCCTGCATTGCTTTGACCTGTCATTTGGACTAGTGCATGCCTTCGCAATGTGACCAAAGCCAAGGCATCTAAAGCACCGTTTTAATGCCACCTGTTCCCTAAGGCGACACATAACCCAGCCTATTCTCACTCTCCCTGCTGCTAACAGTTTGAGTGCGTTCTCCACTGGTAGGCTGATGATGGCGGTTTGTGTTCCCCCATAGGCTTTCCTTAGCGTTTTCACCACTGACTCTCGTAGTCCGGCAAGAACGAACTGTTTCTCCAACGCTTCGCGAACCTCCTCCTTCGTCGTGATTTCATCTATATCTTTGCAGATTATAGTCATCTCCGGCCTGCTAGCTCTTATGTCGGCTTCCTACCCTAAAGTCTTTCCGATTTGGCTCAAGAATTTGTCCGCGGTTACATCCTTGAATTTCTTAAGCTCCAACATAAGATCTCCCTTCTGGGACCGTCTAATGCGGCTGACATTGTCTCCCAAATTGTTGAGTTCGGGGTCTGCCTTCACTTTCCTGAGAATATCGGCGTATGACCATTCGCCTCGTTTGGAAATAATAATCACCTCCGGTCTTATCTTCCTCCGATTATTTCTTTTCCGCGGTTCTACCTTCCTCCAAGCTTCCGCATCCGCCTTTGAAGGTTCGATCCCTTTTCGCGAGGTTTCAACTGCAATATTTTCACTGGCAGCTTCAGACGTACTTTTCATGAACTCCGCCTTTTTGGGAGTTGAGTTCTTTTTTTCTTTTCGGGGTTTGCTGGCCTGTTGAGTCAGTCAGCTTCTCGCGCAGCCTTTTCCCCGGTTTCTCCCCTTTTGTGTTTTGAACCGGCGTTACTTGAGTTGCCTGGTTCACTTTTCCAATCGCCGACTTCCCTACTCGTTCATCCTGGGCCTTGCCGTACGTCAAACGGATGCCTCTTATCATGGCCCTTATATTTTGGTGAATGTTCCCGCCCTCCTTTATAAACTCACACAGCTCCATGATCTTTTTACCGAGGGCAGTAAATGCAGCTCCAGACTGATCATTGCCCAGAGTGAAGAGAGAGAGAGTAAACCTCCTTAACAAATCCGTAATCCGCCTATCGGATGAATTGCAGTGACGTTACACTGTTTGTCAGCGGCTCCCCTCCAGATACCTTCCCTACCGTTGGAGGTAACCATGGGACAATGCAACATTGGGGCTCTGTTGCAGGGTTGACTGCCACTCGTGGGAACAGAATTGGGGAAAATGTTTCAAATTCTTTTAATGGGACCCCAGGGACACGAAGACAGTATCCAACACGGTTAAAGGTCGTTCAACAACACCAGAGCGGCTCTTCGTCCTTGGATGTTTTGGCGGTTATGCCGTCAACCACCAGGGACGGGAGACCTAGGCGTCGTATGGTTTGGACGAACCAACTTAACGAATTTATCGTCCGCGGCTATTACCGTATCACGGATTTGGAACAGAATCCATCAGGGTACAGACACCGACTCCATGACGCGTTCATAACCCGCTTCCCGGAACTAAGTCATGTTCCGGAACAGAACGTCGTCAACCAGTACCGGGTGATAGTGAATAATAACCGAGTTGCCTTACCAACTAGGCAACAAATCTTCCAAGAGGTTTCACTTGAGCTCGGGCTGGAGTCATCAAATTACCGGACTAGTTAAAGGAGTAACACAAGTACTCCACCTGGAAGGCACTCCATGAATCCAGTAGTCAGAAGAAGCTTAGTAACTGGGGATGTCGACCCAATTTATAATGAGGCTCCAGGCCGCATTCACAGAGTATGCTGAGATTCTCCCAGACGCTAGGCCAAAGATTCCAAAACTGTTAAGTTTATATCGGATACGGTATCGCACAAAGGACCTTAGGTGTTTGACCAAGGACATGCCATTTTTAAGGTTTTGGAAAACAAAACCTTATTAAAGTCGGTTCAATGTCTGTCTGTCCGTCTGTCTGTCTGTCTTTTTTTTTTTCTGCGTTGGAAGGTGGAATGGTTGCCTAAGCTATTGGTGAATAGCTTGCAGTTCCCTTACAACCTGGTTCCAGGCATCCGTTGACTCCAGCATAAACTACACAATGTTTTCGGGTGTTAACTCGGGTCCGGCATCAGTGTCATACTAGAGCCTCCTTTCAG
The DNA here is from genome assembly GCF_905115235.1 of Hermetia illucens. Lineage (NCBI taxonomy): Eukaryota > Metazoa > Arthropoda > Insecta > Diptera > Stratiomyidae > Hermetia > Hermetia illucens. The sequence continues at coordinate 122,359,405 of NC_051851.1, read as the reverse complement.
TCAAGTAACTATCGACAATAGCAGCGAGATAAGCGGGAATATCAACTTTCGCTAGGGATTTGCGTATTAGATTCCAATTGCCCAAATTGAATGCATTTTTCACGTCCAGGGTTACTACCACGCAATATTTGCTGATACTACCCTTTCCGTGAATTGCATCTTCGGCCAAGCCAGTAACCAATTTGATGGCATCAATGGTTGATCTGGCTTTTCGGAACCCATACTGCCGATCTGAAAGGCCGCTTTGGCTCTCAACAACCGGGAGTAATCATTATAGATTACCCGCTCTAACATTTTCCCCACCGTGTCCAAAAGACATATGAGTCGGTATGACGATGGTTCACCTGGAGGTTTACCAGGCTTAGGCAGAAGTACCAACTTCTGTCGCTTTCAAGCCGCTGAAAATATTCCTTCGAACATGCACGCTTCGAACAACTCAGCGAACATGTCCGGCCTGAATTTCACGGCAAGCTTAAGGGCCTTATTCGGTACTCCGTCCAGGCCCGGCGCTTTATTGTCACCTATTCTGCTGCAGATCTCCAGCAGCTCGCCTCTGGTGACTGGCGGGATTGCCGTCACATTCAGAGGTGGTTGGAATATGTCGGTGCTCTCCTCTTGCTGGGGGAATAACCCCTGGATGATTTTTAGCAAGAGGGTGGGACACGTGATCTGCGGAGATGAACGGCCTCTGAATCGTCCCATCACGATTCCATAAGCTCTCCCCCACGGGTTTAGGTCCGCTTCTGAGCAGAGCTCCTTAAAGCATTTTCTCTTGCTTCACTGGATGGCGAGCTTGAGGGTTTTGCGGGCTGCCTTATAGGCGCACTCCTTCTGCCCTTGATCGACCTACCTACCGCTCTCTGAGCCGCTCTTCTGATTCGGTGGCAGGCTAACCGAAGACCGGTTAGTTCATCATTCCACCAGTAGTTTGGTCTTCTACTGCGGAATGAGCACCCCCTAGACATGGACGCGTCACATGCTTTGGCGATGCATTGAGCCAGATGGACGGCTCTTTCCGTAGAGGTGCCTGCTTTATCAAGTTGATCTAACCACACCTCTATGAAGGTCTGCTCATCCAAAGATTTTGCAGACCAGCCGAAAATTTTTTTCGATTTCGGGCTTGACTCATGTCTCAAAGAAGATTGCCTGGTGATCGCTATGGGTGTAGCGTTCGCTGACTCACCAGGACATACCACGCGCCAGCGAAGGGCTGACAAAGGTCAAGTCTACAACTGAGCCTGACCCCCCTTTCTGGAAGGTGTTTACATCACCTTCGTTAGCCAAAACTATGTCCATCTACGCGAAAGCTTCTATTAAACTACGCCCCCTAGCATTTGATTTTCTGCTGCCCCACTTTAGGGCCCCAGCATTGAAATCACCAGCTATCACCTTTGGACTTCGTCCCAGTGTCAAACTTGGTGGGGCGTAGCAGCTATATACATTTTTTTTTTTTTTTTTTTTTGTGCTTACACGGAGGTGGAAAATCTTAGAAAGATACGTCCGCCGCAGCTCCGCCGCCCGAACGGCGGAACAACAGCGGGCGCGTGTGGGATTCACACCCACTAAAAACCACCCCCGGTCTCTCCAGCCTCAGCCCCGCGGGACCACCATTGAGGTATTACTTCGCGGATTAGGTTTGCTCTTAGGCACTCATCTTTCTCCCATTTGCAGCTTTCCTCCTTCTTTGTTCTTTCAGCAACTCCTCCTGCATTTGGATGATTGCGGAGCTAACCGCAAGCCACTTCTCCTCGGACTCCAGCATCTCAGTAACCAAGCTCTCCGGGGTCCCGCTCCTGCCCAGCACCTGGTTTAAGCTCCTTCTCTCCATCGCAAATCGTGGGCAGTGAAACATCACATGCTCTGGATCCTCCGGTATGCCATCGCATCTAGGGCAGTTCGGAAAATCATCCAACCCAAAGCGGTGCAGATACTGCCTGTAGCAACCACCGTGTCCTGTGAGGAACTGGGTAATGTGGTAGTTGGTATCTCCATGTTTTCGCTCAAGCCACACCCTAATGTTGGGAATGAGCCTGTGCGTCGACCGACCTTTCGCAGACTTGTCCCATCTGCGTTGCCAGAGATCAAGCGACTCTGACCTTTCCGCATTTCGACGCTGTGCATGCCCCTCCATATGTCTTGCATTGTACAGGACACTCATTTCTTTGGCCAGAATGTCAACCGGGATCATGCCTGCCACCACCAATACTGCCTCATCTGATGTGGTTCTAAAAGCACTGCAAACCCTCAAAGCTATCCGCCGGTAAACCGAGTTCACCTGCTTCTGTCTCTGAGAGTTTGCAAGCGCCTCTGCCCACACAGGCGACGAGTAGAGCAGGATGGAGCGCACCACTCCGGTTAGCACCAACCTCCGGCAATGTTTCGGCCCACCAATATTTGGCAACATTTTTGCAAGTGCCGTGGTGGCACTGGCTGCCTTTTGGCATGCATACTCTAGGTGCTCCCTAAAACTCAATTTGGTATCAATTATTACCCCCAGGTATTTGATAACCGGCTTTGATACGACCGTATGTCCACCGACCTCCACTTTTACAGTATTATTTTTCCTGCGTTTCGTTATCAAGACCGCTTCCGTTTTCGCGTCCGCCAAGGTCAGCCCGGCCTTTTCTTGCCAGGACTTTACCGCTCTCACTGTTTCCGTTGCGTAAACCTCCACATCTTCTGGGTGTTTTGCTGCAACAACCACAGCTAGGTCATCAGCAAAGCCGACAATCGTAGTAACCTCTGGGACGGGAAGAGGAAGCACCCCATTATACATGATATTCCACAACAGGGGACCAAGTACCGATCCCTGTAGTACCCCGGCTGTGACAATGTACTCTTTGGGGCCCTCATCCGTCCCGTACCAGAGAGTCCTCTCTGAGAGGTAGTTTTCCATCAAATTCGCTAAGTATCCGGGGACACCTATGTCAGCCAACGCCCGTTTAATTCTATTCCAGTTGGCCGAGTTGAATGCGTTTTTGACATCCAACGCCACCACGGCACAGTAGCCGCCAGAAATCAGTGCACCTTTTGCCAGGTTTACCACCATGCCAATTGCGTCCACCGTAGAGTGGGCGCGTCGGAAACCAAACTGGCGTTCCGACAAACCATTGCTGGCTTCGACGATGGGCAGGAGTCTGTGGCGCGGCAGGATTCGCAGCATTCGAAATTTATTTCGAATGTTGCGAGTGCGAGCGAATAGATGGCGCGGATCTATCCACTTTGCGTAGCACGCCACGGGAGTGGAAGATCGCAGAAAAGTGTGCCATGAGTTGTTGTCTAAAACGTAGTAGACACACAAAAAAATTAATCTAATGCAGTAATTATGTTTTTCGTAAATGTCTCTAATTTGTAATATTAAGTTCGAATATATGAATAAATACTGAAGTCCTTTGAATTAAAAATAGGAAAACGGAAGTTGAGTCCGCCGACTAAGATTAGGTCAAATAACATGTATAACTAATTTAATAATAAATGTTAACTTAAATATTATAATAAATATAAGTAATGTTAAATACTTAAAGTCTGTTGTAGATGACTCTCTCCATCATCTTCCCCATTGTATCCAACAGGCAGATAGGACGATACGACGCTGGGTTTCCAGGTTGCTTGCCAGGCTTCGGAAGCAACACCAACTTTTGCTTTTTCCACTGGGCAGGGAATATTCCTTCTTTTAGGCACGCCTCGAAGGTGTTGGCGAAAAGGTCGGGCCTAGTCTTCACTGCCAGTTTCAAAGCTCGGTTGGGGATGCCATCCAAACCTGGGGCCTTGTTGTCACCGAACCTACCACATATTTCCCGCAGCTCCTCCACAGTTACAGGCCGTATTATGCCGTCATTTGGCTGGACAAAAACTTGCCTTCCCCTATTTTCGTGGTGAGGGAACAGAGTGGTAACAATCTGTTTCAGGAGGCGCGGACAGGTTACCTGGGGTGATTTCCGCAGCCTTTTCATCACCACTCTGTAAGCCTCGCCCCAAGGGTTTATGTCGGCATGGTCGCACAGCTGTTTCAAGCAGTTCTTTTTGCTCCTCCGAATGGCTTCCTTTAGGCGGCCACGCAATTGCTTGTGTGCCTCCTCTCGACCGTCGCCACCGGGTTTTCCCCTGAGCCTCTGGCAAAGCCTCCTTGCCCGAAAACATGCGGCTCGCAAACTTGCGATTTCATTGTTCCACCAGTAGTTGGGTTGCCTACTGGGGAGCAATCGCCTTCTGGGCATAGTAGCATCGCATGCTTCCGTCACCCATCGAGTGATCTGGGTGGCTTTCTCTCCAGCCGTACTATTCAGGGATATGTCGGATTTGAGCACCGCGGAAAACGTGTCCCCCTCGAACGCTTTCACTGTCCAGCCAAGCATACCACCCGGCATTCTGCGAAAACTCTTTTTCGAGCTCGATCCGCCCTTGATCTCTATGCAGATTGCCTGGTGGTCGCTGTGAGTATAGTCCTCACTGACATGCCAAGCGATTCTACTGGCTAAAGTGGCACTCAGGCCCAGGCCCCTTCCCCGGAAAGTGTACGAAGACCCAACATTCGCCAGTACCACGTCCAGCTCCGCGAATGCTTCGAGGAGAACACGTCCCCTCACATTAGTTATCCGGCTGCCCCATTCAAGAGCCCACGCATTGAAATCGCCTCCTATTATGATCGGCCAACGTCCTCTTGCATCCAAAACAAGAGCAGCAAGCATCCGCTCATACTCGACGAGTGTAGCGCTGGGTGGAGCATAGCAGCTGTAGATGTGGATGCCCTTCACCTTCGCTCTGATGAAGTCCTCCTCCGGGTGCTCCATTATTTCCTGGAAGGCTTGTTCTCCACAAGTCCACAGCGCTGCTTGGCCCGTTTGGTCCCTGACCCAAACGCTACCACCGCGGTTTCGGTATGGTTCACTTAGTATGGCCACATCGATGTTTTTCTCGCGGATGGTTTGCGCGAGTAGATCCTGCGCCGCCTCGCAGTGGTTGAGGTTGATTTGTATCAACCTCGTCTGCGATTTGTGCTAAGGGCTCTCCTGTATTCCGGGCACCTGCTGCTGCCTGCAATGTGCCGATGGTCCACATCCTCCTTTCCTTTGCACAGTAGACAATTTGGGTCAGCTCCGCAGTCCTTGCTGATGTGGCCTTCCACTCCGCATCTCCTGCATTGCTTTGACCTGTCATTTGGGTTAGTGCATGACTTCGCAGTGTGACCAAAGCCAAGGCATCTAAAGCACCGTTTTAACGCCACCTGTTCCCTAAGGCGATACATAACCCAGCCTATTCTCACTCTCCCTGCTGCTAACAGTTTGAGTGCGTTCTCCACTGGTAGGCTGATGATGGCGGTTTGTGTTCCCCCATAAGCTTTCCTTAGCGTTTTCACCACTGACTCTTGTAGTCCGGCAAGATCGAACTGTTCCTCCAACGCTTCGCAAACCTCCTCCTTCGTCGTGATTTCATCTATATCTTCGCAGATTATAGTGATCTCTGGCCTGCTAGCTCTTATGTCGGCTTCTTGCCCTAAAGTCTTCCCGATTTGGCTTAAGAATTTGTCCGCGGTTACATCCTTGGATTTTTTAAGTTCCAACATAAGATCTCCCTTCTGCGACCGTCTAATACGGCTGACATTGTCTCCCAAATTGGTGAGTTCGGGGTCTGCCTTCACTTTCCTGAGTATGTCGGCGTATGACCCTTCGCCTCGTTTGGAAATGAAAATCACCTCCGGTCTAATCTTCCTCCGATAATTTCTTTTCCGCGGTTCTACCTTCCTCCAAGCTTCCGCATCCGCCTTTGAAGGTTCGATCCCTTTTCTCGAGGTAGCCACTGCAGTATTTTCCCTGGTAGCTTCAGACGTACTTTTCATGAACTCCGCCTTTTTGGGAGTTAAGTCCTTTTTTCTTTTCGGGGTTTGCTGGCCTATTGAGTCATTCAGCTTCTCGCGCAGCCTCTTCCCCGGTTTCTCCCCTTTTGTGTTTTGAACCGGCGTTACTTGAGTTGCCTGGTTCACTTTTCCAATCGCCGACTTCCCTACTCGTTCATCCTGGGCCTTGCCGTACGTCAAACGGATGCCTCTTATCATGGACCTTATATTTTGGTGAATGTTCCTGCGCTCCTTTATAAACTCACACAGCTCCATGATCTTTTTACCGAGGGCAGTAAAGGCAGCTCCAGACTGATCATTGCCCAAAACATCGCTCGGGTGAATCGGCGTCAGCGATTCTTCCTCATCGAAGACTCCCGCTATACGCTTCCCACTGGGGGTAGCGATCGTGGGGGCTTGTGCCCGTGTGGGAGGGGATCTGCGAAAAATCGAGCTCCTTCTGAACGGATCCATCACTGGAGCCAGTTCAAGTTCCTCCCGTACGCTTGTAACATTAGATGCCACAGTAGCCAAGGTTCCCACTACTGAGGCACTGCGGTCGTTGGATATCGACGGGCGGGAGCCCGCTTGCTCACTCCCAAAAACCGCCGGCACTGGGTTTCCGAAGCCCTGCACCGTAACTTCATTCTTCTTCTGCTCCTCCATGTTTGGTTTTATTTCTGGGTATCCTTCCCATAGCCAATTTTTATCCACGGGTGGGCGTTTACTTCCCACCTACCCGGCCTGCGCATAAACATGCCCATACACGCACATCTCCGGATGCGTGCATGTGCATGACCATGACACATTCGCCGAGCATTCCCTTATCCGCACGAAGAGACGCGCCTGATGGGAGATTTGGCAACTCCACACAGGAGCTATATACATATACACCACTTGTTTTCGCCCACACAGAGGCATTGGCTGCCTGACTTGCAGTACGTTATATGGGCTGTAGACCACAAGCCCGTATAGCCGCTCCACCAGTCGAATCTGTGACCCATATACCACCGTGAGGGTTTCTATATGGTTCATTTATGATGGCAATTTCCACCTCAGATTCGAACGTGTTCTGCTGAAGTAAATCCTGAGCGACATGCGATCGGATCGATCAATGTTGCTGGTGCATGCCTTCGCGAAGTGCCCAAACATGAGGCATTTAAAGCACCTCTTCAGTGAAATTTGTTCTCTTAAACGGCACTGCCTCCGCTGGTACTCGTGTTGTGGCTGTTTGAGTACCACCATAGGCTTTTCGTAAGCCCAAAACAGACTCCTCGGTAAGTTCTTTTAACTTGAATTGCTCCTTCAGAGCAGTACAAATTTCTCCTTTCGATGTCACTTCATCGAGATCCTTACATTGTATATATATCTCTTGTTTTTGGGCACGCACTGCGGCTTTCTCCCCAAGTGAGTTTTTCACTTGAGTGCGATAGTCATCAGTTTTGCCACCGCTGGATCTTTTCAGCTCGAACATGAGATCCCCTTTCTGGGTTCTTCGGTTTCTGTTCACATTTTCGCTCAGATCTTTTAGGTCGGGATCAGCTTTGACCGTTTTGATTATCTCCGCCCTTGCCCTTACTGGAGATAACAATTGCATCTGGGCGAGTTCGGACTTTTGCTATTCGTTTCGCTTTTTTGTTCGTAACTTTAGTCCATCCATCGTTTTCGTTCGTCTTGGGCTTCGCAAAGCTGGTCGAGTTTCCTAGATTCGCTGTATGCTTTCCTCCTTCTGAGCTGTTGGTATCTGTCTGTCTGTCTGTCACAAACACTTTTCTCAGAAACAGCTATACCGATTGACACGAAATTTGGTGAGAAGGTGGGAACCGTGGACTCCCAGACATGCAGTGAGTGATATCCTTCTAGATTGAATTTAGGGGGGGATCCCCATACATGTAAAAGGGGGGTGTAAAATTTTTTTTCACCGAATATAGTTTTCAAATGAAAAGTCGCGATTAGTACTTTCCGAAGCCGGATTTAGTTTTGAGATTTGTTAAAAAGGCGGAGAGTGGGAGGGGTGGAAAGTGATGATTTCTTTAACGGAGCCATTCTCAGAAACCACCCAGCCGAACAATCTGAAAAATGAAAAATGAATGAAGCTGTCGCTATATGGTTCCCAGACCTCAAAATACTCTCCGTATCGATACCTATTCAAATTAAGTTAATAATAGTATACCATATTTTTGGAGAAATTGAGTAAAACCCCCCTTAAGTTTATCCCAGAGTTTTAAAAGTTGGTAGTAGTATAAAATATAACATGAAGCATATTATCCCATATATATATTATGAAAATCATACTATTACTAACAAAGTTAGAGTAGCTCAAAGTTGACTGTCCCTTGCAAATTTACTGCAACTAAATATCTATATCACATTGAAGTGGGTAGTCAGACATGCTAAATGCAAATACATAACGGGCTACTTACAAATGGAATAGTTCTACACTTAAATATACTCATAGAAGAAGCTAACAAAACCTTTCATACCTGAATCGCCCAGCTTCCGGTTTCCCGACTTATTAATGTTAAAGAAGCGTTTGTCAGCTGGCGCCGCAAAACCTTTCAATGGAATCTTTGCCCATACGCATACCGTTTCTGCTATCATCTATCAGCCCCAGTTACCTCAATTCATTTCTTTAATTTTCTTAGTACCATCAAGCATTTATAAAATTAACTAATATATATATATTGCTTGAGAATGTTCCGCAGTGTAATAATATGACCAGTATAGGAGGATCCCGATGCGGATAATCTTTAATCCGTTCAATAATTATTTATGCTTTTGTCTTTGTAACCGCTATGAGCACGCAAAAAGCCCCTCAGCGCGCTCAACGCGAATGCGCTTCTCCAAGCCCTTAAAGAAAATCCTCTGAGGAAAATCTCAGTTCTTCAGGAATGAAAAAAATGGAAGATGCAGAAGCTTTGGTAGAGAGAGGCGTGACTGTGTTTACTCTGCCTGGATCCATTTTAACATTACCGGTGGTTGAACAACCGGTGTTTGGCTTAGGTCTGCCTTAGCTACGAACTCCGAACACCCCGGCTTTGCGCCGAGAATTTCAAATTCGGAATAAGATAGATGGATCGAAATAAGATATATTATTCATTTATTTATAGAACACTCTTTCAATTTAAATTTCAAATTTATTTCTATTATATTTACAGTACCGCCAAACATAGATGACTCGCTTAGTTCAAGCGACGTTATAGTCAGAGAAGGATCAAATATCTCATTAAGATGTCGCGCGACCGGTAGTCCGACGCCCACGGTGAAATGGAAACGTGATGATAACTCAAAAATTGCATTAAATAAATCTACAACAGGTAAACAATCTATCTATCAATCTAAAGCTAAATTTAGCTGTGAAGAAATAGTCCTTTGCAAATTGCATATCTTTTTAATATCCTTTTATAGTTAACGAATGGGAGGGTGATGTTCTCGAAATATCGCGAATATCTCGTTTGGACATGGGAGCTTATTTATGTATAGCATCCAATGGCGTACCGCCAACTGTTTCAAAGCGGATCAAAGTTAGCGTAGATTGTAAGTATTACCAATTTGTTCACATATATAATTCATACGAAATATTTGCTGTAAAATGGGTGCTCTCGTGCCCTTGGCACTAATCATTCTGTTGATATGAAAATAACAGATAGGAACAATAAAATATAATTACCGACGAAATTTTTCGGCTATGTCAAGACATCCTGCACTAGAGTATGTTTCAAACCCGATTCAAGAAATGGCGGCTGGAGGAGAAGAATAAAATCGAGAAAAAGCCCTAATACACTAATCAGAAAAAGTTAGCGCACACATGAATCTCGTAAAGAAAACTTAAAAAAATTACAGAAAACTAGTTTTAAACAAGTCGGAATACCGGAAGCTCGCGCTTGGGTATAAAGGTTTTGTGTTTATCTTATCTAGGAAATTTCAACGCACATTTTTCTACCCGTATACAGGTACAAAACTACGAGACATACGTACATATTACAGCCGTAGATGTTACGCTCACCCTAAACAAACAAACTGCCTATTTTCGAGTACTGTACACATATAGGCACGTATATAAATTGATCGTAGCCATATTTCCGATTTTTCAGGGTGCGGCAGCATAACTTCCTTTTTTAAAATGCGCGCCACTCAGTTAGTTGATGTCATAGCGGAGCGCTAGTGGTTTCGTTCAAGAGGGGATACTGTAAAGTTTTGTCCCGACACGGCTCAGTCGCCATCATGCGTTGGAATAGTGAGGAGCGTGCCTTTGCCGTTGAGGTTTACTTTTCAAGCGGATGTTCGGTTATTCAAAACAGAGTGCATTTCAGAATCGCTTTAATTTAGCCCCGTTGGCTCCCGTCCCAGACCGCAAATCAATTGTTACATGGGTCACTACATTCAGACGAACTGCAAGTGCGACAAAAGGAAGAACTGGAGTCCCTCGGCCCGTTAGATCACCTGAGAACATTGAAGCAATGAGAGCGTCAATGTTCCGATCGCCACGGCGTTCTGCGCGCAAACACGCATCTGCCCTTGGACTATCCGATCGTTCTGTGAAAAGAATTCTTCGTGATGATCTTCATTTTCATCCCTATAAGATGGCGATAGTGCAGGAACTTTCATAACGTGACTTCAGTTCTCGGATGAACGCGTGTGAGCTTCTTCTTGATGTCGTTCCCGTTTTCATTTGTGTGGGTCGGTTAACAAACAAAACATGCGCTACTGGGCTGACACCAACCCTCGAGAATTGCATCAAAAGCCTTTGCATTCACCCAAAGTCACAGTGTGGTGTGCAATTTCCACAGCTGGAATTATTGGTCCCTGGTTTTTTGAGGAAAATGAGGTTACAGTGACGGTGAATTCGGACCGGTATGTAAACATGCTACAGAATTTTTTTTTTCCCACGGCTAGAAAATTTGGATTTGGGGGACACTTGGTTCCAACAAGACGGTGCAACAGCACACACTTCAAGAGCATCGATGGCTGTTTTGAGGGAACACTTTCCAGAGCGCCTTATCTCAATTAGAGGAGATTTGGAATGGCCGGCACGCTCTCCCGATCTGTCCCCTTGTGATTTTTTTCTATGGGGTTTTTTGAAATCCCGTGTTTAGGTGAACCGTCCAAGAACCCTACAAGATTTGAAGACCAACATCCAAGAAGAAATTGGCAATATAACACCTGCTATGCTAACAAGAGTCATGACAAACGCCAGAAATCGGTTTACGCAATGTATGGAGAATGCGGGACGTCACGTAACAGATTTGATCTTCAAAACAATGTAAATATAAACTTTAGACATGTACCTACATTATAAAAAATAAATAAATATTTTCCGATGCATACAATAGTTTTTATTGAGTTTTGAAAAAAGGAAGTTATGCTGCCGCACCCTGAATTAGGCACTACCCGCAAAGTCCATTAGCACGCATGTACTATATACCGACATACACATATGTGTCATTGGAATAATTGATATTCATATACAAATGATTAAAAAACTAAAACAAAATAATTCTTTTCCACCGAATTAATACGAACTTACTTCGTTGTGGTATTGACGAATTGATATGTGATGATGACGTAATGCAGGTTGTAGAGTGCACGAAATTTACAAAAAATTGTAAAGTTTTACCCCCTGTAGGTTCGGAGAACGCGACCTGTTACACTTTTTGATGGTCATATTTTGAGCCCTCACTCCCCTACGTTTCACATAATATCAAATATTGAACCAGTTAATTGAGTACTAATTGAGACCTTTCATTTGATACCCCACATGGCTACATTCTGTGAAAAAAAATGTTGCACCCTCCTTTCACATGTATGGAGAGCCCCGCCTTGAACTTAACGCAAAATGGCGTCAGTTGCCGCATGTAAAGGGAACGGCAGATTACATACTCCTACTAATTTTCGTGACAATCGGTCCAGCCGTTTCCGAATAAATCGGCTGTGACAGACAGACAGACAGACAGACATCGAATCCTGTGAGGAGTGGCCAGATCTCCCATCAGGCGCGACCCCAGCTGGCAGATTGGGGCATACCTATTGATGTGTAAATATGTGTTCATGCACTTTTCTTTTCTGACTGTGCATGGGCTAGTGTTTGCTCATCTCTGGTGCGCGGACCAAAATGGCTATGGGAAGGATACCCAGAACATAAAACCACCATGGAAGACGAGAGAAGGAGGAAACTTACGGTGCAGGGGCTCGGAACCCCAGTACCGGCGGCTTTTGGGAGTGAGCAAGCGGGCTCCTTGTCGTCGATATCCCTCGACCACAGTGCCTCGGTGGTGGACAACTTGGCCACCGTGGCATATAATGCTACAAGTGATTTGGATCTGGAGAAGGAGGTATTCAAGCGAAGTACGACTTTACCGAGAACACCAATAACAAGAGCAAACAAAGATGAACTAAAAGCAGCTTTTTGGACAACAAAAACCATGACAACACCCACCGCATATGTTCAAGATGCTCGACAGCAGGAGGTGCTCCAGGAACAAGGAAGAGATCCATTCAAAAGAAGCTCATCAACTTTGAGATCTCCACCAATACCAAAGACGATGAAGGATAAAGTACCGCCCAAAAGTAAAGGACCATGTAAAAGGAGTAACCCTGCCGGGACTTATACGGAGCAGAGTCCCGATCCGGAGGAATTACCCTTCACCCAGCCTGGGGCAAAGGTAGTTGAGCTGTCCGAGTTTATCAAGGACAAGCACAACGTGCACCAAGCCATTAGAGTCCTCTATAATAGATCACAGATGGAGGAGAAGAATAATAACAACAGTATCACAAGCGACCCAAGTGACGTCTAACCGTACTACCATCGAATCCCAGCGAAATAAGCGAGTACGTGAAAAAGAGGGGGATCCTTTAAATAATCAGCAGGCGCCTAACAGAAAAAAAGGCGGACAGGACATCCTGAAAACCAACACCAACAGTTCAGAAGGAGGAAAGCATACAGCGAATCTAGGAAACTCGACCAGCGTTGCGAAGCCCAAGACGAACGAAAACGATGGATGGACTAAAGTAACCAACAAAAAAGCAAAACGAAAAGCAAAAGTGCGAACTCGTCCAGATGCGATTATTATCTCCAGTAAGGGCAATCTGTCCTACGCGGAGATACTCAAAAAGGTCAAAGCTGATCCCGACCTAAAAGATCTGAGCGGAAATGTGAACAGAATCCGAAGAACCCAGAAAGGGGATCTCATGTTCGAGCTGAAAAGATCCAGCGGTGGCAAAACTGATGACTTTCGCACTCAAGTGAAAAACTCACCTGAGGAGAATGCCGCAGTGCGTGCCCAAAAACATGAGATCTATATACAATGTAAGGATCTCGATGGAGTTACATCGAAAGGAGAACTGCTCTGAAGGAGCAATTCAAGTTGAAAGAACTTACAGAGGAGTCTGTTGTCAGTCTACGGAAAGCCTATGGTGGCACTCAAACGGCCACCATACGAGTGCCAGCGGAGGCAGCGCAGATGTTGTTAGCTACCGGAAGGGTTCGGATTGGATGGGTTGTTTGCCGTTTAAGGGAGCAAACTTCACTAAAGAGGTGCTTTAAATGCCTCATGTTTGGGCACTTCGCGAAGGCATGCACCAGCAGCATTGATCGGTCCGATCGATGCAGAAGGTGTGGGGAGAAAGGCCATATTGCCAGAGAGTGCAATAGGGACCCCAAATGCCTATTGTGCGTAGCCAAAGAGGGACAGGATAACCGGCACATTGCCGGAAGTGCCAAATGTCCGGAATTTAAGAAGGCGCTCACTGCAATGAGAAAATGAGGTTTATTCAAATAAACCTCAATCATTGCAGGGTCGCTCAGGATTTACTTGAGCACACCACGTTCGAATCTAAGATGGAGGTTGCCATCATAAGTGAACCGTACAGAAACCGTCACGGTGGCGTATGGGTCACAGATTCGACTGGTGGAGCGGCGATATGGGCTTGTGGTCGACAAGCCATACCATGTACTACAAGTCGAGCAGCCAGTGGCTTTGTGTGGGCGAAAATAAGTGGTGTATGTATACAGCTGCTACGCCCCACCAAGTTTGACACTGCCTGAATTCGAGCAAATGCTTGATAATCTTGTTCTCGACGCGAAGGGACGAAGTCCAAAGGTGATTGCTGGTGATTTCAATGCGTGGGCCCTAGAGTGGGGTAGCAGAGAATCAAATGCTAAGGGGCGCAGTCTATTAGAGGCTTTTGCGCAGCTGGACATGGTTTTGGTTAACGAAGGTGCCGTAAACACCTTTCAGAAAGGGGGGTCAGGCTCGGTTGTAGATCTGACATTTATCAGCCCTGCGCTGGCGCGTGGTATGTCCTGGTGCGTCAGCGAACGCTACACCCACAGCGATCACCAGGCAATCTTCTTTGAGACATGTGTCGAGCCACAGGGCAAAGAGCTATCATGCCCAAAACCGAAAAAGGTTTCAGCCTGGTCTGCAAAATCTTTGGATGAGCAGACCTTCATAGAGGTGTGGTTAGATGAACCTGATAAAGCAGGCACCTCTACGGAAAGAGCCGTCCATCTGGCTCAATGCATCGCCAAAGCATGTGACGCGTCCATGCCTAGGAGGTGCTCATTCCCCAGTAGAAGACCAAACTACTGGTGGAATGATGAACTGACCGGTTTTCGATCAGCTTGCCACCGAACCAGACGAGCGGCCCAGGCGGTAGGTAGAGTCGATCAGGGGCAGAAAGAGTGCGCCTATAAGGCAGCCCGCAAAACCCTCAAGCTCGCCATCCAGCGAAGCAAGACAAAATTCTTTAAGGAGCTCTGCTCAGAAGCGGACATCAACCCGTGGGGGAGTGCTTATAGAATAGTGATGGGACGATTCAGAGGCCGCTCCTCTCCGCAGATCACGTGTCCCACCCTCTTGCTGAAAATCATCCAGGGGTTATTCCCCCAGCAAGAGGAGAGCACCGACATACTCCAACCACCTCTGAATGTGACGGCAATTCCTCCAGTCACCAGAGACGAGCTGCTGGAGATCTGCGGCAGAATAGGAGACAATAAAGCGCCGGGCCTGGACGGAGTGCCAAATAAGGCCCTTAAGTTTGCCGTGAAATCCAGGCCGGACATGTCCGCTGAGCTGTTCGAAGCGTGCATGTCCGAAGGAATATTTCCGGCGGCTTGGAAGCGACAGAAGTTGGTACTTCTGCCTAAGCCTGGTAAACCTCCAGGTGAACCATCGTCATACCGACCCATATGTCTTTTGGACACGGTGGGGAAAATGTTAGAGCGGGTAATCTATAATAGATTACTCCCGGTTGTTGAGAGCCAAGGCGGCCTTTCAGATCGGCAATATGGGTTCCGAAAAGCCAGATCAACCATTGATGCCATCAAATTGGTTACTGGCTTGTCCGAAGATGCAATTCACGGAAAGGGTAGTACCAGCAAATATTGCGTGGTAGTAACGTGAAAAATGCATTCAATTCGGGCAATTGGAATCTAATACGCAAATCCGTAGCGAAGGTTGGTATTCCCGCCTATCTCGCTGCTATCGTCGATAGTTACTTAACTGAAAGGAGGCTATGGTATGACACTGATGACGGACCACGGGAGTACGTTGTTTCCGCCGGTGTCCCACAGGGCTCCGTATTGGGCCCACTACTGTGGAACATCATGTACAACGATGTTCTTAATCTTCCCCTTCCGGAGGAAGCCACAGTGGTGGGTTACGCTGACGACATAGCACTGGTTGTTGTCGCAAAGCATCTTGAAGATGCTGAGTTATACTCAAGCGAGGCAATCAGTGCTGTCAAATGCTGGTTGGAGAGCTCTGGTTTGACGCTTGCGGAGGAAAAAACAGAAGCGGTCCTCATCACGAAGCGCCGGAAGAGAAATTACGCCTATGTTAGAATCGGGAATCATATCATCACTTCCAAGCCGACCATCAAATACTTGGGGGTGGTGATAGACAGGAAGCTCAGCTATAAGCAACACTTACAGTATGTTTGTAATAAATCATCCACTGCTAGTATGGCCATGACGAGGATGATGCCGAACGTGGGAGAGCCATGGCATACCTCTAGGTTGCTTATAGCCAGGGTGGTGACCTCGATCATGCTCTATGCGACCCCAGTTTGGAGGGAGGCGTTGTGGATGTCAGGGAAGGCTACCAAACTGAGTTCAGTCTACTGGAGGACAGCCCTGAAGGTATGCTCTGCCTTCAGGACTGTCTCAGATGATGCAGCATTCGTCATCTCTGGAATGATGCCGATTGACATCTTGGCAGATGAGATGGCCAATATATACAATGCAAAGCCAACCTCTTCCTCATCGCGGACGAAGAACGCTGAGAGGGAGAGGTCCATAAATAGATGGCAAGAGTGGTGGGAACGCTCGGGAAAGGGCCGGCGGCCGCACAGGCTCATTCCTGCCATCAAGGAGTGGTTGGAGAGACGACACGGTGAGATTAGTTATAAACTCACCCAATTTCTCACGGGACACGGAGGATATCTCCAATACCTTCACAGGTTTAAATTGGAGACCTCACCCGATTGTCCAAATTGGAATGGAGTCCCAGAGGACCCAGAGCATATATTCTTCCACTGTCCAAGATTTGTGGAAGAAAGGAGGAACCTAGAGGAGACTCTAGGAGAGGTGCTGGTACCAGAAAATCTGGTACCGGAAATGCTAGCACATCAAGAGAATTGAGATGCGGTCAACTCCATGATCGCATCTATTCAAGATAAATTGCGAAAGGCAGAGGAAAGGAGAAAAGCGCGGTCACGTGCACCGCGTATAGAAGAAAGGTGATGAAGCTAGAGTGAGCTGACTCCGCCCCGTGATGTAATACCTTATGGTGGTTCCGCGGGGCAGGGAGGGAGTCGGGGGTGGTTTTAGTGGGTAAAAATCCCACACGCTGGTGTGTCCAGAACAGTGTCTATTTGAAAATTTCCACCTCCTCAACAAAAAAAAAAAAAAAAAGACAGACATCGAATCGATTCTAATAAGGTTTTGTTTCCCACAAAACCTTAAAAACGTAAATTTATATTCATCATCATCAACGGCGCAACAACCGGTATCCGATCTAGGCCTGCCTTAATAAGGACATCCCAGTTTTGCGCCAAGGTCCACCAATTCGATATCCTTAATTCGATTTCGATTTGTAGGGGGCCAAAAATTCTTCAGAGAATTCATCTCTCGAACGCGGCCAAGAGTTCGCAATTCTTCTTGCTAACAACCCAAATCTCCGAGGAATACATGAGGACTGGCAAGATCATTGTCTTGTACAGTAAGAGCATTAACTCTAAGGTGAGACGTTTCGAGCGGAACAGTTCTTGTAAGCTGAATAGTCTCTGTTGGCTGACAACTGCCCGCGAATTTCACCATCGTACCTGCTATCGGTTGTGATTTTCGACCCTAGATAGGAGAAATTATCAACGGTCTCAAAGTTGTATTCTATTATCCTTATTCTTCCCGTTTGACCAGTGCGGTTCGATGTTGTTGATTGGTTGGTTTTCGGTGCTGACGTTGCCACCATATATTTTGTCTTGCCTTCATTGATGTGCATCCCAAGATCTCGCGCCGCCTCCTCTATCTAGATTAAAGCTGTTTGTACATCTCGGGTGATTCTTCTCATGATGTCGATATCGTCAGCATAGGCCAGTAGCTGGGTGGACTTAAAGAGGATCATACCACTTGCATTTACCTTATCATCACGGATCACTTTCTCGAGAGCCAGGTTAAAGAGGACGCATGATAGGGCATCCCCTTGTCGTAGACCGTTGTTGATGTCGAATGGTCTTGAGAGTGATCCTGCTGCTTTTATCTGGCCTCGCACATTGGTCAGGGTCAGCCTAGTCAGTCTTATCAGTTTCGTCGGGATACCAAATTCTCTCATGGCCTTGTACAGTTTTACCCTGGCTATGCTATCATAGCGGCTTTAAAGTCATGAATAGATGGTGCAACTCTTGTCCATATTCGAATAGTTTTTCCATCGCTTGCCACAGAGAGAAAATCTGATCTGTTGCTGATTTGCCTAGAGTGAAGCCTTTTTGGTATGGGCTAATGATATTCTGGCCGTATGGGGGTATCCGGCCTAGCAAGATAGTGGAGAATATCTCATAGATAGTAGTTAGCAACGTACTACCTCTATAATTGCTGCACTGTGTGATATCTATTATGTATGAGACTGATAATGCCTCGTTGCCAATGGTCAGGCATTGATTCGCTGTCCCATATCTTGAGCACAAATTGAACCACTTAGTGTACCTGGTCGCCTCCATATTTGACCAATTCGGCTGTAATTCCATCCAGGCGACTTATGATTTTTTAGCCGATGAATTGCTGAATTGAATTGTTTCTCCTAAACTTGGTGGTGGCAGTATTTGTCCGTCGTCTTCAGTTGGCGGGACCTCCAACTCGCCGATGTTCTGGTTGTAGTAGCTCATCAAAGTACTCAACCTATCGTTCCAATATGCCCATTCTGTCGGAAGTCACATTTGCCTCTTTATCTGGCAGGATGAGCATCGAGGTGGATAAGGCTTAATCCTGCTGACTTGTTGGTAAAACTTCCGCCCCTGGTGCGGTTGCTCCATGTACTTTTCTAATTCACAGACTTGTTGGTTCTCCCATGCTTCCTTTTTCCATCTGTGAAGTCGCTTCTCCGCTCGACGGAGCTCGTGATAAGTCTCTGCCCGTGCCCGCATTCTTTGAGAATGCAACATTACTCGGTATGCAGCATTCTTCCGTTCCGTTGCTAACTTACATTCATCGTCAAACCAGCCGTTCCGACTCCTTTTGCGGCTGGGGCCAAGTATGATTGTGGCCGCATATGGTAACGTTCTTCAGGTGGTTGTGAAGATCATTTGTTGATGCTTCATCTCTAGGTCCTCTGTTGATTGCGGTCCATTTCCCTCTTATAGGTGTCGCAGAGGGCTGTGTTGTGGATGGCTTAAGTGTTAACTCTCAGCTGATTGTCAGAGGGGATTCTGGGTGGTGTTGTTGTTCGAACTCGGAGCAACATGCCAACGAGATAGTGATCCGAGTCTATATTGGACCCCCTATATGTTCTGACAT
The DNA here is from genome assembly GCF_905115235.1 of Hermetia illucens. NCBI lineage: Eukaryota > Metazoa > Arthropoda > Insecta > Diptera > Stratiomyidae > Hermetia > Hermetia illucens. Next base: position 122,340,563 of record NC_051851.1, on the reverse strand, counting down.
TCATCAAGGCTGAGAGGTGGCGGCGTTCAATCAACACGTGGTCAATTTGGTTGAAAGTGGTCCCGTCTGGAGAGGCCCATGTATGTTTCCAACAACCATTTAGTGTGACACTGCTAATTGGCTAATTCGCAGTCCGTTAACATTTGTGTTTTGGTGTAAATAATGGGAGCCAACGTACGGGCTCCTTCCCTACTTGGCTGTTAAAATCCCCAAGTATGATTTTGATATCATATCTGAGACAGGCTTAAAGTGTTCGTTCTACTGCCTCGTAGAAGGTATCCTTCTCCGACTCTGCAGTCTCCTCTGTAGGGGCGTGAACGTTAATGAGGCTTATATTTCTAAACTTGCCTCGCAAACGCAGAGTGCATAGCCTGTCGCTTATGTTTTCAAAGTCGACCAGAAACCTACTCCGGGCACATGGTTTACTGGATGCCCGGTAGAATATATGGTGTAGCGGCTCTTCTCCAGGAAACCGGTCCCTGTCCAACGCATCTCTTGTAACATTGTTACATCAGCCCTATATTGGGACAGGGTATCGGCAGCTTCATCTCTGTACAGGGAGCGTACGTTCGATGAGAAAATGCCCAAATCGCTACTCCGTTGTCGTTGCCGGGTTCGTCCTTGTGTAATCCGTCCAGTCCGAGGCTCCTGTTGTGGTTTCGTAACACGTTATTTTCCGTGCTGGGATTTCAGCCCTACCCAACCCCTAACCTGGAGGAGCAGTTGGTACAATTTGTCCCGTTTTTAGGCGCAGGAAACTCGCCTTCATCCTTCTCCACCACAGCTTTTCGTTAAGAAAGAGCCCCCAGCGGTCACCACGTGGAGGTGGAGATAGGGTTTGGTAGTAGAGCTGTTGGTGTTGATTCAGCAGGCATTTCCCAGGTTTTATGCCCCATCATGGGTACCAATCCACGTTTCGCACTGGGACCTATACTACCCTTTGACCAATTTATATTGCAATCATTAAATGGAATTCAGTTTGCGAACAAATCGAAAAAATATTTAAAAATACGATTATTTTCGTAGTTGTCAATAATTAATAACTGGTTTGATAGCCTTTGTGTGTGATAACGTCTGCTAAGCGCGTACGAATGGAATCTATCAACTTTGTTCTCTCTTAAGGCGTTATATTGCTCCATTCTTCATTAATTATATCCTCGAGCATTTCTTTGGATGAAATATTGTGGTCTCAAATCCTAGGTTTTAATAAGTCCCAAAGATGCTCGAGATTGTAGGGGTGAAGCTGTCGCGGAAGATTTTATAACAGCGTCGTTGTCCTGCTGGAACATGAACCCGTTTTCTATAATAGATCCAGTTTTGCAGCACTTTGCTTAAAGCAAAATAGTGATTAGTCATGAATCTCTGTAAACGTACGCACTCATACGCCATTACGATTCATTTTGTAAACAAGCCTTTTCTGTCTTTATTACAAAAAATTAAAGATTAATTGCATTTTGTCAATCTAGGCCTGGCCTATTTATCTAAGTTCTTTGCTGATTGGACGCTTGATCTAATTGTAGCACTCGGGGCAGGTAAAAAAATCTGAGATACGGTCTTGGCGCTCAGAGACTGTACGTTTCCCCTCTTTTTATAATTGATCTACATCTATAAATCGGATTGAAAATCTCGTTTTCGCAGTATTTTTGACTTCCGTGTTAATATGATTCTTGTATATCCCAAACTGGTGGTATGTAGCCCCGTTTAACTTGATGAAATGCGAATCGCCGGATCATCTTACCTGTAATTGGTATCCTTGTTCCTGAAAAGTTGTAATGTCATCGAAAACCTTCCTCGCAAAGACCTTAGAACTTAAGATAAAATCGTATTAGTGTTGCCTATTCTGCGACACCACTGCGACTTGATAATTTTATACAGCTTCGCGTCACTTCATTGAGCTTCGGCCAGTTTTTGTTTGGCAATAGTGAGAAGCATATCCAAATGGTTTGTGCGTGACAGTTGTGACGTTTCCCTCTCTCGGAACATGAAAAGCTTCATCAAGTGTCATTGCTATTCCTTCGTCCTTTTTGCGGAATAATAGGCGATCAACTTGTCATCTACGAAAACGATCAAGAAGTGTCCTTTCACTATGTGCTCAAAGAACGCCGTGTTCATAGGCAATATATTGCATTCATGTTGGGTTGAATTTCTTAAAATGGCTTTGATTTTGCTCCAGGACCTCACTTGCATGGCATTGAAATCAATCTCTTGTATTTGCATTTCACTTCAGATATGTTGATACGCAGTCTAATCATCGGCAGACGGTCGAAAACTTTTTTGAGGTACTATTAGGTTATCCAGATGGATTTGAGGTATGTTCAGTCGTACCATGGCGGCTACAGTTAAAAAGGTCGTTGATTTGGAGTCGGCCATAAACGTTGATTACAGAACTACAGAGCAGTTTGCGACCACATGCAAGCTCCTTCCTGATGCGTTATACAGTTTTGAAATTCTTGCTAGCTCCGGCAGTTTTCGTGTTATGAGAACTCTCCTTGGCATTCATATCACCCATTACGATCACAATATCACCTTTAGGAAGCCTTGCTTGAACTGCTTGAAAAAAAAAGAAGACGAGGCAGACCCTGCCTGAGATGGAGCGATGGCGTAGACCGGGACGCCAGGCAGCTTTTAAGGATATCGAATTGGTGGACCTTGGCGCAAAACCGGGATGTTCCTTATTAAGGCAGGCCCAGACCGGATACCGGTTGTTGCGCCGTTGATGATGATGCTTGAACTGGGTGTAATTGCTTATAGAAAGTATTCGTCTCCACTATGTTGCCAGTCTATGTTAATACATAGCACTGTACAATAGTGATGCTCCTTGACGGTGACCGGAATCTTACAGTCAAAAGTCGGTCAGAAACTGGCTCCCAGGTCAAGGGAGCGGGCCTTCCGGAAGCCGTCAGAAAGAACCCGACGTTCAACTACTTGACTTTCGAGAGTACAAAAGCACAGTGCGACAAGCTTGTACGCACAGAAACCAATCATAGTCCGTTTTCGATAGCCCAAGGTCTTTGGTGTAAGGTTACCTCTTATCCGACGGGTTGCTGACTTTTCGCTAGCAATAAAATTTCAAAATTTGTAGGTTGTTAGCCCACAAATTCAAGCTGCAACCCACAAGGTATGATATGTTATTTCATATTTTTTATAACGTGGCGGGCAACTTTCACCGAAGTTCCTACTTCTTTCATGAAGTGACGACAGGCAGCGTAAAGTTACCAGTTCAACTTTTCGTGAAGACTGACTCTGGCATACACCAGCCTTTTTGTCTGTCCGAGCCAGAAAACATCTAAAATAAGCAGAATTAGTCGAACGCCAGAATAGGCGTAAAATCGTCCGTGGCGAAACACATAATAGAAGAAGGTAATGAATGCGGTGGAAATACCGGAAAAGATCAAGTATGCAAAACTTGACCCATACGAAAGTTTTTTCATAGATAGAGAAACTCAGGAAACGCGTCTAAACACGGATCTAGGAAAGGCACATTTTCCTCTCTTCAAAATAACTCCAAGATAAATTTATTAGAATAGTATTATTACACAACTTTTAGGATTAAGAATGAAGATATAGGTATAAATATAACAACATCTTCCTTTCTGACTTGAATTATCAAAGAGCTCAGGTATTAAATGCTGACTAAAATATGCATCATATATAGTATATCATAAGAAGTATATAAGTATTCAGAAGGGGGGGAAAGGAGTTGTTTTGTTTATTTGACAAGAACGTGACGGCCAGTCAGTTCGCGGATACGATGCGAAGAAAATTAACGGAAAAGGATAAAACCCCTTCAAAGGGCGAATTACTAAAAACTCTACTTTCATAGGTAAAATTGAAATCCGGACAGAGCAGAAAAATTGTAATTAGGACAGTAAAAAGTTAAAAAGCTGATTAGTTACTGCTCCATATGAAGACTCTTAGCATCATATACAGCCTTCACTCTTCGTGGCATAGATTTGACCAAACGCTAGACATATTCCGCTGATTTTTTTTTCAATTATTTTGGGAAGACGTTCCATCAAGTATTTTTTCTTGGAAGTCAAATTCGGACGGGAGCACTTTCAACCAAATTAACCATGTGTGGATTGAACGCCGCCACCTTTCAGCCTTGATGAATATCAGAACATATATGGAGACCAACACAGGCTCGGATCACTATCGCGTTGGCACTATGCTCCGGGCTCGAATAACAACACCCCCTAGCATTCCCTCTGACAATCAGGTGAGAATTAACTCTGAAGCCAACTCAACCCTCCATAACACCAATAAGGCGGAAATGGATGCCACAATATCCGTAACTAACAAGGGCCCTGGAGATGAAGCATTGACATATGATCGCCACCACCACATGAAGTATTATTAGTATCATTGATTCGGCCACAAACATACTTGGCCCCAGTCGCAAAAAAAGTCGGAACGGGTGGTTCGACGATGAATGTAAGCTAACAACGAAACGGAAAAATGGTACCTGCCGGGTTAGGCTGCACTCGCAAAGAACGCGGGCACGCGCGCAGACCTATCACGAACTTCTGGGAGTAGGGAAGAACCCTGAGCATCATCGGCACACTTCACTCCATGTAAAGAATTAACAGATCAGATTTTCTCTCTGCAGCAATCAATGGAAAAACTATTGGAATATGGCAGTCAGTTGAACCATTGTTACATCGACTTTCCGTAGCCTACATAATGACGAAATCTATGAGTGATACCACAATCGTCTGGTTGTGGATAAAATGCAGCTCAACAGACGCCAGACAGCTTTTAGGGATATCAAATTGGTGGACCTCGGTGCAAAGCCGGGGAGTGTGGAGTTTCTTACTAAGGCAGGCCTAGACCGGATACCGGTTGTTGCGCCGTTAATGATGATGAGGAACTGTAAGAAGAATACAGAGGAAGAATAATTTGAATAGTAGAGACGCCGAATAAAAGCAGAAAAAAACCGGCCAAAATTTTGCGAAATTAAAATTTGCCAGATTGCATAAACCGACGAAAGTACGCCCAACACCTTTCGCTTCGATGTCTAATCATATGTTTGAAGAGAAGAGAAGGCAAAGAAAAATATAAAGAAAACGACTTACCAACAGGTAAACATCGAGGTTAGTTTAGGATAGTTTAGGGGTGTATGTCAGCCGCTGGGCCACGAAATCATGGATCACATCAGTAGTGTCCGAAAATTAGGTACAGCCCATCTTTTCAGCTTCTTACAGGTATATGGCCAGCAACATTAAACTGCAAATGTTTAACTAGGGTTACTTTATTGTAGTTGGCATGTTCGCCTGCCAAAATTTATTTTTTTAAGAGTTAATGTGAATCAATTCCGCTTTGTTTTTTAAGGATTTTAAATTTTCTGGAATGAAGCTTTGTAAATAAAATTTATCTGTTGGTTACATTCCTTCTTTAGACTCTTAATAGCCGTATGAAGAAAAAAACGTCTTAATGTCTGGGTATCACTTTGAACCACTGTTGTTTACGCCATCGCTCAATCTCAGGTTGCCATCTTTCTTTTCCACTACATATATTGCCGTTATAGATTTACCGAGCTGGATCATCCTCGCTAATACTGACTGGCCCACCTTAGGCCTATTACGCTGAATTTCATAAACAACCAAACGGTCGTCATTATATAGGGTAACTTTTCTGTAAGAGGCTAAAAATTCTTCGGAGGATTCTTTTCTCGAACGCGGCTAACAGCTTTTCGTCTTGCGTTAATAAACATGCAGCCCAAATGGATCACGCCAGTTTGTACATTTTCGATATATTTTCATTATGTCGATATCTTCAGAATTGGGCAATGGCTAGGTGGACTTGAAAGGGATAGTACGTCTCGCATAATCAGCATCGCGGATGGTTTTTTTCCAATGCCGGATTAAAGAGAGATGCATAATATGACAGCCCCTTGTCTTTGACCGTTATGGATAGTGAAAGGTCTCGAGAGTGGTCCTGCTGCTTTTATCTGTCCTTGCACATTGGTTATGGTCAGTAAATTCTCTGAATCCAGTCGATGATGATTTGGTGGTATGGGACTATCTGATGTAATATGGAAGGATAGCGGTGAATATCTTATAGGTGGCACTCAGTAACGTGATACCTCTATAATTGATGCATTGTATACACCCCTTTCTATATGTATGGGAGAGACGATGCCTCTTACATGCATTAATTTGCTATACCAACCCTTGAGCATAATTTGATGAACCGCTTGCGTTAGCTGGTCACCTCTATGCTTAACCAGTTCGGCTGTGATTCCATCAGACCCTGGCAATTTATGGTTCATGTGCAAGTGTATTTCACGGACTATTTGGTGATAGCATTTGTCTGGGTCGCTAGTTGGCGAAACCTCCAATTCGTCATTCGATTAGCACGTTGACAAATTGGTTGAAATTGGTCCCGTCTGGAGAGAACCACGTTTGTTTCTGGCTCTCTTTCCGTACAAATTAAGTGCTTCATATCGCTCTGATGAGTAACACTGCTATTTGAATAATCCGTAGTTAATTATGATTGGTAGTTTTAAGGCATGGGAGTGGGTATATCCTATGAATGTAGGCTCCCTTCTTACTGTTTGAATAACCAGGTACCATTTTAATAAAAGGCTTGAGGCAGACTTGGAAGGTTCGTGACACTGCCTCGTGAAAGGTATCCTTCTCCGACTCTGCAGTTTCCTCTGTAGGGGCGTAAATATTAATAGGGCTGTTGTATCGAAATTCGCTTCAAAGCGCAGAATGCACAGTTGGTCGCCTATGTTTTCAAAGCCAATAAACGCAGGCTTTATTCCCTGGCGGACTAGGAAATCTTCTCCGAAATCATGATTTAATCGATATATGGTGTAGAAAATCGGCTAGTGGCTAGTACCGCTATGACGTCTGCCTTACATTAGGACAAGTTATCGGCATTCTACTGAGCATGAAGAAATGAGCAAGCCGATTGTATTACTTCTTCGCAGGATCAATGGTTGTCCGAGGTTCCTTTCATGGCTTCATTGCAGGTAGCTTTACCAGACCTATACCAACCCTAAACCTGGAGGACTGTTTATTTATTAAAGTTTTCTCTGATTTTAGGCGCCTCTTTCCTTTTCCGTCTGCGGAATTTTAGTTATCGTTCCAATGCTTGTAGTTCTTCTAAATAAAAATAAAACTAGGGAGCTTGCTCTTACTACAATATATTTTAATATTGTAGTAGGAGCAAGCTACCTAGTTTTATTTTTATGCGGAATTTTGTTAAGGAAGATTTTGGTTACGCAACTGTTGGTGTTGCTTCAACAACCGTTTAACTGCTATAATATCCTTTGATCTATACTATCCTTCGACTCTTAATTATAAATAAGTTCTACGAATCAAACTAAATTCAATGTAAAACGAATGATTTAGGGGATTTCCCTAACTTTAACAACGTTTGTTAATAGCTTTCGCGTGGTAGGCATTTATATTTTGTCGAAGATAAAGAGCCAATTAATCAATTCGTTTTTGTCGAACATAAAATTTTTTTCGAAGATAAAGAGTCAATTAATCGGTTCGTTTTTATCTCAAATGGCAAATCTACAGCGAACAAAAGTGAAATGCGGACATCATCGTAAGAAAAGTGAAAAGAGTTGTATGTACATACTTATTTTGCTTTTCTCTTACAGGAACCTAAAGTACAGCCTGTCGCTTCAGTTACGAAAGGTTTTGTGTGTTTCGTATGTAAAAATATTTGGGTAACACACAGATGGCGCTACTAGTATAATTTTTAGTTAACCCTAACCTTCACGGCACAAATTTGAGTGTTGTTAATTTGGATAAAATTGATAAAAAGGCGGCGAAAATACTGTTGAAGCTAAGGCTTGGCATGCTAATCATTATTCGAACTTTGCACCAGGAAAGTCAATTGTTGAGAAGTGGTTTGCTAAATTTAAGCGAGGCGAAATAATCACCGAGGACGATGCAGGCAGTGGACGCCCCAAAGAAGCTGTTACCGACGAAAACATAAAAAAAGTCCACGAAATAATTTTGGATAACCGCAAAGTCAAGTTGATCAAAATAGCTGAGGCTCTAAAGATATCAAACAACATGTTGGATATATCGTGCATGACTGTTTGGTTATGTTCTGTCAAAAGTCTGTGCCACACGAGGTCACAGTCGGCAGTGGGCAGTGGGGGGTGTTTGAAGCTCCTCCCCCATAAAAAAAATCCGAATTTATGCATCGATAACTATTTTACACCAGAATCAAAACGATCATCATCTGAGCGGATTGCACGTGATGAATCTTCTCCAAACCATGCAAAGACACAAGAGTCAGCTGGTAAGACTATGGCACTAAACGGGCTCATAATTTTAACCACCGGATTCATGCCAACGTACCGACGCCCAAGTTGTGAAGGAAGCATCCCTGACGTATTATTATTATTCTGTTAAGGGAAAGTCGCACCGCGTCTTTGAAAAACTATTGTGCACCTTTTACTGGTTATAGTGTACCTGTTGATCATAGTATCTCAAGCAGGCCTGTAACCGTTAGGAACTTTATTATGTTCCCCACTTCCAGATGTGTCAGCTTTGCATCTGGTATTAAGTGTTCTCCCAGATGTATCGACCTACTTTGCACAAGTGCCGGACACTGTCCCAGGACGTGCATAGAGGTTTCGTCCTCCTCCTCACAGAACCTGCAGGCAGTGTCCGTAGATATCCCTAGCTTCCCTAGATGATAGTTCAGCCGACAATGACCAGTGAGAATTCCCACTATGATTCGGAGGTTCTTTTTGGTGAGGTTTAAGCAATCCTTTGTACGCATGGGTTCGTATCCCCCAATAAGCACCCTGGACTGCTCCAACCCTGGAAGGCCCCCCCCCAATATAGTTCCCTCAACCGTTTCTCTTCGTTTCTTAGATTCATAGCCATGAAACCGTTTCCGATTCCACAGAAGGGTTGTGGCCCGTGTAAAGGCATCCCTGCTCCCTTCTTGGCTAGTTCATCCGCTGCCTCATTGCCTTCCAACCCAGCATGGCCTGGAACCCAAAGTAACCAGACCTTGTTGGACGAGCCGAGTGTATTCAGTCTCTCAAGGCATTCCCATACCAGTTTAGAGTTCACCTGGTTGGACCTAAGTGCCTTGATCGCTGCTTGGCTATCGGTGAGAATAGCTATGTTCTGCCCCCTGTAGTTCCTTTGCAGATTAAAGGAGGCACATTTGTCTATGGCGTAAATTTCCGCCTGGAATATGCTAGTGTACCTGCCCATTGGCTCAAAGTACATTTTCCTTGGACCAATGACACCGGCACCCGCACCCTCTCCTGTGAGGGATCCGTCAGTATACCAAGTAATCAGTTGCTGGTTTAAGCCGTATGTCGCAGCCACGCTCTCCCAGTTTGCCTTGTTACTCCAACGTGTTTCAAACTTCTTATCGAAGTGAAACCTCGTTGTCATGTTGTCCCTCGGTATCAGTAATTCGGGATACCGCCTAGAAAGGATATCAATCTTCCTTCGATTTAGGCAGCTCCCCGCCTCACTCATACTACCGGCCATCCTGAATATTGATCTCCTTGCCTGCATCTATATGTGCAAATGGAAAGGGGTCAATCCCAGAAGGACCTCCAGGGATGCCGTCGGGCATGTCCTCATTGCCCCACTGATACACACGCAAGCCAGCCTTTGGAGCTTATGTAATTCCCTGGTTTGTGTACTGAGTTGGGTTCTTTCTGCCCAGATTACCGCTCCATAGGTAATCATTGGCCTTACTATTGCAGTATATATCCAAAGTAGTATCTTCGGGCTGCAACCCCATTTTTTTCCTGCTATGGATCTGGAAGTCATCAGAGCCCTCGTGACTTTTCGACAAGTGTTTCCGACATGTGTCTTCCAGAGTAATTTTTGGTCTAGCGTGATTCCCAAATATTTGACCTCTGTTTCTCGCTTCACCTCCATATCATGTAATATTATGGCTTTCAGGTGATCCAGCTTACGCCTCCTAGTGAATGGTACTATGGTGGTTTTGGTTGGGTTGATCCGCAGTCCCACCTTCCTGCACCAGGCCCTAGTAACCCTTAATCCAGTTTGGATTCTATCACATAGGGTATCTTCATATTTGCCCCTACAGATTAGAACAATGTCGTCCGCGTAGCCCTGGACTTGTATTCCAGTGTTAGTTAACACGTCCAGGAGTTCATCACCTCTGTCAGCTGATACAGAGCAGTTTCAGTTGACCGTCCTGCCCGTTAAGCGTGTTGACAGTGATGTAGGGGATTACGCTTTAGAACGTTAGTTCTAATATAGTTGTCTATGACCTTCTCCACCGTTTTGAGTACGAACGATGTTAGGCAGATTGGTCTGAAAGATTTAGGGTGAAAAGGATCCTTTTTACCCGCTTTCGGAATAAAGACCACTTTTGTCCGTCTCCATGCCCTTGGTATGTAACCCAGTGCTATGCTCCCTCTTACCACCCTCAGAAGAGACTCTAAGATAATTCCTAGGCCTCTCTGGATAAGTGCTGGGAAAATGCCATCTACTCCGGGAGATTTCATTGGTTGAAAAGTTCCCACTGCCCATCTTAGCCTAGCTTCTGAGCATACCTCTTTTGCTAGTTTCCAGCTCTCTTTCCTTCCCCTTTTATTCGTTGTTGGGGTGTCAGGCAGATTGTTGTCGCCTGCCGCCGAGGGGTAGGACCCCGGGAAATGAGTTCTAAGAAGCAGGTGTACCCTGTCCTCCTCATTCTCGGTGAATGTCCCATCTTCCTTTTTCAAGCAGACAGAGGATATTCCCCCGTCTTTTGCTACAGCCTTGTACAGCCTGGTTGCTTCTGTGATCTGTCAATCCCTTCACAGAATTCCCTAAAGCTGTTCCGTTTCGCTTCTATGATCGCGTTGCTATACGCAGTCAGTGCATTTTTATACCTCCGCCAATGCCCGGTTTGTTTTGCCCGGTTAAAGAGTTTTCGTACTTCCGTTCTCATTCTGGAACAGAAACCTAGTTCCACTATGGTACATCCCTTGATGACTTGACTGTCTTGGCCGGACAGCTGGCCTCATATGCGTCAATGACGGTTGTGTTGAGGTCTTCCACCACCGTTTCTAATTCCAATTCGCTCCTGATGTCACCGCCTCCTTGAAGGTGGGCAATGTTGTTGCTCAGGTGCGTTGTGTAGGATTTCCAGTCCGTTCTCCTAGGATTCCTTATTATTCTTTTTATTTCGGAGTTACCCTCAATGTCGAATCTGATTATCCTGTGATCAGACATTGAGGGTTCATCCGACACCCTCCAATTCCTGACCATCCCGTTCATTAGGGTATTCCCTAGAGTTATACCTAGTACCTCTTGTCTGGTGCTGGTCACAAATGTTGGAGTGTTCCCTACGTTGTATATTTCTAACTTATTACTAAGAATAAATTCGAGAAGGTACTCACCTCTACGATTAGTGTCGCTGCTTCCCCACACTTCGTGGTGGGCGTTGGCATCGCAGCCGAGAAGAAGTGGTAACGCCCTCTCCTCGCAATACTCCGTCAGCTTTGCGACTTGTTCCGGTGGAGCCCGGCTCTCGTTTCCTGGGAAGTATCCCGATGCTACAACTGCCTCTCGAGTGCTCCTCCCGGCTTCCAATGAGATTTGGATAGCCACAAGGTCCCCGGTTAAGAACTCTGGAAGACATATGTATTTTAAATTACGTTTGAGAATTATGCAAGCTCTTGGTTTTTCACAAGAGGAGTCCCAAATTACCTGCATGCCTCCTCCTTGCAGACCGCGAATCTGCCCCCGGTACACCCAGGGCTCCTGAGCCAGCACTATTCCAATGTTCTCCTTGGAATTTGCCCTTGCAATCATTGCAGATGCAGCTCTCGCATGGTGGAGGTTTATCTGGGCTATCCTAATGCTGATCATTGGCTCCGTTATTGTTTGGAGCTCTTCTCCACTGTCGGAGTGTCACCCTCCTCCTCCGACATGGCGCTTTCCTGCGCGTCGCTGTCCACTCCGAGCCCTAGGAGTCCTAGGTCTAGGTCGTCCAGCTTCTGCTCTTCACTGGGCAGCAGGTCTATTTCCCTGGTTGACCCAGTTCTTTCCGCCTCTATGGCTTCCGCGACTTCTTCAGGGACCTCGGTATCCCTGACGTAAGTTTTACGTCGGAATCTCTAGCACTGTCTATGGATGGGTGGCGAACTCTTAAAGACTTCTCGGTAAGTGACCACCAGTACATCACGTTCGAAATGGTTGTCGCTATTTATCGGCATGCATCGATCCGACGTGCCCCCTGCGCGTGGAATGTCACAAGGGTGAACATCGGGGAATTCGTCAAAACTCCTGAACTGGCGGAGTCACTCTGGGGGGTTCTTCGAGCGGTCGTAGCATTGCAGCTAACATTGTTCTGAATTGAGTGGTGAACCTGATAACGACAGGCTGTGATGTTGGACCCAGTCATAATAAACCTTCTATCCACTGGTGGACGGCAAAAATTGCCGACCTATGGAAGGAGTATCATAAGCTTCGCCATTTGGCGCCACAAAGGCAGAGCACAGGTCAGCAAAAAGGAGATTCCGCAGCTTGATAAATAAAAGCAAAGCACACAGCGGGCGTAACCTAGCCAACGAGATTAATTTGGATCAGCTGGAATTTGGCTATACTTTTTATCACTCAGAAAGTCGGAGCTCTGCGGGAATCTTGCATACTTAGTACCGATCTGATGGACCGTATCGGACTGGCATTATTTGCCAAACATCACGTACTGGTAGAGAATTGCCCTTCCGTTCACCATGAAGGAGCTCAAAGAAACAGTTTTCACCATGAAGAATAAGAAGGCGCCAGGATGGCATCCCGCCGGAAGCTTACAAACCGTATTCTGCGAACAGCTGACATACAGCTCGGGTCGTTCAACGCTTGCCTGAGGGAACGCATTCTTCCTTGTCACTGGTAGGAGGCGAGGATCGCGCTAACTAACAACAGAAAAGGAGACCCTAGGCTACTATTTGCATACCGACCGCTGTGTACACTTGACACACCCGGGAATGTTCTCGGAAAGCACATCAGGAGTAGATTCGCTGAAGCAATCCGTGTTGCTGTAATATGGGCAGATATGGTGGGCACACTAGAATACTCATTCCACATGCCAAGGTATTTCATTATCTGATAGACCGCTCTCTGCTCTATGAGACATAAATGGAGATCACGTCAGACCGGAACCCAGGGACGCTTCCCACGGTAGTCTGCTAAGCCTCGAATGCCTCACGTCTGCTCGATTATGCAGACGACGTTGCGGCACTTGTTGCCGGACGCACTGTTGAACAGCAGACTTGGCATATTGATGGAACGAGTAAGCAGATGGATGAGCAGCCTCATGGTTTCTGCTTTGCATTGGGAAAAAACAAAATTGTGTTCTTAAACAGAAGGAAAATCTGGACCCTGCATATCATATCGATTGGCGAGTTGACTAAAGAGTCAAAATCGGAAGCTTTTTCGAGAAAATCAAAACAAGTGCGGACAGGCCTAGAGCCTTGATCTTGAGTGCCTCCTCAATGGGGAATATTGAGGGTCCTATATCTACCAAGAGGCGTCTTCTTATAGGAGTAACGTAGTCTGTGCTACTCTACGGCGCAGAGGTCTGGACTGATGCCCTTAGCAAGGAGGTGTATCTTAAGCATGAAAACTAAAGGTGATTGCCTGTGGCATCAATGTCCGAGGGAACGGGGAAGTCCGTTGACGTATGCAATAAAATCTATCAAAGGAACCAATTTGGAGCCAAACCGTTCTTGTAAACTCTATATTTCTGTATATTAATATTTTCTGACTCCGCGGTGGCCTCCGTTGTATATTTTACCGCCCAAACTTCGTTCATGCTATTTGTTTCCTTTCAAGAATTTAATTCTCTGTTAGAGTAATGAAATACTAAAATATACCTTTAAACCAGTGGAAATTCAAAATCAGAATCAAAAGGCGAAAACGCCATTATCTTCTTCGCGATCCTTTCCTTAGACGGAACATACTATAAATATTAAGGAATGGCTTTTCCGAGAAATGCTCGTTGCAGATTTCAGTAGAATTCGGGAGTTGGCATCATTTCATAAATTTGTAAACAATGGGTTCTTAGACGGAAAAAATTCCATTAGTTGCAATGTACGCATCGCCATGGATCTAATTCGATTAATTGCATAATGAGATATATACCACTTTGTTTAGTTTGGATGTCCCGAAACGAAAACCTGCATTTCTTGGACTCGGAGTTGTAACATTTATTATTTTTCATTTGAACTCCAAAACTATATTTAATCATTAGTTTTCCTAAACTACCTGTGCCTATGTATTTTATAAAATACTCTTACTTTTTACATTTTAATTACAGTTCCCCCAATGCTTTTAATACCTCATCAATTAGTTGGCGCGCCAGAAGGATATAATGTTACAATAGAATGTTTTACCGAGGCACACCCAACGTCACTCAATTATTGGACTCGTGGTGAAGGACCCATTATTCATGACTCAAACAAATACAAGTAAGTTATTTATATATAGCATACATACTTCTTCGAAGAATTGTATGGACCGATTTTCCGTCGACTCCAACTGCTCTAGCCTACTGAAGTTTTAACTACCGTCTCTAACATATTTAACTTTCCGAAAGGGTCTTACTGAGGTCACCCACTCCATTAAAAATTGAACGCCTTTCTCGAGGATGCTCCACCTAGTGGCTGAGCTCTGACTGCGTCTCATTCACTTTACTCATCAGACGTCGTATCCTCATGGCCAATTAAACTTGTTGTCGACTGCGCCTAACTGATTACACTTTTTCTCCATTTGAGCCATAATCCCATTCTTTCATACTATCCGTTACCTTGATCCTACTGGGGATAGTCCAATGAGAAGCTGCTTGTCCCAAACCGTCGGAAAGTACGCCAGTTGATTCCAGCTCATTCGCAAATGCTCCGATTAGACCACGGCCATAACACACGAAATCATACTCATGTGGACCGCAGTTTCCCACAAATAAGAATAATCGCATTTGTCATTGAATGGACTTCCACCACCTTAAATGGCCCCCTATTTAACTTACTTGCCCGTTGAGCATCTCTGAAATACACTAACAGCTCCCACATGCACCTTCACAGGTTACCATGACCTGCCATGCTATCTTTGGGAAACCTCTTTGGGTCGTCCCAGATTCTTCCTCTCTATCTTAGACGACGTCTGAAGCTTCCTGCGCAACCATTTGTAGTACAGCTCACCAATAGAGGCTGTCTTTCCAACAAGAAGCTACAGAGAGTTTCCATTGAATAGAGTTTCCAGCCTAAAGTTTTATTATATGCAAAAGCTGCCATCCTTAGGGGCTACTTCCAATCCCGGGACTTATTATCCACGAAGAAACGCAGATAATTTCCTAATGAGAATTGCTGCCTTTCCACAGCGCAAGCTTGCGGTTGGCCAGTAGTTGTTTGCGCTTTCTCTATATCTAACAACTTGCAGAGAGACGTAAACACCTCTTCTGTAAAATTACCACCTTAGTCAGTCACAATTGACTTATGCAAAGAATACCGATACCGATACCGATTATCTCATCAAACAACACTATGGGAACGGTTTTAACCTTCCGTTCGGGGTAGTCACAAAGTAGTGTTAAATTATCCGGCATTGAAAGGAAATACTTATTGCTCTCGACAGCTTAGACGACGCCACAACAGATCTACACATATTTTACCGAAAGGTTTGCTAACCACAGGCGTCAGTACCAACGTCATTTTGGCTTTTCTCACTTGAACACGTACCTGCAACTATCGTTTTTCATTCCACGCCACCCTATAATCCCCTGACCCTAGCATATGTCTTCTTTGGCGAACCTGCAATCATGATAGTCTCGAAGAACCAACCGAACATCATTGGACTCTTCTATTTTCCACACTCCCTCATCCTTGGCAATCCTCCTAGACAACTGACTTTGAAATCATATTCTAACAATTTTTGTTGCAACCTTAACATTCTACTGGGGATGTCCTTCATTTTTAACTATCCACTAAGCGAATTATCGTCCGTTACAATCTTGAAAGTTTCTCCCAGCAGGTAGAATCGATGGTTGGTAACCACCAAGTGCATACTCAGAAGTGTAAGCAAGTAATTCATTACTGCCCTTCCTTATGCTCCAATACAGCTCCAAAGGCATCACCGCTAGCAGCCGCTAATAACGTGAATTCCTCCTCAAAATTCGGATGGGGGGTGGTGCTTTTTCTGTTCTATAGATGCCCTCAGTAAATTACCGCTTTCCTAAAAAATTGACAATTGGCAGCTGGGACTGAAGGAAAGTAGTTGTTGTTTTGAGGACAAACGGCAGTCTCTTAAATCGTAAATGTTGATAAAAGAAACCGAACGCAGTTCTCCCTCTATATTCCTGCCTGATGTACGTAACAAAAGAGGCGCTGACGAAAGGAAACACCATTGTTGCTTACCTTCTTATGCGTGCTACGTCCGTCACTTCTCGCAGTGTTGGAGAGCTGCAACCTTCCCAAATTCAACATACACCGCTGTCGCTAGACATCGGGGAGCTCTGTTGCTGATCGGACGATACTGAGTAACCCCCCATGTCGTGGAGCATTGGGCCGCCATCAAAAATACTCTGTTCTCTGGGGCTACGCCGATCGTCGACCACTTTTCGAAGGGGCACTGAAAGATCTGGCTGACTGCGGAATTGTGGAAGCAGGTCGATGAATGGAAAGAATTGAAGATTCTATTGACCGCTACGAGTGATAGTGGGCGTGACGCGCTCGAACTCCGATACCGAGCGAAATGCCGAGAAGTTGAGTATATTGTGCGCCCTGTAAAAGGAAATTGGCTATTACGCTGGTCAGGAAAGCGAAAGATGCCATAGAAAGCAATGATTTCAGAAGTGTACACCGCACCACGGAAGAACTTGCATGTGGTCGCGAATCTTTCGAAGGCTCTAAGAAGGACGCTAATGGATGACTCCTCATCCACGATGACAACCACCTGAAGAGGTGGATAGAACACTTCCCCATGGTTCTTGACCATATCACACCCGGTGAAGTTTTTGGCCGTCAATATACACAGACGGAGTAAAGCTACTTGGCCTGAGGTCTTCCCCCAGGGATAATCATTGCTGCAGATCTGCTACCTCGACTCATACGGAAATCTTGGGAATTCGAGACCTCTCCCAAAGAGTGGAAGACGAGGATTATCGTTAAGAATCCAAAGAGGGGCATCCATTTTGAGTGTGACAGTTGGAGACGTATCTGTGTGCTCTATGCCATCGCAAAAATAATAGCTAAAATAATACTTAATCGCATTAAAGGACATCTCGGAAGCTTGATCGATAGAGAGGCGATAGGCCACCGATACTATTTCTTCTTGTCGTCGATAACGTTCTTTACGCTTTCCCCGGAGAACGTGGAAGAGTTCAATGGACTATGACATTTTGCCTCAAACACCTCGGCTACGCTGATGACATCTGTTTGCTTTCTCATCAGGTCATGCACCTTGGCCAAATGGTCCTGGATTTGAAAAGAGATGCAAGTAGAGTTGGACTGAAGACAAACACCAACAAAATCAAGTTTCTCAGTCTGATGGGTCATCGCCCTCTTCCTATTTGCATTAATGAGCAGAGCACAGAAGCAACTTTAGTATTCAATTTCTTTCAGGCTCTTCCAACCGTTTTTTCGATACCAAGCTAAACTGGGAATTATATGGAATATCACTCGGTTTCATGATGTCATCACATCATTGCACTCCTCGTGGAAAGCATATGGTATTAGATACTGCGACTTGTTTGGCAGATTGTTAAAAATTTTAAAAGGGTAACAAATTCAAGACGGGTTTGAGTAACACTTTCCTTTTCCTCTCGATTCGGCGTAGTCGGTAGCTCTAAGACATATGATCTTCTTCAGCTTTGCCATCCTACCCTGTTTATGTTGCTTCGTCCCTGAGTTGGAAAGCCTAAAATCCATTAAAATGATTGAATTCAGGTTTGAGTTGACGAGCTTTTCAATCGCTTTCATTTCATGCAATTTCACCGCAGCGTTACCTATAAATACAAACACCTTGTGCACTAAAACCGCCTTCTTGTACGCTGTTTATACCAGCAATTTCCGCTTCTACATCCAATTTCCCCATACTTCTATCCTCAATATCCGTTACTGAATTCACTACAACCTCACCAGCCAAGCTCACCAACTCCTTGACACCTTTACAAAGTACTCAAGGACGCTAGTTACGGCTGTTGCGTATTCTCGATTTTAATAGTTTTGCCTGGATTATTTGGTGAAAATTTTGTAGTGTAATGGAAAAAAGGGGGCGGAAATAATATAAACTGGTCGACAAAAGGGCCACTCCCCAAGAAGGCTGCACCGGTAAAGGCAACGCCTGTCAAAGCCGCTTCGCCTAAAACGGATGAAGCCAATCTGCGAGGAGCAAGTAGAGGGTAAAAGTGAAGAGCAGGAGGACAAAGATCATGCTGAAGGCGAGAATAATGGATAATCAGTGTTAATATCCAATTTTTTCGGTCCCACATGCAACTTTTGATCCGTAATTATGTAATTTCACGTAATTACAGCTATATAAAGTTAACTTGGTGTTGTAGTTTTCTTCGCAAAAGCTACAAGTTTTGCCAAAACTACGGCATTCTTTGCAGCCGTATTCCACGATTTAATTCTTCATAATATACTAATTTTTTCTTATATTTCTATCGCAGGGTGGAATCAACCATTGGAGTACCAACGTACAAAACGCACATGAAACTTACAATTTTCAACGTATCAAACGGTGATGACGGGATGTATAAGTGCGTTGCAAAAAATCCAAGGGGTGAAACTGATGGAACCATACGACTTTATGGTATGTTGTAATTTATATAGTTACTTAAGGGGTAATTTCACTTTGTCTACAGTAAGTAAAAGATGACTCTTTTAGTTTTATTATCATCATCATCAACGGCGCAACAACCGGTATCCGGTCTAGGCCTGCCTTAATAAGGAACTCCAGACATCCCGGTTTTGTGCCGAGGTCCACCAATTCGATATCCCTAAAAGCTGTCTGGCGTCCTAGCCTACGCCATCGCTTCATCTTAGGCAGGGCCTGCCTCGTCTTCTTTTTCTACCATAGATATTGCCCTTATAGACTTTCCGGGCTGGATCATCCTCATCTTTGCGGATTAAGTGACCCGCCCTCCGTAACCTATTGAGCCGGATTTTATCCACAACCTGACGGTCATGGTATCCCTCATAGATTTCGCCGTTATGTAGGCTACGGAATCGTCCATCCTCATGTAGAAGGCCAAAAATTCTTCGGAGGATTCTTCTTTCGGACGCGGCCAAGAGTTCGCAATTCTTTTTGCTAAGAACCCAAGTCTCCGAGGAATACATAAAGACTGGCAAGATCATTGTCTTGTACATTAAGAGCTTTGACCCTATGGTGAGACGTTCCGAGCAGAACAGTTTTCGTAAGCTGAAATAAGCTAGATAGGAGATATTATCAACGGTCTCAAAGTTGTATTCTCCCATCCTTATTCTTCCTGTTTGACCAGTGCGGTTTGATGTTGTTGGCTGGTTCGTTTTCGGTGCTGACGTTGCCACCATTGATATGCAGCCCAAAATTTCGCGCCAATTACCGCCTGCTCGATCTGGATGAAGGCAGTTTGTACGTCTCGGGTGGTTCTTTCCATGATGTCGATATCGTCAGCATAGGCTAGTAGTTCGATGGACTTAAAGAGGATGGTACCTCTTGCATTTACCGCAGCATCACAGATCACTTTCTCAAGGGACAGGTTAAAGAGGACGCATGATAGGGCATCCCCATTTCATAGACCGTTGTTGATGTCGAATGGTCTTGAGAGTGATCCTTCTGCTTTTATCTGGCCTCGCACATTTGTCAGGGTCAACCTAGTCAGTCTTATTAATTTCGTCGAGATATCGAATTCTCTCATGGCCGTGTACAGTTTTACCTTGGCTACGCTATCATAGGCGGCTTTAAAGTCGATGGTGCAACTGTTGTCCATATTCCAACAGTTTTTCCATCGCTTGCCGCAGAGAGAAAATCTGATCTGTTGCTGATTTGCCTGGACTGAAGCCTCTTTGGACGGGGCCAATGATGTTCTGGGCGTATGGGGCTATCCGGCCTAGCAAGATAATGGAGAATATCTTATAGATGGTACTCAGTAACGTGATACCTCTGTAATTGTTGCACTTTGTGATATCTCCCTTTTTATGTATGATAGTAGATAATACCTCGTTGCCAATCGTCAGGCATTAATTCGCCATCCCGTACCTTGAGCACAAGTAAATGAACAGCTTAGTGTAACTGGTCGCCTCCATATTTGACCAATTCGGCTGTAATTCCATCGGCCCCAGGCGGCTTATGATTTTTCAGCCGATGAATTGCACGGACTGTTTCTCCTAAACTTGGTGGTGGCAGTATTTGTCCGTCAGTCGGCGGGACCTCCAACTCGCCGATGTTCTGGTTGCTCAGTAGCTCATCAAAGTACTCAACCCATCGCTTCAATATACGCCTTCTGTTGGAAATCAGATTTGCCTCTTTGTCTCGGCAGGATGAGCGTCGAGGTGTATAAGGCTTCATCCTGCTGACTTGTTGGTAAAACTTCCGCGCCTGTTGCGGTTGCTCCCTGTACTTTTCTAGTTCACAGACTTGTTGGTTCTCCCATGCTTCCTTTTTCCATCTGTGAAGTCGCTTCTCCGCTCGACGGAGTTCGTGATAAGTCTCTGCGCGTGTCCGCGTTCTGTGCAACATTACTCGGTATGCGGCATTCATCCGTTCCGTTGCTAACTTACATTCATCGTCAAACCAGCGTTCCGACTCCTTTTGTGGCTGGGGCCAAGTATGATTGTGGCCGCATATGGTAACGTTCTTCAGGTGGTTGTGAAGATCATTAGTGGATGCTTCATCTCCAGGTCCTCTGTTGACTGCGGTTATTGCGGCATCCATTTCCCTCTCATAGATGCCGCGGAGGGTTGTTTTGTGGATGGCTTCAGTGGTCACCCTCACCTGATTGTTAGAGGGGATTCTGGGTGGTGTTGTTATGCGAGCTCGGAATACCATGCCAACGGGATAGTGCTCCGAGTCTATATTAACCCCCCTATATGTTCTTCGTCAAGGCTGAGGCCCATGTATGTTTGTGGACCGCTTTCCGCGCAAACCAATAATCCGCAGTCCGTTTTAATTTGTATTTTGGTGTAAATAATGGGAGCTAGCGTATCGCCTGAATAAAGGCTCCTTCCCTACTTGGCTGTTAAAATCCCCAAGTATGATTTTAATATCATATCTGGGACAGGCTTCAAGGGTTCGTTCTTCAACCTCCGACTTTGCAGTCTCCTCTGTAGGGGCGTGAACGTTAATGAGGCTTATATTATATATTTTATTACAAAAAAGTCAAAAAAAAAACGGAAGATGAACGTTTCAGATATGAAAGATTTTGTGTATTTCTTGGATTAGATTTTGTCCCATTTGTAAGTATCGCGTAATGTTTACGGATTCATTTTAGCGGACTATCCACTTTTATATGATACTGACAAAGTCGAAGCCGTAGAAGACAATAAGTTTAGACAAAATAGTTCGACTTCTTCAGTCTTTGTCCCGTTCAAAATTAGGATCGGTTAGTCTTGATCGGTTGTATCATTTTGCTCTGTCAAATGCTTAATCTAGATACAGACGCGAGGCCAAATCACCATTAAGCATATTAAATCAGCAGTGCTTCGGTCGGCCTTTTGGTCGTTTGCCATTGACTTCGATGTTCAAAGCAATCTTGACAAGTGAATTTCCGTTGTCGCAGCTTTTCTACTATCAGCGCAATCTCAAATCGGTCGCGGATGTCCTCATTCGGGATGTATTATGCCAACATTTGCCACCATTTCCGCGAGGTGCCCTTCATTGTCTTTAATAGTCGGCCAGCACTCAGAAACATAAATGGGCCAAATGACACTGCGGTAAATTTTTGATTTCAGACGGTCGTTAATACGTTGTATTATAACTTTATAGGTAACAGTGCGATTTTCACAAAACTTGGACGATTCTAGTCTAAAGTTAAGGGGTTACAAGTCAATTTAATAAATATGGTAACACACTCAAACGTCCAGACTTTTTCATTGTGTGAAAAAAAATTTACACTTTCCTTTTATTTATGAAAATCAGTTCAATGTCTGTTTGTCTGTCCTTTTTTTATTTTTTTATTTTTTGTACGTTGGAAGGTGGAAAAGTTCAAAACTTACCGCTGGCTCCTGCCATACGGTTATGTGAGACTTTTACTCACTAAAACCACCTCATTCTCCTTCGCTTATCCCGCGGGACTGCCATTTCGGTATTACATTGCGGGGCAGGATCAGTTATGAACTGCGGCTTCTGTCGTTATTTGTAACTTTCCTCTGAAGCTCCTCCCTCCTCAGCAGACTGTAGATCGCCTTCATTAATTTTTCCGCCGCCCTCCAAGATGTTCCAGAGGCTAGCATGTGATCCAGGATATTCTCGGGTGTCAACCGTGCCCCGGCGTCAATTTCCGCCTCCGCTCTGTGTGCGGCGAACCGCGGGCAGTAAAAAACAACATGCTCTGCATCTTCCGGTATCATCAAGCATGTCGGGCAATACGGGGAGTCCGTGTCCGCTTAGGAATTGAGTTAGGTGGTCACTAACCTCACCGTGCCTTCGCTTGATCCATTTAGAGACATCTGGAATAATTTTGTGTGTCCAGCGTCCCTTAGGAGAATCATCCCATCTTTTTTGCCATTTCAAAATAGATTCGCTTCGTGCCAATTGCCGAAGATTTGTATAGGACTCGCCAATTGCATATGATGGGTCATAAAGGCGTCGACCCTCGCTCGCCAAGATGTCGATGGGGATCATGCCTGCTATCACACAAGCTGCTTCATCTGAAGTTGTACGATAAGCGCATGACGTTCGCAATGCAGTCGGTCGGTATGGGGCTGCGATTTTTTTTCTGTTTGCTTCCACCTTCAAAGACGGTGCCCAGACTGGAGCTGCATAAAGCAAGGTGGAACTACTCCGGAAGCCTTGGTTGCTAAATTTTCAAGATGGGACTTGCATGTCAGTCTTTGGTCAACCGTGACTCCTAGGTATTTAAGCGATGGCTGCGACTATATGATGTGTTCACCAATCCTGATCTTTATCGATGTCTGCTTCCTTCGCTTGGTTACCAAAACTACCTCGGTTTTATGCTCCGCGAGTGTCAGACCAACTTCCTCTAGCCAAGACCTGATTTCAAAAATTGCCTCGTTTGTGAGTACCTCGATCTCATCAATATCTTGTCCCACGATAGTTACTCCGTGTCTGTCTGTCTGTCTGTCTTTTTTTCCCGATGGAAGGTGGAAAGCTTCAAAAGCTACCGCAGGCTCCTGCAACATGGTTATGTGGGACTCTTAGCCATTAAACCACCTCCTCCTCCTTCTTCTCCGCTCATGTTAATATTCGTGTTCCTCTCGCGTTCATTCTTTCGGATGACTTCTTCCTGTCTAAGCTTCTTTCCGATGGCTGCAATCACTTTTTCGACTTCGGTCCATATCCCCTTGGCTTTCACCATAAGTTGCATGATATTTTCGGGTGTAAAGTGCTCCCGGGTTGTAACTTCTGATGTAGCCCTTTGGGCTTCGAATCTGGGGCAGTGAAAAAAGACGTGTTCTGCGTCCTCTGGAATGTTTGGATACTTTGGGTAATAGGGCGAATCATCCCGCCCAAATCGATACAGATATGCTCGATAGCCTCGGTGTCCGCTCAAGAATTGAAGTAGGTTAAAACCTACTTCGCCGTGAGGTCGCTCGATCCATTTCCGGATATCCCATATGATTTTGTGAGTCCAATGGCCTTTTTCTGACTCGTCCCACTTCTCTTGCCATTCCGCGACAGTTTCAGCTCCTGCGAACTGCCGTCGACGGGCAGGAGATTCTCCGGTGAGGTACGTTCCATCGTAAAGTCGTTGTATATCTTTTTCGCCAGGATTTCAACCGGGACCATTCCTGCTCTCACGCAAGCTGCTTCATTGGAAATTGTTCTGTAAGCGCAACATGTTCGGAGTGCACTTATGCAATACGCAGCTCCAATCTTTCTCTTATTTACTATATTTTCCAGTGCATCCGCCCATACTGGGACTGCATACAGTAGGATCGAACTGACCACGTTCGAAGTAAGGAGTCGACGGCTCGGCCTTGGGCCACCTATATTTGGTAGTCTTCTCTCGCAACCAGCGCTCCGATGTTATATGCCTTGGTTGCTGCACCCTCCATATGCAATCTGAAATTTAACCTCTGGCCAATCATTACACCTAAGAACCTAAGTGCAAGCTTGGAATGAATTGTTTGCGTTCCAACTTTAATCTTTATGGAAGTGCACTTTCTCCGCTTGGTAATAAGTACTACTTCCGTCTTATGCTCTGCGAGCTGTAGACCAGCATTCTCTAACCACGATTTAATCTCATAGACTGCTTCATTTGCATAAAACTCGACTTCTTCGAGAAGGCGTGCAACAACCGTCACACCAATATCGCCTGCGAAACCAATGGAGGCCACACCAGTAGGAAGGTCTAACGTCAGTACCCCGTTATACATAATAATCCACAAGAGTGGCCCTTGGACAGACCCTTGTGGAACATGTCGTTTGGTATGATTTCATTCCTTCATCTGATGCGCAGCACAGAATCCTATCATTAGGAAGTCGGCAACGATACGCACCAGGTACTTCGCCACGCCTAAGTTGATTAGGGACTCATGTATCTTGCTCCATCTAGCAGAATTGAAGGCATTCTTCACATCAAGTGTAATTTTCGGGGAGACCGCCATCCTTTTCGGCAATTCGAATTAATCTGTTATATGTCTGTCTGTCTGTCACAAGCACTTTTCTCAGAAACGGTTATACCGATTGACACGAAATTGGTGAGAAGGTGGGAACTATGGACCCCCAGACATGCAGTGAGTGATATCCTTCTAGGTTAAATTTAGGGGGGGGGGTCCCCGTACATATAAAAGGGGGGTGTAAAAATGTTTTCACCGAATGTAGTCATGTGGGGTATCAAATGAAAGGTCTCAATTAGTACTTTTCGAAGCTGGTTTTAGTTTTCAGATTTGTTAGAAAAGCGGGGAGTGGGAGAGGTGGAAAGGGATGATTTCTTTAACGGACCCATTCTCAGAAACCACACAACCGAAAAATCTGGAAAAATTCATGAAGCTGCCTCTATATGGTGCCCAGGCCTCAAAATACTCCCCATATCGACCTCTGTTGAAATTAAGTTAATAATCGTATATTACAATATTTTTGGGAAAATTGTATAAAACCCCCCTTAAGTTTATCCCAGAGTTATAGAACTTGGTAGTAGTATAAAATATAATATGATTGGCATATTATTCCCAAATTTGATCCAAATCATACTATTAGTAACAAAGTTACAGTAGCTCAAAGTTGTCTTTACCGTGCAAATTTACAACCCGAAGTATAATACTAATTCTGACATGCTAAATGCATATACATAACGGGCTACGTACAAATGGGATAGTTCAACACTCAAATATACTGACAGAAGAAGCAAACAAAACCTTTCATACCTGAAGCGCCCAGCTTCCGGTTTCCCGACTTGTTTATGTATTAGGACCTACGAGAACTACGTTACTCACTGCATACAATGGGATTCACAGTTCCCACTTTTCTTCCAAATTTCGTATCAATAGGAGTAAGGATAATAGGTATCACCAATAGACAGACAATAGTGTCCGGATAGCTGATTGGTTAGAGCACAAGGCAAGGCAAGGCAAGTGTTAAATGTAATATTGACACTCTATGTCTTAGGTTGTAGTAGATTTATACGACGGAGATCACTTGACCCATTCTAGCATTACCGGTAATCGCAGAATTTTTAACAAAGTTTGTAGCAGTAAGTGTTGTTTCCCATAAGTTTCTAGAAAGTACTATATATATAGATATTAGCATTAACTTTATTTGAATGAATTCCGATATAAAAGTTATTTTGCGACTAAGATACCCGATGGGATAGGTTTATGATCTTTTTTTGCATGTTTTTCTGTTTTCTAATTTCTGAGAATGGGTCTTTGTCATATAGCTGCATTTTCCCCCTTACACTCCTCTCTTTTTGACCACTTCCAAACTTTGATTGGCAACATAAAGTACCATTCAAAATCTTTCAGTTGGTATATTCCTAATATTCATGGGAAAAATTACATTGTCTTTTACATATGTATGAATGTGTACGGGGTTCCCCGTAAAATAAACCTTACCTATGTCGGATTAATTTTTTTCAGTTCTAAAACTTTGACTTTCATCTTAAAGTCATGAAGATGTTAGATTTGATATTTAATCTTCTTGTATGATAATACACAGTGAACAAAATTGAAATTCCAACACTGTCTTAAAAAATATATAAGTGATCAGGAAAGAGGTAGAAGGAGTTATATGCGTGTTTGCTTTAGAAGAACGTAACGTATTACAAAATCTAAAACTAACAAAAAAGTTTAAAAATCGTAATAATGACATCAAAAACTGAAAAAGTAACTAGTTAATATTTCATATGTATTCATATGAAGTATTACTTTTTTAAGGTTTTGTGTTTATCGGTTTACTGTCTGTCTGTCTGTCCGTCTGTCTGTCTGACTGTCTATCTGTCCGTCACACGCATTTTTCTAGGAGACGGTTATAGTGATTGACACCAAATTTGGTAGAAAGGTGGGAACTGTGAACGCTCACGCATATAGTGAGTTACATCCTTTTACGACGAATTTAAGGGGGGGTCCCCATACATGCGAAAGGGGAGTGTAAATTTTTATTTCATCATATATAGTCATGTGGGGTATCAAATTAAAGGTCTCGGTTAGTACTTTTCGAAGCCGGTCTTAGTTTTGAGTTTTGTTGAAAAGGGGGGGGGAGTGCGGGGGGTTGAAAGTGGTCATTTTTTTAACGAACCCATTCTCAGAAACTACCCAACCGAGAAATCTAAAAAAAATCAAGGGGCTGCTACTGTATGGTGCCTAGGCTCCGAAATACCCTCCATACCGATACCTGTTCAAATAAAGTTAATATTATAATAGTACATTACTATAACTTTTAGTAATTGACAGGAAAACCCCCCTTAAGTTCACCCTAGAATCACAAGATTTTGCACCAATGTAGGCTGCTATCGTGCTATTACTAACAAAGTTATACTAGGTCAAAATTGTCGCTCCTCTGCAAATTCAAGACTATGAATGTCAATATCACTTGAAAGTGGATATTTTCACATAATATATGCATATTTTACGTGCTAGATGCTAATGGGACAAATGCACACTCAAATCTCTTTATAAAAGAAATACACAAAACCTTTAATACCTGAAGCGTCTAGCTTCCGGTTTCCCGACTTGTTTTAGCTTCATATACAGTTTTCATTCTTCGTGGCACGGATTCGACAAAACGCTACACATATTCAAGTGTATGCGCAGTCAAACGTCCACGAACACTCCATAGCGTACTCGCTTTTCAGAGTTGCGTCTTCTACCTTTGAGATCAAAGAGTGAAGAGCAGACTCGCAAGGCTTTGAACGCTGGTGAGCGTGTTGATTTTCATTTACTGGATGTGACCTGAACGCCTTCTCACGAATGCGACGCCCAGCAAGTCTCTCCAGACATTTAAGCGAAGATGATGTTAAGCTGATTTGTCTGAAGTTCTTTAGTATTATTTTCCATGCTTAGGTATGAAGACTACATTAACTTTCTTGCAGAAGTCGCCATTTCTCTCCCACCCACTTCTGCCACCTGCTCTCCCGGATGGTGTAATCCCAAGAGAGCCTGTACAGACTCAACTCTCAAATTCTTGGAGGTTCCATCCTGTTTTCTAAAAGAGCCCAAATGGGCCGGCTCATCCTTTTCCGTCTCCCTTTACAGTCTCCCTTTCTCTTCCCAGTTCATCATAGAAGTCTCACTTCGAACATTTTACATTTACATTCACGCTATGAGTCCAGCCAGTTTTCATCCTTATTGCTTTTGCAAACACGATTTAGAAGTCGTCCGTTTTCGGTTCCACCATGGAACCGTTCTACCGGTTTGGCCTCGGGAAATAGGACAAGCCTCTTCAAGCAGCATTGGCCTTCTAATGGAAAACCAGAGGAGCCTTTAGGATTCCGTCTTTGTGTTATAGACTTTCGCCTGCAATAATCAGACTAAATTCTAAGTAGCGGTGATCTGAGAGTGAGACTTCATCTACCATTCGCCAGTCTCTAATCAACTCTAACAACTTTGAAGTGCAGATTTTTGGTTCAATTACTTCAATTCTTCTTGGTTTCACGAATGCACTCTACGTTCGGTCATCAAACCACCTGCACTGATAAAACTAAACAACTTCCCTTTTTTAGAATTGCACTTTGCTATTTCCCCCAAAAATATGTTGAGCGTTTGCCTTAAGAGTTCAAGGCCACATAATTCTTCATACACTACCAGATTCCTTAGTTCTTGCGTCGACGGAGGGCGCAAAGTATCCTAGGGTAAGTAAGCAGAGGTTTCTCCTCTTGCCATTAACCTGGTATTGTAAGTTGACGGCAACTAGGTGCTGGGAATAGAATTGTCTCTGCATGACCGCCTCTAATAATTTTGACACCAAGACTTAGGCTTTCGGTTTGAAGGATTTCTCATCGAAGAAGACCCTAGCCCCCTTTAATGATCATACCACAAATTTTGTTAAAATGAACCCATGGCTTTTGTTCCAGAAGTATATAAGGACTGTCGTGCAACTGTGCCAACCTTGTTGCCAGTAGGTAAGAAGAGGCTTCGGCAGGCTAAGGATAATTGAGCTAACCTTTATGTTTGCAGACATGCTCGTAAGTATAGTCTAATGTGGAAATCGACGATAACTGAAAAGTCTACCGCTTTTTCTCACCGGGGCTACCAGTTTGTCCTCCTCTTTTGCCGAAAATTACATTTTTTGCCTCCGATTTTTTTGAATATCGCCACAGTTGGTGGTGCAACAACGCCCGTGTCGTTATTCTTAAGAAACTTCGCATTATTTTGCAGTGGCTTCCGTGGTCGTCATCTGAGAGCTATCCCGAGTTCACGGTGTCCAGGCTGCGTGTACCCGTCTTTACATGCTGGAATTGGGCCAGTTACGTCCACATAATTAGCTTCCCTTTCTTCCGCTTCCCGTCTCCCATTTTCTGGAAGAATTAAGCAATAGTGTCTTCGACAGGCTAGTCGGAGGTTTCCAGTTCTTCTCATCAGGGGAAATTACTATACAACCCTTTCTGGCTGATCGCACCGTAGGCACTGGGTACAGGTTTTACACTAAAGTGAGCCTGTCTATTCCCCGTCGGGGAACATGAATCTGGTGAGGCCTCCATAATCCGTACCTCGGCCAGGACTTGATTTGGTTGGTTTGGTTGGATTCGAAGTCTATGACTCCCTATCACTTGGAGAGTTACAGTACATATGTTTTTGCACATCCTTAATGTAGTATTAAGTGGTGTCCGAGAGGGAAATAAAATACGTATGATAATGAGTCTGCACCACATTCAAAGTGAAAAGACATCATCAAATCAGCGCACTTCTTCCAGTTACACACATGTCTGCGGAATTCAATTACGTGTTACTGTATTCGCTGCGAAAACTTATAACGCCTTTGACTTATATACATGCGGATGCCCCTTGGACTAAACCTTAAATAATGTCATTCACCGCATGCATGGAAGTTCACAGTTGAAACAATTCTATCAGAGAGGGAGGCCTATAGCATAACTCCAGGCGTTCCAGAGGGGTCTGTCCTTAGCCCTCTGCTACGAAACACAACGATTGCAAGTATATATAAACGATAATGGTCTGACTATCGTCGGATTTGCAGACGAGGTCTGAGTTATAACATCTAACCACTCGGATGAAACCAAAATTTGTTCGAACAAAGGTATCTAAACAGTTACGCCTCGGTCAACATATGCCCAATATATATACTGGCCGAATAGGATTCCACTAAAGTAGGATGCCTTAAGGGCTCTTACCGAGAGACGTTCTCTCTCCTCTGTCTGGTAATGGACACCTTATTATAGCTGGTAGATGTCAAAAATATCTTCATCGGACGAATTTTTTTCGGACGATTTAGTCGTAGTAATAATTTACTGCACACTACCCATCTTATCAGGGGTCGAAATCCAACTGGCACAAATAGTCAAGTATTTAGGAATATATCTCGACTTGAAGCTAATGTGGAAGCACTATATCCAGAAACAATGTCAGAAATCTTGTAGGTTACTCTGGTACTATAGGGCTTCGATAGGTAGGACCTGGGGACTTTCACTACAACGGATTAATTAAATGTACACACCTATAATATGACCCATTTGGACCAATGTAGGCATGCGTCGTCTGGTGAGACTAAATTTTGTTAACAGCACGAAGCTGCTGGTGCAGATTCAACGGCTTGGTTGCCTAAGCATTACTAGAGGGAGCATTCAGTACTACGCCCACTGTGGCACTCGAAGCTATTCAAAATTTAATACCACTGGCGAGTGGAAAGGCAACCAATTATAGCGTGGGGCGCATCATCTAATTCCAAGGCAAACATCAGGTGGATCTGATGCCTTTGATCAGATTCGTCTTTGAAAAGACATACTTCGTTGTAATCACCAAGAGATAAAAATTAACGATAAATGCCTACGAGTCTTTTGGGGTTACAGGGCTCATAATCTTTACCTATCGAAAGACTGACGACTATTTTCCAGGTGAAGATATGCGTCAATATATTGGCACTAGAAGAATGTTTGTGGCAAAAATGGCGGAGTCACACCAGTCTAATTGAATCCGACAGGCAGCCAATGTTATTAGCCCTAAACCATAACGATATTTCAAGGCAGTTGGTGTAGGGTTACTATCAGTTGCTTTTGACACTTGGCCGACTGAATCAAACATTCCTGATGTGGATGCCACACACAGCACTCGAGCCTCGCCTGGCTCGTCAAGGAACTGGTTACACAATGGTAGAAACAAAGCCAACTTTTGACATACGATCATCCGGTATCACGTCAACTCTGAAAGGTGAAATTGCAAGGAATCGCACAACCGAATAGAGAAATTTGAACTTGTTCTTCCATGGTAAAGAAAATGTGGTGGCGGTCTCGGGGATATGCAACGAATGTGATAATGAAGAGGAGGAGCAGACGGCCCTACACTTCGTACGCAGCTGCCCGACCCCCTAGATTTCGGAGAAAGATACCTCAGTGAAGTTCTCTTCTGCTAATAACTTGCGCACTACCTATCTCTGGAGAATGATCTCAGATTCGCAAAAGGTTACGAACGCCGCAGGCAGAAGGTTATTAAATAGGCGATTTCAAAGGATAGTACAATGAGCCTAACAAAAGTTCTGAATGCTTCGAACTGCAGTCCCCCTCAAATAAATTAAACTAAAGGGAGTGAGAGTAGTCTAAGTCTAAGCCAGTAAAGTAGATAAGTGAAGATACGGTGACTAAAATTTCAACTTAACCGAAATCGTGAGCTTGGAAAGTGTTTTCACATATTTAACTTTAGCGCCTCCCCATACGGTGTTATTTGTGAAGCCATAAAGGAAGATGCAGGACATTTCACCTTTATTTGTCCCGAGTTTGCAACTTTAAGAAGAAACCTTGAAACACAATTAGAATCCCGTTTAATATTTGGCACATAACCCAACCGGGGTTATATGCTCGAAAGGGCGTGAATGGAAAAGATAATACCGGTGAAGCGAATCAATTGGGTCATTTATGGTGTATAATCGTATCGCAAGGTGAAAAGCGAGTTATCCAAGAAGATTCCAATACATTTGTGAGGAGCTGGAGTTTCGACAGAACTTAAGGTTACCCAATGAATTGAAGTGGTGCATCCAACGACGAATAAGCTATCTAAATATCACGGAAAAATCAAACTACGCTTCAGATTTCGTTTCGACTTTCAGAGATCCATAGATGGGCTTACTGGTGCAACTAACAATTGACGCCTCAAGACAACCTATGAAGTCGCCTTATGAGGAATGTTGTGTCAGAGAAGAAAGCACTCCTTTACTTTGGCTATCAATAGAATAAGCCGAAAAGCCGAAACTCAGCACAGCAAATAGTTGAGTGCATAGCAGTCCAATTTACATGAAAAGACAATTTCGAACTATATGACTTTGTTAGCAATGGCTGAGTCAAGGGGGTATTTTGAGGTCTAGATACTATGTGTGATTTTTTTTCCAATTTTTGAATTTAACTAGTCTTTTGTGAATGGTCAAATTTTTCTTCAATATCTAGCCCCTGCATTTACCCCATTTACGGCTAATAAAGGGTTTTTCAACAAGAACTTTTTATTGTATTAGAAAGAGTAACGTTTAGCAATTATAAGTAAAAAATTATATCGGACAGTACTCCACCACGTCCACGCTTGCAGGTGTCGATTTTTTCAACAATATTTTCACTCTTTAGTAAAATGACAGGTTCACTTCCTTAATCATGAGTTTTGACGCTGCAATAGATTCGATTGGCTCTGTATAAACTCTATCTTTAACATAGCCCCACATCGCATGATCTTGGCGGCTAATTCATAGAATTTCCTGAAATTATACGATCAAGAAATTTGGTTTGCAATAAACTCATTGTTTCGGTGACTGCGTGACATGCGGCAGCGTCCTGTTGAAACCACATGTCAGTGATATCATCACCTATAGGTCAAAATTTAGTTGTTAACATCTCTCGATAGCGTCATCCATTTCTAGCCGAATTTTCGAAATAATTCCCCAATTACACCTCCAAGCCACATAGCGCATCATTCAGTGACACATTGAGTATACAAAGACTTGTCAACAATCGGTCTTTCACATGCCCAAATACGGCAATTTTGTTTCTTGACCCATCCAGATAAATAAAAATTGGCCTTAGTTAAAAAAAAAATAAATAAAATAAATTACTTTTTCTTCAATGGTGCAGTAAAGGAAAGTCAGGATTATGGTTCAGTTTCACTATCACCACACTTAACGTTGTGCAAGTCGTAAGCTCACAGGAGCTAGGCAAACACAATACGAACACTGACATCCATGACGACTGGGATTCGAAGCCCCGTTAACTATCGCACCGTCAAATATTTTGGAATGAATTGAACGAATCTACGGCGTTCTAGCTGCACCTTGTAAAGCTCCAAAACCAAATCCTTATTCAAAATTCGCCATGTAGTCGTTGGGGACAACTTCTGAGAAGGGGCACTGCAGCTCACGGCTACAATGTTTTCACTTGAACGACCTGGTCGACAACGCGTTGGTGTTGGCACGTTATGTACCAAGCCAGTCGACCCAAATTTATAAACCATATTCCCAATAGCAGTTTCAGAAAGACAATTACGTTGACCGAAAATTTCAGGAATTTTACAAAATATAACTTTTACCGATCCACCATTTTCATAGTGAATTTTTAAGGTTTTGTTCAACAACAAAAACTTATTAAAATCGGTTTACTATTTGTTCATCTGCCTGTCACACTCATTCTGTCAGAAACAGTTACCCCTATTGGTATGAAGTTTAGTGGTAGGGTGGGAACTGTGAATCCCCTTGATCTGGATATGGTTGCGAGGCCTTCAAATCATCATCCAGCTTATCAAGCTGCCGTTGTTTCGACCGGCCTTTCCGTCGCTAACCATCGGCTTTCATCTTCAGACTAATCTTGGCAAGTGAATTCTCGTTAGCGCGAATAACGTGATCATACCATTGAAGACGCCTGTCTAACAATTTTTCCACGATCGGTGCGATCGCGAATATCCTCACTTTGATGAAGGTGTGTCACGCCGCCGGTCCAACGCATCATCTTTGTCTCTATTACCAGAAGACGAAAGTCCATTGTTTTTTATAGTCGCCCAAAATTCAGAACCATGGAGGCCGACAGGGCGAACGACGTTCCGGTAAATTTTAGATTTGAGACTTTCGTTGATACGTCGATCACAAAGAACACCAGTTGTGGAACGCCACTTCATCTAGGTTGCGCTAATGCGTAAAACAATTTCAAAACGCAGTTTTCCATTGGCTGATAGCATTGACACGAGATATTTAAATCGCTCAGTTCTGAGCAGGCCACTGCCGCTTTAAGTGATTGTGCCTGTTTCATGGGCATCGGTCGTCAAAAACTCGATTTTATTCAGATTCAATCTGAGACCATGTTGCATGAGGCAATCATTCCAATTTGGACAAGTTGTTCGAGATCATTTTTGCTATTAGATGCTAGGGAAACACCATCCGCATAAAGCAATGTACGGGCGTTGGACGTTGGTTGTCCCGTATGACAGTGTCGTAGCAAGAACAAAGAGGAGCGATGGGAGAGCGCTTTCTTGATAAACCAATAGATTTTGATATATCCGTCTCACCTCGAACTTTACTTTTCGGATCGTGGTAGATCACTTTAGCCCAGCGCACGAGTTGTCGTAGAGCATACCAGATGACGGTCGGTAAGCAAAGTACCGTTCTTGTTATTAACGCAGTAGAAGTGTTCGATATCCTGTGTGCGTTTCGGCTTTTAGCGAGTCGATACAGATCTCTCTCGCCATCTCCAGTATCCAGTTTATCGTATAAACCTTTGTAATGGACCACTCTGGTGACAGCGATCGCATTCTTTGCTTCCCGGTTGGCATTCTTATAAATTTGCCAATTAGCCAGCATTTTATCTTGGCGAAACTTGTCATAGAGACGTTTCTTTTCACGGGCCTTTGTTTCAACATTATCGTTCCAAAGCCCGATATCTTGGTTGATGAACCGCTTACTTGATGACGTCTAGGGTTGCAGAGACCGCTTTGTCAATCGTGTCTTGAACTTCGTAATGGTTGGTAATCGCGTAAGTGCGATCATTTCTCCTTTCTTCTAATGAAATCGCCAGCACTGAATACGCGGCTGGCCATTGCGTTCCCTAGGTTGTTTTATTGGTGGCTTGATTCGCAAGACGGCAATCACCAGTCGATACTGAGGTGCGATGGTCGCATTGGGAGCGGCTTTGCAGCCAGTTATGGTGGTAAAATGTCGACCTCTTTTGAGAATGTAGTCGATTTGCGTTTTACTGTTTCTGCTACAAAATGTAGGAAGATGAGCCATGTATTCATAATTATCAGGTCATAGGTGCTCGCAACATCTACTATTCGCTTGCCACCCTCATTGTGTGCTCCAAAACCTTTTCTTCCAATACACTTGTTGCCTTCTGTGTTTTTCTCCAAGTCAATATTAAGGTCACCTGCAATGATGATACCGGTTTTTGCATCGAGAAGTTGCATCAGGTCTAATTGTCTATGGTGCGTACGCGGTAAAGAAGGATAGTGCAATCAGCTGATATAATGATCAACTTCATCAGCAGGTCGTTAAATAGTTCGACTTCTTAATGGCGTCACGGAAGCCCTCTGAAATGACAATACCGTGTTCGCGTTCGATGTCGCAATTTTCCAACCAGACCATCGGGTTTTTTGTAGATCACAGGACCGAGGCCCGCCTTGAATTTTACGAGGCTTCTGACTCAACACGATAATTTTTTTTAACGGCATTGTATGCATTTGATTGGTCGACCTGCCGCGGAACTTACAACCAAAAGAGATTAGGTAGGATTTATTATAGCAGATATCTCCAACTATACTTTATTTGCCTCTTTCCCTGAATAACATGGCGGAGTTTACTGTGCTATGATAGAAATCGAAATTTAAAAAAAAATTAGAGTACTTCCTTTAGGGCCGTAACGGTACACTACAGTACACTGTAGTAGGCAATGTGGTCAGCATTGGGTTCGCTCGAGATTATTACCCTGATTTGACTCAGCTAAGTCGACTGGTACCTGAAATCCAGTCACGATAACAAATAGGTCCGCCACCAGTGAGAATTAAACCGCGACCTTTAGCTACGACAGCCCAGAGCTCTCGTCGTAGACAAACTGATTCGTTTAGCATGTAATGCAATTCTCCCGGAAATACAACGCAGAGAACAATAAGAGAGAGGATATCAAGCCCGCAACGATGGCTCGAAGTCGTATCGGACGCGTTATGCCTGGTTCACAGTTAGATACTAGACAGCTACCTCACTCCCCCTTGCCCCTCAAGGGGGGAAATCAGCGCGAGTACACACGATTTCAAATTGTCTTGCCCTTGAGCATGAGCGAGATGTACCGAAAACCCGATCAGCTGTGTTTGACATACCGCCCGGACTTGCCAATGTATTGGTGAGATTGGCAAGTTTTTGCTTATGTATAAGTGAATACGTGAAACAACTTTTTGCTGTATGGGTGACCACGCCATAGTATCAGAATAGCAGAAGCTTACCGATCTCTCTTTTACCAATACGATTTGACGAAGATTATGCCTTTTCCTTGTTTAGCGTCTCTGATGTGTACAGATAAGCTTCTGCAAGCACATTTGCAAGTGGGGTCATTTTTGTAAGGGTACTGCCTATAGTAGATCTACTGTGGCCTAGTTTATTGCAATAATTTACACAGGAGCAAAGCTGTTCTCTCAATCTACCTGGCTTCACTGCCGACAGTCAAGCTGACACTGCGATTTTCTTATTGTGATTACTGCACGCCTTTCGAATTCCATACTAGCGACTTCACTCTTCAGGGAAACCTTAAGAGCAGATAACATAACGTGAGATAGGGTCGCTGGTTCCATTAATGTGGTTCCAAAGGCTTCCAAGCTAACCTTCATTATCAGTGCTGCTAGAGTGCCGTGACATCAACATCAGGAATGCTTTATTCAGTTGATCGATTGGAAATTCTATCAGGTGTTGATTAAACCTGACAGAGTTTCCATAACACCTGACTTATTGGAATGTTTTCGTTTAGCGCTATTAACGCCACTTAACTGCTGAAACAGACTCAACTGATGCCACCTTACCACCAGCCATTCCTCTGATGCCAATAGATAAGTATAATATGCGCATTCGAATCCGTCTGAGTTATGGTCGCCAGTTTTCATTTTCGGGTTTTCTGAAAACAAGCCTAAGCCTGATTCTTTCACAGTGATGACCCAGTGGAAATGACCTGTCCCCAAAAAATACTGTCTATAATAACAGAGGACTTGTGGTCGTGTGGCGGTAAATACAATTGAAGTCACTCTAGTTCAGGAAGTGAATAAGTCGGATTGTACTTACCCTGAAATCGTAGATAAATGCGTGGAAGTTATCCCTCGACGTTTTTAGGGCACGCTGTTCCCAGAACGCTC
Source organism: Hermetia illucens (assembly GCF_905115235.1). Lineage (NCBI taxonomy): Eukaryota > Metazoa > Arthropoda > Insecta > Diptera > Stratiomyidae > Hermetia > Hermetia illucens. The sequence continues at coordinate 122,303,482 of NC_051851.1, read as the reverse complement.
TCTCACCCGAGCGAAAATTTTAACAGTATAACATGGAGATTCGGGGCTTAAGCGAAGTAAGATAATGGAAGTCTAGAGGGTGTTACTTTTCTGCTTGCGACATTGTGCCTTTGTACTCTGAAATGGCAAGTGACTTCGGAGCCGATGTCTAGCAGGATTCTGGTGCAGGTTAAGGAGCGTCATAATTATAGTGCTATAGACGGAAGTTTCCGATATAGTAGAGAAGGATGCGTTCTATGAGAAATTACACGGAGTTGGATAAAAAGGGGGTTTGTGATCGTGATAGGCGATCTGAATGCCAAGGTTGGCTCTAATATGTAATGGGGAAACACAAACTTAGCGACTGTAACGATAATGGTGGGAGGTTCATGAATTTCAGTTTCACCATCTCATCAATGGTGGCACATTGTTCAAGCATTCATAAGATCAGTTGTGTGCCAGCTAATCGACACCGTAGGAGTTATCTGCTGGATGTGCCTAACAAGAGAGGTACCGATATTGCCACGAAATTGGTCACTATTTGGTGGTCACTTACCTTCGCTTGCATATCGCGTCCGTCAACATTTCAACATCGACTACTTATATGATTCAACTGTTGCTTGACAGTGTGAGAGCTATTTTGCTGATCGGTCGGTAGATACGATTGATAATATCGATGGCCATTGGGCCACCATCAAAAAAGGTCTTTTCTCGGCACTACTCAGGTAGACGGTCACATTTTAAAGGAGCGTGGCAGGATTTGGCTGACTGCGGAATGGTGGAACCGGAGCAATGAACGAAGTAATTGAATGCTCTGTTAAACAATGGAAGCAATTGCGGACGTGACGCGTTCGAACTCCTATACCGTGCAAAATCCCGAGAAGTTCAAAATAGTGTGCGCCGTAACATAAACGAGCGGTGGTTGCCGCAGTTCGCAATGATTTCAGAAGTGTATTCCATGTCACAATATAAATTGAATGTAGTCGCAAACCTTCCTCATTCACGATAACGAGCAGCTGAAGAGGCAGGAAGAACGCTTCACCACGGTTCTAGACCGTATCACATCCAACGAAGTTCCGCCTTTTGAAGATAGCATTAATAGCGCTAGATCCGTTTTCGCTGACCAACATCAAACCTTCGCCAACACCTGTATGCGATCGTGTCACCATGGTACTATACTATTTCAACTCGCAGAACTTAGCCGACGGGTGATGTGATCAGAAAGCGGAAGTGGCAATGGTTAGGCCACACATTAAGGAGGGGCGAGAATTACATTGTTAGTTACCCCACGCAGCGCAACTCACTCTCGCAAGATAGCCGGCGAGTAGGTGGGCCAAGGGTACTTAGCGCAGAAAAGTAGATGAGGAGTGCGGGTAGAGGTGCTTTACAGCGAATCGTGATCGATGGTGTGTAGGTGTGCTTGATGCGCTAGGCCTCACCAAGGGGTGAATAGCAACAATATATATACATTCCGGATGTGTTCGTAATCCTTCCAAGTAGTGTGGATGTCCCGGTGTTTCCCTCCTGTCTTCACTTCTGCGCAGATTCAAAGATTTTTGCATAACTATGTGTTTTCTCTTCTTCTTAAGTCATTCAATATGTAAATGCAAGCCTGAACGGACGGAAGAAGCACAAACACTTGCCATTAACTGTATATCGGAACTTGATACAGTAGTTCTAACGGCAAGTTAGTTACAAGGCATTACTATCAACAACTATCTATACCAGCATAGTCGCTATCATAAACAAACAAAATAAAATATCTTTGAGGACTTTTCGAGAAATAATACTGCGAAAACATCTAAATTACTGCTGATTCAACAATATCGGCAAAGTTGGAAGTGCCGTTCTAATACATGTCCTCGGCGTTTGCTTTAAAAATCTGCTAGAAGGATTCCATTTGTCGACGAGGATAATACAAATTTCCGAATGGCACGCCGTTAATTTTCGGAAATAAATTCAAAAGTGCATGTGATGAAATCGGCGAGGATATTCCGAAAGGATGGTTTTAATGAAATTCTGGAAATTGTTGCCATAAATAATTGAAGGAGTCTACACCATGTCTATGTGTGCAAAAGGACGTGCTGATCTATGGAACCTAAATGTGTCCAAATATTTACCACCATGGAAAAGTACAATATTCAAAAACTCGAATTTATCCCTAATCAGCGCATACAAAGCCATTTTTAACCTGCTAACTACCGTGGGCACGTAGCCCATGTACACCTAAATACATGTCTGCGCGGAAGGGTTGTTAAAATTTGAAAATTTGTGAAAATCACTATGAAAGGCAAACTTTTTCCTCCCTGGTGGTCTGGCCAGGCGCCCGAAAAGACTAATGTTGTTGCACTATATCCAAGCCGTTATGACTGACAAACGATTTATGGATATTACGTGCAACTGCTAGCAATTACAACGATTTAATGAAGAGCGGAATATAAAATGAGGCAGGACACGAATCTATTATATTTTATTTTGCGTACAGAATATATTATACACAAGCGCACAGTTTGGGGAAGTGACATTGCAAATTGATGTAAAGTTCAAATGTCGTTTTTCGGGGTTTAACCCCTAGGGCTGCTAGTAACGAATGAACTAATTGCTGATACCCAATAGAAGTATTTCCATTGACTTAGCATTAACATTGAAAAAGAAATCTATGCATATAAGTATCTCTATCTCTATGAAATATTTCTTAATATTCTAGAGATATTTTCAAACAATTGGAAAGATCACGAAGAAGATGGACAGCGAAAGAAATCAAAACCTCCTTTGTGTGCAGTTGGAAATGCACATTTTTCGTAAGGTGAACCTGCTAGCTTTTAAACGTGCTCAGTTGTTTGAAGGGCTGTAATGAACGCAGGATCAATGACTAGGTCTGAACTATCTCTAAATCAGAAAAGAAGTGACGGAAAAATGAAGATAAAAATCCGCCAATAAAAAGAAGCCCATTTAACTGTTTTATTGACTTGCATGCACCATTTGTTCTAAACAGGCTCGAAAAGTTGGGCAGGTTTCTTATTGCCAATAAGCACTGCTCCTCGTCCAGGATGTCTTTTGTATTCAGGCTGGGTCGAGGAATCAGTAGAGCCTCCAAGTAGGAAACGAAGGGAGGTTCAGATGTTGCATCATTCGCTTTCCTTTTGGGTGAATGAGTACCCAAGAACAGAATGTGAAAGCGTCCGTCAGCTCAGTGGTCCAGTGATGTTTTGGGTATGCCCCTTTGTGATGATTCATTCCCAGCTACCCTCAGCTATGTAAGTAGGCGTCACCTCTACCCCATGCAAAAATGTTTGGTAATGTGTCAGTTGAACATGCATCCGAAAAGTGGCTCCGTGTCATCGAATATGAAGGATTGTAAGAATCCAATCTTTCTTGCTTAGAATCCGAAAGCGACAGGCTTGTAGTCTATGCATATGAGATGACACAGCCCAGGCCGATTGTTTTCGATTTCCTAGCGGTAATTCATATAGATTCGTTTTTGGCAAGGAAAGAAACGCTGAACACTTTTCGAGAAAAAGCTTGTCATTCAAGTTGTAAGGAAAAATACTTGTCAGAAGCGATACCGTTCACTATATAGCCCGAACCTCCTGGGACTTCTGATAAGGCAGCCAAGTACGAGGTTATGAGTCTTAGGACGAACACAAAGAAAGATAAGGTAAGGTAATCAAGGAAAAGGAAGCAAAAGTGGGATGGGAATGAACCCAAAAGTTTGGAAATTAAGTGAAGTCCACGTGGAGCCATTTGGAAGCAAAACTGAGGGACTGATTTAATATCAATTCGGCAAACTGAAAACAAAAATTGACTCAGCAAGTTCCCATTTGGAGACTAGTAAACCTTTAGTCCCACGTTGGGCGCCATTTGTAACGAGCACAAATCTTGCGGATGGGCAAAATGACCATTTAGGCTGTGAAGTGCAGTGGAAGTAATATGTCTGCATAGACGAAAATCAACACCTCGAATTGAGCAGTTTGATGGCAAAGATAATTTTTCGCTAGTCCATATCGGCATGTTACGGGGGGCTTTCCATTTCATATACAAAAAGTGGAATTTCATCGAATGTTATAAGATCGAAGGCCACGATCAAATATCACTTTTATCTCTTCATTTGCTCATCATCATGGACGAGAACTCTAATTTATGCGGACGAGAACTTTACCTTTATGCGAGCATGATAGTAGTCGCATTTCTTAATCCTCACAGTCAGTTTTTAGCTCCTAAACTCCCACTCCCACAACTTCACCCGTGACAGAGGAAAAGACACTTTCGTGTACCAGTCGCCTACAATATTCTGGGCCGGTTGTTTAAAACATGTGCTGTGTGCGCAGCAAGGAATTTTTGCAACTGATCAAAGATAGCCGAATCGCGGCCAATATTAAACGTAAGGCCGACACTCTGTCCTTCTAGGAGCAGACGTCGTAGCGACATACAGGCGAGTGAGAGTGGCTATGAGACGATGGTATCTTTTAAGGCCGATATTAGCACCTATTTTATTACATACATTTGAAAAACAACTACAAAATCTACTAGTTAGATTTTCATTGTCATCATCACCATCACCGGATACCAGTCGACTCAGCCTTGAATAAGTACCTGAGTCAAACCAGGGTAATAATCTCGGGCGAGTCCAATGCTGACCACATTGCCTCCTACAGGGTACTGTAATCCTGTGCTACGTTGGACTAGTGGCGTCACATGTTTAGATCACATCCGAAATGAGGATATCCGCGATCGTTATGGGGTTGTACCGATCGTGGAAAAGTTGCGAGAGAGGCGTCTTCGATGGTATGGTAATGCAATTCGTGCAAACGAGAATTTACTGGCCAAGATTGGTCTGAACATCGAGGTCGATGGTAAACGACCAAAAGGCAGACCTAAACAACGGTGGCTTGATACGCTGGATGGGGATTTTAAAGCCAGATCAGGCATTCGATAGAGCCAAATGGCGAAGCCGATCATGACGAACCGACCCCGCTTGTGAACGGGACAAAGGCTGAAAAAAAGAGGGTACTGTAATCCTGTAATGTATCGTTACAATCTTGAATTAAGTGCTCTAACACACTTCAAGGCCCTCATCCAATATGGATTGTTACGTCAACGATTATTATTTCCGAGTTATACCAGATGCCGGATTTTATCTAATACTAGCAAGTGCCAAGTATTTAGACTCGGACGATCCAATCTACTTAAAAATTAAGGGGCGCTTGTGGTGGTGGTCAATAGGAGAATCCATCGAGAACTCCCCGCAACATCGAGCACCTATGCAGAATGATGTACTTTGGCATAGCTTAAACCAGAATGTGCGAAAGTCCCAGGACATCAAGGGAACCCGTGAGGGATTAAGGTATAATGCCTGTAGCTGACAATATTATGGGAACTAAAACCACCCGCTCGAGATGCCAAATTTCTTTGACTTCCCGAGCCCGTGGCTCACAGTTCACCTTCTTCTCCACGTATTTCCGTTCGATGTTGCTATTATAAAGGATAGCAACATAACAATAATAATAATAATAATATGCGCGGAGCGACCCGTCCTGTCAACTTGTCAACTAACACTACGTCACGCTTGTTATGTGCAGTATGGCGATCAGTCAGAACTTCCCGGTCCCAATACATGCTGTAAGCAGAACTATCAAGCACTGCTTGCGGCTCATGTCGGCAAACCGGACATGTTCCCGTGATCAGCCCATGTCTGTATGCAAGGTTTTGATGGATAACCTTACATACAGCATTATGCCTGGTAATGTATTCCACCGGTGCCATAGCAGTACAGCCAGAAATGAGATGGTCCAACGTCTCTAACGGCGAACCACACATTCTGCACTGGTCGTTCTCCACCCGTTCTTTTATGATGAGCTTTTTATAAGCTCGGGTTGCAACCACGCCATCCTAAATGGCACACATGAACCCCTCCGTCTCAGCAAAGAGCTCCCCAGTGCATAGCCATCTGTTCGACAAATGGCTGCCAAAAACAATTCACGTGTTTAGCGTACATTGCCTTCGATTTCCAGTCATCGATCCGCTCTTGGTCCGACTTCACCCCACTCAGAGGATTGAAAGATCGATCCTTCAAGTTAAGTGGAGTCAGTCCCCAATCTGTGTTACAGACAGCCGCTTGCAACGGACTCGCCTGCTCTTTGCTGTAAAAATAAGGGCGCAGCGAGTCGACTTGGCGATGATGTTGTGCCGCCACGCCAATCTACCTCCGATGTCACGAGGCAGGTTCATCCGCTCCACGGCAGACTTTGGATGATGCATTCGGAATTTGGATATAGTTTTCCGTATCCGCCCCTGAACGTTTTCCAAATCGGTCTTCGTCAACGGTAATATTCCGAATGCATAAGCCAGTGAAGGGATAGCGAATACATTCACCACGCTTCTTTTATTCCTCCCTGAGAGATACGATTTCAGCACCAGCTTTACACGTTGCAGGAATTCAGACAACAGAGCGTCCTTCAGATCAGCAACTCGAGCGTGGGTTCCTTGCAGTCTGCCTCGGTCATAGCTTGGATGTGGAGGTCATCAATGCTATGTATAAGAGCTGGCAATTCGGGTCAAGCGATTGCAAAGAGCAGCTCACTATCGTCTCGGTAGCTGTGGGGTAAGCAACTAGAGGTCAAAGAAACCTCTTTAGTTGCTGTATTGATTCTGCCAAGGCTTTCGGCAGCGGGCTGCTTAACTGGGTAATCGATGTCCTAAATCTGTATCGCATTGATACGAAAGTAATAAAGTATTTGGCGACAGTCATGAAAGGGTGGAATACCAACTTATCAGTGCATTCATCTGAGGGTACCAACAACTCAGAGCCGAACAATATACAGAGAGGCATCTTCCAGGGGAGCTCGTTGAACCCCTTTGGTTTCGAATGACAATGAACCCCCTTTCATGGCCAATGATAAATGCTAGAGGGCATGGTTTCACAATCAAACATGGCTTATGTGCTAAGTGGAAGCTGATGCAGTTGATGTACTTAGATGACATCAAGTTGTATATTTGGATTGAATTTAGGTAAGACAAGTCTCGAAACCAAGCCAACGGGAAGAATCATCACGAGCCATATACTGGAGCATTGGTGATCTCCAAATCAACTTCTACAAATATCTATGAATTCTGCAAGGAACTCATGCTCTAGTTAGTAATTTGAAGGGTGCCCTGCTGCCCGAATTCCTCCGACGTGTAAAATTGGTGCTGAAATATCATCTCTCGGGGAAGAATAAAATAAGCGCATTCAATGTATTCGCTATCCGTTCACTGGCTTATGCATTCGGAATATTGCCGTGAACGAAAACCGATCTGAAAAACGTCCACCTGCGGATACGGACTACTATGACCAAATACTAAACGCATTATCCAAACTCTTCCGTGTTGCGGATGAACCTGCCTCGGGACATTGAAGGTATGGGCGTCGTTGACGTGGCGGGACAACATCATCACTAAGTCGAGTTGCTGCGCCCTAATTTTTACAGCAAAGAGCAGACTGTGGGCTGACTCCACTTGAAGGATCGATCTTTTTATCCTTTGAGTGAGGTGAGGTCACACCAAGAGCAGATCGATGAATAGAAGTTGGAGGCAATGCACGGTAAACTTGTGAATTGTTTTTAGCAACTATTTGTCGATTTGTATTTGTCGAACAAATGGCTATGCGGTGGGGAGCTCTTTGTTGATATACCCGAGCTTATGGCAAGCTCATAATGAAAAGCATAAAGCCGGTATTGGTTCGATCATTGACATCACTTTCGCCAGTTTTCCGCTTCTGCTTTAGATGTGGTGGTTAACGAAGAATTCATTTACAGTGATCATCAAGCACTAGTGTTTGAAATCAAAGAGCATAGAATGGCGCAGAGCTTCAAACTGGAATGTTCAAAATGGAAGGATAGCCTCTTCGATAAAGATGCATTTGACTTGATGATGAATGCCGTCAGTATGAATCAAGGATCAGCATAAAACTTGACCAAACAACTAATTCACCCTGTTGTCAACGCGTGAGTTACGAATAGCGGGCTTGCGCTATTCAAAACGATAAATTTTAAAAGTCTCTTCCGCGAGACTCATTATTTGAAACGCCACTTTTATTAATTTAAAAGCACTTTATTAAACTTCGAATAACACTAGTATTCTATTATACTTAATACTATATCCCGGAACTAAGTATTACTTGACAATAACTCCATTACAAGAACCCGACTCTACTTTGATATACTAATACTTTTAGAAGAACTCCAGGAGAACTTCACTCGACTTTGATATAATGAGAAACTGAGAACTGAGTCTCTTTGAGGTATGAAGACCAAAACTAATACTAATTCTTTAGAAGAACTCCACTCGACTTTGACGTAATGAGAACTCCACTCGACTCTGATATAATGAGAACTGTCTAATGTTGGGATGAGTTCTATATTTATAGTGTTCCGAACAAAGGATGCAAAATGCTGATAATGCATTTTGCATATTCTGTAATATGATATTTTAGTTACGCGCTGATCTTCATTTGATCTAGTTTGTTTATAGATCGAATGAAGTCATCTATCGTTTGAAATGATGAAATAGTGATGACTCATTGTATTGAAGATACGAATTGGATATTGGAAAAGATAAGATGATGAGTCATATGAGATTGAACGGATCGATGTTTACATTAGTTAAGGGATGTTTACATATGAACTTAGGTTAGTGTTTACATTGGTTGAGGATGTTTATATATGTTCTTATATTACTGATGATATGGACTGATGTCATCATCTGGATTATTGGTGAAGGTGACCTTGGGGTTAGGTACAAGTGTACTTGGTGTACTTATGTTAATGGGTGTAAGGTCCTGTGTAACTCCTCCCACCTTAAGTATATTGTTGTCCTCAACAATTTTTATTTTATTTAGTTCTATTTCTGATTCTATTTGTTTATTATTTTGTTTATTATTTATGAATTTTATTTTTATATTATTTCTTTTGTAAAAACGAATTGCAATGTATGATATGATTACTATGACAATGATTATTATGATTGATCCAAATGTTATTGTATTTCTTTTATTGTTATATTTTATTTCATTTATTTCTTTTAAGTTTTCTATATTGTTGATTTTTAATTTTTCAAAACTTATTACTTTTGTGAATCCCGTTAGATTTGTTATTGGATTTAATGTTAATATTTGTTGGAATTCTTTTATTTCATTACTGTATATTTTGTTAAGGATTTGTATTTTACATTGTTTGTATCTGATAATATAATGTCCATTTAATTGGTAAGTTTTCTCGTTACAATTTTGTATAATTTTTCTGTTAATATTTGTTACATATAATAATCCTTTTTCTATTTCTATTACATTTGGTTTAATGTTAGCTGGAATTATGCAGTTTAGTTTATTACATTTTAATTTATTTTTTAATTGTTTTACAAGTTTTTCTGTTTGATAGTATTCTCCATTATATAGTATTACATCGTTTATTCTTATATTTAAGGTTTCATTATTTTTATTAGGTATTTGTTTTACATAGTATGATAATATTGGTTGAGTAAGTATAGGGATATTGATTACAAATATGATTATGTTTTGTTTAGCAAATACATTAATGGTTATGTCTTTAAGTTCGTCAAAGGAAATTTTTAGATCTGAGATTTCGTCTTTTGTTAAAATAGAACGCGACATTAGTCCTGTTCGCGCTGAATTAATGTTGTCTATTATTTTTTCAATTTCATCCTTTATTGAGTCGAGGTTTTGATTAAGTTGTATATTTATTAGTAATTTGTTTATTTGTTTATTTGAATTATTGACGTTTTCCGATAGTTGTTTTAACATTTGATTTGATTGGTTAATATTGAGTGTTATTTTATTTATATTATTTTGAAATACGTTATTAATTTTAATTTGTTTACTCATGTTTTCTATTATAGCGTGGTTATTAGAATCGATTATTTTAAGGTGTTCTATTATTTCTTCATAGTCATCGTTATCCATTAGGCCAAAGAGTAATTTGTATATGTTACCTATGGGGTTAATTATTCCTCGTTTTTGTCTGAGATTGGTAAATTTTAACAGTTTTAATTCACTTTTTATTGTTTCTATTGTATTTGTTATGTGGGGATTTGTTTGGATTTCTGAAGTTATTTGATCTAATGCTATTTCGTATTCCGTTAGGTTAATTTTGTGATAGATACGTTTATAATTTTTGATTAATTGGACAGGGTCTTTCTTTATTAATAATATTCCAGATTGTGATTCTACTTTTTCTATGGTTATCTCTGCTTTAGTTAATGGGATGGTGAGTAACAGCATTATGCAGATTGATTTTAATGAAAGGATCTGTAATTAAGGAAGAAGTTTTCCTTGGATTATTTCGAATATTATTCTTTTTCTAAGAATGGGGATGTCCTCTTGTGTGAAATTTATTGATTTATTTTTGGCTATGGTTTTTGCAAATGTGCATGCGAAAATTCCGCAATCATTACTGTTAGTTTGGTTTGGAATATTTTTCTCGTTTATTATAGTAAAATCAGAAGTGTCTAAAGGTTTATTTAATTTATCCAATGATTCTTTTTCTAGATATTCGCAGAGTAATTTTGGGGTATTATTATCTGTTTCTCCTAATGAGTCATATATTTTTATCATTCTGTTATTTAGATCTATGGTAGCTAAAGTCCAATGGTTATTGTTTTTGAATATATCAATTTTTCTTGTCCATCTCCTAACTGTATTGTATCCTGAAGTTTTTAATGTTGGTAAGAAGAAGGTATTCATTACATGAATTTTTGGTAAGTTAGGTTTATTTGTGTTATCTTCCGCTATTAGGTTTAGATAGAAATTTATTATTTGGTCATTTAGCCAATTGTTGTTTGTTAGGGTATCGATGTCCTTTTTGGTTATATTTAAGTTAAATTTGGTTGTTATGATTGAATTATCTGAGTTTGTTTTTAGGGTATTTTCGATTATCTGTTCTTGTTCTGTTGTTAAATTTGTATTATATTTTTCTATTACTGGTATTTGTATTTTATTAAACTTTTTTGTTCTTTTTATTCTGCTCGGATGAATTTTAGTTTGATGTTTGTTATGTTTAGTTTTGTTCGCGAAGATATTACCATTTTTGTCAAGAGTTACTTTTACTTTTCTGAACTTGGGTTTGTCTTTATGTCTTTCACTTTCGTAGTTTTTTATATAAATTTCTCCGTTTTCGATTTCTGGTTTAGGTTCTCTAGTTTTGTTATGATATTTTATCCATTTGAGTTTTTTATCGGTTATTATTTTAAGTAATTTAGATTTTTCAATATTTCCATACTGTACATTCAAGGGTTTCGTTTCAATTGTGGAGTGTATTGTATTGTTGTAATATTCTACTGATTTTAATACTTGTTCACTAATGTTCAAGGATGGTTTTGTTTTAATTAAGGTTCTGATATGTTCCAGAAGGGTACTATGACATCTATTCATGTCGGAATTTCCTGTATGTGATTTAGGGGAAGTGAAATGTATTTCGATGTTTTCAGATTTCAGGTATTCTTTAATGTTTACCATATTGAATTCATTGTCTGCAATTATTTTGAGGGGTTTACCTAAATTTGCGTTTCTTTCGCGTAGTAATTGAATAAAGGTTATGGCGTTTTTATCGGTAGTTTCTTTTACGTATAGGTGTTTGGAAAATTTATCTATGGTGGTAAAGAATAGTCGTTTTTTGATTGTAAACACATCTATGTGTATTATTTCGTTGATATCTGTTGGGGTTTCGGAAATTAGAAATTTTGGTTTTACAGGGTTTCGGTCGTATTTGATTTGGTTACATATGTCACAATTATTTATATATTTGGTTATTAGTTTGAGTATCCCATTATAGTAGAATTTGTTTTTGATTTCGGCATAGTTTTCTGTTATTCCACGGTGATTTGTATTTTCGTGTATTTCTCTAATTTTGTCATAACATTGTTCTTCGTTGATTAAGTCAATTACAAGTTGGGTACATTTGATAAATTTTAGGTCGTTATTATTGGAATAAAGATTTATTATATTTTGTTGAACTACGTTCCATTGATGGTCGTTTAATTTGCAATATATACCTATATGTCCTTTTTCAGGTATGTAACGTCGAAGTATATCTATTATAGCATTTTCTGAATTTATATCATTCTGATCAATGAATATTCGTCTTCTTTTATTGACGATTTGAATTTCTTTTTGTTTTCTTTCTACAATTATTATTTGAGTTTTATATATATTTACTATTCCGTCTTTTATAGGGATATGGTCATGTTGGTCTTCTGTTCCAGAGTGTATGGTTGCAATATCGGATATCTGATCTATATCCACTTTTTCGATTGGACTATTTTCTGTTAATACGTTTATTTCAAATTTGTCGGCGTTTATTCTACTCAAAAAGTCAGCTACTTTGTTTTCTTTACCTTTAACGTATTCAATGTTAAAGTTGTATTCATTTAGTTTTATTTTCCATCGTTGTAGTTTAGAATTAGGTTCTTTTAGGTTACTGAGCCAAACAAGGGGTCTATGGTCTGTTTTAATATCGAATTTTACTCCGTATAGGTAAGGTCTGAAGTATTTTGTGGACCAAATGATTGCTAATAGTTCTTTTTCTATTGTACTATAGTTACGCTCATGTTCATTGAGTGTCCTACTTGCGTACGATATCGGATGTCCATTTTGTGAAAGGACGGCACCTATTGCCTTATTTGAAGCATCTGTTGTGAGTACGAATTTTTGTTTGAAATCGGGATATTTTAGGATGGGGTGATTTATTAAAAGTTCCTTTAATTTTTCAAAGGCTGCAACGTATTTTGGGTTTTCAATATTTATTTGATTGTCTTTTTCCAGGGCGTCAGTAAGTGGTGATGCAATTTTTGCATAATTATTTATGAATTTTCTATAATAGCCAGTTATTCCCAAGAATGATTTTATTTCCTTTGTGGTTTTAGGGATTTTCAGATTTTTGATTATTTTAATTTTTGCAGGGTTTGGTTCTATTCCATCTGTTGTTAAAACGTGTCCTAGGTATTCTGTGGACTTTGCGAAGAATTTACATTTATTGATTTGTATTTTGAGTTTGTATTTTTCAAGGGTATTAAATATTTTTCTAATATTGAGTTCCATTTCCTGAAGGGAAGTGGCGAAAATTAGTATATCATCCAAGTATACTACACATATTTTATTCACATGTTCTCTAAGAACTTCGTTGATCATTCGCTGAAAGGTTGCAGGGGCGTTTTTCAAACCAAAGGGCATACGATTGAATTCGTAGTGTCCTTGGGGAGTAGAAAAGGCAGTTTTATGACGATCATGTTCGCTGATCTCAATTTGATGAAATCCTTTTGCTAGATCAAGGGTTGTGAAATACTGGGCTTTCCCGAGTTTGTCAAATATGGATTCTATATTTGGAATTGGAAATTTGTCATCTATAGTTTCTTCGTTTAGTTTTCTATAGTCAATTACAATTCTCCATTTTTGTTTACCGGAGTTATCTAGTTTTTTTGGAACGACCCATATTGGTGCGTTATAGGGGGAATGTGATGGTTTTATAATGTTTTGTTTTAACATATCGTTAATTTGATTTTCTACCTCTTTCTCATGGGCAGGTTGAAAACGATAGATTCTGGAATAAAGGGGTTTATTGGTTTTAGTGATGATTTCGTGTTTTGTTTGGGTTGTGCAACTAAGGTTTTGTCCTTCTCGATAGAATAGTGACTCATATTCGCTGAGTATTTTCTTGAGGATTATTGCCTCTTCGCTGTTCAATCCTTCAAACAATTGATCACGGGACTGGTTGGTTTCAATGTCGATTTGATAATTTATCTCATCAGGGATCGAATAATTGAATTTTAGTTTTTCACTATTAATTAACATTACACCTTCGCCTACATTAATTTGGGCGTTTAAGGGATGTAAAATGTTTTGACCAATAACGGCTTTGAATTCCTTATTCTGGAAATCCATTACGTGCCATAGTATTTTATGGGATTGTGGTAAATTGAATTCCGTGGGCATGTTAGATTTAACTTTGTGTTTTACATTATAGGATCCACCTAATCCGTTTACAGAGATTGGGGTGTCTAGTGAAATTTTAGGGTTTTGTGGAAGACTATTTTTGTCAATACTAGAAATGGATGCACCTGTATCAATTAGTGTAGGTACAATTTGATTATCAATATGGAGATTGATTATTGGTAGGTAATTTCCGAGGCGATTACCTGAAAATTTGTATCCATTGGTTCAATTGGATCTGGGTTTGGGTTATTTTGTCTGTATATATTAGAATTGTCTATTTCCATTCTGTTGTTGGAGTTATGATTTCGGTTGTAATTGCGATTAGAGTTTCGATTGTAATTATGATTATTATTATTATTTCGATCACGGTAGTGGTTACTGTTATTATATTGTCTGTTACTGTTATTATTATTGGGTCTGTGATTGTTATATCTGTTTGTTTGATACTTGTTAGTATTTGAATTTGAATTTGAGTTGAAGTTATTACGGAAATTATTATTATGATTATTACTGTTATTATTGTATTTATTATTATAATTACTGTTGTCAATATTTTGTTCTATTTCGCGCAATAAGTTATAAGCTTGGTTAAGCGTTTCGCAATTTCTCGTCTCAATTAAGTATGATTTGAATTCTGGTAAAAGGGATTTGAATTTATTCAGGACTAAATTTTCGTTTCTGATTGGGTTAAATTCGGAATGGGATTCCCTTTGAGGATCTTGTACATATTTAGTATTTATTCTATTTAATAGTTTATTTAATTTATAATATGTGTCCTCTATATTTCTAGAACTTACTTTATGAATTCGGTTTACAATTGTAGAATATGTTTCGTGGACTCCAAATGTTGATAGAAGAATGTTTTTGACGGTGTTCCATGTTGGGTTAGGTAATTTTTGGACTACGTGTCTCGCTTCGCCTTGCAGTTTGTAGAGTATTAGTCTCAGGACGTACGACTGTTGATCACCAGGCTGGACAAGTTGTAGTAAGGATGTGGCTTCCTCAAGCCATGTTGTTAGAGAGTATTCTCTGTTGTTTCCGGTATATGTGGGAAGTTTTCTCGCTTCCTTGATGAGTTCTCCAAAGTCGAGTGGTAGAGGGATTTGTTCAACCATTTTGTTGTGTTATATTTGTTATTTTGATTTGTATTATTTGATTTGTATTATTTTGATTTGTATTATTATTCACTGTGTTCACTGTTTATTATATATATAGTATTTTGTATGCTCCCTTCGCCTGAATTTTCTCCAGACTACTTATGGAGTTTAGCACAATAGGGACTATATATTTTTGTGTTAGCCAGTCGAATTTTCTTCGAGTGGTTGATAGTAGTTCAATTTTCTTGAACTAGTTTTTATTATATTATTCGAATTTTCTCCGAATAATGTGAGTTTTAGTGATAGTTCAATTTTCTTGAACTATTGTTATTAGGTTATTCGAATTTTCTTCGAATAACTGTAGGTTACGAGTCGAAAAGGGGTTTCCTCCCACCTTTTGACGGACGACTGCGCCAGTTACGAATAGCGGGCTTGCGCTATTCAAAACGATAAATTTTAAAAGTCTCTTCCGCGAGACTCATTATTTGAAACGCCACTTTTATTAATTTAAAAGCACTTTATTAAACTTCGAATAACACTAGTATTCTATTATACTTAATACTATATCCCGGAACTAAGTATTACTTGACAATAACTCCATTACAAGAACCCGACTCTACTTTGATATACTAATACTTTTAGAAGAACTCCAGGAGAACTTCACTCGACTTTGATATAATGAGAAACTGAGAACTGAGTCTCTTTGAGGTATGAAGACCAAAACTAATACTAATTCTTTAGAAGAACTCCACTCGACTTTGACGTAATGAGAACTCCACTCGACTCTGATATAATGAGAACTGTCTAATGTTGGGATGAGTTCTATATTTATAGTGTTCCGAACAAAGGATGCAAAATGCTGATAATGCATTTTGCATATTCTGTAATATGATATTTTAGTTACGCGCTGATCTTCATTTGATCTAGTTTGTTTATAGATCGAATGAAGTCATCTATCGTTTGAAATGATGAAATAGTGATGACTCATTGTATTGAAGATACGAATTGGATATTGGAAAAGATAAGATGATGAGTCATATGAGATTGAACGGATCGATGTTTACATTAGTTAAGGGATGTTTACATATGAACTTAGGTTAGTGTTTACATTGGTTGAGGATGTTTATATATGTTCTTATATTACTGATGATATGGACTGATGTCATCATCTGGATTATTGGTGAAGGTGACCTTGGGGTTAGGTACAAGTGTACTTGGTGTACTTATGTTAATGGGTGTAAGGTCCTGTGTAACTCGTGCGATGCTGCAATGCCGAGAAGAGTTGCTAGTAGAAGGAGCTCACCATGCTATTCGTGGAGTGAGGAAATAAAGACACTAAAGGTGAAATGTCTGCAAGCCCGAAGAATCGTCCAACGTTCCAGAAGAAGATAGGACTTTCAGGATCTGCTCTCCACATTCGAACAATTGACGCACGATGTGCAGAAACCAACCAAACAAAGTAAAAGCAGAAGCTTTAAAAACCTCTGGAATGACGCTGACGTAAACTCCTGGGGCACATTGAGTCGTGATGTCTAAAGTATTCGGGAAGAAATCACCGCAAGTACATTGTCCGACAATGCTGGCATCGATAGTGAAGACACTTTTCCCGCAAAGATCGAACGCAATCATCAAAGCAATCAGTGCAGCTGGTTTAGAGACCATACCGCGTATCACCGAAGATTAATTGTTTTAGTCATTCAAAAAAGTGAAGTACAAGAAAGCACCGTGACCTGATGGTATTCCTAATAAAGTAGTGAAAGCTACCGCCCACGCGAGACCAGATATGTTTATACAAGCGATGCGAAAATGCCGCGAAGAAGGGATGTTCCCTAAAAAATGGAAGTAGCAGCGTTTGGTTTTGTTGCCAAAAGGAAACAAACAACCTGGCCATCCATCATCATATGGCTCAATATGCTTTCTAGATACGATGGGGAATAACTGCCAATAGATTATGCAAGTTAGCTGAAAGGGGCATGAAAGGGCTCTTTCCGATATGCAGTAAATACTTTACAGGCAGGGAGCTAAAGTACTGTTCCGCTCGAAACGTCTCACCATTGGGTCAAAGCTCTTACTGTACAAGACTATGATCTTGCCAGTCTTCATGCATTCCTCGGAAACTTGGGTTCTTAGCAAGAAAAATTGCAAATTCTTGGCCGCATTCGAGAGAAGAATCCTCCGTAGAATTTTTGGCCCCCTACATGAGGATGGACGATTCCGTAGCCTACACAATGACGAAATCTATGAGCGATATCATGGCAGCCAACAGAGCCTATTTCAGCTTACAAAAACTGTTCCGCTCGAAACGTCTCACCGTAGAGTCAAAGTTCTTATTGTACAAGACTACGATCTTGCCAATCCTTATGTATTCCTCGGAAACTTGGATTCTTAGCAAGAAAAATTGCGAACCCTTAGTCGCGTTCGATAGAAGAATCCTCTGAAGAATTTTTGGCCCCCTACATGAAGATGGACGGTTCCGTAGACTATATAACGACAAAATCTATGAGCGATAGCACGACCGTCCGGTTGTGGATAAAATCCGGCTCAATAGGTTACGGTGGGCGGGTCACTTAATACGTATGGATGAGGATGATCCCACCCGGATAGTCTATAAGGGCAATATCTATGGTAGGAAAAGAAGACGAGGCAGACCCTGCCTAAGATGGAGCGATGGCGTGGGCCAGGACGCCAGACAGCTTTTAGGGATATCGAATTGGTGGACCTCGGCGCAAAACCGGGATGTTCCTTATTAAGGTAGGCCTAGACTGGATACCGGTTGTTGTGCCGTTGATGGTGATGATGAACTAAAGTACTAGAGCGATAAAGGCACACATTACTACCGTATCTCAGCTGGAGCCCTTCAGGGTTGTGGCATATCTTGCCTACAGAATACATTCACGAGATTGAAACCGCAGCTAATGAAGCGATTTAGAAAATCAAGGGTTGGTTGAAAACTACCAGATCATAAAACAGAAGCCGTTTTGATAACAAGTCGGAAGACCTTGAAATTGAATTTGTTGGAAGCTATACCATTGAAAGTAAGGTGGCGGTTAAATACTTAGGTGTAATGATTGACAATAGACTCAAAGTCAAAGTGCATATTGAGTATGTCGAAAATAGGCAGCATTCTTGCAGGCAACACTTTCGCGAATTCTGCCAAATATAAGCGGACCCAAATACGTCAGTAGAGTGTTACTATCTCGAATCATTAGCTGAGTCTTGCTCTATGCCGCTCCTGAATAGGCTGCAACATTAATGACTAAGGAAATCAGGAGAAGCCTATTGCGCTCGTATAAATTATGTGCCCTGAGAGTGATTTCTGGCCTTCGAACGGTATCAGACGACGCGTCGTTATTTAGTTATTTAGGCCGGGCTTTTGCTGTTAGACATCTTGGCTGAAGAGGATCTACATAAGGAAAACGACAACCCAAGACATGTACAATTGATCAAAAGAGAGCAAAGGCACCATCAATGGTCAGCTGGTAGACCTCATGGGCTAGCTCACCGAAAGGCCGATGGACGCATAAGCATAAGTTCAATCGTCACCACGGATCGTGATCAGCTAACGCAATTTCTATCTAGTCACGGCGGGTACCTCAAATATTTAGACAAGTTTGAGCATGACGATTCGCAAGGATGCCCAACCTACCCACGTTAGAAGATGCACAGCAAGCAATATTCTATTGCACTCGCTTCGCGGCGTGGAAGACCAACATTCCAAACTAGCATATGCTTCAGTCAGAAGACCAATGACAGGAATTAGTAACATTCGCAACTAATATGCGAAACGAGCTCCCTATAGCGGAAAGGGAGCGACAGACATATAGGAATGACAGCATAATTACTAACCCCGTGAAGTAATATATAACGACAGTTTCGCGGAGTGAGGGGTTGAAGGATACACGGGTGTGGTTTAGTACGTAGGCGCGGATTTACGTCCAGGATTTGTTTCAGTGGTTTCTGCTAATGTCTTTGGAAGTTTCCACTACTTGGGTTAGCCGAAAACAAGGCCAACCGTTGTGCCTATGTACATTCAATAATATATAACCTGGGCAAATTTAGGTACCAGCAAAAAGGGTCTACGTTGATTTTTACCGATTAATGTTCGATTTCAATAGAGAATTGTTCAAATGAAATTGGATTGGATGGATCTGATCGCCTATGTAAGCCTTGGAGCATTCACTTTCTGTATCACGGCCAGCAAGCCAAAGTGACTACAGCGTTTTCCGGTGTCACCTCGTAGAGATTCTCTTCGACAGGTTAAGGTGACACGAAAAGGTTCCACTGTAAACTAGCCGCACTGCAAAAAACTGTGTGACTGTGTATTACCGGTGCCATTAGCACAACTGGCGCAACACTAGCTTTATTGCTCAATTTTCATATTCAAATCAGTACAATGAGTTCAACTCATAGACTAATTTGTTTGAGTGGAAGTGCTATTGGGAAAATTGAATCGAGTTGTTACAATGCCCTCCGATTCTCGGGTACCTATACATCTGCTTGGTAGAATGCAAGATATAATGAAGTCTTCTACACGAATGGTTCAAAAACAGTACAAGGTTCTGGAGCTCTCAAATAAAAATGGAGAGTGGGTTTGTCTCTTGTAACAGTATGCAACGACCTTCCGGGCTGAGGTGTATGCGAACCAAAGAGTGGCAACCTGAATTATCGACTAGCGGTTGAAGGGGATGTGCATCGAAATCTGCAGTGAGAACCAGGCTGCACTGATAGCTTTGAAAATCATGGAATGTAGAAACCGATTGAACTCTATTTCTAAATTCATTATGGTGGGACTACTCTGGGTATATGGTCACTGTGGTATAGAGGGAAATGAAAACTTAGATACCTTAGCAAAAAAGGGGTCAATTTCCACCATGCTACACGCTGCTGCTGCTTACACGTGCTTAAAACTTATCATTTAAATGGATCGACCACAAAAGTAACAAATTCTGTGATTATCTTCTTCCGTATTGCATACATAATGTTCAAATACATACATAACATAGATTTTCCAATTTTCAACGTCTTCCCAGATTTAGCTATTTTGTTTCTATCGAAAATAATTGCCTATAAATCAATGGTTTGTCGCCTTACCATCACGTAGATCTTGCGTTTCTAGGCAATTTCCATTTCGTAAGGACGAACATTGTCACCTGATTTCTTTTCGCTTTACGGAAAGAGGGATTATCCCCTCGAAGCTATGAGAAATTAGATAACACTCATACTTACGGTAATAAAAGATGTCTCTGCGTAACCGGCGCCGACAGCGTTCTGTACTGTTGTACCGGCAGCAAAGAACACACAGGTGGAGGAGAGAAATAGCGGCGTAAAGTCCTGTCGCGGAAAAAAATTATCATACCATTCAATTCTCATAAGGACAAAGCGAGGGATAATTTAAGCCCGAGATTTCTTTCAATCCCCTTTCGTTTGTTGTTTGTGAGCCAAAACTTGAAAATTCAATGGCAAGAAAATTTTACGCGCATAAAAATTCCACTTTATTGGTTTTCTTTGATTTTTCCCCCAAATCTTTCAGGAATTTTTTCGCTACATCTTATTGTTCAATCCCTTAAGATTTCAGGGGTTTTACTTATCCTGGCGTGAAAAAAAGTTATTGATTTACGGAAGTCGAGTTTAAATCGACTATTTAGATGAAAAGTGTTCATCTTCCTTTGTGTTTCACCGTAATCGTTCAAGGATCGGACGTAGATATATAATACAAGTATTTCACCAGTCTCGCTGTGCTGGAAAAATTTACTTGAACAGGGCAGTTTGTGAATATATTGTGAATACTCAAAATGTGCTTATTAAAATTGTGAGATTCAGTAATTAGATCATTTTGTGTGCATCGAAAAATTAACCTTGCTTGCTAAAAATATTTACAATTCGAGTCCATTAATAAGTCGAGTGCTCTCAAAAAGTGAACAGCAATACGAATGTGTGCTCGGCGGAGAACGAAAATTAATATTACCATTCCTGGAACCAATTATCAACTTTTTGCATGAATCAATAAAATTATACATTTATTAACGGGTAGGCGAATAGTCACAATAATTAAATCATCATTGAAACAGTTCCTCTTTCATCTAGCTTTCGATTTCAAGCTACTCTTGACTAGTATTCTGTCACAGAGATTCAAGAGATTTAAGGATTTGTAATGTATACTTTCAGGGCTTTTTACCGGTATCAGTTTTTTGGCAACAGTAACGGACTTGAAAACCTGAACTTTATGATCTTCTCGATTTATCCTTGTAACCGACCAAATGTGGACTTTTATTCATGAGACCGTCGAAAAGAACCGCATTTAATTTCGGGTGTTTTGTTCTCGTATCCTGGAAAGAATGAAGACTTCTTCTTTTTGAGGTTTTGTGTGAAACGAAACCTTATTAGAATCGATTCGATGTCTGCCTGTTCGTCTGTCTATCTGTTTATCTGTCACATCCGATTTACCCGGAAACGGTTAAACCAACCGTCACGAAATTTGGCGAGAACGTGTTGTCTGCGATTCCCTTTACATGCAACGGGTGGCAACATTCCGCACTTTGTTCAAGGAGGACATACACGTGAAGGCGGGGTGTACATTTTTTTCACCGAATATGGTCGTGTGGAGTATCAAATAAAAGGGCTCAATTAGTACTTTTCGAAACTGATGATATTTTTGACTCCGTGATGATTTTTTTGATAGCGTGAGACATAGGGGAATAAGCGCTCAAAACGTATGCGCCAAAAAGTAACAGTGTGAAAAATTCGCAATGATGCATCCATACGAAATCTAGGCCTCAAAATGCATCCCATTCCGATACCTGCTTAAATGAAGTTAATAATAGTATATTACCATATTATAGAAATTTACCCGAAAACACGCCTTAAATTCATCCAAGAAATACAAAATCTGGTATATGACAGTAATAATAAGTAATAACAAAGTGCACAATTTTGGGAATTTTTACAACAATCCAATTATTATTAGCAAAGTTATAGAAAGTCATAATTGTGTATTTCATGTGAATTTATCGAACTCCAAGACGTGTTTGACGAAGTATCCAAATTACGGTATTCCTACTGGTTTTCTCATTGCTAAGCCGACTCTACATTGGTTGACAACGCTGACCGATGCTTTCGCTAAAGCAAAATCTGTCTGAAGCGGAATAAATTTCACCACTTCCTTTGCGAATCGTAAACTCCGGCTTATCACCTTTAAGAATCTGAAGTAGTCATCAACACGAATATTGACAGTATCATTTATCTTGAAGGTTGGGAATGACCACCTTTGTTTTCTCTCTCACCAACTCCACTCATAACCTTGTGCACCTTGTGGAAACGTATATTGCCGATCTAATAGAGCCATTTTACCATCATTAATGAGACTAGCTTACAGCACCATAATTATACAAGAAGGTAAGCGATTGTTGAAGTATCAACAGCAAAATGAGAATATTCCTTTTCTACTGGAGGGAAAACCTTATTCCATCGTACACAATTCAAAAGTGATTTAATTGTCAACTTTACAACTCTTGTGAAAACTTCTTGCGGATCCAAGAAGTCTGATAATCCTGCATAGAAGTCATAGGTATCGAGAAATCGTCCCAGCGAGCTGGTAGCTTAGACCTAGCCTTCACTTTTCGACAAAGTACCCTATTCAATAACAATTTAGTAAGAGACGTTCACCTTAAGGTACAGTTGCCTATAGCGTCCATATTTACTCCTTCCGCTGAAGTTACTGCGGAGATCCCACTGTTCTTATTATAATTTCGGATAATCCAACAATTCCCTTACCCTTCCTCCCTCCTACCGTGACATCTGAGTTTGCTTGTTCTAACAGTAATTCTAAATCCTGCTAGAAATGCTTCGTTCACACGTTGAAACAACGGATTTTTTCTGCCTCCGTTAATTTCGGATCATTTACCTCCTTTTAAAGTTACAACGAATGTATCTTTCCCAAAAGCCTTGACGAACCATCATAACTGCCTTATTGCGGGAAAGAATTACTTTGTCGGACTCTATAATTCCAATGCCGAAATGAATAGACCAGTGGTCCCTGTGGTACGTTTGTTCATTCATTCGCTCGATGATTCTCTGCGAACCAACGTCGTGCATTAGGTGGACAACCGAGCGTAACAACGTGACGACGATTCCAGTCAGTATAACGTCAAACTTCGCAAGCATGTTATTGCCAACAATTATATTAGATCAAAAATTTCGAATATTGTGAAAGTGGAACAGCTATGAATGTTGATATTTTTGGCGTTTGCCATTGCAAAAAGTAGTCCGAGGTACGCCATGGTTTTTTATTTGAAGTATTTCCCATATAACCGTGCCGTACATGTAAATACCCTGGGTATCCTTCACCCAAGTAGCGTTGCCGCTATTCCGATAGGGTTCACCGCCAACGCTACGCCTAAATTCACTCTCAAATGGTCTGCAAAAGCAAACCTCTTGCCATATGTATATACTGATTTGACCTCTGCTACGCAGGCTTTAGTTTCAGCGGTCAATGTTGGGAGGCACTAGAAGATTGCATGGCCAAACGGTAACTGTCTAACGGGTCTAAAATGGCCAAACGAACTGCGACTGAAACGTAAGGGAACTCAACAATGAGCCTGGTCGCCGCAGCTTGTGATGCATCGTCGACCAAAAGGAGACTCCTGTGTATTAGTAGATGGCTGAAATTGCAAGTCTACGGAGGAACTTCCTCAGACTACTGACTGCTCTGCGTGTAAGAAGTCATGTGGGGTGATACAATAGAGCGAAATAGGTACTCCGCGACGTAGTCGACAGACAATAAGCACGCTGCTACTAGGAGCTATTCGTCGACATTAACAGGGACCGATGGGGTCTCGGGTATAAATTGGTTACCACTTTTATCTGTACCTGCATGACTCTGAGGTGGCACTGAGTTTTTTGGTAACCAGTTTATACCACCATATCCGAGCTGACGTTGCCGATGAGAGGGGGAGTACTAAGGAACGCCCATTCTCCACTGTAAATGAACTGGGAGAGGCTATCTTGTCCATGAAAGGTAAAAAGCGCCAGTATCAGATGATAATCTCAGTGGAATAACAAAGCTTGCTACTCAATGCATTCAACGTAGGTGTTTTTCCCTCTCCCTTTCTCTCAAAGTACCGCTTCCACAGTATGCAGGACGCAACACCGAAACGACTTAAGAAGCTGATCAAACCAAGATTGACCGATGAAATACATGTGGTGTGAGACTTCTCGCCAAAACAATATGGTTTTAGAGCGGGGTGGTCCATAATCAATGCAATTGAGGAAGGGGTGTAAGCAGTGAGGTTGACTGTGGTGGATGATGCCTACCACACGTATCCCGTCTGCATATATCAAGTGTTCTCAGAGCGAGAACATGTGGAGTACAGTGGCATGTAGTAAGGCATCCTTAAAGCGAAAAAGAGGGCAATGAATAGTAGAGACATCAGAGTACCTAAGGCTCCCTATACCATGGGACTGTGTTGCTATGGTACACTGAATAGCCCTGGCCTGAAGTAATTTGTCAAACGGTTCGGGGTTAGTGTTTTAATCGATAGTCTGTCTGAGATGGAAGCCTGACGCTTTATGCGTAAATGTATTTTACCTCTCTATCAAAAAAATGTGCTGGTTACTCCAAAATCATCAATTTTGCGTATCAATCTCTCTCTATTTTTTACCCCAGTTTCATCAGCCCTCGTTTTTCTTTGCAGAACGATAGTGAATTAGGACACATCCCCGTTTTTAGTAATTATAAATTAATAATTATTAATATTTTCCCGAGTTGCCACAGTGCCGGCAGATACCGCATTTTACCTTGTACTAGACCAAGCGCCAAGCATTTAGGCTGGGATGGTCCTACCTTCTTAAAAAATACAGGAGTATTGGTCCGGGTGGCTGGTGGTAGGCTAGTGGCAGAATCCGTCGAGAACTCACTGCAACATCGAACATGTATGCAGAATGGTGTATTTCTGCATGGTTTGAATCAGACTGTGTTGTGGGATTTAGGTGCAATACCTATCGATGACAATATTATGGGAACTTTCCCGAGCCAATGGCTCATACTTCACCTTCTTTTCTACGTATTTCCGTTCAATGTTGCTATTATGGGGGATAGAAACATCAATGATATACCTGGAGCGACCCGTCTTGCCAACTAACAGTACATTAGGCTTGTTGTGCATATATGGCAATCAGAATTTGCCAGTCCCAAAATATGCTATAAACATAACTATCAAGTACTGCTTGCGCCTCAAGCCTCATGTCGGTAAACCGGACATGTTCCCGTGATCAGCCCATGCTTGTATGCAAGGTTTTGATACATACAGCATTATACCTGTTCGTGTATATGAAATAAGGTGGTCAAACGTCTCTAACGCCGCTCTTTCATTATGAGCTTCCTATAAACTCGAACGGCGACCACGCCGTCCTGAATCGCACATATAAATCCCTCTGTTTCAGCAAAGAGCTTCGCAGCACACTGCCATCTGTCTAACAAATGCAAATCGACAAATGGTTGCCAAAGATAATTCACGCGTTTATGGTGCATTGCTTCGACTTCCATTCATCGATCCGCTCTTGGTCTGACTCCACCCCACTCAAAGGATTGAAGGATCGATTAATATTTTTATTTTTTTTATTACTTTCAAAATATTTTCTCTTTGCTTTTTAAGGTTTTGTGTAAAACAAAACCTTATTAAAATCGATTCAATCTCTGTCTGTCTGTCACACGCATTTTTCTCCAAAACGGCTAAACCGATCCGAACGAAATTAGGTGGACAGATGGGCACTATGAAGTCCCACGCATACAGCGAATGGCATAAATTTAGGTGGAGTTTAAAGGGGGGCTCCCCATACATGCAAAGGGGGGATTCAAAAATTTTTTTCACCGGATATAGTTGTGTAGGGTATCAAATGAAAGGTCTCGATTTGTACTTTCCAAAACTGACATTAGTTTTGGCATCGATTGCAAGCTGCGTGAGTAAGGAGTCAAAATGTACACACTTGAAGTGAGACAGGACTCATTTTCGGAAACTACCCAACCTAAAAATCCGAAAAAAATCAGGGTGGTGCGCCTAAACGAAACCTAGGCCTCAAAATATGTCCCATTCCGATATCTGGTCAAATAAACTTACTAATAGTATATTACTACTTTTTAGAAATTTAATGAAAAGCCCCCCTTAAATTCA
The DNA here is from genome assembly GCF_905115235.1 of Hermetia illucens. NCBI lineage: Eukaryota > Metazoa > Arthropoda > Insecta > Diptera > Stratiomyidae > Hermetia > Hermetia illucens. The sequence continues at coordinate 122,277,263 of NC_051851.1, read as the reverse complement.
TCCTAGCACTTCTGAATTTTGTGCCGGCATAGGGAACAATATTTCGTATATATGTCCTAAATTTCATGGAAATCAGGCAATTCACGCCAAAGTTATAGCAGTTCAAACTTACCAATTTCGCGCGAATTTACTGCTTCCAAAGCCATGCAAATCAGATGCTGACGTCACAATTACCCGGAATAATTGACATTCGCGTGAAATATTAAAGTCGCATTTATGAAGAATCTACTTATCTGCAGCACTTTTTAAGATTTTGTGTAAAACACTTATGTTAAATGTAATCTTCGAGAGATGTCCTATTCCGGCATCTGCTCAAAAAATTTACTAATAGTATGTTATCAACTTTTAGAAATTGACTAAAAACTCCCCTTAAGTTCATCCTAAGTAAACTAAATTTTGCACCGACAGCCTCGTGCATACACATACCAAGTTTCATGAAAATCCAACTATTATTGGGAAAGTTATAGCAGTTCAAACTTATCAATTTCGTGCTAATTAACAGCATTCTAAGCCATACAAATAAGATGCTGACGTCATAATTAACAAGAATAATTGAAATTCGAGTAAAATATTAAAATTCCATTCAAGAAGAATCTAATTCACCCTAGCCCTTTTTTATATTTGATATTGATTAAATTGTTGGCATTTGCTAATAATATTAAACTGAGAGCGTGAAGCGTATGAGGTTGACTATTTCAATACAGGGCTTTCCATCAAATGATTTATTTAAATTACTTTCTAAAAAATAGATGCCAATAGAATTTTTAACTATGTGACACGGAACTATCAGGCTCACCGCTCCTCACATCTTCTTCTTTTTCTTCAGCCTTCAGTTCACAAGCGGGGTCGGCTCGTCGTGATCGGTCTCGTCATTTTATTTTATCAAATGCCTGATCAGGATGTAATCGCGAGACCTTCAAATCCCCATCCAGTGTATCATGCGACCATTGTTTTGGCCGGCTTTTTGATTGTTTACCATTGACTTCGATGTTCTCACCAATACTGGTTGTTGAATTCTCGCTAGCGTGAATTACGTGACCACACCATCGAAAACGCCTCTCTTGCAGTTTTTCCACCATCGATTTCAGACGTGATCAAAACGTGTCACGCCACCAGTGCAATGCAACATCTTCGTCCCCATTACCGCAAGACGCCGTTCATTGTCCTTTATAGTCAACACTCAAACTATAGAGAGCGACAGACGGACGACATTGCAGTAAATTTTAGATTTGGGACGTGCGCTGCTACGTCGATCACAAAGAACACCAGTTGCGGAATGTCACTTCATCCAGGTGGCGTTAATGCTTGAAACATTTCATTACGCAGTTCTCCATTGGCTGGTAGCATTGACTCGAGCTATTTAAATCGCTCAGTTCTTTTAATGCCAGTAATCTGCCCCTACAGATATTTAAATCGCTGAGTTCTGGCAATGGTGGTAACCTGCCCAGAACTGCGCGATTTAAATATCTCGGGTCAATGCTATAAGCCAATGGAGAACTACGTTATGCTCCTCACATAGGGAAACACAAAACCTTTTATACCTGAAGCATCAAGCGACTTGTTTATTTTTTGTTTACTTTTGTCCAACATTTAATTGTGGGACGTTTCGCGGTATCTCAGCTCTATTAACTGCCGACTTTTTTTTCCTCTAGATTGCCGTATCCTCAGGATTCGTTTACTCTGTCTCTACTTTTTTGCCTGTTATCTGTGCTTCTATTTTTTGAAGATAATTTCGTTTAAAGTGCGGCTTTTCTTCTTATCCTCCAGGCGTTTTTCATTCAATGCCTCAATATAGGATAATTCAATGCTTGTTATCGTAGTTTGGATATTTTAGTAGTGAAATCATTTCTCCTCTCCGACTCCATTCGCTTTCCGTTTTTCAATGATTATTCGTATTTCTTTCTAATTTCTGCTATGAACGTCCACTAGTGAAGCCACGACCGCCATGAAATTCCTCTGTTTCTGTTTTTGACTCGATATTGACGACGAAATTCCGGTCCAAATTAAGGAGCATCACAAAGGAGCAGTTCGATATAGAGTAAAAGGACGCTTTCTATGAGCAACTAACTTAAGTCAAGGAGCTTGCTAAAGGTGATCAGAATGTAGTTAGCATAACAACAACGATAAATGGTTTCTGGAGTTCTTTAGTTTTCATATGCTTGTCATGGTTCGAACACAAGGTTTGCCACAAGGTCTAATCAGATCAACCATGTCGCGATTAGCAGCAGGTTTAGTAGTTGTCTTTAAGTGCGTAACATAAACGGTGCTGACATCAGCCACGAAAGGGACAATCATCTGACGATCACAACACATCCATGACGACTGTAATCGTTGGCGTCGGCGCTCGCCCGATATTATTACCCTGATTTGACTCAGGTACTCATTTACAACTGGGTCGACTGGTATTCGACATGCAGTCACGAAAACAAATTCCTCTGCCACTAGTGAGATTTGAACCTTCCGCTACGACAGCCCAGCGCTCTAACCACTTGGGCCATACGGACATCCGGACGGCCTAGCACAATAACAAATGAGAAACTTGGTCAAGATACGGGCCAGACATCCAAGATAATGCTGATCAGAAGACGGAAGCGGCAGTGAATATGTCACATATTGAGAAAAAGCGTTAACCTTATTGCGGGTTACGACATGGAGTGATACGCACCATATGAGGGAAGGTTCTCGGAAATTCGTAGGCAAAGCTGAAGTTCATTGCCAGGTATACTCTCGGATAAACAATGTCGATGCTAAGCACGTTTATTTTGTCCCCTTGTGCGTTCATGCATCTTAATTCATTCGTGATCGACGAGACGTCTAACGATAGAAATGATAGTCAAAGAGAACGTAATTTATCTGTCTCAAATTTTTGTCTGTATACAACTAACTATATTTGCAAATGCCAAGTGACCTACACATTTTGGAAAACAAATGATAAAATATTGTGATCACTAAATGAATCTTTATTAAACTAGTTTATAAGGAAGAACTACGGGCTAGCAATATTATCCAGGGTCTATGGCGCCATAATGCGATGGCAATCTATGACCTGCTGAGAGCATCGCCTCTATTCTTCGGCGGAGCGACTGTATCCTTAAGTTTTTGAAAATCGAGTAGCGTCTAAGTAACATTATCAGTCAAGTCCTCCCATCTTCTTTGGCGCTTTCCCGGTAATCGTCTGCCTGCTTCTTCCCCTTTTAGTAGTTGGTTGCGAATTCCCCTCCGTACATGGGCTGCCTACTATAACTATCTGTATTTGATGCGATTTCCTTATATATTTCTCTCGTCGTCAGTCATCCTCTCTCAGTTGCCATAAAATTGCTTATTCAGTAACTTGTTAATTCGTTTCTTAACTCCATCCATTTAGAAACCCCATATCTAATTACCTAAGTGAAGCTATCCCCTCAATCCAAGTAATAATCGCTTAATGTTTCATTTCGTCTTTTTGGCGTCTTCTGTCAGATTTTTCCGGTTGTTTCATCAAGGTTTGCCTTTGGCCCTGACATGATTTTTACATCCAGCGAGTAGCCAAGTAGCTGATACATATATTTGAATCAGGAACGTCCCCGCTTAATAAACCAGCATTTCAACCATTTTCATCATCACCAATGGCGCAACAATCGGTATCTGTTGTATGCCTGCCTTAGTAATGAGCTCCAGACATCCCGTAATGAGGTCCACCAATTCGATATCCCCTACGTCATCACTTCATCTGAAGCAGTACGCCTCGTCTTATTTTTCTACCATAAATACATACATCACACATACGGATTAAATGACCCACCATAATCTATTGAGCTGGATTTTATCCGCAACCAGACGGTAGTGGTATCACCCATGAATTTCGTTGTTATGTAGGCTGTGGAATCATCCGCATGTAGGGGACCAAAAATTAGGGAGGACTTATTCTCTGAAACGCGGACAATAGTTCGCAATTCTTCTTGCAAGAACACAAGTCTCAGAGGAATACATGAGGACTTGCAAGATCATAGTTTGACCTGCTGATCGAAATCCTACCCACTCTTCTATCGCTATTTCAACTTTGGAAATTTAAAAAGTCGTCAATGATCTCTATTTAATATATCTAGATATAGATTTAGCTTTGTTCTGCCTTTGCTTCACTTGAAGGTGGATAAAAAACGACACACGTAACATATATTACCGCCCTCTCGCTATTTCTCATAAATTCAAAAGAATGTACTTCGTGAGTTCTCGAATACTCTCTCGAAGTTCCAAATTTCAGAACATTATTACAGACCTGTACCGGTTACCTAACATTCTATCTGTATTCTGTCGTTTGTCCGAGAATAACCAAAATCCTCGTTTAGGCATAGACGTCATTAAATAACTAGGCCAATTACTTGCCACAGTGAAGGGAGGAATTTTGAATTATCTATATCCGATTCCCATAGCCCAATATGTGCTAATTATCTTGGATATTCCAGTGGTGTGTCCATTGGACGTATGAGCAAAGTTTGTCCGTCTACGGCCAAATCACCGACAACAGTGATAATCACATCCTTCCGTTCTGCTAATTACATTTGCAATCACGCCAAACTATTCCGATTCCGAGCAGAAATTCAAAATGTATATGTATCGACTGTTCACAGAAATGTCCAGAAAATTATGTCGAACAATTAGAAAGATTACTAAATCCAAGCACGTGACAGTCATGAATCAGAGACCAGAACAGCAATTAAGTCATTGATTCGCCATTCATCAGATTCACATCCACACAAAGTAAATCCCGTATTTCCAATAACAAGGGTGGCTTCCGAACAAGCAAGGTGCGGATATGATAAAGCATCGTCGGGAGCGTGGCGCTGACGACCTATTTCATGCAGATACATTGGTATGCTGGGAAAGAGCAAATGGGGGTGGCGTAGGTTCCTCCATTGAATATCTATCCGGTTTGAAGTGAACATTTGGGAGGCTAACAGTGAAGGCATCCAGGGGAGGCTCAAAGTTGAGTCTAACTAGTTGGGAGCATCAACATCATGCAATTTAGATGGAAGTCTCTACCCAATTGAAGTCCTTTCAGTAGCATGAAATACTGAATATAGGTGAAAAGCACCCCACCCTGCTTTGTAAATGATGAGATGATTATAAATTCAATATATGCAGGCCAGAGTCTGTAAATCAATTCCAATCATCATTTTAACCAATAAATTATTGGATATGGCCAATGGACATCAGAAACAGCAGCTTATCCAACAAAGTTTAATGTGATGCTATGAACGAATCTACATATCAATGGGTCGATCCAGTGGTTCTAAAGAAGCTGCACATCGGCGCAAAGAAGTAGATTAACTCTTAAAAGACGAAGCGCCACGAAAAATTTGGGGCACTATTATTGAAAGATTACTTTTATTTCAGGTAATGTTATTTAGCTTCTGGAAATGCTCGGTGGCAATGGTGAATTCAACGGAAGTTCTAGACTTCACGTAGTGTAACACATCGTTAAAACACCACTATCGGGATCGGGATCATAACGCCCAAATTCTGAGGGCTTTCATCCGCTGGGTGCAATGGATAATGTTTGGTAGCCGGTGATAGTGGGCCGTTCGTGGCACTTGAACCTATTGTAAATCCACCCTCTTTTGAGATTAAGCGGTGAGCAGTCGAGGACGGATATCATTTGCGACAAATGGGGTCATTTCCAGATTCGTCCTTAAGAGGAGATACTCTCTCATTACTCATCTGAGTAAAAAATGGACGCCAAACGATCACAGATTCTTTATGGTTATTAGATAAACTTCATTACCCGATTATTTAGAAGAGCGAACGGTCCCGGGGTTATCTTTTAAGAATTATAGAGAGAAATTTTCTCATTTTTCAGAAAAAAAATGACCACATTCCAGGTCTTAGGAAATACGTCGTTCAAATTTATTCTGAAGCTAAAAGTCAAAATTTCATTTAGGTACTGAACGAAAACACCATATCCCACTTGCTCATATCAAGATCCAATGAGATGCTGCTTAAAGAGACTTTCTGTTCCAAAAGCCATCCTTCTTATTCTAATCCGGTCGTTTCTACCATTCTACCTTCGTCTTTGGATGTCGTTCGGTGAGCGCAGGATGTTGGGAGAATATTAAGGCGATACGCCGATGCCATTTTTCTTCCACTGTTGATCTTACCTAGTAGCGTTGCCCACACAGATGCTGCGTACAATAACACCGAAGTAACCACTGTTGAAATGCGTTATCGAAGGTTTTGTATTGGCCCCTATATACGGTAGCATTCTAGCTATCAACGAGCTGACGTTAGATGCCTTTGTAGCTGCATATTGCAGATGATGTTCGAAGTTCAAATTGTGATCGAAAACCAGCCCAATATATTTGAGAGCAAGCTGGAAATCTATAATGTATTCTCCGACTTTAATCTTCATACAGGTGTTCTTCCTGCTCTTGCTGATCAGTATTAATTCTGCTTTCTCCTCTGCAAGTGGTAGTCCAACATATCCCAACCACAACTTTATCTGTCAGATTGCTTTCTCGGTGTATATTTCGACGTCGTCAACGTGGCTTCTTAGACAGTAATTCCAATATCATCTGCAAATTTAATGAAGCTAACAATGCCAAGCAAACAAAACCTTAGCACTACGTTATGTTTCACAACAAAAAAAGTACTGATCCTTATGGTATCCCACAGGCTGTTCGATAATCATTAGGACCTTTATCTGAACTGCAACAAAACCGTTTTTCTATCAGAAACTCGAGGATAATTCGTATAAGGCTTGTTGCAGTAATCAATGCCTTCTTTTCACCCCACCGAGTTAAAGCCATTTCTTTACGTCAGTATTCTAATCAAATTGACAGCCTGGTTCGTTGATTTCGCTTTCCGGAATCCTGATAGACCGGATTCCCTACCTGAGTTTAGGAGTAATCTTTTATAAATTACTTGTTTCGAAAACGTTGCCGATAGTATTTCAGAGGCATATTCGCCTATATGACGAAGGTCCGCCTAGCAGCTCGTTGAGCTTCGGGGCAGTATACTATATATTCTTGCACTAGTCCAACGCAACATTTTTCATCTCCATTACCACAAGATGTCGCTTATTGTTCTTTATAGTCAACTAACACTCAAAACCATAGATGGAGACCGGACGTCGTGAGATTGATACGTTGATCAATGAAAAAGAACACTAGCTGTGGAAGGCCACTTCATCCAGGTTGTGTTAATTCGTGAAACAATTTCACAACGAAGTTCCCCATTGGCTGATAACATTGACCCGAGAAATTGAGATCGCTCAATTCTGGCAGGTCACTGCCGCTGACAGTAATTGTACCAGTTTCATGGGTATCAGTCGTCAAAAACTCAGTTTTATTCAGATTCAATCTGATACCATGCTGCATGAGGAGATCATTCCATTTTTGTACAAGTTGCTCGAGATCAGTTTTGCTATTAGACGCCAGGAAAACATAATCTGCATAAAGTAGTGTATAGGGCGCTGGACGTTGGATGTCCCGTGTGACAGTGTTCATAACAAGAATAAAGAGAAGTGGTGAGAGAGCGGGTGGTGATAAAGACACACTTTTCGGATCATGGTAGAGTAAATGAACCCAGCGTAAGAGTTCTTCTGGCACTAAGTGTTGTCGTAGAGCATACCAGGTAAGCTGATGTGATAGACGATCAAATGCTTTCTCCAGATCCAAAAATACAGTATAAAGAGGGCGGTGTTTCTCCATGAACAACCGCGCAGCGTGTACTGCAACATTAGTTCCGCAGTTCTTGACAAACCCGGCTTGTTTACTTGAACGATTTCGCGAATACTGTTGTAAAGAATGCGTTCAAAAATGTTCGTGGTATGGGGCAGTAACCGGATGGGACGTTAATTTGACCGTTCTGTTGGACTGCCTTTATTTCTGTATTAGAACTGTGGTACTTTCTTGCGAAGTGTTTTACCTTCCTCAATAAGCCGAGTGAAGAATCCGCTGAGCCACAGTGATGGCCACCTCTTCGCTTTCCAGAGCTTGGCGGCAGGCACTGTTGCTTTCCCATTTCATTTGTTTTATTACTTTCTCGAATTCAGTTCCCCTGACATGAAAGTCCTGGGGGTTTAACGTGAGTACTTGCGGTGTAGGCATAATCCCACGGTCGTCTTCGGACACGGATTGATTTTGGGGCTACAATCAAAGCGCCGCCATGACTAGCACAGTGGTACTGGTTTATACTGAGTGCAGGCTCAGCATTCATACGAGTGGATACGAGGCCTATCTAACACCTCTACCGGGACTAAAGGGTACGGCCCCCGAGTTCCACAACTCCACGCTTGAGCTGCGAGGAGCTCTGCTCGCGATGTAGGTATAACCACAACCACCATGAAACTCCTAACCGCAAATAACCGGTCCGAGAACACATCCTTCTCCAACGAGTTGTGCTCAAAGGTGGAATTGCTTCTGCAAGTGGAGGATTGGCAAATTCTTTCTTTGAAATCTGCTCGAGAAAATCTTGCCACCTATCCATCGCGACTTGTGGGATGTTAAGCGTGTAGGCGTTCGTGTCAACTTTTGACTTTTTGCGACTTTGTCGTAAAGATTTTTGCAATGGACCGCTCGGGTGACAGCGATTACTTTCTTTGCTTCCCGGTTAACATTCTTATAAGTTTGCCAATTGGCCACCGTTTTATCTTTGAAGAACTAGAGACGTTTCTTGTTATGGACTTTTCTTTAAATGTCGTCATTCCAAAGCCAGGAATCTCGGTTGACGAACCGCTTACCTGCCTTGGTGAACTCGAGGGATGCATAGGCCGCTATGTAGATCGTATCTTTAACTTGGTTCACGATTCGTCCAGATTCGTAATGATTGGTAATCGTGTGAGTTCATTTTTAAGGTTTTGTGTGAAAAAAAACCTTATTAGAATCGAGACGGTGTCTGTCTGTCACACCCGATTTATTCGGAAACGGCTAGACCGATTGTCACGAAAAATGGTGAGAGTATGTAATCTGGTGTTCCCTTTACATGTAGTAAGTGGCGCCATCTTGTGTTAAGTTTAAGGGGGGGCTCCCCATACATGTGAAATATCGGTATTTTCAAGACTAAAAAATAACACTAGCGAAGAGAAAAAAAAACAGTTTCAATTATTTCAGACAGTTGATATCTATTTGAATTTATTGCTTGCACTATCATTCTAAACATATAACTGACTTTCGAGCATATGGATCTCTTAGCAGGAACGGCTAAAATGAAACAAGAAAAAACAAATAGAACGAAAAACAATTCCAACAATAACTTTGAGGCGATATACATATGTAGTGTTGACCCCTTATATTTTAAAAATTATACTACTTTTAATTTACCATAAAATTTTCATATCTCGTTTTTATTTTTACAGTCTCAAATCCCCCAACAACTGCGTCAGGTCCGCAAACATCCGAAAACCTATGGGAGAACTCAGGACATAACACGAAGCCAATTCACAATGTCAACGATAAAAGTAAGTACCATCAATAATCCACTACAATCCAATTTTCCCAGTGCTATTATTCGGTAATCTGGCCCAACGTTCTAAACAACTCCACTCACGTACATCTATCTGTAATATTTATAGATTCCCGATATCAATCCAACCTAAACGACGTTGGATTATCAGAGCACAAATCATCCCTAGATAAATCCCTGAATGGTGGCGGAAGTGCTGTCGGGAGCGTCGGTGCAGGTAGCAATGGAGGCCAGGGAAGTTACAACTGGCCAGCTATTCAACAAGGACATGATGCTACAAATCTCTCGAATCAATCAGGTCGCTTAATCCCTTCTTTGACATTTTCTTATCCCTCGTTAATTCGATGGCTGCTTTTTGCTGCCTGTCTTTCATACGCCTAAAGCTGTTTTCTCATGATATCTTTTCGTTTCACTTCGTAATGAATATTTTTAAAAACCAATAAATAAAAGGGAAACGTACGACGAAATTGAACGAAGAAATGAATCATATTCAGAGCAACAACTCGCAATTTGTTTGAATAAGTTCATAGATAATTTCGATTAAAGGAAAAAATGCAGGGTTCTAAATAAAAATATTAAATAAATATCTTAAAATACAAAATTTAATGAATCAAGCTTAAAGTGAAGGATCTAAGTATATTATCTTTAAATGTATTTATTTTAGGCTTAGAACTTATAACAAACAGACTCAAGTATACTATATATACATATGTGCAAGAAAAAGATTTTCACGGACTTAATACTATCAGATGTAATTGGGATCTCGCTAAAGCAAATGATGTTTAGCTTATTTACATAACAGTTTCCTTTATTCTTAAAATGAAAACCGAACTCCAAATTCCAACTTCGTTTCCCGAAAACCTCTAAATCATTCAGACTTCAATATAATGAAAATAGAGTCAATAACAAAGGTTCCAAATTTTTCAAAATTTCGTTGCGCAAAGAAATCAAAAAGCCCTTTCACATGGTTGGTTCTACATAATTCAATTCGCTTTTTTCAGATAATAATGCTAGCGTCTCTCAGATATTTCATTAAGTTTGAAAAAGAGCTAGTGATACTCTGAGCGCTCCCAACTCGACTCTTTTCAAATTAAACTTTTAAGCAAAAAGGAAGCATTGCTCACAAATTATTATATATACATACATAGATATATACAAACATATTACAATGTTATATATACATATATATAAGAACAGGAAATGCTTTACTACAAGATAATATATTATATACTTAAGTTATTGAAGAAAGGACTATTACAAATAAAATTCAGAAACAAAATGCATATTGTTTTTCCTGCTCAATAATAATTCAATAGCTTTCTTCGGTAAAAAAAAGAATTTTGGGCGATGCTATACCAAAATATAGATTTTAATGGTAATGAGATAATAATCGTTGGCGCAACAATCCATATTGGATCAGGGCCTTGAAGTGTGTTAGAGCACTTCATTCAAGACCGTAACGGTACACTAGGAGGCAATGTGGTCAGCATTGCGGTAATGAGATACACTACATTAAACCGTAATTCTATGAATCGAGATTGTTCCCTGCATGACTATAATCATAGTCCGCTCCTCGCGTGACTCGCACATTGACTTGCTTCCTGCTTCTTCCCAATATCAATATAAATTTAAGAAACCATCTAAAAAATGGGAGGACATATTCTACTAAAGGAATGAATTAATGCATTCAAATGGATGGAGATTTTCCTACGCCAAATGTAGTTTTCCTTGTGTGTAAATTTTATGGGGTATCGGAAAAGGCAACCTCGGAGGCAGTGCGTCAATTCCGCGGAGAAAAGCCATTTTCGTCTTCTTCTTTTTCTTCAGCCTTTGCCCCGTTTACAAGCGGGGTCGGCTCGTCGTGATCGGTTTCGCCAATTGGCTTGATCTGGATGCAATGTGTTCAGACCAATTTTGGCAAGTGAACCCCATAACGATCGCGGATATCCTCATTTCGGATGTGATCAAAACGTGTGACGCCACTAGTCCAACGTAACATCCTCATCTTCATTACCGCAAGACGCCGTTCATTGTTTTTTATAGTTGGCCAACACTCAGAACCATAGAGAGCTATAGGACGGACAACATTGCGGTAAATATTAGATTTCAGACATTCGTTGATACGTCGATCACAAAGAACACCAGTTATGGAACCCCACTTCATCCAGGTTGCGTTAATGTGTGAAGCAATTTCATAAAGCAGTTCTCCATTGGCTGATAGCGTTGACCCGAGGTATTTAGATCGCTCAGTTTTGGGTAGATCACTGCCGTTGATAGTGATTATTCTCCATAAGTAATCGCACAGCGTGTATTGCGTCAATACTTCCGCAGTTTTTGACAAATACGATTTTGCGATTTTGCGAATATTGCTATCAAGAATGCGTTCAAAAAACTTCATGGTATGGGAAAGTAACCGAATCGGACGGTAATTTGAACATTCTGCTGAACTACCTTTCTTTTTCCATATTGGAACAGTGATACTTTCTTGCAAGTCAGATGGTGTTCTTCCTTGCTGAATAACCCAATTAAAGAATTTACTGAGCCACAGTGTTGCGTCCCAGCTCTTCGCTTTCCAGAGCTCAGATGCGATATCGTCAGGTCCTGCGACTTTTCCCGATTTCATTCATTTTATTGCCTCCTCGACTTCAGTTGCACTGACAGTTAATTCCTTGAGTGCTTAACGTAGGTACCTGTCGTGGAGACTTAATCCTACGGTCCTCTTCAGACACGGATGATTTTGTGACCACAATCACAGCCCCGCTGAGACAAGCAACAGCGGTTCCAGTCTATACCAAGCGCCTGGCTTAGCATTCATACCGGTGGATGCAAGAATTACCTAAATCTCTACCGAACTAAGGAGTATGGCACCTGTGTTGAAAGGCAACACCACGCCGAGGCCCGAAGGTTTGTTCTCGCTTCAGCACAACCACAACCACCATGGAACTCGCACTAGGGGGGCCAACCGCAAACAACCGAGCTGTACTCACATACAACGGGAGTTCACCCGAAGTATGAGAGTCCAGGGGTTATTCCGGTTCCCATGGTACCAGTATACTCCTGGTAAGGCTTCGTGACCAATTTGCCACTTCAGATGAGTCCCCGTGCAGACTCGGGTCTGATCGCCCTAATTAGGTCTTTGGAGCATTGCCGGCAAACCAAAGTGAGTACAGCGTCTCCCGGTGCCACCACTATGGAGGTTCTCCTCGGCCACTTGGTTCTGGTTTGGCCGACAGTGTGGCCGCCCCGTTTTCCTCACCGCCCCCGTCGGAAATGATTGTGAAAGTGGAGGATGAGCAAACTCTTCAATTTAAATCTGTTCGAAGTATTCTCGCCATCTATCCGTTACGGCTCAACGGTTGGTAAGCGAAGTACCGTTCTTGCCATTAACGCAACAGAAGAGTTCGATATTCTGTGCACGTTCGTTACGGCTTTTAGCAAGTCAATACAGATTTCTCTCGCCATCCCAAGTGTCCAGTGTATCGTAAAGATTTTTGTAATGGTTCGCTCGGGTGACAGCGACCGCTTTCTTTGCTTGTCGGTTGGCATTCTTATAAATTTGCCAATTAGCAGGCGTTTTATCGCCGAGAAATTTGTGATAGAAGCATAGTATTTTGGTTGATGTACCGCTTACCCGGCTGGGTGACCCACGTTGAGGTGCGATGGTCTCATAGGGAACGACTTTGCAATCAGTGACAGTGGGAAAATGTTGGCGTCTTGAGAATCTAGTCCATTTGCATTTTACTGTTCCCACTGTAAAATGTAGGAAGATGGGACAATCGCTTTATGAACCATGTATTCATAAGTACAAGGTCATGGGTGTCCACAAAATCGATTATACGCTCGCCACCTTCATTTTGCGCTCCGAACCCCTTTCCCCCATGGCATCTGTTACCGTCTGCCTTTTCACCCACATGACCATTAAGGTCGCCGGCAATGATAATATAATTGTCAACAGGCACGTGACAAGTCTTTTAATTGAGAAGTTGCCAGAAGGCTTCTTTCTCGGCATCAGGTTGACCTGTCTGTGGTGCGTACGCGGTGAAGAAGTGAATAGTGCGATCAGCTGATATAATGGTGAGCTTCGTCAGTCGATCACAAATCATTCGACTTCTTTAATGGCATCACGGAAACCCTCTGAGATGGCAATGCCAACACCATATTGAATGTGTAGGTTACCAAAATAGAGAAGTTTATAGTCATTTTTACCGCGTTCGCGTTCAATGTCGCAGCTTTTGGCACCAGACCATCGGGTTTCTTGCAAAGCGCAGATATCGCCTTTTCCAAAGGGTTCTTGCAGGTTCCCCGGTCTTTCCAGTTAGGGTACCAACATTTAGCGTGCAGACACGTATTTGTTTTGTTTGTTTTCTCGACAGAAACCTAGCATTTCTCCGAGGCTTGTGACTCAATCCGATCATCATGTTTGTAACGACATTGTATGCATTTTCTTGGTCGGGCTGTCGCGGGACCTGTGACCAAGAGAGATCAGGTAGGATTTAGCATAGTGGAATAATTCCAACTATACTCTATTTATCTCTTTCCCTGATCTCAGCATTTTTATTTTACTGAGGATAGTACAAAGTACGTTGCCTCAAACCCTCCTCCTTTACCTGGGCTTGGGACCAATCCGTTTTTGTAACCGACCAAAATCGAAAACCTAACTAAACTCTCCTAAAAATGCAATGGCAGCTATGTGAGCAAGTGGTTCTGGAACGGCATTTTCGGAAGATTTAATTTTTCTGCATGTTTCCTTGTCTAAATTTTCAAGGTGTTCCATATCGATGTAAAAATCAGTATTTACAAAAAAAGCTAATACAGCTGATGGAGAGAATGCTCGTTAATTGCAACTGCACCCTTTAGATTAGACATAACAGCGGATCGCGCAAGCCCAATATTGGATAAGAAAAATGGAAGTCGAAACCCAACCGACACGAAGCTGAAAATGCAAAATAAAAAAAAGTTTTCTGAAAAAGTCGAAAACCGAGTGGAGCGATCGAGAGGTAAGATCCACGACGCAGTTAGGAGGGACAACGGAAAGGAACCCTTAAATGAAAGAAATGCTTTCAAGAATTCATTTGCTATTCATTAACCAGCATAAAAATAATAATTTTTAATGTAAGTAATGTCTTAAGGTACATTGTTCACAAGCAGGATCGGCTCGTCGTGATTGATCGTGCCATTATGTTCTGTCAAAGGCCTGAACTAGATGCAGTCACGAGGCTTCCATATCACCATTCAGCATACGAAACCACCGTTGTTTCGACCGGCCTTTTGGTCGCTTATCATCGTCTTCGATTCTTAGAATAATTTTGGCAAGTGAATTCTCCTTAGCGCCAATTACGTGCCCATACCACCAGAACGCCACCCTCGCAGTTTTTCCACGATCGCGGATATGATCAAGGCATGTTACGCGATTTGTTCAATCCAACATCGCCGTCTCCATTACCGCGAAACGCCGGCCATTATCTTTTATAGTTTGCCAACAGTCAAACCCATCGAGGACATCAGGGCGGACGTCACTCCTTTAAATTTTAGATTTAAGACGTTCGTTGATACTTCGATCACAAAGAACACCAGCTGTGGAATGTCACTTCATAGAAGTTGCGCTAATGTGTGAATCAATTTCATAACATAGTTCTGCAGATCAGATAGGATTGACTCGAGATATTCAAATCGCTCAGTTCTAGGAAGGTCATCTCCACGGGCAGTGATTGTGCCTATTTCATGGGGATCGATAAACAAAAATGTTGTTTTATTTAGATCCAATCTGAGACCGTGTTGCATAAGCCGATCATTCCATTTTCGGACATGTTGTTCGAGCTTAGTTTTGCTATTAAACACTAGGAAAACATCATCTACATAAAGCAGTGTATTGGGCACTGGACGTTGGATCTCCCGTGTATCAGTGTCCATAACAAAAACAAAGAGGAGTGGTGCGAGGACGCTTCCTTGATGAACACCGACAGAGACACGAAGCGGTTTTGATAAACCCGCCACACTTCGATCTTTCGTAGAGCAATTTCTTCTGTCACTAGGAGTTGTCGTAGAGTATACAAAATTAGCTCTTGTGGCACACCCTTAAACGTCTTGCCCAGATCCAGAAATGCGGAAATGTGGGGACACCGATGCTTCTCACAAATATAGCGATTATAACGTATAATGCGAGACAAAGAAATAATGAAAGAAGTTACTGAAACCAATGAAGACATGATCCAAGAGGCCGAAGAGGAAAAAACTTTCACCGTCAGCTGTGATGAAACACTTTAGTGCGTTGGTACGAGAAAAGGGGGTATGAGTTTTTGTTGCCAAAGCAGATACAAGAGCATGCAATGACCGTCAGTTTGATGGAAAAAAACAAAAGACTATAAAATATTTTTTTGTAAATAGTAAAAATCGAGTCCATTCTTTTGTATAAATAGATGTATACACTTACATACCTAATTAATATATATTTTTGGATGTTTTGTTTCCAAATTACCCTTATTATTACTTTATACAAATTTTTGAATTGTAGGTTATTTACGGCTCACAAAAACCTCTCCGGAAAAATCAATTTCGATTGTCCGAATACTATTGGTAATGCGTCCCCTCTCTGGTCCCATAACTGTCGGGTTATCGATAGTCTACTATATAGTCGATTTGCATTGCGTTGCGCATGTAGATGAGACAATCGTTTGATGAACCATGTATTAACAAATACACGGTCATGAGTCTCCGCAAAATCGATTATTATATTAGCCACCTTTTCCTTCAGATACCATATCTGTTGCCGTCTACCATTTAACCAATATTACCATTTAGGGCGCCCGCAATAACAATATAGTCCTCAACAGGCACGTTACAGCTCTTTACAGCGAAAAGTTATCAGAGAGCATCTTTCGCGATGTCAGGTCGACCTGTATGTGATATGTATGCTGTGAAGAAGTGAATACTTTTGGCACCAGAGGCACGCGAAGAGATCTTGCGAATTCCAGTTAGGGTGTTAACATTAAGCGTCCAGACATGTATTTCTTTTATTCGAATTAATTTACTACCGTCCTGACAACGCCCACGCATCAAGAACGCTCGCTCATTTCTCGACTGGACCAGGACACGTCCTACCGCGTCAACTGAATGACCTAGCTTTTCTCCGAGGTTCTCTCTTCCAGATAGCTGAGTGGTTAGAGCACAAGGTTATCATACGGAAGGTTGCGGTTCAAATCTCACTGGTGGCAGTGGAATTTGTATCGTGATTTGCCGTCGGATACCAGTCGACTCAGCTGTGAATGAGTACCTGAGTCAAATCGGGGTAATAATCTCGGTCGAGCGCAATGCTGACCACATTGCCTCCTACAGGCTATTCTGTAGTGTACCGTTACGGTCTTGAATGAAATGCTCTAACACACTTCAAGGCCCTGATCCAATATGGATTGTTGCGCCAACGATTATTATTATTTCCGAGTTATCACAATCTCGGCAGATGCCGGATTTTACCTAATACTAGCACTAAGTGCCAAGCATTTAGGCTCGGACGATCCTACCTACTTAAAAACTAAAGGGGCACTGGTGGTGGTGGCCGGTGGTAGGTCAGTGGGAGAATCCGTCGAGTACTCCCCGCAACATCGAGCACGTATGCAGAATGGTGCACTTCTGCATGGTTTGAACCAGACTGTGCGAAAGTCCCAGGACATCAAGGGAAGCCGTGAGGGATTTAGGTACAATACCTGTAGCTGACAATATTATGGGAACTACGACCACCCGCTCGAGACGCCAAATTTCTTTGATTTCACGAGCCAATGGCTCATAGTTCACCTTCTTCTCCACGTATTTCCGTTCAATGTTGCTATTATGGGGGATAGCAACATCAATAATATACGCGGAGCGACCCGTCTTGTCAACTAGCAGTACGTCAGGCTTGTTGTGTGCGGTATGGCGATCAGTCAGAACTTGCCGGTCCCAATACATGCTGTAAGCAGAACTATCAAGTACTGCTTGCGGCTCATATCGGTAAACCGGACATGTTCCCGTGATCAGCCCATGCTTATATGCAAGGTTTTGATGGATAACCTTACATACAGCATTATGCCTGGTGATGTATTGCACCGGTGCCATAACAGTACAGCCAGAAATGAGATGGTCCAACGTCTCTAACGCCGAACCACACATTCTGCACTGGTCGTTCTCCACCCGTTCTTTCATGATGAGCTTTTTATAAGCTCGGGTGGCGACCACGCCATCCTGAATGGCACACATGAACCCCTCCGTCTCAGCAAAGAACTCCCCAGCACACAGCCACCTGTTCGACAGATGCAAATCGACAAATGGCTGCCAAAGACAATTCACGTGTTTACCGTGCATTGCCTTCGACTTCCATTCCTCGATCCGCTCCTGGTCCGACTTCACCCCACTCAGAGGATTGAAAGATCGATCCTTCAAGTTAAGTGGAGTCAGTCCACAGTCTTCCTTACAGACACCCGCATGCAAGGGACTCGCTTGCTCTTTACTGTAAAAATAAGCGCGCAGCGAGTCGACTTGGCGATGATGTTGTGCCGCCACGTCAACCACGCCCCTACCTCCGATGTCACGAGGCAGGTTCATCCGCTCCACGGCAGACTTTGGGTGATGCATTCGGAATTTGGACATAGTTGTCCGTATCCGCCGCTGGACGTTTTCCAGGTCGGTCTTCGTCCACGGCAATATTCCGAATGCATAAGCCAGTGAAGGGATAGCGAATACATTCAACGCGCTTATTTTATTCTTCCCCGAGAGATGCGATTTCAGCACCAGCTTTACACGTCGCAGGAATTCGGACAGCAGAGCTTCTTTCAGATCACCAACTCGAGCATGGGTTCCTTGCAGAATTCCTAGATACTTGTAGAAGTCTGTCTCGGTCATAGCTTCGATGTGGAGGTCACCAATGCTATGTCCGGCATGCGGCTCGTGATGACCTTTGCGAATGGCTTGGATTCGACATTTGTCTAATCCAAACTCCATCCGAATATCACGGCTGAACATGTCTATTATTCGCAACAGACTTCTAAGATGGTTGTCAGTACCAGCATACAGCTTGATGTCATCTAGGTACATCAAGTGTGTCAGTTCGCACTTAGCACGTAGGCCATATTTTATTGCAAAACCATGCCCTCTAGCATCATTCAGTAGCCATGAAAGGGGGTTCAGTGCCATACAAAACCAAAGAGGACTCAATGAATCCCCCTGGAAGATGCCCCTCCGAATACGGATGGGCTCTGAGGTATTAGCACCCTCAGATGTACGGACTGACAAGGTGGTATGCCACCCTTCCATGACTGTCGCCAAAAACTTTATTAGTTTCGGATCAATGCGATACAGATGTAGGATGTCGATTAGCCAGGTATGCGGAACGCTATCAAAAGCCTTGGCATAATCGATATAGCAACTGAAGAGGTTTCTTTGGCCTCTAGTTGCTTGTCCTACAACTACCGAGTCGATAATGAGTTGCTCTTTGCAACCCCTTGACCCAACTCGGCAGCCCTTCTGCTCCTCGGACAGAATGTTGTTGGTCTCGAGGTGCGCATTGATCCTTCCACTAATAATGGACGTGATGAATTTGTAGAGGGTTGGTAAGCAAGTGATCGGTCTTGTGTCTGCGGGGTCCTGCACCGTGTCCTTCTTAGGGATAAGGTAGGTAATTCCCGCAGTGAGGAAAGGTGGAAATTCCTCCGGCCGACTCATGACCTCATTTATACTGCGTGCCAACCGACTGTGTACGCTGGTAAATTTCTTATACCAGAAATTCTGCACCCGATCCAGACCTGGGCCCCTCCAGTTCTTCGAGATGTTTATGGCTCGTCGAACTTCCTCTTCGGTAACATCCGCGAAATTCATGCCAGGTGTATTGGCATGGCGGGTGTCTTCGGCGGTGATCCACTCAGCATGCTCAGCATGCTGGGCAGGTAACCCCCAAAGTCCACCCCAATACTCTTTCGCTTCCGTCACCGAGAACTGTATTGTCTGGGCGCTCTGTTGGGATTCGTTGAGAGATCTGAAAAAGCTCCGCTGGTTCCTCGCGTATGTTGCATTCTGGACACGTCTGGAATAACTTTCGCCATACCGTCGTAACCGACTGCATATGACAGAAAGTTTCTGTTTTAGTGTGTCCAGAATTTCAACTGCGGGTGTCTCACAGGGGACGGCATAGTTCCGGTAAACCCTCTGCACTTTATTTCTCACCCGTCGGCTGGCATTGCCAGTGCTGATCTGAATCAGTCTAGCAATGTCCTGCCTTAGTGAGTCCCGCCGATGTTCCAGACGAATTTTCCATGGTGGATCTCTTTTGTCACTCAAACCAATAACGCGAAAGCGAATCTTCTGACCGTGCAATCTGATAGCCGCAACTGCACCACAATACACAAGTGATTGTAGTTGCAGCAGCGACATATCAGCACACAGTCGAGACGCAATCTCATCATTGATTTGAGATAGAACTCCCGGAGTTGCTGGAGATGCATAGAGCCTGGGAATACCTGGTCTATGCAAAGGATCCATATCCGAGAATTCCATACACGCTCTTTGGAATTCGTCCCGAACTTCAGCGGAAACCTCAGCTGGACGGTGGAGAAGAGTGCTTCGGCGAGTACTGAACCTGTTGCCTGCAGTGCGGCGTTGTGTTGTTGATGCCGCCGCCTCTGCCCCCATCGACTCTCGGTCACCAGTTTTCCCGATGACTTCAAGTCGAACACGTTCCCTGATGGTGGCCGGGACTGTGTCACTGCGAGTGATGAAGCGGTACTGGTCTGCGACTTGCTGCACGGTCACGTGCGCGAATTGCGGGAAACGCTCGACGAATCTCTGGTGCAACAAGGGGCGGTAAGATGTTGTACCCGCCCCCGCCGTTATTTCGTAGTAGGAGCGGATGATGAAGAGGTTCATTTCTTCAGTCCATTTCATCCGCTTCCTACGCGAACCTGCTGAAGTGGTCGCCACAGGTTGTGGCGAAACAGCTGCAGCAGGCGGAGCTGTGCTCCTGGTCGTCGTGGCGCCTAGACGTCGAACCGCCCCACGACTAGCGGTTTCGACGCCGTGCTGTCCATTACGAGAGCCCGACCCAGTCACCAAGTCAGACGACTCCCGCCGGTTATCCGTACCGGACCTTAAATTTCTCCTTCTTCTCATTTTTTGGTGGTGCATTTTATCCCTAGCTGCCAGGTGTGCAGATAGCTTCCTTAGTGAGTAATCTGCAAGACTGCAAAGTTCCTGCACTTTCCTCACCTACCCCCTGAGACGCTGCGGTGGCGTACAGCCATTCAGATTGAAGCTATCCATCCCTCCTCCTTTCACAACCGGGCTTGGGACCGGCTTCGGCGGAGTTATTATTATTATTCTCTCTTCGAACGACATTCCATTCATTTGCTTTGTTGGCCTGCCCCGGGGCCTGTCAATAAGATAGATCAGATAGGATTTACCACAGTGGAATAACTCCAACCATACTTTATTTATCCGTTTCCCTGATCACAGCATTCTATTTTTGTTTGATTAAGGATAGTGATATTTACGTCAAACTGAAATCGTGACTAATCTAAAAGGTAAAGTATTTATGTCAGATAGATATATTTATTTGAAGTTGGATGTTCGTCTAATTCTCAAACTAGTGTCGGGAGAATAAAGGTAGTAAAAAAGAGTAGTTTAACCGAAATCGAATGAGTGGGTAATATGAGTCGCGTTAAACTGGGTTTATTGGATGCAACAATGCCGGAGTCTCGACGCTTCGGGGATAAATGTTTTGTGCTCGTTTTGTGCAGCAAAAATTTCAAAATATTAGGTTGTTGTATATCAAATGGCACATGAAAAGCTTACAAAAATTTATTTAATTAATCAATAGGTGTCAGTCGATTCAAAACACAGCGAGATACAAGAGCAGGTATGTCTGGTACAATACCTGGTACTTGTGCAAACTAAGTTAAGACATCTGGTAGAATACTTAATACCAGATGCCAGGCTCAAACACTTGGAAGTAAGGAACATTATAAAAATTCTGTCGGTTATAGGTTTAAACGACATAATATAGCTTATAGGTATACTATAACCTGTACTTCTTTTAGGACGCAGCGCGACTTCCCTTGACAATATTACACAATAATCCACAAAATGAGTCCTACCTTACTTTAACTTGTATTTTGACCCCTTACGATCCTATTTTGCAATTTACGTCCAACTGCTAGTTAAAGTTCTAATTGAAACCTTTCATTTGATACTTCACACGAGTACATTAGAAGTAGTCCCCTTGTTTGCATGTATGGGGAGCCCCCTTGAAGCTTCAAATATACTCATGCCATTCACACAGTCAGACAAATTGACAGTAAACCGATTTTAAATAAGGTTCTGTTTTACACAAAATGCGATTTTCCAGCTCAATGCTTCCACCGTACCAAGATAAACTAAACTGTGCTCCGTATAACAGAAATATATATATCATTAGGTGACAAGTAGACACAAGTCTAAGGGGAACATAAACTTATTTCAACATTTTTAAAATAAAACGAACAACGTTCACTCATAAAAAAGGTCGGAACGGCTGGTTCGATAATGAATGTAAGCTAGCAACGGGAATAATCTTGCACTCCCAAAGAACACGGCCACGCGCAGGCGCGGAAATTTTACCAACAAATCAGCCTTACATTCTTCGATGCTCATCCTGTCGAGACAAAGAGCGATGGGTTGAGTACTTTGATAAACTGTTCATCAACATCGACGAGTTGGAGGTGCCGCCAACTGAAGATGACGGACAAACGCTGCCATTACCAAACATGGAAGCAACCGTTTGCGCTATTCATCGGTTTGAAAATCATAGGCCGTCAGGAGCCTATTGAATTACAGTCGAGCTGGTTAAATATGGAGGCGATCAACTACATCGAACCGTTCATTACCTGATGCTCATGGTGTACGACAGCGAACCAATGCTTGACGAGTGACAACGATGCATTATCTAAAATGGAGATGTCATGCAATGGAGCAATTATAGAGGTATCTCGTTGCTGAGTACCATCTATAAGATATTCTCCTCTACCTTGCTCCCCCAGATAGCCAATTGCGCCCAGAATAACATCGGCCCATACCAAAGAGGCTTCACTCTGCAGCGACCGCTGGAACAACTGTTAGCATTTGACAATCAGTTGCATTTTCTTTGCAACGACTTCAAGACCGCCTATGAGAGGACAATCAGGGTGAAACTGTACATGGCCATGAAAGAATTCAGTATCCAGGCTAAAATGACAAGCCTAACTAGGCTGACCCTGACCAATTTGTGAGGCCAGATAAAAGCAGCAGAATCACTCTCGAGACCATTCAACATCAACAACGGTCTAGGACAAGGTTAGCCCTATCAGTCCTTTTTAATCTGGCCTCGAGAAAGCGATTTGCAATGCAGATGTTAATACGAGTGGCACCATACTCTGTTAACATTATGCGAAGAACAACTCGAGATGTACAGTCTGTCGTCTTTCAGATCGAGCAGTCGGCACGAGATTTTCGGCTGCACATTAATGAAGGCAAGACAGGGTGCATGATGGCGACGTCAGCACCAAAAACCAAAGAGCCAACAGCATCAAACCAGCATCATTAATTAAAAGAGAACAGTAAAGATAGGACCTAGGATAGGAACAATAAGATAGGACCTTTGAGACCGTTGATAATTTCTCCTATCTAGGGTCGAAAGTCACATTCGATGACGATGAAATCCGGGGGCGGTTGTTGGCAGCCAACAGAGCCTATTTCAGGTTAAAAACACTGGTCAACGCGAAACGTCTAACGATAGGGTTAAAAAGAAAGGAAGGAAAATTGGAAACTCTTGACAGGATTCGAGGGGAGAATTCGTCGTAGAATTTTTTAGCCTCCTACAAGAGGATGGACGACTCCGTAGCCTATATAACGGTAAAATTTATAAGCGATTCTACGACCCTCTGATTGTGGATAAAATCCGTATGGGGGAGGATGCTCCAGCCCAGAAAGTCTATAAGGGCAGCTTTTGGGAGTATCGAATTGGTGGATCTCGGCGCAAAACCAAGGTATCTGGAGTTCCTTACTAAGGCAAGGCTAAACCGAATACCGGCTGATGCACCGTTGATGATGATTTTTGAATTAAATATAACTATATGCCATCATATACTTATCCATGACATAAATTTCTTGTAATTAAATAGTCAAAGCAATTTTTGTTTGACACTCGGCAATTTATTTTTTCTCTAATATTCATTAAATAAAATAAATGAGCGTATGTTTTGAAAAACAACTAACCCAGTAACAGTAACACAGTAAGTTTCAAGATTGGGCAGTTCATTTTTGACCATGGTTCATCATTCTAACGATTGCACGTTGGGTGCTCGCGGGTCATAATTCTCTAAAAACAGATAGCAGCAAGTGGAACCGATAGCTGCTAGGAGCAAAGCCAATTCAACGTCTGGAACTGAGTCAAAATGAAGCGAAATGGACTGTATGTTATGAAACCCCAGATACTATATATTCTTCCCTTGCCGATTAAATGAAATTTATCTTCGGCTGGAATATGGACATCATTTTTCCGGAGGGTCTCAGTTATATATGTGTATATTATTTCCATTTATCTTTTAATTGGGTATAGTGAGCCAACCGCGTTCATGTCGTATCGGCCGCGATTTGGTGAAATACACTGTTTCCGGGACACCCCGAGACACTTGTGCTTCCCTTCCACTGTTTTCTGCCTTGCATTCTTGGGACAATCCACTCGTCGGATAACGGGTGAGATTGCATAACGTAACCAGCGATGGAACTGCCGTCTTAATGTGTGGTCTACTCACTGCCACTTCCACCTGCTGATCAATACCTCGCCGACTAGATTCTTCAATCGAAATTATATCAATGGAACCTACCCTGACGACACCCCACAAACAAGTGTTGATGAAAGCGTTAAGCTTTAGGGTAACAATGGCACTTCCCATATATGACCAATAGCTCCTATATAATGATTCCAAAAGCACATTAGATCACCAGATATTGCTGAAATAACTGCGCTTCTAGATTTAAGACAAGCCAACCAAGGCGTTCGGTGCCAACGTCGGGGAGGCACGATATTTCCCAGACATGTAATTGGTCAACACATTTGATGTTCTACCCATCAATACAGAGAAGGAAAGTGCGATGACCTGTCAGATTAGGAACCTTTAATAGTTTTGTTGATGTTTACCTTCAGTTCGACTCTACTTGCCTCTTTTTCCGAATCCAATGCCATTTAACCAAGGTACCTAACTCGCTGAGAGAGGAAACAGTCATTAAAGTAGTCGGGGTGCTTGAAAGGAAATATCAAAGTCCATTCGGTAGAGATATTATGATTTTTTGCGGCACCTTTGATTCCCTGATCAGTGCAGTAATAAATTCCCTTTTGTCATGGTGTACACAATGCACAACTTCACGAGATTTCACACGGTATCGGAACTAGAGCGTTTCACGCTCGTCACCATTTATAGCGATCAGTAGACCCTCCAATATCCTCCAATATTATATATAATATATTATAAATTAGGTTATCTCGGCATTCGTATCACCCATCACGATCCCATTGCCCCTGGGCTATTATATTTGAATGTTCCTCATTTTGGATTGGAATTTACCAGGAAGTATCATCTCGGAATCTGGCATTCAAGTAATGAAAATGCACCATGCGGTAGCCGTAAACGTTAATCCAACATCGAATTCACGTTTACTTCCTCCATGGTTTCGGAGTATAGTAGCATAGTAGCGCAAATTGAGGAGGAGGTCTCCCCAGGGTAGCGTTGTAACACTGGAACCCACGCTCAAGTTGAAGAAGAGAGCATTCAAGGGACCCACAATAGTTTTATCGAGGAGCGTAGGGACATTCCAAAATAAAATTATCCTGATGTGATAACTGATGATGATAAGCTTGTTGCCGATAGGTCCTTCCATATTCAAAGCAGAA
Organism: Hermetia illucens; assembly: GCF_905115235.1. NCBI lineage: Eukaryota > Metazoa > Arthropoda > Insecta > Diptera > Stratiomyidae > Hermetia > Hermetia illucens. The sequence continues at coordinate 122,251,903 of NC_051851.1, read as the reverse complement.
ATAACATTTCTGTAACAACGTAGAATTTCAAATCTGGAGGCTGCTCGCCCGCAGATCTGGCCTTTTACGATAACCAAGGAATAATATACATTGGTGTACATTGTTAATCCCCATTCCAGAGGGGAGACACAGTCTCACAGCAGTAAAACACAATAAATTAATAACGAACGCTAACATTTTAGCTCTATTGGCGGCTTTGCTTTCTGCACAGTAGTCACGCCTTGCTTCAGGTGGTTCCTCTTGTTCCTCAGAAGACTTTTCTTTCTTCTCCTTTGTCATGACAAGGTCTCTTCTAGATCCAGTAATGCAATGTAGAGAGGGTGATGCTTCTCACGAAATCCCTCTATCTCCTCCTTCTTGACAAGTCCTGTTTGCTGCACGGTAATTATGTAAAAATATCCTGCCAATTAGATGATAGATATTAGAGCCTTCTCTCTTTAAAAACTCATTGAGCCAGAGGGTTGAACTCAACTCCTCGCGGTTCTATTGCTTTCGCCGATTTCATTCATTTGATTACCTCCTCGAATTCCGTTGTGCTGAGAGGTGGTATTGCTCCAAATGGCGGCGTCTTATCAGAATATAATCCATCTGCGTTTCACTTCGCCCATTATAACATTTAGGAAAATAAGACAACCGATTTATAAACCATATATTAAAGGTCGTATTCCAAACCCACCCACCTAAAAGTTCACTCCCATTTCTAACACGTTCTCGTTCTATATCGCAGCTTTTGATACCAGATCATTTTGTAGGCCGCAGATATCGATGCGCTGCTTCCGATAGACTCTTGAAAGTTTCTGCATCTTTCCAGTGAAGGTCCCAATATTTAGCGAACAAACACGGATTTGTCTGGCTCGGGCTAATTTGTTCTCGTGCGTTAAGAACCCTTGCTCATTTCTTGACAGGACAGGAACCCATCCTGTCGCGTCGACTGGAGTGATCTTGCTAACACTTTCTGAAGCCTTTTAATCAGTGGCAGGATCACTTTTGTAACAACATTTCTTGGTTGAAGTATCTCTTAATCGCCACAAAAAGTGACGCAACTTGTTATACGTGAAATGATTCACAGACAACACTTTCCCGAACCCGATCATCGCGGTGACGGAATCTGAATCTTGCGCGGTAATTGCGCCCTTAGCCAAATTAGGTGCTTTCAAATGCCTCCTGCGGATAGTCATAGAATTCTCCCGAGGTAGGCTATTGTGTTACGATTCGGGCGATAGACACCACAAGGTCCAAGGTCCTCCCCTGGAGATAATAATATTTGACGGAAATTTGAATAATTATCATTGTTGGTTTTCCAGATGACATCGTAATAACTATCTTGGCACAAGACATTGAGGATCAGATCTTGACTAGAAACTGCTGGTCTGGTACTCGGGGAGCATAAAACAAAGGCAGTTCTGATCACTAAATGAAGGAAGCAAATGCATACACCACTATGCATTCGCAACCAGGGCTTAAATGAACTATAAAAACTAAACTTCAAACCGCTACTTCGCTGACAAAAATGTTGCCGACTGTAGGTGGTCCAAGGCAAGGCCTTCTTCGGCTCACAACCCCATACAGATTGAAAGCTTCGCAGGCTGATCGTACGGGGTCAGACGAAGCAGCATGCGTGATAGCAAGCTTGCTCCTCATCGTGGTCTTGGCGAAAGAAGGTCGATACCTGTATAACCCAACAAATGCAATCGGCGAGTCCGGTACCTATCGTTGGCAGTTCACATGAAGTAAAGCTTTTTTGGAGTGAAAGATAAGATTAGATGAATTAGTAAAGGACGCTTAATCCACAGCATTACACTAGATGTCTGGATGGCGCGGTGAAGGTAACTACGACCTAGGCCAATTCCTAAGCATACACGTCTCAAATAATTCCTCAATATCTGCCAGAGGTAGCATATCTATCCATCTTACGGAACTGAAGGCATTTCTGACATCAGGCATTACGAGGAGCACTACCGCCTAAGCTCAATGAGCTATATCCACGACCTTCATAACAGCATACACCACGGATATCCCTGCACTAAACTCGAAATGTCTTGGTGATAAGCCCCTGGTAGCACGGATCGCTTCGCTTTCCTGGCCGCGTCAAGCGCACACCACGGTCGGTATGCGATCGGCAGCTCAGGGATTCTTTTTCTCATGCTGATTAGCACGAGGCTTGCCACCTTCCAGAGTCAAGGGAACATGCCCTTTTTCAGGTTGGTGGAAAACCAATACACTCGTTAACACCCTTGCACTGAAGAAGAGAACAAAGTCGTTCCCGAAATAGCGATATTTGCTTAATAAAACAATCACTAATAGCAACGGAGGCGGTGTTACGTTTTAATTTCCTTAAACCTATTCGCTAGAAACACCGCAAAACACACATTGATTACAAGTGAGAATTGCCTCTCCAAGCTCTTTCAACATGAAAAGCAGGCATTCCTCCCACGCCGTTGCCATTGAGGAAGAGGACAACTGGTCCTCGAAATACTCATATATGAGGAATAAAAACTCATTATCATTATATTTCAGCTGATTAATACTTCGCCATTGTGGCCCATGCCTTTTCTCGAACGGAGCACTCCGGTGCATGTTCATTTGTATGATACGGATGATTCTCGCCACGTCTTAGTCACTGGACATCTTCCTAAGCCCACAATGGCCTCAAGAATTCGCTGAAGTAATACCCATTCAAGCATTAGTTACCTCCGGAAATGTACGGTCCACTTTTACATTTTCTGTTGAACAGCCAAGGTCTCGGATATCAAGAAACTATAGCGGTTCTAGACTTGAAGCCAGAGCATTCTCTCCCAATAGTCATTGCTCGCCTCACAAAACGTACTATTGTTAGTTGTCTTCTGGCCTGGTTCTCTGTGCCCTCTTTGCACAGAGAGGACATTTCTGCTTCACTTTCTTCGGGTTTCATCTTATAGCCGACTTCACTGCGGGCTTCTGCAAATGTTTTGCCTTCAGTCGGTTAAATGATCAGAGCCGACGGTCTAGTCTTTCTTCCGTTCTCCGTCTTTTCCATTTGTGATACAATTCAGTGTGGTCAAAGGGTAGTATAGGTCCCAGGGCGAAACGTGGGTTGGTACCACGGTGGAGCATAAAACCTGGGAAATGCCTGCTGAACCAACACCAACAGCTCTACTACCAGCTCTACTACCAGGAGCTATGGGTTGAGTACTTTGATAAGCTACTGAACAACCAGAACATCGGCGAGTTGGAGGTCCCGCCAACTGAAGACGACAGACAAATACTGCCACCATCAAGTCTAGGAAGAAACAGTCCGTACAATTCATCGGCTAAAAAATCATAAGTCGCCAGGAGCCAATGGAATTACAGCCGAATTGGTTAAATATGGAGGCGACCAGTTACACCAAGTGGTTCATCAACTTGTGCTCAAGGTATGGCACAGCGAATCAATACCTGACGATTGGCAACGTATCTCATACATAAAAAAGGAGATATCACGCAGTGCAGCAATTATAGAGGTATCACGTTGCTGAGTACCATCTATAAGATATTCTCCGCTATCTTGCTACGCCCATACGCCTAGAACATCATTGGCCCATACCAAAGAGGCTTCACTCCAGGCAAATCAGCAACAGATTACAGTTTCTCTCTGCACCAAGCGATGGAAAAACTGTTGGAATATGGACAACAGTTGCACCATCTTTTCATCGACTTTAAAGCCGCCTATGATAGCATAATAATAATAATAATAATCGTTGGCGCAACAATCCATATTGGATCAGGGCCTTGAAGTGTGTTAGAGCACTTCATTCAAGACCGTAACGGTACACCACAGTACACTGTGGGAGGCAATGTGGTCAGCATTGCGCTCGCCCGAGATTATTACCCTGATTTGACTCAGGTACTCATTCACAGCTGAGTCGACTGGTGTCCGACATCCAATCACGATAACAAATTCCTCTGCCCCCAGCGAGATTTGAACCGCGACCTTCCGCTACGACAGCCCAGCGCTCTAACCACTTGAGCCATCCGGACATCCGGATGATAGCATAGCCAGGGTAAAACTGTACACGGTCATAAGAGAATTCTTTATCCCGACGAAATTAATAAGACTGACTAGGCTGACCCTGACCAATGTGCAAGGCCAGATAAAAGCAACAGGATCACTCTCAAGACCATTCGACATCAACAACGGTCTACGACAAGGGGATGCCTTTAACGTGGCCGTGATCCGTGACGCTGAGGTAAATGCAAGAGGTACGATCCTCTTTAAGGCCACCCAACTACTGGCTTATGCTGACGAGATCGACATCATGGAAAGAATCACCCGAGACGTACAAACTCCCTTCATCCAGATCGAGCAGGCGGCGAATGGTGCGAGATCTTAGGCTGCACACCAATAAAGGCAAGACAAAATATATGTTGGCAACGTCAGCACCGAAAACCAACCAACCAACAACATCAAACCGCACTGGTCAAACGAGAAGAATAAAGATAAGAGAATACAACTTTGAGACCGTTGACAATTTTTCCTATCTAGGGTCGAAAATCACAACCGATAACAGCTGCGATGATGAAATTCGGGCACGGTTGTTGACGGTCAACAGAACCTATTCCAGCTTACAAAAACTGTTTCGCTCGAAGTGTCTCACCATAGGGTCAAAGCTCTTACTGTACAAGACAATGATCTTGTCAGTCCTCATGTATTCCTCGGAGACTTGGATTCTTAGCAAGAAAAATTGCGAACTCTTGGCCGCGTTCTAGAGAAGAATCCTCCGAAGAATTTTTGGCCCCTTACATGAGGATGAACGATTCCGTAGCCTACACAATGACGAAATCTATGAGCGATACCATGACCGTCCAGTTGTGGATAAAATGTGGCTCAATAGGTTACGGTGGGCGGGTCACTTAATCCATATGGATGAGGATGATCCAGCCCGGAAAGTCTATAAGGACAATATCTATGGTAGGAAAAGGAGACGAGGCAGACCCTGCCTGGGATGGAGCGATGGCGTAGGCCAGGACGCGAGACAGCTTTTAGAGATATCGAATTGATGGACCTCGGCGCAAAACCGAGATGCCCGGAGTTCCTAATTAAGGCAGGCCTTGGCCGGATACTGGTTGTTGCGCCGTTGATGATGATGATGATGATGATGATACAATTCGTAACCGTTTGGGTTCGGACAGACGGTTGTCTGACGGCGTAGCGTGTTGTTTGGTTTTATTATTTTTTGCCGTCCTGTTTTCGGCCCTGAAGACTACTTGTTTAAAATATCCTTCAGACGCGTCGACCTCTCTCCACTTTCTATGGAGTTCGATTTGCTGCTTAGAGTGTTGTCACCGTGACTGTTTCTGCTTTTCGCGCGTCTTCCACTGTTGCCCATGGCCTTATCTAGAAAGAAATACGGTCTAGGAGTTTTTCTAGTTCCATTAACCCATTTTTCACGCCTTTGCTGACGTTTTTCTGGATGAACGTTTACGAATGAACGCGCATAACCATTGCTGCGCATTTCCTGATAAGCTCTTCCTCTTTAGCTTTAGCAAAGACAGTCGACTGCACCTTCACTCGGCTTGCGTCCAAATCCAACTGCAGTATAACGGTTTTCTCGGGGCGTTTTTTTCCGGAACAGGCATCTTGTAGGGCGCTGGAGTTGCCATCCCCGCATCGGCGGCCATATCACTTTGAAAGGTTTCCTCTTTGGGCGCCCAGTGCTTCGTCGGGTTATTTAGCCCTTGCACCCTCTTTTGCTGGGCGCTGTGGTGAGCAACGCTTTTTCGTGTTACCCCCGAACGAAGTCAATTATTCCTCCCTCCTTGAAATTACGTAGTTTTTGTGAATTATATTATTTTCGTTCCCCATGGAAATCTAACCAATGCATCAGGTGTAAGGAAGTGGCCCGCAATAGTCAGGAACGGGTGTACCATCGGAGGCAACACCCCTACTCCAGATCCCTGAGACATACGCGTTGCTAATTCCGGAACTTACTGCTCGCTTGGATGGACGCGATCTACTAATACGGGTTCAATGCACACTATTCGACCAGGGTCCCGTGATACAAACAAACAGCGGTCGACGGTTCCGAGAACACCAAGTGTTTCCTAACATGTACCAGTTATTCGCGGTTCGCTCTTCACCGAAAGTCGTGTAATGAACGACGCGTTAAAGATAGCATTGAACTCTCGAAAATAGTGGTTGTGATTTGTATTAGAAAGATGAAAAGGATTTGCTTGTAACTTAAGGAAAGCTCTACTCGGTACTTTGGCAACTACTCAAGTGAACTTTTTTACTAAAGTTTCCACGTTTTGTATCAATCTGATAACCTAGAGCTCCTCCTCACAATGTAAGAAAATATTTTAGTCACACCTGAATTGTAGGTAAGTGCTTCCAGGGTTTTTTCCACGTTAATGTATAATTTATCATTAACCCACCTTAGAAAGCTAAAAAAATTAATGTAACCAAACTGATAGGCGGCAAGCATCAAATTTCGAATCTTTTAGGATTAACCTTGTTGGTATTCCACTCATCAAAGGGATAAACTAACCCGAATTACATTCTATCTTTTCTATGGACAAATTATTTCCAGTTCTTATAGACACAGGTTTACATCAGCTTCCTGGCTACCATACACATTATAAGAGGTTGAAAGAGAACGTTTATTGGCCTTCCCCCAAACAGAATTGAATCAATGAAAAATACTTCTGAATTCTCTTTGAACGAAGAAAAGACTTTTTTCTTGCGAAAATAAACGAAATAAAATCGGCTTTCACTCACTTTCCTTGACGACAGCCTTCAGCGACCACTGATGCAGTTACCTCATCATGAAGTCCTCGAGTGGGCTTAAATGTCCTGACATTTTCGGTAAACATCACTCACTCGTTCCTGTGAGAGTCGAAAGGGAAAGCAAACACAATTGAGGCGACAAATTAATTTGAACTCAAACAGGAAACTTTGTGGCAGTTTAAAAAGAAGGCTTAGCTCCCTCACATTTATGAAGAGGTCGGGGACACGCTTTTGGGTGGGCACTTTTGGTGGAAAACTGTTTACATTTTTCCCATCATTTCATGGAGCTTGTAACCATAGTAAACGATAACGCTCTCGATTTCTGTGCCCGAACAAAGCAGCAATCCTGACAACCACCATTCTGTTTGTCGTCCGCGCTTACGGCGTCCCGCTCAACGGAGATCCCAGCCACTTGGGGAACCATTGCGAAAACAAATTAAAATGATATTTATACAATTTGCTAGCGCCGGCGAATGCTCGCTATATACGCGAAATATATGTGCGATTGTACACATTATGAAACCTAGAAAATCCCAATTCTTGTTCATATCCCAAATCGTTCCCACGGGAGCGAGCGGATTTGTTGTAGCCACCGCCGAGCAGCCATAGTAGCAGTGCAGCAACAAAAAATTATAAATGGCAGAGATGAATAAAAAGCCCACAAGCAATCGCCGCTTTCACAAAACCACCATCACCTTCGCCACAAATTAAATATAACCACTTTACAGAATGTTTGCCAGGTTGCTTTTTTCATTGTGTACAATGATATGAACCTTTTATGGACGGCAAAACGGTTTGCAGCTTGGCACAGGGTTGAAGGCGCAAAGAGGAAGCCGGGAATGTCAAGCGGTGTATGCGAGAAAGTTTTGCTATAGAGCACCTGACAAAAAAGCCTGTAAGCAAAAAGGCTTATGGAATATTCATGCTCCAGCTGAGTTTTTCACAGTTTCCCGGACAGCAATAGATTAAGGATGCTGCAGACTACGAATTAACTTGAAGATATGGTGATGGCCGTGCTCAATAATATATAATGCAGGAAGTAAAAACTTTAATCAGAGAATATGAGGACGTCTATTGATGGTAAACTGAAAGGAGCTTCGGAAATATTCGGGAAACAAAAGAAACGAATTTCCCTCTCCCTACGATTCTTGCCAAATGGGGTCGAAGCACAAGTACCGTGTAGTCTTTTCAGTCAAAAGACGCCTTCCACAGACAGAAGACATTGTTCTAAGAGCAAGAGCCTCAGTATCAATACCACCCTAGTTTCATAAGTGATGGAAGACCAATCCGGAGTTTCAATAAATCTAGAAACACCAAGTCATATACGAGGCTAGAACCATAGTAACAGGATGGAATTTGGTTAGAAAAACATCGAGTTTAATAAAATGAATTCTATTTCTTCGCTTGTCGCTGATCTCGAAAACGTCCAACTGCAACTACGGATTACTATGTCCTGATGGCAAATAATGGATTGGTCAAAATCTGCAATGAAGCAAAGGAACCTATCTCGTGACATAGAAAATTCGCTGCTGATATTTACTGGAACAACCTACCGCCATATACCACACAAAAACTGGTTGGTGATAAGATACATCACCTAGATAGAATTGCCGAATCTGCGGTCAGGCGCGTCCTTATAGGGTTCGTAAACGATCCGTAACGGATCCCTTACGATACGGGGAGTGACGTTCCCGAGATGCCCGCGCAAGTCCTTCTGACCCCCTAGCTGGCATAATACCTGCGTCCTAGGTAGTAACCTTGAGAAAGAAGAAGAGCGACTACTCCTTGTCGACGCAGATGGGGGATGCGAGCCTCGCTTTTCCAAGGTAGTAGTTGTAGCATGTATTACCCAGACCCGGACAGTTGTTCGCCCCGGCGCCCAACGAAGGACGCAGCAAGAGCTGAAACCCCTGACGAGACATCGGCATGCGCAGACGGAGAGGAGACACAGAGGAAACTGCCGAAACTAACCAAATGGTTTCGAATATAAGCCGAGTGGGTAAAACTGTACACGAGCATGAAAGAATTCGGTATCGCGACGCAATTAATAAGGCTAGTCAGCTGATCCTGACCAATGTACGAGGCCAGATAAAAGCAGCAGGATCACTCTCGAAACCATTCAATATCAACAACGGTCTAAGAGAAGGGGATGCCATATCATGCCTCCTCTCAAACGTAGATGCGAAAAGCACAATTCTCTTCATGTTCACCGAACTACTGCCTACGCTGACGATATTGAAATTATGGAAAGAACAACCCGAGATGTACAGTCTACCTTCATCCAAATCGAGCAGGCGGCGCGAGATCTTGGGCTGCACATCAATGAAGGCAAAACAAAATATTATATATGGTGGCAACGTCAGCACCAAAAGCCAACCAACCAACGACATCAAACCGCAGTGGTCAAACGGGAAGAATAAATATAGGAGTCTACAACTTTGAGACCGTTCATAATTTCCCCTATGACGATGAAATCCGTGCACAGTTGTTGGCAGCCAACATAGCCTATTACAGCTTACGAAAACTGTTTCGCTCGAAGTGTCTCACCATTGGTTCAAAGCTCTTACTGTACAAGACAATGATCTTACTAGTCCTTATGTATTCCTCGGAAACTTCTTCTTAGGAATAAAAATTGCGAACTCTTGGCCGCGTTCGAGAGAAGAATCCTCCGAAGAATTTTTGGCCCCCTACATGAGGATGGACGATTCCGTAGCCTACGTAATGACGACATCTATAAGCAAGACCACGACCGTCTGGTTGTGGATAAAATCCGGCTGCGGTGGGCGGGTAACTTAATCCGTATGGATGAGGATGATCAAGCCCGGAAAGTCTATAAGAGCAATATCTATGGTAGAAAAAGAAGACGAGGCAGACCCTGCCTGAGATGGAGCGATGACGTAGGTCAGGACGCCAGATAGCTCTTAGGGATATCGAATTGGTTGACCTCAACGCAAAACCGGGATGTCTGGATGATTGATGACTCAAAATCTCATTGTTTTGGAAACTGCAAGTGCATCACGTACTACAATTGGTCCCATATTTATTTTAACAAATGTCTCGACAATGGAATTTATTTAGATATGTGAGAAAGACTCGGGTATCTTTGAAGATATGTAGCCTGTACACAGTTTTGTCGATATTCAATTAAATTTCATTTAAGGGTAGAGACCTATAAACTGCTAAAAAGAAGCTAATTTTTAGAAGATCTTTTTATAGAAATGTAATGTTGACGAAAGACGTCGTAATCGGAATTCCAAATCAGTGTCCAACCTAATGTCCTTAATTTTTATCTGAAGAATTCGAAAGTTTCACAATTTATTATTATTATAAACATATACAGTTTCTAGTTGGAACTATAATAAATGCTTTTAAGTTTGACTAAAAATTGTTTTACACAATAAAATGCGAATTATTAATGAAAATTCAGAATTTTATGCTTTAAAAATAAAATAATAAAAATAAAAAAATACAATAAAATAAAAAGTTACTAGTTCATAAAATGTTTTTTCGACATTTCAACAAGATTAAAAAAGCACTTTTGAGTTGAGGTGTTTAACACCAACTTTAAAAACAGTTTTGAGAAAAACACGTTTAAAGCCCTGATAATGAAAAACTGGCAATTGTCAGGACTTCCTGCAATTTCATCGTAAATGTCGGTTATTATATCTGGACACATTGTATGCCTATATATGTATATAACATTTAATCGTCCTAAAGCGAATCAGAATGAGAGAGATTCTGAGAAGGACGGGTCTCTCCAGCAGAGGCAGGGACACTTTAAAGGCTAAATTATTTTAAATTCCGATTTGACATTTTCAGGATTCATTATACGAAAGATTACCAATTTATTTATATGAAAAAAAATCTGTTTCCTGAAGCGATTGCAGGTATCTCCCCATTTAAGGCTAGCCAACTGAGTATTTCATTTAGTTTATTTTATTCATTTAATTTTCCACTAGAGAGAGACTAAGCCTTATCTGTAGATATAATAGTGAAACCAATACAGGGCATTGGAGAACAAATGTTTGACAATGTTTTTGACAAAGTAAGGTCCAATATGACAATAGTCTTTATTCCTTAAATTAGAAACTTCGCTACGACCTCTAAATTTCTGGTTATAATTGTTATTTATATAAACGATTTGATCATTGCTCTTGGTTCTTCGCTTCCTTTTCTTCCTTGTTAATAACTTCCTATAAATTTCTGCAGTTATTAGTATTTGATTTAATAAGTTAACAACCATGGATTAATTTTGCCTCTTTCATGACCCTCTGTTTTCTATAGGTTCTATATTCCTGCTTTACAATTACGCTATTTATATCTGCTTTATGCAACTGATATAACTGTTCCTTTCTATTCCACGATAGGCTACTAAAATTGGTTCTGTAATCCACTGGCTGCGTGGTTTTAGTTTCGGCTGGTTTTCAGAACTTTTATTATTGACTTTGGTAAGGTTAATGCACTCATGTACTAATTTAATGTAGCTAAAAACACTATTATTTTAGTTTCATTAAGAAATTGAATTGATAATATGGATAATAAATTTTTCGTGTGTGCCACTTTCTTAACCTTTTTATAATTCACAGTAACAGAAGTTTCGGCAGCTATTTTACTCATAAACAAATGGTCTAGTAATTGTTTGGATTCCAGGATTAAAATCCTTTCCCTAGTAATTTATTCAGATGTGCCTAACTAAAATTATCAATTTTCAATAAGTTTATTTCAAAATTACCAAATATAATATTGTTTTTAATATTTTTCTTTTGTTTCAGAAGGATACTTAGTCTACCTACATTTATTGTTATTGTATTTTCAATAGTGCAATCTTTAATATATACTACTAAACGTGCATAATAATACTACTATAATTATTAAAAATTGCTCTTGAAAACGCATTTCAGTACATACAATCGAATTTGGTTTAATTTCGAAGCTCTCAATGAATACTTGCAATTTAGCAAAATCTCCATTTAAACTTTTATTTTTCTCATGCAATAGAATATATTTGTTGTGAATAGCAAGACTTTTAAACATTTTTTCTTCACTTATCACTTGATAAAATAAACTCAATTTTGATACTATTGATTATGATTGATTTCTCGTGTTAATTATATACTTCGATTGACATGGGGGGCCAGGTGTCTATTTGATTAATTACCGGTTGTAGTGGATAGATTTGTGTCTGTACTATCGACAGTAATAGACGGACTAGTTTCATGATTATTATTATTTTTGGCCATGCTGGATGGCGACTGTGGTCCTATGGAATTTGGTACATTAAGCTTGATAGAATAAGCAACGTTAGACATGTGGATATCATTTATAAGTATTTCACCTGCTTTCGTACGACCAACAGTGTGATCTTTATTGTTATTTTATGTAGATGGTTGCCATTTACCACTTGACGGGATATAGAGCGTCAATCACAATTACGCACCATCGTTCGCGGTTGCCTGAAATGTGCTTACCTTAGGGCGACCCATCCGTCGCATACCTGGAGACAGTGGATTCCACTGCATGACATAGACCACAGTGCAATTGCCGCCCTCCTTAATGTACCACTTCCAATCACAGTGCGTATGAGTGGCAAGCCTGTAAGCGGTAAGTGGGGTTCACTTTCCATGTGCTATTCCCTTATAGCAATACAGAAAGAACACTAACACAGAACAGTCGCAACTTGATCATGGTGTTGAGTTAACTGAATTTCCAGATTTGAGGCAGGGCACAGAAAGTGAATCTGGTGCTGTTAAGGCGACGGACAACTTCCATTTTGGTTCCATCATCAGTACACACCACGCTTCCTTGATATACAACTTGATCGGCGACTTCGATAGTCTGGCCATTAAGAAAGATAAAGAGAGTGCGACGACCCGTCAGACTGAGGACCTTACTTTTGTTGGTGTTCATTTTCAGCCCAAATCTACTTGCCTCTCTCTCCAAATCCAGAGCCATTTGGCCAAGGTCGATGACACGGTGCGAGAGCTAACAGGTGTCATCAGTGTAGTCGTGGTGTTTGAAGAAAAATGGCATAGTCCATTGAATGCCCCATATCCTCCGGACAAGACAGCATGAAGAACGTCACCGATAATAAGAAGAGATAATATCGGTGACAGGATGGAACCCTGATCGACTCCGCTTTCGACCACAAAATCCTCCTAGGTTTTGCCTCAGTGCAACATGATAATAGCTAGTAGTTTCTCCGAAAGGCCCCCTCTACGTAGAATACTCCAGATACACTCCCTGTTCACGCTATCGAAAGCTTTCTCGAAATCGCGCACTGTTCCAAAATGATCCGCGGTGGTGATGTGAACAATGCTCTCCAGGGAGCTTTCGAGATCTTCTTTGCTATGCCCCAGTATTATTTTAGCTATTATTTTTATGATGGCAGGGGGCACCCGTATATCCCTCCAATCGCCACACTCAAAACTCTTTGGAATCCTAACGACCATCCCTTCTTCCACTCTGTGTGGAAGGTCTTGGATTACCAAGATTTCCATACGAGTGGAAGCAGCAAATCAGCAGTAACTGCACGTGCAGCGAGAAATAACTCTGCGAGAAGACCGTTAAGCCCAGCGGTTTTACTCCGTTTGAGTGCTCTTTTGCTTAAAGGAATAGTCCATATTCACATGTTATGTTGACTAGCCATTTCGTCCACAAGAGGGAGAATTTCACCGTACGTGAAACGGTTAACAACCGTGGTGAAGTGGTCTTTCCACCTCCTCAGTTGCTCATCATCATGGATGAGTCAACCGTAGACATGCTTCACAAAACCATGCAATCACATGCAAGCTCTTTCGTGATGCGGTATACACTTCTGAAATAATTGCCTTCTGCAGCAACTTCCGCTCCCCTAACCAGGGCAATAATGAATTCTCTCTTGCAATGGTATACCAGCGTTTCGCCCGGCATCGGAGTTCGAACTTGTTACGCCTGCCGTCACTCGCGGCGGTCAACAGAGCCTTAGACCCATTCCGTTCGTCGATCCGTTTTCACGAACTTATGACGCTTCTTCGGGACGTATCAAGATCAATTCTTATGGCTGCGTAATCGTCATCCATATTTTCAGGCGGATTACTCAGTATATTTGCTAGCGGACTGGCAAAATAACTGTGCCACTGTCGAGCCCCGGGTGGATCATTCAAGCGGCCGATGTTGAACTTGAGCGATCACAGCTCTTTCGCCCTGCGAGAAGTGGCGGACATGACACGTGCCGTTAGAAGCAGCCCCACACCGGATTCCCGTCTGCTAACACGGTTTGGCGCGAAACAGTAAAGGAGTAATGTGGGCGTCTCGGGAAGTTGTCGGGAGGTCTGAAGTGCATTTTTGTGAATCGCAAATGATGGCGTGTATATGTGGATGGCGCACTTTACCCCACCAAGAGATAAGTGGCGACCATATGTGATTATGTAACACGGTTACCTTTTCCGTAGGCCTCTGCCGCCAATGAGGAGTCGGTGCAAGCTTAACAATTCTATAAACCTTCACGGTGATCAATCATCAAGTCAGAGATTCTCCGTTACGTTGTCAAGCTGCTTGAGCAAACTTTGGGATCCAGATCACCTATCAAAACCACAATGCCACCTTTAAGAAACTTTTTCTGAATCCCTCATTGAAAGCATTCCTGTTCATTATACTATACCCTAACTCATGCTAATTTCTAATTATTTTCTTTACACCTTTTTAGTGGCAGCTATCACTCTTTATTTACTGAAAGAGTTCGCGCTGAAAATTTTCAAACAGAATCTGTAGATCTGCAATGCTCCATTAAAACTCTATAGGGACTGAGAGCTGTTCAGCATTCTCTCCTGCTTCACTGAGCAGAAAACTTCCAGTTTTTGCTGCTGCTTCTGAATAAGTTTGGTGATATGCTGTAGGAAACTCTAAAAATGCACCATCACATCAATGTGTCTTCAGGTTTTTGGCGAGTCACTCGCTTTTGTGATACATTATACTATCTGAGATCAGTTTATTCGAACCGCCCTGAAGATTTGTTCACCCAACCGTTTCAGAATTCAGTCTGTGGCGTTTTCATTTTTTAAAGTTTTGGTGTCTCGCCTCCTCCAATATTTAAATGTAAGATTTGTTCGATTTGACGATATCGACATCATGGGAAGAACCACCCGAGATGTACAAACTGCCCTCATCCAGATCGAGCAGGCGGCGCGAGATCTTGGGCTGCACATCAGGCAAGACAAAATATATGGTGGCAACGTCAGCACCGAAGACGAATCAACCAACAACATCAAACCGCACTGGTCAAACACAAACACGAACAAGAATAAGGATAGGAGAATACAACTTTGAGACCGTTGACAATTTCTCCTATCTAGGGTCGAAAACCACAACCGATAACAACTACGATGATGAAATCCGCGCACGGTTGTTGTCAGCCAACAGAGCCTATTTCAGCTTACAAAGGCTGTTCCGGTCGAAATGTCTCACCATAGGGTCAAAGCTCTTACTGTACAAGACTATGATCTTGCCAGTCCTCATGTATTCCTCGGAACTTGGGCTCTTAGCAAGAAAAATTGCGAACTCTTGGCCGCGTTCGAGAGAAGAATCCTCTGAAGAATTTTTGGCCCCCTACATGAGGATGGATGATTCCGTAGCCTACACAATGACGAAATCTATGAGCGATACCATGACCGTCCGGTTGTGGATAAAATCCGGCTCAATAGGTTACTGTAGGCGGGTCACTTAATCCGTATGGATGAGGATGATCCCACCCGGAAAGTCTATAAGGGCAATATCTATGGTAGAAAAATAAGACGAGGCAGACCCTGCCTAAGATGGAGCGATGGCGTGGATCAGGACGCCAGACAGTTTTTAGGGATATCGAATTGGTGGACTTCGGCGCAAAACCGGGATGTCTGGAGTTCCTTATTAAGGCAGGCCTAGACCGGATACCGGTTGTTGCGCCGTTGATGATGATGAAGATTTGTTCCACAACTTTAAGATAACATTTTCAAATATCCTGATTGCTAGTGTCTGATCTTCAAAAATACTTTACCCAATCTCAATGCCAATCCCGTCCAATACCTCATATTAACCATACCAAGGATAATTGTTTCGAAATGCCTCTTCGCGGAGTCTACCACTCGTAGATCAGAATATGAACCTTCCCCCTAGTTCGCTAGGCAACGAGATGATTAATATTACAATATTTATAGGGCAATTAATGGTCAAAGTGGAGTTAAGCTTTCGAATGTAAGGTTAGACCCAGTTAAGTTTCAGCATCATCCAATAAAGTCCATGATGTCACACTGGACGGGTCTCTGCAGACCTAGGAAAACTATTCTCAAAGTAGTGCGACTCAGCGTTTGATCTTCAAATCAAAGATCAAAAACTAAAGCGATTCTTGAAGTTTAAGGAACTTGCGCTTGACTTAAAGCAGCCATTCATTCATTAAAGCGCTTATAAAACAAATTTGCAATCACCACTTCACAAATTCAAAATAAATGCGTTCGCTACTAATTCCCCAAATTTCCAACGAGTCCTTCAGACAATTACCGCTGCCCAATTCAACCATTCTCTCATTATCTCCGAAATTAATTAATCGCATACAAATGAAATACCAAACTAAATGAAGGGAATCTCCGTAACTTACTTCCATTTCCAAACACCAAATCCGAGGAAGAGAAACTTAAGGTTTTCCTCTGCCATCCACATTACAAATGCTCCATAGTACGTGCAAACTTTCAAAGAAAGACCCAAGAAAATTTCTGCAGTCTTCCTCTTTCTTAACTCCGAAGGAGGTTTTATTGTATATCTCAGGATCTCTCTTCTTCATCATTTTACTCCTTATTTTCTTCTCGACTTAGTTATATTCTTCACATTGTTCAAAAGCGTACGAACCTCATTTTGGATATGATGTACATGACCGTGATTATGTTGTCTCAACGAAAGGACGATAAATAATTCGCTGCTGACTTCACAGAATGGAGCTGATAATATGAAGTCTCTCAATATTTACTGGTACTTGTACTTTACTAAGGAATCTGGGGAACGAAAGCACGTCTGGGGTTACCACAAATCAAACAGACAATCTGAATCGCATACCATCATGCATAGGTGCCTAGATACATATCTATGTATATGGGTTTTCACAAGAGCCAGGATGAAGCGATGTGTTGCTTTCAGCTCAAGATTTGTTTAAGCTTTGCTGGTGTAATTTTATAGTTATTCAGATACATTTAACTGAAGGAGACTGCAACTCAAAATCATTTCTCTTTCTCGAAATCAATTAAGGGAACAACCCGGTTTCTCTACAGAGAACGACATACAAGGAAGCATGTTCAATGCCCCATGTTCCAGTCAATAATGAGCACAAGTGGATTGCGTTTATCGTTTATTACGGGCGTAACGTCGTTCGATGCAGTCAATATCTGGAAGATTAACATTTCATATGTTAAGTACAAAACGAACACTAAAACCTTTCGTGCTCGTTTTGTACTTAAGCTTTTGAATGATTTATAAATGTCAACAGTATAATTTCCAAAAGTGTTTGTTTTTCTGCTTAGCCGGTTCCGATCGCAGGGCAGAGGCTATCTCATCCGACGCTGCCTTAGCACCTCAAACCCACTAAAGGGGCATTTGCCTGTCTTTATTTAATTCAAAGTCCGACAAGAGTAAAAATTATATCGATCGAAACCGCCTGGTTTGCACCTAGATTGGTTTCCAAATTTTTTTTATCATAGAAACGAGTTATCCTGTGCTCGCCATATACTTAATGGCGGGCCGCGCTATATTGAAAAGCAACTTGCTACTAATTTCTTCAATTTTCATTCGTTATTCAAAACTTGCAACTCATCATGATGATCAACGGCGCAACAACCGGTATCCGGTCTATGCCTGCCTTGAAAAAGAACTCCAGACATCCCGGTTTTGCTACGAGGTCCACCAATTACACATCCCTAAAAGCTGTCTGGCGTTCTGACCTACGCCATCGCTCCATCTCAGGCAGGGTCTGCCTCGTCTTCTTTTTTCACCATAGATATCGCCCTTATAGACTTTCCGGATTGGACCATCCTCATCCACACCGATTAGTGTACATCGCAACCTGTTGAGCTGTAGGCTACGGAATCGTCTATCTTCACGTAGGGAACGAAAAATTCTTCAGAGGATTCTTCACCCAAACACGGCCAAGAGTTCGCAATTTTTCTTGCTAAGAAACCAAGTCTCCGAGGAATACATGAGGACTGGTAAGATCATTGTCTTGTACAGTAAGAGCCTTGACCCTATGATGAGACATTTTGAGCGGAACAGTTTTTGTAAGCTGAAATAGGCTCTGTTGGCTGACAATAACCGTGCGTGGATTTCATCATCGTAGCTGTTATCGATTGTGATTTCGTGTGTGATTTGTGAGTCTAGATAGGAGAAATTATCAACGGTCTCAAAGTTGTATTCTCCTATCTTTATTCTTCCCGTTTGACTGGTGCGGTTCGATGTTGTTGATTGGTTGGTTTTCGGTGCTGACGTTCCCACCATATACTTTGTCTTGCCTTCCTTGATGTACAACCCAAGATCTCGCGCCGCCTGCTCTATCTGGAAGCAGGCAGCTTGTATGTCTCGGGTGGTTCTTCCCATGATGTCGATATCGTCAGCATAAGCCAGTAGTTGGGTGGACTTAAAGAGGATCGTACCTCTTGCATTTACATTAGCATCACGGATCACTTTCTCGAGGGCCAGGTTAAAGAGGACGCATGACGCATCCCCTTGTCTAGACCGTTGTTGATGTCGAATGGTCTTGAGAGTGATCCTACTGCTTTTATCTGGCCTTGCACATTAGTCAGGGTCAGCCTAGACAGTCTTATTAATTTCGTCGGGATTTCTTGGCCGTGTACAGTTTTACCCTGGCTATGCTATCATAGGCGGCTTTAAAGTCGGTGAATAGAACTGTTGTCCATATCCCAACAGTTTTTCTATCGCTTGCCGCACAGAGAAAATCTGATCTGTTGCTGATTTGCCAGGAGTAAAGCCTCTGTGGTATGGGCCAATTATATTCTGGGCGTATCGGACTATTCGACCTAGCAAGATAGCTTAAAATATTTGCACCATGTGATATCTCCCTTTGTATGTATGGGACAAACGTATTATCGGTATTATCTCGTTGCCAGTTGTGAGACATTGATTCGCTGTCCCACACCTTGAGCATAAGTTGATGAACCAGTTGGTGTAATTGGTCGCCTCCATATTTAACCAAATCGGCTGTAATTCCATTGGCTCCTGCCGACTTATGTTGCATAGACTGTTTGTTCTATATTTGATGGTGGCAAAACGAAAACTAAGACCTTTAGATTTGTCCGCCGTTTTCAGATGGCGGGACGCTCAACTCGCCAATGTCCTGGTTGTTGAGCAGTTCATCAAGATAGTCTACCCATCGCTCCAATTTGCCCATTCCGTCGGAAATTAGATTTACTTCTTTGTCTCGGCAGGATGTGCATCGAGGTGTATAAGGCTTCATGCTGCTTACTTGTTGGTAAAACTTGCGCGTCTAGTGCAACTGCTCCCCATACTTTTCGAATTTATAGATTTTTGGTTCTGTCAGGCTTCCTTTTTCTGTCCGGTCGCCGGAATTCGTGATAAGTCTCCCCGCGTGCCACGTTTTTTCAGAATGCAATCTACTCGGTATGCAGCATTCTTCTGTTCTGTTGCTAGCTTACATTCATCGTCGAACCAGTCGTTCCCACTCTTTTTGCAGCTGGAGCCAAGTATGTGTGTGGCCGTATTAATGATAACGTTCTTCAAGTATTTGTGAAGATCATTTGTTGATGTTTCTTCTCCTGGATTTCAGTTGACTGCAATTATTGCGGCATCCATATGCCCTTTATAGGTGTTACACAGGGCTGTATTGTGCATGGGTTCAGTGCTAACTCTCACCTGATTGTCAAAGGGTATTCTAAGTGTTTTTGTTATACGAGCCCTGAGCACCATGCCAACCAGATAGTGATCCGAGTCTATATCGACCACCCTATATGTTCTGTATGTCAAATTCATCAAGGCTGAGAGTTCCATGAACACGTGGTCAATTTGGTTGAAAGTGGTCCCATTTGGAGAGGCCTACGTTTGTTTGTGGACCGATTTCCGCGCAAACCAGGTACTTCCAACAACCATTTCGTGTGACACTGCTAATTGAATAATTCGCAAACTGTTATCACTGGTATCCTTCTGTAAACAATGGCTTGAATACGGGCTCCACCCCTAATTGGCTGTTAGAAGCCCCAAGTATGATTTTGATATCATACTTGGATTAGGCTTCGAGGGTTCGTTCTACTGCCTCGTAGAAGGTATCCTTCTCCCACTCTGCAGTCTCCTCTGTAGGAGTGTGAACTTTAATGAGGCTTATATTTCTAAATTTACCCCGCAAGTGCAGAGTGCATAGCCGTTCGCGTTATGTTTCCAATGACGATAACAACAGGTTTTTTTGGTTGACTAAAAAACCGACTCGGAACATTTTACTGGATGGTCATTATAATATATGCTGTCGTAGCTCCTTTGCGGGAAACCGGTCCCTGTCCAACGCATCTCCTGCAACGCTGTTACAACAGCCCTATATTGCTTGGTAACTTCATCCATGAGAAAAAGCGCAAATCGTTAATCCGTTTTCGTTGTCGGGCTTGTCGTTGTGTTGTCAGTTCAGTCCGATGCTCCTTTTGTGAATTTGAATTTTTTGAATTTTCAATTGCTAGTTGCAACTAACTTTTGAATCAATTAGTTTCTTTCGTTGGTCGTTAGTCGTAGTAACTAACTTTTGCACAATACTCTTTCTGGGATGTGTGCCCAATAGTTTCAAAAGTTGTTTTTTGGCTTGGTCGGTTTCGATCGCAAGATCCAAGAAAAGAGCACTAAACCGAAGAATCTAAAATATCCTGCAAGATTGCCATGGTGATGTCATGCGGTTAAAGTTTCATAAGCAAATAAGTCTTGACAGGCTAAGATTGTGTTGGCGCGAGTTGCAAGTATCCAAGACTCACTTAACATCTGGTAGATAAATGAACTGAAACAAAAGGTGGAAGGTTGCCTCTTTGTACACAAGTTAAAAGAAATAGTACTCGCTGAGGACTACGTAACAAAGGCGGAGATAAACCTTAGCGACTTTCAGTTTCATTTAAAGCCATTACTCTGATGGTCAGGACAAACAGAGTCGTCATTCATGCCAAAACACACTAGGAGGAGAAGGTGGTAAGCAAATACCTGCCTCATAATATATTGAACCAGGGAAGACCCATTTCATGTTTTTATTCTTCTCAGGTGACGCATGTAGAACCCACCGCTCACTCCGTAGCAACCGGAAACCAGTTCCCTAATATATTCAGCTAACGCGTCATTAAGATCAGAGTGTAATATCTACGCTTTCACGACCTGCCTTACTGTTGCGTATTTGTGTATACATATATATTTGCCATTTAAGACTTGGTAGGTATGTCAAACACATATACACACCATCGTCCTCGGTTACCTGAAATACACTTCAATTCACCCGAGGACTCTTGGACACGTCTGCACTTCTCCTCTACTGTTCGGCGCCATGTGCTCTTGGGGACAGCCACCTTGGTAAAATGAGTTCCAATGTGTGGGGTAGTCAGCAATACAATCTATCCCCTGTCACTTCCACCTTTCTATCACACACAAACTGGTGGCAGGCCTATACGCCAACCAAGTTTTTCGTTTGAAATAGTAACAGGCAATGTACTTCCACGATACGACGCAAACAGGTATTTACGAAGGCTTTGAGCTTCGTGCTACGGTTCCATATAACAACACAGATAAACCGCTAACACATAACAGTCACATCTTCTTTGGTAAGGCCGCGAAAGCTGATCGGAAGAATTGCAGACAGGGAGAACGCGATGTGTTTGTCTTCATTCCAACTCATCCTGCCTCCGTGAAGTGACCTGCGCGCACTATTCCACGATGATACGCCGAGTGTTGATATGGTTAATGCAGGAGGATTCAAAACGGAAACTGTTGATTGTTGATGTGGTGACAGCGCAGGAGGATCCAGAGTGGGAATCTGCCTGCTCTATGTGAACCAAGCTTTCAACTCGTTCTTTGAAGCATTCCAGGACTATTTCAGCTTTAATCTTTGCAATGGCAGGGAGAATGCAGATGCCTCTCCAACTCTCTCACTTAAAGCGGATGCCTTTTTTTGTAATCTTAGTGATCATTCCCATCTTCCACTCTCTGGCAAAGGTCCTGAAATTACTACTAATCACAAAGAGGTCGATCTAATTGCTTCTACAGTGTCGGTCAGTTGAAACCCAACTAATCTTATGGAAAACTCTGTGCGTGGCGTTGGAAGAGTTTGTGTCAAAATCCATAAACCATTATATTTGCAGTCGTAAGACCGTGTTTTCCTGTCACATGTCCGAGCAAGATGTTGTCAGAGCCCACCTTGGCATTCAGATCACCAACCATGATCACCATGTCTCCTTTACCAAGCCTTTTCTGAAGTGTATGTAATTACTCGCAGAAATAATTCTTCTCCACTGTAAAAGAAGTTTCCGTTGATGCATAGCACTGTACGACTGTAATGCTCGCTAACCCGAACTAGAATCTTGCAGGCGTCTATCACAAAAAAGGCTCCCACGTCAAAAAAGTTGCCGTCAAAAACAACTCGACTTCGAATTTGCATCTGCTACCATTTCAGAGTGCCCACTCTGCAGAACCTCACCATCCTACTTCGCTCCCAGAATGTCCCGCTTATAGCAAACGAAGTTGGTCTACGAATTAACGAAAACAGGACGAAAATTATTACACATTCGACAAAAAATATCGCCCAATAGAAAATAATATATATAGATTGACAGGTACAACTTGGAAAATTTAGACAATTTTATATATCATACTTAGATGTACAACTGACGAAAAATGGAAATAAACTTGAAAAAGCCAGTTGCACACAAAGGAAAGGAAAGCTCTGATTATACAACACCATAAGGCCTGTGTTATGCCTTCGGGAGGAAGGTCCTGAGGAGAATAATAGGAGGAGGACTAATGGTGAATCAGATGCATTTTACCAAATATTTGACGACACTGAGTCTTCAAGTCAATAAAGCTGCGGCAATTGGAATGGGCTGGCTACGTTCAATAGTATAATACCTAAAAGAGCAGAAAGACAAAGACCAGAAGGGAAACCGTGAAAGCACTGGGTAGATTCTGTTGGTGAAAACTGCGCATCACTGCTCGGATTTCGAAATTAGAGGACACGATGGATCGAGATGGCTAGAGGAAGGACATCCTGAAGAACAAGGCCCGAAATGGGCAGTAGAGCCTCGACACCGGTTATCTGTCGAAACCCTTGGCGTAATCGATACAGTAACTTAATAAATTTCTTTGACCTATAGTTGCCTGCCCTGCAACTGTCGAGTCGATAAAGAGTTGTTTTCTGCAACTCCTTTATCCATCTTCGCAGCACTGTTGCCCCTGGATGAACACTGATCTGTTCGCTAACAATGGACGTTATTAATTTGTAGATAGTTTACATACAAGTCATTCATTTTGTGTATACCGACGGTATATCTTTGTAAGCTTCTTGTACCTAAAATTCTGTCGCGCAGCTAGTCCTTTGAGGCGTTTATGGCTGATCGAACCAGCTCCTTGGAAACATCCTTACAATTCACGCCCGATAGTGTGGCATGCGGATGCCTTTGGGGATACTGTACACGTTCAGAAAATTTCTAAAGTGATTTTCGCCATACTGCCCCGTCTGCATGCCACATTTCTGTGTTTTCTAGATAAGCTGTTTACATTACACACCATCGATCATTTAATTCAACTGATAAACGCACATGGAACAGGCACTTTGTCTACAAACGACGTAACAAGAATATGATTTCAACGTTCACGACCATAGCAATCCCAATATCCGACGCCTAACTTTCTGACCTTGAGGCTTAACACCTTTAGAAGCACCAACATATTGAAACCGTTTTCGAATAACGTATAATATATGACGATACACCCCAGCACCGTATTAAATAATAATAGAACATTTGAAAATAGCCGACACTTGAGGCAGTTCTTGTCAATATACATGAGTACATATATATAAAAAGTTATCGCAATTTACTTACAGATAAAATGCTTATCTTCTTTTGCGTCCGTATTGTGAGCTATATGTTAGTGGCCCTGAATTATTTAACAAATAGTGTGGGAAACTTAACTTTGGAGACCTCAGGTGAATGACTATTATAAACACGACGTGAAGATATTTTCAGCTTAAATTAAAAGAAAATTGAGAGCGAAAGAGTGAAAGTTGAGAGAGAAACAACTATTTGCTTTTTATGTAAGTGTTAAAAAAAAATGTTTTTTGGGAAACCTGGTTGCCACTCCGCTCTTGTAATACTCCCCCAAAGAACAGCAAAAAAAACAGACCAGTCAACCTTGGATCGCAAATCCGATTACTTAATGGTAATTAGGTACAAGGTGACACACAAGAAGGGAGTGCTATTTTCACCTAAGGCACATACTTATCTCATAGGTCTTCGAAACCCAGACGAAATTTAAAATTAACGTCATTTTCAAAAAATTCGATGGTCAGCGTCCTTCCGGATGGGGCAAATGTTGGATAAAACAAATCTGCTAAAATTATCGTATTTTTTATTAAATTTCCGATTGATAAAAACAAATAGTTTTAATTGCTAAATTACCACTAAATATACAGGGTTAGTTTGTTCGCGGCTTCGCAGCAGGTGCATCATTTCGTTCAAGTTGCCCTCTAATGAGCTAATGAGAAATTTATTTTATTTTGCCTTTTCTCTCGTTTTACTCCTTCAATACCTCCATTAGCCTCTTTTCAACTTCCTAAATCGCATCTCAGCGTTAACTTATATTAAAATATTAGTTTATAAGTGATCATTTTATTGTTCTTTTGACAATTTTATCCACAAAACCCTCTCACTTTCCCGAAACTATCATATCTGTTTGAACATTTTCACCTGTAATATGAAAATCTTCTAATATTCGAAGAATGATCATCAACCATTTTTGTTGTTGTTTTCACATAGACCCGATCATGCTGGATATTAATAAATATATTTCTAGTATTTGCTTCATTTCCATTAAGGGCAGTTCAATGAGAAAAATGGAAAAATTCGAAGTAACTTTTGTTCTTGTCCATCTGATGTCGAAGGCTAAGCTCATTGGCTGCATCCAAAAATTTGCGGGCCATTTGCCAGCTGAACGAGGGTGGACCGAGAAGTCAGCTGATCCGATGACTTGGTTTGTATATTGTGTAGCATGGAATTCCGTTTGTTCTCATGGTTTGCCTTCCACAGCCTTATCTGGAAAGCTTCATACCTCGTTTTTCTCTGTGCAGTCTCCTGCTCATCATGCGCACGTGAATACACTCAAAGTCTTTCCTGCTTGTCGTAAGAGGTGACTAAAAAGGATCGAAATAACCGACGAATTTTGAAACTTTACTGCTACCGAAACATCAACAACCCCTGCCAAAGGGACACCGTACGAAAAATCAGATTGACCATTCTGCGATCAACGGTAGATTTAGAAATTATGTTCTGGATGATGTCAGCAACAAAGAAAGCGCTAATATCGGTGTTGCATCCGTCACTTCTTGTAGGGGAGGAGAACTGCGACTCGTCGATTTCAATATCAAGAATACACGATTCGGCAGTCAACTGGATCTGTCGATAGTCCTCCGGGACGTCCCGGAGGAGCATCGACAGTATAAACGGGTCCAGGAGTGGAGGGGGTTCGACTATTGTAAGGACTATTGTAAGGACGACAGTATAAACGGATCCAGGAGTGGAAGGGGTTCGACTAGTATTTGCTACGTGTGATAGTAGGCGTGACATGCTAGAACTCCGTTATAAAGCATTACAAAAGGGAATTTGTTGTTGAGTTGGTCGGGGAAGCAAAAGATGCTGCACAACGCAATGATTTTTGAAATGTATACCGCATCACGAAAGAATTTGTACGTGGTGGATAGTCCTGTGAAGTCCTCATCCATGGATGGAGTAAGATTGCCAGACTTGACGGTCTCCCCGCAGAGTCATTTATCACAAGATCAACAGAGCCTGATCAACAGAGAAGCAGGCTGGTTTCCATATCTTCCTGAATTCACCATATGAGGTGTTGACATGGTGAATCAATGTGTGAATCAAGATATGGAGCGGAAAACAGCCCAGCGGGCCATTTTGGAACAGCGCGCAGAATTTAGATCTTCGCTTCACTTGGTCTTCATCGATTTTGAAAAAGCTTTCGATAGTGTGAACATTGGGTGTATCTGTCATGCTCTATGCAGGAGAGGCCTTCCGGAGAAACTAATAGCTATTATCAGAGGGACATGGTGAGGAGGATTTTGAGTCAGAAGCGGAATTTCCGCTATTATTTCTTCTTGTTATCAGTCATATTCTTCATGCTGCCTTGTCCAGAGGAAGTGGTGGAGTTCATTAGACGATGTCATTTCTCCTTGAACACCTCAACTACGCTGATGATATCTGATTGCCCCTTACTGAATTAAGGATTTTGGCCAAAAATTGTAGAAATGGACAGGAGATAAACAACCAAAAAAAAGTTCTATGTCTGACACGTTATCGGCGCAGCATCGATAGTGTTTACCAATTTATATATCTTGAAAGAGTATCATGGCGCTTGATGGTATCGAATTGGATGTTGCCCGATGCATTAACAATGCTAGATCTGCTTTGGCTGTCTTGTCTTAAATCTGGAAATGCAATTATCTCAACTCCAAGATCAAGTTGAAACAGTTGTGTGCTAGTGTTCTTTCTGAAAGTAACTTCCATTGTCACTTGAAAGCTCCAAGCCTTCGTTAACACCTGCCTACGTCTTACCATCGGAGTGCGCTGACCTGGTACTAATGCAAACGTGAGTGATGAGATGCGAAAGCAGCAGTGGCAGTTGGTAGGTAACACATAAAGGAAGGGCGACGTTTAAATTGCTGGCTACTCCATCCAGTGGAATCCCATTTTCCAAGATGGCCGACAAGAGGGGGGCCGAAGAAAACTTGTCGCAGAACAGTGGACGAGGAGTACGGGCGTCTCAGGAAGTCATGGAGAAGCTGAAGCACATTTCAGATATCCGCATAATTTCTTCTTACACGCTATCATTCGACATGCGGTTGCTCGATTCCGCTCCCCATCTGTGTGAAAAGCGGGTGTAAGTTTTTTATCAGAATATAGTCATGAGAGCAAGCGTAACAAGGAGTGGATGGAAAGAGGGGAGGGATTCCCCCCTGGCCCGGAGTAGAAATTTCAATGGAAAAAAGTAATAGGGGCACACACCCATACAATTTTCACAAACCCATATAATTTTCACCCCGGACCCCATTTCTCCGCATAATTTTCAGATTTTCTCTTCAAAGCCCTGCATGAGGGGCCTGTATATAAGCATTGCGAAAGGTTTTCTCCTCTCCGATTTTTGCAGTTATATTATTATTTTGGATTTTTTCTCAAGTCAATTTCTAGCAGAGGCGAAGCAGTGATCCAACGACCAAAGACGTAATATACGAGTATGTATGTCTCTTATTATTTGTTTTGTAAAATATACAAACTCCTCAACCAGTCAAAAGAAACGGGTACCTGGCAGAAGTACAAAAAGCACTGACGACCTATAATAACGCGATCAGGGAGGCAAAACGGGATAACATCGGGTAATTCTGTGAAGGAATGAGACAAACGACGGAAGCATTCAGGCTATATAAAGCTGTTGACAAAGACAAAGATATATCTTCTGTCTGTCTGGAGACGGAGGATGGGACATTTACCGTAAATGCGGAAGACAGATTACATCTGCTCCTCAGAACTCATTTCCCGGAGCCTTACCTTACGGCGGAAGGCAATAGCAATGGGCATAAGGGAGAAAAGGGTGAAATGGAAATAGCACTGTGTACCTTTTTATACATCGAAAGAGCGTTTGATAACACGTCGCATACAGAGATGCGGATGCCCTAATCCATAAAGCGGTGGGAAACTTCCTGGCCTTTTTCAAAGCAGAATGTTAGAAAATAGGAAAATTAAAAAAAATTACCGATAAATACGGTTGTCCACAATGTGAGGTATTATCACCGTTAATGTGGAGCATGGCAGCTTATTAACTGCTAGGAGAGCTAACAAACTGGAATACAGGTCCAGAGATATTTTATCCTGGTATTTTTTAAAAGTAGGGGCAAATATGAGGAAACCCTATGCGACAGATACCAAATCGAATTGCTAATCAATAGTACCTGGTGCAGACGGCGGAGCTGCGCATGAATACAACCAGGGCCAATATAGTATCATTTACTAGATATAGCAAGCTCGATCACCTGAGAGCCGTTAGTTTACATAACATGGAGGTGAAACGAGTAAAAGAGGTGAAATATTTGGGAATCACACTAGACCAAAAACTGCTTTGGAGGACACATGTTGAAAGTATTTGTCGGAAAGCCGCAACTGCTCTGATGACTTGGAGGTCCAGGGATACACCCCGAAAATGCTGCACTGAATTTACATTGCAATACTAAGGCCAATGATTACTTATGGGGCGGTAATCTGGGCAGACAGAGCTGAACAGCCAGGCGGTTGCACAAACTTCAAAAACTGGCGCGTGTGTGTATCAGTGGGTACATGGAAATTTTCCTAACGGCATCTCTAGAGGTTCTTCTTGGATTCACACCTCTCCATCTGCACATAGAGATGCAAGCGAGGGGGGCGATCTTGAGAATGTCCGGAAGTACCAGCGAGGCAAGAAACTGCCTAAAGCGAAGGAAAATTGATATTATAAGTGGCATCCTAAATTACTGATACCAAGGTATAACATGACAATAAGGTTTCACTATACCCTGGGTTCTAGGACACATTGGGTAAGGAAGCAATCAGGCAGCAGGGCTAGCTGGCCGGGAAAGAAGCGACGCCACTATATGGTGTAGGGCCACTTTTAAGAGAATAGGAACGGCTGAGGGAACTTTACCAGGAATGGAACAGCCCAAGGTGCTCATAGAACGATATGAACACAAGCGCTCGAAAAATTATTTAAATCTCACTAAGAAAAGCCACGATCATAGTGGGAATACTCACTGGTCACTGCAGGATAACCTGGGGAAGCTAGGGATTTTTACGGATACTGTCTGCAGATTCTGTGAGGAGAAGGATGAAAGCTCCACACATGTTCTGGGACTGACTTTTGTGCAAAGTAGGCTCAGGGGGGGAATACTTAGTACCAGATGCTAACACTTTAAAGTAGGGAACATAATAAAGTTTCTGTCGGTTATAGATTTAAGCAGCATACTTTAGTTTATATGTATGCTATAACCAGTACCGCAGTAATTCTTTTAGAATGCAACGCAATATCCTTTAATTTCATTATTATTATGTGGCATCAATACCGTCTCTTCTTTCTAATTGTTATTGTTCGCCTTCTTCAGCCCCACTCAGAAGCGTTCTAATTGGTATTATTTTAGGTCACAATTTTAATGGGATCTTGCTTTAATTTCATAATTATCATTTTAAATGTTATATAATTGATAAACCGATAGTAGTGAGGCGAGCACAAAAAGAACACAAAACATCCCTGACGAACCGAGATGCGGACCTGGAGCAGCGGGATCGTTGGACCGCCAATCATTCATGGATTTAACCTGGCTGTGTCATTTAAATTTCCTTTTATTAATAATGGCTTATCACGGTCTATTTTGATATGTGCCTTATAATTAATCTGCTTGTGGAGAAAATATCGTTAAGAAGTATAAGTGAGAGAACCAGCGTCTTACATTTGATCGGTCTTGAAGAAAGTGGGAAAAGGGTGATTCCAGAGTACACTTGGCGTTTTAATTTCCACCAAGAGAGATTGATGGCCAACAAATTTCTTTTGATTGCCATGCAATTTCACTTAATGTTCTTTTAGAATTACTTTACCTTTGCATAGTGATCAGAATTCATGCTTGTTCATCGGACATTCATCTTTGCATTCACTTGAACCCCCTACGGTGGACTGAATACCTGCCAATTAGGACGCCATTCATTTTCGTTCCTCGTTAATTTTCTCTGGGCGCCTCGAAAGTTAAGTTGCTCGAGGGCTTTTCAAATGCCCCTTTTAGCATGGTCAGCCATCACTTTTTACTGTAAAGAACTTTTATAATTAAATAAAATGTTTTCTTCTTTTCCAGCTCTGCCTTCCTCGACGTGAGTGGTACCGTAGGGTACGCGCGGAAGCCACTCAAAGGGCCACAGGGCGGACTAGTCACTAGTTCCTTTATTCGGCTTTCAAACAGAACTATATGGTAAAAGCATTTCAGCTTGGCTGCAGAAATTTCGTTAAGATGTCTTTAAGAGTTGGGAGCGAGTAGCAACTGACTCTTGCAAAGAAAAATGAAATCATCGTTCCCCGGCACGATGGTCCAGGAAAAAGTTCAAGGGCCAAGGAAACTAGAGATGCAAAAACGACTTGTAAAACAGGGATGTCTTTCAGGCCGTCCTTTTTTTGGTAGAGGAATGTATGCTCGCCTTGGTATGCAGGTTTTTACCCTGTGGTAGTAGCTCCCACAAGTAGCGTACAAAACTTGCAAAAAGACGAGGAAGGAATAAGAGATGGTGATTTGGTTTCCTCGTCTTTAAGAATATTTCAATTGGTTCTTGAGAATACCGCACCATGAAAGATAACAAAAAATTCTCGTCATTTTCCAAAGTTCCGAAATCGAAAGGTTAACTTGGTGAAAAGGAACGTGAAACTTCTGTATACGGAAGTGAAAACTTTACTTTAAATAAGAAGCAAAAGAACTCACTTTGCGAAATGCTTTATATTATACAAAGGTGTATCCTATGCGGTAGATTGCAAGACGCGTTGGCATGTTTGCATCCAGAATTCGTTTCGTTTCCTGGAGCAAAATGAAGTTATAGACATTCCTGAAATGTTTATGAGTCAGTATGGCATGGCTGGAAGAAGAAGGCAAATATTTTAAAGCTGAACACTTCTGAACAACTATCCTGGATCGAAAGTGAAGACAAAATGGGCTATAATGCCTACAGAGTGAAACATGGTGTGGACATTCGCATAACCTTTTCGTAGCCGTCTCGTCTCATTAATTGTAGATCTTTCAACAGCTTATCACTCCGTTTCAACACGAAAATTACCTTTAATACACATCCCATTTTATTCGACTCTTTAACTGAAACTGTCCACCCTACAAATGAAGGGTGGCTGAATCCAACAATTAATATCAATTAAAGTCACACCCACTAAAAAAGGATTGAAAGGGAGGACATTAATTACTACCTAGGACGTAACTACAAATTCCTTTCCCAGCAACGAAAACCGTCTGTAGTACTCGAGCAGGACACCGGCGATGTGAGTCAGTATCACAAGGCAGATTGATATACACCTAAGTTTATACATACGTACTATGCACGTAGGCACGTACCCATGTGAGCCATATGGAACAGAAGACAAGTGGTGAATGGTGTACACATGTTTTGCATGGTGTATACAAGTGGCGCCGATTATACACACTTTGTGTTTGCTATGAACGTTCTTTGAGTAATATGTCTCCAATTCAGAAAAGGCTGTTAGAGGGAAGTGTTCATATCCTGATTAAACCAACCATCAACAGTACTTACAGAATCATTTGAAAAATTGGCTGCTGGTCTTAGTCTAGTCTAGTCTTCTAATTTTCCGAACTGCTAATTCCAAGCGTTGTATGTTGAAGGCAACATAATATCCTTAGAGCCAAAAATTAACCGCTTAAATCTAATACGGCGAAAACAGGAGGCATTCCGAAAGAAGGTTAAGTTTCTTAGTAATGAGGAAAATTGGCATTGCTACACCACCAAGTGTGGCGTTGTCCAGCGAAAGCAATAAAGCAGAATTCTCGCAGCAAGTGAGGACAAACTAGTAATCCTAGGGAGATCCACACTGGACGCAGCACTCTCAAGACCTATCACTCTCTAGACCTATTTGTGGTCAGCTTACAATATCAGGTTAATCGCAACACCAGAAACGTCCTAGTTGCCTTTGCCTATTTACCTTGTGATCCCTCATATATACCAATGCAAAAGAACTAAGGAAACTGGTAGTGTATGCAAAATTCGGTAGCCTTGAACTCTTAACAGGTTGTGGTACAAACACCAGCAGTAGCAAATATAATCCTAGAGGTGAGAACCTGTTTGATTTTATCACTTCAGCTGGTCTGATGAAGATCAATTGAAAACTCTGAATCACACACTTTTAGAGTGCTTTGAAGTAGCAGCTATCTCCCGGGGCAACGCGGTGAAACGGTTCCATGGTGAAAACAAGAACTGCAAAGACTTAGGCAATCAACCACCCGACTTCTGGATCATGCTTGAGAAAACATTACGAATGAAGACTTATTAAATTTTCAGAAGTCGCAGCGTGAATATAAAAAGACGCGTAAAATGTTCGAAGCGAGACTCCTTTAGAGTATCATCATCATCATCAACGGCACAACAAGCGGTATCCGGTCTAAGCCTGCCTCAATAAGAAACTCCAGAGATCCCGGTTTTGCGATATCCCTAAAAGCTGTCTGACGTCCTGACCTACGCCATCATTCCATCTCAGGCAGGGTCTGCCTCATATTCTTTTTCTACCATAGATATTGCCTTTATAGACTTTCCGGGCGGGATCATCCTCATCCATACGGACTAAGTGACCCGCCCACCATAACTTGTTGAGCCGGATTTTATCCACAACCAGACGGTCGTGCTATCGCTCATAGATTTTGTCGTTATATAGTCTACGGAACCGTCCATCTTCATGTAGAGAGCAAAAAATTCTTCAGAGGATTCTTCTATCGAACGCGACTAAGGGTTCGCAATTTTCCTTGCTAAGAACCCAAGTCTCCGAGGAATACATAAGGACTGGCAAGATCGTAGTCTTGTACAATAAGAACTTTGACTCTACGGTGAAACGTTTCGAGCGGAACAGTCTTTGTAAGCTGAAATAGGCTCTGTTGACTGCCAACAACCGTGCGTGGATTTCGCCATTGCAGCTGTTATTGGTTGTGATCTTCGACCCTAGATAAGAGAAAATTTCAACGGTATCAAAGTTATAGTCTCCTATCTTCATTCATTCATTTCGTTGTTCTCGTTTCACCAGTGCGATTCGATGTTGTTCGTTCTTTTGGTTTTGGTTTTGGCGCTAACTTTACCACCATGTACTTCGTCTTGCTCAAGATCTCGCGAAGCCTGCTCAATCTGGATGAAGGTAGACTGTACATCTCGGGTTGTTCTTCCAATGATGTCAATATCGTCAACGGTGGCCAGTAGTTGGGTGGAAGAGGAAGAGGATGTTGCCTCTCGTATTTACATCGGCATCGCGAATCACTTCCTCCAGGGCCAGGTGGAAGATGACGCATGAAAGGACATCCCCTTGTCGTAGACCGTTGTTGATGTTGAATATTCTCGAGAGTGATCCTGCTGCTTTTATATGGCCTCGCACATTGTTCAGGGTCAGCCTAGTGAGTCTTATCAATTTCGTTGTGATACCGAATTCTCCCATGACCATGTACAGTCTTACCCAGGCTATGCTATAATAGGCGACTTTAATGTCGATGAAAAGATGATGCAACTGATGTCCGTATTCTTCGAACTCGCCGATATTTTGATTGTTGGGCAGTTCATCAAAATACTCAACCCATCGCTCCAATATACCCATTCTGTCGGAAATCAGATTTCTCTCTTTGTCTCTGCAGGGTGAGCATCGAGGTGTATAAGGCTTCATCCTGTTGACTTATTGGTAAAACTTCCGCGCCTGGTGCGGTTGCTCCCTGTACTTTTCTAGTTGACAGACTTGTTGGTTCTCCCAGGCTTTCTTTTTCCGCCTGTGAAGTAGCTTCTCCGCTCGACGGGGTTCGTGATAGTGTCTGTGCATGCCCGCGTTCTTTGAGAATGCAACATTACTCGGTATGCAGCATTCTTCCGTTCCCTTGCTAGCTTCCATTCATCGCCAAACCAGTCGTTCCAACTTTTCTTGCGGCTGTTGATGCTTCATCTCTAGGATCTCTGTTAACTGCGGTTATTGTGGCATCCATTTCGCCCTTATAGGTGTTACGGCGGGCTGTGTTGTGAATGGCTTCAGTATTTACTCTCGCCTGATTGTCAGAGGGCATTGCAGGTGGTATCGTAATTCGAGCTGGGAGCACTATGCCAACGAGATAGTGGTCCGAGTCTATATCGACCCCTATATCCAACAAGGTGTGGATACTTTGGATTCCAGGTCATGCTGGGTTGGAAGACAACGAGGCAGCGGATGAACTAGCCAAGAAGGCAGCAGGGACTCCTTTACACGGGCCAGAACCCTTCTGTGGAATCGGAAACGGTTTCATGGCTATGAATCTAAGAAATGAAGAGAAACGGTTGAGGCAACTATATTGGGCGGGCCTACCAGGGATGAAACAGTCCAGGGTATTTATTGGGGGATACGAACCCATGCGTACAAAGAATTGCTTAAACCTCACCAAAAAGAACCTCCGAATCATAGTGGGAATTCTCACTGGTCATTGTCGGCGGAACTATCATCTAGAGAAGCTAGGGATATCTACGGACACTGCCTGCAGGTTCTGTGAGGAGGAGGACGAAACCTCAATACACGTCCTGGGACAGTGTCCGGCCCTTGTGCAAAGTAGGTCGAGACATCTGGGAGAACACTTAATACCAGATGCAAAGCTGACACATCTGGAAGTGGGGAACATAATAAAGTTCCTAACGGTTACAGGCCTGCTTGAGATACTATGATCAATGGGTACACTATAACCAGTAAAAGGGGCACAATAGTTCTTCAAAAACGCGGTGCGACTTTCCCTTAACAGAATAATAATAATAATATCGCCCCCCCCCCCCCGCTATATGTTCTGACATTCATCAACGCCGAGAGGTGGCGGCATTTAATCAGCACGTGGTCAATGTGGTTAGAAGTGGTCCCGTCTGGAGAGGGCCACGTATGTTTGTGGACCGCTTTGCGCGCAACCAGGTACTTTCAACAAACACTTCGTGCGATACTGCTAACTGAATAATCCGCAGTCCGTTATCATTGGTATCCCTATGTAAGTTATGAGAGCCGACGTATCGTTCAAATACGGACTCCATCCCTACTTGATTCTCCAAGTATGATTTTGATATCATACTTCGAATAGGCTTCAAGGGTCCGCTCAACTGCCTCGTAGAAGGTATCATTCTCCGACTCTGCAGTCTCCTCTGTAGGGGCGTGAACGTTTATGAGGTTTATATTTCCAAATTTGCCTCTCAAACGCAGAGTGCATAGCCTTTCGTTTATATTTTCAAAGCCGATAACAGCAGGTTTGATTTTTTGGTTGGCTAAGAAACCTACTCCGAGCGCAAGGTTTGCTGGATGGCCGCTACAATATATGGTGTAGCGACTCTTCTCCAGGAAACCGGTCCCTGTTCATCACATCTCCTGCAACGCTGTTACATCAGCCTTATATTGGGACAGGGTATCGGCTCGCTGTTCAGGGTATTAGCTCGGTCTGTACAGGGAGTGCACATTCCATGAGAAAATGCGCAAATGTTGAGGCTTCTTCCGTGGCTTCGTAACATCGGTTTTCTGTATAGGGTTGTCAGCCCCACCCAACCCCCAACCTGGAAGACCAGTTGACACATTTTGTCCTGTTTTTAGGTGCGGGAGACTTGCCTTCATCCTTCTCCGTCTTTAGTTTTTTATTAAGAAAGAACTCCCAACGATCGCCACGTGGAGATGGAGATAGGGTTGGGTAGTAGAGCTGTTGTTGTTGGTTCAGGGCGTTTCCCCTTTATGCTCCATCGTGGGTACCAATCCACGTTTCGCCCTGGGACCTATAATACTCTTTGACCGCCCCCTTTAGAGTATATTGCGAGAAATTGGAAGGAAAAGGAAAAAGGGAAATTCTCAGGCTATGCGCGATCCTTAAAAAAGATGAGTGGACTACGTTGGACTTTCTTAAGAAACCGGATGGAACTTTCAAGAACTCCTGAGTTAAGTGCAAGTGTTGCAATTTGGGATATTTCGAAAACCCCCATATGATCCTTTGAACACTTCAAAGGACCTCGCATGGATGGCAACTGATAAGAAATATTTTTCAAGGATGTCTTGCTCTGGGCTAAGTGCCTACCTCTTGGCAGAAAGGCAAGGTTGTCTTCATACTTAAACCTGAGAAAGATGACTATTCAAATCCACAGAATTTCAATCAACTCAGCTTAACATAATTTTCGCTGAAATGTCGAAAGGAACGGCTTGAGCATAACATTCGCGCAAAGACGCTAATGTCGCAACCACTAAATGAAAACCAACACGCTGAATCTGCCCTTCATTCTTTGGTTTGAAATATAGAGGATACAACTCTGAAAGGCCAATACGCGATGGAGGTAATCGCGCCTTTTACTGTATGCCTTTCTGAAGGCCCTCTAATGGCTCCAGAGAGCATGGTGATGATGAAAGTTTAATTAAGCGTATCTATGCTATGCTAGCTGTGTGCTGAAGTGGATGTTGATCGCTATCTAGCAACGGAAACGACAAAAGGCTCTCCCAAGGAGGTGTGCTGTCCCCACTTCTGCGGAGTATGTTGATCGATTCGCTACTATGCGAACAACTAAATCTGCGAATACACGCTCAAGCTAATGTGGATGACGTGGCTTTGTTAGTCGTGGATCGAGAGCTCGCAACAATGTTCAGGCATGAACGGTTAGTAAATCCAAATGGAACCACAATAGTGTTATTTATTATTTATTTAGGGAGTAAACTAAATGGTCTTGGCCTTGCAAAGATGAGGAGTACAACCCTTCAACTCTACGAAAAAGTGAAATATATGTTATTCTAAACAAGAAGCTTTTTTGGAGTAAACAAGTAGAGGTAAAGATGAAACGAACTCTCACAGCTTAAGGGCCATGAAGTCAACAAGGAAATAAGGAGGTTGTATGGTCTTCTACTTATTTCCTTTATGATGTAGACACAGTTCCCCAGTGGAACATTCATCAGAGCTACCCAATATGTCAAAAGTAAAGGCATGGAAATAATACCAGGATGTGATGTTAATGCCCATCATAAATGCTAGGGAAGTTCCACCTTCAAAGCGAGAGGATCGAGACAGCTGTAATATCTTGTAGGAACTGAATTGGAGATTTTCAATTCGGATAATCCATCCATGAATCCACCTCCTTCCACTCCATTTCGGAATCCACGATTGGACGACGTACAAAACAGAACCGAGGCCAAAATTACGATCTCTGGGAGACGCATCAAATTCATTGCTGAAATTGGAAAAATGACCCAGATGATCACAACTAGTATGAAAGAAGCTTTCGAAGAGAGCTGTCCACCTTTGATGCCACCAAGGCGAAACTCGGATTTAGCGACGAATGACAAGGTTGCTCCTCAACCGAGCTCTAAAGTCTTATTCAGCTGCTGGTTGGAATCGCTGCAAGAAGGCTGAAAAAGCTATAAAGAAAAGCATAAGGTCGGCCAAATGATCATCATGGAGACGCTTTTACGAAGAGACCAACTCTCTTGAGGCAACTTAAAAACTAATGCGGATCTTTATCAAAGAAGGTAGCCAGAAGCTAAGTTACCTACGTTTAGAGGGGAGAGGTACACAGAAAGCGATGAGAAAATGGCAAAACATTTGCTTGAAGCACCATCCAAAAACTCATCTTGGGGCCGCCAGATACATACAGTCCTCAACCGAAACATTACACTCTGGTATACAAAGTAGTATCACCGGAACGAGTGAAATAGGAATTTAACTGGTTCCATAGGTACAAGTCTGGATGGCATTTTCATTTCATGGTGAATGCTAGGAAGACTGGTCAAGTTATGTTCATTTGAAACGTCAGATAGGCCAGCTACACGCTACCCACCTTAGCAGGGGCGGAAATCCAGCTGCTGAAAATATTCAAATATCCAGAAGTACATTTCGACTCCAAGTTAACGTGGAAGCACCATATCCAGGAACAATACCAGAAATTCCGCAGATTGCTCTGGAGCTGCAGGACGTTCACCAAAACGGATTCATTGGATGTATACGTCCCATTTTGATGTATGCATGCATCGTCTGGTAGCCAAGACTGAACTTTGCTAACAGCAGGAAGCATCAGAGGCTTGGTTGTCTAAATATTACTGGAGCAATGACTAGTCCGCCGACAGCGGCACTCGAAGCTAACTTAAATTAGTTGTCATCAGGTGCTACTGGAACTTGGCCGACTGAACGAAACATTGTTGATGTGGGTGCCTGGACAGTCAAACATTGCTGGTAATGAGGAAGCTGACAAACTGGCTAGCACAAGTTCTGCATCCACAAAGGTAAGTTTAGAACCAGCTTTAGACATCCAGCCATCCACTGTCAATCCACTCTGAAGGGGAAAATTGCAGGCATTCATCCAGCTGAATGAAGAAATTTGAACTTCTGCCTCCTTTCTGATATGGTTACATTAATTTTTGAAAACATCTATGTCTTCCCCGTAGATGGCTGCGAGAGTACATTCTGCTCTCTCTTGCATTGGTTGAAATTGATTTTTGTCAAAATCATCTGCAATTTGCGTTGAGGGCGCTTCTGCAGGAAGCTAGCAGCATTCACACAAACAGACAGCCAACTATCATAGTCTTAAAATACATTATGAACTGATAGACATCCTGAAAAGAATTAGTAGAACGATTCCCAGTATGACTTTCCTGACCAGCAGCGCATCCAAATATCCGATAGAATTGCATATTAACGAAGAAAATTAGAATGCAACAGGTCGAAACTTAGGATGCATGTTCTTCCATTTATGCATAACAGAAAATGCAAAACATTCTACAAATCCCAAGGTGTATGCATACATTTTTGAGTGATGAATCTGAATATTTTCATTTGACTTCGTATGCAAAATCGCACAAGTATGCATGTAAATTAAATACGACTGCTACGAAGTACATTCATATTGGAGTGTTCGTCTGAACTGAACACTATCTACAAGATTCGTGAGCAGATATGTACATATATACGTCTGCACTAAAAGACACTGATATACAGATAACTGATCTCATGCCACTTTATTGTGGTGCTGATATATTAATTGATGATGATGGCATATTTATTATACATACATTGTCTCTCCTAGCAGTCGCGAGACTATCATCTCCATCCAGCGCATCAAGCCACCGTTGTTTCGGCCTGCCTTTTGATCGTTTACCATCGACTTCGATATTCAGACCAATCTTGGCAAGTGATTTCTCGCTGGCACGAATTACATGACCTTTTCCATGATCGGTGCAACCCCATAAAGATCGCGGATATCCTCATTTCGGATATGATCCAACGTAACATCTTTGTCTCCATTACCGCAAGACGGCGTTCATTATCTTTATAGTCGGCCAACGCTCAGAACCATAGATGGCGACATTGCAGTAAATTTTAGATTTGAGACGTTCGTTGATACGTCGATCACAAAGAACACCAGTTGTGGAAGCCACTTCATCCAGGTTGCTCTAATGCGGGAAGCAACTTCGTAACACCCATTGGCTGATAACATTGATCCGCGATATTTGAATCACTCAGTTCTGGGTAGAACACTGACAGTAATAAAGCCTGTTTCTTGGGAATTAGTTCTCAAAAATTCTGTTTTATTCGGATTCAATCTGAGACCGTGTCGCATGAACCGATCATTCCATTTTTGGAGAAGTTGCTCGAGATCAGCTTTTCTATGAGAAGCTTGGAGAACACCATCTGCATAAAGCAGTATATCAGCCGCTGGACATTGGATGTACTGGGTAACTATAACAACAACGAAGGGGAGTGGTGAGAGGGTGCTTCCTTGATTAACACCGATAGAGACACGGAGTGATTTTGATATACCCACCACACTTCGAACTTTACTTTCCAGATCGTAGTAAAGCAATTGAACCCAGCGCCCGAGTTCTTCTGGTATTGGTTGTTACGTAGCATACAAGATTAGTCAAACGCCTTCTCTAGACCCAGAAATGCAATGTAAAGTGGACGATGCTTTTTGCAGTGTTTCTCCATGGCTCCAGTGCTTGACGAGTCCGACTTGATTCACGGTTATTTGAACGATGTCGAAAATATGGTTGTCAAGAATGAGAGCAAAAACCTACATGGTAAAACAACCGGATCAGACGGTAATTTAAGCACTCTTCTAGGCTACCTTTCTTTCTCCATATTCGACCTATGGTGCTTTATTGCCAGTCAGATGTTGTTCTACTTTTTTCGATAACCGGATGAAAGAACTCATTAAGCCACCGGGTTGGATTGCAGCTCTTTGCTTCCGGAGCTCAAATGCACACATCTCCTTGCGGAACATGACATTGCATACCCGTTGTAAAAACAACCCAAAATGTCTTGCAGGCTGGGCATTTGGCGGCGATCCTGTTATGGTCCTCCATGGCAACATTCGTGGAAGATGAAGAATACGGAAATTCACTGATGAAAAATCAAGCAGAGGGTTCTGCATCCGAATACTAACGAATCATCTTTCGCCCTGCTTGTGAGGGAAAATTAAGGCGAATTCATAAAGGACAAACACAATATACAACAGACGATGAAAAACATGGTCAAATTCTGTGTAACAGTCCCAAGAACGAAAAGAAAAGAATTGTTAGAAAAGTTAAATCCCACCCAAAACTGATGGACCACGAATGCGCGTTTGCCGCCTCAGAAAACAAGCACGATATCAACCCATTTATGGGATAGATGAAACTTTGCTTGGTGTTTCTTTCATTTTCTGTTTAATTATTTGTTAAATTTATTGTAGTATATATGAACAACGGTATTCTGAACCCTGCCAACCGCAGTCAGCAACAATTTGCGACATGTTGCTCTAGGAATAGAACCGGTAGCCGTACCATTGATATCCCATTGTTAGTTGTAACCAAAGGGCTTACAGGATATCGGATCGACAGACTCGAAATCAATCACCAATTTGACAAACGTGACTTCCACATCGACGAGGAAAATAGTTTTTAACACAGCAAATTGAAAATGCGCTACGAGAATTGGAAATCACTGCTGGCTCGGGAAAACTTTTGAAGAAGATGCACTCGCAGAGATATTATTGGAGACCAGAATCCCTATAGCTCGGCTCCAGGAAAAGTAATGCAGATAATGATGCACATAACAAGAGCATGCGATGCTGTCATACCGAGGCAGTGAATCCTCGCCAATAAGTGCACAAACTATTGATGGAATGAATGAAAATCACGAAGTTGCAGGCTGTATGCTCTTGAGCAAAAAACATCTGCCAACGACCCGGAGGAGGACCAGACTTCGGCAAAACACGAGAAAAATACGCGAACTTTGGCAATATGCACCAGCAAGCGGGAATGTTTCAAGACCGAAGCGAATGAGGGACAACGAGCAGGCTTACTATGAAGAAGCGAGAGTCAAACACCCAAACCTCCCCCTGCACCTTCTTCTCTTCTCTCTGTAGCGAAAAAATATAAACACGCGTTTGACGTCTTCACGACGCCTGCGGTGAGAGAGGAAAAAACTATCGGTTTGTCATTCCCAATAAAGCCCTTAAACACCTGGGTAGGACCAGGTCTCAGGTTTTTCTCCGCTTGGTAGAAGAGAAAAAAACTAGCTTTGCTACTGATACAGCCCAATTTGCCTTATAGATACGGTAAAGAAAGTAGGGTCATCTTCAATAGATTTTCTCTATCACAGACATCATAGACGTGGTTTCGAAGCTGACTCGAACCGAAATGTCGCCCAATAAATACTGCGTCGTGGACATCAAAAATACTGAAATGTTTAAAACAGGGACACCCGTTATTCACTAAGCAGGTTGCGGATGGGGAACGCCACAAAGTAATGTAAGGTTCAGGTCCTCTTCTGAAGAATGTGATATACAATGCGATCAATATTTCTTTCTATTGTGCCAAATGACCTCACGATAATGTTTCGCGGAGGATCTGAGGCCCAGGCATCCCGTTTTTGCGCCGATACCCACCAATTCGATATCCC
Organism: Hermetia illucens; assembly: GCF_905115235.1. Lineage (NCBI taxonomy): Eukaryota > Metazoa > Arthropoda > Insecta > Diptera > Stratiomyidae > Hermetia > Hermetia illucens. The sequence goes on along the minus strand of NC_051851.1, from coordinate 122,210,246 downwards.
TAAAAGCTGTCTGGCGCTCTGACCTAAGCCTTCGCTCCGCCTCAGGCAGTGCCTGTCTCATATTCTTTTTCTACCATAGATATTGCCCTTATAAACATTTCGGGTTGGATCATCCTTATCCATACGGATTAAGGGACCCGGCCACCGTAACCTATTGAGCCGGATTTTATCCACAACCGGACGGTCATCGTACCACTCATAGATTTCGTCGTTATGTAGGCTACGGAATCGTCCATCCTCATGTTGAGGGTCAAAAATTCTTTAGAGGATTCTTCTTTCGAACGCGGCCAAGAGTTCGCAGTTTTTCCTGCTAAGAACCCAAGCTTCCGAGGAATATATGAGGACCAGCAAGATCATTGTCTCGTATAGTAAGAACTAGGTGAGACATTTGGAACGGAACAGTTTTTGTAAGCTGAGATATGCTCCGTTGGCTGCCAACAACCGTGCGCGGATTTCATCTTTGTAGCTGTTATCGGTTGTGATTTTCTCAAAGTTATAGTCTCCTATCTTTATTCTTCCCGTTTGACCAGCGCGGTTTGATGTTGTTGGTTGGTTGGTTTTCGGTACTGACGTTGTCACCATATACTTTGTCTTGCCTTCATTGATGTGCAGCCCAAGATCTCGCACCGCCTGCTCGATCTAGGTGAAGGCAGTTTGTACATCTCGGGTGGTTCTTCACATAATGTCGATATCGTTTGCATAGGCCAGTAGTTGGGTGGACTTAAAGAGGATAGTACCCCTTGCATTTACATCAGCATCACGGATCACTTTTTCCAGGGCCAGGTTAAAGGGCACGCATGGTAGGGCATCCTCTTGTTTTAGACCGATGATAATGACGAATAGTCTCGAGAGTGATCCTACTGCTTTTATCTAGCCTCGCACATTGACCAGGGCCAGCCTAGTCAGTCTTATCAATTTCGTCTGTAACAGGCGGCCTTAAATTCGATGAAAATATGTTGCAATTGATGTCCATATTTCAGTTTTCCCAACGTTTGCCGCGCAGAGAAAATCTGATCTATTACTGATGTGAATGGAGTGAGGCCTCCATCGTCGAATCGTGTATTTGGTCGCCTCCCTATTTAACCAATTCGGCTGTAATTCCATTGGCTCCTGGTGAGTTACGATTTTTAATCCGATATATTGCATGGACTGTTTCTTCCATATTTGGTGGTGGCAGTATTTGTCCAACATCTTCAGTTGACGGGACCTCCAGCTCGCCGATGCTCTGGTTGTTCAGCAGATCATCAACATACTCAACCTGTCGCTCCAATATACCCATTCTGTCGGAAACCAGATTTCCCCCTTTGTCTCGGCAGGATGAGCATCGAGGTGTGTAAGACTTCATCCTGCTGACTTATTGGTAAAACTTACGCGCCTGGTGCGGTTGCTCTCTGTACTTTTTGAGTGTGCATACCTGTTGGTTCTCCCAGGCTTCCTTTTTCCATCTGTGAATTCGCTTCTCCACTCGCCGGAGTTCATGATAAGTCTGCGTGCATGTCCACGACCTATAAGAATGCAATATTTCATAGTATGCGGCATTCTTCCATTCCGTTGCTAGCTTAAATTCATCGTCGAACCAGCCATTCCGACTCAGCTTTTTGTGGCATATCAATGAGAACTGTCTTCAGGTGATTGTAAAAATCATTTGTTGATGCTTCATCTCCAGGAGATTTGTTAGCTGCGGCTATTGCGGTATCCATTTCCTCCTCATAGGTGTAACGGAGGACTGTGTTGTGGATGGCTTCAGTGTTAACTCTCACCTGATTGTCAGAGGGGATTCTAGGTGGTGTTGTTATTCGAGGCCGGAACACCATGCCAACCAGTTAGTGATCCGAGTCTATATTCGCCCCCTGTATGTTCTGACATTCATCAAGCCTGAGAGGTGGCGGCGTTCGACCAACACGTGATCAATTTGGTTGAAAGTGGTCCCTTCTGGAGAGGGCTACGTTTGTATTTGGGTCGCTTTCCGCAGAAACCGGGTACTTCCAACAACATTTCTTGTGACACTGCTAATTGAATAACCCGCAGTCCCTTATCATTTGTATTTTTATGTAAACTATGGGAGCCAAAAAATCGCCTGAATACAGGCTCCATTCATACTTGATTGTTGAAATCCCCAAGTATGATTTTGATATCACACCTGGGACAGGCTTCGAGCGTTCGTTCCACTGCCTTGTAGAAGGTATCCTTCTCTGACTCTGCAGTGTCCTCTGTAGGGGCGTGAACGTTAATGATTATATTAATTTCTAAATTTGTCTCGCAAACGCAGAACGGATAGCCTTTCGCTTTTGATTTCAAAGTCAACAACAGCAGGTTTCATTGTTTGGCTGATTAAAAAACCAACTCCGAGCACATGGTTTACTGGATGACCGCTATAATATATGATGTAGCGGCTTTTCTCCAGGCACCCGGTCCCTGTCCATCGCATCTCTTGTAACGCTGTTATATCAGCTCTATATTGGGACGGGGTATTGGTTAGCTGCTTGACAGTTCCATCAATGTAGAGGGAGCGCACGTTCCATCAGTTCGTAGTTTTGGAGTCAATCCAGTCCGAAGCTCCTCCCCTACCCTTTGACCATGTATTGAGGAGTGGATTCAGTGACAAGACACCTCTCAGTGGACTATCTGGCCCAATCCCTATTCCTCCTCTCTGCCCTGAATGTGATTGCACAACTTAGGAACGGAAGGAGAAATCAAGAAAGTTCTTTGAAAGTCCGTAGAATACTGAAAAGGAGGCGTTATACAGAGACTACTTATTGGAGCTTATTACTGCATTTTATTAGTGTCATGAGTTATGGCTACTAACTATGTGTAAGGAGCTTGCAATAATTTTTAAAATAAGCAACTGCGGATTGACTAACAAAACTACAAAATGTCCAGTTATCAACAGATTATAATTTAGAAGTAAAGACGCAAAAATATCTTTTATTTATTTGAAGTGAATCATTCAGGAACCCCGAACGCTTGTGCTACAAAGCAGCAACTCTTTCAAAATTAAAATAAGGCCATCCATCTAGTATTTTCCGCTTAACTATTACGTCTTTGAAGTATCGCCTGAGGAGAGAAAGCAGCGAGCAAAAAAATCATAAGGGGCCAAAATTGTTTATCCAATTTGTTACTAAAATTTCCACTTCACCTGGAATAAATCCAAAATGAGCATATTTCAATAACCACATGAAGTGCTCATTAGTTTGTTAAACTTCTCTGAACAGCAGATTCTTTGCCTCAGTGATAAACACTTCTACAGCCACTCACCACTTGGTACCTGCAAACTAATTACCAAAGAATCTCTTCTCGCTCTCTAAAGATTTAATTAGTTCCGACTAGTGTTCTCAACTTAAGTTAAATTACGACATCATCGTAGGTGACGACAACAGGAGAGAGCCTTCTACTCCAATGCTGGAGCTCGCAAAGAATGCACAGATTTATCTACTCCAGAGGTTAGACTGCAATCTCAACGCTTCTTTCTTGATTGTACTGAACCTGATAAACTCAAGATTTTGCCAGAATGAGGACGAGAGAAAAATAGGGAATTTTGCACAGAAATTGTGCAAGTGTCTACAGAAAGCTACACCAGCAACGAGCGAGGCTGAAAAGAATGAGAAAGGTCTTTTGTAACTAACTTAAAAGCATAATACAGCTGATGCTTTGGGCGTCATTATCCTTCCATTCTGAGGGAAAATTTTGTTTTCCACTTTCTGTCTTCAGAAGGGAGTAGCGGAAATGAGGGTGATTCAAGAAATTTCTGGGCTGGAATTAAGATAAACCATAGTATTGCGTTCTAACACTTCCATATTAGCAACGATGTTTCCATAAGTTTATCAAGACGAGATTGTTGCGTTAGTGCGGTTCACAAATAAAGTTTGCTATGATTCCCAGCTATTTGTGGCCACATAATACCTCACCGGAAAAGGAGTAAGTTATGCGAATGCTTCAAGTCTATGGAAGCCGTTGCTTTCGTTAATTCTGGTTCTAACTTCATGCAGATATAAGGATTCTTCAACTATTACTGGAATTATGCTTTCTCACACCAGAGAAAAAGTTGACTCTTGCTTGAGGGTTAGTGGAGGCCATTTGCATTCCTAGCTGTACCACGTCTAACATATCCTTCATATTTTCATATTTGTGGTGTTTTCATTTATGTTTGTCCTCATAACACCAGTACACATAGTAAATGCTTTTATTACAGCGTAGAATCCATCATCAATGCCATTCGTGGTTGGCAAGCGGCAGTGCGGCCAACTTTTTGGTTTACATTTCCCACAAGATGGTCAAGCATGTCGTTGGACGCAGAATTTGCCATAAAAACGCCAACAAAGTGACGAAGCGCTCTCATGACTTTCAAAAGGCTCCAAATTTGCAATGTGTACTTGTAATCTAGCTTTTCAGCAACGACTATGTACATGTAAAGTGATTATAGCCACATACTCGTATACGCGCAATATTTAACAGAATAATGTGAAATGAAATCCCTTTAATAGTCTCAAAGGGTAGTGAAATTCACATTTCGCCTTCTATACCTCATTCCATGCACTACAGGCATACGAGGACGCATGGATCTAGTATGTAGCCTGCACCACAAAACGTATGTGGAAAATTTGCAGTTTGTACGCGATATGAAAGAGTATGTAACTATTAGCGCAGTTTTAATGTTTAGTATATTGTAGGATGAGGATCGTAAGAGTCATACGGACAAACGCGATTCCCCATATGCCTATCCCTGTGTCAGGGTCATAAATCGAAGCGTACGCCACTCTGCTCCCATCAATTTGCGATAACAATAACAGCGCCCAAAAGACATTCCCTATTTTAGTAAGCGGAATCTTTGAACACGAAATTATCCTGCTGCAATTCAACCTGCCCCGGAATATATATTCACAACAAAGTGTGGAGTAGACGTACGTCCTTAGTTTAGGAGAAACACTCACTACTTTTTTGAGATTCCGAAAAAAAAACATTATTAAAATCGATTCAATGCCGGTCTTTCTGTCGCCATACGGAATCACCGCTCGGAAATTGAAACCCTTAATTATTGTTGTGGGTTTTATCACCAGCATTAAGTATTAGTATACATTCGAAATTCCAGAACATCGATTTTTTTTTTTGTATTTTTCAACTCGATTCCAAGATGTTCAACAAATAAAACGTAAAAACCTTCAATGCTTTGAAATGACGTCTTTCAAGTGGCCGCTAGTTAGCCTGGCGAATTATTCAACCCATTTCACATTCTGCATGAAAATTCGCTTAATTCAATTAGTCCAAGCATAAAAAAAAGAATTGATTTTTCAAACATTTTTCAAAATTCCGACATTTACCTGAAAAGGTTTACACTTTAAAACTTTAAACTTTTAAAACTTTAATATTATGTTTCAGACTTGTCAGTTTTGAGATCAACTGTCGACCATGTGATGAAGGTCCCTTCGAGGTTTCAAGTTTCGCTCCTTTTTTAAGATTCACCCTCATCAGACCTTGCCTCACTAGTTGTTTAACCGAAAGTGGTTGTTGGTTGCTATTCGCTAGCCTGTGAGTTGGGACTTAACAAGGCACTCAAAATCTTCATAAAATCTGACTAAAACGGACAATAATTTGTCGACTAGCATCCTGTAAATTTATATACTTTACTGGTACCGAAACGTCAAGGACGACCCGGATAGTGACTGGCATCACGTCGAAGACTTTGGCTATCGAAAGCGGACTATTATCGGTTTCTAAAACGCTCCTCGACAATAGCGGGGGACCGATATAAGCTGGACATTATAAGCCTAGGCGAAGTAATATGATCCGGTGAGGTTCCTATCCTTGTGGATGAAATAGTTAGTCACGTATATGGAATGTTCCCCCAACTAGAAGAGAAATCATTTCGGCCACCAATGCACTCAAACGGACGGTCTCTACCGCTGCACTTTCTGTTACTACAGCTCTGCTACCTACTCTCATTTGGAAATCGTGGGATTTTGAAACCTCACCTAGTGGAAGAAGTGGATGATGGTTAAGATTCCAAAGAAGGGCACCCGTTTGACAGTGAGAATTTTAGTAGTATCTGCGTGCTCCCTGCAGTCGCAAAGATAAGCTAAAATAATTCTGGAAAGTATCAAAAAACATCTCGAAAGCTTGATCGACAGAACTCCTGATCCTCCTGCATTGATCATATGAACAACCTACGGACCATTTTAGAACAGTGCACGGAGTTTAAATCTTTGTTTCAACTGCTCTTCATCGAATTGGAGAAAATCTTCGATAGCGTGAACACCAGACAGAGGGACATATGATGGCACAAAATGCCACGTCCTGCATTAAGGTAAAATCTCAGAGAAATTTGAGGTCGTTATCGATGATGTGCTTCATGCCCTCTTGTCCGGAGAATGTGGAGGAGTTCAGTGGACGATGAAATTTTTCTTCAGACACCTCGATTACTCTGAAGACAACTGCTTGCTCCCCCATCGAACAATAAACTTTGGCTATGTATTTGGAAAGATAGGCAAGTTGAGTTGTTCTGAAGATAAACGCCAACAAAACCAAAGTTCTCAGTCTGGCCGGTCATTACAATCTCCCTATTTTCATGAATGGGCAGAGCATCGATAGCGTTGATCAATTTATATATCTAGGAAGTGTGGTTTTTCCAGACTGTGGCATCAAACTGCATGTTACCCCACGAATGCTGTCGGAAGCGGGAAAATTACAGTATTATAAAGTGTGATTAAAAGCTACGAAATAGTAACGTACTTAGGTTCAAGTAAAAAGAAACGATTGTCACCTCTGCTTCAGGTTTAACAAATCGAACTGGAAAGATATTGAATCGCTTCGCGAGAAATTTCGTTCCCAGGTTTCTATAATATTTTACGGAAATGATGTTTTGAGGAGGTATGCTATGTATGAAGTTCGAGCAAATGCTGCACACTTTCAACCAGATTGAGATTTATCAATTAGGGAGGTATATAGAGTCAGCGTGGGAGATTGTACAATAACTATTCTTGTGCCAAGAAGGAAGTGTACTTGAGGTTGTTGTCCTACTGATAGACAAATCGTTATTCTGTGGGGTTTTGTAACAACAAACCAACACATTAGACTATACTTTCTTTTCATATTCCTGTCAACATGTTCCAATCTTTTCACTCGGGTCGGTTTGAAGTCCCGATTTAACTGACTTCCGGCACCATGCTTAAAAGTTGCATGCAGAAAAGATACAGCACGCTCTTTCACAAAGGCAGACTGTTTTCTCAGTTATTTTCGGAGATGGCTTCTATTCTTCAGGCCGTTACCCACAATATGCATATGCTCTAAAAGTCAACTGGTCCACCCATGTCGCATGTTGCAACATCTTCTTTTATGTCGTGGCGTTTTTGAACGAACTTTTATGTGAATGACATTTCATTGTTTTCGAACTGCAATCTTCTGCAGTGAGACGTCCGACTTTATGTCCAACTTAGTTTACTATTTCATACATTTTATGACGTCGTCGACTGCATTTAGCCAAACCGCTCCTTTGTTTTCGCGATTTTACGTGGATTTTTAACTATTTTACGACGTGATCACAGGCAACGTTACATCACCGGTTCGACTTATCAATCATTTTGTCATTCAACATAATGTAATATTACCAAATACTAAAAAGTATGGAAAAATGAGAAAAAGTACCGAACTACTGATGAATTTAGTACTTTTGGTCCTAAAAAGCCAGCATTACTCCCCACGCATTAATAGCGCGATCTGCTTTCACCGCCTTGTCTAAAATCTGAAAATGTAGTTACCTCAATATCAACATCCAGCTGGGACTCTTCGGTGCTACTGTTCTTCCTGTGTGACGATGATCCCTCTCTGTCACTTAAAGGCTCCCAACCTTCGTCAACACTTGTTTGCGACATATGACAGACGTGCGCGATACTATTACAAATGAAGAATTTGGTTGGCACAAAGAAGAGAGGTCATACATTAGACCCACATGTATGACTTTAAATCGCATTAAAGAAGAATCTACCTAATTCGGCCTAAGCCAAAAGTGACACGGGTTCGCCAATCACTTTGCACTTGCCTAAATTAGGCAGTTTTCCCCTTCGATATGATTTGGAATCAAGTCATGTTTGGTAAATCATGGAGACTGCAGGCAAAAAAATAGGAAGAAGTTTGCCTTCAATTGGTCTGATCAATGAGTCCTCAATCCTACAACGACATGACTATCCCGTGAGGAATGTTGGAGGCTAAAAATCGCAAATTTAACTTCACGCAAGACAGAAAGCCAGAAAGATCCAGTCAAGAACGGAAACATCGATTGTAATTGGTGATAGTGTTAACTCTAGGCAACCTCTTCCCAACCAAGCTTTAAACAAGCCGGAATACCGGAAACTGGGCGCTTCAGGTAGAAAGGTTTTGTGTTCAGATTATACGAGAAATTCTCTACACGATTTTCCATTCTTACATTGCTACGAATACAAAATATTTCTTCATATTATTGCTAAACCCCAAGATACACATATGTGCATACATATCAAAGCCATGAATAAAACATATATGTGCGCATCTAAATTGATCTAACGCATCTCCAGGCATTTACTCTGTGCACACATGTCTATATTATATTGGTTACTGCCCGTAAGCTTTATTAGCATATACATACACATGTCTTCTTCAAGTAATTGACACTGATATCCAAATGACTAAAAAAAACCAAAAAAAGAAAACTAAAATGTGCCGACATCACATACGTCTTAGAGTGCAATAAATTTACCTACCAGAAAAAGAGAGAAATCAAACCTTCGTTCAACAAAATCAAGCCCACCTTTAGGCCACAACAATTTCCCCACTATACTTTAACGCCAATGATTGTTAATAAAGGACTTTCATGGGTAACTGATAATCTGTACAGTGTATGAGTATTATACAAAGAACGCACACCTGCCCTTGCTATTGGCCCCAAATCGCATTTGGAACTGTCCGTAGCTACGTATGCGCCGTCTCAAAAATATCCTTCATCGGAAGATTACTTTTGTCAGACATAACATAACAAGTCTACAGAGCTAAAATATGAGGATCGTCTCATGAAAGCCCAGCATATAAAAACAGGATCAAGCGAATCAAGTGATCCATGAAGATATAAACAAGTCGGGAAACAGGAAGCTGGACGCTTCAGGTACGAAAAATTTTCTGTATTTCCTAGTACGTAGCAGGTAATATATCCATATCCATATCTTGTGTTGTACTTATCGCATCGGGTCATACTATACGATGAAATTTGAAGACGACAATCTGGGCTACAGGTGTCTCTTTGACAGTTTTATGATCTAACGTTTCAGTCTCAAATTATAGCGCGTCAGAGATGGAGTCCACCAAGGAAGAAATTCGTCATATTTTACATTTTTACTACCTGAGAGGTAAAAATGTAACCAAGGCGGCCAAAAAAATTTGTGAAGTTTATGGATCCGATACTGTAACGATTCAGCACAGCGTTAGTTCGATCGATTTCGTTCTGGTGTAGTGGATGTCGAAGATACACCCCGTACTGGTAGGCCAATCGTCGTAGAAACCGATACAATCGTCGAAATCGTCCAAGTAGACCGGCATGTGAGCATCGGCTCGATTGGTCAGGAACTGGGTAAGGACCATAAAACCATTTGGAACCATTTGTAGAAGATTGGATTCCAAAAAAGCTGGATGTTTGGATGCCACACGAGTTAACGGAAAAAGTCTCTTAGACCGAATCAACGCCTGCGATACACTGCTGAAACGGAACGAATTCGACCCATTTTTGAAGCAGATGGTGACTGGTGATGAAAAGTGGATTACGTACGAAAATCTCAAGCGAAAAAGATTGTGGTCGAAGCGCGACGAGTCGGCCCAAGCCATCGCCAAGCCCGGATTGACGGCCAGGAAGGTATTGCTGTGTGTTTGGTGGGATTGGAAGGGAGTCATCTACTATGAGCTGCTCAACTATGGCCAGACCCTCAATTCGCTCTTCTACTGTGAGCAGCTCGACCGTTGGAAGCAGGCGATTGAGCAGAGGTGGCCAGGATTGGTCAATAGGAATGGTGTTCTGTTCCACCAGGACAACGCTCGGCCTCACACATCTTTGATGACCCGCCAGAAGCTACGGGAGCTCGGATGGGATGTCCTTTCGCACCCCCCGTATAGTCCGGACCTAGCACCAAGTGATTACCATCTCTTCCGGCCCATGAAAAACGCTCTTGGTACTACTAAGTTGACCTCAAAAGAGGCTTGCGAAAACTGGCTGTCTGAGTTTTTTGCAAATAAGAAGGGGGGGAAGGGGGTTTATAAGAGGGGGATAATGCCTTCTAAATAGCAACAAGTTTGCGAACAAAATGGCGCATATTTGACTTAAATCGGATAATTCTAAGTATGTTAAATAAAGCGTTAAAATTCGATCACAAATACGACATTACTTTTTCCCCAACCCAATATTATGTGAGAGTATCCGGATAGCTGAGTGGTTAGAGCGCAAGGCTATCGTACGGAAGGTCGCGGTTCAAATCTCACTGGTGGCTGTGGAATTTATATCGTGATTTGCCTTCGGATACCAGTCGACTCAGCTGTGAATGCGTACCTGAGTCAAATCAGGGTAATAACCTGGGTCGAGCGCAATGCTGACCACATTGCCTCTTACAGGTTATTCTATAGTATACCGTTACGGTCTTGAATGAAGTGCTCTAACACACTCCAAGGCCCTGATCCAATATGGATTGTTGCGCCAACGATTATTATTATTATTATCCACTTTCAGATGATATTGACATTCTTCACTTTGCAAGGAAGCAACAACTTTGACGTATTATAATTTTGTTAGTAATAGTGCGATTTCCACCAAACTTGGTAAGATCATGCTCTATATTGTACGTAGGCTATACATCACTGCATGGGGGGTTTTGCAGCCAATTACTAAAAATTATAGTAAAACACTACTATTAACTTTATTTGAAGGGACATCGGTATGGAAAGTATTTCGGAGCCCAGGCACCATATAGTGGCAGCCCCTGATTTTTTTCAGATTTTTGGGTTGGGTAGTTTCTGAAAATGGCCCCCTTGAATAAATGACTACTTCATGTACAGCTACCTTTGAATTAATGACGGAGCCACCATGGAGGACACCCGCATCCCGGAAGCCGAAATCCAAAAGAACACCAGGATGGTCTGCAAAAACGATTCATCAGCAATCCAGGGATAGAGCTCTCCATGTTACACAAAGTATCACTAAGGCATGTGACGCGTCGATGACTAGGAGATGCTCATTCCCTACTAGAGGACCCAATTATTGATGGAATAGTGAACTTGCCAACCTCCGATCGATTTGTCACAAAGCCAGACGAACGGCTCAGAAGGCAATAGGTAGGATCTATCAAGGGCGAAAGGAGAGAGCTTCAAAAATCCAGTACCAAAGGATTTTGGAAGTGGGCAGCGGGCTCCCAGCCATCGATATTCAGGGAAAGTAGTGGAGGGAAAGAGTAGTAGTAGCTTCAGTGACATCCAATGCTACAAGAGATAGAAGTGGAGCAGAAATTAGATCCACACCTGAGATCATCACCGGTGAAGCGTTTAAATAACCTATCTAAGTTCAAGGAGGGGCGAAGCATCCTTCAAAACATCGAGGCTTTAATAATGGAATGGAATAATGGTTATCTAGATAGAATAGAATGGAGCACCCACACCATTCCACGAAGACTACCAGAGGGTAGCTTATGTACTCGAAAACTTTCGAAACGCCACTTTCAGGCAGGGAAACAGCCGAATGATTTAAGAATGTTTTATCTATCAGGATAGAAGCCGTATCATCGCTGCAAACTGATAAGTGTTTTTGATTTTTGGTTCATAATTTAGTAGGAAATCAAAATCTATAATAATGAAATCTAACTTTTTTTTCCTTTTGCAGGTAAAGCATTATTTTGCAGAGGTCGACATTTCTACGCTACACTGTCTTGAAAACAGACTGGACAGCAAGAAGCCCCAGCAAGAACCTTTGACACATTATGAAGAAACAGGTAATGAAATATAAACCCAAATCTCTTGCTGAGTGAGACAAAATAATCAAAGACCACTAAAGCTTTGATTTGTAGGTGCAATGCAGGAAACTAATGAGTACGTACCTCAAAAATCCTACGCCAGATAAGCACTGCAATAGTAAGGCCAACCATTACCTATGGGGTAGGCGAAAATATATATCGTAAATAGATGTGCCTCCTTCAATCGTTTAAGGAACTAGAATGCGGAGAATAGTGTTATTCAAAGCGGCTATTAAGGCACTTACGTGCACCCAGGTGAACTCTAAACTGGTATGGACTAATATAAACTGAATACGCTCGTCTCCCACATTGAGGTCTGGATACTCTGGGCTCCAGGTTACATTGGGTTAGATGGCTTTGAGACAGCGGATGATCTGGCCAGGAAAAGAGAAGAGACTCACTATACGAACCTTTTGTGGAATCTAAAAGGAGTCCAGGGGTATGATGCTAAGAAATGAAGCGGAACGGCTAAGTGTCTGTACTGTGCGAACTCACAATCCAAGGTACTCAGGTGCAATATAATATGAATACAAACATTCACAAAATTATTTAAAGGGTTTAGTGAAAGGTCTTACCATCATAGTACTTACTGGCTATTACAGGCTAAATTACTTAAATTGGAAAGCTAGGAATGTATGCAGACACTATCTACTAATTCTGTATGGAGGGTGACCAAACTTCCATATATGTTCTGTGACAATGTCCGGCCCTTGTGGAAGGTAGGTTAATGCACCTGGGAAAATACTTAACACCGGATGCCAGACTGGAACACATGACATCATTATTATTATTAGAGAAAACTACACTTAACGCAATGATAACACCGTTGGCGCAACAGTTCAATTAGATCTGGGTCTTGAAGTGTATTAGAACAATTCATTGAAGACCGTAGCAGTACACTATGAGGCAATGCAGTCAGCATTCCGGTCGGCTTAACTCAATAGAGAAAACAAATTCAAAAGTCAATTGAGGCGCTCATTTTTGATTCAAACAATGCGATATATCAAAGTTTTTTTTGATCGGTGCCTTCGATGGAACCCACTTCAATAATGGGTCAGTGCCAGGCCTTTAGTGCACCTGATGCTGAATATTGCAGACTCATTGCAGTGTGCCTTAAATGACGCAGTAAAAATCAGAGGCGCCAGTTCAAGTTTTCTTAGCGTTATCTGACTCAACGTCGGTAGAATCACCGTTTATGTCCACGCTTTATTTGATTGATTAGTACTTGGTGTCAGATTTCTTTCCTCAAGTGTAAAGTACGTTCTTTACAGCCTAGACATAATACCCAGTATGGCTAAATTAATCAACCGAAGCAGCTGCTAGGATATGTCTAGCTACTTTTGTCAAGAATATATAAAAAAGCTACACCTCCCATTGCAGGTCGTACAGAAAGTTCACGATTCTAAGTTGATAATTCAAAAATTTAGGAAAATAACTGAGAAAGCCAAATACATCGTAAGAAAATTATCTTACAATGAATATCAAATCATTCTTGCTGCTACTTTTTCATTCATATCCGCGGTTCTTAGGATTTTCTTTTTATCATTTGCTTTACATAATCGAAAATTATTCAAATCTAAATCCGATGTGTGCACTGATATGTCTGCGATACATATAGACAAGAAATAACACAACAACAATGGCATATACAGCCTTGAATAGACTTCCCTGTCAGCTACCGCGTTCCGAGGAGCGAGAAGATTAAAGTCTGCCTTCGCATCTCGCGGGAATCACACTCGCTAGGCTGGATCCCATCGTTCTGTTCTTACAGCTCCTCCCCCTTCTTTCTGAATAAGAAGTGTAAGGCACCCGGAGCTTGAAGGTCTTGTAGAAGAAATGAAAACGAAAAATAATAAATTCAATTTGTTCACTCTTGATATCAGAAATGTATAACATGCAGAGCATCCCTCTGTCGTATCCACCTTACATTACTATCCTACAATCTCCAATGTATTTCGAACCAAAATATGTGTTCCATGCGATTCCTCATTTCGGCAGGAGCATATGAAGTGGCAGAGGAGGACTACATCAGAATATTTCCTAATCAATTTCGAGGTTTGGCAGCTGTGCTGACATTTCATTTCGCCACATTCAACACCTCCCTGTAAGGATGATTCTAACTGTTATTATATGGCGGACTTGCTACGAAGCCGCAACAACGATGTTGCTGCATTCAACATTATTTCCCAGCCACAGTCAAGAGCATTGAAAGAAAGTGTTTGTAAAAGCAACAGCAAAGCTGACGTCTGGGCTGACAGCGTTCTCCCACATAAGGATACCTTCCGCCCCACATATATGTATTCTCGATGCCGGCGAGCCATGTGAAGTATTTTGTGAACTTAGACAAGTCGCTCTGGGATTGTCTCATTCTATGACGCCAAACGGTCGGTAAGAATCTTATAAATGTCTGATTTCATTTTGAAATTCACTTTCCACAAATACGTAGATATTGAAACAGTAGGAGCCGCTATGACGGAGGTTTCTAGAGAGCAGAAAGAAAACCTCGTCGGCTCCTTTCTGGTAAAAATTTTCATCAGGGGATAACGAAACTTTTCTGTTGTGAAAATATCGAAATGAAACGCTAATAAACCGGTAACCAAGTACTTAAAATCAAGGCTACGAACAATAAGCCCAGAGCGATATCAAAGAATGATTAAGGTCATCTATTTCATATGAAGGATACTAACCACAACTCCTAGATAAACCACCAAGTCATAACAGATCCGACCACATTAAATCGGATTTCCATCTAAGTGGCATCTAGAACTCATTTTCAGCCAAAACGTTCCCATTAGCATTAAACTTCATGCACAAATCGATGTTTCCGAAAGTACCTTATCATCCTTAACCAATACTCGGACAAAAAACTTCCCAGCATCAATTTTTTCGCAACGGTGGAGTTTTCCGTAAGTGAGTTCCTGTCGATAATGAGAAAACGTGTTAAGTGAATGTAACAAGTTTTTGTCGGTTATTTGTTCCTTGGGCTGACAGGTTTCCGCGTGTAGGCATGCCAAACAAAGTACAAGCGACATGTGCTCCCTCAGACCCGGGCTCTCGCATCACGCTGACAAGAAGGTACACCCTGTGCCCACACCCCTACTGTCCGCATTCGTCGCACTTCTGAGCCCGCGTGTCATTCCACACGAGAGCTGTCATGGGGTTCGAAAATATCAAGAACGTTCAGGGCTGGAAGGCGTCGCCCCCTCCCACCACCGTGATGAGAAGAAAGGACTAAAACACTCTCGGCATGTACGTAGTCTGTTCACAGATTTGAAGGAATTTCTCGCAGGCAGCTGTTGAAATCACTTCTTCCCATCGCGCTCGCTATTTGATGAGGTAACTTTAATATCATCAGAGAGATGTTTACATGGTCGTTTAATTTAGTCTATATTTGGATACGGGAAATTGAATGATAATCGCCGTTAATTACTCATCAATCTATTCGGATGATTGCACTGTTGAGCTGGTGATTGGGGATGAGCTCTAGTCTCGTGGTTTGATTTAGTAATTTAGGGTTTATGTATGTGCATATATAAACACTCATCATTCATAATAATCAATATAAAATACAATAATAACTTCAGCTTCGGATCATTGTTCAATCGTTGTAAATTCAAATTAGGTCCCGAAGACAAGTTAGCGCTAGCCTATGTTTATTATACCATCAAATAACTTCTTCGCCCGCGTAACAATCCTAATATTGTGCTCAAAAATAAGCACGATATCTGTTTGTATGTAAAATAGACAACATTTTATTCATAAATATTTGATGTCACATTTATAAGAATACTTATCCAAACATAAACCTTCAGAGTACTGGAAATCTAAGATTAAACATAATGAACTTGAATTTATATCTACATATTGATTAGTATTGACTCGGACAAACGAAGGAAAGTTGCTGAATAGCACTGATCAGTGTTTATTTCCCAAATAAGTCGACTCACACCTCCCAGTTGGCACCCCGGATAATCACCACACTTCATGGTAAACTAATGTAAGCGATGATGATTTGGCAAACGATTCGGAATATGTTACTTATCAGCCGAAAGCTACGGTATTCTGTAACCTTACTACACCATAGTGACACCTCTTGGAAATTGACTTTCAGATTAATGTAACAGTTACTCACTTGGCTATTCAAAAAGTGCGGGGTGATTTTACGGAGAATAAAGGTTCCTATCATCGCTCAGCGAAACATGCCTTTGAATGTTATAAATGGTGTGACGAAGATAGAGAACCTCCGGACCTAGTTGCACACCAGCGAAACGGGTTACCCGGAAAATCGACGAAGAAGAGCTGAGGAAGAATTAGATCGTTGGCGCAGCCCCTAGCTGCGCAAAACGCGGTGTCCTTAGCCCGCCAGAGAGGAAACAGACATTTAATAGAAGATAAAAGTTGTAAACAACGTAAATCTGCCTCCAAGGATGCATCAGGAGAAATTGCGCCAGGTGGTAATTAAACGGACCACATCATGTCAAAAAAGGCGAAAATACAGCAGCAACAGCGTAAGCCGGTTAGCGACAGCAGTGACTCCCTTATAATAAAGTCGAGTCAACTACGACTAGAGCATCAGCGCCAAAGAAAAAGAGGAGCGTCAAACAACTGTCGAAGGCCTTTCTCATCAAGCCGAATATTTCGCGGAAGTTCTCCGAGAAATCGGTAACTAAGCCAATCCAAAAGTTGTTGGGATAAACATCAAATCTATCCAGCGGACTCGAACCGGCGGTATACTTGTCGTACTTGGATCGAAGGCTGACAAGAAGTATTTATTTTGCGAAATAGTCCAGAGCGTTCTAAGCACGAAAGGAGTGGTTTCTAGCTTAGAACCCATGCGTCCGAAAAATACCAGATGGAACATTGGAAAAATCGGCGTTGGCAAATTTGTCGAAGCTTTCCCAAGAAGGGTAAAGGGTGCATAAGACCAAAACGCAGACAGAAGAATCGTTAGTGAACTCAATATTGAACCGATCGCCTAAAAGGCGACTTTGTCATGAGAAGTCACCTGTGCACTGATTAACGGTTGACATTGCAAGTCTTCGAAGGAACTGGCTCATCGACGGATTGCACAGCGTGCGAGAAGCCAAGATGAGGTGACCCTTAGATTCGCAGAATACAACAGTGCGAAAAAGCGGCTCCGCCTCGAGAACAGGTAAAATGCACGGTGTCAGCAGAAGTTAGCCAGCGACATCAGCAGAAATGCACCGTACGACAGTAGTGAAATATTGGTAAAACTTATCTAAATATAAATTCTCAGCCCAATAAGTCCCTCGTGGCCTATTATAACATGTTGATTGGGTTGAGTACTTCCACAGGCTTTGGGATATATGCTATAATTATTGAGAATAGGACTGAGGATAGAGCGGATCCTTGTGAGATGCGAGTGGTGTGCTGCCTAGCTTTCACTTGGAGTTTTCGAAAATTTACTTGCAATTACGGACTATCCAAGAAACTAAATACTATCCTGTAGAAGTCCAGACACTTGTTAAGGATAGTAGTTTGCTTACGAAAAACTATGTATTGCCATGCGAAGAGAAAAGCGTTCTTTAAGGGGATCATCCCGGGTGAAGGCCTTTTTTTTCGCTTTTTTTGGAAATTTTTTGTGAAGAACTGGTTAAAGATACAAATTTGAGTTTTTCACCATATATTTACTAATATCTTGAGCATGCGTAGTAATTTTGCCAGCCCGATAGCATAGTTCCTTATTGAAATATAGAGCAATTTATACACTCATCTCCAAAAAAAGGTGTTTTCTGCTGCCACGCTAGAGGGCGCTGCGATCATCTTAAAGAAAAAATGTAAACGGCATTTTAATGTACGAACTTAACCACAGTCCGCAAACTAGGATTATCAAAAAAAATTTTGAAAGCTAAATTTTTGGAGGCGTGTTAAACTTCTTTTTGTGAATTTTGGCGTTTTTTCACGGCTTGTTCAATGAATAAAAAAAACCTACTGAACAAATCGCAATTATCCTAGTTTGCGGACCGTAGAAATATGTTCAGAATAAATGGTGAAAATTTGAAAGAATTTGTTTGGATAGATTTTGAGCTATGGTCGCAGCAGATTTTCAATTTGCAGTTTCGAGAAAAACGCATCTAACAAATAGATTGCGATTTTTAGCTATAAAACCTTAACCTTAGATTTCTTGAAGAAACACATGCGCAGCTTTAGCTTCACTTTTTGTCCCTTTAGCGAAGTCATTCGAACGTCATTCGGATAGATAAATACGCGCTTTATTACGGCAATCGACATAAATCTGGCATATGACAAGTGGTCAAAGGGTAGTATAGGTCCCAGGGCGAAACATGGATTGGTACCCACGATGGACCATAAAACCTGGGTAATGCCTGCTGAACCAACACCAATAGCTCTACTACCAAACCCTATCTCCACCTCCACGTGGTGACCGCTGGGAGCTCTTTCGTAATGAAAAGCTGCAGACGGAGAAGGATGAAGGCCAGTCTCCCGCGCCTAAAAACGGGAAAAACTGTACCAACTGGTCCTCCAAGTTGGGGGTTGGGTAGGGCTGACAACCCTACACGGAAAACCAAAATTACGGAGCCACGAAAGGAGCCTCGGACAGGATGGACTTTAAAACGACGGACTCGGCAATGACAACAGACTAACAATTTGCGCATTTTCTCATGGAACGTGCGCTCCCTTTATAGAGATGAAGCTGATGAGCAGCTAGCCGATACCCTGTCCTAATATAGAGCTGATATAACAGCGTTATAAGAGATGCGATGGACAGGGACCGGGTGCCTGGAGAAAAGCCGCTACACCATATATTATAGCGGTCATCCAGTAAACCATGTGCTCGGAGTTGGTTTCTTACTAAGCCAAAAAATGAAACCTCCTGTTATCGGTTTTGAAAACATAAGCGAACGGCTATGCACTCTGCGCTTCCGAGACAAGTTTAGAAATATAAGCGACATTAACGTTCACGCGCCTACAGAGGAGACTGCAGACTCGGAGAAGGAACGCCGCCACCTCTCAGCCTTGATGAATGTAACAACATATAGGGAGGCCAATATAGACTCGGATCCCTATCTCGTTGGCATGGTGCTCCGAGCTTGAATAACAATACCACCTAGAATCCCCTCTGACAATCAGGTGAGAGTGAACACAGAAGCCATCCACAGCACAACCCTCCGCGACACCTATAAGAGGGAAATGGATGCCGCAATAACCGCAATCAACAGAGGACCTGGAGATGAAGCATCAACAAATGATCTTCACAATCACCTGAAGAACGTTATCATGAATACGGCCACAAATATACTTGGCCCCAGCCGCAAAAGGAGTCGGAACGGCTGGTTTGACGATGAATGTAAGCTAGCAACGGAACGGAAGAATGCTGCATACCGAGTAATGTTGCATTCTCAAAGAACGCGGGCACGCGCAGAGACTTATCACGAACTCCGTCGAGCGGAGAAGCGACTTCACAGACGGAAAAAGGAAGCCTGGGAGAACCAACAAGTATGTGAACTAGAAAAGTACAGGGAGCAACCGCACCAGGCGTGGAAGTTTTACCAACAAATCAGCAGGATGAAGCCTTATACACCTCGATGCTCATCCTGCCGAGACAAAGAGGCAAATCTGATTTCCGACAGAATGGGCATATTAAAGCGATGGGTTGAGTACTTTGATGAGCTACTGAACAACCAGAACATCGGCGAGTTGGGGGTCCCGCCAAATGAAGACGACGGACAAATACCCACCACCAAGTTTAGGAGAAACAGTCCGTGCAATTCATCGGCTACAAAATCATAAGTCGCCAAGAGCGAGTGTGGAGGTTAAATGTTACAAGGTATGGGACAGCGAATCAATGTCTGACGATTGGCAACGAGGCATTATCTGTCTCATACATAAAAAGGGAGATATCACACAGTGCAGCAGTTATAGAGGTATCACGTTGCTGAGTACCATCTATAAGATATTCTCCACTATCTTGCTAGGCATACGCTCAGAACATCATTGGCCCATACCAAAGAGGCTTCACTCCAGGTAAATCAGTAACAGATCAGATTTTCTCTCTGCAGCAAGCGATGGAAAAACTGTTGGAATATGGACAACAGTTGCACCATCTGTTCATCGACTTTAAAACTGCCTTCATCCAGATCTAGCAGGCGGCGCGAGATCTTGGGCTACTCATCAATGAAGGCAAGACAAAATATATGGTGGCAACGTCAGCACCGAAGACGAATCAACCAACAACATCAAACCACACTGGTCAAACACGAAGAAGAATAAGGATAGGAGAATACAACTTTGAGACCGTTGACAATTTCTCATATCTGGGGTCGAAAATCACAACCGATAACAACTACAATGATGAAATCCGCGCACGGTTGTTGTCAGCCAACAGAGCCTATTTCAGCTTACAAAGACTGTTCCGCTCGAAACGTCTCACCATAGGGTCAAAGCTCTTACTGTACAAGACTATGATCTTGCCAGTCCTCATGTATTCCTCGGAAACTTGGGTTCTTGGCAAGAAAAATTGCGAACTCTTGGCCGCGTTCGAGAGAAGAATTCTCCGAAGAATTTTTGGCCCCCTACATGAGGATGGACGATTCCGTAGCCTACACAATGACGAAATCTATGAGCGATATCATGACCGTCCGGTTGTGGATAAAATCCGACTCTATAGGTTACGGTGGGCGGGTCACTTAATCCGCATGGATGAGGATGATCCCACCCGGAAAGTCTATAAGGGCAATATCTATGGTAGAAAAAAAAGACGAGGCAGACCCTGCCTAATATGGAGCGATGGCGTACGCCAGGACGCCAGACAGCTTTTAGAGATATCGAATTGGTGGACCTCGGCACAAAACCGGGATGTCCTGAGTTCCTTATTAAGGCAGGCCTAGACCGGATACCGGTTGTTGCGCCGTTGATGATGATATGATTTATCATGTGTTTAACACTATAATTTCCGAACGACTCCGAATATAAAAAAACCACTATGCCCATATATTCTACACTGTAGCTAGATACAATTGATGCCAAAAATAAAAATTCGATTCCGCGGATCGAACACGCGGGATGATCTCCTTAATTCGAGAAGATCTCTATATATTCCTATAATTATCCAGAAGAAGACTTTGCCAAGTTGCAATGGAAAGTGAAGGTGGGTAACGGCAGGCTTTTGTTTCATACTGATATTATATATAAAATCCCCATCCACTCATTTGGAGGTGGTGGAATCTGGGAACTGGAAAGTTATATGGGAACATTAGGACCGCAGAGGAACCACAAGATATAAACTAATGTTACATACAGAAATATAATGTTGGCGAACCATTGGCGAGGATGCAGCTGCAGCATTCACCACGAACAGCAAAGAAAATCGGGCTTTACCGACTATTTCAACAAATGTGTCTAGGTATATACAGTAACTAACTAGCAGATTAAATATGCGTGAATACAGTTTAGCAAAATTGGATATGCGGGTTAGACCATCATTCAGAACAAAAGAAATCGCCTTGATACAAAAGGTACCGACTCACAGTCAATCTTTGGAGTTTATATAAAGAACAAATATCATATGGAAAAAGAAAAAATCTTGACTCACGGTTTCGTCCAGGGCAGAAGCACCTCATCAGACGCTGCCTCACCTCTGCCCTGGAACGAAACCGTCAGCCAAGATTTTTTCTTCTTCTTTTTGAACTTAGGTGTTTAACCCAAAAAGAGGAGTCCCTGGACGACAAAAGTGGAAGTAAGTTCCTTTCCAAGTGGTCTGGTCCGTTATCAAGTGGATGCTGACTCAGGACTCCCAGCATCCTCAACAAAAAAATTCACTTCAGCCTGGTCTAGGTTTGAACTTGGGACGGATTTCACTTCAATGTAATTCACGCTCATGTCGTGTTTGCGATTATATTTAAATGGAGCGATTACCATCTGTCGCCACTTTCGGTCACGCTGATCCCAGGGCAGAAGTCAGGCAGCGTCTGATGAGTTTCCTCTGCCCTGGACCAAACAGTCAGTCAAGATTTTTTCTTCTTCTTTTCGAACTTAGGTGTTTAACCCAAAAAGAGGAGTACGTGGACCACAAGAATGGAAGTAAGTTGCTTCCCAAGTGGTCCGGTACGTCATCAAGTAGATGCAAACTCAGAACTCCCAGCATCCCCAACAAAAATATCATATGTCACCGAAGCCGTGCATAGATAAATGTAATGGGAAAATTATTATCGCCTGGAGCTGGAGCCCATTAAATTTATATTCTCTCTTCTCTCGCTTCAAATTCCCAGATGCTGCCTGTGAAATAATTGATACAGCTTGCATTGTAAGATTGTCAACGACTATCCTTGTGTTAAGTGGCACAAAAAACTAAACTATATATACCATACATAGAATTTTCAAATTACTTTAACATACTTTCCAATTATTAGGGTCGCCATCAAGTATCATAAATTCAGTTTCCTATGAATACATATAAAGCTATTATACATAACTTCATATTAACCACATCAAACTGAGTACCGCTTACCAGATTAAACACTCAACACCATACCGTGCTTCCCATGTTCCTCATCAAATATTGAGCCACGCAAAAAAAAATCAAATGAAAATATCGAAAAATAACTTTCTCATGTCCTCCAGATAATTTCGTCGAATTACCCTATGCAAATATTAGTGGAGATGGTCTTTTCTCTCAATTCAGCTCCTTTAAATTCAAATGCATTTACCCAATGAATTTCGAATGTTGACTCAAATAATATTATTAATAATTCAACAAAGTGCATCCAACGTGGGAGGCGACGACAGTAGCACGGTATGCATGGAACCCGGGCATGATAGTACCATGACGGTTGATGTTGTCGCCGCTCCAAGAACAATAAAGTGGATGGGACTCAGTGATGCTACTGCAATCCACTTCAAATCGGTATACCGTCCTCCGACTATGTATAAATGAACAGAGCTGGACGTCTTTTATACCTTCTTCAGGGTCGCTGTTTGACACCATCCCCAACTTTTTCCTTGTCAAACCGATGAATAGCGTCATCAGCCAATTCCGAAACTATATATCGACGATCGGATGTTTAAAGTTGACTACATCTGATGTTCTGCATCCTTATATACCATTGTCGGATATGGGTGCATCTTTTCTTTCGTTTCCATTTACAACGAAACTCCCCGAGAGGTAAGAAGGAAGGGAACAATATAATTTTTTAGTAGTGTAAATCCAACGAGTATCCACTTCCAAAACTACCATCAGAGTTAACTTTCGACACAATAATATTAAAAACAAAAGGGAGCTGGAAGCTTCCCACACAAAAGGGTAAAAAATGATTACATAGATTCCCTGCACTCCGGCTACTTCTATCTAAGGGTATAGTCCTACCCTCCGACAGTGAAGACATTGTCAGTAAACTTTCCCGGAACGATGAGGAGACGTATCCTTTCTTCGCCGTTGTCTTTTTCGGCATTTAGTGTGGATGTTGAAGTCAGCGCCGGCCGTCCGCATAGCCGTTGCTGTTGCTACTTTCCTACATCGCCACTTAGCATAATTTAAGTTAACTATGTCTTCTACTTTCGAAATCATCGAGGCATCTCCCCTCTTAAATCCGAAAGAAAATTCACCACAGAACCATAATTTTCAAGAAAACTTTTCGAGAGTGAAAACAAAAATATATAAACCTACTGAATAACATTTTCAGACCATGATTATTATTTTCCTATTTCCATTCTCCGTTCGAACTAGGAGACGGGCTTTCATACGCGCTCCTCGTCTCCGGCATTATTCATGTTGGAACAGGAGAAAGGCTGGAAATTATCCTGTGTGGAGCTAAGTAAACTTTTCATATACCGAGCGTGAATGTGGTTCGATAAATATCATTTCTTTGTGTTTTCTTTGCAAGGCCTCTCCAAAACACTCTATTCTGGCCACGAAGTGAGGATTGTCATAATATCAATCAGACCCTAACAAATCACACCATTAAATTTTAATATCGGGAGAACTCATTAATAAATCATCCTCTTGCCTCCTTGTACACAAATTCTGATATATTACTGCAGAAAATACTTAGAACTTGCAGATTAATATAATGATTGCCTTTTGGTACCTAATCTGGGCAGGTACTTTTTCCAGCAGTTTGATAGCGACCGGGGGCCCGATCCTCCCATTCTCTTCGTTCTATACTTGATCCACGTAGAATTGAATTATTTGACCGTCGCTCCAATTTTTTCCATGCGGTAGTTTCAGGGGCAGTGTTCCGGTAGAGGCCCTACTAGGCTTTTCATGTCCCACTTCTTAAGGGATAGAACGCCACTCTGCCCCGAGTTCCTTCACAAAGATTTTCGCCTGCCAGAAGGAGTTCAAATTTCTCCTTTCGATGGTGTGAATCTTTGTAATTTTCCTCTTCAAAATGGACTTGACAGGGGATAAACGGATGCCTAAAGCTGGTTCTGACCCCACCATTTTGATTCCAGGTTCCTTGACGAGCTAGTCTGTCAGCTTCCTCATTACTAGCGGTGATAATACCCTGGCACCCACATCAGAAATGTTTTTCTCAGTCGGCCAAGTTCTAGCAGCACCTGATAACTGCTCCACACCAACTGGCTTACAATGTGGTTGCTGTTTAGTGCTAATAACGCTGGCTGACTGTCGGAACAGCGGTTTGAATCTGCAGCTTCCTGGTATTAGCAAAGTTCAGTCTCAGCCACCAAAGGATTCATGCATTCATCAAAATGTATTTTATTAGGGGTTGGATGTATACATCCAATGAATCAGTTTTGGTGAAAGTCCCCAGGCCTTACCTATCGCAGTCCTATAGCACCAAAACAATCTGTAGGATTTTTTATATTGTTCTGAAATGTAATTCTAAATATTTGACTGTTTGTACCAGCTGGATTTCCGCCCTTGCTAAGGTGGGTAGCATGTAGCTGCCCCATCTATGTTATATTCCTAGTGAACATAACTAGTCCAGTCTTACTAGCGTTCACCGCGAGTCCATTACGGATTCAAGCAGTCACGTACTGAGCCCGCAAACTTGCCTATAATTATTAGGGCTAGATCATCCGAAAATGATTTTGCGAAGACCTTTGTGTTCTCCAGGAGCCATGGAAAGATGTCCACAACCAGGAGCCATAATAAAAGAGAGAGAACCCCTCCCTGTAGGTAACCCCTAAGACAACCTACCTCAATCGACTTCTGTCCGAACAATATGAGGATTTTGCTCAATTCTCGCTCAGTACTGTCTTGTATGTTGCCCAATCTGTCATACGTAAATTCCGAAATGGAGTGGGTGGAGGTGGATCCATTCTCATTACGATACTCTCCGACAAGAGCCACAATGTCAGAGGATACCACCGTGATATCGATGACTTTTTGCCTGACCACGTTGAAAAAATGGGCTCATTACTCAAATTGAAGATCTGATATTATGGGCTCCTCCTGATCCTCCTGGCCACCTCCTGCTAATTATTCCCATGACATGGTTTTTGGCATATTCGTTAGATCTGATGAATGTTCCACTGGGAACTTCGTCTACGTCTAGAATCTATTTGACTTTTTATGGTCAGTTTGATCGTTGTGGTGTCGCCATCACATTGGTCGTTAACCAATATAGCTTGGAGGTCTGTTTAAACTACCATTCAAGAGCAGACTCTATCAATTCATTCAGTCAGCATGTCAGAAGTTTAAGCCCCTAATTTCCCCACCAACAATCCGTGGTTTTTGTATAAGGTATAAATGTGTCTTGCAGCTATTGATCCTGCGACTGAGAAGTGCAGTCGCCGCTTTGCAATGCTGCAAATGTTTTGCAGGCTGAGTTTGAAGTGAACTGCGTGATATTTCAATTCGTTTAGCCAAATAGCCGGCTGTTTATCTTCAAAGAGCTTCTTCTGTCAAATGTTCGATTTTACACCGCCGTTTCAGAACCAGTGCCGTAGAAAGCTGTGCATACCGCTTTTCCGTTTATTTCTCTCCTGAAAAAGTTGCTACCAACTGCCTACGACTAAATTTGGAGAAACCGAAGTTTCTGCCAACTCTCTGCTTCTCATCTAATGGTAAATTGCGCTATGAAACCGCTTCACGTATCAGCGCAACCTCGATGAAAAAACGTTCAACAACCTGCACCAAAACCAATTGCGCTCAATTGGTTTTCCATTCAACATTGGGTTGAGTCAGGGTACCCCGATAGCACGAAGCAAATAAGTGTTAACAAAGACGTGGAGTTTTTGAGTAAGAATAATGGTAATTTTCCATGTGCTGCAGCCATATAATAGCACAGAGAATACATTTGAGGTAGCTACAGCTGCAGATTTGGAACAGAACAGCGGATTTATCCTTGTAAATCAACGAACAGCCGATAAAGGCAACATGAACACTATTCCCGTATTGATGTCGCATCAATACAGTGCATAAGGAAGCCAATCTGTTTCTGTCGTTCAAGTTTTTGAGGTTTTTTTTTTTTGATTCATTCCAGAACTATTCCAGCTGTTGTGTTTCCAATATCAGGGTGCCTACTTTGGGTTTCTGGTGATCATCCCCTCCCTCTATTCTCTGTGGAATTAAAAGCAGGGGCGCGACTTGAGTACGTGGAGCATTCCATTCCGTCCTTGGTGGCAACATCGTGCGTAATTCGTTCGTGGCGCCGGATGCAGCCCTATACTAAGTAATATAGTCAGCATTAAGCCCATTAAGCGCAGCTGGTTCCACTAATATCCAAAATTTAGTCACAATGCAAATCCCTATACAACAATGAGATTTAAGTCTAGCGCTCTAACCACTGAGCTATCGAACAATGAGCCACCAATAACACGGTGGTGTCAGCTGCGGGAACACAGACGTTTAATCATTATTCCTACAGTCATCAGAACCATATTTCCCCCGCCATCTGTCTTCATCCTGCTGACTTGTTGCTAAAACTTCGGCGCCTGGTGCTGTTGCTCCCTGTACTTTTCTAGTTCACAGACCTGTTCGTTCTCCAACACTGCCTTTTTCCGTCGGTCGCTTCTCCGCTCGCTGGAGGTCGTGATAAGTCTCTGCGCGTGCCCGCGTCCTTTGAGAATACAACGTTACTCGGTATGTAGCATTTTCCGTTCCGTTGCGGCTGGGGCCAAGTATGTTTGTGACCATTTTGATGATAACGTGGTGATATCACTTTTGTAATATTATACCATCGTCTCCTGTCTTGACAAAAAACCGAGATGCCTTCAGCTCCTTACTTATATAGGCCTAGTTCGGATACCGAAGATCATTAATTTCATTTGACCAGATACAAAAAGTATTCTTAGGCCTAGATGGGAACATCTGTATATTTTTTTTCAGATTTTAAGACAGGTTAATTTCTGAGAATAGCCCTTTCATCTCATGCCAATACTAAAACGTTCTACGGAATACTACTATTCAAGACTTTCCATTGATACCTTACAAGGCTATATTGAATGAAAATATAATAATAATTTTGCATGTATGGGGCCTCATCTTAAGCTACACGTAAAACGATGTCATTTGGCATGCATGTGGGTTTACAATTGAAGACCTGATCCAATATGAATTGTTGCGCCAACGATTATTATTATATGGGTTTACAGTTCCAGCCTTGGCACCAAATTTCATATCAGTAGGTGTAACCGTCTCTGAGGAAAATTATGTAACAGGCAGACAGGCAGAGAATCGATTAGAAAAATAACAGATTTTGGGGATATCCCAATTCGGAGTAATCTATTATTTTTGATTACATACTACAGGCCCTTTCGAGGATAGACTTGTCCTGTTTCTTCTCTTCCCATTCTTCCAAGGAATTGTAGAATCATTAAACTACATTGCTGTACACATTTAAAATGAGAACGAGAAGACGCGAAGGATCCTGATGTTGAACTTCTGACTACCTAAGTGCAAGACTCCAGATAGATATTTTTTCCATTCTCTTAATCGCGATTGAATTTGAATTTATGTGTATTCGTCCAACAACTGTACCTTTCGGCAACCTCTTAATGTTCTTTTGGTGCTCTCTGCCCGCACAGTTCGCCAACTATTTTCATAAATTTTCCCCCGAAATGTCATACATAATGGAGTTTTGTTGTAGGCAGAACGAGGAATGGATGAGTAAGAATAGTTGCTGAGATACAATAAGGTATCTTCCTATATATAAAGGGAAAAGTTGAAAATTAAGGGAAATGGCATTTCACAATCCGCAGTTCTGTTTGCCGTGTTCAGCACTGGCTCCCAATTGAATAAAATTTGAATCTACTATACTTTGGATGCTGCGTAGTTTGGGTGTGAAGCCCGCCACAAAATTCGTAGTACCAAGGATGCAATATAAATTTGGCAGTGTGTGTAGGTCACCGGAGCAATTTATCATTCACAGTTTTGGCGCACGAAATTCTCTCACCTTCAGTTTACCCAGATTACCTTCATGGGATATAGTGATATATCAGCTTCTGGGGAAATTTTCTGGTCCAATAACAATCCCTTTCGAAGTTACATTTGGTCATGATTCTGAGGCAACATTTACTACTTTTCACATGTTAAAATTATCTGTATCATCCGGATCGAAAATTCATACATACTATAGAAGCAGAATCGGGAAGCTGGGAAAGGTCATATCAAATTGTGGACAGCGGTATTTTGTTGAGAGGTCTACCTTCACATTATGTAGTATCGTATTTCCACGCGCTTACCATATATTCATTTGACTGGATTCTACTGAAAACGGCGGGAAACGCTCAACATTTTTCATGATTTAAAACGTTTTACTTGTTTTCAACTTTCAATTTACGAAAATTATCGAGAGTTATACACCCTGAGGTGAGCCATTTCCACCTTATTCAGACCAAACCAAAATTTAAAGTGGCGACTTCCATCCTGAAGGTTGGTTTCATGCAATTAGACTAATTGAGTACTGCTCGCACCCGCCTTTTTCTGCTCACAATAAATACGAAATTCTAGTAGCTCACTAGTTGATACGCATTTAGTAGTGATACTCGAATATCAAATGTATATTAGCGTACGCCCAGCTCTATAATGAGGTTACAGGAAATTCAATAAAGTCGGCTATTCCGGGATATTGATACCACCCTTGTGGTGGTAATTGTCGACTTATTTGATTTAAAATGTGAGTTTGGAAACAGGAGAGTTTGTTTGAATATTTGTCGGTCTAGGTATTGGTCAACTAGGGCGATTTGTCGACGTCAAATTAGAAAGATCTATCATCTAATCTAACACAATTAATGATTAAATTATGAGTAAAAATAAAACAAACTTTCTTTCATAGGAGATTTGGATAATGCTAGACATTTGTATGACGATGTGATGTATTATATATTCAACATTTCTAACTACCTCGCTCAGTAAATGTCAACCAATTAAAATTTATTAATATTTTCGTATTTTTGTAGGTCAGGTATAAGTTATGGGATAACAAAAATAATGAAATATTTATTGAATAAAATAATTTCTCAAAGTGGTTTATACCGTTGGATTCTCTTTCGGACGATATGAGGCAAGTCCAGAAAGTAAGTTCCATGGGGCTCCCATTGCCCAAAGGATTGGCATGCCAACAACGCGGCCAAGCAGCCTGATTCCTCCCCTCAAAACGATACCAATTCAACGTCAGTCTAATTAAAACTCAGGAACATGTCGATCAAATCTCCAAGTTAGAAATCTGCGCCGTAATCCACCAACACGTTGTGAAGGGAAAAACTCCAGTTGAGATTTTTAATAAGGTTAGAACCGTATACAAGTGATAACTCAAGTTAAAAGGTTCCTTGCATCGGGAGTGTGATCGGGAGAGCGGGACACTGTCAATTGTAACTGTAGAACTTGTAAAAACGTGAATCCGATTTGTGACGATCAGAGATTGAAGTTAAATGAGGTTTCTGCGATGTTTTGACACACCTGCATAGGGGATAGGTCCCAAAACAGCTGACTGAACAATATAATCTAATTCGAGCACAGCTATCCAAACAGTTTTCGAAGAAACATATTGAAACTCGAGTAGCCTAGTACACAACAGACCAAAATGTAGTCTAAACAGTGGCACCTCTTCACCTCAGCCAAAAATTTCAAAAATAAAATTTCCGCCAGAAAATAGCGGCATCCAATCCAATGATGTTGAATTCGTGTCTAAATATTTTTTTAAAGGGGGCAAACACATTAGAAGGTTTGTTTTCACATATTTTTGCTACTTTTTAGTGGGAAGAATCGTTCCGAATTCCATCATATTCGAACATTATGTTATTCGTATTCCGGATCACTTTTGAGAATAATTTAGGACACAAATAACAAAGTTAGCGGCATTAGTTCGCTCGAGGTCGTAAGTAGAGTTCCCCTAATTTTTATCTGAAACCAAAAAGGTTTAAGGTTAAAATTACTAACTTATTTTCTAAGAATCTGAACATCAATGCAGGTGAAAATAATTAAAATTACAAATTT
Source organism: Hermetia illucens (assembly GCF_905115235.1). Lineage (NCBI taxonomy): Eukaryota > Metazoa > Arthropoda > Insecta > Diptera > Stratiomyidae > Hermetia > Hermetia illucens. The sequence goes on along the minus strand of NC_051851.1, from coordinate 122,179,862 downwards.
CCCAACTGTTGAAAAAATTAATTCTATTTTCACCATTTTTTTTCATTAACTATGCGCAAAAAACACCTGTCTCCAAATTTCGTAATTTTTGTTTATTCCGAGTTATCACACTCTCCACAGATGCCGGATTTTATCTAATACTAGCACTAAGTGCCAAGCATTTAGGCTCGGATGATCCTACCTACTTAAAACTAAAGGGGCGCTGGTGGTGGTGGCCGGTGGTAAGTCAATAGGAGAATCCGTCGAGAACTCCCCGCAACATCGAGCACGTATACAGAATGGTGTACTTCTGCATGGTTTGAACCAGACTGTGCGAAAATCCCAGGACATCAAGGGAAGCCAGGAGGGATTTAGGTACAATACCTGTAGCTGACAATATTATGGGCACTACAACCACCCGCTCGAGATGCCAAATTTCTTTGCTTTCCCGAGCCAATGGCTCATAGTTCACCTTCTTCTCCACGTATTTCCGCTCAATGTTGCTATTGTGGGGGATAACAACATCAATAATATATGCGGAGCGACCCGTCTTGTCAACTAACAGTACGTCAGGCTTGTTGTGTAGAGTGTGGCGATCAGTCAGAACTTGCCGGTCTCAATACATGCTGTAAGCAGAACTACCAAGTATTGCTTACGGCTCATATCGGTAAACCGGACATGTTCCCGTGATCAGCCCATGGTTGTATGCAAGGTTTTGATGGATAACCTTACATACAGTATTATGCCTGGCGATGTATTGCACCGGTGCCATAACAGTACAGCCAGAAATGACTTGGCGATGATGTTGCGCCGCCACGTCAACCACGCCCCTACCTCCGATGTCACGAAGCAGGTTCATCCGCTCCACGGCAGACTTTGGATGATGCATTCGGAATTTGAACATAGTTGTCCGTATCCGCCGCTGGAAGTTTTCCAGATCGGTCTATTCCGAATGCATAAGCCAGTGAAAGGATAGCGAATACATTTAACGCGCTCATTTTATTCTTCCCCGAGAGATGCGATTTCAGCACCAACTTTATACGTCGCAGGAATTCGGACAGCAGAGCATCCTTCAGATCACCAACTCGAGTATGTGTTCCTTGCAGAATTCCTAGGTACTTGTAGAAGTCTGTCTCGGTCATAGCTTCGATGTGGAGGTCGCCAATGCTATGTCCGGCATGCGGCTCGTGATGACCTTTGCGGATGGTTTAGATTCGACATTTGTCTAATCCAAACTCTATCCGAATATCGTGGATGGTTGTCAGTACCAGCATACAGCTTGATGTCATCTAAGTACATCAAGTGTGTCAGTTCGCACTTAGCATGTAGGCCATATTTTATTGCAAAACCATGCCCTCTAGCATCATTCAGTAGCCATGAAAGGGGGTTCAATGCCATTCAAAACCAAAGGGGACTCAACGAATCCCCCTGGAAAATGCCCCCTTTATTAGTTTCGGATCAAAGCGATACAGATGTAGGATATCGATTAGGCAGGTATGCGGAACACTATCAAAAGCCTTGGCATAATCGATAAAGCAACTGAAGAGGTTTCTTTGGCCTCTAGTTGCTTGTCCTACAATTACCGAGCCAATAATGAATTGCTCTTTGCAACCCCTTGACCCAACTCGGCAGGCCTTCTGCTCCTCGGACAGAATGTTGTTGGTCTCGAGGTGCGCATTGATCCTTCCACTAATAATGGACGTGATGAATTTGTAGAGGGTTCGTAAGCAAGTGATCAGTTTTGTGTCTGCGGGATCATCCATCGTGTCCTTCTTAGGGATAAGGTAGGTAATCCCCGCAGTGAGAAAGGGTGGAAATTCCTCCGGCCGACACATGACCTCATTTATACTGCGTGGCAACCGACTGTGTATGCTGGTAAATTTCTTATACCAGAAATTCTGCACCCGATCCAGACCTGGGCCCCTCCAGTTCTTCGAGATGTTTATGGCTCGTCGAACTTCCTCTTCGGTAACATCCGCAAAATTCATGCTAGGCGTATTGGCATGGCGGGTGCCTTCGGCGGTGATCCACTCAGCACGCTGGGCGGGCTTTCGGGGGATTCGTTGAGAGATCTGAAAAACCTCCGCTGGTTCCTCGCGTATGTTGCATTCTGGATACGTCTGGAATGACTTTCGCCATACCGTCGTAACCGACTGCATATGACAAAAAGTTTCTGTTTTAGTGTGTCCAGAATTTCAACTACGGGTGTCTCACTGGGGATGGCATAGTTCCGGTAAACCCTCTGCACTTTATTTCTCACCCGTCTGCTGGTATTGCCAGTGCTGATCTGAATCAGTCTAGGAATGTCCTGCCTTAGTGAGTACCGCCGACGGTCCAGACGAATTTTCCATGGTGGATCTCTTTTTTCCGAGTTATCACAATCTCGGCAGATGCCGGATTTTACCTAATACTAGCACTAAGTGCCAAGCATTTAGGCTCGGACGATCCTACCTACTTAAAAACTAAAGGGGCACTGGTGGTGGTGGCCGGTGGTAGGTCAGTGGGAGAATCCGTCGAGTACTCCCCGCAACATCGAGCACGTATGCAGAATGGTGTACTTCTGCATGGTTTGAACCAGACTGTGCGAAAGTCCCAGGACATCAAGGGAAGCCGTGAGGGATTTAGGTACAATACCTGTAGCTGACAATATTATGGGAACTACAACCACCCGCTCGAGACGCCAAATTTCTTTGATTTCCCGAGCCAATGGCTCATAGTTCACCTTCTTCTCCACGTATTTCCGTTCAATGTTGCTATTATGGGGGATAGCAACATCAATAATATACGCGGAGCGACCCGTCTTGTCAACTAACAGTACGTCAGGCTTGTTGTGTGCGGTATGGCGATCAGTCAGAACTTGCCGGTCCCAATACATGCTGTAAGCAGAACTATCAAGTACTGCTTGCGGCTCGTATCGGTAAACCGGACATGTCCCCGTGATCAGCCCATGCTTGTATGCAAGGTTTTGATGGATAACCTTACATACCTAACCTAACCTTAATATTATTTTTTCAGTTGGAATTCCGGCAAATGTAAAAAAACCCCTTTCGGATATGAAGACATTTCTCATTCTTACGAGCGTACGCTACACGACGCGACCCATATTTCACTAGCCCGGCAGCCAACTGCAAACAACTACATCTTTTGACATTTTAACAGGTGGATACAAGTCAAAGCTGAAAAATCGTAACAGTCAACTGAGTCCATTATATGGAACTGACACACGAAACTGTAACATATTCTTTGCTAAGCAACTCGTATTGCTGCCTACAGAACCATATAACGATATTTCGACAGCAGCGCAGTTTCTCGTATATTTAATTACAAGCAAAATACAGTTACAACAAATCCAAATGCACTCATAGAAGGGATTAACACCAAGTAATTATAAATGTACTATTTACTTAGTACTCGAAGAATACGTAAGGACATAAAGTGACTATTTTCTCTGCGTTCGAGCCTGAGCCGGAATCCAATAATCCCGAGGGATTATTGGATCCCTCATAAAATCTAAAAGAACGACAATTTGGCTTTGACATTTTTGCAGCGTATTCTGGGATAGCTAAGTTAACGATGTATACAATAAAAGAATTGATTCTAGAAATATCCTAAGGTGGACATTGCAAAAGAGACTGCTTGAGCTTTTTTGCAATGTCCACCTTAGGATATTTCTAGAATCAATTTTCTTATTGTATTCATCATGGAGTCAGTATTGTGCTGGTTACTGGATAGCTCAATTAAAACTTTCCCATGCAAAATATGCATCTGCAGTAATTGCAAGAGCAGTTACCAAAGACAACATTGGAATAGTGCTGGCCTGGAACACTGGGCGAACCGAACATAGATGCGAGGTCTGCAAGGAAGAAATATGCCGGTAATTTGGGATACTTCTTACATAAAACCAAGAGCTTACGTTATTGTTAAATGCAATTTAAAATATACGTCTTCTAGACTTCCTGACTGCAGCCCTCGTGGCAATCCAACTTTCGTTAGAAGCTAGGATGGGGTAATTCAAGAAGCATTAACAGCTTAGGGCTACCTGCCAGGAACAGATATATTTATGGTTTTGAGGCCTGCACACCGCAGAAGGGCAGCTTTCTGTTTTCTTTTCGAGACTCCTTAATCTTAACGTAGAACAATGTAACTCACTGCACTTCCAACTTTCCACCAAACTTCAATGCATACAGCGATTTCTGAGAAAAGTGCGCGTGCAGACAGGCAGACAGATAATGAATCGATTTTAATAAGATATTGTTTTACACAAAACCTTAAAAACAACTGAGGGAAAAAATAGCTTCTTCATATATTGGACTTTAGGAACTTCAATTATCATCGTTAATTGCAACATTAGCATGTTATTTCCATGACTTAAGTTACAATCAATTGACACCAAAATTATAAATTATATTGATACTAACAGACGGATTTCCACGAAACTTTACAGTATTAGGCACCATACTATTTTTTATGCTGCTTCAAGTTGGCACTCCTAAGGGAACCTAAGGGAGGGATTCCCGGCCAATTTCAAAAAGGTATCTTTATCTACTTTTTTGAGAAATTTAAAGTCAGTCCACAAGTAGTACAAGAAGTACATCAACTACGGTTCTGGTAGGACGGTGCTAACGTTTCCGTCTGTGGATTGGCGGGATCTAAGTACAATCCTCAGCTGGCGCGGTTTTTCTTTTTCTTTTTGTATAATAATAAATTTCATTTCAATTAAATTTTAACTCTAAAAAAGTTTTGGATTTTTTTTTTGTTTTAATTATAATTAGGTAGTCCCTGAGTGTTGCTTTGGAAGATTCAGGTCGCGCTCTTCCTCGGAACATAACTTTCCGAGGATTTGATTAGATGCTACACTTGAACAACCCTTAACTTATGCTTTGTAAGTGTAAGACATCCTTACACAACGCTAAAATATCTGTCACGCTTTTAACCTTACCGTTTGGGCAAGTGCGCTCCACATTCTAACTACCCAAGCAAAATACTTGGAGGGCCAAAAGGATGTCGACATCCAGCGCCGTTGACAATCGAAAGCCCAATAAAAAGGTCACTATTGAATCTTTATATAAAAATCAAGACTGACGAAGACCACCCGAAAAGAGGACAGACAGGGTTAGATAGGTATATCCTAGTCACATCCAAACGCATGAGTAAGGAAAAACGTGCCGCTAAAATTTTCAAAACATTACCATTACCAAAGCCTCTGCCGATCTACTTATGCGGGCATAACCGCTCCACACTGGTTAACTCCTTGTCCCAGAAGATTGCACTCAAAAACTTCCATTTTGTTTCAATGAAAAAAGGCAATGTTTAGTCAACTAGACAAAAGTCCAAGTCAACATCGACTATCTTAAAGTCACCAAAGACTTTGATTTGAGAAAAAAGAAAAATGTTTACACATTCCAGCTTAAAAGTAGCAAAGGACTAGTAGTAGTATTAATTAAAGGTATTGAACCTAAAATTGATCCGACTGAAATCTATGAAGCACTCTCAGAAGGGGGCTTTTAGATAAATCGATATATAATATCAAGAACCGATTCAGCAGGAGCAGGAGCCGGAACCTAAGAAACTCAGCAAAGGTGAAACGCATCCATTTAGTTGTTGCGTTGACCTTCATATCGGAAGATAACACTGGAAGAACCGATGAAATGAAATGATGTGTAAAACAAAATCTTATTAAAATTGATTCACTGTCTGTCTGTCAATCAGTCGGTCTGCCTGTCACACGCACTTTTCTCCAAAACGGCTAACCCAATCCAAACAAAATTTAGTGCACATATGGGAACTATGAAATCCCACGTATACAGTGAGTAACATAAATTTACGTGCAGTTTAAAGAGGGACTCCCCATACAAATAAGGGGGGCATGCAAACATTTTTTTCACCGAATATAGTAATGTGGGGTATCAAATGAAATGCCTCAATGAGTTCTTTCCGAATCTGAAATTAGTTTTGACGTGAATTGCAAAGTGCGCGAGTAAGAAGTCAAAATGTACACGCTTAAAGTGAGACAGGACTTATTTTCGAAGATTATCCAACCTAAAAATCCGAGAAAAAAATCAATCAGGTGCGCGTAGATGAATGCTAGACCTCAAAATATGTCCCATTCCGATATCTGCTCGAATAAACTTGCTAATAGTATATTACTAACGTTCAGAAATTGTCTGAAAAAAACCCCTGAAGTACTAGGTAGACAGTATCATGCATATGCGTGCCAAGTTTCATGAAAACCCGGCTATTAGCGTCAAAGTTATAGCAGTACAAACTTATCAATTTTGTGCGAATTTGCCGCATCCTAAGCTATACAAATAAGATGCTAACGATTAACGATGATTAACGAGAATAATTGACATTCTACTGAAATTTCAAAATTGCATTCATGAAGAATTTACTTCTCTCCAGCCCTTTTAAGGTTTTTGTATTTTATTAAAATCGGTTTACTGTCTGTCTGTCCGTCACACGCATTTTTCTCAGAGACGGTTATATCAATTGACACCAAATTTGACAAAAAATTGGGAACTGTGAACGCTCACGCATACAGTAAGTTACATCCTTTTACATCGATTTTAGGGGGGGGGGGTCCCTATACATGTAAAAGGGGGGTGTAAATTTTTTTTTCATCAAATACAGTCATGTGGGGTATCAAATTCAAGGTCTCGGTTAGTCCTTTTTGAAGTCTTAGTTTTAGCATTTGCTGAAAAAGTGGGGAGTGCGGGGGGTTGAAAGTGATCATTTCTTTAACAAACCCATTCTCAAAAACTACCCAACCGAAAAATCTGAAAAACATTAGAAGCTACTACTATAGGCCTAGGCCCCGAATTACCCTCCATACCGATACCTGGTCAAATAAAGTTAATAATAGTGCATTACTATAATTTTTAGTAATTGACAGGAAAACCCCCCTTAAGTTCAGCCTAGAATCACGAAATTTTGGCTACAGCATAGAGCATGATCTAGCCAAATTTGGTGAAAGTGGCACTATTACTAACAAAGTTATACTAGGTCAAAGCTGTCGTTTCTGTGCAAATTGAAGACTATAAATGTCAATATGACTTGAAAGTCAATATTTTCACATAATATTACGTGCTACATACTAATGAGACAAATGCACACTCATATCTCTTTATGAAAGAAATACACAAAACCTTTCATACCTGAAGCATCTAGCTTCCGGTTTCCCGATTTGTTTGTATCTGTTGTAGGTTAAGTTCACATTTGCTAATAATATTAAACTCCGAGTGTGAAGCGTATGCGATTGTCTATTATCAATACAGTGCTTTCCATTAAATTATTTATTTAAATAGCTTTCTAAAAAATAGGGGCGATGGAATTTTTAACTATGTACCCTCATCGCCCCTCACATCTTCTTCTTTTTCTTCAGCCTTTGTACCATTCACAAGCGGGGTCGGCTCGTCGTAATCGGTTTCGTCATTTTATTTTATCAGATGCCTGATGTGGATGTAATCACGAGGCTTTTAAATTCCCATGCAGCGTGTCAAGCCACCGTTGTTTCGGCCGGCCTTTTGGTCGCTTATCATCGACTTCGATGTGCAGACCAATTTTGGCAAGTGAATTCTCGTTAGCAAGAATTACGTGACCATACCATCGAAGACGCCTCTCTCGCAGTTTTTCCACGATCGGTGCAACCCCATATCTATCGCGGGTATCCTCATTTCGGATGTGATCAAAACGTGTCATGTCACTAATCCCACGCAACATCTTCGTCTCTATTACCGCAAGACGGCGTTCATTGTCTTTTATAGTCGACCGACACTCAGAATCATAGAAAGCTACAAGACGGACGACATTGCGATAAATTTTAGATTTGAGACGTTCGCTAATACGTCGATCACAAAGAACACCAGTTGTGGAACGTAAATTCATCCAGGTTGCGTTAATGCGTAAAGCAATTTCATTACGCAGTTCTCCATTTGTTAATAGTATTGATCTGAGATATTTAAATCGTTCAGTACTGGACAGGTCACTGCCGCTGGCAGAACTGGGCGATTTAAATATCTCAAGTCAATTCTATCAACCAATGGAGAACTACGTTATGCTCTTCACATGGGGAAACACAAAACCCTTTATACCTGAAGCGGTGTAGTGCGATGGGCAGGGACCGGTTTCCTGGAGAAGAGCCGCTACACCATATATTATAGTGGCCATCCAGTAAACCATGTGCTCGGAGTAGGTTTCCCAGTCAGCCAAAAATGAAACCTGCTGTTATCGGCTTTGAAAACATAAGCGAACGGCTATGCACTCTGCGCTTGCGAGGCAAGTTTAGAAATATAAGCCTGATAAACGTTCACGCCCCTACAGAGGAGACTGTAGAGTCGGAGAAGGATACCTTATACGAGGCAGTTGAGCGGGCCCTCGAAGCCTGTCCCAAGTGTGATATCAAAATCATATTTGGAGATTTTAACAGTCAAGTAGGGACGGAGACTGTATTCAGGCGATACGTCGACTCGCGTAGCTTACATAGGGTTACCAATAATAATAAGCTGCGGATTATTCAGTTAGCAGTATCGCACGAAATGGTTGTGGCCCTCTCCAGGCGGGACCAGTTTCAACCAAATTGTTCACGTGGTGCTTGAACGCCACCACCTCTCAGCTTTGATGAATGTCAGAACATATAGGGGGGGGCCAATATAGACTCGGACCACTATCTCGTTGGCATGGTGCTCCGAGCTCGAATTAATTCCGAAGCCATTCACAGCACAGCCCTCCGTAACACCTATAAGGGCGAAATGGATGCCGCAATAACCGCAGTCAACAGAGAGCCTGGAGATGAAGCATCAACAAATGATCTTCACAATCACCTGAAGAACGTTATCATTAATACGGCCACAAGGATACTTGGCCCCAGCCGCAAGAAAAGTCGAAACGGCTGGTTTGGCGTTGAATGTAAGCTAGCAACGGAAGAATGCTTCATACCGCGAGCAATGTTGCATTCTCAAAGAGCGCAGTCACGTACAGAGACTTATCACGAACTCCGTCGAACGGAGAAGCGAAACAACAAGTCTGTGAACTAGAAAAGTATAGGGAGCATCCGCACCAGGCGCGAAAGTTTTACCAACAAGTCAGCAGGATGAAGCCTTATACACCTCGATGCTTATCCTGCCGAGACAAAGACTGAAATCTGATTTCCGACAGAATGGGCATATTGGAGCGATGGGTTGAGTACTTTGATGAGCTACTGAACAACCAACATATCGGCGAGTTGGAGGTCCCGCCAAATGACGACCACGGACAAATACTGCCACCACCAAGCATACGAGAAACAATCCGTGCAATCCTCCGGCTTAAAAACCATAAGTTACGAGGAGCCGATGGAATTATAGCCGAATTGGCTAAATATGGAGGCAATCAATTACACCAAGTGGTTCATCAACTGATGCTCGAAATATGGGATAGCAAATCAATGCCTGACGACTGGCAACGAGGCATTATATGTCTCATACATAAAAAGGAAGATATCACACAGTGCAGTAATTATAGAGGTATCACGTTGCTGAGTACCATCTATAAGATATTCTCCACTATCTTGCTAGGCCGAATAGCCCCATACGCCCAGAACATCATGGGCCTATACCAAAGACGCTTCACTCCAGGCAAATCAGCAACAGATCAGATTTTTTCTCTGCGGCAAGCGATGGAAAAACTGTTGGAATATAGACGTGAGTTGCACCATCTTTTCATCGACTTTAAAGACGCCTATGAGCCATAGCCAGGGTAAAACTGTACACGTCGGTATCCCGACGAAATTAATAAGACTGACTAGGCTGACCCTGACCAATGTACGAGGCCAGATAAAAGCAGCAGGATAACTCTCGAGACCATTCAACATCAACAACGGTCTACGACAAGGGGATGCCCTATCATGCGTCCTCTTCAACCTGGCCCTTGAGAAAGTGATTCGCAATGCCGATGTAAATGCGAGGGATACGATCCTCTTCAAGTCCGCCCAACTACTGGGCTACGCTGACTATATCGACATCATGGGAAGAACAACCCGAGATGTACAGTCTACCTTCGTCCAGATCGATCAGGCAGTTATCGGTGCGAGATCTTGGGCTGTACAGCAATGAAGGCAAGACGAAGTACATGGTGGGAACGTCAACGCCAAAACCAAAAGAACGAACAACATCGAATCGCACTCGTCAAACAAAAACAATGAAGATAGAAGACTACAACTTTGAAACCGTTAAAAATTTCTTCTGTCTCGGGTCGAAAATCACAACCGATAACAGTTACGATGATGAAATCCGCGTACAGCTATTGGCAGCAAACTGAGCCTATTTCAGCTTACAAAAACTGTTTCGCTCGAAACGTCTCACCATAGGGTCAAAGCTGTTACTGTACAAGACTATAATCTTTTGCCAGTCCTTATGTATTCCTCGGAGACTTGGCTTGACGCAAAAAAAAACTGCGAACTCTTGACCGCGTTCGAAAGAAGAATCCTCCGAAAAATTTTTGGCCCCCTACATGAGGATGGACGATTCCGTAGACCACATAACAACGAAATTTATAAACAATACCATGAACGACCGGTTGTGGATAAAATCCGACTCAACAAGTTGCGGTGGGCGGGTCACTTAATCCGTATGGATGAGGATGATCTAGGCCGGAAAGTTTATAAGGGCAATATCTATGGTAGAAAAAGAAGACGACGCAGACCATGCCTGAGATGGAGCCATGACGTAGGTCAGGACGCCAGACAGCTTTTAGGGATGGACCTCGGCGCAAAACCAGGATGTCTGGAGTTCCTTATTAAGGCAGGCCTAGACCGGTTGTTGCACCGTTGATGATGATGACTTATAAATGTCAACACTTTTGAAAAATGCGAAATGAAAGAAATGATTTATACAAAGTAGTGTCGTGAAGACTACTTAAGTCGATGATGATGCTCGGACTGTTTTTTCCATGCATTTATCACTCGTCTTCAGTTGGCAGGACTTGCAATTCTCTGATATTCCGGTTTCTGGTCCGCTCATTGACATACTCAATCCATTGCTCCAATATGACCATATGACCGAAAATCAGAGCTCCTTTTTTGTCTCGATACAATCTGTTCAATTTTTTTTTTTTAGTCAACTAAAGTACTTAGATATGCCCTTCGAAATGATTGCGATAATTTGCATGTCGGCTTACTAGACGATGCAAATCCTGTAATTGTGTCTTCAATATATGAGTCTTTGAAATAATTTTAAATACACCTTAATTGAGTGACACTCTTAGGCAAGCCAACGAAAATAAAAACTTAACTAACTCCTTATAACATCATTTTAATTAAGTTAATTGCTGCATTCTCATATTCCCTCCGTGAAAATGTTTACTCGCTTGTTTACACTCTTTTACTCCCCCTTTCAATTTTCACAGTGTCAATATTCTCTGTTTCTAACATAATACCCGAATTTTATTCTCATTTGAGACTCTTAAAATTTTTATCAGACCATTTTCGTTTTACTTTAATTCCGCAAGTATCTCTTTGGAGAATTAGTTCCTCTTCTCGCTAGTAAGAAACAGCAAGAACATTTTAGGAATCAGATCCTTGCGGCGAAAACAATGTCCATTCACTTCTTTTGCCAGAACGCTTTAAGTTTTGTTAACAAATTATAAACTCAGCGGCTGAAATTTGATAGCGAAAGTAGCGAAGCAGAAATCCTCATTTCCAAATGACTTCCAAAGAAGGTATCTTAATCAAAAAATTAATTTTTGATTAAATGTTATTACATTGAGTTTTCCCGGGGGTAGTCTTGGGGAGAGTGGGCTCAAATAATAAACAGCGCCAGAGCAATTTATGAAACAACGGTCAAGTAAAAGATAAAATTACTGGCATTAGTATTGGCAATAAATAGACATTCTCACGAAAGACTGTGATATAGTATAATACATATGTAGATATTAAGTCACATCTACGAAGTCCTCCTACGGCCTCAGTTTAACATTTAACAGGGGGACCTCCGTCCAAAAATTAGAAGGCTCATCTCTACTAGATTGAACGAAAACATTGGACAATTATTATTAAAACATTAATTCATGATTCCAATATACGCCTGGTCTTGACAGAACTGACTCTGTCAATTTTCTCAAGCAAGACTGCCCGAATAAAATAATCGAGAACTGATTGGCCTGGCCAAAGCAAATAGCCGAAAGTGATTACAAGGAAGCAGAACATGGATACGTTAGGCCTTTCCTGTGTTTGTAGCACACGTAGATGAGTATGTACTCTTGCGTGTACGTTACTTGTGAGCAGAACTGAGGACAAAGGATAGGATTTAGATAGTAAGCAATTACATTCCTGCAAAGCAGCCGGAATATTGTTTCTCCATAAGATAATTGTGTTGTCTAAAGATTGTTTTCAGAAGAGCATTTTGTTGACTTTCGATTACAATAATACGTAATAGCCACTGGAAATACCAAAAGGATATTCCATTTGAGATGCAATAACATTGTGATTAACAATAGGAACCACCTAATTAAATCAAAATCTACATACACACTTTGGTGTAGTGGTTGAGCTAGATACATTGGTGCGTTAGACATATGCATATGCATGTAGTCAAATCTTATTAGTTTATTGATGCTGATAAACTACTCTTTACAGTCTTATCATTTGTCGGGCTGTTGCTACAAACTAAGTTGCCAGGACACCTCTTCTTGTGTGTTAATGTATCTTAGCGCGGAAGAGAAGCTTTTTAGAGCCTCTAAGCACTCAATCCCTGGCGACCTAGGAAGTTGATGTGTCTAGCAGCATTTAGGCTCCGCGACTTGTCATTATAGAAAGCTTGGATACTACAATTCCTTGTTACGGTCCCGGCATGGGGCAAGTTGAAACCTCTTTTGCTAAGGTATCCATCTATCTCTACCATAGTAACTAGGTACCCAGAGTAGTTCTACCGTATTGGATCTAGAAATAGAGTGATGATAGCAATATATATCTACAGCCTGAGTCCCCATGTCGAGGAAAAGTTCCGCTTCTAGCGATCGACACTTACTTTAGCACATAACAACCTCTGCGTAAGCATAGGGATCCATGCTATGCTTATGTAATTAAAATATCATCAACATCATGCGCTCTGGCGACATCACAAAATTTTTGGAACGGCGCACAATCAAACGCTTCTCATGTCCACGGGCAACCCCCATAGTATACTCACCGTTCAGAGTTGCATCCTCTATCTTTGAAACCAAAAAGTGAAGGGCAGACTCACAGGGCTCGTTGCTAGCCGTGTTGGTTTTCATTTAGTGCGTGCTATCTAAGCCCCTTCCCACGAATGTGACGTCCCTCCAAATAATGTCAAGCTGATCTGTCTTGTTCTTTGGATTTGAATTGTCATTTCTCCCAAACTTCGGTATGAAAACTACAGTTAGCTTCTGCCAAGAGATAGCCACGTAGCCATAAGCAAGACATATTTCTTAGCGATCGCTCTATACTCTCCCCTAGCAATGCTGGAGAGATGCCATCCATGCTAGGTACCTCGAAGTGTTCAAACTCCAGTATGGTAGCTCTCATCTTTTCATTGATAACAACCGCTTTCGCAGTATTCCGACTCGCCTTGAAGGGGTTGCAGGAACCCCCAACCCTCCCCTTCCCACTTCTGTCATTTTTCTCAGGAAAACCTTAGTCCAGGCCTTCTAGAGCTCAAGTCGAACAGGAAAACACAAGAAAGTTAGAGGACAGCACTAAACCTCTACCATCCAAAAGCTGCGTCTGCAGTAATAGCAAGAGTAAGTTCCAAGGATGACATTGGAATAGTGCTGGACCAAGAACACTGGCAGGAAATATGCAGGTAATTTGAAATTAATCTTGTGAAAAACCAAGAGCTTGCATCATTCTTAAAAGAAACTTAAGATACATATGTCATTCAGAGTTTCTAACTAGAGACCTCGTGGCTGTCCAAATCTCAACGAAAGCCGTGGGAAGAAATCAAGAGGTAGTCGTGCCATCAGGATACTTCCCAAGAGACGACTTTCCCACCGGAATTAGTCGGTAGACTGGCGAAGTAATGTTGCGCTGCTACCGCCATCCTTAAGGTCTGCGCAAGCAACGACATTAATCGAAGAGGTGAGTTCCGCAATTCCAGAAGGAATTTATCCTCTGTAATGAGTTAAAAATACGTAATGTAGGTGGCACACCAACATTCATGACTAGCACCAAACCAGAGATACATCCCAGAAGAACAGACTGGGGCTCCTACTCAAAACACCTGAGTGACATCATGGCTCATCTACAAGTGAGTGATACAAAAGGGTACTGACGGCGTATAGCAACGCAATCAGGGAAGAAAGACGCAAAAGCTTCAGGGAATTCTTTGAAAGAATAGAATAAAACAAAGAAGCGTTCCGGCAATGTAAAACTATAGCGTAAGATGAAGTATCGTGATTTGACGTAGGATACCAGTCGACTCAGCTGTGAATGAGTACCTGAGTCAAATCAGGGTAATAATCTCGGGCGAGCGCAATGCTGACCACATTGCCTCCTAGTGTACCGTTAAGGTCTTGAATGAAGTGCTCTAACACACTTCAAGGCGCTGATCCAACATGGATTATTGCGCCAACCATTATTATTATAAGACGAAGCGATATCTTCTGCCTGTCTGAAGAAAGAAGATGGAACATTTCCCGAGAATGAAGAAGACAGGATACTTATTTATTCCACGGCATTCCGCCTGACATTCCAACAACGGAAAAAAGTGAATTAGAAACTTGCTAATGTGGATAAAAAGGATCTTTTTCACCCTAAATATTTTAAATTAATATGCCTGACACTGCTCGTACTTTTAAGCCAATAGAGAACGTCATCACCATCATTAAAACGGCACAACAACCGATATCCGGTCTAAGCTTACCTTAGTAAGGAACTCCAGACATCCCGGTTTTGCGCCAAGGTCTACCAATTCGATATCCCTAAAAGCTGTCTGGCATCCTGAACTATGTCATCGCTCCATCTCAGTCAGGGTCTGCCTCGTCTTCTTTTTCCATCATACCACCAACCTATTGAGCCGGATTTTATCCACAACCAGATGGCCGTGGTATCGCTCATAGATATCACCATCAGGCTGCGGAATCTTCCATTCTCATGGAAGGAGCCAGAAATTCTTAGAAGGGTTCTTCTCTCGAACGCGGCCAATGAAAATATGGTGCAACTGACGGCCATATTCCGGTAGTTTTTCCAGCTTGCTGCAGAGAGAAAATCTGATCTGTTGCTGATTTGCCTGAAGCGAAGCCTCTTAAATAATGTACGATGATGTTCTGGACGTATGGAGCTACTCGACTTAACATGATAGCGGAGAATATCTAGATGGTACTTAGCAACGTGATACCTCTATAATTGCTGCACTTGTGATATCTCTCTTTTTATGTATGGGGTAGATAATACCTCATTGCCAATTGTCAGGCATTGATTCGCCGTCCCACACCTTGAGCATAAGTTGATGAACCGCTTAGCGTAATCGGCCGCCCCCATATTTAACTATTATAGTTAGATTGTAATTCCATCGGCTACTGGCGACTAATGGTTTTGGAGCCGATGAATTGCAGGGACTGTTTCTTCCATGTCTGGTGGTAGCTTCATTTGTCCATCTTCTTCAGTTAGCGGGACCTCCAATTCGCTTATATTCTGATTGTTGAGTAATTCATCAATATACTCAACACATCGCTCCGATATGCTCATTTTGTCGGAAGTCAGATTTCCCTCTTTGTCTCGACAGGATGAGCATCGAGGTGTATAAGGCTTCATCCTCCTGACTTGTTGGTAAAACTTGTGCGCCAGGTGCGGTTGCTCCCTGTACTTCTCGACTTTACAGACTTGTTGGCTCTTCCAGGCTTCCTTTTTCCGTCTGCGAAGTCGCTTCTCTACTTGATGGAGTTCATGATAAACCTCTGCGCATACCCGCGTTCTTTGAGAGGGCAACATTGCCGGGTATGCAGCATTCTTCCATTCCGTCGCTAGCTTACATTCATCGTCGAACTAGCCATTCCTATTTTTCTTGCGGTTTAGGCCAAATATGTTTCTGGCCGTATCAATGATAACGCTCTTCAGGTGGTTGTGAAGATCATTAGTTGATGATTCATCTCCAGCACATCTGTTAGCTGCGGTTATTGCGGCATCCATTTTCTTCTACATGTGCAATGTTTCATTAAGAAGGAACTCCCAGCGATCATCACGTGGAGATAGGGTTTGGTAGTAGAAATGTTGGTGCTGGTTCAACGGACGTTCCCCATGTTTTGTGCTCCATCGTGGGTACCAATCCACGTTTCGCCCTGGGATCTATACTACCCTTTGACTGCCGGAGAAGGTCATAGACAGCTATGGTATATTAGAACTAATATTGTAATACGTAATTACGTAATTCCCTACGTCTATGTCAACTTACTTACAAGACAGGACAGTCAACCGCAACTGCTCTTTATCAGCTGACGGATGTATTACGGGATGCTATAGAAAAGGAGCGTTCGATAACACATCGCACACAGAGATACGAGATACCCTAATCCGCAAGGGAGTGGAAAACACCCCGGCCTTCAGGAGGGGCAGATTGCTAGAGAATAGGCAAATAGAAGTACCATGAACATGAAAGTTGTCCACAAGTTGGGGTATGTGTGGTTCATGAACTCCTAGGAAAACTAACAAATACTGGAGCACAGGTCCAGGGTCACCCTGATGACATTGTTTTCATCTGTACAAGCAAAAATGAGGATACCCTATGTAACAGAATTCAGGCCAATATAGTACCATTCACCAGGAAACGCAAGTTTGTTCACCTAAAAGCCATTAGATTACATGGCATGAAGGTGAAACGTGTAACAGAGGCCAAATATTTAGGTATCACACTAGACCAAAAACTACTCTAGAGGACACATGTTGAAAACATATGTCGGAAAGCTACAAGGGCTCTGCACCTGCAGATCCATTGCAAGGAAAAGTGAGGATGCACCCCGAAAATGATTACCCATGGGGCGGTAATCTGGGCAGAAAGAACTGAACTCAGCACAACAACGAGGGAGTTTCACAAATTTAAAAGACTGGCTTGCGTGTGTGTCAGTGGAGCAATAAGAACCCGATCAATGACATCCCTAGAGCGGGAGGAGCAAGTGCATTTTAGAGCAAAAAAAAAAATCTTTATAGTTCTGAGTGTTAGCCGACTATAAAAGAAGAGACGAAGATATTGCGTTGGACTAATGTCGTTGCACGACATCGACACCGATATGAGGTTACACCAATCGTAAAAAGATTGCATGAGAGGTGTCTTCGACAGTTAGTTAGTTAGTTTAGTTTACTGGGGGGGAGCCGCAATTCCGAGCACTCAGGCCATTGTTAGGCCCATTGTACTATCCCCGTAAATTGCCTATTCAATGGCTTCCCGCCTACGGTGTTCACAGGCTTTAGCGAATCTGAGAACATTCTCCAGAGGCGGAAAGTGTACAGATTCTTCATTGAAGAAAACCTTGCTTTCGTCTGAGATCTGAGGATGCCGGGCAGCTGCATAAAAAGTGGAAGGCTGTCTCTTCCTCCTCCTCACATTGGCTGCACATAGCCGAAACCACTACCATAATCTTTTCCATATGGTAGTTTAAGAAGCAGTGTCCCGTTGAAAGCCCTACTAGGGTTTTCATGACAACAAAAATGCCGCTCTAGTGGCCCTAGGCTCTTTCACAACGATTTTCGCCTGCCGGCAAGAGTTCAAATTTCTCCACTCGGTTGCGTGAATCCTTGCAATTTCACCCTTCAAAGTAGACTTGACAGTAGATGGTCGGATTCCAAGAGCTGGTTCTAGCCCCACCATTGTGTATCCAGACCCTTGGCGAACCAGTCTGCCAGCCTCCTCATTACCGGGACCCACATCAGGAATGTTTCGTTCAGTCGGCCAAGTTTCTGCAGCACCTGATGACAATTCCACACCAACTGGCTTGATATGTCGTTGCCATTTAGTGCTGATAATGCCGCCCGACTGTCGGAACAGATTCGAATGGTGCGATCTCTCCACTCTTGTCGCCGACATTCTTCTGCTGTCAAAGAAATGGCATATATCTCCGCCTGGAATATGGTCGCCATTTTTCCGAGGGGTCGGGCCAGTTCTATAAACGGATCTCCGGGAACACCTCTGCGCCTAATCCATCCCTCACGACTGACCCGTTGGTGAAGATTATTAGGTCTATAATCTGAAAAGACTCATGGCCATTTGTCGGCCAATCTTCTCTTTCGGTGATTACGGCAGTGTATGTCTTTTCAAGGACGATTATGGAAACCATATGATCGGTCGGCATCAGGGCTACCGGATGTTTTTCAAGGAATCTCCAGATAGACGCATGACCATGTGATTGGCCGCTTTTCCACGCCCCAATGGTATCGGGCCTATATGCGTCGTTGGCTGCTTTCCGTTTCACTTTAGGATACCTTCAAGTGCCGCAGTCGGCGTAATACTCATTGTTCCAGTAATACTTGGGCAACCAAGTCTCTGAATCTGCGTTAGCAGCTTCCTACTGTTAGCAAAGTTCAGTCTTGGCCACCAGACGACGCATGCATACATCAAAATGTATCAGAATGTATCAAGTATATCCGTTTAAGTGAAAGTCCCCAGGTCTTACCTATCGCATTCCTACAGCACCAGAGCAATCTGCAGGATTTCTGATATTGTTCCTGGATATGATGCTTCCACGTTAGCTTGGAGTCGAAATGTACTCCTAAGTACTTGACTGTTTGTGCCAGCTGAATTTCCGCCCCTGCTAAAGTGGGTAGCATATAGCTGCCCCACCTGACGTTCCTAGTGACCATAACTAGTCCAGTCTTCCTATCGTTCACCGTGAGTCCATTGCGGAGGCACCGGCTGTGGTGTCTTCGATAGTATAGTCACGTAATTCCCGCTAACGAGAATTCACTCGACAAGACTGGTCTGAACTTCGAAGTCAATGAGAAGCGACCAAAAGGCGCCAAAACAACGGTGGCTTGATATGCTAGATGAGAATTTGAAAGCCTCGCGAAACTGATAACGACGAGCCAACACTGCTTGTGAACAGAACAAAGGCTGAAGAAAAGGAGGAATATATAATATATACGAAGAAGGGATAGGAAATCTTTTCTTTTTACTTGCATCTAAGAACGCTCATATAAAGGTGCCATTTAGAACATTTTTATCACATTTGTCAATATCATAATTCTCAACTCTAAACGACAACACTGGTAGTACTAATAATAATAACTCCGACGTAGCCGTGAAAGGATCAGGTACAACATCTTACCGTCTCTTGTTGCACCAGAGATTCGCAATTCGTGTACATGACTTCGCAGCGAGTCGCATACCAGTACGACCTATTATTCGCAGCAAAACAATCCCGGCCATCATCAGAGAACGTGTTCTACTTGAGGTCATCGCGGAAACTGGTGACCAAGAATCGATGTGGGCGGAAGCGGCAACAACACCACGTCGCGCTGCAGCTCCATCGCCGAAACACACTTTTCTACCTTCCAGCTGAAGTCTCCGTTGAGTTTGGAGACGAATTCCAAAGAGCGTGTATAAAATTCTCGGAAATGGATCATTTGCATAGACCATACTTTGCATAGGCCATACTTCCTAGGCTCTATGCATCTCCAGCAACTCCAAGAATGCAATCTCAGATCAATGATGAGATTGCATTTCGGCTTTGTTACAGCAGTCAGATTACAAGGTCAGAAGATTCACTTTCGCGTTATCGGTTTGAGTAATTCAAGAGATCCACCATGGCAAATTTGGCTAGAACGTCGGCGTGACTCAATAAGGCAGGATATTGTAAGACTGATTCAAATCAGCTCTGGCAGTAGACCGGTGAGAAATAAAGTGGAAAGGGTTTACAGGAACTATGCCATCCCCAGTGAAACACCCGTAGTTGAAATTCTGCCCGCACTAAAGCAGAAACTTTCTATAATATGCAGTCGGTTACGATGGTATGACGAAAGCCACTCCAGACGTGTCCACAATGCAAAGTACGCGAGGAACATCCAAGCTATGACCGAGGCAGACTTCTACAAGTATCCCGGAATTCTGCAAGGAACCCATGTTCGAGTTGGTAATCTGAAAGATATTCTGCTGTTGGAATTCCTAAAACGTATAAAGCTGGTACTAAAATCACATCCCTCGGGGAAGAATAAAATAAATGCATTGAATGTATTCGTTATTCCTTCACTGGCAAACCGTTTCAGACAGCAAGACCGTTTCAGCGGCGGATACGGACTACTATGTCCAAATTCTGAACGCATCATCCAAACTCTGCCGTGGAGCGGATAAACCTGCCTCGCGACATCGGGAGTAGGGGCGTGATTGACGTGGCGGCACAACATCATCACCACGTCGAATCGCTTTGCGCTTGTTTTTACAGCAAAGAGCAAGCGAGTCCCTTGTGTCCGCTGTCTGCAAAACAGGCTGTGGACTGACTCCACTTAACTTGAAGGATCGATGTTTGAATCCCCTGAGTGGGGTGAAATTGGACCAAGAGCGGATCGATGAATGGAAGTCGCAGGCAATGCACGGTAAACACGTGAATTGCCTTTGGCAGTCATTTGCCGATTTGCATTTGTCAAACAGATGACTGTTTGTTGGGAAGCTCCTGAGCTTGCTGAGACGAAGAGATTCATGTGTGCCTTTCAGGATGGTATCAAAACCTTGCATACAAGCAAGGGCTGATCACGGGAACATGTCCGACATGAGCCACAGGCAGTACTTGATAGTTCTGCATACAGCATGTATTGAGGCCGGCAAGTTCTAACTGGTCATCACATTCTACACAGCTAGCCAAACGTACTGTTGACAAGATGAGCCGCTCCGCGTATATTACTAATGTTGCTCTCCCCCATAATTGCAACATTGAACGGAAATACGTGGAGAAGAAGGTGAACTATGAGCCACTGGCTCGGGAAATCAAAGAAATTTGGCTTCTCGGGCGGATAGTTGTAGTTCCCCGCTACAAGTATTGTACCTAAGTCGCTCACGGCTTCCACGGCTGTCCTGGGACTCTCACACAGTCTGGCTCAAACCATGCAGGAGTGCACCATTCTACGACCACTACCCTTTATCTTTTAAGTAGGTAGGATCGTCCGAGCCCAAACGCTTAGCGCTTAGTGCTAGTATTAGGAAAAATCCGGCATCAGCCGAGATTGTAACAACTTGAAAATAATAATCGTTGGCGCAACATTCCAATTGGATCGGGGCCTTGAAGAGTATTAGAGCACTTCATTCAAGACCGTAACGGTACACTACATGATTACAGTATTCGATAGGAGGCAATGTGGTTAGCATTGCGCTAGCCCGAGATGATTACCCTGATTCGACTCAGGTACTCATTTACAGCTGAGTCGACTGGTATCCGACGTCAGATCACGATACAAAGCCCGCTGCCACCAGTGAGATTTGAACCGCGACCTTCTGTACAACATCCTTGTGCTCCAACCACTCAGCTATCTGGACACGACACTGATAATATCCCTAATAAATAATTACCGACACAAAGGGAAAAATAAAAATTAATATCAGTGACCTCAATAAGTTAAGCAATCAAACAATATTTAGAGAAATGGAAAGAGATTATCAAGAAAAGCATTTCTGATAGCGACAGTTCAAAAGAAAGGAATTCAGGTGTTTGTCGGGTTCAATTATCGTAATCTTGGTGAGATTACTATCGACAAATATAAACACAGAGCTATCAAGATATCAAGGTTTTCAACTTATCGTAACTTATTGGTAATCTTATAGACTTGTTTGTCATTCATTTGCGCAGATAGATATAAAAGAAATAATAATAGCCACATAGCCATCATTAATGCAGATTTTATTTATATCTGAACGATAATATTATTTGCGCAGTCCAAAAGGCTATATACAGGAGGCATAAATCGGGCGGCGAAAGGGCATGGAATCTTATTGTGTACCTTTCCTGTAGAGGTGAGGCGGGTAAATGACCCGTGAGCCAAGTGATTAATAAATTTCGCTTTTTAATCCAACCTTTCTCGAATTTTAGCACGCACAATGTACTAATTTCCTTTAACAAAAATGAATATCTACTTCACCGTATCTGTTCACTGTTTGTTAACACGTTTATTTTTATCCTAAGTACTCAATTTGTGGTTGTTATAATAGGTTAAATGGAAACCCACTCATTGGAAAAATACTTCATAACTACTAGTTTATTGACATAGTTGATTTGCGTTAACTCATTAAAAAACAAGTCGGGAAACCGGAAGCTGGACGCTTCAGGTACGAAAGGTTTTGTGTATTTCTTAATACGTAGTACGTAATATATGCATATGTCCACTTTCGGGTGATGTTGACATTGATAGTCTTCAATTTTCAAAGAAGCAACAACTTCGACGTATTATAAATTTGTTAGTAATAGTGCGATTTCCATCAAACTTAGTATGATCATGCTCTATATTATAGCCTACATCACTGCAGAATTTCGTGCCGCTAGGATGAATTTAAGGGGGGTTTCCAGCCAATTACAAAAAATTATAGTAATATACTATTATTAACTTTCTTTGAACAGATATCGGTATGAAAAGTATTTCGGAGCCAAGGCACCATATAGCGGCATCCTCCTGATTTTTTTCAGATTTTTCGGTTTGGTACTTTCTGAGAATGGCCCCCTTAAAGAAATGATCACTTTCAACCCCCCGCACTCCCCACGTTTCCTAGAAATTTCAAAACTAAGACCGGCTTCGAAAAGTACTAATCGAGACCTTTAATTTGATACCCCACATGACTATATTTGATGAAAAAAAATTTTACACCCCCCTTTTGCATGTATGGGGAGCCCCCCTTAAATTCAACGTAAAAGGATGTAACTCACTGTATGTGTGAGCGTTCACAGTTCCCAACCTTTCTACTAAATTTGGTGTCAATCGCTATAACCGTCTCCGAGAAAAATGCGTGTGACGGACAGACAGACAGACAGACAGACAGACGGACAGACAGACAGACAGACAGACAGACAGACGGTAAACCGATTTTAATAAGGTTTTGTGTTTACACAAAACCTTAAAAACCACTGTAATTAGTTTTTCACCAAATTTTCCTGGATCCAGTACCATACCGGAGAATTCAAAATGAGTGATGTTTTACTGTCCAAATTTCACGACGGAGGAAGGAGAAATCTGAACCAGTGCACAATTTAGGCATATATGCATATGTACGATCTCGATGGGAGTGATATGCGTTTCTCTTCGGTCTCTTCGGTCGATTTAGATACACACATATAGATACATTATATGGCATAACTAAAAAAATGAATTGTTGCCCTTCATCATGTGTAACGTAACTAATGCCACTTCCGCTTTCCCATCATGTCCACGAGCATCTAACTCGTATGTCGGTGAACTACTTCATTTGTTATTATCTCAGCTCAGAATTCCGAATACAACCACTGGTGAAAGCTTCAAGTAATAGAGATGTCCACATAGCAACGCAGAGGCAACATTGGTGACACCGTCGAACCTATGAATATTGAAACAAATGGGAAGCGTGCGATAACCAGTCAACTGAGAACCTTGGCTTTGTTGATGGTTGCATTCAATCTGAGAGAGGAGAGGAGATTTTTATAAATCTCGATAAAAGAGCAACCAAAGTTGGTCTACGAATTAATGAAAACAAGACAAGACGCCCAGCATATTAAGCATGCCGAGTAGATCACCGCCGAAGGCATCCGCAATGCCATTACGCCTGGCATGAATTTTGCGGATGTTACCGAAGAGGAAATTCGACTAGCCGTAAACAGTTAGGTAAATTGGATGGGCCCTGGTCTGGATCAAATGCAGAATTTCTTGTATAAAAAAATTATCAGTATACACGGTCGGTTGGCACACAGCATAAATCAGGCCATGACTCGGCCGAAGGAATATCCATCCTTCCCCACTACAGAGATTACATGCCTTATCCCTAAGAAGGACACGGTGGAAGACCCCGCAGACACAAGACCGATCGATTACTTGCTTACCAACCCTCTACAAATTCATAACACACATTAGTGGAGGAGATAATACGTACCTCGAGACCAGCAATATTCTGTCAGAGGAACAGAAGGGCTGCTGAATAGGCTGAAGAGGTTGCAAAGAGCAATTCATTATCGACTCGGTGAGGGTGCCGATACTGTAGAGCCTATCCATATACGGAGACGCATCTTCCAAGGGGATTCGTTGAGTCCCCTTTGGTTTTTCGTAGCAACACCCCTTTCATGGCTGCTCAATGATGCTGGAGGTCATGCATGCAGTCAAATATGGCCTACGTGCTAGATGCAAGCTGACACACTTCATGTACTTAGATGACATCAAGTTGTACTGACGGCCCACGTAGAAGTCTGTTTCGAATAGTAGGCATGTTCAGCCGTGATATCCGGATGGAATTTGAATTAGGCAAGCGTCAAATCCAAGCCATCTGCAAAGGTCATCATGAGCCGCATGCCGGACATAGCGTTGGTGACCTTCACATCGAAGCTATGACCGAAACAGATTTCTACAAATACCTAGGAACACTGCAAGGAACCCATACTGGAATTGGCGATCTGAAGGATGCTCTGTTGTCCGAATTCCTGCGACGTATCAAGCTGCTACTGAAGTCACATTCTGTAGGGGAAAATAAAACAAGTGCATTGAATGTATTCGCTATCCCTTCACTGGCTTATGCATTCGAAATATTGCCGTGGAAGAAGACCGATCTGGAAAACGTCCAGCGGCGGATACGGACAACTATGTCGAAATTCCGAATGCATCATCCGAAGTCTGCCGTGGAGCGGATAAACCTGCCCCGTGACATTGGAGGCAGGGGCATGGTTGACGTGGCGGCGCAACATCATTGCCAAGTCGACTCGCTGCGGGCTTTTTTTCACAACAAAGAGCAGGGGAGTCCCTTGCATGCGGCTGTTTGCAAGGCAGACTGTAGGCTCACTCCATTTAACTTGAAAAATCGATCTTTCAATGCTCTGAACTCGTGAATTGGCACCCATTGCCAACCATGAAGATTTTTATTTGTCGAATGGATGGTTATTTCCTGGGAGCCTCTTTGCTGAGACGGAAGGATTCATGTGTGCCATTCAGGGCTGTGTGATCGTCACCCGAGCTTATAAGAAGCTCATAATGAAAGAGCGATAATGCGAAAATCTAATTGAATCAGGGCCTTGAAGTGTGTTAGAGTACTTCATTCAAGACTGTAACGGTATAGTGCAGGCTTACACTACCCTATAAAGGTAAATGTGGTAAAGATTGCGCTTGCCTGTGATTATTACCCTGATTTGACTCAGATGCTCATTCACATCTGACTCGGCTGGTATCCGACATCAAGTCGCGACACAAGTCCCACTGTGACCAGTGGCATTTGAACCGCGATTTTCCACACGACAGACTTGTGCTCTAACCACTCAGCTATACGGAGGAGAATAATAAAAGCTAAACAAAAGGGCAACCAATGGCGAACCAAATACAACCACGAGTTCTACCAAATATTTGACACACCTGAAGTCTCCAAATTAATAAAACTTCGAAAGTTGCAAGTTGGATACCTAAAAGTATATTCAAATGGAGGGCAGAAGGACGAAGAACGGTAGTAGAATCCATAAAGCGCTGGGCAGATTCTGTTGACGAAGATAGCGCACCACTGGTCAGATTGCAAAATTGGGGGACACAATCGATATGCCGAGATGGTTGGAAGAAGAACATCCCGAAAGGCAAGACCCGAAAGTGAATTTAGTGCCTTGAGGGTGACGACTTTCATAGGTAGATCTTAGTTCCGACATCGTTTGCAAAATGGGAGAATACAATGATGCAGAACCCATTTTCGGAAACTCCCCACCAAAAAATTTGACAAAATTCATTATGGAGCGCTTGTATAAAATCTAGACCTCAAAATACAACCCGGAGCTGCTCAGAGCTTGTATATTACCAAATTTTTCAAATTGACCATGTTAAATTCATGCTATAGAGTACAAAATTGCTGTAGCATAAAAACAAGTCGGAATACCGCACAGCTGGGTGCCCCGGGTATAAAGATTTTGTGTTCATTTTATGTGCTTAAAGCCAAACGAAAAGCAAAACGCGAATGGCAAAACCTACGCTCCCCAAGAACAAAAGCAATCCTGAATAAAGCAACCAAAACACTTAGACAAGAACTTATCAAAGAAAGAAATGAAAACATTCAAAAATTCGTTCTTGGACTAAGCCATTTAGCAGACACAAATTACGCAGTATGGAAAACAACAAGAAGAATTAAAAAGTCAATACAAGCGGAAACTCCAATCCAAAGTCAGCAAGGCGCCTGGATCATATCTAACCAGCAAAAAGCTGAGGCCTTTGCTAAATATTTTGAAAAAGTATTCAAAACGGAAGGTGGTGATAGCACCCCACCTGATATCCCTAACCACCATACAACTAACCCATTAACACCCCTAAAATTCAATTTTTCAGATTTGCTCAAAAAACTTAAAGTAACTAACCCTAAGAAAACCCCAGGCCATGATTGCATATCAGGGAAAATGCTAAAGGAACTTCCGCTCTCAGGAAAATCTGCAATACTATTTATCTTCAATGCAATTCTTCGTCTTAACTACTATCCTGACACCTGGAAACACGCCAGGATTACAGTCATCCCTAAGCCAGGAAAAGACATGAAAAAAAATTGAATCATACCGACCAATAAGTCTGCTCCCAACCCTATCTAAACTATTCGAAAAGCTTCTATTTGACAAAATTCTAAAGGTAATAGAAAAGAAAGATATCATACCCTCTCACCAATTCGGATTTAGACAAAAACGCGGAACGATCGAGCAAATCCACAAAATCGTTAACAATATTAAACAAGCCCTAGAAAGAAAAGAATATTGTGTAGGTATATTCCTAGATATTGCACAAGCCTTTGATCAAGTCTGGCATAAAGGCCTCAAGATAAAAATAACTGCCCTCCTCCCTAAAGAATTTCACGCTATACTATTTAGCTACCTAGATAGCAGAAACTTCAAAGTAAAATATAAGGATGCGCTCAGCTCAACCCACTACATAGAAGCAGGTGTACCCCAAGGTAGTGTACTTGGACCACTTCTCTATCTATTTTACACTTCAGATCTCCCTACAAATAACAAAATGCTGACCACCACCTTTGCTGATGACACCGCCATCCTATATAGCCATCCTAATCCATTAACAGCCGTCAGAGAAATCCAAGGACACATCAACACGATAATGAACTGGGCCAAAACCTGGAAAATCAGTGTAAATGTTAACAAAACACAGCAGATAACCTTCACGCTGAGAAAAAGAACATGCAGACCTGTCACCATAAACGGAAATAAAGTCAATCTTTCTAACGTAGTTAAATATCTTGGGCTGTACTTAGACAGACGGCTCACCTGTAAATCTCACATTGAACATAAACGCAACCAAATCAAAATTCAATTCCGCAAGCTATATTGGCTAATGCACAAAAAATCCAAACTCAACACTTTAACAAAAATAATGGTGTATAAATCTATATTAAAACCAATCTGGACCTATGGCTTGCAACTTTGGGGCACAGCCAAAAAGTCGAACATCAACATAATCGAGCGCGTACAAACAAAAATTATTAGGTCAATTTTAGGTGCACCCAGGTACGTTAAGAACGAAATAATTCTTCGCGACACCAATACTTTAAAGGTTGCAAAAGAAGCGAAAAAATATAGCAAAAAATATATCAAAAGATTAGCCAACCATCCAAACACTACAGCTAAAGACATTCTTCTTTCCAACAATTACGCAAGACTAAAAAGAACTGACCCACTGCAACTAGCCAACTTGCAATAACATCTACCCTACAACATCATACAAATAATAACAAATCCACTACAAATTGCAAATAAAAAACCCGCCACACACATCAATTTTCTTATAGTACTCTTTTCCGTTTAACCAAACCAGTAATATGGGAAATACTCAAGATAAGCACGTTGATAATACCGTGGAGGTGACGAACACAATCATAGTAGACACGGTCGACGTACAATCAGAAAGAATTGAAACTATTCTCATCATCCTCACTGCAACAGTAGGGTGCTCCTTTGCGTACCAACTGTATAAGGACTACAGACGCAGCATCAAAAAAAAAAAGATACACCGAAAAAGTCTGACTATAGACATAAACTACATAGCAATCCTTTCCTGAACCCTTCAACCTTAAGAAATTCCCTACGAATTGGTTCCAAATCTAAATCTGAGATTAGAATAAAAAGGCTAATTATATTAGTTATTAAAAAGATTAATTGTATTAGTTATAAGCTATATTATTATATAATTGTATTAGTTATAAGCTATAAGCGCTTAGCTATAAATTTATAATAAGACTTGAACAAAATAACTCTTTTCAAACACTGGCTTGATAGAGTGAGAATATTCTATTTTAGTATTAAGATTCGCCACACTACAGGCTAGAGACCAAAAGGTCTAATTCTTGTTGTAAAAATGTTTCTCTGTAAATAAAAAAAAAAAAAAAAAAAAAAAAAAAAAAAAATTATGTGAGAAATGCCCTTTTTTCAATTCGTACGCAGCTAAGAATTCAAAACATTTCTTCTTCATTTCCAGACACCAAAATATATTTACGTATATATTAAAGGCAGATATTGTGATTATCCTAAACAATACAGTGGTGCATGCATGTATGTTACACATAATATATATATGCAATTGATCAAAAGCTTCTCAATATTTCCTCTTTACTTGCTGCACAAAAGCAAACGTGCATTTATACATATGTACGTGAATTGAATATCGCTGGTAATAACTTAACATACATATATATATACACGGATTTAGAATCTGTCAATAGACGGGTAAGGGTACTTCTAGCAAAATAACATGCACAATAGAGCTGCCGAAAAATTGAGGGTCACTATCCCACGTCATCAGGGTGGAAGGGGGTACTTGATTTAAAAACGTTGCACTACAATCAAGTGCATTCTCGTCCTGAGTCTTTCTATGAGAAACAATCCTCTAGCCAAATACGTGAGGCTACCGTCATGGCAGATAATAAATTATCTCCTTTGAACTTGAGAAGCAGAAAATGGGATTCCATGTCGAATGTTACTTGAGTCCAACACAAGATCGATATGTGGAAAGAGAAACCCATTCACGGAGGTCATATCAAAAATGTGTTGTTGTCAGGCATTGACATCGAAGCCTCCAACAAATGGTTGACTAATGGTGTACGTTCTATGAGACCCAAGCATTCCTAACTTCAATTCAGGATGCTGCGCTCCCAACAAAACATTATAAACGGTTCCTCAATCACCAACTCCAGTTGTAGGTTATGTAACTGTGAAGAGGCGACCATCCAGCACATAACATCTGCGTGCAGGATATTGAGCAGTACCGAGTACACCAATCGTCATAACTCCGTCTGCAAGATTCTCCATCAAAACATTGCGTTGAAGTATAACTTAGTGGCAACCTACCATCCTTACTATAAGTATACTCCGCAGAGAATCTTGGAAAATGATCGGGTCAAACTACTGTGGGATCACACTTTTGCCACCGACCACAGTGTTAATCATAACAGACCCGATCTAGTTCTGCTTCTGAAGGAAGAACGAGCGTGCTTTATAATCGATGTAGCCGTACCGTTGGACCGGAACACTGTTGAAAAACAGCACGAAAAAATCCGGAACTACGGCCCCTTTGCAGACGATATGAAGCAGACCTGCAGACTACAAAAGAGCGAAGTAGTCCCAGTAGTAATTTCAGCGATGGGATTAGTTCCGCAGAACTTACATAAAGCGCTGAAAACGCTCCATCTTAGGGCTGGACTATACATGGAGATGCAAAAAGCGGTTATCCTTGCAACCTGTGCTATAGTCCGAAGAGTCCTGTTTGGTAACAATCTGACCTAATGGGTTTCAGTCTTGATCCGCACTGTCTTCAATATAAGATCCATGTCTCTGTAGTGTAGAACCTCCGCGTCATTAGCTGAAGTGTTTACGACAATCGGGATGTAGTAATACATTTTCGCATGGTCGCACACACTTTGCGTTAAAACGCATCATCGCTGTGATGCGGGCCTTTGGATGTTGCCTTTAGCCCATCCTTAGGTTGGTCGCCCCTCGGTCCGGTTGGGCGGGAAGAGGGTCCGTGGGTTTTTTTAACTATATAACTACGAGTATATATATCTCCCATCAGGCGCGTCCCTTCGTGCGGATAAGGGAATGCTCGGCGAATGTGTCATTGCCATGCGCATGCACGCATCCGGATATGTTTGTGTATGGGGATGTTTATGCGCAGGCCGGGTAGGTGGGAAGTAAACGCCCACCCGTGGATAAAAATTGGTTATGGGAAGGATACCCAGAAATAAAACCAAACATGGAGGAGCAGAAGAAGAATGAAGCTACGGTGCAGGGCTTCGGAAACCCAGCACCGGCGGTTTTTGGGGGTGAGCAAGCGGTCTCCCGGCCGTCAATATCCAACGACCGCAGTGCCTCAGTAGTGGGAAACTTGGTTACTGTGGCATCTAATGTTACAAGCGTACGGGAGGGACTGGAATTAGTTCAACTGACGGACCCGTTCAGCAGGAGCTCGATTCTTCGCAGATCCCCTCCCACACAGGCACAAGCTCCCACGATCGCTACCCCCAGTGGAAAGCGTATAGCGGGAGTCTTCGATGAGGAAAAATCGCTGACGCCGAATCACCCGAGCGATGTTTTGGCAATGATCAGTCTGGAGCTGCATTTACTGCTCTCGGTAAAAAGATCATGGAGCTGTGTGAGTTTATAAAGGAGCGCAGGAACATTCACCAAAATATAAGGGCCATGGTAAGAGGCATCCGTTTGGCGTACGGCAAAGCCCAGGATGAACGAGTAAGAAAGTCGCCGATTGGAAAAGTGAACCAGGCAACTCAAGCAACGCCGGTTCAAAACACGCGCGAGAAGCTGAATGACTCAACGGGCCAGCAAACCCCGAAAAGAAAAAAGAACTCAACTCCCAAAAAGGCGGAGTTCATGAAAAGTACGTCTGAAGCTGCAAGTGAAAATATTGCAGTGGCTACCTCGAGAAAAGGGATCGAACCTTCAAAGGCGGAAGCGGAAGCTTGAGGAAGGTAGAACCGCGGAAAAGAAATAATCGGAGAAAGATAAGACCGGAGGTGATTATTATTTCCAAACGAGGCGAAAGGTCATACGCCGACATTCTCAGGAAAGTGAAGGCAGACCCCAAACTCACCAATTTGGGAGACAATGTCAGCCGCATTAGACGGTCCCAGAAGGGAGATCTTATGTTGGAGCTTAAGGAATCCAAAGATGTAGCGGCGGACAAATTCTTAAGCCAAATCGGAAAGACTTTAGGGCAGGAAGCCGACATAAGAGCTAGCAGGCCGGAGATGACTATAATCTCCAAAGATATAAATGAAATCACGACGAAGGAGGAGGTTCGCGAAGCGTTGGAGAAGCGGTTCGAGCTTGCCAGACTACAAGAGTCAGTGGTGAAAACGCTAAGGAAAGCCCAAGGGGGGACACAAACCATCAGCAGCCTACCAGTGGAGAACGTACTCAAACTGTTAGCAGCAGGGAGAGTGAGAATAGGCTGGGTTATGTGTCGCCTTAGGGAACAGGTGGCGTTAAAACGGTGCTTAAGATGCCTTGGCTTTGGTCACATTGCGAAGTCATGCACTAACCCAAATGACAGGTCAAAGCAATGCAGGAGATGCGGAGTGGAAGGCCATATCAGCAAGGAGCAAATTGTCTACTGTGCAAAGGAAAGGAGGGTGTGGACCATCGGCACATTGCGGGCAGCAGCAGGTGCCCCGAATACAGGAGAGGCCTTAGCAAAAATTGCAGATGAGGTTGATACAAATCCCAGTGGAAAAGCAAAAGTTGGTGTTGCTTCCGAAGCCTGGCAAGCCACCTGGAAACCCAGCGTCGTATCGTCCTATCTGCCTGTTGGATACAATGGGGAAGATGATGGAGAGAGTCATCTACAACAGACTCCTGCCCATCGTCGAAGCCAGCAATGGTTTGTCTGAACGCCAGTTTGGTTTCCGACGCACCCACTCTACGGTGGACGCAATTAACATGGTGATAAACCTGGCAAAAGGTGCACTGATTTCTGGCGGCTGCTGCGCCGTTGTGGCGTTGGATGTGAAAAACGCATTCAACTCGGCCAACT
The DNA here is from genome assembly GCF_905115235.1 of Hermetia illucens. Taxonomy (NCBI): domain Eukaryota; kingdom Metazoa; phylum Arthropoda; class Insecta; order Diptera; family Stratiomyidae; genus Hermetia; species Hermetia illucens. The sequence continues at coordinate 122,147,752 of NC_051851.1, read as the reverse complement.
GGAATAGAATTAAAGGGGCGTTGGCTGACATAGGTGTCCCCGGATACTTAGCGAATTTGGTGGAAAACTACCTCTCAGAGAGAACTCTCTGGTACCGGACGAATGAGGGCCCCAAAGAGTACGTTGTCACAGCCGGGGTACCACGGGGATCGGTACTTGGTCCCCTGTTGTGGAATATCATGTATAATGGGGTGCTTGCTCTTCCCGTCCCAGAGGGGACTACGATTGTCAGCTTTGCTGATGACCTAGCTGTGGTTGTTGCAGCAAAACACTCAGAAGATGTAGAGGTTTACGCGACGGAAACAGTAAGAGCGGTAAATAATACTGTGAAAGTGGAGGTCGGTGGACATACGGTCGTATCAAAGCCGGCTATCAAATACCTGGGGGTAATAATTGACACCAAATTGAGTTTTAGGGAACACATAGAATATGCATGCCAAAAGGCAGCCAGTGCCACCACGGCACTTGCAAAAATGTTGCCAAATATTGGTGGACCGAAACATTGCCGGAGGTTGGTGCTAGCCGGAGTGGTGCGCTCCATCCTGCTCTACTCGTCGCCTGTGTGGGCGGAGGCGCTTGCAAACTCTTAGAGACGGAAGCAGGTGAACTCGATTTACCGGCGGATGGTTTTGAGGGTTTGCAGTGCTTTTAGAACGACATCAGATGAGGCAGTATTGGTGGTGGCAGGCATGATCCCTGTTGACATTCTGGCCAAAGAAATGAGTGTCCTGTACCATGCAAGACGTACGGAGGGGCATGCACAGCGTAGAAATGCGGCAAGGTCAGAGTCCCATGATCTCTGGCAACGCAGATGGGACGAGTCTACGAAAGGTCGGTGGATGCACAGGCTCATTCCCAACATTAGGGTGTGGCTTGAGCGAAAACATGGGGAGATCAACTACCACATTACCCAGTTCCTCACGGGACACGGTGGTTGCTACAGGCAGTATCTGCACCGCTTTGGGTTGGATGATTCTCCGAACTGTCCCAGATGCGATGGCATACCGGAGGATCCAGAGCATGTAATGTTTCACTGCCCACGATTTGCGATGGAGGGAAGGAGCTTAAACCAGGTGCTGGGCAGGAGCGTGACCCCGGAGAGCTTGGTTACTGAGATGCTGGAGTCCGAGGAGAAGTGCCTTGCCATTGGCTCTGCAATCATCCAAATGCAGGAGGAGTTGCTGAAGGAATGAAGAAGGAGGAAAGCCGCAAATAGGAGAAGGATGAGTGCCTAAGAGCAAACCTACCGCGCGAAGTAATGCCTTAATGGTGATCCCGCGGGGCTGGGGCTCGAGAGAGCGGGGGTGGTTTTTAGTGGGTGTGAATCCCACACGCGTCCGTTATAGTTTTGGCGTTCGGGCGGCGGAGCTGCAGCGGACGTGTCTTTCTAAGATTTTCAACCTCCGTGTACGCACAAAAAAAAAATATGTATATATATATATATAGTTAAAAAAGCGCACGGACTCTCTTCCCGCCCAACCGGACCGAGGGGCGACCAACCTAAGGATGGGCTGAAGGCAACATCCAAAGGCCCGCATCCCCGCAGTGTTATGATTAACACTGTGGTCGGTGGCAATAGTGTGATCCCACAGTAATTTGACCCGATCATTTTCCAAGACTCTCTGCGGAGTATACTTATAATAAGGATGGTAGATTGCCACTAAGTTATACTTCAACGGAATGTTTTGATGGAGAATCTTGCAGACGGAGTTATGACGATTGGTGTACTCGGTACTGCTCAATATCCTGCACGCAGATGTTATGTGCTGGATGGTCGCCTCTTCACAGTTACATAACCTACAACTGGAGTTGGTGATTGAGGAACCGTTTATAATGTTTTGTTGGGAGCGCAGCATCCTGAATTGAAGTTAGGAATGCTTCGGTCTCATAGAACGTACACCATTAGTCAACCATTTGTTGGAGGCTTCGATGTCAATGCCTGACAACAACACATTTTTGATATGACCTCCGTGAATGGGTTTCTCTTTCCACATATCGATCTTGTGTTGGACTCAAGTAACATTCGACATGGAATCCCATTTTCTGCTTCTCAAGTTCAAAGGAGATAATTTATTATCTGCCATGACGGTAGCCTCACGTATTTGGCTAGAGGATTGTTTCTCATAGAAAAACTCAGGACGAGAATGCACTTGATTGTAGTGCAACGTTTTTAAATCAAGTACCCCCCTTCCACCCTAATGACGTGGATAGTGATCCTCAATTTTTCGGCAGCTCTATTATGCATGTTATTTTGCAAGAAGTACCCTTACCCGTCTATTGACAGATTCTAAATCCGTATTACTCCACTGGATCACACCGAAAGTATATAGAAGGACGGGAATGGTGCAGGCTGATTTATAATCGATGTACGCTGTTGTTTTTTATGTACAGCCTGCTTTACAGCTACTGTATCGATTACAAGCTGCTCTTTACAGCCTCGGGAGCCTTTTGCGCATCCTTTTTGCTCCTCAGCTATCAATTTATGAACATCAAGATGTTTTGAGATGTTCGCGCATAAAACTGAAGTGAAGACCTTGTAGATGGTAGGAAAACAAGTAACTGGTCGACATTTTGAAGGGCAAGAGGCACCCTGTTCCTTGGGGATGAGAAAAGTTATCCCCTTGGTGAAAAATTGTGGAACTGATTTCGGGTCAAGAATCATCTGATTAAAATGATTTGCCAATACCCGTTGAATGCTCTTGAACCGCTTCTGCCAGAAGTTGTGAATCTTATCAACTCCTGGCGCTTTCCAATTACCTGTATTTTCAAGGGCTGCTTCTAAGTCAGCTTCAGCAATATCAGGCATGGTCATTTCGGGGACGCATGAACACATAAGTTGTGGGAACCAAGCTGCTTCTAAATTGCATCGGCTAGGTTCGCTCCAAACACTTCTCCAGAAGTCTTCTGCCTGATCCAGATCGAGGTTACTTTCCCGACTTGAGTTGGTGAGATTTTTATAAAATCCCCGTTGGTTCTGGAAGAACAAGGTGTTGTCTGTCCTTCGCTGAAAGCTCTTTTGATACCTACGAATGCGTTTGGAGCATACCGCAAGTTTCTGCTTCAGCGCCTAGAGGATTTCTTCGATTGGCATATCATTAGAGAGATGATAGTTTCCAATGATATTCGCAACGCATCTGTGCACTCTTAGTGATGGATTTCCAAGAAGTGCTTGCGTGACACGGCCAATCTCCTTTCTCAACTTTTCGACTCTTTTATTGAGCCGAAATACCCAGAATGGTAAAGTCCTTCTACGCACAGCTCTGTTATTCGCTTTAAGATGTTGATTATGGAGGCGAACAACCGTAGCAGCTGCAACGTAGATCAGGCTGTGAACCTCTGTAGCAGTAATCTCGCCAAGCAAACGATCAGCCAAAATTCTATCAACGGCAGCAATGATGTTAGTAGTTTCCGAAGTAAACTTTAGTTTTGGGATCTTTGGCCTAGCATCTGGGAGAATCTCAGCATATTCTGTGAATGCAACTTGGAATGCGGTCAAAGCCTCATTATAAATTGGGTCGGCATCCCCCAGGAATGCCTTACAAGTGGAGTACTTGTGTTGCTCCTTTGACTAGTCCGGTAATTTAATGACTCCAGACCGAGCTCAAGTGAAACCTCTTGTTGGTAGGGCAACTCAGTACTGGTTGATGACGTTCTGTTCCGGAACATGGCTTAGCTCCGGAAATCGGGTTATGAACGCGTCATGTAGTCGATGTCTGTACCCTGATGGATTCCGTTCCAAATCCGTGACACGGTAATACGCACGGAAGATGAATTCGTTTAGTTGGTTCATCCAAACCATACGACACCTAGATCTCCCGTCCCTGGTGGTTGACGGCATAACCGCCAAAACATCCAAGGGCAAAGAGCCACTCTGATGTTGTTGAGCGACTCTTCCTTGCAACCTGTGCTATAGTCCGAAGAGTCCTGCCCGGTAACAATCTGACCTAATGGGTTTCAGTCTTGATCCGCACTGTTTTCGATACAAGATCCATGTCTCTGTAGTATAGAACTACCGCATCATTGGCTGAAGTGTTTGCGACAATCGGGATGTAGTAATACATTTTCGCATGGTCGCACACACTTTGCGTTAAAACGCATCCTCGCTGTGATGCGGGCCTTTGGATGTTGCCTTTAGCCCATCCTTAGGTTGGTCGCCCCTCGGTCCGGTTGGGCGGGAAGAGAGTCCGTGGGCTTTTTTAACTATATATATATATATGTATATATCTTAATTGGATACTACTCACAAACTTCCTTGGTATTTACAAATATATGTATATATATCTTGAGTATTGATACTGAAATACAAATAACTAAAGAAAAGCGAGAAGGAAAATCTAAGATGTTCCCCTGTCATCCGCCGATCTTATAGTGCATTTCATATGATAATGACGTGAAACCCGTCTCAGAATACAGTAAATTCACGTCAATCAGCAAACTTGACCATCTATAACTTTGTTAATAATAGTTAGATTTATTCCAAACTTTGACTATGAAGAATAATGCCGTATCTGACCAACTATGCTGATGCCAAATTTTATACTTCTAAGGTCAACTTAAGACGGGTTCCCGAGTAGATTTCTAAAATATGGTAATATCAGAGTGAAATTATGCGGTGTTTCCAACGATTAATTAATTGAAATAATAAAACTTGTTGTTTCTTTTTCGTTGGTGTGGGTATTTATTCTTGCAAATACCGATATTTCGGGAACCACTTGTTCCCTTCATCAGTGCAAACAAGTTAATATGCCATTATTAACTTTATTTGAGCAGATATCGCAATGGGATGTATTTTAAAGCCTAGACTTCATATAGTTACACCATTGTGATTTTTTTTTTTTTCAAATTTTTTGGTTGGTAGGTTGTGAGAACAAAACCTGTTTCACTTGGAGACACACATTTTGAGCCCTTAATCCCCTAGATTTTGCTCAATATTACAAGTAAATCAGTTCCGAAAAGTACTAGTCGAGCCTATATTCGATGAAAAACATTGCACACCCCGTTTTGCATTTATGGGGAATATATGCCAGGAAATTTAGATTCCATTCAGAACCGACTCGATCTAGAACTAGACTGCCTCTGAGAACTAGAACTACACTGACTCTGAGGGGGGAACCTGCGTCCGGTTTATATCCTGCGTAACAATCCAGAAAGTCATGCAGAAACTTTGATAGAAAACTACCTTCCCCCGGTGATAAGATCTCCTTACTGACATTAGATTCATCTGTTAACAAATATTCTGACTAAATATTCGCCCTACTTTTATACAATTTTGGTGTCCTGGCTAATTGTCGTTACTGCGATTTAAATTGTTGTTACACATAAATTCCCCAAAGTGATTTTCGTCACACTGCCCACCACTTAAACTTGTTCGTTCCGAACAAGAATCATCACTATCTGCCTGGTGTTGCGAGTCGAGCCCAATTCTCCGGGCACTCCAATTTCATTTTCATCTTGCTTTGTCCACTTCTCCTATCGTACTGAACTAAATTCCACGGTTTCCCAACGAGGTACTTCGAATTTCGATGGCAACTTTAGTGTTTTCCCCTTCTTGTGCTGTAAACTCTGGAGCGATACCAATTGATCTTTGAAGGAGCTAACAGAACTCAAATCTTGCTTGTATCTTATTAGTTGAAGGGTGCAATGTTTCCTTATTACTTTACGGCTTTACCTCAACCATAAAACTCCTTGTGTGCTATCCAGACCCGAGGTTAGAACAGAAGGCTATTGTACGGGATGTCGCGGTTTAAATCTCACTGGTGGCAGTGTAGTTTGTATCGTGATTTGAGCTGTGAGCTGTGAATGAGTACCTGAGTCAAATCAGGGTAATAATCTCGAGCGAGCGCAGTACTGACCACATTGCCTCCTATATGGTACTGTAATCTTGTAATGTATCGTTACGATCTTGGATGAAGTGCTCTAGCACACTTCAAGGCCCTGATCCAATTGGATTGTTGCGCCAGCGATTATTATATTATTATTATTTTAAAAGGCTTTCCGAATGTATTTCCAATCTCACATAGGAGCATGTACTTCCGTCTTCGTCGCTTCGACTTTTTTGCTAAGTCATATTGTTCAATCCAATAAAACCGCCGTTTGCCCTTCTTTATAGTTTCGGTGACTTCCAAATTCTCACTGTTTATTTCTTCATGATGCTTCAAAATGATGCCCTGCGTCGTTGCTCATAACACAATCATCAACATTTATACGACTCCAGAACCTTCATTTTCCGAAACGTTAAACACGTAACACTTATAGAAGATTCTGTCGTCGTGCCGCATAAATCTTAGCTAAGCAACGTTTGACCGTTAAATCATCCCAGCATCCTCGTTGGTTCTGTTCCTCCAAATTAATTGTTTCCTTTACTTTTACCACTATTCCAGAAGCTTGTCATACTTGCTCGAAAGTCAACTTTTTCTCTGCCGCAGTACTTACGCGATAAAAACTATTGGATCGCTCTACCATACTCACTTGTGTATCCTTCTTGCTTTAAAATTTTCCTCTATTTGCTTTCTTCACAGTAATTATCCCAAAACTCTCACCTTTTCCGTGTCCCTTTATCCATCTCTTCTGATTTCCAATTCCTGCGACGCTTCTTATAATTTCGTGTTACGTACCTTCCTCTACTCCAATCATAGCACTGGTTTCTAAAAATACGTATAAGTGTTACGCTCATCATTTAACAACTTGGCGAACCATTGCCTTCTAGTCACTATATGAGTTGTACAGTGTTGTTAGATTTATTGCCAACCAGCATATGCATGTTGCTACCTTTGTCCTAAACGGTCTGAAGTTCTTCTTGCCAATCGCTTCTCGTCACTTCACACTTTCTATCTGCCGACTTATCACCTCTTGGATAGTCATCTCCTCCGGCTTTGCACTGTCCTGCCAGGTATTCTCACCCGGCTTACAAATTTCTTCCTGCTATTTTCTACTTTCTCCTGCCATGACCTCATTTTCACGGTCTACTGCTTTTCAACTGATCACTTCTTGTGATTTTCGAATATCCTGACTGGTGCTCTCATGCTACTTGGCAGCTTCCCCCTGTCGTTTTTCAACTTCTTGGAATATCATTGGCAGTCCTTGGAATCGGCAGTTACCTCTTGCCTTTCCATACATCTCTTAAGCGATTCTTCCAGACACTTTGTACTTTTTGTTTGTTGTTCTGATACTTTTAGGATGTTTTCCTTTCATTCTTCAGTTATCTCCAACCTACTCCTAAAATGTTCTTTAAAGTTTGCCTGCCTTTCATCTTGTCATCCCTTCCATAAATTTTGCCGGTCTTTCGTCTAGGCGTATTGTCATTTCTTTCAAAAATGTTGCTCGTTCTCCGGCTTACCCATTCCTCTTGTCGTCTTCTAGATTCTTCTTGTTTCTTTCTAGACTCTTCTGCCACTCTATATATAGCTTGCATTATAGCTGCTATGCCGTTGCTGTTTACCGTGGACTATCCAGTTGCTTCTCGCGACCTTCGATGGACAGTGTAGGCTCACACTGGAATTCACATTCCTCGACATTAACACTTCACGACTCTAAAGCTTCGCGAAGTCTCTTCTGTAATTCTGCTTTAGTTTCCGTGGAAGAGAGCTCTAACGCTAAAAGCTCCCTTTTCAGCAAAGCCATGAAAATATTCAGATTGTCCTAATCGTTCTGATGCGATTCACCAGATTGTCAAATATTCAAATTAGAAATTTTAGAGAAAATATGGATTTGTTGCCTAAGTTTAAAACATCCATCTTCAAACATCCAAAACAGCATAACCTATTTATCTGCAGACTTTGCATTATCACTAGATCCATTCAAGAGTTTAGAACACAATAGCTATTATAAACTTAATGTTTTCTGCATATGAGGCTGACGACTCCAACGGTAACTTAAATGTGGATGTGATAGATTAACCTTTTAGCATTTTATTCTGGGACATGTAATCCCCCCACCACCCTCCATCACTTTGGAGCAGTGAGCGCAATTTAGGTCTTCGCTGCACCAGCTCTTCATCGATTTCGAAAAAGCTTTCCATAGGGTGAAAAGCGAGTGTGTCTGGAGTACTTTACGAAGGAGGGTAATTCCGAAGAAATAGAGCGACATCTGATGGCGCCAAATGTCACATGCTCCACCGAGGTAAAATCTTGGAGGATTTTGAGGTCCAAAGCGGACTCCGCCAAAGTTGCATCCTGTTACCAATATTATTTCTTCTTGTTAGCGGTGACGTTCTTCATGCTGCCTTGCCCGCAGGACGTGAAGGAGTTCAATGGAAAATGGCATCTTTCCTCAAACACCTCGACTATGCTGATGACATCTCTTTGCTTTCTCAAGGACTCTGGATTTGGAAAGAGAGACAAATAGAGCTCGACTAATATATCTAAGAAGCTAAGAAGGTTTGTGCTGACAGTGCCACCGACCAGGATGTCGCTGCCCTGTCTAAATTCAGTTATCGCCCTGTCTAATTGCAATTACTTCAACGCCAATATCGAGTTGAGACTGTTCTTTGCTAACGTTCCTTCCGTGTTGCTATATAGGAGTAGCACATGGAAAGTGAACTCCACTATTACCCAAAAGTTCCAAGCTTTCGTCAATACCTGTCCATATCGTATCAAAGTGCGCTGTTCTAACACGACAATTGCACTGCAAGCTACGCCGTGCACTGGAATCCACTCTCGCAGGATAGCTGATGGGTGGGTCGCCCTAAGAGCAATTGGCGCAAATTAATCGAGAATGAGTACGAGCGTCTCGGAAAGTCATGGGATTGCTGTATTGCTGTAGGGCATTTCAGGTAACCGCGAACGCGTATACGCTATACCTCACCAAGGGATGAATGGCAACCATATACATAAATATTTACTAGAATTCGCTCAATAATTCATTATTCACTATTCAAATCCATGGAATTCAGTAGTGGCTGCTCATTCAATTTATTATAAAATATATAAATAAGACTCCTATTCCGATTGCTTTTGTCGCATTCTTAGAAAAACTGCTTAAGACCAACGATGTCTCCGTCTTGTAAGAATGAAATTTAAGAGGCTTTAACTCATTCAGAAAGACCATTCAGTCAAATTCAAATTATATTCTCATAAAAACTTTAGCTTTTAGTTACTAGGCTCCGATACCTATAGCACTTTACTGGGCCTCATTCCACCCTCTCGCAACTATTACCTGTTAAGTTTTTATACCCATTTTAGTCTCATGCTGTCCTAAGTAATGTTTTTCACTGGAGCACGTTTATCATGGTCTCTACTATGTCCTTTTCTGATCTCTCACAAACACAATGTCAAACTTTTTCGAACAAATTTCATTAAAATACGTGGCATGCGATTTATATTAAAATTGGTCCCAAAAATCATTAAACAGCACCTCACCGTGAATCGTTATGAGCACATTCCATCATCATTACAGCCATGCAAGAATAGCACATTCACAGAAGCATTACGAGCAATTTCGCTGGGTATGAGCACGTTTCAATTTCAACCCGACAGAATATATCAAATTTATATTTTAGCAACTCAATTAAAGTTCTGTTAATGGTCTCCGGTAACAATATCCTTTCCATATATTGCCAAAAAGCGGATTAGAGTTTAACAGAACGTGTAGATCGAATAGAATGCAACCAATAACAGGATATGATGCTAGTTGTAGCCCGAAAACGAGTCTATAACTCGAACCAAATCTCCGAAATCGCTTATAAATCATCCAACTGATAAAATCGGTAAATCCTTTTCCCAAATACATTGAAGCCCATACACTCTGTGCCAGGCGAGCAAACATATTTCTATGCAGGGATGTTGTTTCTGGTGCTACTACAGCAATAACAACAGCACAACATAACCGACAACACTAACAATAGCTCCAGACAATCGGTGGAATATCATCGGGGTATTTGGTATTGGAACTAGGCTACAAATCGGAATCCTTAAACAATAAAATTTTTGAAGTACTACTCGACAGCGAACGGAACAAGGGACTGCTCTGCTTTTGCTGGTCTAGACGAATTTGGACGCACAAACAGGGAAGAACGAAGCACTACCGTAATTTCTTTTTTGGCCAGCCAAGCATAGGAAGACACTCGAGACCTTTGTGTTTTTCGCGCAGAGTATGGAATGTAGCTTTTGAAATTGTTAGAATTGGAAGCCGTTTGGTGGAAGAAGTTATTAAATGCGCATTTTTCACATTGAAGGTAACAGCACTTGAATGGAGCGAAACCTCTACACCCTTTGAATGGTCACATACAGATAGTTTGTAGATTTTTACTTTTATACAGAAAATATTTTGCGTTGATTAACGTTTATTTAATTAATTATCAATTTAATTCTTCTACAAAGTTTTGCACAATGGTGCTGAATGCACAATCTCACAATCCAGTTACGTATGATATCCAGTCTCGAACAGATGCTACACGTGCGTAAACTCCTGGATATTCAGGCACAGCGCATCCATATCCCCAGGATACGACTCCAACAAGAGTTCCGTTCAACGCCAGTGGCCCGCCTGAGTCACCTTGGCATGCATCCTTGCCTCCTCGCTTATACCCAGCACAAATCATACGTGATGTTACCCCATCAAATTGTGAGTAGGTCTGGTTACATTTTTCCTGATTGTATTTCGGAACATCAACTGCGCGCAATGACGCAGATGAAATCGATGAGTCCTGCGTATTTCCCCATCCAGATGTTGTCAGTATGACTCCATCAGCAACATCAGCACCCTGCTTCGGAAGTCGAACTGGATCGTGCAGAACTCCTGTAGGTGACCAGGGCTTCAATTGCAACAACGAAAAATCGTAGTCAACAATGTTGTCGTTATACTGAGGATGTTCAATTATTTTATCCACTTGAACCACGGTACCTCCAGAGGTAGTGTACAGAGATCCGACACGAATATTCAGCCTAGATGCCATGAAATCCACGGTGCAATGCGCTGCTGTTAATACCCATTGTTTACTGATCAATGATCCACCGCATATGTGGGACTTATCCCGCTGTAGCGATATTTGAAAGGGAATTTGGCTGATGTTACTCACAGCATATCCGCCAACAATCCGTCCATCCGGAGTGGGTAAGTGGGCAACACGGCTAGAACGTAGTTCCACTAAACAAAGCAGTCCTGCGAATACTGAAGCCAAAAGATGGGACCGCATTTTTGATCGGTCTACCTCTCCCTAACTAAATAAGTGAGCAAATGTAGCAAATATTCTTATATACTAAGGCGGATTATTAGCAGTAATTAACAGAAAATACTTTACCTGCCCAAGATACAGAAAATTTAAAGTGTAAATTTCCAAAATCGCCATTACCTTTAATGAGATTTTCCTTGGTTTATTGATACGTTTAAAAAGACCCGCATAACACTTCAGTCTTAAATAGCATTGGACCTAATCGATTCTAAGCTGTTAAATTACAACATTCCTTTCAACCACGTGCTCTATGATAATAAGCATACCCAGGGCATACTTGTAATTTTCCACACTGTAAGGGTTTCATTATATATAAATACCAAATTACCCCGTGTCAATAGCCACACTTTATGGCAAACACCGACCATATCTGGACAAAAAGGTAAATATACGAAAGTCCATAATGACGTTTAGGTAATCCATTTGAGACTACCACGTTATAGTTTATTGCTTTTAAAATATTTACCCAGTTTGATTTTGGAGTATAAAGCATTTATGTCTAGGGAAGTAGAAAGTTACAGCCATAATTTATCAATTCCAGATATTCCACTCCTTACAACATGGCATTAAATTCCAGTTCCATGCAAATATGTGCGTTGTTCAAACCGTTACACATTCACTACTTTCCTACTTCAGAGTCGCTGATTATATGGTTTCTAGGTTTGTTTTTAAGAAGAGATACGCTATCATAATTAGTAAAAGGGAAAAGATGATCAAACAAGTCGGGAAACCAAAAGCTGGACCCTTCAGGTACGAAAGGTTTTGTGTATTTCTTAGTATGTAATATATCCATATATCATGTGAGAGTATCCACTTTCGGGTGATATTGACATTCATAGTCTTCAATTTTCAAAGAAGCAAGAACTTTGACGTATTTTAACATTGTGAATAATAGAATTTTATTTCTTTATTTTCGTTTTTTATTATTTTCGACACGTATCTTCCGATACGTCAAATACAACTGGCGAGCGGACCATCTTACATCACATTTTATAGAAGGTCAGGCTCGTACTTTGATCCTTACATTTACATCTCGAACTTATCACTACTTACATACACATGACTCATGAGTGGTAGGAGTCGATGACTACTTCTTATCACTATGCATTTCTTATCCTATCTTATGACAACCAGATGTGAATGTTCATGTTAATGCTCATCTGTTTATCTGACAGTTATGCATTTCTTATCACTATGCATTTCTTATCCTATTTTATGACAAACAGATGTGAAACTTCTTATCACTATGCATTCTTATCACTATGCATTTCTTATCCTATTTTATGACAAACAGATGTGAATGTTCATTTGTTTGTCTTACAGTTATGCATTTGTAACTCCCCCCTCCTTAAGTTTTTTCGTCCCCGAAAAATTTAGAAAGTCGAATTTTTAATAGGATTATCCATAGGTGGAAAAACAACTCGTTTAAATGAATCTGGGGTAGGAGTTCTTTTAAAAGCTGTGGGCTGATATTCAACGCTAGACCCGGTCTTAACTATAATTTTCGTTTTATTCTTTTGACATTTTACATACATGTAGCAGAAGGTTATTATGCATATTGTAATTATAATCGTAATTGTGGAAAAATTGAGTCGGGAGTTAATTTGGTTTTGTAACTTAATTTCCTTAATTTCATTAATATGTTCGACTATTTGTTTTTTCGAATCTATCTCTACAAATTGAATTTCAGTCGTCATATTATTATTTTGAATGTGAATCATGAAATTTTTATAATGAGGAATTCCTTCAAACTTAAAATCACTAATCTCTACAGTACAATTAAAAAATTTGATTACTTTACTTCCTAAAATGTTTTCTTTGTATCTATTGTTACAGTTATGATAAATTTTCGTAGCTTGTAAATTTTGGGTTATTATCATGTTTTCATTAATTGATTCTATAAGTCTGTTAGAGCTTTTTACGAAACTGCACGTTCCATTCACATTTTTCAATATACTTAAAATACAGTCATCTTTGACATCTACTTGGTTTAATAAGGCAATTATTATGAATAGTGAAATATTTATACTTTAGTCTTTTTCCTAAATTTTCCTTTATTGTATATTCGTTTTTCTTTTTTATTTTGAACTAAAATCTCCTATCATTTTCCCTCGAAGTGTTACCAACTCTACGATATTTTCTACCAAGCTTTTTATTTTTATCTTTAACATACCTTTCGTCAATTTCGACGTCTTTTCTATTTTCCTTGTTATTTCTGTACTCTACCCATTTACTTTTGTTCACTTTATTCTTTGTTTCTTTTTCGTCTTGTAGGTGTAAGTCAATTGGTCTTTGTCCTGTAGTACTATGAAGGGTATGATTATAATGTTTGAGTGCTTCAACAACTTCATCGATATTCTCTTTGTCTTCTTTTATTCTCAAAATTCGAATATGTTCGTTCATTGTCCCATGAAATCGTTCTATGTCTGCTAAACCTGTCTTTGAACTAACGATATGCACTTTTACTTTTTCTTTAGTTAAAAAATTCTTAAAGCATTCGGCTGTAAGACATGCGTCTTGGTCAACAATGAGCTTTTTTGGTTTCCCCATTATATTTATTACTTGGAACATCGCTTCCTTCGCTGATAACCATGATCTGTCTTTAATTTTAATAAGAGTAGCGTATTTGCTGAATCTGTCAATACATGATACATAGTTAACACCCGTAGTAGGCATCCAAATGTCCATACTAAAAATTTCTCTCGGTCCATTACATGTTTCTGTTTCTTTAAATGGCAGTTTAACTGGATTTCGTTCATACTTAGCCAGTTTACAAGTTTCGCATTGGTTTATAGTTTCAGTGATCAGATGTTCTAAATTCGGTATGTAAAACTTTCTTTTCATCGTTTGGTAAACACAACTGATTCCGCGGTGATTATTCTTCAAGTGCTCTTTTAAAATTTTTTCCTGCATCTCGGCTCTTGATCTTACATCTTCTAATAAAATATTGCATTTTAATAATTTTACTTTTAAATCTTGATTAATAAATGTTAAATACGTATTCTGAAACATATTCCAGTCGTCTATATTATCAATTTTCACTCCTATGATACTTTCACTATGAATCTTCTTGAGTATCTCTTTACTTTTTTCTTCAGTTAATTTATCTTTCACTACCCACGTATGTCGTTTTTTGGTATTAAATAGTTTTTCAAATATGTGAGTTCCTATTCTTCCCCTCTTTATAATCCATTGTGTCCCATATATATTAATAGGTTTTTCTGAGATTTCTATGTAGTTTCTATTGTCTTCCTCGGCACTATGTTGAGTGGCTAAACTTTCATTTTCATCTTGTTGTTCCTGTTGTTCTACATGCATATTAGTTTCTTTAATTCTAGATAAAGCATCTGCGACATGATTTTCCTTCCCTTCAAGATATTCTACTTTATAGTCAAATTCGGATAGTCTAACTTTCCATCGGACAAATTTACTATTTGATTCGTCTAGACTATTGATCCATTGAAGCGGACGATGATCACTTTTTATTGTGAATCTTCTTCCATATAAATATGGCCGGAAATATTTTGTTGCCCATACAATCGCCAAGAATTCTTTCTCAATTACACTATAGTTGGTTTCATGCTGATTTAGAGTTCGGCTGGCAAAGCAAATTGGATGACCTTGTTGAGCTAAAACTGCTCCTATGGCGTAATTACTAGCATCAGTAGTTAATGTGAATTCTTTTGAAAAGTCTGGATATTTTAGAATCGGATCATTTACCAATAAAGTTTTAAATTTGTTATATGCACTGATAAACTCGATATCTGTAATATTTATTTTATTTCCCTTTTTCAAGTATTTGGTCATTGGTTTTGCGATTTTTGCAAAATCCTGGATGAACTTCCTTTAATAGCCTACTAAGCCTAAAAACGATTTTATTTCCCTTTCAGTTTTTGGTAGAGGGTACTTTTGAATTGCTTCAATCTTTTTCGGATTTGGTTTAATGCCGTCTGTTGTAATAATATGCCCTAGGTACTCCGTTTCTCTCTTCATAAATTCACATTTGTCAAGTGATAATTTCAAATTGGCTTTTCTCAGAGTTTCGAATATTTTGTTAAGTGCAACTAAGTGTTCTTCCAATGATGTGCTGAATATAATTATATCGTCGAGATAAACGAAACATAATTTACCAACATATTCTTTTAATACGTTATTCATTAATCGCTGAAAAGTTGCAGGTGCATTTTTCAACCCAAATGGCATCCTTAAGAATTCATAGTGACCGCTAGAAGTAGAGAAAGCAGTTTTCTCTATATCCTTCTCTTCTATTTCGATTTGGTGAAACCCTTTCGCCAAATCCAATGTCGTGAAATATTGACATCTTCCCAATTTATCCAATATATCCTCGATATTAGGTATAGGATATTTATCCTCTATTGTTTCATTATTAATCTTGCGGTAGTCTATTACTACTCGCCATTTTTCCTTACCACTTGCATCCATTTTCTTGGGTACAGCCCAAACTGGTGCATTGTATGCTGATTCGGAATGCCTAATTATGCCTGAGTCTAGATATTCTTCAATTGTTTTGTCTATTACCTCTTTATGTTTTCCTGTAGTGCGATATACCCGTGTATATATTGGTTCATTTGTTTTAGTACGAATATGGTGTTTAATATGATGAGTGAAGCTCAAATTGTCAGTTTCCTCATTAAACATTAGGTCGTTATATTTACCTAATATTTTCCCTAAGCTGTCTTTTTCTTCCCTATTCAAGTGGTCTAATCTAAATCTGTCAACTTTTTCCTCAACTAAATTACATATTTCCTCTATTTCTAATTGTGACGGTTCGGATAATTCCCTACCAGGTATTATTAATTTATGGAGTCTACCATTGAAGGTGATTTCTTGTGTTTCATAATTAATATTTGTTTTAAGTTTCTCTAATATGTCTGAACCCAATAATATATCAAATGTATCCGAAAAATTATGTACGAAAAATGAAAATTTTTCCTTTGAATTGAATTCTTCGAATGCATCCCTAGTTATAATTGTGTCTAAAACGATCCCACCGTTCATTGTATTAATTATCCTTTTGTCAACTTTAATGTATCCTCTTGGGTCTGTTATTTTAGTATTAGTGAATGATATTGTAGAACCTGTGTCTATCATGGCTTTTATGTTCCTCAATGGGTGATACAGCTCTATGTAAGGTAATCTAATCTTGAGGCTGTTAGCCGAAAATTTTGCTCACTGATCATGTTAGTATCCATGGGAGTGTGTTCCCTTCTGGTTTGAACGCTATTATTGCTCTGATTGTAAGGGTTTTGAAATGTATTATGATTTCCCCAATTTCTATTTTGCCCCGAATTTTGTACAGTTGGTGCAGAGTTTTGTCTGTTTTGTCCCCAATTCTGTCTGGTTTGTGTAGAATTTTGCCTGTTCTGTCTTGAATTTTGTCCCCAAATCCGATTTTGTTGTGAAAAATTTTGTCTAGATATTCCTGAATTATTACCCCAGTTATGGTTTTGTTGTGTATGATTTAGTCTATTTTCATGATTCTGGTGTTGTTGAGTATAATTTGAACTTCGGTATTGATTCCTAAAATTGTTTTGCCTAAAATTTTCATTCTTGTGCCTATTATAAAAATTATTTCTACGTTCAGCGGTATAGTTCTGTCTCGTGTCTTCATCATTATCCCAATAATTCTCTTCTTTCATTTCATGTATCAAATCCTCTAAAGTTTTAGGTTTGATTGATTTTAATACTCCAATGATACTGCTATCCTGTTTTTGGATTGCTATTTTAATTACTTTCGCTTCATAGTGTTTTTTTGTTTCGTCTTGCCTAGTTGTTTCTCTGATGTCTATCATAAGTTTGATTTCATTTAATTTATCTCTAAGGATATCGAAGTATTCAGATGTCTTTCTAACATTTATTAATTTAATATCATCTAACATGGTATCATACGATTTGCCATTGTCTAGTTCTTTTTCCGCTTTTTGTTTAATTACGTCCCATCTTAACGATGAATCGTAGCGAATTCGCAAAATATTAATTTTATGTAACATTGTTATTAAAACTGGAGCTTGTTCCACAGTTGGAAGAAATTGTGCCAAATAGCTTATTTGATCGCCCTTGTCTCTAAACTCATAATATTCCTTACTTGTAGTGACCGTCGGGAGTTGGTCAATTAATCCTCGAATTGCTGATCTTATTGATGATAGATCCACGGTGGTGTTTGAATTTGTAGCCATTTCGTTTCTGTGTTCGCTTTCTTCGTTTGATTCCTGCTTTTTTGTGCTGTTGGTGTATTCCTCTGCGTTGAAATTTAATCTGCTCCTCTGGATGATCTCAGATGTCCACATTTATTTCCTGTTTTTCACTATAACCATTTAATAAACAGTGGTTTACTGTTTCGAATTTCTACTTCAAGTAGAACGCGGTGACTATTTGACAAACAGTAGTCTACTGTTTCACAAAATTTTCAAGTTTCACGAAATAACTTTAAGGAAAATCTGTGTCCTGAGTATGTATTTGTGTCGAATTTTAATATAACTTTAAAATGTCCACTTATTACGTATAAGCTACTGAGTTGCAGTTAAAGTGATATACGTTCACTTTACTCAGTCATTTAAGGACGAACCACTGCCCTTTTATTTAATAAAAAGTTTTTTTTTTTTTGATGTACACTCACTTTATTAAAACTTTGTTATTAAAACTTGTGAAAATTATTTTAACAAATTCACTTTTGGGTAGCAATCCTACCGACTGCGCCAATTTTATTTCTTTATTTTCGTTTTTTATTATTTTCGACACGTATCTTCCGATACGTCAAATACAACTGGCGAGCGGACCATCTTACATCACATTTTATAGAAGGTCAGGCTCGTACTTTGATCCTTACATTTACATCTCGAACTTATCACTACTTACATACACATGACTCATGAGTGGTAGGAGTCGATGACTACTTCTTATCACTATGCATTTCTTATCCTATCTTATGACAACCAGATGTGAATGTTCATGTTAATGCTCATCTGTTTATCTGACAGTTATGCATTTCTTATCACTATGCATTTCTTATCCTATTTTATGACAAACAGATGTGAAACTTCTTATCACTATGCATTCTTATCACTATGCATTTCTTATCCTATTTTATGACAAACAGATGTGAATGTTCATTTGTTTGTCTTACAGTTATGCATTTGTAACTATAGTGCTATTTCCACAAAACTCTACATTATAGGCTACATCACTACAAAATTTCGTGGTGCTAGGATGAACTTAACGAGGGTTTCCAGTCAATTACAAAAAATTATGGTAGTATACTATTATTCACTTTATTTGATCAGATATCGGTATAGAAGGTATTTCGGTTCGGTTTCTGAGAATGGCCCCTTTAAAGAAATGATCATTTTCAACACCCCGCACTCTCCACCTTTCCAACAAATGTCAAAACTAAGACCGGCTTTGAAAAGTACTAACCGAAACCTTTAATTTAATACACCACATGACTACATTTGATGAAAAAAAAATGTACACCCCCCTTTTGCATGTATGGGGACCACCCCTTAAATTCAACGTAAAAGGATGTAACTCACTGTATGCGTGTTCACAGTTCCCACCTTTGTACCAAATTTGGTGTCAATCGCTATAACCGTCTCCGAGAAAAATGCGTGTGACAGACATGAAAGTCCTGGGGGTTTAACGTGAGTACTTGCCGTGTAGGCATAATCCCACGGTCCTCTTCGGATACGGATTGATTTTGGGACCACAATCAGAGCCCCGCCATGCAAGCACAGCGGTCCTGGTTTATACTGAGTGCAGGCTAAGCATTCATACCAGTGGATGCGAGGCCTATCTAACACCTCTACCGCAACTAAGCGGTACGGCGCCCGAGTTGTACAGCGCAACTCCACGCTTGAGCTCCGAAGAGCTCTGCCCGCGATGTAGTCATAACCACAACCACCATGAAACTCCCACTAGGGAGCCAACCGCAAATAACCGGGCCAAGAACACATCCTCCAGGAATTCTCCTGGAGCATATGCTCTCAGAGGGCCGTCCCGGTTCCCATGGTACCAGATAACCTCCGGTGAGGCTTCGTGGCCGAAGCCACTTCAGATGAGTCCCTTGCAGACTCGGGTCTAATCGCCCTCCTCGAGTACGTGGGGACGGAACGCGTGTGACGGACAGACAAACAGGCATACAGACAGACAGACAGACGGACAGACAGACTATAAAAGTAGCCAGGCGCCTTTTCTAATTAGGATAATACTCGCCGATCAGGCTTGGAAGTGTTGCTAAATGGTGAAATTTGGTCGACTGAAAGGAAGTCCCAGTGCGGGGATCAGGGCACTCAAATATCAATGGCAGTAGGAAAGCTGGTAGGCTAGCCCGTAATGGGTTTGTCTCCGTAATGGTAGACCTTACACAAAAATATTTCGGAAAGATGCATTCAAAGAAAAATCTGAGCACTCTCTGTCTCTAGAAAACGTTTCAAGATTGACAAAAGCTTGTACATCCCGCAGTCGGCTACCCCGAATCTCGCGTCCTAGCCGTTTCCCATATATTTCAGCTTCCTCAAGGGCTTTGCGATAAATCTACACTACCGTTTTTACGCCCAGACTTTGACGTTACGGATCAGTCTGTGAGTCCGACGCTCTTCCGATTGCTTCTATTGTTGTTACCTGTTACCTTACGATTCCTCCATTTTCCATGAACTATTCAGAAAAACTCGCCCACCATATGTGGGCACCCATATATTTGGATCCGCCGGATTGTCAATTGGTTTCATTCTAACAATAACAGCAAGATTCTGGTCCAGGTTAAACAGGATCACAATTGTAGATTGCTAAGCACCAACAGAGACTTCAGATATATGGAGAAGAATGCTTCCTATGAGTTATTGCATGCAGTTCGAAGAGGCTCCCTAAAGATGAAATTGCGATCATGATGGGTGATTTAAATGTCAAGGTGGGCTCTGACAACACCTTGCTATTGATGAAGAAAAGCGGCCTTAGTGAGCGTAATGATAACGGTGGGAGGTTTGTGGATTTTTCTACCATCCACTCTCTCGTGGCTAGTAGCACATTATTCGAGCACAGAGCTTGCCATAAGGTCAGTTGGGTTTCAAATGGGCGACACCACACGAACAATCAAACTGACCACTTTGCGATCAAGAGTAGATTTATGAGTTGTCTTCTGAACGTGCGCACCAAGAGAGGCTCTGACATCGGCCGCGAAAGATATGACCATCTAATGGGCGTTTGCCTTAACTTCCGTGTTGCGTCGGATGCCTCTCGCAAAATCGGAGAGCTGCGGGCCCCGAAATTCAAAATCGATCGCTTCTATTATTCAACAAGTAAAAGCCACCCCAAGGATAACACTTCATCACGGCTCTTAACTTCTGGATGAAAAGAGTAGAAGTAAAATAGAGATCCCCCCCAGCACTCAGACAGGGTTATTAATTTCCGCTTCTGCGTTTTCTGCGCATTTGCTACTTCCATACATATGGAAATCCTGCGAATCCGAGACCTTCCCCAGAGAGTGCAAGAAAGGGAAAATCGTTAATTGGATGGATGTCTGCGTGCTCCCTGTCGCAAACATAATAGCTAAAACAAGGGACATCTTAAAACCTTGATCGACAGAGAGCAGGCTGGTTTCCGGTCCGGATCCTCCTACATTGACCACATCAACACCTTAAGGATCATTTTAGAATATTCTGCATAGTTTTGATCTCCGCTTCGCCAACGTTTTATCAGTATCGAGAAAGCTTTCGAGAGCGTAAACAGGGAATTTATCTAGAGTACCCTACACTGGAGGGACATTATGTTCAATGCTAATGTTCTTTCAGTAGTGTATTGGAGGTACACTACATCTCCAAGCAAAGAGGTGCATCAACGCAAACTACCGTGGACTTGTTGATCAGAAGGGGAAATTCGCAGTAGAGGGGGAGTGCAAGCCATCGATGGTGCGTAGATGTGATTGTCACGCTGCGCTCCGTTAAGGGATGAATGCCAACCATATATATCAACAATCTTGACTGACTTTTTCGTCCCTGGGCAGAGCCAACTCATTAGATGCTGCTTCACCGCTGCGTATGTATATGATGCGGAGTGCAGCTGCCCCAACTGGCGATTTATTTTGCAGTAAGAAACCTACTTGCAAAATGGTGGGTTACCTATTAGTGCACCACGGACCTCCAATATTTGCTTTCATCCTTACTACGGGCATCCTGATATTGCATGTTACATATACTACCAGGAGGTTTAGTTCACCCCAATACAAGTAGTACAAGTGTCCTTACGATAATTTGTGATTAAAATACATTTCATCATCTGTGAATGTTAGCCTGGTGTTCGGGATGAACGCAGTTGAAAATGCACGAGTACTTTTGCATCCCAAATCACCCTTTTTTTGTCGATGTGGTCCATTATCATATCATTTTTAACAACTGCAAGGTTAGAATCATCACTATACTCGTACATAATGTTAGATAACAGTGAGCCCCATTCCTTTAATACTTCGTCTATATATTTCAATATGATTTGGTTACCGTACTTCCATAATGCCCCTCCACCTGTCGAATTAATCACCGAGACTTTATTGCGAATCGATGATTGAAATCAATCACTTTCCCACTGCAATGAATTTAGCTTCTTCTTTCCATTTCTTAGATTGTACTTGGGAACTTTGTCACACTCCTTGGCAATATAACCCTCTTTCGTAGTTTGAAAAATATTTGGATTCAGAGAAAAAAAAAATTTTAAATTGGGAAAAAAAATTTTTATCATACTTTTAAGCCTTTGACATGTCAAAAAGCTTGACCTTCCCAATATAATTTCCCATTCCCTCAATCATTTAATCCCAGATTTGATACGATTTTTGGAAACCATATAAAGTTTCTTATCAATTGCCTTCGAACTGTTTAAATTTTAAAGAAATGTTAAAATCGATTTTTCATTTAAATTTCAATATGCATTATTATAACGATACTTTAAACTTACAAAGCTGCAAAGCTGATGAAAGTTGCCTGATTATGTTAGCTTTCAAATGACATGTAAAAAAGCTTAATTATGCAAAATTTAGAAATATTATTCATTAAATGGGAGAAAACGTAATCTTAATTACTCCATATCAAATTCATTTCACGCACCCACGATTTCCTGAGACGCCTCCACTCCACCTGTTCTTCGCCAAATGCCCTTGGGGCGACCCACCCGTCGACCATCTAGGAAGAGTGGATTGCACTGCATGACGTGGCCAGCAATGGAATAGTCACCTCCCCTTAATGTATGTCCTATCCACTGCCACTCCTGCCATGTCATGACCGATTGTATCGCTCGACTCATAATTATAAATTTTCATTCAAAATTTCCAAAATGGAGGACATTTAAGGGGGAAACCACATCAGTAGGCTTATTAGGATTTTTTTAGTGTGAAGAATTAATTAGAATTCAATCGAATTTCAATGTTATATTAGCCATATTTCGAACAACTTTTGAGAACTTTTTTGGATAATTCAAGCCAAAAATATGCAACATTTATCCATTTATTTACAAACTTATTTTCCACGAAGCACAATGTAGGTGAAGATTATGAAAGTGAAAATTTTGCAGTTGCCGATAACAAGGACAACACGGTTTCGAAAAAAAAACGCATTTGAAGTTTTCTTAATGAGAGTAATTGATCATACCTAAAGCTACTTCTTATAACTACCTAAGGGATGTTCGGATGAAAATGAGATTTTTAGGGAATATTCTTGAACACTTAAGGCCTATCAAAATGCTATAAAAAAATGAAAAAATAAAATATGTTGCCCCCTTATAACCCCATCTTTTCTCTCTTGTTTGAAACGTTCTTTACCCTGAATTTTTATTGTTTTATCAAAAAATCTATAGCAAACAAAAAACTGTCCCATAAACTCCGATTCCTTTTAAAACACTTTAAGATTAGAATAATGTAATGTGTATATGTTAAATTTCATCAAGAAGAAAAACACTAGAGCCAAGAAATACGTTCTCTAACTGAATACAGAAATAAGCGCGTCAATGTAAACAGTAAACTTTTAAACAGATACTAATGACGACTACAAGCAATATAACCAACAGAAAGTATTAGGTTGTTGCATATGAAATGGCCGATTTGCCCCCCCCCCCCCCCACCAGTTGGCGCTGTTGGTGTCGGATAATGAACTATAAGGACTCCTAAATTTAATCAAAACGTCATTTCAGTTTTGACCATCGTTGTAATAACAGTGAATAAAAAGGAAAAAAGGATGGAAAAGAGCCAAGAACGTATAATTTTTCTGTATGAGTTCAAACTCAGTGATAAAGCAGCGGAGGCGACTAGGAACATCAACTTGGAAAGTTCAAAAAGCTCGACAAATGGGTTCCGCATGCCCTTACCGAGTAAAACATGGCACTTTGAATGGGAATTTACTCTCCCGTAACAGAAGCGATCATTTTTTTCACAGAATAGTGACATGTGATGCAAAGTGGATATTATACGACAATCGTCGCCAATCAGCACAATCTCTAGATGCTAATGAAACACCGAAACATATGCCGAAACCGAGCCTCCATCCGAAGAAGGTAATCGTGACTGTTTGGTGGTCTACACCTGGAGTTATCCACTATCCTTTTTGGCACTTGGAGAAACGATAAATGCACAGAAATACTGTGCCCAACTCGAGGAAATGCACCAAAAATTGAGTATTCAACGGCCGAGATTAGTCAATAGAGATGGTGCGATACTCCTTCACGACAATGCACGACCTCATGTATCCAGAACAACGATTCAAAAGTTGAACGAATTGCAGTATGAGACTCTGCCTCATCCACCATATTCACTGGACCTTTCGCCAACCGACTACCACTTTTTTAAATATTTGGATCATTTTTTGACGGAAAAACAATTTAGGAATGAATAAGCCATCAAAATTGCCTTCGATTTATCAACCCCTGAAAATTGGATTTCTATGAAACTGACATACTCTTGCATCTCGCTCAGAGAAGTGTTTTGAATTGACTGGCAGCTATTTTGGTTAATTAAATAAATTTTTGTAAGCTTCACAGTCGTTTCAAATTTTAGTACCAAATCGGTCATTTCATGTGCAACAACCTAATACTTTACCTGAGGAAAAGGTGCAAATTTCCAATGTATTTTGATTATACTTACTTAGTCAAGAGGCATGCCATGTGAGTCTTAAATATTATTGGAATAATTGATTTTCTACTGGTGACTGTGCAACATTTCTCCAATTACGTGAATGCTTTACTATGATAGCCACGTTAAGTGCAGATTCAGATATAATATATTATATATCCATATATTCATTGCATATACCAGAAATATATTCTTAACATTACTACACTTGTTGGCAGTGATAACACTTGATGGCAACCACTTTACAAACCTGTAATAATAGATAGCGGTGACTCAGATATGGCCACTGAGTAATCCTTTTAAGATGATCAACAATCCTCTGCAGTTTATTATGTTTAAAGTATGTATTCTCACCCTGATTTGAGTATACAACAGTTGGAAGGATTTTCGTATGCATACAATTTATGAATTTCACATGTGTCATTGCTAACAAGTTTGCATTTTATATGTAGTGTCAATTAAAGACTCTCATTAAAGCTTTGAGAGGTAATTTTACGAAAGTACGGAAGCGATATTCAAATTTTCCGATCTTATCTCTAACAAATAAGGTTTCTTCCTAGTTCAGAAAAAATATGATGGTCCGAATAAATGAAAAACAGTCAGACTTCCCAAAAACGACGTGGGGGTGAATTTTGAATGTTCACCTTAAAAAATAATTCAATGAGCAACCATGCTGGAGCATCACAGTTGTGCAGTGCTATACACAGGTATGCAGTGCGATATAGCGGAGAAAGGTGCTTTCTGTAACTGGAGAGACTTCTGAAAGTCCACATTGTAAACGAGTTGGCTAATCTGAATGCTAAGGTAGGGTCTGACAATACGTTGCTCCGACCTGTGATGGGCAAACACCGTCTTGCAGACCGTAACGGCAATGGTGGGATAGTTGTGGATTTCTGCACGCCTAGACATTGGTAGGACATTCTTCAAGCAACGGACTTGCCACAAAGTCGATTGAATTTTATCAGCAGTAGAATTATAAGTTATCCTCCGAATCCGTGGGGGACCACTTGTCTTCGTTTGCGTTTTGCGCCCGCCACATCTCACAATGTTGGGAATTGCGGCCAGCTTTCAATCGACAGCTGGAGAGCTATATATTGTGATCGCACGGCAGATACCCTGACTAACCCTCCTTAGAATATTGACGAGCATTGGACCGCCATCAAAAATGTTCCCTTCTCGGATGTTACGCAACTTGTCGGCCACATCTGCAAGGGACATCACAAAATCTGGCTGACTGTGGAAACGTGGAAGCAGATCGATGAACGGAAGGTACTGAAGACTCCATTGCCCGCTGCTATACTATCATCGAAAAACTTTCATGTAATCGATCGGAGGACACCAATCGTTCACTCCTCATCCACGATGACGAGCAGCTGAAGGGGTGAAACGAATACTTCACCATGATATCCAGTCAAATTCCTCCTCTTGTGGATGAATGGTTACTCTTCCTAACATGCGGATACGGACTACTCCTACAAATCAGCTCTACCAAGAGAAATCAGTTCTACTTCAGTACTTGAGTCGATCCCCGCATAGTTATTCATGCCATGTCACCAAATTACCAAATGGTAATGCATTATAGTTCCCCAGGCATTTCGCTTTATTGTGCAACTGCATATGAGTACATAGAGTAAGCATTCGCGGAGCTGGACGTGGTACTGGCGAATGTTGGGTCTTCATACACTTTCCGGGGAAGGGGCCTGGGGTCTATAGTAGACCTGACATACGTGAGTGCCACTTTAGCCAATAGAATCGCTTGGCATGTCAGTGAGGACTATACTCACAGCGACCACCAGGCAATCTGCATAGAGATCAAGGGCGGAACGAGCTCGAAAAAGAGTTTTCGCAAAATGCCGGGTGGTATACTTGGCTGGACAGTGAAAGCGTTCGAGGGGGACACGTTTTCCGCGGTGCTCAAATCCGACATATCCCTGAATGGTACGGCTGGAGAGAAAGCCACCCAGATCACTCGATGGGTGACGGAAACATGCGATGCTACTATGCCCAGAAGGCGATTGCTCCCCAGTAGGCAACCCAACTACTGGTGGAACAACAAAATCGCAAGTTTGCGAGCCGCATGTTTTCGGGCAAGGAGGCTTTGCCAGAGGCTCAGGGGAAAACCCGGTGGCGTCGGTCGAGAGGAGGCACACAAGCAATTGCGTGGCCGCCTAAAGGAAGCCATTCGGAGGATCAAAAAGAACTGCTTCAAACAGCTGTGCGACCATGCCGACATAAACCCTTGGGGCGAGGCTTACAGAGTGGTGATGAAAAGGCTGCGGAAATCACCCCAGGTGACCTGTCCGCGCCTCCTGAAAAAGATTGTTACCACTCTGTTCCCTCATCACGAAAATAGGGGAAGGCAAATTTTTGTCCAGCCAAATGACGGCATAATACCGCCTGTAACTGTGGAGAAGCTGCGGGAAATATGTGGTAGGTTCGGTGACAACAAGGCCCCAGGTTTGGATGGCATCCCCAACCGAGCTTTGAAACTGGCAGTGAAGACTAGGCCCGACCTTTTCGCCAACACCTTCGAGGCGTGCCTAAAAGAAGAAACATTCCCTGCCCAGTGGAAAAAGCAAAAGTTGGTGTTGCTTCCGAAGCCTGGCAAGCAACCTGGAAACCCAGCGTCGTATCGTCCTATCTGCCTGTTGGATACAATGGGGAAGATGATGGAGAGAGTCATCTACAACAGACTCCTGCCCATCGTCGAAGCCAGCAATGGTTTGTCGGAACGCCAGTTTGGTTTCCGACGCACCCACTCTACGGTGGACGGTGGTAAACCTGACAAAAGGTGCACTGATTTCTGGCGGCTGCTGTGCCGTGGTGGCGTTGGATGTCAAAAACGCATTCAACTCGGCCAACTGGAATAGAATTAAAGGGGCGTTGGCTGACTTAGGTGTCCCCGGATACTTAGCGAATTTGGTGGAAAACTACCTCTCAGAGAGGACTCTCTGGTACGGGACGGATGAGGGCCCCAAAGAGTACATTGTCACAGCCGGGGTACCACAGGGATCGGTACTTGGTCCCCTGTTGTGGAATATCATGTATAATGGGGTGCTTGCTCTCCCGTCCCAGAGGGGACTACGATTGTCGGCTTTGCTGATGACCTAGCTGTGGTTGTTGCAGCAAAACACCCAGAAGATGTGGAGGTTTACGCAACAGAAACAGTGAGAGCGGTAAAGTTCTGGCTAGAAAAGACCGGACTGACCTTGGCGGACGCGAAAACGGAAGCGGTCTTAATAACGAAACGCAGGAAAAATGACACTGTAAAAGTGGAGGTCGGTGGACATACGGTCGTATCAAAGCCGGCTATCAAATACCTGGGGGTAATAATTGACACCAAATTGAGTTTTAGAGAGCACCTAGAGTATGCATGCCAAAAGGCAGCCAGTGCCACCACGGCACTTGCAAAAATGTTGCCAAATATTGGTGGACCGAAACATTGCCGGAGGTTGGTGCTAGCCGGAGTGGTGCGCTCCATCCTACTCTATTCGTCGCCTGTGTGGGCAGAGGCGCTTGCAAACTCTCAGAGGCGGAAGCAGGTGAACTCGGTTTACCGGCGGATGGCTTTGAGGGTTTGCAGTGCTTTTAGAACCCCATCAGATGAGGCAGTATTGGTGGTGGCAGGCTTGATCCCGGTTGACATTCTGGCCAAAGAAATGAGTGTCCTGTACAATGCAAGACATATGGAGGGGCATGCACAGCGTAGAAATGCGGCAAGGTCAGAGTCGCTTGATCTCTGGCAACGCAGATGGGACGAGTCTACGAAAGGTCGGTGGACGCACAGGCTCATTCCCAACATTAGGGTGTGGCTTGAGCGAAAACATGGGGAGACCAACTACCACATTACCCAGTTCCTCACGGGGCACGGTGGTTGCTACAGGCAGTATCTGCACCGCTTTGGGTTGGATGATTTTCCGAACTGTCCCAGATGCGATGGCATACCGGAGGATCCAGAGCATGTGATGTTTCACTGCCCACGATTTGCAATGGAGAGAAGGAGCTTAAACCAAGTGCTGGGCAGGAGCGGGACCCCGGAGCGCTTGGTTACTGAGATGCTGGAATCCGAGGAGAAGTGGCTTGCGGTTGGCTCCGCAATCATCCAAATGCAGGAGGAGTTGCTGAAGAAACAAAGAAGGAGGAAAGCTGCAAATAGGAGAAGGATGAATGCCTAAGAGCAAACCTACCCCGCGAAGTAATACCTCAATGGTGGTCCCGCGGGGCTGGGGCTGGAGAGACCGGGGGTGGTTTTTAGTGGGTGTGAATCCCACACGCGCCCGCTGTTGTTCCGCCGTTCGGGCGGCGGAGCTGCAGCGGACGTGTCTTTCTAAGATTTTCCATCTCCGTGTACGCACAAAAAAAAAAACAAAAAAAGAAAATATGAGTACATATATGGAGTTGCCAAATCTCCTGCCAGGCGCGTTGCTTCGTGCTAATGACATACCCTCATCATACCGGTGGATGTGTTATCGGCAAGCACTCACATACACATGGAAGTGTGTATGGGCATACTTATGCACAGGTCGGGTAGGTGCGAAAAAAATGCCTACATGTGGGTAAAAATTTGGTATGGAAGAGATACCGGGAAATATAACCAAACGGTGCAACACTTCGAAAAGCCAGTAGCAGCGGTTTCTGAAGTGGGCAAGCAAGCTTCCGATCATCGAAGCAAGAAACTCGACGATTTTAGCATCTAATATTACAACCTCGCGGGAGGGACTAGAACGGACTCCATCAACGGACCCGTTCAGAAGAAACTCGATTTTTGTAGGTCCCCGCCCAAATGGGTCCCCACTGACGAAAGCGCTGCCATCAGTGAAAAGTGTGCAGCGGGAGTATACAAAAAGGAAGAAACCTTGAAAACAAACCACCGGAGCGATATAGGATGCAGCGACCGATCCACATGGGGAGACCAGGTTCCACATTACCCAATTTCCCACTGGAAACGGTCATTGTTACAGACAATATCTGCATCGCTTTTGATTGGATAATTGACCAAATTGTTCTTGATGCTGTGACATTCCGGAGAATCCAGAGCGTGAGAGGTTTTACTGCCCAAGGTTCGCAATCGAAAGGGGGAATCTGAACCAAGCGTTGACCAAGAGCATGAGCGCGGAGAATATAGTTACCGAGATAGGTCGAAGGAGAACTGGTTCATGGTTCCCTCCTCCGTAAAAGCATTGCAGGAGATGCTGACGGAAGAAGGGTATAGGAAAGCAGATAAGAGCGGGTACCTAAAGGCAAACCCACCGCACGCAATATGTAATACTCAAATTGTGGTCCCGTTAGGCTGAACCTTGAGAGACCTGCGGTGGTTTTAAGTAGGTACGAATCCCACAGGCGCCCGCTGTAGCTCCAACCTTCCGCACGGCGAGGCTATAGCTGACGTGTCTTTCAAACATTTTTTAACTTGATGTACGAACAAAAAACAAGAAATAAGTTGGTATACCGAAAGCTGGGCGCTTCGAGTATGAAGGATTTGTGTTAATATTATGTGAGAAACTCTCTACGCACAAATCTCCATTCGTACATAGCTAACAACACAAAACATTCCCTCACATTTTGCCAAACACCAAGATACACAGATATCAACAACATAAATAAACATTGTCTATTACAGCATCGATAAATTGATCTAACGCAGCTTCACGCATTTCCACTTTACTCCGTGTATGAACGTAAATTAAAAACCGCTGGAAACCAGATACACACATGTCTATTATATTGGTTACTATCCACAAGCTTTACTACACATGTATATGATAAGCAAATAACTAAAACACAGAAAAAGGAAGACTCAAACGTCCTCATGGACTCCGCCGTTCATATAAGTTCACTTTATATGATGATGACCTCATACACATCTTAAGGTACAATAATTTTTTTTTAAATTTACCTGAAATGTCAAACTTCAAACTTCTATACCTTTGTTAAGGAGATCCCGTGTGAAGACCGTTATTTTTCGCTTTTTTTAGAAATTTCTTGTAAAGATCTGGATAAAAATACAAATACGAATTTTTCACCATATATTTATTAATATCTTGAGCATGTGTAGTATTTTTCCAGCCCGATAGCATAGTTCATTATTGAAATACAGAGCAATTTATACACTTATCGCCAAAAAAAGGTGTTTTTCTGCTGCCACGCTAGAGGGCGCTGCGATCATCTCAAAGAAAAAAGTAAACGGCATTTTAACGTGCAGTTTTAACTACAGTCCGCAAACTAGGATTATTAAAAAATATGAAAAGCTACATTTTTCGCGCCGTATTAAACTTTCTTTTATAAATTTTGGTATTTTTCAAGGCTTTTTTGATGAATAAAAAAAAAAATACTGAATGAATCGCAATTATCCTAGTTTGCGGAGTGTAGAATTATGTTCTGAATATATCCTAAAAATTCTAAAAAATTTGTTGGATCGATTTTGGGCTATGATGGCAACAGATTTTCAATATGCAGTTCCGAGAAAAACGCATTTAAAAAGTAGAATGTGATTGTTAGCGATAAAATCTTAACTGATCATTAATCTGCTATACTTCCATAAGATAGTCCATAAACCTTAGGTTTCCTGAAGAAACACATGTACAGCCTTGGCTTCAATTCTTGTGCTTTTAGTGAAGTCATTCGAACTTCATTCGGACCAATAAATACGAACTTTTTTACGGCGATCGACATAAATCTGACATGTGACAGACGGAGAGGCATTGAATCGATTTTAATAAGGTTTTGTTTCACTCAAAACCTTGAGAACCTACCAGTCATCTAATGCGACCATAGTCATCGTGCTGATGTGCTCCAACTGCAACAGATAGCATTACATCTACCAACGGAACTCGTGCTATACAGGCACGAATATGGCATACTCGTTTAGAAATCGGGCGAATCGAGTACAACGGACCAGTAGAGTATAAGTGCTCAGAGAGTTTGTCTCTCCCCACCATATATATACACACACAGACAATATTACCAGCCCGACAGAATACCCATGAAGTATTGGAAGAAAAGAATCGTTTCTTACCATAGTAGGAGCGAGTAGAGCAATAACTCACACCACGTTGTCTTCAGATCTTGAGAGGTAGTTCTAGTGTCTTAAGATCCCACACTTTGGATGTTATATGCCTCTATAAAAACACAGCCAGACAGACAGTGAACTGATTTTAATATAGTTTCGTTTTACACAAAACAATAGACAGAAAGCACCACAAAAGGCCCCTTACGAAATCAAACATTAAAATTTGATTTTACCACGAACTATACCGGGTTTACATTTGAAGTCCGTGGGGGCGTGCGGGCCTCCCTAACAGGAAGAAAAGGCCTTCGCCAACGTCGACTCAGATCTTCTTTTCGCGAGACGTGTCTGGCGTTTCAGAAAATACCTCTATGGCTGTTCCATGCTGATGTTACGTACTGAAAGATTTCATTTTAGGGCGTGCAATCAACTCCCTTTCACCTTTCGTAAGAAAACGTATCCCGAATAACTCAACACGTTTTGCGACTAAGCCTAAAAACAAAAGAGTTTTTAACCATCGCCCCTGATCACACTATGGATCCATCCTGATCACACAACAACCCACCAAGAATAGAGTGTCTTAAGTACTACAAATGGATGCCCTTAGTAAGTTTTGACGTGCGGAATGAAATCGCTTAGGTATATCAAAGCAAACTCAATGGAGCGGCTTTGCCTAATTAGTATCCATTCTATCCTCTCTTTGGCTTCGAGTGCTGCTGTGTACCTTGCAAATTTGAATTTGAAGTTGGAAAAATATGCAATCTTTTAACAAAGCCCTTCAGATAATTTGCTATTGGAGAAACATGGCAAATGGACTATCATCACCATTACGGGGTTATATACAGTTGTGATGGTCGCGAAAATCGAAAAATTTTTTAATGCATTTTTTTAGTACATTACCTCAAGAATATTCTCACAAAATTTCACAACGATCGGAGCATTAGTTCCGAAGTTATAGCTATTTATAAGGCATTACCTCGCTAGTCCACCGTAGTTGTGCATAGACTTTTGAACATTCATCGCCGTACATACTGGTTGCAATTAAAGCCGCAAGAGAAGCTATAATGACTTGTGGCGAGCATCAGATCAACTTTTTGGAGTCTGCAGATGGAATACTTTATGGCCCTGGAATCGACAACTCAATATAAATAAATAATTTAATCTTTGACATGAAAATCACAAACTTAAAACTTTAAACGCAATTATCTCAAAATTGTATTTTTGTAAAAGTGCATTTGCAGTGGACACGATTACTAAAAAACTACTAGTTCAATCAACGTAAATTTTTTACCACGTATTTATTATGATAATATATAGTGGCTGAACAATGTCTTTTTCTAAGGTAAAAAGATCAAAATTTTTACATCTAAAAAAAGTAAACAGTTTGCAACAAATCGGGAAACCAGAAGCTAGACGCTTCAGGTATAAAAGGTTTTGCGTATTTCTTTTATAATAATATATCATTTGAGTGTGCATTTGTCCCATTAGCATGTAGCACGTAAAATATGCATATATTTTGTGAAAATTTCCACTTTCAAGTCATATTGACATTCATAGTCTTGAATTTGCAGAGATTCGACAGTTTTGACCTAGTATAACTTTGTTACTAATAAAGCGATTTTCACCAAATTTGGCAGGATCATGATCTATGCTGTAGCCTATATCGCGGCAATTCTAGGGTGAATTTAAAGGGGGTTTACCTGTCAATTACTAAAAATTATAGTAATGTACTATTATTAACTTTATTTGAACAGATATGGGTATGGAAGATATTTCGGAGCGTAGGCACCATATAGTGTCAGCTCCCTGATTTTTTTCAGATTTTTCGGTTAAGTAGTTTCTGAGAATGGGTTCCTTAAAAAAATTATCACTTTCAACCCTCGCACTCCCCACCTTTTCAACAAATGTCAAAACTAAGACCAGCTTCGAAAAGTACTAACCAAGACCTTTAATTTGATACCCCACATGACTATATTTGATGGAAAACAATTTGCCCTCCTCTTTTGCTTGTATGGGGACCCCCCCTTAAATTTAACGTAAAAGGATGTAACTCACTATATGCGTGAGCGTTCACAGTTCCCATCTTTCTACCATTTGGTGTCAATCGCTATCACCGTCTCTTGAATAACAAAACAATTTTCTACAAGTACCTCACAATACGTACCAAAGAATCGTTTTTTAATAAACATTTGGTAGGTTTTCGAAAAAAAATTGAGAAAAAGTCGTCAACTGCAACTGTATATAACCTCTTAAAAGTGGCCACAGCAGCTCAAATTAGTATAGTGGCATCAGAACAGTATCAAACTAAACAAATCGCACTTCAGGCGATATAAGTAATTTTCTTAAATTGGAAACATTCGCGGCGGAACTGTTCCAAATAATTGTTAGGTTTTGTATAAAACACAGACTTATTGAAATCGCTTTACTGTTTGTCTCTCTGTCCGTATGTGCCTGTCAGAAACGGTTATACCGATTGACATCAAATTTGGTGGGAAGATGGAAATTGTAAGTGAAGTGAACTACATCGATCTAAGTAGAATTTAAGGGAGTCTCCTTACAAGCAAAACGGGGTGAAACAGTTTTTTCACCCAATATGGTCATGTGACGTGTCAGTGCTTTTCAAAACTAGTCTGACTTCTGGCGCAAGGAGGCAGAGCGACAGCAGAAAAGTGGTTATTTCTTTCCCGGGCCCATTCTCAGAACCTAGCCAAACGAAAAATCTGAAAAAAACTCTGAAAGTTTCCACTATACGTTATTAGGTTCCAAAATACCCTCCATGCGGATATCTGTTCAAATAAAGTTAACAATATATAGTAGTATACTTTTAGTAATTAATTGCAAAACCCCACTTAAGTTCATCCTAGAACCATGAAACTGCTGTAATATAGGCTATAATATAGAGCATGCTTCTGCCAAGTATGTTGGAAGTCGCCCCATTACCAACAAAGTTATAATAGGTCAAAATGTAACTTTAATGCAATTCATAAAACTTTGGATGCCAGTAGCACGCGAAAGTGAATATTTTAAGATAATATATGCATATACATTACGTGGTAGATACTTATGGGATAAATGTCCACTCAAATGTTTTTATATAAGAAATATACAAAACCTTTCATACCCTGGAACATTCAGCTCCTGGTTTCCCCATTCGTTTTTAAGGTTTTGTGTGAAACAAAACCTTATTAGAATCGATTCGATGTCTGTCTGTCCGTCTGTCTGTCTGTCTGTCTGTCTGTCTGTCTGTCTGTCTGTCTGTCTGTCTGTCGGTCTGTCTGTCTGTCCGTCTGTCTGTCTGTCTGTCACACCCGATTTATTCGGAAACGGCTGGAACGATTGTCACGAAAATTGGTACGAGTATGTAATCTGCCGTTCCCTATACATGCAGCAACTGGCGTCATTTTGTATTAAGTTTAAGAGGGGCTCCCCATACAGGGAAAAGGGGGCTGCAAAATTTTTTTTCACAGAATGTAGCCATGTGGGGTATCAAATGAAAGGCCTCAATTAGTACTTTTCGAAACTGGTTCAATATTTGATGTTAGGTGAAACATAGGGGAATGAGGGCTCGAAATATGACCCCCAAAAAGTGTAACAGGTCTCGTTTTCAGAACCTATCCAACCGAAAAATCCGAAAAAAATCACAGTAGTGCATCTCTATGAAATCTAGGCCTCAAAATATATCCGGTTACGATATCTGCAGAAATAAAGTTAATAATATTATATTTCCACATTTTAGAAATTTGCCCGGCACCCCCCTTAAGTTCATCGCAGAAGTACAAAATTTAGCACAGGTGTAATAAAGGACATGGTGCACAATTCAGTCAAGTTTGAAGAAAATCCAACTATTATTAACAAAGTTATGGGGGGTGAAACTTTACAATTTTTTGTGAATTTCGTGCATTCTACAACATGCATGACGTCATCATCACATATCAATTCGTCAATACCACAACGAAATGAGTTTTTATGAATTCGGTCCCAGATAATTATTTTGTTTTAGTTTTCTAGATATCTGTCAACCAGACATGTGTGTATGAAGGTATATAATATATGCGTGTTAACGAACTTTGCTGGTAGTGCCTAATTCAAATAGATATAAGAAGTAAATCGGAAATATGGGTACGATCAATTTATATACGTGCATATATGTGTACAGTATTCGGAAATAGGCAGTTTGTTTGTTTAGGGTGAGCGTAATATCTACGACTGTAATATGTACGTATGCCTCGTAGTTTGGAAAAATATGAAGCGTTATGTTGGATTGGTAGCTATATACGGATAGAAAAATGTGCGTTGAAATTTCTTACGTAAGATGAACACAAAACCTTTATATCCGAAGCGCAAGCTTC
The DNA here is from genome assembly GCF_905115235.1 of Hermetia illucens. NCBI lineage: Eukaryota > Metazoa > Arthropoda > Insecta > Diptera > Stratiomyidae > Hermetia > Hermetia illucens. The sequence goes on along the minus strand of NC_051851.1, from coordinate 122,112,113 downwards.
CGGTATTCCGACTTGTTTATTTCTTCAAAATGGATGAATTGTACTTCATATTATGAATTAGTTAATGGTTGTTTTTGAATTTTTTCGACAAATCGAAACAATCAATAATTTCGGGCAATGAAATGCACTTATATATATTCTCACAATCTAGTTACAGATGCTATCCAATTTCGAACAAATGCCACACGGGCGTAGACTCCTGGATATCCAGGCACAGCACACCCATATCCCCAGGAGACAACTCCCACAATAGTTCCGTTTAGTGTGAGTGGTCCACCTGAGTCACCTTGGCATGAATCTTTACCTCCTTCTTTATAACCAGCACAAATCATACGCGTTGTTATACCACCAAATCGGGAATAAGCCCGATTACATTCGGTTTGATTATATTTTGGAACATCGACTGCACGCAGCGATGCACACGAGATCGAAGAATTATGCGTATCTCCCCATCCAGATGTTGTCAATATGATTCCATCGGCAACATCAGCGTCTTGGTTCGGAAGTTGAACTGCTGCGTACACAACTCCTTTGGATGGCCATGGCTTTAGTTGCAGCAACGAAAAGTCGTAATCAGCAATTTTGGGGTTGTACTGAGGATGTTCTCTTTTTCTAAGCCCTTTAGCCTCCACACCCCCAGAAGTAATCTCTAGAGATCCAATTCGAACCCTTAAACTTGATGCCGGGATGTGGACGGTACAATGTGCTGCTGTCAACACCCATTCTGCACTGATTAATGAACCACCGCAGATGTAGAAAAGACATGCCTGCAGTGATACTTGAAAAGGAAACTGACTGATGTTACTCACAGCATATCCACCAACTATTCGCCCACCCGGTTTGAGAACTTTTGGAACACGACTCGAACATAGTTCTGCTAGGCAAAGCAGTCCTAAAAGTGCTGCGGCCGAGAAATGGGCTCTCATTTTGAACAAGGCTACTTTTCCTTAACTAAGTAAGTCAACCAATCCGGAACTATTCTTATATACTACAAATTATTACTGGTTATTTACAGAAAATGCTTTACCTCACGGAGAATAGAATTGACTCTAATTGATTTCCAGCTGTTTAACATTCCCCAGAATTATGTGAATTCTCTACGATGATCAGCCCATTCCACAATATTCCGCTTATTGGCAATGGAAATTCTTAACGGTAAACAGTTAAAAAAATTTCCAACAATACCTACATATCACACAGGAATGGCTACTGACTAATCCATTGCAGGCAACCAACTATCTTTTGCGGTTTATTACGTTCAAAGTATTTTCACATTTTTGGTTTGAGAATAGAATATTTATGAGTGAGGAGTGGGGAGCATATATTATTCACGAATCATAATTATTGTTCACAGTTGCGAGCGTATTCACGGGTTCCTTAATTCAAACTTATAGAAAAATAGATAATCCATTCTATCTATCTGGAGTTTATATGTATCTTAGTTTGTGTAAAGAATTTCATTAGAGCTCTGATTCTGCTTTTGCTTTCGGTTATGGGCCGTCGTTATTACAGAGTTCAATCTCAAATGAGGTACAAATTAGATTGATATTCTGAGTAGACAGGAGACATGACGGGAGACATCCGAACATTAAAGAACAACAAGGCAATCAATATTAATGTTCATGAACAGCCGACGTTGTCAATTTTACTTTTACCTTAAAAGTAATTCATAAAAGAAGAAAAGAATAACATCCACGTGAATTGTCATGGATAGGAAGGAAACTTTCTTTGCTTTCATAAATATTTTAAAAATGTTTAACCCTTTTTACCGGATCTCTAATGAAAATATTTTCTTACAGGGGCTCATACCGCAAGTGTGTAGTAAATGAATCATCAAGGATGATAATCGTAGGTACACTAGCACAGTGCTAGAACCCATACACCGCAACAATATACTACTTATCTAGATAACTTAATAGGGAATTTCAAGTAAGCCGGAAACCGGACACTCCACACTTCACGTACGAACGGTTTTACTGCTTCCTTACGTTAGAAACTTGGGGCAACCAACTGTCTAATATCCACTCTACAATCTCAATTGTCACTATTACGTGTAAGCTAAGGAAATGAAAATTAAAGGTTTGACCTACGTATGTTATTGCTCCAAAGTGGTCCCCCATGCAAATACCTACCACTACCAACAACGCTCAACTTTCGTTCTCAATCCCAAATCGATTTTTTCCTTGGCTTGTGAGATTTTTACTTTTATGAGAACAAATATTATTAGTAAAATTAATGTTTATTTTTAATTTTTGTTCCTACAAATCACAACAGGAAATAATTTCAGGCAATGAAATATATATATGCGTTCACAATCCAGTTACAGATGTTATCCAATCTCGAGCAGATGCTACACGGGCGTAAACTCCTGGATATCCACGCTGAGCACATCCATATCCCCAGGAAACAACTCCAACAATAGTTCCGTTTAATGTGAGTGGTCCACCTGAGTCACCTTGGCAAGAGTCTTTACCTCCTTGTGCATAGCCAGCGCAAATCATACGTGCTGTTATACCACCAAATCGAGAATAGGCCCGATTGCATTCTTCCTGATTGTATTTCGGTACATCAACTGCACGCAGTGATGCGGACGAAATCGACGAATTTTGCGTATTTCCCCAGCCAGATGTTGTCAATATGGTTCCATCAGCAACATCTGCCCCTCGCTTCGGAAGTCGGACTGGTGCGTGCACAACTCCTTTGGACGACCATGGCCTTAGTTGCAGCAACGAAAAGTCGTAATCAGCAATTGTATCATTGTATTGCGGATGTTCACTTATTCTAAGCACTTTAGCCACCACACCTCCAGAGTTAGTACGTAGAGATCCTATCCGAATACTTAGCCCTGGTGCCGTGAAGTCAACAGTACAGTGCGCTGCTGTTAACACCCATTCTTCACTGATTAAGGAACCGCCACATATGTGGGACCCATATAACTGTAGTGATATTTGAAAAGGAAACTGGCTGATGTTATTCACTGCATATCCCCCAACAATTCGCCCATCCGGTTTAGGCAAGTTCGCTACACGGCTTGAACGTAGCTCCACTAAGCAAACCAGCCCTAACAACACTGGGACAGACAAATAGGTTCGCATTTTAAATCCGACTACTTTTTCCTAACTAAATAAATGAGTGAATATGAAAGTTTTCTTATATACTAAAGGCGATTACTGGTAATTAACAGAGAATGCTTTATCTGATGAAGAGATAGAAAATTCCAAGTGCAAATTTCCAATATCTTTAATGGGATAGTAAACAGAATTGTAGCATGTTCGACTTATTAATGTAGGTAAAAAGGTCCACATGCCACTTAAGTCTGTCGGGCCTGCTCTACAATGATGAGTATGTTAAGTATAGGCTTAGAATTTCCCTCACTGCTGAAGACCCATTTACGAATGTGAAAGATATATTACTCCGCTTATTATCAATGACCTCACCTGATGGCACTTGATAAATTTAGAATAACAACCCATTTGAGACAACGCAGTATCTTCAATAGATTACAAACATCTATAAGAAGGGGTATGTATAATTAACGATTTCCACATTTCCCTTTCCTCACCAGTAGGTCTCAAACGCCCAGTTCTTAACATTCGAATATTATATGACGAACACGTTGATCGTTGAAAGGCGTTACGCATTCATTACTTCCATTCCTCAGAGTTATAACAAAGTTCGTTATGGATTATCACAAAGTTCAAAAATTGTATGATGGCTGCAGTGAAATCTGCCTATCACACTTCTGTGGTTTATAATGTCCCGTTTGAACAATTTCTAAGAGTGGAGTTACTTCGTGTTTTCAAAGTGAGCAATCATTATGTGACTACATATATCCCAGGGAACAAGTGGAAATGACCACTCATCATCATCATCATCAACGGCTCAACAACCGATATCCAGTCTATGCCTGCTTTAATAATTAACTCCAGACATCCCGGTTATGCGCCGAGATTCACCAATTCGATATCCCTAAAAGCTGTCTGGCATCCTGACCTACGCCATCGCTCCATCTCAGGCAGGGTCTGCCTCGTCTTCTTTTTCTACCATAGATATTACCCTTATAGAGTTTCCGGGTGGGATCATCCTCATCAATACGGATTAGGTGACCCGCGCGCCGTAACCTGTTGAGCCGGATTTTATCCACAACCGGACGGTCATGGTATCGCTCATAGATTTTATCATTATGTAGGCTACCAAATCGCCCGTCCTCACGTAGGAGGCCAAAAATTCTTTAGAGGATTCTTCTCTCGAACGCGGCCAAGAGTTCGCAATTTTTCTTGCTAACAACCCAAGTCTCCGAGAAATACATGATGACTGGCAAGATCATTGTCTTGTACAGTAAGAGCTTTGACCCTATGATGAGACGTTTCGAGCGGAACAATTTTTGTAAGCTGAAATAGGCTCTGTTGGCTGACAACGACTGCGCGCGGATTTCATCATCGTAGCTGTTATAGGTGATGATTTTCCACCCTAGATAGGAGAAATTAATGACGGTCTCAAAGTTGTAGTCTCCTATCTTCATTTTTTCCGTTAGACCAGTGCGGTTTGATGTTGTTGGTTGGTTGGTTTTTGGTGCTGACGTTGCCACCATATACTTTGTCTTGCTTGAAGTGACCACTAGTACTGATAAATATCTAACGTTATTCATTTGGTACACTCCTTGATACCAAACAAAATTCGTTGCTGCAGGAGAGTCCAGCAGGAAATTCTTCCCATTTATAATAAGTTTATAAAATAGAGAAATGAAATGTCCGCCGCCAACTGATCCTCCAAATGAGTATTTTCCAAATTTGCAACAACGAACAGAAAATAAATCACACCTCAAAAACCAAGGAGTGGAGGGAATTGACTGGGCAGGTGTTCCAGGAGCTCAGAACTGACTGCAAATCATGTAATAAACTTTTGTTTCCATAGTACGTTGGGTTCACACCAAAGACATCTCGAACATTAATGGCCTAAAAATTCAGTTTAAGACAAATTTTAATTAAAATAATTCACTCCACTAATCAAACTCCAAGTCCCCGAGTGTGACTACTCACAGAGACCGACTATTCACTTTAATATGACACCAACATTTTAAGCTATAGGGTATAGTGAATTCACATGAAATAGACCAATTTGGTGTACTATAACTTTATCAATAATAGTACGATTTCCATCATACATATGCTTTACGTTTCCAAAATTTTGAAATCCTATGAGGAAGATGGGACTTTGAGATGTTTCCCGAAAACTAAACTAACTAAACTAAATTTTCACAGAGGGTGGTATAATATGTATTTTGAGTCCTGGATTGCATACAGATGCATCGAGATTCTGAAATTTGCTGCTAAACTCACACCAAAACGGTAACGGTCCTCTACCGATTCTAACTGATCAACCTAAATAGCAAAGAAATTTCGCCCAGTTGCAGCTATATCTAATAGGCAGTATCTACACCAAGAAGACTGTATAGAGGAGGACCAAATCAACTGTCTAGGAGGCACGAAATGCCATTGCATATCCGCGAGGTAAGGACGAGGTAGCTAACTGGCCCGTCTCTATTTTTCTTTTTAAATATTTCCCCAGCCCATGTGACAAGCCATAAACAACTGTGCAATACCACATGCTCGTAACCACATGGCCCCACACCAAAGCAGTACATTACATATACGGCATTAACACCAGACCACAGTAGATCTACTATAGGCAGTACCCTTACAAAAATGACCCCACTTCCTAATGTGCTTGCAGAAGCTTATCTGTACACATCAGAGACGCTAAACAAGGAAAAGGCATAATCTTCGTCAAATCGTATTGGTAAGAGAGAGATCGGTGAGCATTTGCTATTCTGGCACTACGGCGTGCTCACCCATATAGCAAAAAGTTGTTTCACGTATTCACTTATACATAAGCAAAAACTTGCCAATCTCACCAATACATTGGCAAGTCCGGGCGGTATGTCAAACACAGCTGATCGGGTTTTCGGTACATCTCGCTCATGCTCAAGGGCAAAACAATTTGAAATCGTGTGTACTTGCACTGATTTTCCCCCTTGAGGGGCAAGGGGGAGTGTGGTAGCTGTCTAGTATCTAACTGTGCACCAGACCTGAAGCGCGAAATTTTTCTCATGCATTTACGGTACGATCGAACAAGTGCAATGATTTTTTCCCAACATACAGCTTTGAACAATGTTCTGCAAATGTAACTTCCAGTGTTAAGTTTTCTTGAGCCACACTAAGAGGTGCGGGCTTGCGAATGCATTGGAGTAGCTTATCCGTATACATCATAGGCCCTTAACATCCCGCAGTATCTACCTGCTGTCTATTGTCCACAATGTGTACGGATAAACTTCCCCAAATAATTCGCAAGCGCGTCCCGTTTAGTATAGGTACTGGCTATTAGATATGCTGCATCTTACATAATCGTAGGCCATTATCATCAAGCTTTGCTCCAAAGCAATATCTAAATATACATAATCCCAAAAAGTATGAGAGAAACTTTCGAACTAAAAGAGGAACTTTCGTCTGCTCTTTGAGTATGTTAAAGAAGGGATTTGGCAAAACAGAAGGGAACAACAATGGGTACTCCACAATTGAGCTTGGAACAGTAATACAATTATATGCTGGAATCAGTATAAAGCTCTAAATAAAAGCATAAGGTCGACAAAAACAAGACAGCGATCCGCTATTAACCAGTGCACATATTTAATAAATTTTGATTTGTGCTTGCACTGTCTGTTGGCACAGATCCAAAAACCAGATCGCCTAAACGGTACTGAATAATGAAAAGTACGCCTTCAGCGGCACTCGCGATCTCTCTCGATCATGGCCAAAAGTTTGTAATTTTTAAGATTTTGTGTAAACACAAAACCTTATTAAAATCGGTTTACTGTCTGTCTGTCTGTCCGTCTGTCTGTCTGTCTGTCTGTCTGTCCGTCACACGCATTTTTCTCGGAGACGGTTATAGCGATTGACACCAAATTTGGTACAAAGGTGGAAACTGTGAACACGCATACAGTGAGTTACATCCTTTTACGTTGAATTTAAGGGGTGGTCCCCATACATGCAAAAGGGGGGTGTAAATTTTTTTTTCATCAATTATAGTCATGTGGGATATCAAATTAAAGGTCTCGGTTAGTACTTAGTACCGGTCTTAGTTTTGACATTTGTTGAAAAGGTGGGGAGTGCGGGGGGTTGAAAGTGGTCATTTTTTTAACGAACCCATTCTCAGAAACTACTCAACCGAAAAATCTGAAAAAAAATCAGGGGGCTGCCATTATATGGTGCCTAGGTTCCGAAATACCCTCCATACCCATACCTGTTAAAATAAAGTTAATAATAGTACATTACTATAATTTTAAGTAATTGGCAGGAAAATCCTCCTTATGTTCACCCTAGAATCACAAAATTTTGCAGCAATATAGACTACAACATAGAGCATAATCCTGCCAACTTTGGTGAAAATCGCACTATTACTAACAAAGTTATACTAGGTCAAAACTGTCGAATCTCTGCAAATTCAAGACTATGAATGTCAATATCACTTGAAAGTGGAAATTTTCACATAATATATGCATATTTTACGTACTACATGCTAATAAGACAAATGCACACTCAAATCTCTTTACAAAGTAAATACACAAAACCTTTCATACCTGAAGCGATGAGCTTCCTCTTTCCCGACTTGTTTTTTTTACTGAGAATCCAAGTCTGCGAGGAGTAAATAAGAACTGACAAAATCATAGTCTTCTACAGTAAGAGATTTTACCCTACGGTGAGACGTTTCGAGCTTTGTAAGCTGAAGTAGGCTCTGTTGGCAGCTAACAACCGTGTACGGATTTCATCTTGTGATTTTCAACCCTAGACAGGGGAAATTTTCAACGGTCTTAAAGCTGTAATCTCTTATCTTTATTGTTTTCGTTTGACCTATGCAATTCGATGTAGTTCGTTCGTTGGTTTTTGGCGCTGACATTGCCACCATGTACTTCGCCTTGCCTTCATTAATGTACATCCCGAGATCTCGCGCCGCCTACTCGATCTGGATGAAGGTAGACTGTACAGTTCGTGTTGTTCTTCCCACAGTGTCAGTCGTGTTGGCCTGATACAACTCAAACTGTTGCCCTAATCCCTCAATTCTCAGTCAGATTTTACCGTTATGAAAATGCCAAGACTTCCCCACTCGGAGTGGTTATCGCTATTTGCAACTTCCGATGGGAGAATACTTAATACCAGAAGTAGAGAACACCTAAAAATTCATACCGGGTATAGACTTGATCGACATACTATAGTCAATAGGTGTACAACAACCATAAACGGGACAGCATAGTTCATCCAGAACACAATGCTACTTTCCTTGACACTATTATTTTCCGGCTGGTTAAAATCCCGACAAATGCTACATTTAGGTACAATACCTCAAGCTGATAATATTATGGTAACAACAACCACTTCTTCGAGATCTCAAACTTCTTTGATTTCCCACCCAGTGGCTTATAGTTCATCTTCCTTTCCCCGTACTTCCGCTCAATTGAGGGATAGCAAGAGCAATAATATACGCAGGGGATGCGTATATCAATCAACAGGGTAATTAGCGTCAGGCTAATTGTGTGGAATGCGGCGATCAGTTAAAACTTGCCTTTTCCAATACAAGACATAAGCAGAACTATCGAATATTCCCTGTGGTTCATATTGATTAACCGGATATGTTACTAGGATCAGCTGAAGCTTATATGCAGGGTCATGATAAATTACTTTGTGTCACAACAGTGCAACCAGAACTGGGATGACCTAATGTCTCTACACTCTTTTATTTTCACTTCTCTGTAAGCATGGTTGCAACCACGTTATCCTGGATCATGCATATAAATCCTTCCCCTTTCGCAAAGAGGTCCAGAAATCGACGAACGGATCCTAGAGACGATTCACATGTGTACCATACATTGCATTCAAAAGTCCGATTCTGGTCAGAATTCGCCTCCCTCATACGATTGAAAAATCGATGCATCACATTTAGTGAAATCAACCCTCTTTCTTTCGTGAGAATTTTGACAGCAAAGTATCCTTCAAATCACCAAATCGAGGATGGATCCTTTCCAGAATTCCTAGATACTTGCAGAAGTCCATCTCGAAGATAACTTGAACGGCAAAGCCACCAATGCTATATCCAGCATGCGGCTCGTATTGATTTGCGGATAGCTTGGATTCGACATCTGTCCAAACTAAATTCCATACGAATTTCACGACAAAACATGTCTACTTTTCGAAAGGTACTGGTTATCAATATTAGCATACATTTTGATGCCACCATTTCACACTTAGCATGTAGATCATATTTAATTGCGAATCCATGCTCTATAGGATACTTCCGTAACAACAAAAAGGGGTTCAGTACCACATAAAACCAAAGGGGACTCAACGACATCCTCTAAAAAACGGCTTTCCATGTGCGCATGGCCTCTGATTCGTTAGTACCCCCATGCGATCACACTGAAATGATGGTATGTCTCTCTTCCATGACTCTCGTCAAACAGTTTATTAAACCAGATGCGTGAGGCTCCGTCAAAAGCTCGGCGTAATCCACACAGCAACAAAAAAATATTTCCTTGGTCCCTAGTTGCCAATCCCACAACTGCCGATTCGATAATGTATTGCTCTTTGCAACCCCTTGATCCAACTCGGCAACCCTTCTGTTTCTCAGGCACAATGTTGTTAGTCTGGAGGCACATGTTGGTCCTTCTACATCAACATATAGAGGATTAAGTTATTGTTATTATTGGTATTGTGCCTGTGGGGTCCTTCACCGGGTTCCCTTTAGGAGCCTGCCGTGAGAAAGGATGGAAACTCCTCCAGCCGACTACAGCCCTGATTTATATTATATGCCAACCGACCCTGTATACTATGAACTTATCCTGGAATCTCTCCAGTTCTTCGAGTTGTTTATGACTCGTCAAACCTCCTCTTGGTAACATCCGCAAAATTTACGCCCAGTATGGTGGTTTCTGTCACACTAGGGATGGCATAGTTCCTGTAAACCCTCTGCTAGAATTGCCAATGCCAATTTGAGTCAACCTAGCAATCTCCTTTGTGTTGTGCCGAAGTTCCGGATGAATTTTCCATGGTGCATCCCTTGATTTGAGATTTGAGATAGCATTCTCGGAGTTGTTGGAAATTCGAAGAGCCTGGAAATGCCTGACCTATGTAAAGGATCTATTTCAGAAAATTCTCTACATACTCTTTGGTATTTATCCTGAACGTCAGCGAAAACTTCAACCTGACCTTGAAGAAGATTGCTAGAGCGAATACTAAAACTTTTGCCCGCAATACGACGTGATGTTATTGATGGTACCGCCTCTGCTCTGCTCCTCGAACCAATTCCCGCGATGACCTCAAGCCCAAACAGCTGCAATGAGAGGAGCCATGCACCCATCGCGACAAAGATGTGGAACAGCCTCGTGATTAGCTGTTTTGACGCCGTGCTGTCAATTACGGGAGCCTCATCCAATTACTAAGGCAGACGACTGCCGCCGGATCAGTACTGAATCTTGAATTCCTCCTTCTCCTCATTTTCGGTGAAGCATTTTATACCTAACTACCAAGAATGGTAATACTTTTCTCAGTGAGTAATCTGCAAGACGACAAAGTTCTTTTCACCAAGTCAGCTTGCTACAACTGTTGATGAGACTTTTGCCGTACTGGTAATTTTCTGGGATCCTAGGACTCATTTATATCACAGAATTGTCACCTGCATTTCCTGTATGACGCTATGATGTTTTTCTTCTGCACCGTAAAACAAATCCTTTCTCCTTTCTTGGTATCCTCGCCATTGTCAAATCCACGGGTTGGTACTTTCCTTCCACCTACCCGGTCCCCACATAGTCATACCCATGCGCATCTGCCGAGAGTTTTCTTGTCCATACTAAAGAATGCGTATGACTTGGATTTTACACTGTCTGCTATCAACACAAGGTGAGATCTTCCTTAGCTACTCATACATATTCCAAGGACATTTAGACTGTAGTGACCCTTCCTCCTTGATTTTTCAGAGAGGGTTGGAACCACTTTGTTGAAGTTGTAGTTAACAAATTTTTGGAAAACTGATTAGTTAAGGCATCAGTAGGGTATTAATTGTTAATTATAAATACTATATTCAATTTCTCTGCTATCGGTATCATGTGATGGGTGTATATTGGCTTCCTGACCCCTATATAACGTGAGCCATCAACCACAATGTTACTTTACATTTATATATTTCTAAAGAATTTAATTCCACCTGAGAAAATTTTCCCGCAGGTGGCAGACTATTTCTATCACTTCTCAAAAAATGCCTCATTTTAAAATTCGTGCGTGGTGCCACGTACGAAACAGTCATGTATGAATTATGCATTGAAAAATATCGGGGCTGGCATTCATGATACCAGTTATACCCTTAAACGTCATTTTCAGCATAATAGTGTCACATCAACTGGCTAGGCGATCTGTGACCACATAAGACGTATCAGTAACCAGAAAAGATAGTCGAAGCTTAACGAGAGAAGGTTTCAAAGTAAAAATCATCTTAAGGTATTCATTTTGCATTCATATGACAATCCACCTACCCGACATATGTCAAATAAGAATTCCAGGATCGTAGCCAGTCTAAAAGTTAGAGGGACATGAGTGGACGCACGTAGAGGCATATGCATGTAGATGAGGAAAGATAGTCAGGAACGATTCGTATATTATCCGTTCGTTTAACTTCACCCTTATCCTATTCCACGCTCTGTTTGCTTTTATACAGTATCACGACCTCCAATACACACTATACATACTTCGCCCGAATAACTCCAGACATGCCCGCTTGACTAGCTTCCTCCAGTTGAAGGTGGCTGTCGTGAAGGTTCCTCCAAGACGGCACGACGACCGAGGGAATTCTACGCTATCTCGTTTTCGCTTTGTTGTCAGGAGCGTACGTGAAATCAACAAGATTGCACGACAATGAGGAGAAAGCCAAAAAAGAACTGTGTCGAGCATTCAAGCACGATGAGGACAATTTCTTGTTTTGTAAATAAAAGGACGAACGCGAAAAACTGCAACGACAGGAGAATATCTTGAACGGGGATGGGAATGGAATGCTGTAGAGAAGGTTGAGGTCATATAGGCAAATTCCACTACTGAAAACCAATATGTGCCCAGTAGCATTTACAGAATTTCATACATCTCCACTACTTGGCGTAGCAAACATATGTGCTTCCTTTGGGAGTCATGAAATCGACCATTATTAAGCCATTAGCATTATCGACTGCGTTATCAACTGAACTTAATACGGAAAAATTCCTCGTTATCGGCGTTCGACGCTTCTACTAATTCGTTGCATTCGATTATGAAGCAAATTTAGTTTTCACATTCCCCCTCCAACTAAAATTAAATCGTTTTGTGGTAAAACTAATGGGAAGCACACGCAATTGCACATGCAGCACTCCATGAACGAGTAGTCGCCGTCCTAATCGCAACTCGCAGAAAGTACTCATATAATGACTTCCAGATAGATATGCAAATAACGGCCGAGTTCAAGTTCACATAGCACATTATGAGCTAATAATTGCAACAACTATCTAAACCCATTATCCCGTCGTCAAGTGCGACTGTATGCAGATCAGATTGTGCATGGAAAACGGTAAACGTCGTTAAACATCCTGGATTTAATATTAAAGTCGAGTTAAGAGAATCGATTAATTGTTAAAGAGTTCATCGCTTTGCAAATGAATATTTCAGTACACGAAATATTTTCTGGTTATTATTATAAACTAACCCCAATCTCTCTTCACTTCCGCCTTCTTACCGTCACTTCCTCCCCATAGAGGCCAAGACCAAAATTTTCTACGATAACCGAAAAATTGACAAAGTCATTGGATTAATTTTCGAGTCACGTTTTCGTTTTAATCCTGACGTGAATATTTTTATTCTGCTTCTCCGCACCCTTGCCCGCTTTCTTCATCGTTCCTGTGAAGTGAAGATAACCTCCAAATTCATATGGATGTATGTACGCGGATGATACAAAAAATCCACAAAGGAGTGGTGCCACGGCAGGACAAGAGCCGATGGGATATGTGTGGTTCTCTGCATGACATACCTTTGGGGCCTATCCACTTTGTCTTCCTCGCTCGGAGTCATGGGTGCTTCATAAGCTCTCCTTCCGAGTGGCAGCTATATGAGTTGCTCCATTCCCTGGCATTTCGGCTTCTATTACTAATGTCACACATACACACCTCGTTGGAAATGGCTGGCAGCATATTCGAGTAGGCAATGCAAATGTTGATACTGTCATTTATTTGTAGATCTCATGTATATTTGCCAGGAGGTTCTCCAACTGGTCATGTGTGTACACATGTTTGCCGGGTCTTTAACTTTTAAGGGACATATCCTTTTCGCTGTAATTCCGTATCGTTTGCTGTTAGTTTTCTTTCATCACAACCATCATTTTTTCCTACTAAAAGTCCTTTATTTCACTTGGTTCGGTTTTTCGTCTCCTCCACCGTTCGCCATTGTCGTCCTCTGCAATATGCCGGCAGACGAGTCAGACCCTAATTTCAACCAAGAAAGAGTTGGGACGGAAGCTCATGACACGAATGTACAAAGGCAAGCGTCCCCTCCCATCTTGTGAAAAGTAAACTAAGAGGAGTTGAAAACATGACTTAAGGAAGCAAATGTGAGCTCATGTGATTTGTGTATGAATTCTACTTCTGGAATGGACCAACATAAAAATATCCCTTTCACAATATTACATACAACAGAGTAGGGGCGAGCCCGAAAGGAGATAGTAAACAGCAATTGATAATTATTCGCAACGAGTGTCATATTTGGTCTAGATACTAGATAATGGGAAAGAAGCTGTTGTTGGCGAGAGTGTAAAAGAAAGAAGCCACAGAAATGAATCACTGTCACATGAACATTCGTCTGTTGCATCTCAATAAGACTTGATATGCCTTCCCTGGGGAACTGTGAAGGAAAGGGTGATGTGATTCAAATTAGATTAAAGCATAAGCTGATTTAAAGGACGAGATACAGGGTCCTGAGTATCTTATTGGCGATAGCTTTACGATTTTCTTGGGATTTCTCAATAAGGACAATTGACAATGAATAAAATGTTAATAAGGTGGAGTTTTGTTTAGTATTCCTAGAATATATTTATATGAATTGAATTTCATACGCATTGCAATCACTTACATATTAGGTTGTGGAATAGGAAATGGCCGATTTAGCAATCAAGTGAAGTTAGTTGTGATTTTGCTGTATCAAACCACCACCAGTTGGCGCTGTTGGTGTCGGATAATGAAGTATAAATACTTTTGCATTTAATCAAGGAGTCATTTCAGTTTTGACCATCGTTGTGATAACAGTGAATGAAAAGGAAAAAACGATGGAAAAGAGCCAAAAGCGTATACTTTTCCTGTATGAGTTCAAATTCGGTCATAAAGCAACGGAAGCGACCAGGAACATTAACAGCACATTTGGAGCTGATACGGTTAGCGAACGAACCAGATGGCGGTGGTTCGAAAAATTCTGGTCAGGCGACGTAAACCTTCAAAGTGAGCCACATGAACATCCAGAACCATCGATTGATAACGTCGAGCTGCGTGTGTTAGGCGAATCCGACACACGTCAGTCTGTGAGAAACATTGCAGAGAAACTGAGCGTACACTATTCGACAGTTTCTCGGCACTTGCAACAACTTGGAAAGTTGAAAAGCTCAACAAATGGGTAGCGCAAGCCCTTACGGAGCAAAACATGGCGCTTCGAATGGAAATTTGCAGTTCTTTACTCTCTCGCAACAGAAGCAACCCCTTTTTCCACAGAATAGTGACACGTAATGAAAAGTGGATATTATACAACAATCGTCGCCGATCACCACAATGGCTAGATGCTGATGATCCACCGAAGCATATGCTGAAACCGAGCCTCCATCCGAACAAAGTAATGTTGACTGTTTGGTGGTCTACAGCTGGAGTTTTGGACTATTTTTTTGGCCCCTGTAGAAACGACAAATGCACAGAAATACTGTGCTCAACTCGGGGAAATGCACCAAAAATTGAGTATTCAACGGCCAAGATTGGTCAACAGAAATGGTGTGATACTCCTCCACGGCAATGCACGCCCTCTTGTATCCAGAACAACTGTTCAAAAGTTGAACGAATTGCAGTATGAGACTCTGCCTCATCCACCATATTCACCAACTACCACTTTTTTAAGCATTTGGATAATTTTTTGGCGAAAAAACAATTTAGGAACGAAGAGGCTGTCAAAATTGCCTTCGACGAATTTATCAACATCCGGCAATTGGACTTCTACGAAACTGGCATACATGCTCTTGAATCTCGTTGGGGGAAGTATTTTGAATCGACTGGCACCTATTTTGAATTAATAAATAAGTACCAAAACGGCCATTTCATTTGCAACAACCTAATACATATATACATGGGCTTTCAAACTGAAATGTATAGCATATTGCGGTTATGTGCGAAAACCGAGCTTCTCAGATATGAACGGTTTTGTGGTTTTCTTTTGGGACATTGGTTAAGTTTAATTTAATAACTCCACCGGACGCCGACTAATGAGCACTCAAGAAAGGGGGAGAGATGAGTCGCCATAGTATAAATGGCCGTATACGACCCAAACGTCTGAAGGAGTAAGTGGCGAAATCTCATACAACGCAATTAATAAAACTGAGATAATGATAAGTCACGGATCCAGAATACACTTCAAGTTTTCCTACTTGTCGCAACAGGCAACTGGAAGAGATTGAAATTTTTGACCTAGCAAACCTGTAAATTTACATTCTTCTTCTAATTATCCAAATCCAGGGAGGGATAACGTCTCCGATAAGGACGGACTTATCGGTTGCAAACAAAAGCTATCGTTTTTGGAATATGCGTACGGTCCTCGACTACGCTATTGAGGATTTCCAAAATGTTCGCTTTCTCCAACTTTTACGAAAGTATCAGCATTACAAGGTGGACGTTCTGAAGTAAAGCGAGATTATATGACGGGACTCTGGGAAATACTCTTTTTCTCATTGCAGCATTGTCCTATTGCCTTGACAACGATAACGATGAGCAGTTTGTGGTTTTCGGTGGCTTTCCTGGCTCCCTCATCATTAGTGGCATATTGTTTGGGTACAAAATCTGCCACAAAGTAAGGTAGGGACAACAGGATCGCTAATATTGATCTTAAAAGATGTAATGACTGATGGAATTGAAGGATAGCCAAATGATAACGATGATCACCAACTGAAGAAGTAGAAAGAACACTTCATCTTCAACCATATAACATCCGGGGAAATCCCACCTCTCGTGGATAAGATAATTAAGCACCGCGACCGCGCCTTTCAAGCAGAATTAAAATTATCTCTGTCAATAATGCCCTCAAGCGATGAAAAGCCATCAGCGTAAAAGGCCTCCACACAAATCCTTCTCTTGTAGTCCCTGTAGTTGTTGAAAAGTTACAGCTTCCACTCATGGAATGTATCCGAAGTGCTGTGCAGAGAAAAGGCAATCTGAGAAAGCTAATAGCTATTAACGGAGCATATTTTGAAACGCAAATGACAACATATGACAAGTCGATATCTGACTCGAGGTAAAGTTCCTGAGGAATTCGAAATACAAAATAGATTCTTGTTGTTATTAAGGACGTGGAGGGATTCAATAACCCATGATATTTTTCCTCAAACACATCGGCGATTTGAAAACACCGAAATCTGTTTATTCTCTTACCCAGAAAGGCACCTTGGCCAAATGGCGTTAGAGGTGAAGAATGAGGCAAAAAAGTCTGACTGAAAATAAATACTAATAGACCCGAAGTCCGCAGTCTTCCCATTTACATAAATCGACAGGGAAGAAGACGCTGATCGAATTATATTAGTACATCTAGAAAGCGTCCTCTCTGTCAAGCCTGTCGTCTCTCTTCACCGTTAGTCAGTGGTGACAGCCATACCCGGTACTAGGTAATCCTACTGATACTAAGAGAAGCTGGGTCATCAAGCAGTGGAGCCAAGGCCAACATTGGCCCACTGCTTGATGACCCATGACCCCCCCCCCCCCCTGGAGGGTCTTCAGAAACAGGACGGAGGGCAAAAGATAACTTACAATCAAAATGCAAACAAATGTCCAAATTGCCATATCAACAGCAAAAAACCTGTGTACGTGCACAGGGAAAAAATCGAGGAAAGATACTTCCATCGAAACATCGGCTGGAAAGCCTACCGAGGCCCCCGAAGAAATCAAAAAGGGCTATATCAAGCAAGAGAATAGACCTGCTGAGCAGTGAAGAAGAGAAGCTGGACGACCTGGATCTTCAAGAGCTCAAGATTTACAGGAAAGCGCTACGTCGGAGGAGAAAGGTGATACGGAGCCAGTGGCTAGCACTAAGATAGCCCAGATAAACCTTCACCACGCAAAAGCTGCATCTGCGATAATTGCAAAGGCAAGTTCCAAGGATAACATTGAAAAAGTGCTGGCTTAAGAACTGTGAGTGTGCAGGGGCAGATTCGCGGTCTGCAAGGAGGAAGCATGCAGGTAATTTGGAACGCACTTTGCAAAAATAACCAAGAGTTTGCATCAGATGTCCTGAACAGAGATTTTGTGGTTGTATAAGTCTCACTGGGGAAACTCGAGAGGCATCGAACTTATTCGCAAGAGACGATATCCGAATCCTATCGGAGCTAGTCGCTAGACTGGTGAAGTTCTGTGAGAAGAAGGCGTTACAGCTTCTTGTTGGCTGTGCCGTCAACGCTATCACGAAATCTGGGAAAGCAGCGACACTAATCGAAGTGGTTAATACCTTCTTGTATTTATTCTCATCAACCTCACTAGTGACAGAGGGATTTCTAATCGTGACTGGATGTCGGATACCAGTCGAATCAGCGGCGAATGGGTACCTGAGTCAAATCAGGGTAATAATCTCGGCGCAATGCTGACCACATTGCCTC
This sequence comes from Hermetia illucens, assembly GCF_905115235.1. Lineage (NCBI taxonomy): Eukaryota > Metazoa > Arthropoda > Insecta > Diptera > Stratiomyidae > Hermetia > Hermetia illucens. Next base: position 122,094,173 of record NC_051851.1, on the reverse strand, counting down.
CTACAGTGTACTGTAGTGTACGTTACGATCTTTAATGAAGGGTTCTAACACAATTAAATGCCCTGATCCAATATGAATTGTGCGCCAACGATTATTATTATTTATCTATCTATGTCGGATCACAAAATAATCAGATTCGACATTGAAGGCAACTGCGAACTCTTTTTCTTTTTTTCAGCGTTTTCTCCGTTCACAAACGGGGTCGGCTCGTCGTGATCGGTTTCACCAGTTGACTCTATCGAAAGCCTAACCTGGATGCAATCTCAAGGCTTTTAAATCCACATCCAGGGTATCAAACCACTGTTGTTTCGGCCTGCCTTTTGGTGGTTTATCATCGACTTTGATGTTCAGACCAATCTTGACAAATGAATTTTCGTTAGCCCGTATTGCGTGACCATACCATCAAAGACACCTCTCTCGCAATTTTTCCACAATCGATGCCGCCTCATAACAATCGCGAATATCCGCATTTCAGATGTGATCAAAACGTGTGACGCCATTAGTCCAACGCAACATCTACGTCTCCATTACCGCAAGACATCGTTCATTGTCTTTTATGGTCGGCCAACACTCAAAACCATTTAGAGTGACAGGACGAACGACATTGTGATAAATTTTAGATTTGAGATGTTCGTTGATACGTCGAGCACAAAGAACACCAGTTGTGAAACGACGCTTCATCCAGGTTTCGTTAATGCGTGAAGCAATTTCATAACGCAGTTCTCCATTGGCTTATAACCTTGACCCGAGGTATTTAAATCGCTCAGTTCTGCGCAGAACACTACCGCTGGCTGTGATTGTGCCTGTTTCATGAGGATCGGTCGCGAAAAATTCAGTTTAACTCAAATTCAATCTGAGACCGTGTTGCATGTGGGGATCATTCCATCTTTGGACAAGAGAAGGGATTGGGACTTCTATGCAACGTACCTGAGCAACAACATGGCTTACCTACAAACAGCCCATGATATCAGGAACAAACTGAAACTAGAAACACTGCTGGAAGACTTCAACAAAGTTCTCATTGATGCGTATGAAGCCAGCTGTCCGACTAAGACAGGTAAGTCGTCAATCGCCGCACCCTGGTGTAACAAGAACCTAGCCAGAATATGAGCAAAGATCCGAAAACTCTTCAACCGGGAAAAATAAACCGGAGACTGTGACCGAGGGACGAAAATGCATGTGAAGTTCAAGGCGATTATGGGGGGATATGAAGCAAAACGAACAAAGGACTTTTTAAGCTTCATCAAGTAGAACCTCCAAATTATAGGGAAATACTCACTGGTTACTGCGGCCTAAACTATCCTGGGGAAGCTGGGGATATCCACAAACACTGCTGCAGGTCCTATGCGGAATGTGACGAAACTTCCATACACCTTCTGAGACCATTTCTAGTACTTGTACAAAGTAGGTCGAGGCACCTACGAGAATAATAGATGCTAAGTTAAAATACTTGGAAGTAGGGAATATATTACAATCCCTGACGGTTATAGGCTTGTTTGATATATTGTAGCTAGTAGGTAAACTATAACCAGTAAAGATCGACAGTAGTTCTTTTAGGACGCAGTGGAACTTCCCTTAACACAATAGTAATAGAACCAACTTCTGCTTCTTCTACCGGGCCGGAGACACTCTTTTCACCATTCATGATTGAAATTTACTAATGAGCCACCCGAGCTGGCTAACTTGAAGCCTTGTTATCCCCTAAACATACTCAGATCAGCTGCAGGCCCCCTTCTGTTACCTCAGGGATCGAGGTTCGCACTGCAGCGTCAAAAAACAGTAGTAATTATTCTCAACAAGAGGCAAGCAGGCACTTCACTTCAGGTGATTTTCGTGTGTCTCGTTCATTTTCCAGATTTCCTATTCCTTGCCCTTTGGCAAAGTCCCCACGCTCTTAAACAAAGCGATCCCAACGTGTTTGCCTCGAACGGACAAGTCTCTTTAAAGCACTCTCAAATTGTGCTATTCTGAGTTTCCAATTAAGTTTCTTTCGTCAAAGGCATTTGTAAACTTCTAAGGGGCTGCACATGTTTACCATGAAGCTCACTGAATTTTTCCCGATCCGTTTTCCCAGGAGTTCATCTTTCTATTACAGTTACTTCGCATGCAATAGTCACACTAAATTCTAACTAATAGTGGTCTGAGAGTGAAACTTCATCTAGCACCCACCACCGAATAAACCCTAACATTATTGAAGTATAAATTGTTAGGTCGATTATCTGACTTTTTCTTGGTGTCCTGAACGTTGGAGTGCATTCCACGTTCTTACAGTTGAAGACATGAAATCAAATAGCCTCTCTCCTCTAAGGTCGCATTTGTTACTTCGCTAACAAAGATGTTGAGAGTTTGCATCACATCATCATGGTTGCTCTAACACATTTGATATAAGGGCACATACTCTCGGTTTTGTGGATCTATTGTCGTAGAAGGTCATTGCCCTTTTGTTGGTCTAATGCTACAGGTTTTGCCAAACCGAACCCAAGGCGCTTTTACCAAAAAGGTTATAGAGGCAGTCCTCCAGCTTTGCAGTCTTGCTGCCTATAGAGAGGAAACGGCTTTCGTATGCCGCAAGTTAATATTGACTGATGTAAATGACATTTATATACAAATGTAGTCGCATACTTTCTGGGAAAGAAGTCTGCTCCATCTAGTGTGAGTTTCAATGGTGTTATCAGATTTTATTCACACTCGTCAAGAGTTCCACTTGTTTGTATTTAATTTCCCTGAATATTGATACATCTCATAGAGCAAAGTCCATGTCCTCACTCCCGAGAAACTCCACCTTTCTTCCCAATTCCTTACTCCATCTTTGAGTAGGAAGCATCCCAACATCATGGTGTCCGGCATACATAGATCCGTTTACGCTCATATCGTCAGCCTTTTTCCTTCCACTTTTCCTGGTAGAGGCGGAAGGCAACACTCCAGCAGGCAAGATTTAGCCCGTAGCGCCGTCTCCTCAGGTTTCTTTCTGCCGTGCCTTTCTTTTCCGCTTTCTGAAATATTTAATCAGCAATGCCTCGTCGAGATAATTAGTCCGATTAAATGAACGTTATACCACAAGCATTCCAAGTTAGTTCCCCGCCTGGACATCGAAGGAACATTGTGGGTTCTAAGCAGAATAGGACGGAAACTTACTCACCCGGGGTGCTTTACGTATCCATCTTATGATACGCACTGCTGAACTTACGAAGAGTAAAGCGAGACTCTCATACAATTTCTTTACGACTGTGGAACTATGGCTAGATCCCGGCAAGGCACATAAGGTAAACCGCCCTTTGGTAACCTCAAAGAAATTTCTAATTGTACCGTAAAGCATCTGTCGTGAATTCAGAGCTCTTGAGAATTGTATCTTCACAAACAAAAAAGGATCAATTTAAATGTATATATTTTTCTTATTCCTATGAAAAGTACTTTAAAGAAATCCACCCGACATTGACCACAATTTGTAACGACTTTGTCTGTTTAGGCTGCCCAGAATGGGCACCCAACTTGACTACTCTGAACCGTTAGGGCAAAACTCTAAACCAAACTGAAAACAGGGCGAACTTTAGCCATTCAAGTCTGCTGGAATCTAAATAACCCATCTTTCTGAGCTAACTATCAAACAAGTCGGGAAACCGGAAGCTGGACGCTTCAGGTACGAAAGGTTTTGTGTATTTCTTAGTACGTAGCACGTAATATATCCATATATTATGTGACAGTATCCACTTTCGGGTGATATTGCCATTCACAGTCTTGAATTTGCAAAGAATCATCAACTTTGACGTATTTTAACTTTGTTAGTAATAGTGCGATTTCCACCAAACTTGGTAAGATCATGCTCTATATTGGAGCCTATATCTCTGCAAAATTTCATGCCACTAGAATGAACTTAAGGGGAGTTTCTAACCAATTACAAAAAATTGTAGTAATATACTATTATTAACTTTATTTAAACAGATATCGGCATGGAAGGTATTTCGGAGCCCAGACACCATATAGTGGCAGCTTCCTGATTTTTTTCAGATTTTTCGGTTTGGTAGTCTCTGAGAATGGCCCCCTTAAAGAAGTGATCAATTTCAACCCCCGCGCTCCCCACTCTTCCAACGAATGTCAAAACTAAGATCGGCTTTGAAAAGTACTAATCGAGACCTTTAATTTGATACCCCACATGACTATATTTAATGAAAAAAAATGTTACACCCCCCTTTTGCATGTATGGGGACCCCCCCCCCCTTAAATTCGACGTAAACGAATGTAATTCACTGTATGCGTGAGCGTTCACAGTTCCCATCTTTCCACCAAATTTGGTGCCAATTGCTATAACCGTCTCCGAGAAAAATGCGTGTGACGGACAGACAGACAGACAGACAGACGGACAGACAGACAGACAGACAGAAAACCGATTTTAATAACCTTAAAAGGCGAAACAGAGTATATCGATAAATATTTTACTTCAGAGCCTAAATCCAAATCCATCAACTTTCAATTCGCTTCATTTGAGTATCTACAAATCGCGCAACACAATTCTAAGACTGGAATTTTCACCGCAACTTTAAATAGAAAAACAAGTCGGGAAACCGGAAGCTGGACGCTTCAGGTACGAAAGGTTTTGTGCATTTCTTAGTACGTAGCACGTAATATATGCATATACAATATTATGTGAGAATATCCACTTTCAGATGATATTGACATTTATAGCCTTGAATTTGCAAAGAAACGACAACTTTGATGTATTATAACTTTGTTAGCAATAGTGCGATTTCCAGCAAACTTGGTAGCATCATGCTCTATATTACCCCCTATATTGTTGCGAAATTTCGTCGTCCTAGCATGAACTTAAGGGGGGTTTTGCAGCGAATTACTAAAAATTATAGTAATATACTATTATTAACTTTATTTATACAGATATCAGTGTGGAAGGTATTTCGGAGCCTAGGCACCATACAGCGGCAGCTTTTTGATTTTTTTCAGATTTTTCGGTTGGGTAGTTTCTGAGAATGGCCCCCGTAAAGGAATGGTTACTTTCAACCCCCCGCACTCCCCACCTTTCCAACAAATGTCAAAACTAAGACCGTTTTCGAAAAGTACTAACCGAGACCTTTAATTTGATACCCCACATGTCTATATTTGATTAAAAAAAAAAACACCCCCCTTTTGCATGTATGGGGACCCCCCCCCCTTAAATTCGACGTAAGAGGATGTAACTCACTGTATGCGTGAGCGTTCACAGTTCCCACCTTTCTACCAAATTTGGTGTCAATCGCTGTAACCGTTTCCGAGAAAAATGCGTGTGACGGACAGACAGACAGACAGACAGACGGACAGACAGACAGACAGACAGACGGTAAACCGATTTTAATAAGGTTTTGTGTTTACACAAAACCTTAATTATTCAGATGACCAGGAAGTTTTCAAGGATATACGCATGGCCTTTTTTAATCTAGCTAAACAATTTTAACCAAAATAAAACCTGAACTAAAATAAACCTGAACGTCTGAGTTGTAATTCTCTCCAAGAACAGAATAGACTGTTGCAAAAGACGGTTACCACGCAATAACTGCTAAGTAAAAGTTGAAATTGTAGAATCAATGTGAACTTGCTCTTACTTATTGAGCCACAGTATATGTATGTATGTATATATGCCCCAGGAGATCATGAGAAGAGTTTGCTCCTGTTTCCTCTTCTACCCAAGCGCATTAAAAGTAATGTTGGACCATATCAGCACGTATGTATCTATAAACAATAAAAGTATGTCTTTCTAGAGCAGCAGGAGAAAGGAATTCCTTCATAATCCATCAGATTTAGCGCTCTAATGTCTTGTCTGAAAGAAGCCTCTTGGAAAGTTTGTAAATGAGATCATATTAAGGTTATTTTTATAGGGCCCATACACTGGCAAACAAATTGTGCAACGGAGCGATTTAGCGACATTAGCTAAAGTTGGAAACGATACAAGTAACTTTCCATTAAAATGCTATTGCATTTACCTGCGTTGTTAACGGGAGTGGTCGAAAGGCAAGGGGTGGCCCGTCTGTAGCCCCCTTGCACATTAGGACGATAATTACTCTACTAGCTTATTTATGACACGAAAATAGCCTCTTTCGGGGTGCCGTCACTTTAACAGAAGTGGAAAGAGGGACATTTTTTCCTTCTATATATCTTGTTTACACTCTTACTCTCAGAGGTTATGCTTGTCAAACCCAACTTTGCCATGATGATATCAAAATACCCCCTTTTCATCATCATCATCAACGGCGCAACAACCGGTATCCAGTCTAGGCCTACCTCAATAAGGAACTCCAGACATCCCGGTTTTGCGCCGAGGTCCACCAATTCGATATCCCTAAAAGCTGTCTGGCGTCCCGACCTATACCATCGCTCCATCTTAGGCAGGGTCTGCCTCGTTTCCTTTTTCTACCATATATATTGCCTTATATACTTTCCGGGCTGGATCTTCCTCATCCATACGGATTAAGTGACCCGCCCACAGTAACCTATTGATCCGGATTTTATCCGCAACCGGTCATGGTATCGCTCATAGATTTTGTCGTTATGTAGGCTACGGAATCGTCCATCCTCATGTAGGGGGCCAAAAATTCTTCGGAGGATTCTTCTCTCGAACGCGGCCAAGAGTTCGCAATTTTTCTTGCTAAGAACCCAAGTTTCCGAGGAATACATGAGGACTGGCAAGATCATTGTCTTATACAGTAAGATCTTTGACCCTATGGTGAAACGTTTCGAGCGGAACAGTTTTTGTAAGCTGAAATAGGCTCTGTTGACTGACAACAACCGTGCGCGGATTTCATCATCGTAGCTGTTATCGGTTGTGATTTTCGACCCTAGATAGGAGAAATTGTCCACGTTCTCAAAGTTATATTCTCCTATCCTTATTCTTCTTATTTAACCTGTGCAGTTTGATGTTGTTGGTTGGTTAGTTTCCGGTGCTGACGTTGCCACCATATACTTTGTCTTGCCTTCATTGATGTGCAGCCCAAGATTTCGCGCCGCCTGCTCGATCTGGATGAAGGCAGTTTGTACGTCTCGGGTCGTTCTTCCTATGATGTCGATATCGTCAGCATAGGCCAGTAGTTGGGTGGACTTAAAGAGGATCGTACCTCTTGCATTTACCTCAGCATCAAGGATCACTTTCTCCAGGGCCAAGTTAAAGAGGTCGCATTATAGTGCATCCCCTTGTCGTAGAACGTTGTTGATGTCGAATGGTCTTGAAAGTGATCCTGCTGCTTTTATCTGGCCTCGCACATTGGTCAGGGTCAGCCTAGTCAACTTTGTCGGGATACCGAATTCTCTCATGGCCGTGTACAGTTTTACCCTGGCTATGCTATAATTGGCGGCTTTAAAGTCGATGAATAGAACTGTTGTCCATATTCCAACAGTTTTTCCATCGCTTGCCGCAGAGAGAATCTGTTGCTGATTTGCCTGGAGTGAAGCCTCTTTGGTATGGGTTAATGATGTTCTGGGGCTATCCGCAACTTGATACCTCTATAACTGCTGCACTATGTGATATCTCCCTTTTTATGTATGAGACAGATAATGCCTCGTTGCCAATCGTCAGGCATTGATTCGCTACCCCATACCTTGAGCATAAGTTGATGAAGCACTTGGTGTAATTTGTCGCCTCCATATTTAACTAATTCGGCTGTAATTCCATCGGCTCCTGGTGACTTATGATTTTTAACTGATGAATTGCACGGACTGTTTCTCCTATACTTGGTGGTGGCAGTATTTGTCCGTCGTCTTCAGTTGGCGGGACCTCCAACTTGCCTATGTTCTGGTTGTTCAGTAGCTCATCAAAGTAATCAACCCATCTCTCCAATATGCCCATCCTGTCGGAAATCAGATTTCCCTCTTTGTCTCGGCAGGATGAGCATCGAGATGTATAAGGCTTCATCCTGCTGACTTGTTGGTAAAACTTCCGCGCCTGGTGCGGTTGCTCCCTGTACTTTTCTAGTTCACAGACTTGGTTCTCCCAGGCTTCCTTTTTCCGTCAGTGAAGTCGCTTCTCCGCTCGACGGAGTTCGTGATAAGTCTCGGCGCTTGTCCGCGTTCTTTGAGAATGCAACATTACTCGGTATGCGGCATGCCTCCTATATGTTCTGACATTCATCAAGGCTGAGAAGTGGCGGCGTTCAATCAGCACGTGGTTAATTTGGTTGAAAGTGATCCTGTCTGGAGAGGCCCACGTATGTTTGTGGACCGCTTTCCGCCCAACCAGGTACTTCCAACAACCATTTCGTGCGATACTGCTAACTGGATGATGCGCAATCCGTTATCATTGGTATCCTTATGTAAGCTATAGGATCCGACGTATCGCCTGAATACCGGCTCCGTCCCTACATGACTGTTGAAATCTCCAAGTATGATTTCGATATTATATCTGGGACAGGCTTTGAGGGTCCGCTCAACTGCCTCGTAGAAAGTATCCTTCTCCGACTCTGCAGTCTCTTCTGTAGGGGCGTGAACATTTATGGGGCTTATATTTCTAAACTTGCCTCGCAAACGCAGAGTGCATAGCCTTTCGTTTATATTCTCAAAGCCGATATCAGCAGGTTTCATTTTTTGGCTGACTAAGAAACCTACTCCGAGTACATGATTTACTGGATGGCCACTGTAATATATGGTGTAGCGACTCTTCTCCAGGAAACAGGTTCCTGTCCATCGCATCTCTTATAACGCTGCTACATTAGCCTTTTATTGGAACAGGATATTGGCTAGCGCAATTCGTTAATCCGTTGTCGTTGCCGGGTTCATCGTTGTAAGATCCACCCTGTCCGAGGCTCCTTTCGTGGCTTCCTAACATGATTTTGCATGTAGGGTTGTCAACCCTACCCAACCCCCAACCTGGAGGACCAGTTGGTACATTTTGTCCCGTTTTTAGGCTCGGGAGACTCGCCTTCATCCTTCTCCGTCTGCAGTTTTTCATAAAGAAAGAACTCCCAACGATCACCACGTGGAACTAGAGAGAGGTTTTGGTAGTAGAGCTGTTGGGTTGGTACCCCCCATTAAACGGGGGAATTTGAGAGAGAGAATATCCATTACCGCTGCAGGAATAGGGCTCAAAATTAAACCCTACCGTTTCAGGGGATGGTGACCGCCACAGTACCTTAATGGGGTTAGGAAAAAAGAGCTTTTCTCTGTCTTCTATATATCCTATAGCCTCGAAAATTCAACTTGGCCATGCTGATTTAGAAGGAGCCCAACCTTAAATGGCCGTAACATTTTAAGGGTGATGGGCGTATCGAGTTTTGACCGGCTTGGAGGCGGGGCACCACCCCCTTTCTCCTCCTTAAACTTTCAACCTCCTCCGGGGATGAGGTTGAAAGTCCCACCTTTAAGAAAATTACATTTCAGCCGTTAGCTGAAAAATATTGCGCAACGAACCACAATATTGCCATACACAACGCAACACGTTGGGCAAACGTGTCCTTTATGCAAAAAATTTCAAACATGTTTGAAATTCATCAAATATTTGCGCAACGCATCAAACGTGCCCATACATTAGCAAATTATTGCGCAACAGTCTGCGTTGCGCAATATGTTTGATAAAGTATGGGCCCCATTATACTTTCCACCGATACATGTGGCCCCTAATCTACTGCAGACTTAACTTTCTTTAGTTGCCAATACCTCCTTCCAGCAACTGCTTAAAATTATAAAGACCAATTTATATAAAGCTAAAAATCAAACTTTGCTGATAATTCAACAACATTATGTCTGTATATTTGTTTGCTCTGCCTCTACACATATATGTATGCGTCAAAACAGGCTGAAATACCCAGGTAAGCAAACATATAAGCTCAGATATATGCAATATTCAAGTGTCCCTGACGAAAACTTTTTACATTAAAACTTGCATCCATCTATGATATGATCCGGAGTAGATAGTGATAAAACCATATGCAATACACTACGGATGCAGGTACCTTCCTTATGATAATCGTCTTAGCGCGAAAAGGAAAAGAAAAGTGTCCTCGCTACTTCACCCTGCTCCCATTCGTTGTGCTAGGGAGTATGAAAGAAAGATGGCACCCCACTTAAGAACAAGGAAAAACTTTTAGTAAGCACCTTCGTGGTCCTGCACGAGACTGCAACGTGTGATATCGAACAGCCGCTTTGTGCAATGACGCATATCCTCCTAGTAATATTTTTAGAGACGATTCGCCATTGCCGAGATGAGCCCTCGGGAAATTCTTGAAACTTGTGCTGCTGAATTCTCTGCAAATTTAATTCGTGAAACATGCGTGCTATGTGTACATATAGGTATATTCAGACTGTTGCGAAGAAAGTTCTAACTTTCGATTCTGGAAAATGACATGCAAATTGTTATATCGCAGTTCAAAAGATTTAGATCCCCTGGGATGAAATTTGGATTTTAAAAGCTCTCTATACTAACGAAATAAAAGTAATTTGTATTCAAAGATACCTAGTTTATAGTATCGATGGTATTTTGGTTTGATTAGTAACTAGGCCTCAAGAAATAATTCAAAGAAATATAATAATGATAATAACTCCACAGTAGGAAGGTGGAGGAATGGATAGGATGCAGGACACTACAGCGTCTCAAGGGGTAGGTGAGAAAAATAATGTTGTGGTCTTACAGATTACACACTGAGGAAGCTATGAACAGAGCTGACAATTAGGAATAAAATGCGCTATAAATAAATGGGAGCTCTAATACGAATAACCGGCGAGATCCGTCTGATTTCATGCCTGGGTCGGACTCCCCTTATAGACAACAAGGCGTCGAAATTATTACCCGTGAGGCAGTTCGGCATCTAAGCCACAATCTGTGGCCACCATTTCACGGTTTGGATAAAGGGAACTGGAGAAACTGTCTTTATCATCCGATTCCACTACAAAGTAACAAAGCCAGGGGCAGATACAGCTTACTGCACCAAAGATTTATCCAGCTTTTCGAGCAATATACATACGCGACTGCAGCGGATTGCCCGAACGATATCAGGGAGCTTATTCGATTTGAGGTCATCGCGGAAACGAGTAGTCGAGATGGCAAAAGCACCATCGCGACAAACATGATTCATATGGTGAACAACTCTTTCAGTATTCGTCGATGCATTATTCTTCACCGTCAGGCTGAAGTTTCCGCTAAGTTTCAGTAAGAAATCCAAAGATCGTGTGTAGACTTTTCGGGAATGGATCCTGTTACGCAAGCTCTGTGTATCTCCACTAACTCCGAGAATTTCATCTCAACTGTGTAAGGCATACCACTACTGTATCTACCGTCAGTTTGTACTGTGGTGCAATTGCTGCTGTCAGATTACGCGGTCAAAAGATTCGCTTTCGTGTTATTAGTTTGAGTGACCAAAAAGATCCACCATGAAACACAAATGGAACGTCGCTGCGACTCATTAAGACAGGGCATTGCTAACTTGACTCAAATCAGTACCAACAATGCCACTAGATTGGTGAAAAATAAAGGGTAGGATTTTAGGGTGGACTTTGTATGGTAAACGGATTACCGCCTAGTATGATAAACGGATTACCGCCAAAGGTTTCCGACATGCCACTGTAACCGCCACGAATTTTGCGGATGTTTCCCATGAATAGGTTTGACGCACCATAAACAACTCTAAGAATTGAAGAGGTCCTGATCTGGATCGGATGCAGAATTATGTGTGTATGTACGAGGTGGTAGAGAGGCAAACCCTCTAAGCACTCAGACCCTAGTGGTCCATTTTAATCGATTCCGCCGTCTAACAAAATATACCGGATTCGTGTTCCGCAGGATTTCCGTTAGAGTATGTGATGCTACTCGTTACAGTTGGAGCACATCAACATCAAAAACCTTATGTCTGATGCGTTCACAAGCGGGACACCATGGAACATTTTCCGTGGATCCTATTTCCTCATTAAAAGGTGGACGCGAACCATCTTGAAGAATTCTTATTCTGAACATATGTCCACCTAGTGAATTATGGCCAATCAGAATGCCCACAATACTCTTGCAGGTCTCCCTGCTTTTCGGTAGGGTAAATTTTGCAGTATCTTTGACTGACAGAAAAAGTTTGGTGTGTTTAGTAGCATTAGGAGGAGCTTGGTAACAGTTTTGGATAGCAGCATTAGTCAATGCTACTTACACTGGTTTCGGTCAGGGCATGGGGAAAATTGAACCCTCTTTTGTTAAAGCATCCCAGATTTTATTTTTCTCTTCTCCGCAATGACCGGGTAACGAGAATAATTTCACCGTATTCAATCTAAAAATAGAATTCAATCGGTTTCTACCTTCCTGGACGAGTTTTGAAATGATGAAAGAACTGCACAACGCCCACAATGCAGCTTGACTATCGCTACAAATTGCGATGCACCTGTCTTTCAACGGCTTGTCCGTCAACCAGGTTACCGCTCTTACGATCACATACAATTCAGTCTCAAAGACCGTTGAATATTGTCCCAATGGAAAAGTTCACTTCTCATTTTTATTCGAGAGGTAGACTCCAGCTCCAGAACACTGTTCTGTTTTTGAGCCATCGGTGTAGAAGACGTCAGTATAACCTGACACGCATTCTTCTTCTTCTCCTTCGTTTCAACATAATTTCATATCTTCTACTAAACAGATATATGGGGATTCAGGAAGCATTGCGAAAACTGGATCCAGTTCTCCCAATAATTCTTCCAATGATCTGTTCCCCAGCATTAATTTTTTCCCCAAAGATCTAATCGAATGAGTCGATGAGCTCTTCTCATTCTAGTGCTCTTAATAAACAAATTCAAGTGTTGGAAATTGAGCAATACATTTAGCACCGTAACACCAGACACACAATTCTTTGCCGTGTGGCTAATTTACAGCGGAACCCTCTTGTTTGACCTTAGCCCACCACACGACGGATGCATGCGAAAATCGGCCTAATGATAGAAAAATATATCCACATTACTTCCTGAGGCCTAAGTCTTCTTATCGAGGCAAAGGTTCGCGGACACAGCCCATAAGCTGTGAGAGTGCGTTTCACCTTTACGTCATGTTTGTTCCAAAGAAGTCTCTTGTCTAGAATAACTGCTAGATATTTCACTTCTTCGGGGAGTTGAAGGGCTGTACTCGTCATCTCTGGAAGGTAAAGACAATCCAGTTTCCTACTTTTTGTAAATAATACCATTGTGAAGCAGACTTTCGTCGCTTCCGTTGCAATTTCTGCGTAAGCATAGTTTAGATCCACTTAATTAAAGTTTCAACGACACCATAGTCTCTGGCGCTATCACAGGGCTTTTAACAAGACACACAATGAAACGCCCCTGCAATGCCCATAAATGACTCCATCGCCTACTCGTTTTTCAAAGGTGCGTCCTGTACCTTTGAAACCAAAAAGTGGAGAGCAAACTCACTGAAATCCGCGCACGGTTGTTGGTAGCCAACAGAGCCTATTTCAGCTTACAAAAACTGTTCCGCTCGAAACGTCTCACCATTGGGTCAAAGCTCTTACTGTACAAGACAATGATATTGCCAGTCCTCATGTATTCCTCGGAGACTTGTGTTCTTAGCAAGAAGAATTGCGAACTCTTGGCCGCGTCCGAGAGAAGAATCTTCTGAAGAATTCTAATTGGTGGACCTCGGCGCAAAACCGGGATGTCTGGAGTTCCTAATTAAGGCAGGCCTAGACCGGATACCGGTTGTTGCGCCGTTGATGATGATGAAACTCACTGGAATTCCTACCCTGATAAGCATGTTGGTTTTCATTTAGTGGGTACAACATTAGATTCTTCTCGCGAATGTGATGCTAAACCAGTCTCTCCCAACATTGCAGGGAAAATAATGTTAAACTGATTTGTCTGAAGCCATCTTTTCCAAACTTAGGTATGAAGCATACCTCGACCTCCTGGCAAAAAAATAGGCACGTAGCCCTGTGCAGAACATCCTAAAAAAATATTTCTTAGAAGTTATTTTAAGCGCTCTATACCCTCCTTTAGCATCGCTGGATAGGGCAGGTGCGTTGAAGTATTCAAAGGATAGTATAGTGGCCCTCACTTTTCAATTGATAGAAACCGAACTCCCAGTGTGCCAATTCCCTTGCAAAACTTCCGCATTATCTCCCTCCTACTTTTGTCACCTGTTCTCCCGAAAATTCCACCCGATTTTGTAAGAGAGTTTAACTTGGTCGACTTATGCTTTTAAGGACTCAACAACCAAAATATCAGGTCAAATGCTGCCACTACCAAGCATAGAAGAAACAGTCCGTACAATCCACCGGCTTGAAAACCATAAGTCGCCAGGAGCCGATAGAATTACAACCGAATTGGTTAAATATAGGAGCGACCAATTACACCAAGCAGTTCATCGACTGATGCAGAGACTACAACGAATCAATGTCTGAGGACTAGCAACGAGGCATTCTCTGTCCCATACATAAAAAGGGAGATATCACGTAGTGCAGCAATTATAGAGGTACCTGGTTGCTGAGTACCATTTATAAGATATTCTCCTCTATCTTGCTAGGCCAGACAGCCCCATACGCCCAAAACATCATTGGCCCATACCATTAGAGGCTTCACTCCAGGCGAATCAGCAACAGACCAGATTTTCTCTCTGCGGCAAACGACATCAGTTGCACCATCTTTTCATCGACTATAAAGCCGTCTATGACAGCATAGCCAGGGTAGAACTATACACGGCCATGATAGAATTCAGTATCCCAACGAAATTTATAAGGCTGACTAGCCTGGCCCTCTCCAACGTGTGAGGCAAGATAAAAGCAGCAGGATCAATCTCGAGACCATTCAACACCAACAACGGTCTAAGACCGTCCAATCATGCGTCCTCTTTAACCTGGCCCTGGACAAAGTGATTCGCGATGCCGATGTAAATGCGAGAGGCACCATCCTTTTCAGGTCCTCGCTGACAATAATGACATTATGGAAAAAACAACCAGAAATGTACACTCTACCTTTATTCGGATCGAGCAGGCGGTGCCAGATCGTGGGTTCCACATTAATGAAGAAAAGACGACGGTACCGTCAGCACCATAAAACAGAGAACCAACAGCGTCGAATCGCACTGTTCAAACGAGAACAATAAAGATAGGAGACCGTTGAAAATTTCTCCTATCTAGGGTCGAAAAGCACAACTGATAACAACTGTGATGATAAAATCCGCGCACGGTTGTTGGCTACTAACAGAACCTATTTCAGCTTACCAAAATTGTTTTGCTCGAAACGCCTCACCATAGGGACAAAGCTCTTACTGTACAAGACTATGATCTTGCCGGTCCTTTTGTATTCCTCGGAGACCTGGGTTCTTAGCAAACGAAAATTGCAACTCTTGGCCACGTTCGAGAGAAGAATCCTCTGAAGAATTTTTGGCCCCCTACATGAGGATGGACGATTCTGTAGCCTACATAACGACGAAATCTCTGAGCGATACATAAAATCCGACTCAACAGGTTACGGTGGGCGGGTCACTTAATCCGTATGGATGAGGATGATCCCACCCAGAAAGTCTATAAGGGCAATATCTATGATAGAAAAAGAAGACGAGGCAGACGCTGTCTAAGATGGAGCGATGGCGTAGTTTTTAGGGATATCGAATTGGTGGACCTCGGCACCAAAGAATTTGCATTTCAAATCTTTTACGAGCCTCTTATATTCACGCAATAAGCTCTAGAAGTTTAGCCATTCTCATTACTTTTAGAAACACGATTCAGAAATCGTCTAGTTGATTTCTTGGGCCTTTGCAAAGCTCGGTTATACCAGGGAACAATCTTACCGCTTTGGCCCCGGGAAATATGACAATCCTTCTCCGAAAACTCTAAAAGTGTGCGATTCAGAGTTTCCAATCCATCTTCCATTGCAAACGAAGTCCTTAGTCGCCTAGGAAGCTGCACTTTGTTAGCCAAAAGTTCGTTAAACTTTGTCCAATTCGTTTTCCCAGGATTCCCTCTTTATATTACAGACTATTCGCCTTCAATAGTCAGACTAAATTCTCTGTCACAAAGATCTGAGAGGGAGCAGCACTCGCCAGTCTCTAATCAACTCTAAGAACATTATAGTGCAGGTTGTTAGATCAATTACTTCACTTCGTTCACCCGCCTCCGCCTCCACGCCCCAACGAACATAGGGTGCGCCTCATCATACTAGATGAAGTGATAAAATCAAACAGCTTCCAACCTCTAGGATAGCATTTGCGAGTGCCCCAACAAATATATTAAGCGTTCGCATCACAACCCATTGAGAGTTGACACTGCATACCTACACTGCCAAATCTCTTAGTTCTTGAAGATACAAAGAATCATAGGGTAAGTAAGCAGAAGCAACTTTCAGAAATCCTCATTGATGAAAACCAAGAACAGTCAAATGTGAAACAAAATAAAATAATTGTAACAAGGATGGTATCGTTTCAAAGCCTTGTACCGCTATATATGTTTCCAAGCATTTTATGCCCTAGAGGGTACTGCTGTGTACAGTCCATTTCTAATATTTTCGTTCTATTTTCTATATTTTTACATACATAATATTACATTGCTCCATTGTTTATTTTTTACATTTACTTTGTGTTTTTTTAAAAGTTTGTTGCGCCTAGCTAACATGTTCTATTTGCCGTGATATTCGGATCGAATTTGGTCTTGGCAGGGATCGAATCCAAGATACTTGCAAAGGTCATCGCGAGCTGCATGCCGGGCATAGCATTGGTGGCCGCTTCATCCAAGCTATGCGAGACTATATAAACAGACTTCTACTAGTACCAGGGAATTTTGATGCTAATTTAAAGGATGCTCTGGTGTCTAAACCCCGGCATATGTGAAGCTAGTGCTGAAATCGCATCGCTCGATGAATTAAGTGGGCTCACTGAATGTGTTTGTTACCCCTTCACCGGCATATACATTCGGAATATTGCCGTGGAAGAAGACCGATCTGGAAAACATCGAGTGATAAATATGAACTACTATGTCCAAATTCCGAATGCATCACCTTGACTCTGCGTGGAACGGATCAACCTGCCTCGTGACTTCGACGCAGAAGCGTTATCAGTATTACGACAAAGCATTACCGCCAAGTCGACTCACTACGCGCTTATTTTTACAGCAGCCAATTCCGGGCTGATTCGACTTATTTTGAAAGATCGATCTTTTCATGCTTTCATCTACTGATATGCTATTAGTTATTAATATTACTACTCCTCATAATTGCAACATTGAGCGTAAATACACGGAGAAGAGCACTGGCTCGGGAAATCAAAAAAATTCGGTATTTCGAGGGTATGGTTGTAATTGGTATAACACTACCCGCTACAGGGTTTGGACCTAAATTCCTCACGGTTTCTCTAGATATCCTGAAATTTCCATGGAGCATAGTTCAAACCATTCGAATATTCTGCGAACGTCCTACGTACTGGAGGGGGTTCTCAGCGCATCTTCCCAGAAGTTTGTAAGTATGTTTCCGATTACTCTGGGTGAATATATAGAACAAAAATTGATAATGTCCTCTGGTTACACTACACTGAGTTTTTAATTTCGAATCATCTTTCTTCTTCCAAAAGAGAAATGTCGTTGGTAACTAAATTTAGCAACAACACCATAAACCCACTAGGACATGACAGTTTCGTATTATACAAAGTCCGGGTAATTTTTTTTTTCACAGACTGAAAGTGTAGACTCCTAACGACCCCAAAGAAGAAACTATCAGGTATTTCGTCCAGGAAACCTCCACTTCGAACAAACCACTCACTTTTTTAAGGTTTTGTGGGAAAAAAAGTCCATCTGTCTGCCTATCTGTTTGTCTGTCTCTCCATTACACCCGATTTAGTCGGAATAGGCTAAGGCCATTATCATAAAATTTGACGAGAAGCTGTGGTCTGTGAATCCCTTTACATACAGCCATACACACCATTTTGTGTTGAGTTTAAAGGGGCTCCCCATACATGCGAAAGAGGGGTGTAAAATTTTTTCACAGAATATGGTATATTCTGTGAATTGAAATAGTGAAAATCAAAGGACTCGATACAAGTACTTTTCGAACCTGATCTTATTTCTGATATTTAGTGAAACATAGGGGTGTGTATGGTGGGGGAGAAGCTACAGCTGGAACTTTTAGCTATTTACAAATGGAAAAACGTGTATAGGAAATTTCTCACACAAGATGAACACAAAACCTTTATACCCGAAACATCAGACACTGTCACACCTCTATCCAGGAATCAATGTAATCGTAAAAGGTAAACCAGGGAGAAAAATGAGAAAGTAAAATGAGTAAAGGGAACAAATCAAAATTTATTTTGTTTATAAAGTCGAAAATAGAGAGAGTAATAAACAAGTCGGAAACCGGAAGCTCGGCGCTTCAGGAATCGAAGGTTTTGTTTATTTCTTATGTACTTGAATGCAGAACTATCCCAGCTTTAGTGTGATATTGACATTTAGTATTCTGGTTTCCAGTAAATTTATACGAAAATGACAATTTTGAGCTAAGGCAACTTTATCAATGATAGTACGATTTTGATCAAACGTAATAATGTCATGCTAGTCTATATTACTGCAACTCTAAGCTGAACGTAAGGGAGGTTTCCACTCAGTTTCCCAAAAACATTAATATACTACTATTAACTTTTTTTAAGCAGATATCGACACGGAGAGCATTTTGAGGCCTGGACACCGCATAGAGGAAGCTTCCTTTTTTATTTTTTTTCGGTTGGGTAGTTTCTGAGAATGGGTCCCTTAAAGAAATCATCACTTTCAACCACCCGACCCCCCGACCCCTCTGTCTTTCCAACAAATGTCAAAACTAATACTGGCTTCATTTGATACCCAACATGACATTCGGTGAAAAAACATTAAACTCAACGTAGAATGTTGTAACTTACCGCATCTGTGGGCTTTCACAGTTCCCAACTTTTCACCAAATTTCATGATAATCGGTATAGCTGTTTCTGAGAAAAATGCATGTCACAGACAGACAGACAGTCTCAAACACAAAACCCTGAAAACAAAACCTATGCTTAAAACAACTATAGGGAAACGAGTCAAAGCGACCAAACTCTAGGGAGTTCAAATCCTAACATCTCCTCGCAATAGGGAATCAGGTATAAGCGGCGCAATCCATCAGACCGGTAAGGTTTTAATAGTGTCCACATATCGAGGGAGGGATAAACTAGAACAAGTCGGGAAACCGGAAGCTGGACGCTTCAGGTATGAAAGGTTTTGTATATTTCTTAGTAGGTAGCATATAATATATGCATATATTATGTGAGAGTATTTGCTTTCGGGTGATATTGACATTCAAAGTCTTGAATTTGTTTGTTAGTAATAGTGCGATTTTCACCAAACTTGGTACTATCATGCTCTATATTATGGCCTAAATCATTGCAAAACTTCGTATTGCTAGGATGAACTTAAGGGGGGTTTTGCAGCTAATTACTAAAAATTATAGTAATATACTATTATTGACTTTATTTAAACAGACATCGGAATGAAAGGTATTTCGAAGCTCAGGCACCATATAGTGTCAGCCTCCTGATTTTTTCGGATTTTTCGGTTGGGTAGTTTCTGAGAATGGCCCCCTTAAAGAAATGATCACTTTCAACCCCCCGCACGTTCCCAATAAATGTCAAAACTAAGACCAGCTTCGGAAGGTACTAATCGAGACCTTTCATTTGATACCCCACATGACTATATCTGATGAAAAAAAATGTACACCCCCCTTTTGCATGTATGGGCCCCCCCCCTTAAATTCAACATAAAAGGATGTAACTCACTGTATACGTGAGCGTTCACAGTTCCCACCTTTCTACCGAATTTGGTGTCAATCGCCATAACCGTCTCCGAGAAAAATGCGTATGACTGCCAGACACACAGACTGACAGACAGACAGCAAACCGACTTTAATAAAGTTTTTGTTTTACACAAAACCTTAAAAAGGAAAAAGATACATCAAAAGATACATTACAGAATTGGTCAAAAAAGTGCCCATAGGTTTTGGAATAAGGGAAGAAGCCCAAAATATGGTGTTAATACTCGGCAATTTACCAGAATTACGCAGGTATTTAGGAAGACGATAAGATCCAGATTCAACATTGGTATTAGAGGTATTCCACTAAGAGACGCGGCACGAAGAACAGAAGGGGAGCTATACACCGTGGGAAAGTAATTGCAAAGTAAGTCATAAGATGATTGGGGCGAGTCGATAAAAGAGTCAGATAATCCTTTTAAGACCTAGTTACCAATGAGTTTACGCAGGGCTTTTGTAGTAAATAATAGTTGTACTCGCCAACCAGAGATAATGGAAAAAGGGATAGATTAGGATTCGAGCGATTTTACCGGGTTCGCCAAAAATTTTATTATGAGAATTACTTCACAATGGTTCTACAGATTGTCGATACTGCCAGACATATTTCGTGTTATAGACAGATATACTTTTTAATCTACTCAACTTATTTATGCAAACAATTGCAGCCTAAATTATGCTAATTAACCATCGCTTTTCTGTCAAAAATCTTGAACTTTCTTTAAAATTATCTTTTTCTAGGTTAGGTTTACCTGGAGTAGTTGATTTGAAAGCCACTTTCAAACTACCGCTGTTGATGCGTTGAGATTCTGTTCTTTTCTGATACTCATTCATGATCTTCTCTGTTACATCATCAATTGCAAAATCTTTCTCCTCCCTCGAGCGTAGTGACTAATCCCTAGTTCAATTCTGGAGGACTCACTAGTAAAATAGCTACAACCTCCTCATCCTCGGGTGGCTTGCTCTTCGCAGCAATGCAACCACTCTCTAGTGTGATAGGAAATTCAGTGGTAAAAGGTCACCGGCCTCGCTATTTATCATATATAGGAGGTGATCGACGACCAAAGCGCCATCTGTCGAGTGCGTGCTCGAATAATTAGAGCGTTGTCCCAACATTCTGAAAGCGTGATTTCGAACAATTTCCATAGTTTCCATTGCTTTTTCTGAAAACGCCGATTTCGAGCAATTTCTGTAGTTTCCGCCGCTTCCTCATTGATGGCAAACTGTTTGGCGCAGGACGTGTTATAAGGTCAGTTGGAACTCCACTAACCAAAAATACAAAATAAAAATACAAATCTGTGCACTGTGAAGAAACGAAATTTAGCATTGCTCTGATCGCTGAAGCATAAGCCGCCGCAAATAATAATGATTTAAAACCCACATACTCCCCTAAGTACGAACTTGCAGGGATATTAATGGAGACCTCTTATGGAGGTAGAAGAAGCACTTCACCACGACTTCCTATAGTATAGCATCCGGAGAAATCCCATCTCCTATGGATGAAGTGGCTGCTTTCTATCGATTTAGAAAATGCTTTCGACAGTGTTAACAGGGAAAGTATAATATCTTATGAGGTGCATGCCGGAGAAGCTGGTATTACTGCTAGTGCTGCGTCTACATAAAATTTTTCAAGGATTTTGAAAGCAGAATCTACCAAGGCTGCATTATATCGCCCACTGTGAAATGAAATACCCCGACTACGCGAGTGACACCTGCTCTAACCGAGCCCTGAACTTTGGCCAAATTGCTCTAGATTTAGAAAAGGCAAATAGAATCAAACCAAACTCCAGCAAAACCAGGGTTTCGGTGTTCTGTCCAAAATCTCAAAATACAGATACGTCAATATCAACATTTACTTTTCTTCCGTGCCAATATTCCTAGTATGTTGCTATACGATAGCAACACATGAAAATGGCGCAAAACCGGGATGTCTGTTCCCTATTAAGGCTACCGGTTATGGCGCCGTTAGTGATGGTGCTGACATGAAAATGTGCGGCACTCTTATTCGGAATCCAAAGCCTTTGCCAATACTTGGCTTCGTCTTATCAGCACAGGTCATAGCTTGAAAAAGGATTGCAACTCTATCACTGACTATGCAGTAAAATCTACTATTCCAAAGCAACTAACAAGAGTATCTTAAATGTTAGATATTGCCTTCTGTTTGTAGTTAAGTCTAAAACTGATAGACCAGTAGCTTACTCCAAACTACAATTTTATTTTATTATGTATATATATATTTAAGGAGCAACTTACTCCCTTCATCAGTACAAAGCTACTTGCGAGAGAGAGTATCTTCCCAGAAACATATGTCACGGACCTAGAAAAAGAGAAGCTTTTTAGAAAGTCTTGGAGAGGCCTGAAACGTAACGACGAACCGGAAACGATGGACTGGTTAGCGCACTCTGCGTTATTTAAGAGTAAATGGAAGTTTATACTTCAGTTGCTTCACATCTGTGGTACAAAAGATAAATATAATGTTCTGCTGGACGAAAGAAGGTTATGGGGAAAAACAAACTTGACGAGACGCTGACAGAACTTTTCTCAAGGGTCCAGGATAAAAATTGTAATGAAAAGGGTATCCTCTTTACGGCCTTGGGGTAAGGAAGAAAATTTATATAGCAAGTCTTCACCTAATCGAGATTAATGCGCGTACATGTTTGAAAACAAGGTTGTTATCCACTACCGATTAGAGTAATTACCGGTTTTATGAGTAATTAACTAAAATGCTCATAGTCTGTGACTTAATAGATATTTTTACAGTAACATGCAGAATAAATCAAAGCAATTCTGATTCAGTTAAGAATCAGAATTTCATGAAACAACTAAACTAAACTCCCAGCAAAGTTACTAGAAAACAACAAAGCTTCGTACCATGTCTATATGTTCATAGTAACATTGTCGAATTCATATTTAATTCCCTTTCATAGTAACCTACTGACCTCAAAACCCTTTCACGAACTTCGTCATTCTCACCGCACTATCCTGGAATGATTTCGAGTATATGGGAAACACGTTCAACATCATATTCAACGAACAGATTACATTTCAAAAACTCATTTTCATCTTTCAACGAGACTTTCCGAGATTTTAATTAAATTGCGACAGCATGAAAGTACATTAAAAATTTGTGTGATATTTCACCTCCGCAACTTCTTTGTCCTTTGCCTCGTGCACATTGATACCAGGAGACATGCCTGCTCTTTTTCAATTTTCTATGCATTCCGAATAAATAATAAGCTTAGCCAATACAAAGGATCCCTCACATAAATACATACATATTTATTTGTTTCAGACACGTCAGCTAGCAGGTGATTACTGCGAACAATAAAGATTTTGTAGATAATTCGGTACTAGATATCATTCACCAAGTTCTAAATTATTGGAACGAGGGTTTATCTTTGATAGTCTTCCGGATTATTTCAAATATGTCGAAATTCGTATAAAAAGCTCCGTATCATTTTTAATGAGAAAATATTTCAGATAGCTTTGTCTGGAAAGTTGACTAATGTTTCAAAGTGCACAGAAGTCAGTTATACGCACATATGTCAAGCACCAATTTCCTAAAAGGCCCGAAATCTGGGTATAATACCTCGAAAAATAAGAATATGCCTGTATATGGGCATAAATAGTACATTTAGGTAAAAGCTGTTGCAAATTACTATCATTTGCACATAAAATCTCTGAAACTATCTGGAGTTTTAAAATATTCAAAAATATGTATATGGCAAAATATGATCCACGGCCCAATTTGTTTTTACTATTTGCAATATATCACTGCCGCTGATGGTACTGTGATTCTCAGTGATGACAACATCAGTACCACCATCAAGAATATTCGCTGGTAAAAGCAGAAACCCCATTTGCATATTGAAATGGAAGCAACATCCTTCCCAGATGATAGACCTGTCGGCATGTCCAGACTATGCAGCTCCTGAGGGAGCAATGATGACAGACTTTGCTTTCCCTTTTTTTCAAATATTCATAGTTTTCATCTTCTTAGTAGCTGCCATAATGATTGAGATTTTCGTTTGTAAATGAACCACGCAAGCTCTTATACATAGATGGTCTGAATTAACTTAAATGTTTAATTGAAAAGTACTTTTAACAAATTCAACTTTCAACTCCAAGTAAATTTTTCGTTAAAAATGAAACCACACAAAATTACGATCTTTGCATTTAAAAGTGATTCATGAAGAAAATGACATAATATTTGAAATGAAAAACAGAAAGCAGATCTCATGTTTTCAGATATGAATAAGTACAATTAATATTATCCCATTTTAAAGATTGGTGTGAAACAAACCCTTATTAAAAGCACTTCAACGTCTGCCTGTTGGTCAGTCAGTCTGACAGTTTGTCACACCCGATTTACCGGAAAACGACTGAACCTATTATCACAAAATTTAGTTAGGTGTGGTCTGTGAATCATATAGCAACTGGTGTCATTTTCTGTTAAATTTAAGGGGGCTTCCAAGTACACACGAAAGGGTGGTACAATTTTTTTTTCCTAAATATTGTCATATTGAGTATCAAATGAAAGGGCTTGATTAGTATTTCTAATGTTAGATGAAATATGGGGGAGTGAGTAATCTAGATGCGTGACCCAAATTTACTCCATGTTGAGACCAGTTTTCTCCCATTTAATGGATAATAATTTCTAAATTTCCCATATTTAAGCCCATCATTTTAACTAGTATAATAATAATCGCTGGCGCAATAATCCATATTGGATCAGGATCTTGAAATATGTTAGAGTACTTCATTCAAGACCGTGACGGTACACTACAGTGCACTGTAGGAGGCGATGTGGTCAGCATTGCGCTCGTCCGAGATTATTACCCTGATTTGCCTCAGGTACTCACTCACAACTGAGTCGACTGGTATCCGACATCCAGTCACGATAACAAATCCCTCTGCCACCAGTGAGATTTGAACCGCGACCTTCCGCTACGACAGCCCAACGCCCTAACCACTTGAGCCATCTGGACACAGCTAATATGGTTTGTTGTCAACTTTGTAGGTTTGTAAGTTTAAAGTACTGTTACAATAGGGAAATGTAGATGAAAAATGGTTTTGAATTTTGTTTTTAAATCATTATTGTCGATGTTGTCAATACAAGAGCATTCGGAGCGAAAACCAGTCTGCTCTCTGTCGATCAAGCTTTCGAGATGTTCTTTGATGCCTTCCAACGTTATTTTAGCTACTATTTAACGACGGTAGGCAGCACACACCTCTCCAATTGTCACACTCAAAACGGGTACCGGACTTTCGAATCTTAACGATTATCCCTGTCTTCCATTCTGTGGTGAGGGTCTCAGATTCCCAAGGCTTCCATACGAATGGAAGTAACAGAAATGCAATTATTGCAGGTGTTGCGATAAATAGATCTGCGGTATACCGGCAAACATAGCGGCTTTATTCCGTTTGAGTGCTTTTATGGGCAAAAATGATGTAAGACCCCCATCGTCAATGAAAAGTCGATGGTTACCACCCTTTACAGGACCATCAAAAGATTTGCGACCACATGCAAGCTCTTTCGTGATGCGGTATAAACTTCTGAAATCATTACAATCTGCAGCGTTTTTCGCTTCCCTGAACAGCACACTAGCAAATTCTCTCTTGTCAGGGCATACATTATGTTGAACTCACAGCGGTTAATAAAGCGTTCAACCCTTTCCGTTCATCGATTCGCTTCCATTACTTCGCAGTCAGCCAGATCTTATGTCCGACCTCCTGTGTAGCGTCCGAGAAAAGAGCATTTTTGATGGCGACCCAATGCTCGTCGATATTCACAAGCGGGTTACTCAGTATATCTACCGTCCGATCAGAAAGACAGCTCTCCCACTGTCGAGCGACAGCTGGATCATATAAGCGATTTCAGCTCCCTAACCCTGCGAGATGCGGCGGGCGCAAAGGTGCAATTGCTCGTAGAAAGCACTCTTTTCCACTATATCGGATGCGTAGTATAGTACAGTTGCGATGCTCCTTAACCTGGACCGAAATCTTGCAATTAAAATTCTGGCATAACCCAGCTCTCAGGGCAAGAGAGCGCGTCTTGTGGTACCGTCAGAAGCAACCCGACACCGGATCCGCGTCTGCTATCACTTGGATTCCCGGAGTACCAAACCACATTGCCGCAAGAGTCGCACCAGCTTACTTGGCTTAGCGAGAAATATCCTTATCCTTAGAAATAATCCCCACAGTAATGCCAAAACTTTTTTTAAACGAATTGTGCCCTGTTCGCATTGCACCAAACACCAAACAATTTCTAATCGTTTCTTAAGGAAAAAGAGGGAGCTATTAGGAAGACAATAACAGTTCGTAAACAGTGGCGAGAATACTAAAGAAAACTATAATCAGCGCTGGTAATCAAGCCATGACAAGAGAGAAAGATATTTGGGACTATTTATGTCAGAACCGAGCTTCTTTCTCAAAGTAAATGTGGCATTGAATAAAAATAATCCCAGAAGGATCAATTTCAGAGATTCCAATCGACAGCCAGTCGTTTTCAGAAAACCCAGACCCAAGAAGCCAACAGGCCTCCCAGTGTTACAGCTACCCGAATTCCCATATTAACCAGCGCAATCAAAACCCATCCAACAAAACCAACGAATCAAATCTAATTAATCAAAAACAGCGACCGCAAAGGGTCAGCACACATCAGCGCATGTTCATCCAAAAGTCGGAAAAGAATTTCAAGGCCACAGAGCTCACTATTCCCAATAGTGTCATCAACTACTTCCTGGTAAACAAATTAGGAAGGTACACCGTTAATCAAAAAAGTGCTATGCAACTGCAAAGAACCTTCTCGTGAAGAACCAGACGAAATCCGTCACAATCCTTTTTGTTCTCTTTAACCTTTGTCCCGTGCGGGGTCGGGACGTCTAGATCGGATTCGTCATTTTTTCGGTTAAAGGCGATCCGGGCAGAGTGAAGAAGCTCCCTAGCCACCATCTTGCGTAAGAAGCTATCGTTGTTTCGAAGGGAGTTTTGGGTGGCTCTAGATCGATTTTTATGTTCAACCGAATCTTAGCTACTTCTCGTGAGCGCAAATTCCATCACCATACCATCGAAGATGGTAGGTGCAACCACGTATCAATCGCGAATGCCCTCCGTTTCAATGTAATCATAGCGTGTTCCGCCACTGATCCATCGTCTTTGTCTCCATTACTGTCAGGCGCCGTTCATCGTCTTTGGTGACGCCCCGGAACCCTAGAAGACGATAATATGAACGAGTACATTGGATTCCATCCCATTCGCTTACAGCTGAAACGATTTTATGGCACAATTAACTAGAAGCATTGATCTTTGATAATTAAATCCTCCAGCTTTAAGCAGGTCGCTACTGCTTTCAATGATAGTATCGCTTTCCTTGAAGTCGATCGTCGAAAACTTTGCTCTATTCACATTACGCTGCAGACTGGGCTGTGTGAGATGATCATTCGGCTTTTGAACGAATTGTTCGATGTAAGCTGGATGTTAAAAAGACATCATCTATATAAAGCAGTGGGAATGGCACTGGACGTTGGGTTCCATTATGACAGTGACCATGTCCGGCATTAAGTTAATGCGGGCTTAGGACCCCACAATTCTCAAAAAAATATTTTCAGCTCTGGCGAAGCTCTGGTCAATAAGGTGGATTTGCGCTCAAAATAATTCGTACTCATGTTGTGTTCTGCGAATTATATAAAGGAGCACTAAACACCTGCGAGCCGCTTCGGTCACGCTGCTCCCAAGGCAGAGGTGAGGCAGCGTCTGACGATTGGCCTCTGCTCTGGTAAGAAACCGTAAAGTCGTCATCCCCTGACATAGCACATTGTTGGCGTATATATCCCTCTATGTATCTGAGCAGCCCGTAGTCCTTCCTTTGATCTCCCAAAACCTAGGCCAAACCAATCAGTGTATTCGTATAAATGGACACAGTAGTTTCATACGTATCAAGGTCTGATTGGAGCTCAATTTTCGAACCAGCGAACCAGAAATCCAAAAATTGTTTTCTGAGCCACAGGTGAGGTAACTAGACTCCTTTATACAATTTAAAACTACTTCAGGGTAGACTTCAGCAAAAAAAAATTAGGAAGTCAAGACGTATATATGCTTACATTTAATGAACAAAAATGTTACACCTCCCTAAAATTCATGTATGCATGCCGACGATTACTTTTATTGCGAGTCATCAGCTCTGCTCTCTTTTTTACGCGGCACCAGGTTGGGCACTAGTACTAAACATCTTAGAAAATCGCAAACGGCTTTAAGGCTAGGCGATCTCCGAACATGTTCCGCTTACTGCATACTATGAAGCAACATGGGCATTTGCAGCGCTGATCCCTGTGGATATTTTAGCTGATGAGACAAGCCACTTGTATGAGCAGCAGTAAGCGAACTTAATTAAATAAACTGAGCGATTAAAGTCAATCACTGCGTGACAAATTACATGGTACCAGGCAAAGAATGGTCGGTGGGTATACAAGTTTATCCCGATCATGAGTTTTTGGACTACGTGAAACCATGGTGGGACGTGTTATGATTTGTGGTGGCACCAGGAGCCGCTGTATCGTATTGGCTTACTGGCCGTGATGCAGTAGGTGAATGCTCCAAAGGCCTAATCAGGGCGATCAGACCCGAGTCTGCACGGGGACTCATCTGAAGTGACAATAGTGACGAAACCTTACCAGAGGAAAACTGGTACCATGGGAATCGGAATAGCCCCTGAATTCACATACTTCAGATGAACTCGTATTGTATGTGCGTTCAACTCGATTGTTTGCGATTGCCCCCCTAGTGGGAGCTCCATGGGGGTTGTCGTTGCGTTCGGGTCTCAGCGTGGTGTTGCGTTTCAACACAGATGCCGTAATTCTTAGTTCGGTAGAGATTTAGGTAGGTCTTTCATCCACCAGTATGAATGCTGGGCCATGTACTCGGTACAGACTGGTACTGTCGATTGTGGTCACAAAATCAATCTGTGTCTTAAGAAGACCGTGGGATTAAGTGCACGACACAGGTACCCACATAAAACACCGTGACGTAACCCCACCCTCACAAGGGGTCGGTTCTACGGATCCTGGGTAGGATCGTCTATTGCATTTGATCGACCCTCTTAGTAGAAGTTCGAGGGTTACAAAATCATCACCACCGATCAAAAACGTAACCTAAAGTACAAACAAAAAGTACTCGTAACGCCAAAGAAAGGGAAGCCAAAAAATATAGCGAAATTAAAACCCTACTCAGAAAAACGAAATCCTCAAGAGAACATCTAAGACTAGTTCACTTCCAAGGAAGCGCAGCAGCCCTAATATAAATGCACTAAGAAAATACCACATAGAGCGGCTAAGAAAACAAAGGCATACTCTCATTATAGAGGCTGTGAAGTAGCCGAAAAATTACAGAAGCTAACCAACATTGTTAGATCCAAGAAAATATAATACAGGCAGGCACGGTAGACTGACCAAAAAAATGACGATGATAACCAAATTCTGAAAACTATTTTAGAGAGACAACATTGTAAATAAAAGACTTGACAATCGACAAGACAAATAAATGTGAATACTAAAGTTGGAAGTCTTTCTTAATACTGCAAAGATACCTCAGAAAGGCACCTTACGGCACAGAGAAGGGTATTTTTAAGAAAAACTAGGCTTCAAAAACCTACAATAAAGTCTGTGTCTCCAGGTAGGTCCTGTCTTTACTTTGCTCGAGGCAACGTTCGCAATTCTTCCAATGCATGGTTCATTGGCTTTATTTTCGGCGTTCGTCTTGAAACGTAAAATTCCAAACGCGTTTTCAGTTTGTTTATAGTGAAAATTTGAAACGCCCATAATGAACTTTAAAGAAGAAGAAGGTATGCTTTTAAAACTGGAATTTTTAGCATTATATTTAATGAAGAGACATTCCTTATAATGATAAGTGAGTGGTTTCTTTGTATTTGTCTAGAAAATCACTGTGTGAAGCTTTTATGCAATGTCCGAAAAACAAAATTGAGAACAAACTCGCGTTTTTAGAAAACCACCTTAAAAATATTACCAAATGTCATAAAGACGAGCAGACATCACTAAAGCATTCCTTAAAGACGTTAAAATTTCTATTTAGGCAAAAATGGGCAGCCACTAGCTGCAAAGACCAACGCTTTAGAAAAAAACAGGACTGGCTCAAAATTTCCATAAAACTGCCTGCCTGGACAATAAAAAGACCCGGTTGACCTTCGAAAGATTTTAACGAATCAAGTTCACCAAAAGAGAAGTGTAAAGTAGTAGTACAAATAGTGACACAAACATCGTTCAGAGTTCATTTGTGCCACTGCGGCTCATACCCAATATTGGTGGCAAAAACAAGTTCATTTGGAAGAACCCAGTAGCATCTTCTATAAGGTATTATCGGCCAAACGAATTCGGTTTATCCAAGAAACTAAAGATGTCATAAATGAAAAAATCGGCATATATGTATATCAAATAAGAAATTTGAGAAAAACTGAAATACAGGCCATTTTTTTCGCTTTTTATAGAATCTTTTAAAGAAGAACTGGATATTTGTATATACGAATTTTTCACCATATATTTATTAGTATCTTGAGCATGCGTAATAATTTCCAGCTCGATAGCATAGCTCATTATTGAAATACAGAGCAACTTATACACCCATCTACAAAAAAAAAGGTGTTTTTCTACTGCCGTGCTAGAGGGCGCTGTGATCATCTTAAATAAAAAACGTAAACGGCATTTTAACGTGCAGACCTAATTACAGTCGGCAAACTAGGATTATTAAAAAAAATTGAAAGCTAAATTGTTGATGACTTCTTTAATAAATGAAAAAAAACTACTGAATGAATCGCAATTATCCTAGTTTGCATAGAAATATGTTCTAAATAATTCCTGAAAATTTCAAAGAATTTCGTTGGATAGGCTATGGCGGCAACCGATTTTCAATATGCAGTTTCGAGAAAAACGCATAACCGTTTTTAAGAAAAATTCGTGTGCAGACAGACAGACAGACAGTAAAGCGATTTTAATAAAGTTGTTTTACTCTCACCTAATAGCTCACCTAATAATGGCAAAGACAAAAAAGCTAGGAAAAAGTACCTCCTTGATATATGGGACTTTAATATTTCACTGGAATGTCAATTAAACTCGTTATGATTACGTCAGCATCTTATTTGCATGGCTTAAGGTGCGCTAAATTCTCACAAAATTGATAATTTTGAACTACTATAACTTTGATGTAATAGCCCTTTACAGGATTGAGGTAACCCTAGAACCAACTTAAGAGCGTTTTTCTTTGCAGCTTTCAAATTAAAATACATTACTCGACAATGGAGAGTGGTCGAAGTTATAATGCTCCCTATGCCATGGAGGAGCCAAATAGGGTCGAATCGTATCGACCAATATTAGTAATAACTACAGCCAAGCTATTTGAAAAGCTTCTCCTCCATGAAATCTGATGCCAGCTGACCAATTTGGTTTCCGTGAAAAGTATTCCACGATCCAACATGTGAACCCAACGGAAAAAAGCAGGTGTGCTCACTCAATTTCCACGATTTCGCCCAGCCGTTTGATAAAGGTGTGGTACCAAGGTATATTGTATGAATTGCATAAGGACCTCGCAGAACCTCACTCCCTTCGAGATCCTATGTATCTAATTCAGAGTGAAATATGAGCGAACTTACTCTGAATTGAAAAAAATGTAGCTGGTGTAACGCAAGGCAATGTTTTAGGTCCAACACTGTTTCTTTTCTATACCAATGATATACGTTGCTGTGATGAAGCCAAAATAGCGACATATGCGGATGTTATCTTTACCACCGGTGAAACTACCGACGAGCCAAAAACAAAGCCGCAAACAGCTGGTGACCTCATTGTAGAATGGACCAAGAAATGGAAAATAAATTCAAACGAAAGCAAATCAACGTTCACTAACTTCATAAACAAACAAGTCGGGAAACCAGAAGCTGGACACTTCACGTGTGAAAGGTTTCATGGATTTCTTTTATAAAAACATTTGAGCGGACATTTGTCCCGTTAGTACCTAGCACGTAATATATGCATATATTATGTGAGAATGTCCACTATTAGCACTCAAAATCGTGAATTTGCGTAGAAGCGATAAGTTTGACTCATTACAACTTTGTTAACAATAGTAAGATATCCAATAAAATTGGAAGATCATGCTCCATGTTATAGCCTTCATTGCTGCAATTTTGTAATTCTAGGATGGAGCTAAGGGGGGTTTTACAGTCAATTACAAAAAATTATAGCACTTTTATTGACTTTATTTGAACAGTAATCGGCATGGAGAATATTTCGGAACCTAAGAACAATATTATGGCAGCCTCTTGCTTTTATTGAGATTTTTCGGTTAAGTAGTTTCTGAGAAGGGGCCCGTGAAATAAATGACCACTTTTGACCTCCCGCACTCTTCACCTCTCCAACAAATATTAAAACCAAGGCTGGCTTCGAAAAGTACTAAGCGAGCGTTACCTCACATGACTACATTTCGTGAAAAAAAATTACATTCTCCTTTGTGTAGGGACCCCCCCTTAAATTCGATGTAGAATGATGTAACTTACTATATGCGTGAGCGTTTGCTGCTCCCACCTTTCCATCAAATTTGAAGTCAATCTCTATAACCCTTTCCGAGAAAACTGTGTTTGACAGACAGACAGACAGTAAACCGAAAGAGAATCCAGCTAAAATCATCATAAACGGACAAGACATGTCAAAGCCGAGTGACTTTATATATTTACGTATGACGCTTGATGTCAAGCTCAACTGAAAAAGACACATCCTAAAAAGGAAGAACGAGTTAAATGTTACATACAGACCAATGTGCTCGCCTCGCTCCCTTTGTACTTTGGGAGAAATTCCTAGCTTACCGTTGACAATAACTTGCTAATTTATAAGCACTTTCCAAGCCTCATATGAACGCACGGAATTCAGCTTTGGGGCTGTGCCCAAAAATCAAACTTGAAGTTCATACAAACGTGCTTAAACATAGTAGACGCTCCCTGGTTCATTATTAATGAGGATGCACATAGGGATCTGAGAATGTAACTGATTAGTGAAGTCATCAAAGAACATGCAACTGAGCATAGTCAACGAATAATCTCACATGAAAACAATCAAATCCGAAAATTGACTGATATCTCAACTGACTGACTGAAAAGAGTAAAGCCAAATTACTTGCTAACATAAAGGATGTTTAATGATATAAGCTACTGAGGAACAGCCAGTACTGCAGCGAAATCAATCAAGGGGTTGATCACAATGTCTTCCTCCAATAAAAGCGGAAATCAAATTTGCAAAGAAAGCTTCTGGACGGGGAAATCTTAGTTGTAGTTTGGTGATGGGTAGATTTATAAGGTGAAGATCCTGTACTCTCAGGGACGGTGAAGGAAGATTTATACCGCTTTAAAAAAAAATGTAGTCCCTCGGGGGGGTATGGTGAAAATATGGGAGATATTAGTCGGTATAAACCCAACATTCGCGTCATTGATTGCAGGCCCCACCCGTATCCATAATCGACTTCCCTCAGTCAAAAAATAGATAGACAAAAACTGAACCGAGTTTAATAAAATTTTGCTTTACACAAAGCCTTAAAAATGTGCTCAACCTCAATTATTCGCTTCCAAATTTTTCGATGTACGAGAATAGATTCACCTCTGTGGTATTTACATCAGAGGATCAACATTTCGTCCAACGTTTCCCATCTTTATCTTATTATTTTCTGATAATAATAATAACCGTTGGCGCAGTAATCCAACTAGATCAGAGCCTTAATAATAATAATAATCGTTGGCGCAACAATCCATATTGGATCTAGGCCTTGAAGTGTGTTAGAGCCCTTCATTCAAGACCGCAACGGTACACTACAGTATACTGTAGGAGGCAATGTGGTCAGCATTGCGCTCGCCCGAGATTATTACCCTGATTTGACTCAGGTACTCATTCACAGCTGAGTCGACTGGTATCCGACGTCAAATCACGATACAAATTCCACTGTCACCAGTGAGATTTGAACCGCGACCTTCCGCACGACAGCCTTGTGCTCTAACCACTCAGCTATCCGGACACCAGATCAGAGCCTTGATGCGTATTAAAGCACGTTGAAGACCGCAACTGTATACTCCAGTACACTTGTAGGAGGCAATACGATCAGCATTGGGCTCGCTCGTCAGTAATTATTAACCTAATTTGACTCAGATATTCATTCACAACTGAAGCGACTGGTATCCGGAATCCAGTTACGATACAAATTACTCTACCACCAGTGAGATTTGAATCACAATCTTCCGCTGCGATAATCACTGAACCATCCGAACACGAGCCCCGAAAAGTTACTCATGTTTGCTGTCTAAATCAATACAAATATATTAAGGGTGTATTTATCAGCAAACAAGAAAGCCTGAAGTAAATTCTAAAATCAAAAACCTACGGACAACAGATAAAACAATTGTTGTTGCTGTAGAAGAAGCAATGCACGAACATGCACTTTAAGCAACCTACATATGTTCGATAATGGCAAATACTGAATGCATCAGGAACTCAATTAACAAGCTGAAACAAATTGTATGCCTTAAGTCATCTGTCCACAATTTTGTCTTATCAAGCAAAACGTACCAAATTTGGAGTACCCCTAAACATGTGGAAAAAGCTTTCAAACATCTACCAAAATTGCTCATCCATGGCACTTCCTGCAGTAACATGCACTTATGCATTTCAATGCACTCAGCTTTCTTCATGTATAATTTACATTCGTATATCTTTATTTTCCTTATTGAGAAAAAACTTCATCTTCTCATATATTTTAACTGAAAGAACACTTTAAATTGTACATGTCCGCCCACCATTTCCGTTCAGTTCATTCTCTCATTTTTAATCTTTTGAATTCTTGAATAACTAGAAGCCATCGTTTCACCTGCCCTCGTCCACCTCTATGTGCTCCTCGAATCTCATTTCCTCTTCCTATTTTGAATCTTGAATGTTATCAGAATTCAACAAAGGGATGATAAATAGTTCAATAAAAGCCCAAAGCCCAAAGGAAGGGAGCACGATACGATGGGGGCGCCTGACGATACGAACGATAGGTCAGGGACTATTCTGATAGGGACGAGTGTTACCACTTTGCAGGGACACTGAAAGGGTTTCAGTTGTACCGAATTAACTATTAGTGCAGCGCAGACTTGGGGGAATGGGAGAATGGGGAGAAAAGTATTAGAAAGAATGTTTGGGGAGGAAAGTTTTTATTCGATTGTATAAAATATGCCCACGATTACTCTTATTAAGGCATTAAGACATCCCCTACTTCAGTGTGGACCCGGTAACACCATACATGTTTGTTACAAATCTCCTGGAGCTCACCTTTCGATTTTACTGGTGGCAATCTACTTTTCAACCTCCAAATTTACACGCAAGGTGCTTCCTACCGTATCTTTCCACTCTGGAGAGTATTCGAGTGCCACGCCGTGATTAATGCACGTTAGGTCTGAGTTTTAATATGTTTTGGGTGGCCAGAAGCTCGTCGGGGACAAAGCAGTCCGGATGATGCTCATATAGCCGACAGACTGTGAACTAACCAAATCTAAGAGATGTGTATAACTTATCCACTCCCTCCTGATTCAGTGCCGCGAAGAAAAAAAATACACGCACCAAGCATTCGCCGAACAACATTTTCTGACACATCGGAAATTGGAAGCATGTGTTCCCAGCAAGGGTGATGAAGTATACGTTTTTTTGTTAAGCGGGGGTGGAATATTTTTTAAGAGCTCGACATCATCGTCCTTGCCGTTGGCACCGCTGTTGTCTCCGTCTCCATGCTGAGACTTTTAGGCAAGTGATTGATAACCATCCAGCGAATCTCAGTAAATTTATCACTGACTTTCGGAATTCTATTTTTCTATCTTACTGTCGCTAAGCATATCTGGTGATCCTGTTCCAAGCACAGAGTTTTCAAAATCACTTTACCAAATTGAGTTCATACGAGCTATCAAACGGCGAACGGATGAAATATCTATAATATAAAATAAGAAAACTTAATTGATCGCTTTCTAAATTATATTGGACTGACATATGAGTGAAGAATAGCACACTTCGTTCAATGTGCATAAAAGCGTAATATGCAATGAAAGTTTATGTTCAAGGATAGCATCAACAACTTGGAATTCAATGTTCTCATTTATAAAAATATATGGACCAACATGAGATAAAAAGCCACATGACTTGGAACACCTTATTAGAATCTTTTCAATGTCTGTCCGCCAATCCTGAACCAAAAATAGTTATCTTTTTGCTTTTCCGCAGGTGGAAATCTTCAAAACACACTGGCCATATGATAACAGCATATGGAAGCTTTCCCACTAAAATCACCTAACTCCTACCTTCCGCATGTGGACATACCTCACAGTATTCTGTGGTGTTCGGTAATTAAACTCTAGCTAGGTTAAATTAGGTTCAGAGACTGGAGGCAGTCGTAATTCCAAGCACTCAGGTCTCAAATATTAGCACAACTGTACTGTCCCCTGAAAACACTCATTCCAGAGGCAGAGAGTGGGCAAATTTTTCGTTGAAGAGAACCTCATTGAGGTATCCTCGCCAAAGGTTTAAGGAATCTAAGCAGCTGCGTCGTTTACCCTTCTTCTTCACGTTGGTTACAAACAGTTGCGACTACCACCTCAATCTATTCAAAACCCTACTAGAGTTTTCATAATTCCTTTCGTGAAGAACAACAAAAATGGGTTCTAGAGACGACGGGTTCTTTTACAAAGATTTTCGCCTTCCGCACATTGGTTCAAATACCGTTCTTACCGAGCAAAAGTTAAGTAAAAATAAATACAGTAAAGATTTAAAAAAGTTAACCTTCTGTTTTTAGGTCTGTCAACTTTTGTAAATTATCAATTCTTATGGAATGTTAAAGCAATTATGTGTAAATACACAAGAAATAAGGAATAAGCAGCGAATTCACATAATATACATATATCAGGCTGGTAAGAGGGTAGTGGAGAGGGAGCATTTCCCCCCGATCCTGCACGGGTGGCTGGAATAGAAATTTCAGAGTCATACGGAGGCTTGTATAATTTTCATCCCGGGCCCTGTTTTCCGCATAATTCTGATCCCGGGCCCGGATTTCCTCTCCATGTTCCTGTAAATAATGGTTCATTCGAGAGTGAACAAATGATATGACTGTTGGCTCCCACTGTCGGTGCTTGGATTTAAAATCAGCCTTAAATCGTTGAATCATTCATATTGCCATTACCCTAAATTTGCAAAAAAAAAACTCTTCGGACTTTGCTTTTAAAATGAACTGCGTTGGTCTAAGTCTTGTGATAAGTTCTCCTGGAAATTTTCTCGCAGGTACTTGACGCTACCGTTTGCCTAAACTTTGAAAATTGCCGCCCTTTAAAAACTAAACTCCATTGCTCTCCGACTGGACGAAGGGACTCGTTCTGGTTTGACTTGAACTTCCTGTGATGGCCGAAAGTTAACTTTTCGTATGTTTATTTTTTAAGAGTGTCAGCTTTTGTGAGTACTATTACTGAAATATTGATTATTTTTGTTTCGGATTGGATTCTAGGTATGGATGATGTGACAGTGAGACTTCGTCTAGCACCCGCCAAATCTAACACTTTCGGCTCTAACTGTTTTGAAGTACAGATTGTTAGGTCATTTACTTCACTTTCTCTCGGTTCCCCGAACGGGGTGCACCCTACGTTTGCAGTCCTAGCTTCCCTCCTCTTGGATTGTATTTGCTACTGCCGCAACAAATATGTTGAGCATTCGCATCGCAACCTATTAAGAGTTCGAGACCACTTGATCAAACATACGCTACCAGATCCCTTAGTTATTTCGACGGTGAAGGATACAAAGAATCACAGGGTATATAAGCGGGGGCAGCTATGATGTTTTTCCTCGCGGTGTTAGTCTCATTAAAGTTGTATTTTACGATGACCGTATCTAAGTCCTGGGAACAGAACTGTTTCAACATAGTTTCCTCTAATAGTCTTGACATCAGAAAACAAGCCCTCGGTTTTATGGATCTTTCATCGTAGAAGATCCCACTCCCTTTACTGATGCAATGCCACATTCTGTTAAATCGAACGCACAGCTCTTGTACAAGAAAAGGAAGGGCCGGATTTCTGTTCACCCAACATGCGAATGATGTCTTTTGCCTTCAGTCGAGGGCTCGGTAACCAACATATGACATGTTCTGCCTTGCGCAGCTCAGTATTCACAATAGTGAACTTGGCCCGACCGCCAGAATTAAAAGCCGGGGTTACCTGCACTCCAAACAGAAAAGCCCATCGCGGAAACCTTGATTGTTAAATCTTGGCTTTATTCCAGGCTCTAGCATTTTTTCGACAGGCATTCCTGGAGGATGATAAATTGTCCTCTGACATTTTGCCATCCTTGTAGGAAACTCCGAGGCAGCAGTCTGAACTGAGGCTGCAACTTGCGCATACGTCCTCTTTCTTCGCGGCTTCGTGTCCGTGTTCTTATGGGAGAGACTCTGTCGCTGATTTGATCACCTCCCGACATACCGGCCCTAATCCCCGCGCGACGTGCGGATGTAAGCCCCGCGGAGCACAATAAAGCGTTACCCACGACGTGTTGAACTTACACTTCTTGCCACATTACCGCTGACAGAACAATTTGGTGCGTCCAGTGTGGGTCTCACCAAGGATACCAATTTATCTCCACCTTTGTCCAAGATTCCGCTTTCTTGCGTCCGATTTCTCCGGATATTACCGCACCTAGTGGTACAGCCACGTCTATGTTCTCATTCCTAAAGTGGTTCATCTTCCTTCGCAGTGCCTTCTTCTGCCGCCGACTTGGGGCCTTTCCAGATTTAAGTCCATTTCGACATACCGACGTTAAACCAGTAGCGTCCACGTCACCGGCTTCCCTTCTTCCCTTCTTCTTTCTGTGAAGTCGCTTCTTCACTCGACGAAGTTCGCGATTGAAAGTGCAGCATTGCCCGGTATGCGCCATTCTTCCGTTCCATTGCTAGCTTACATTCATCATCGAACCAGCCGTTCCGACTTTTCTTGCATCTAGGGCCAAATATATATATAACGTTCTTCAGGTGGTTGTGAAGATCATTTGTTGATGTTTCCACTTCAGGACCTCCGTTAGCTGCGGTAATTGCGGCATCCATTTC
Organism: Hermetia illucens; assembly: GCF_905115235.1. NCBI lineage: Eukaryota > Metazoa > Arthropoda > Insecta > Diptera > Stratiomyidae > Hermetia > Hermetia illucens. The sequence continues at coordinate 122,055,317 of NC_051851.1, read as the reverse complement.
CCCTTTATAGGTGTTACAAAGGACTCCGTTATGGATGACTTCAGTGTTAACTCTCACCTGATTATCAGAGAGGTTTCGAGGTGGAATTGTTATTCAAACTCAGTCTACATTGGATATTGGGGTAGAGTATGTTTTGATATTCATCAAGGCTGAGAGATGGCGGCATTCAATTAGCACACGGCCAGTTTGGTTGAAAGTGGTTCCATCTGGAGAGGCCCACTTAAATTTGTGGACCGCTTTCCGCACCAACCAGGTACTTCCAGCAACCATTTCGTGTGACACTACTAGTTGAATAGTCCGCAGCCCATTGTCATTGTCTTGTGCAAGCTATGGGAGCCAACATATCGCCTGTATACGGGATATGATTTTGATATCATAACTGGGGCAGGCTTCGAGTGTTCATTCTACTGCCTCATAGAAGGTATCCTCCGACTCTGCAGCCTCCTCTGTGTGGGCATGAATGCCAATGAGGCTTATATTTCAAAATTTGCCTTCCAATGTTTTTAAACCGATAAGAGCAGATTTCATTTTTTGGGTGATTAGGAAACCTACTTCGAACACATGGTTTACCGAATAGCCACCATAATACATGGTGTAGTGGCTCTTCTCCAAGAAACCGGTTCCTGCCCAGCGCATTTATCGCATTGCAGTCACATGAAATGCGCAAATCTTTAGTCCGTTTTCGTTGCCGGGTGTGTCGTTGTAAAATCGATTCAAGCCGAGGTTTCTTTTGTGGCTTCGTAGCAAGTTGTTTTCCGTGTAAGGTTGTGAGCCCTACCCAACCCCCAACCTGGAGCACCAGTTAGTACAATTTACCCCATTTGTAGGCGCGGGCCTGACTTAACCCAGTAGTTAGCAAGAACTTAGTAACTGGGGATGACGGCTAATCAGGCCTTGACCGCATTCCACGTCGGATCTTTGACCTTATCCCAAAACTAAAGTTGACTTTGACAACAACAACTTGTCCCTGACAAGTTGAAAAAGCGACAAAGGCAAAGGAGAATTTGATCTGCGGTCTACATACCGGCCACTCTGTATGCGTAACACAGCCAGGCTAGTGCTCGGAAAAACCCATCAGGAATTGACTCGCTAAAGCGATACGTTCTGTCTCGCACTTATCCCCAAAGCAGTTGACCTCCAGAGAAGTTCACCAAGCTGTAGCCTGCAGACGTCGATCTTGACGAGTAGTGTCGCTCGATATTACAAATGCCTTCGATTCCGTAATATGTTCTATCTTTCAGACTATTGAGATTAATCTAAAACGTTCTCAAAGGATCATTGAGATCACGTTAGGGGTAACACTGCGGTCCATCCTAGGACCTTTAAAAACCTACTTTACGGCACGGAAGCGTGAGCTGATGCTTTTAGGAAGGGAGTGTATCGTAAGCGCCTTTCGCAGTTGGCCCTGCTTACCTTACTGCCTAAGAGCCGGTTGTGACGCTTTTCACGGGAGTGACCCTCGTCGCTCTCTTGCTAAGGAACGTAAGATCACCTATAACCGGAAGTACGAAGGCTAAAGAGAACAGAACCCCAACGTAAAAAAGGTATATTAAAGCCAAGAGACAGCTGATGGGAACCAAGACAAGGAGTATGCACTGGTTTTGGAATGGTTAAAATAGAGCACGGGATCTTCTATAGAAAATAGTTGTACCGCCAATCTGGAAATATGGGGTCCAGTTATGGAAATCGATGAGAATATCCAACTTATAAATACTGCAATAAGCACGATCCAAAATTGCGAGTAAAATAACGAGGGTCACCGCGGTCAAAGTCTAGTATGACGTGGAAGCCCATCCCAACAAGTACATGCGCTCACTGAAAGCTTAGGCCAAAATCTACCGGCTAAATAAGATCCAGATATGTGGAAAAAAATTCGGAAACATCAATATGAAAACTTAAAATAAAAGAAGCATATTAATTACCTTACCCTAAAAATATAATGACTAATGCGAATTTCGTTTTTAAATGAAAGAATCTTTAATAAAGCTTTGCTTTGAAACTAACTAGAAAATGAAAGGCTCTTGACTACATCCAAACCAAGCTTTAGACCTAGACAAGTGGCAAAACCGACCTCCGAAAAATTACCCCATCATCGAACGGGGTAAAAGCCCAAAAAGAGAGAAAGCACCAATCATTTCTACCATCATTCCCCAAAATCCTACGTAAACACTTGTCTACAATCTATCTTCAGAATCATATAATTTCAAATAGAGGACCACTTCGACGTAGCAGTCAGTCGACGTATGTTCTTGATTAAGGCTAGAAAATGATTGGATCGACTCTTCAAAAAGGCTGTCGTCCTTATTGCCAACTAAACCTGAGCCATAGTTTTCCTGAAGAAGACCGATATGTAGGAGCAAATTTTGATAATGAGCAGGCATAGATGACATGTTAAATTTTATTCAGGGGGTTTCGGATTTATTTTTTATTTCTCAAAGAGGAACCAAGTTGCTTTTGTTTGAAAATCGTCAACATTAAATTCCTCTCTATACAAATTAATGTTTACCCTTCCTACTTTTGAGCATATGAAGAGTTACTCAGATAGTCACAAAATTATAATGACGTACATTAAGCATGCAGTCGATGCGTTCCATGGACAGTACTTTCAATCTTGTGAGCAATCCACTAAAAATGAGGACCAAACAGTTCAAGAGTTTTCAAAAATAAAATGGAGCGACTCGCACGGTATGTACCATCTGAGCAAGCATTTAAAAAATATAAAAAATAAATGGGATATCTCCGTCAAATCTACGCTAGTGACATTGACTTCAATTTGAATGTCTCCTTTCATGCAATTTCCAAGCTTCATTTGCATCAAGTTTCCAACAAATCAATTTCCCATCTATTACGGCTCTCCCTCTACACTTCCGGCTAGTATTACTGATATACCGAAATGCATATATATATACACATAAGGGATCCCAATCGAGATTCTTGCACATGAATTTCACGACCAAAACCGATGAATCTGCTGCCCATCTATCAGTTATTCATTAGAAGCAAAAATGAAATCATTGTCAATTATGAAACAGATTCACCAGCTTCCTACATTTCAGTTGGCCTTCGGACATGTTCCACCGTGACACTAGAGCTATCATCCACCCATCACATGAGGTCCATCCCTGTACATTCACCCATACACGAAATAGTACCCAGCTGTGGGAATACGACGATGTCCTTTATATTATACTGAACTATGAGTGCGGATATCATGGCCGAAGTTTGTCAGAAGGAATTCTCAATAGTGTCCTGTGCTGTACAAGCTTCGTTGAGTCCATTATTGTCCGTGTACGGTCTTACTATCCAGTTGTCAACAATACCACCGAAATGGATATCGATTGAGTTCCGTACAAATTGACTAACTCCTGTATTTTCCAATCATAAGGTCAAGTTTTCAATACTTTGGTTCCTATAATTTTGTGTACAAACAAACTAAGGAGGGCTCAAGAGAAACATCACTCAAAAGACGTTAAGAATGCTAAGATGTTGGGAAGTGATCTGAGTATAAGAACTTATGTCTTGGAATTCGCATGCACTCCGAGAACAAAAGTGCTGGTAAGATTAAAAATCCTATCCGATGTTATGAATTTAAGGCTTATATTGATTGCATATTAGATATCAAACATATATGAGTTACCTACCAGATTTTAATAAGAAAATCAAAGTTGAACTTAGACAAACCATATGAGTTAGTACTGTGCATCTCATCTATTTATTATAAGCTGCAGGGACTATCCTTATACAAATGTTCCATTATGCCATGATTTCGGTCATGGCTATCCGTACGGTTTAATCTACGTCATATTCCCAATAAGTGAAAGCCACTGCATCTAGTAGCGTCGTCCATAGCTGAGTAGTTAAGCCTTCCTAAAATGTATGTCCCAGCTTATGTCACTTCGAATAAGCTCTATAGTGGACAGTTTAATTGCCATATTATATGGCTTTCTTTCAACTATACAGAATTTTGTTTGGCAACTATTAGAGTAAAGACGTTCTTCGAAATTGTCAGTCAGTTAACGCTCTAGCAACGAATTTATGTTACTTCTTCTAAATCTTAACTATTTTTTTCAATTCGCGATAAAATCTTCGAGATAGGTAGAGAGCCGTCTTTAATTGTACTGATTCAGATTGTCCTCTACCAGCTCCATTTCCTCTCTCCTCTCTCCTGCGAAGATTATTTATTTTTCCTTTCGGAAGATGCCCATTAAGAAAAATCTCACGAGAAACTAGTCATTGCTAAGAACTGACTCGTTGCCGGGGTTAAGATATCACCGAAAAAGTGGCACCAAGTGCCTTTCAATTTCAGCTAGCCTTATAACCTTAACAAAAGGAGTCCTGTAGATATTTATTTACTCTCATCTTTAAAACTAAGCCCTTGGTAACCGCCCTTGACAAAACTAAAGGCAGTAAATAGCAAAATAGAATTTGGATCTCGACGAAGAAGCCATTGGCGGACCGGCATTGGATCTCCCACGACCAATTGCAACTCTTCATATTAAAATCTCAATGGATAAGTCAAAGCAAAAATCACCAAATAGTCGTTTTGGTTTCCCGATAAATAAAGATAAAGGATATCCAACATGATCAGCAGCACTACAACCGAAGCCCGGTCTAGGTCTGTCTTAATAGAGATTTTCTTACATCCCAATTCTACGTCTAGTTTCAGCTATTCGGTATCCATAGCAGTTGGATTGCATCCTGACTTACGCTATCTCACCATCTAAGACATGGTTTGGACCTCTTCTTTGACTACCATAGATATCGGTTAATTAATTAGATGGCCCGCTCACCATAACTAATTGAGTCGGATTTTATCCACAACCAATCGACCGCAGTCTTTTCGTTATGTAGGCTACAGAATGATCCACTATTTTGCGGCAATTGTGTCTAGTTATTCATCCTGGAAAAGTGGATTCGCCATTTCTTAAAGCGTGACCTATCCACTGCCACTTCTGCCTTCTCATCAGTATCAGGCATTTGGCCCGCACGCCATCGAAGTTCTTCATTTAAAATTGTATCTAGTAAGAAAACCCCGATGATTCAAGACAGACAAGTGTTCAAGTAACAGTGGCGGAACCTCCCCATATACTGCTCCCATATAGCGACGCACAGAGAGTATTACTATGGGACAATCCCAACTTGATCTTGGTGTTACGATAGCTGCATTTTTCCCGCTTTCAAACAAAACAGCAAAGCAGACCTAGCACTATTAATGCACCGAACAACATCAACACTTCCTAGATATACAGATTGATCAATTTCTTCAATACTCTAGTTATTAATTAAGGTAAGTAGAGTGCGATGGCCAGTCAGACTGATGGCCCTGATTTTATGTCAGCTGGTGCAGTGCAATGGACTCACGGTGAACGCTAGGAAGACTGGACTAGTTATGTTCACTAGGAACGTCAGGTGGGACAGCTATACGCTACCCACCTTAGCAGGGGCAGAAATCCAGCTGGCACAAACAGTCAAGTACTTAGGAGTACATTTCGACTTCAAATTAACGTGGAAGCATCATATCCAGGAACAATATCAGAAATCCTGCAGATTTCTCTGGTGCTGTAGGAATGCAATAGGTAAGACCTTCACCCAAACGGATATACTTGATACATTCTGATGCATTTTGATGTATGCATGCATCGTCTGGTGGCCAAGACTGAACTTTGCTAAAAGCAGGAAGCTGCTAACGCAGATTCAGAGACTTGGTTGCCTAAGTATTACTGGAGCAATGAGTACTACGCTGACTGCAGCACTTGAAGCTATCCTAAATTTACCCCCCATTCACTTAGAGGTGAAACGGAAAGCAACCAACGACGCATATAGGCTCGATACCATTGGGCCGTAGAAAGGCGGCCAATCAAACGGTCATGCATCTATCTGGAAATTCCTTGAAAAACATCCGGTAGCCCTGATGCCGACCGATCATATGGTTTCCAGATTCGTTTTTGAAAAGACATACACTGTCGTAATCACCGAAAGAAAAGAATGGTCGACAAGTGGCCATGAGGCTTTTCAGATTACAGACCTAATAATCTTCACCGACGGGTCAGTCATGGAGGATGGATCGGACGCAGGAGTGTTCTCGAAGAATCCGATTATAGAACTGGCCCGATCAAATCACTACCATATTCTAGGCGGAGATGTATGCCATTTTATTGGCAACAGAAGAATGTCTGCGACAAAAATGGAGGGGTCGCACCATTCGAATCTGTTCCGACAGTCGGGCGACATTATCAGCACTAAATGGCAACGAGATATCAAGCCAGTTGGTGTGGAGTTGTCATCAGGTGCTGCTGAAACTTAGCCGACTGAACGAAACATTCCTGATGTGGGTGCCGGGGCACTCTAACATCGCCGTTAATGAGGAGGCTGACAGACTGGCTCGCCGAGGGTCTGGATCCACAATGGTGCGGCCAGAACCAGCTCTTGGAATCCAACCATCTACTGTCAAGTCCACTCTGCAGGGTGAAATCGCAAGGATTCACGCAACCGTGGAGAAATTTGGACTCTCTAGAGCGGCATTTTTGTTGCCCCTTAAGAAGTGGGACATGAAAACCCTAGTAGATATTTTGACGGGACACTGCTCCTTAAACTACCATATGGAAAAGATTGGGGTAGTGGTTTCGGCTATGTGCAGCCAATGTCAGGAGGAGGAGGAGACGGCCCTGTACTTTTTATGCAGCTGCCTGGCATCCTCAGTTCTCAGACGAAGACACCTTGGCAAGGTTTTCTTCAATGAAGAATCTGCACACTCTCTGCCTCTGGAGAATGTTCTCAGATTCGCTAAAACCTGCGAACACCGTAGGCGGGAAGCCATTGAATAGGTAACTTACGGGGATAGTACAGTGGGCCTAACAATGGCCTGAGTGCTCGGAGCTGCGGCTTCCCCAGTAAACTAAACTAACTAATATTCGCCAGGAAGCTGTTCAGAATGCTTGTTATCCTGTCAGAAAGATAGATACTTACTTTAGGGGGGTCCTAAAGACAGCCAGATTACACAAGTGGACCATATTAAGCTTAGGGGATCAAAGTTCCCTACCTCTGCGAGCAGATGAAGATGCAATAAACAAGCAAAACCCAGTGGTGATTTCATTGAGACCGATGCATCAAGTCAGTCTTACTAATTTCGCTTTTTGAGTTTACGTTTTACCCTGGCTATGCTATCATAGACAGCCTTGAAGTCCATGAAAAGATGGTGCAACTGATGGCTACATTCCAACAGTTTTTTTATGGATCTGCGCATATAAGGTTCTCTGGGCTAGTGATAGTTTCTTAGTTGCTGAAGCACTGTGAATTGGTGTCTAAGGGAGTGATCAAAGTATTCCTTGTTTTCCTAACATATGGTGGCTATTCACCCCTTAGTAGGTTATAGTACGTCAACAACACCAACTTGCCATTATTCACGGTTACCTGATATGCGTTTCAGCTCACCCCAGAACCCGAAACGCTTGCACTCCTCTACTGTTCTGAGCCAAGCGCTTTTGACGCAATCTACTCATCGGTCATCTTGAGAGAGTGTGCTAGACTGCATGGCCGAGCCAGCAATGGAATTGTCGCCCCTTCTTAAAATGTTGCTTGTGCACCAACAAAATTCTTTGTTTCAATTAGCAGTAGCATCTTTGCGCCCTTGAGTAACTGTGATGATCACTTTCCATGTGCTACTCCCATATAACGACACAGAAGGAACAATAACAGAGAACAGTTTCAACTTGATCTTGGTATTAAAATAACATTCACTTCAAAATTTTAGACAAAGCACCGAAAGTGAATCTAGCACCGTTAATGCGCTGAGCCACATCAAGTTTGTTGAGACCGTCGACAAAAAGCACGTCTCGCAGATATACAAATTGATCAACGTCTTCGATGCTCTGCCCATTAATTTAGGTAAAGACGGAACGATGATCCTCCAGACTGAGGCTGGTGTTGTTGGTATTTATTTTCAGTCCGATTATGCTTGCCTATTTTTCTGAATCCAGAGTCATTTGGTCAAGGTCCATTCATCTCCGATGATAGAGCAAACATATGTAATCAGCGTAGTCGAGATATTTGAGGAAAGATGGCATGGTCCATTGAAGTCCACCATATCACCCGGACAAAGCAGCATGAAAAACGTCACCGGTAAAAAAAAATCATATCGGTGGCAAGATACAACCATGACGGACTCCATTTTAGACCATAAATTTCTCTGAAATTCTACCTCGATGCTGCACATGACATTTCCTGACATCATATGTCGCTCTCATAAAAGCTATTAGTTTCTCTCAACTGCGCAGCGCATTCTGGACACAAGCCCTATTCCCGCTGTCAGAAGTTTTCCCGAAATCGATGAGGAGCAGGTGAAGCGAAGATTTAAACTCCGCACACTTTTCCAAAATGATCCGCAGAGTGTGGTCAATGCGGAAGATCCGAAGCAAAAACCAGCCTACTTTCTGTCACTCAAACTTTCGAGCTATTCTTTCATCACAATCAAAACGAGTGCCCTTCATTGAAATTTTAACGATCATATCTTTCTTTCGCTCGCGGCAAACGGTCTCGGATTCCTCGGATTTCCGTACGAATGGAAGTAGTAGATCTCTTCAGAAATTACATGTGCATCGATAAAAAGCTTTGCATTCAGATCACCTAACACTTCCTGAACTACGTGTAATCGCTTGTAGAAAGCATCCTTCTCCTCTATATCGGAAGCCACAGTTGATGCATAACACTCTATAATTATGATGCTTTTTAACCTGGGCTGAAATTTTGCAGTCAGAAGCCTGTCAGAAACGAGAAACCACGGTAGTCGTTAAAAACTACCCCACACCGGATTCACGGCTGCTACCACTTGGTTTTCCGGAGCACAAAAGCACATTGCCACAAAAGAGAGAGGAGTACACTCCAGAGTCTCACTATCTTACTTCGCTTTCGGAACATTCTGGGAACCCTTGATACCGTTGTCGCGGAACCTGAAGCCAATCCCTACTCGAGACGTTGTTGACTCTTCGATAACAGTAAAGTTCCGGAATTTGCAAAATGCCAGCCCACAAACTTCTATCCCTGTTAGCATAATAGCTAGTGTTAGTGCCGTCTGCCTTGTTGGGCTGGAGATCTAAAGAATAGACTAATTCGTCTTGGGCAAATTAAATAAGGTTGGTGCCTATTTCAGACGACGGGACTTCAACCATGAAAATGTCATACAGGGTTGGGCGAGAAAGGGATTCTTGCGACACTCCAGATATTACCGGCAAGAAATCGGAAATTTCATTTCCAACGCTGACTATCTATCTTTGAAAAAACGAATAGCAAGTCTTATGATCGAGATAGGAAACTGATTTTCAATAATATATAAATGAGTCCTTTTATCTGCACGGAGTAAAAATCTTTTCATTCATTCATTCTTTCATCAAGATCAAAGGCTACTTGGGTTTGTTATTCACATTTAGTCGGGTCCTCACGCTATCGTGGAGGTAGCTTAGATCGTGCTGGGTTCGACTGTTCGAATAGGAATCCAAACTGATGATCAGAGATTATGTTATTGAGATCCCAATGCTGAACCAACTCAATTCTCCATACCTTCTCAAATAATTTCCATACTGTTTTCCAGGTGGAAAGGGAATAACCGCTATTTATGTGGTAGTTATAGACTACAAGTGGGAACTTGATTGAGACCGCGGGGAGATTTCTTATGACAAAGTTTGGAATTTCGTCAGACAATGCTGACTTTTTTTCGTTTAGGTTTTTCGTCAGAAAGGTGAGTTTGGTTGAGGGATTCATTAAGGAAAAAGTGGTGAGCTTCTAGCAATTTTTCGAGATGAAGTCTTTGACCGTGGATTGAATAGTTACAGTGATTCAGCACGGACTGTCACTTTCGCAGTGTCCGTGTCTGCACTGTTCTTAGTCAGGTCGAAGTTGAGTGGTTTTTGCTTTACGGTGAGCCTATTTTTTATATCTTACTTTATATTCAGCATTCTCAATATCCATGCCTATGGAAGAGAGAGTGATATTTCTGCCCCAAATCTGTCTGACCTTCAGGTGTAGCATTATGTCGTAAGGAAATGAGTTATACTGCAACACTTCGACTTTAATAAGCCACATGTAGCCGAATAAAAGGCGCCTGCCTCCAGAAATCTGGCTTCAATTTATCGCAGTTTATCTAGACGGAAGAACTTTCGGGGACGGTTTAATTTCCACTGGTGGTCGGACATGCTTAGCAAGGTTTTACAAGAGATCGCCTAAAAGTTTTGCCTTGTATCCTCAGACAGCAGGTAGTAATCAAGAAAGCATTAAAGCACAAGGCTAGAAAGCCTTGTGGGAGAATTTCGTAAAACCAGCTCAAGGTCGGTTGGCGTGAAAGTCCTGCGGATCCATTTCAGTAGGGTTTCCCCATTTCTGTTGACTACCGTATCACCCCAGAAAATGTGTCTTGAGTTGAAGTCGCCATCGAAGATAAAGTATCTAGACTTTAGCTGAAGATTGCCCAAGACTTTCAGGTCTTGGTTCAGTTACTAAGTGTGATAGTTGCATCTGATATAGACGGAAACAACCAGAATCCGCCGTTTATCTGCTATCACTATTTTCGCCGCTGCGGAAGAAGCGAGCAGGTCCTCGATGACGACTTCTTCAGAAGGTTCATCTTTCCTGACTAAAAAACAGCACTAGTATTATTGTCATTCCGGATAATGTTATATCCGGTAAATTGAACATTGTTCCTGCTTTTAAGGTGGGTTTCCGAAACGAAGTAGATGTTTACGTTTACAGTGTCAATCAACACTTGGACAGTAGCACACTGAGCGTGTGAACTCTGGGACGCGGAAAAGTTATGTTTAACTCCATAAGTTGCGAATTTGTTTGATAGCAGGGTAGTGACTCTGCTCGTTGTTGGGGGCTGAAGCAAGCGTTTCAAGCAATTCACAGAAAGCATTGGCGGATAAAATGGGGACGGGTTGAACAGCCACTTTTGGGAAAATCTTACTGGTAGCTTGAGCGTAAGAGATTCCAGAACTTGTCAAGTTTTGTGACTGTTGTGCCACCGTTTGTTTGATGTGAGAGATTCCAGTTTTTTTCCGATTTTTGGCAGCCTCCCTTCAGGCGATCATCTTTTTGTAAACTGAATACTCGCAACAACTCGCAGGGTCGCCAGCTTTGTCGCAGTTACAAAAGTATGGCAACTCACTGGCTGATCTAATGCATTCCGTTGCAATGCGTTGCTGGTTTCTTGTGCACTTCACGCACCTAGTGGAGAGTTTTATCCTTTTTGGTCAAGTAGTTTTCAACCGAACATATTCTAAGCTGAGGGCATTCAGCTTTGATATCCAACAGAGTATAGGTCAGGTCTGTTTACCGGTGGACATCGCTCCTCCGACAACGGTTCCCCTAGCGGCTTCGACCGCTCGCTAAGAATGGTAATAATTCATAAGCCAATGAATTGTACATATAATACCTGCTTAATTGCGACATAATTTGTCTATTGTCTAAAGTCAGCGGAAACTCTAACGCGTCGAGCGTGGAGCCATTCATAATAATAATAATCGTTGGCGCAACAATCCATGTTGGATCAGGGCCTTGAAGTGTGTTAGAGCACTTCATTCAAGACCGTAACGGTACACTAGGAGGCAATGTGGTCAGCATTGCGCTCGCCCGAGATTATTACCCTGATTTGGCTCAGGTACTCATTCACAGCTGAGTCGACTGGTATCCGACGTCAAATCACGATACAAATTCCACTGCCACCAGTGAGGTTTGAACCGCGACCTTCCGTACGACAGCCTTGCGCTCTAACCACTCAGCTATCCGGACACCCAGCCATTCATACAAATAGTAAATCAACATACCTATATGATCGAAAATCATGTTTGCCTCATTGTCCCGATAGAATGAGTAGCAGTGTTGAGTTTTTAGTACGAAAAGTACCAAATTTAACTAAGTTCGTCAGTGCCTCAGTACTTTTCCTCGTTTTCAGTACTTTTTTAACTAAACAGATACTTTTCAGTACTTTTCAACAGAAACCGAAATGAAGTTGAGGTTAAAGTTTAACGATCGACCTTCACCTGGTTGAACATCTCTAGCATTTACTCGAATTCTAGGTTTATACACAGCACATCCCCTCCAAACATGATTTCAGGAAGGTACTCTAGGAAGCTGGGAATGAAATTTACCCCGATATGATTCAATACCTTTCCGATTCGATGATACATTGTTGTTTTGCAATTGTAATTGCGTACATAACTTTAAAATTAAAGTTCGAATTTGATCGGTGTTTAATTTTCATTTTATCGTTTTTATGTTTGTTTGCACGCTCTTAAACCTCGTCTCTCCCAAAAAATATTGATAGTCACATTATGCGATACAACAATAAGCGAGTTCAAAAACGTTTCTTCTTGCGTGAGATTGGGTACGCTCATATAATGGTTCAATGGGATATTACGCAGAGTGCACCATTTAAAACCTTTTTGCCACATCCAACAACACCGACATCCGACAACACTGATGAGCATGAAGGTTATATGATTTCATTTTGGCGATTTGTTGGTGAAACTACTGCACCTGGTCCGGTTGCTCCCTGTACTTCTAGAATTCACAAACTTGTTGTTATTGCGGCATCTAGTCTCCTGTTTAGGTGATATGGAGGGCTTCGTTCTGAATCACTTCAGTATTTACCCTTACCTGATTTTCAAAAGGGTTTTGAAGTGGTGTCGTTATTCGGGCCCGAAGCAGCATGCCAACGAGATAGTGATCCAAGTATATATTGGCCCCCCTATATGTTCTAACATTCATCAAAGCGTTAGCACGTGGTGAACTTACTTAGCCCACAATTATTTATGCATTTCTTTCCACGCAAACCAGGTTCTTTCAACGAATATTTCATGTGAGATTTTTAGTTTAATGCATTCGGGTGGTCAAAGGGTAGTATAGGTCCCAGGGCGAAACGTGGATTGGTACCCACGATGGACCATAAAACCTTGGAAAATGCCTGCTGAACCAACACCAATAGCTCCACTGCCAAACCCTATCTCCACCTCCACGTGGTGACCGCTGGGAGCTCTTTCGTAATGTAAAGCTGCAGACGGAGAAGGATGAAGGCGAGTCTCCCGCGCCTTAAAACGGGACAAACTGTACCAACTGGTCCTCCAGGTTGGGGGCTGGGTAGGGCTGACAACCCTACACGGAAAACTGATGTTACAAAGGCACGAAACGAGCCTCGGACAGGATGGACTTTACAACGACGAACCCAGCAACGACAACAGATTAACGATTTGCGCATGTTGTCATGGAACGTGCGCTCCCTGTACAGAGATAAAGCTGATGAGCAGCTAGCCGATACCCTGTCCCAATATAGGGCTGATGTAAAAGCGTTACAGGAGATGCGATGGACAGGGACCGGTTTCCTGGAGAAGAGCCGCTACACCATATATTAGAGCGGTCATCCAGTAAACCATGTGCTCGCAAAAAATGAAACCTGCTGTTATCGGCTTTGAAAACATAAACAAACGGCTATGCACTCTGTGCTTGCGAGGCAAGTTTAAAAATATAAGCCTCATTAACGTTCACGCCCCTACAGAGGAGACTGCAGAGTCGGAGAAGGATACCTTCTACGAGGCAGTAGAACGAACCCTCGAAGCCTGTCCCAGATATGATATTAAAATCATGTTTGAGGATTTCAATAGCCAAGTAGGGAAGGAGCCCGTATTCAGGCGATAGGTTGGCTTCCATAGCTTACACGAAAAAACAACTGATAACGGACTGCGAATTATTCAATTAGCAGGGTCACACGAAATGGTTGTTGGAAGTACCTGGTTTGAGCGGAAAGCGGTCCACAAACATACGTGGGCCTCTCCAGACGGGACCATTTTCAACCAAATTGAGCACGTGTTGATCGATGAATGTCAGAACATATAAAGGGGCCAATATAGACTCGGATCACTATCTCGTTGGCATGGTGCTCTGAGCTCGAATAACAATACCACCTAGAATCCCCTCTGACAATCAGGTGAGAGTGAACACTGAAGCCATCCACAACACAACCCTCCGCGACACCTATAAGAGGGAAATGGATGCCGCAATAACCGCAGTCAACAGAGGACCTGGAGATGAAGCATCAACAAATGATCTTCACAATCACCCGAAGAACGTTATCATGGATACGGCCACAAACATACTTGGCCCCAGCCACAAAAGGAGTCGGAACGGCTGGTTTGACGATGAATGTAAGCTAGCAACGGAACGAAAGAATGCTGCATACCGAATAATGTTGCATTCTCAAAGAACGCGGGCACGCGCAGAAACTTATCACGAACTCCGTCGAGCGGAGAAGCGACTTCACAGACGGAAAAAGGAAGCCTGGGAGAACCAACAAGTCTGTGAACTAGAAAAGTACAGGGAGCAACCGCACCAGGCGCGGAAGGTTTGCCAACAAGTCAGCAGGATGAAGCCTTATACACCTCGATGCTCATCCTGGGGGGAATGGGCATAATAGAGCGATGGGTTGAGTACTTTGATGAGCTACTGAATAACCAGAACATCGGCGAGTTGGAGGTCCCGCCAACTGAAGACGACGGACAAATTCTGCCACCACCAAGCTTACGAGAAACAGTCCGTGCAATTCATCAGCTAAAAAATCATAAGTCGCCAGAAGCCGATGGAATGACAACCGAATTGGTTAAATATGGAGGCGACCAGTTACACCAAGTGGTTCATCAACTTGTGCTCAAGGTATGAGACAGTGAATCAATGCCTGACAACTGGCAACGAAGCATTATCTGTCTCATACATAAAAAGGGAGATATCACACAGTGCAGCAATTATAGAGGTATCATGTTGCTGAGTACTATCTATAAGATATTCTCCGCTATCTTGCTAGGCCGGATAGCCCCATACGCCCAGAACATCATTGGCCCATACTAAAGAGGCTTCACTCCAGGCAAATCAGCAACAGATCAGATTTTCTCTCTGCGGCAAGCGATGCAAAAACTGTTGGAATATGGACAACAGTTGCAACTGTAGACGGCCATGAGAGAATTCGACACCCCGACGAAATTAATAAGACTGGCTAGGCTGACCCTGACCAATGTGCGGGGCCAGATAAAAGCAGCAGGATCACTCTCAAGACCATTCGACATCAACAACGGTCTACGACAAGGGGATGCCCTATCATGCGTCCTCTTTACCCTGGCCCTCGAGAAAGTGATCGGTGATGCTAAGGTAAATGCAAGAGGTACGATCCGCTTCAAGTCCACCCAACTATTGGCCTATGCTGACGATATCGACATAATGGGAAGAACCACCCGAGACATACAAACTCCCTTCATCCAGATCGAGCAGGCGGCGCGAGATCTTGGGCTGCACATCAATGAAGGCAAGACAAAATATATGGTGGCAACGTCAGCACCGAAGACGAATCAACCAACAACATCAAACCGCACTGGTCAAACAGGAAGAATAAGGGTAGGAGAATACAACTTTGAGACCGTTGATAATTTCTCCTATCTAGGGTCGAAAATCACAACCGGTAACAGCTACGATGATGAAATCCGCGCGCGGTTGTTGTCAGCCAACAGAGCCTATTTCAGCTTGCAAAGACTGTTCCGCTCAAAACGTCTCACCATAGGGTCAAAGCTCTTACTGCACAAGACTATGATCTTGCCAGTCCTCATGTATTCCTCGGAAACTTGGGTTCTTAGCAAGAAAAATTGCGAACTCTTGGCCGCGTTCGAGAGAAGAATCCTCTGAAGAATTTTTGGCCCCCTACATGAGGATGGATGATTCCGTAACCTACACAATGACGAAATCTATGAGCGATACCATGACCGTCCGGTTGTGGATAAAATTCGGCTCAATAGGTTACGGTGGGTGGGTCACTTAATCCGTATGGATGAGGATGATCCCAGCCGGAAAATCTATAAGGGCAATATCTATGGTAGAAAAAGAAGACGAGGCAGACCCTGCCTAAGATGGAGCGATGGCGTAGGTCAGGACGCCAGACTGCTTTTAGAGATATCGAATTGGTGGACCTCGGCGAAAAACCGGGATGTCTGGAGTTCCGATCCTTGTCTAACGCATTTTTTTATATACGGTTACATTATCCTCATATTAGGGCAATTCGCCTGCGGTCGTTCCATAGTTAAATGCGCAAATCGTTTGTCTTTCTTTGTCAGATGTCACTTGATGATTGATATTAAAAATGTTTCTTTTCTTTCCGGATAGCTGAGTGGTTAGAGCGCAAGGCTGTCGTACGAAAGGTCGCGGTTCAAATCTCACTGGTGGCAGTGGAATTTGTATCGTGATTTGACGTCGGATACCAGTCGACTCAGCTGTGAATGAGTACCTGAGACAAATAAGGGGCGAGCTCAATGCTGACCACATTGCCTCCTAGTGTACCGTTACGGTCTTGAATGAAGTGCTCTAACACACTTCATGGCCCTGATCCAACATGGATTGTTGCGCCAACGATTATTATTACCTTTATCTGTAAACATGGAATCAATCTCAAAATATTATCTTGAAATGAATGCGTTGTTACTTATTCTTTCATACTATGACAATACACAGCAATTACTATGGGAAAACACACCTAGTTAATAAAAAGCATCATAAATTTAACCTTATTATACACCGTAAATCTCCATGTATTTATGCGTTTACTTTGAACAATATCTAAACAATAAAGGTGACAAAAATCAAACATGCACTATAATTCCAAAGAATCTTATCTGGGCTCAGGGGATATGGATATAATAAATTGATAACACCACAAAATGGTGATAAGACGATCAATTTCTCAGAATTTGGTATAAAAGCAAACCGACATACTTAACTCTTCCAGCATTAAGTTGTGGAGAGATTTCAAATGAATATTGCTTTGAAGCAAATTTTTATTCGTATTTACCCACTAATCACTTGTATATGATGTATAGCATTACGTTTCTAATGAAATTTTCAAAAATAAATATTGATTGTTATCAATTTCTGTTAACTTTCGGAAATTTTGAGTAAATCCCATGACTTCAGTAAACTATACGTCTAGCAGTTCAAAGTAAACTTTCACAAGAATTTTTCGAATATTGATAAATTGAATCGTGTAAATAGTAACATAAAAATGAGTGCTAGATAATCTATCTTTACATTCGCCGTTTCTATATAGCATGCAAAATTATAAAAAGGCTTCACCAACATGTATTGTCGAGAAAACTTTGACTGGGTGCTCATTTTATGAACAAACCTACTTTAAAACACAGGAAAGATGTTCATCTTCTTTTATAACGTTATACTGTTTGAATGAGTGAACTCAGACACCGCTATAGAGAAACACCAAATTCATTCACAAATTCATAATTCTATATTCTACAGGAGACTGTTGATCGAATTAAATATATAATTTACTAAAACAATTAGGTTAGAAAAATCTCTTTGTTCAGACAATTAAGGGAAGCAAGAGTAATTTAAGGATTCCAATTAATTCCGCCGATCTTTTATACTATCAACTACATATTACAATAAGTCTACTGTATTAAGAGCGTATGAGGACTTAAGATGATAGCGTATCTTATCTTCAACTTATCGGCAATATTCAATACAGATAAGGCCACATAAACCATTTAGCACTACCTTAATGAGCAACAGTTCAAATAAAGATGTCATATCAAGATTCTCAATTGCATGAAGAGATAATATCTCCTCTACCTTCAAAGACACTAGTTGCATTTTACTAACTGTTTTGCAAATATCGAAGTAAGGAAATATTCTTCCAAAATGCTGGAATTTCGAAAAAAGTAAATAACTTACTTAGTTCACTTATTAAATCCCCCGTTGTAACAGCTCAGTCTTCGAAAGTTCCTCGAATTTTGATATAATAAATTTTGGCCACTTTCCATTTAAACTTTAACATCATTAAAGTAAATATAACGCATACAAGACTCACTAACGCAATCTACACATTTCCAACCAAGTAGCAATCCGTTTGCTGCAAACTATGCAAGTTAACTATTATAGCAACATAATTAATTCCTAAAATTTTGAAGAGTAGATTTCGTGCAATTAGCAATTGTTATTGTTGTTTTGTCATGCTGGTGTGTTAAACAAATTTCAACCGCTCCGCAAACTTGACTCCACCAACAAATAACCATTTTTTTTTATTATTCTTGCAACCGCTGCTGCAAATTGAGTGAGCGGCCTCAAATTTTGCACAGACTTGCAGTTACACAGATTGTCACTTGCTGACCAACCAGGCTGCTTGTCTGTAGATCTTTTAACGTTTCCAGTTAGCACTTGGTTTCAGGGGAATCCCCAATAATTTTCAACGCCATCTCCCGGAAAGGAACATAGTAAATATTAACCTATTGTGAACGAACATATACTGACATACTCCCGCAACTGTCAGCGCATAAATGACGGTTTGTGTTTGCCTATGGAATCCCGTCGTAAACAGATCTAGGTTTTGCCTATCCGGGATTTGGGTAGCCTCCGTTACGTGGCTTGATATAACTTTACTGGGGTGGAAAAATCATCAAATCCATAAGGAATATTTCAAGCATAAGATCCGCTCCTGGCCCGAATATGAGGTAAGCGTTTTGTGCGTATAAAAGTTCTATAACATTTAATTATATTCAAATTGCCATTAGAGCAATTAAGTGCATAGCGAACATTCTAACAAGAAATGTAAAAACGATTTCACGCAGCCCCAAACAAATTTACCCAGCCGCCACACGTAACGCAGAACCTATTCTACAAATCCTTAAAAAAACGTTGGATGGCACTAAGTCAAGGCTCCAACTGCTAGAAGTATCATCGGGCACTGGCCAACATGCACTCCACTTTGCCAATAACTTCCCAAACATCACATTTCAACCGACAGAATTCGAGCGGTCCTTACTGCCCAGCATCGCAGCCTATGCGGAAGAGAGTAAGTATGGGAACTTGAAGGAGCCTCTATATCTGGACATTTCCAAACCATGTTTGGAAAACCAGCACGGTCAATTTGACTACATACTAAACATCAACATGCTCCACGTATCACCGTGGTCTTGCACTGAAGGCCTCTTCCGGAACTCAGGTCAGCTTCTAAAACCTGGTGGCCTTCTTATTATATACGGTGCGATGGCTGTGGACGGAGTCCTAGAACCTGAAAGCAACAGGCAGTTCGATAAGTCGATAAGACGGCAGAACCGAGAATGGGGGGTGCGCGATGTGCGCGACTTGCAGAAGGAGGCTGCCAAATATGCAATTTCGTTACGAAACATGTATGACATGCCGGCGAATAATAAAATGCTCGTCTGGGCAAAACTGTGAACGTGAAAGTATTGAATATTTGTATAAGTTTTAACTGGAAACGAACAAAGAATGTAAATAGATAAGCTTTCAAGACTCATCGATAAGTCTTTTAATATTCCTCATAGAATAATTTATCTGGGCCAATAATTGACATAAAGTTTCGTGAACACATAAACCTCCCTAGAAATTTCCAAAATAGCAGAAAAAGCGGGTATAATTTTCAGCAAAATTGTTTTGCGGATAATTTTCTTTTGAGCTGAGATCCCAAAGAGAAACGTGGATTGGTACCCACGATGGAGCACAAGACCTGGGAAACTCCGTCGAACCAACACCAATAGCTCTTCTACCAATCTCCACCTCCACATGGTGGTCGCTGGAATTTATTCTATAATACAAAACTTGAAGCAGAAAAGGAAAACGAAAAACAATTTAGGAATTAAAACTCAGGAGCGTTTCCGTCGCCATTAGTATTTCTGTTTATTCTATACACCCGGCGCTGAAGAAGGGAACAAGTTGTTCCCGATATATCAATATTTGCTGAATAAAGAAAATACTACTGGCGGCGGAGACGGTGTTAAGTTTTAATTCCTAAAAACATTTCGCTACAAATATCACGGACACGCATTGATTGGAAATCAATTAAGTAATACAAAGCCACGAAAGCCTCAGACTACGGATTCTACAACGACGGATAGGCAACGAAAACGGAGGAACGATTGCGCATTTTCCCTTGCCCCAATATAAGGCTGATGTTACAGCGTCATGGGAGATGCGCTGGACAAGGACCGGTTTCCTGGAGAAGAACCACTACACCACATATTGTAGTGAACATTCAACATTGGGTGAATGTAGCCGAAACGACCACCGCATATGGTAGTTTAACGAGCAGTGGCCCCTTAAAATTCCTACGAAAGTCTTCATGGGTGTCCGCATAGCTGAGTGGTTAGACCACAAGGCTGTCGTCAGGAGGCTCGCGGTTCAAATCTCACTGGAAGCAGTGGGATTTGCATCGTGGTTTGACGTCGGATACCAGTCGACTCAGCTGTAAATGAGTACCTGAGTCAAATCAGGGTAATAATCTCGGGCAAGCGCAATGCTGACCACATTACCTCCTACAGTGTACTGTAGGGTACCGTTACGATTTTGAATGAAGTACTCTAACACACTTCAAGGCTTATTGTAAAGTTTTCATGTCTTAATTTCTTAAAGGACGACAAAATTTCTCTAACGGCCCCGGGTTT
This sequence comes from Hermetia illucens, assembly GCF_905115235.1. Taxonomy (NCBI): domain Eukaryota; kingdom Metazoa; phylum Arthropoda; class Insecta; order Diptera; family Stratiomyidae; genus Hermetia; species Hermetia illucens. The sequence continues at coordinate 122,034,834 of NC_051851.1, read as the reverse complement.
TTTCGCAAGTATATTCACCTACCGGAAAAAATTCTAATGTCTCCACTGCGTGAATCCTTGCGATTTCATCCTTCAGGATAGACTTGACAGTGGATGGCCAAATGACAAAAGCTGGTTTTGGTCCCACCATTGTGGATCCAGACCATTGACAAGCCAGTCTGTCAGCTTCCTCATTACCAGCGATATTTGAATGCCCTGGCACGTAAATCAGAAATATTTCGTTTAGTCTCTCAAGCAGCAAATGGCGGCAATTCCACAGCAACTAGCTCGGTATTCTGTTGCTGTTTAGCGCTGCTAACTCTGCCTGACTGTCGGGACAAATTGCAATGGTGGCATTCTTGTCGCAAGCATTCTTCTGCTGCCAATGGAATGGCATCTCCGCCTGAATATGTATTTTCAAAGACGAATCTGAAAACAACATGATCTTCTGACATCAGAGCCAACGTATGTTTTTCAAAGATTTCTTAGGTAGACGCATGATCGTATGACTGGCCGCCTTTGCATGCGGCAATGGTATCGAGTCTAAATGTATCGTTGCTATTTTGCATTTCACCTTCAAATGAAATGGGAGGTAGACTTAGGATAACTTCGCGTGGCGCGGTCGACATAGTACTCGTTGCTCCAGTAATACTAAGGCAACCAAGCCTTTGTATGTGCAGCAGCTGCTTGCATACATCAAAATAGGCTTTATTAAGGATGTACAGTATGCAAAATTCGTATTCGTACACCCATTTTTTCACCTATTATTTGTTATTTTTAAGTCAAATATAACATTAAGAGATAAATAAATTGTATATTATTATAGCAAATGAAGAGGTTAATTCATGTACATAATAACAAGTATAAAATATATTTTAAACTTAATAATAAAAACAGTAATTCATATAAAACTCAAAACAAAATTCGTATTCGTACACCTACAGACTTCAAAAAATGTGCTAGAAATATAGTTTTAGTACTTCGTGGGAAATCCTTTTTGTTTTATTATTGCTCTAAGCCTATTTGGCATTGATTGAACTAATTTTTGGGTTAAGTTCGGTGAAATATTTTGCCATTCGGTCTGCAAGGCAGTTTTCAGGTCTTCTTTATTCCTAATACTGTAATTTTTTAGATTCTTCTTGAAAATAGACCATACATTTTCTATTGGGTTAACGTCAGGACTCTGTGGAGGCGTGTTTAAACACTTTCGACAATTGTAGAGTAGCCAAAGCCGCGTGTGAAGTGCCGTATGCTTCGGATCATTGTCCTGTTGAAATATATACTTCCTACGAATTCCTAAATTTTGTGCACTCTGATGTAAATTAGTTTTAAGAATTTGCACATATTGCTTCGCGTTCATTATTCCATCAATAAAATGCAAGTTTCCAACACCAGAAGCTGCAAAACATCCCCAAATAATCAACGAACCACCTCCATGCTTAAATGTAGGAAGCATGTTTTTTGGATATAGCCTCGTATTTTTTTCTCGCCATATACGAACCCGTCCGTCCGACAACTTTAGATTAATTTTGCACTCGTATGAAAAAATTACTCGTTTCCAATAACGAAAATCCTTGTTTAGATATCTTTTTGCAAAGTTTAACCATTTTCTTCTATTGCATTATTGATAAATGGCTTAGAAGCGGGAGTCCGGCTCTGTATACCGAAACTACGCAAATAATTCCGAACACTTTGGGGTGTAATTTTAATTTGGAACAGGTTTTGCAAAAGTCCTGCTAATTTCACTGCACTTATCGTGTTATCCTGTCGAACAACACGCCGAACAAAGGATTGGTGTCTCCTTGACAAAATTAATCTGTTTCCATTTCTTTTTTTCTTCTCGATTCTACCAGACGAATTGTAAATCTTTACTACAGATTGAATTGTCGAGTGACTCCTATGCATAATTTTTGCAATTTGTCTCAAGGATTTACCATCCTTGTATAGCTGTATCACTATCTTACGATCACTGTTCGAAAATTCACTACCTTTTCGACTCATTTGGAAAATTTGTTAAAGAATTAACTCTTTATTTGTAATTCCCAAAACACTTTAGCTCGAACTGTCAACCACACTTTTTCAAGAATTTACCGTTAGAATTTTACAGTGCAAAATGATTAATATCGTACAGGGATTGAGTTCAAGCCGCTAGCCGGGGTGTATGAATACGAATTTTGCTTCGATTGAATTTGGAAATTGTTCTCTTGAACAAACGGATGTAAATAAAATTTAAGATTAATGTTCTATAACAACTACATACATATTTATGTAAAAAATTGTTATATAAGATTGAACGAATTTTCTATCATTTCTCAGAAATAACCCAAAAACCCGCAAAATATAGGGTGTACGAATACGAATTTTGCATACTGTATATATCCAATGAATCCGTTGCGGTGAAATTCCCCAGGTCTTACTTATAACAGTTAAGCCCTTGTTAAAATGTGTAGCGTGTACCTGCCCCACCTGACATTCCAAGTGAGCACAACTAGTTCAGTCTTCCTAGCGCTCACCATAAGTCCGTTGCGAAGACACCAACTGTAGACTTCATACAGAGTTCTCTTCAAGCGGTCACGTACTATGTCCGCAAACTTGCGGCAATTATTACGGATAGATCATCCGCATATGCTTTGGCAAAGACCTTTTTGTCCTCCTGGAGCCATAGCAAAGTGTCCATTACCAGCAGCCATAACAAAGGAGAGAGAACCCCTCGCTGTGGGCAGCCCATAATATATCCTGCCTTAATAGACTTCTGGCTGATGAGTAAGTGAATTTTTCTCCATTTCAACATGTGAAGGATCCAAGTGATTAACAGGACCAATTCATACTGTTTATATATTCCGAATATGTAAACCCAGGGAATTTATTCCCTCCATTGCCAGCGCAGGAGTGATGCCATCCTCCTCCGAACATGCAGACTTGTACCTGTGGAACGAGTTAAATGCCCATTTTACTCACTAAAGTGATGCTGGTTTGCGTGCCAGATCCTTTGACAAGGATCCGCTTCGGCTTTGATGTTGTCTCAAGAGAGCCTCTTCGCAAAAGCGCCTCCATGAAGATTGTTTAGCTAACCTTATTCTCTTCTTTAGAGCTTTCTGTGCCTCTTTATATCTATTCTCTAATCAGACTTCAGAGCACGATTGAGGAGCACCCTTATCGTTCTCCTTTGTGTTGCGAAATGCAAGTTCTACAATGGTGTTTTGCCACGCAAAAGCTTCTCTCATACTAATTGGGTTGTCTTCTCAATTCCAGCCACGGATCGTAACTCGGGCACTCAGTTCCGGATTCCGAAATAGAGTGGCCGAAATTGCATCCATGCCCATTACGAAATCAACGCGCATCCGAGAATGCGATATCGTTTGATACTCTCCACTCTTCGACAACAGCCGCAATGTCAGCGATGCCACCATGATGTCGATGACCACGTTGAAGAAGATGGGTTCATTACCCAAATTGAAGATCTACAGATCGGTTCCTACTAGATACTCTGGTAGTCGCAATTCTCTTGCGTTGATGTTGGAACTTCGCTAAATATGCGGTGTGCGTCGACATCACATCCTTTTATTACCTACATGCCCTACTTTTGGGATATTGGATAGATCTGATCCCATTCTACTGGGAACAAATTCTCCGTCATAGAGCAAATATGCAGAGCGCCATAGAATCTCCCTGTTGGCTTTTTATGGTTAGTTTAGCTATTGTGCTGTCGCCACCACAGATCCTGCCTGGAGATCTTTTGAGACCACTCTGCCTAGGTGCGGTCTATCACTTCCATTAGCATGCAACAGGTCAGCTGGTCGGAAGTTTAAGTCCCTGACTATCCCACCAACAACCCATGGTTCTTGTATGAGGTATATAAATGTCTTGCAGCTATTGATCCAGTGACTAATAAGTGCAGTCGCTGCTTTAAAATGCTGCAAATTTATTTGAGAAATATTGCACCTCATCTACTCTTCAGATAAAAGTGCCGTGGGCTGCACGTCCCCTTCAATAGTTTTAGGAACCGACACTTGTGGCGTGACGGTCTCAAGCGAAAGGTAACGCCATCCGAGTTCCTCAGCAATTTTTTCGTTCAGTAATTGAAAAGTTTAATATTTCTTCTTGTTCGTCGTGATGAGGTGATGGATGAGGCGAAACTTTGATGGAATGCGGAGGCAATCGGTCATTGCTGTGCCGTTCCATCCTCACTTCGGATTCCAAACAAAGAAGATTGAATTCTCGCTATTCCTTTTGCTTGACTTTGGTTATCTAATGCTCTGCGGTGGGGAACGGTTCTTTCTATATTTCACGTACTGGAGTACATTTTGAGTTTTGTGCAACCGACTTCGCTGGCTACTCCGCCTCTCCATCAGTGGATTGACCCGTATCAGCACCCTGGTGCATTATTGGCTGCAAAAGTTAGCTAAGCTACATTTTTTGGCCATGTTATTGCAGCAGGACATTGCTAGGGGTGTGACGGCGGTCACTACCACAGCACTATCCGCCGACTGGATAGCTTATATTATAAACTTGGTGGACGGTGAAATTTACGGGCCAAAGGAACGCCATTCCAGTGGAATGATTTCTGTTCCAGTTGAAAGCATTAACGTGATCCACCCTAAGCGACAATTTGGAATCGTTATGCCAACACGGGCAGATGCTACTTAACCATGCAGCCTCTAACTGTCTGAGTGGGAACTAGTTGAAATTCTTTCACGTGGATTACTTCCATCAACCCAGAAGGCAATTTTACATTTCCCCACCACAACTGAGTACCGGCTTCGACAGTTCGTGTATGTAATGGCCAGACGGAAGGGCGCTGAAATAGTTACCGGTAACAGCAGCAGCACGCAATCTTGATCTTCAGCTGCCTTTCCTTTTGCAGGTCTAGAAAAAACAGTTACTCAATGATATTATTTGCAGTAGGTTTGGTCTTCAGCTGTCTTTTTTCGAACGGTCCTCGGAAACCAAGCTGCCATATAGTATAGTAATAATTCCCTAATATTGCAAACTAAACATTGGCCGGGCAAAGTAAGCGTTGACCATTTTGTTTAGAACTTGCTCAGGTTCAATATTATTCCATGCAAGCCTAACGTTTTTCTTTTCAGGCGAATAGAAATTTTATTTAAATTTTACTATTGCCACCGCCGACATAAAATTATAAGTCCCGGGTCAAGGTCAACATTAGCAAAAGGTGGACGGGTGAGCAACTGAGAGTCTTCTTTTGAGTAGAAATCACTTGCCGGAAGAAGGTAGTACTGGCAGTTCCGAATTTAAAGAAAAGAGTAGAGAACAAGGATTTTGGTTTTTGAAGTTAGTGGGTTATTAGGTGGCATTTCGGAGAGAGTGCTATCCGTGCCTTCAAAGAATCAACGACTTCAATTTTATTATTATTTATAGTTTATTATCATTGGTGGCACGACTCTTCTCTGATCCCTTAAAACACAATAAAAAGGGCATCCTCCAATATACCCTAATAATATCAAGGCAGGGCGGGAACTTCAAAGACCACTCTTCATTCCACGCATGATGAAGGAAAACCATCGATTGAGAATGCGATCTTTTGTGGAGTTTAGCCATTATTTTCTTTTTATTTTATAGATTTAGCGCGTGTTAATCTGAGATTTCTTGGCTATCCAATAACCCCTGAAAAAATCCAGCCAGACCCAGTCAAAGTGTAAGCGATTTTGAACTCCCTCGGTCCACCAAATGCTTCCACGCAATCCATCTCGACTAACAGGCCCTTTGCAAGACTCGCACGGTTTCAGGTATTGCCTCACAATCATCGATTGTTTTGCGCGCTGGCCTGTGACGATACCTTTGAAAGACATTTCTGCACAATCTTGTACCCAGGCTTTTGTCGAGAGTGCATTCCATGCCTTTGTATGTCGGTAATTACAATCACTGGCCAAGGAATGTAGTTTCGAATACTGTTTTTTCTCGAAATCAGGCAGATTCCTCGACCTCAAACGTCACCGGATAATCGCATGCTACCCGCAATCCTATGGGATGCTTGAAAGATGGCACAGGACGCTGAAAACCGCTATGATACTGATTAATTAATAAATTTATAGGATTATACCATTATCAACTTTATTTGAGCAGATAAAGGAATTGGATGTACTTTGGGGACTAAATTATATTTTTTTCGGTTGGATAGGTTTTGAAGACGAGACCCTATTACATTTTGTAGTATCTACATTTTGAGTCCTATTCCTGTCATCTTCCAGCTGGAAAGTAAAAACAGTTTTAAAAGAACTAATTGAGCATTGTGAATCGGGTGTAACAGGCAGACAAACGGACATTGAATCGATATTAACGAGGATTTGCTTTACACAAAACCTTAAGAAATATAAAATCATATTATCTGCTTCTTGCCTCTGGCAAGATTCCCAGCTACGTCCCTGCAAAATATGGTACTGAGTTGTAATCTTGCTGTTAGGCTCTTCGTCAATTTGTAATCAGATATCAAATTGTGCCTACTAAACTTATCATTCAATATCCACATCGGCTTTCGTTTCCTCTTTCTGCTGATTTTTCAGCGGTACGTTTTAATTCTACGTATTTGTCTCGTTTGGCTCCTGAGGGTCGTTCTGGATATTGCCTGTTTCTTATCGACGTCGACACTCCTCGTCGAAAAATTCGTTCGTTTTACGCTGCGATTCGCGCCTGATGATTCTCTATGCGATAGTCTTAACAGCTTCTTTTAGTCGACTCCATTTCCCAACAACAATGACATCGGCATCCTGGTGTCGGTTCAGCAGCATTAGTTCTTCTAACGTTTCCACATATTTCAATATCATTCTTCGCTCCTGAGCTTTTGATAAATGGGGTGAGCCTGCTAATTCCCATTATTTGCTACCCGGCATCGATATCTTGCTGTGACGAGATAATAGTCACTGTCGCAATATTCCCCGTGATATGAGCTAGTTGCTTTAAAAACAGTTTTTAATGTTCCGATAAGTTTATATATTTTTCTAAAAACTTGAAAAATTAACTCTTCTGGGACAACTCTCAGCATATAAAAAAGGGCTTTCGACTTTTGGTTTATAAAGTCGATTTCGAAAAAACGTCGTATTAGTTTAGAAGTCGTAGTTTTAAGAAAAACGCATTCAAAATTTTTTATATCAAAATTTAATTGTATTAAACGTTGATAACTCTTTTATTCACTCTCTACCAGCAGCTGCAAATAGCCGGGTAAATCGTTTTTTTTTTTGTCTTCAGAATTGGACTCCCTTCTGACTGCTCGCTGCTCCTACTGTTTCTTCGTCCAATATTGTATTCAGCCTTAGGTCCATTTTCGTGAGGTGTGTGCTTAATTCTTCATTAAAAACGCAACATCTTTGCCCGACAGCGACTATCTTCGAAAGGAGCACCGATTTAAGGTATACTTTACAATGTTTTCAATGTAATTTTTTACTAATTTTCAATAACATCGAGCACGTGCTTCATCACGGACGTTATTCAGCAGTTCATAAATACACAAAGTATGTACAATGTAAGAAGAAACATCTAGCGCGTCGTGTTCCGCTTTGAACAGAAAGCGGTTTCTTGTCTGTTCATTGTCTTTTACAGTCGGCCAACACTCAGAACCATAGAGGGCGACAGGATGGACGACATTGCGATAAATTTTAGATTTGAGACTTTCGTTGATACGTCGATCACAAAGAACTCCAATTGTGGAACGCCATACACAAAAAATTTCATAATGCAGTTTTCAATTGGCTGGTCGAATTGACCCGACATATCTAAGTCGCTCAGTTCTGGGCAGGTCACTACCCCTGACAGTGATTTGTGCCTATTTCATAGTGATCGGTCGTCAAAAACTCAGTTTTATTCAGATTCAATCTGAGACCATGTTGCATGTGGCAATCATTCCATTTTTGGACAAGTTGCTCAAGATAATTGTTGCTATTGGGCGCCAGGAAAACATAAATTACATAAAGCAGTGTATACGGCGTTGGACGTTAGATGTCCCGTGTGACAGCGTCTATAACAAGAACGATCTGGAACAAAGTGCTCTAGCACAATTCGGGGTCCAGATCAAGTTGGATTGTCACGCCAATGACTATTATTATCACTCTATCTTTTACCATTACACAGTTATAGCCTTTTTCGTGAATAGTGTCAAAAATCCTTCCCAAAAAAATAATTTCCCACTCCCTTAATCATTTAATTCCAGATTTGATACCATTTTCGGAAACTACATAAAATTTCTCATAAGCATATATTTCTTCATAATGAGGCAAGTTTTATCAACTTTGCAGATTTGTAAGTAGTGAAATTTAGATGAAAAATTGATTTTGAAATTTCTTTCAAGTTTGAACAGTTATATCTTCGAAGTGATGATGACTTTTGCAATTGAAGAAATATCCGTTTATAAGAAATTTTATTTAGTTTCCGAAAATGATGTCAAATCTAGGATTAAATGATTGAGGAAGTGGGGAATTGTAATTTTTTTGAGAAAGTTTGCGAAAAATGCTATAACTCTGTAACGGCAAAAGATAGGGTCCCCATCCCAGGGACTAATTTTCCTCAAATAAGTGGTATTTTCCACCTGAAAAATTTGTACCATCAAAAACGGAACACTGTATAGTATGTACTGAAATACACATGTACACCGGGTACTCTAAAATAACTTAAAAGGAGGTTCAAGAACTCTTGAACCACATCCACACAAAACTTGTGTGGATGTGCTACTTGCATTCCTTCCGAAATTTCCTAATTTTTCGATAAACTTACCTTTTTTTGGCAACATATAAAATCCCAATCCCACAAAATATCGAGTAAAACCATACAATGAAATTCTGAAATCAGTCTTAATAACTATCTACCAATGATAAATGAATCTCATCATATTAATATCTCATTTATTTTGTGTTTGTTGTCAATGTAGAGGATGAAGCGGTCGCTGTCCCTGTTGTCAATGTCGTCGTTGTAGATCCCGTCCCGAAACCCGATATTGTACTTGAGCCCATCGCATCTCTTCTAATGTAGAAAAGGATGTACGGTTTACATTCTGCCACTGCTGACGAGTCCACTTCTTTCACTGTGTGATCGTTGAAGTGTAGCCAGGTGCCATTGTTTATTGCGAAGGATGTGTAATGTCCATAGCTTGAACTAAATTTCGAAATATTTTTATAAACAAATTTTTCAACGAGAAAAAACATTTCAATTACCCATTGCCATGGTGAACAATCACGGCAGCCAAATCATAGACGTTGCTAGTTTGGCTGTTGCGACGCGTTTCTGGGCCGTTATTCAAAACGTACTTAGACATATCTAGGGAAGTTATTGGGAACGAGATCCTCTGATCGATTTTAGTCCTATTAAAAAGCAAGGCTGTCAGTTACCACAAGTAAAAAATACTAGACTCCTCTTAATACCTAAAGAAATTATTCCAACGAAAGCGTTTAATGTGCAGACACAGAACATTGGGTAGCCGACGAATCCAAAAACGTTTTGTCGACTTCTGTTTACATTTACATGAGCTGCAATAGTACAACTCTGTTTCAGCTAATTCTTCTACCTGTAATACAAAAAGTAAAAATTAGGACATTGCTAGGGATAGTCGTGGACAAAACTTACTTCTGTAAAACTAGACAAACAATCGTTTATATTACAAATGGCTTTTGAGTCGCTACTGTCGTCACAGTGGTCGAAAAAACGCTCTGGAATGTCGAGTGATAAGTCGAGGAATGGATCATGCTTTTTACTTTCCATTCCACAGATCAAGCATCGAACTTCACTTTGCAATGTGCCGCCGAAAACGTTCGTCACTATCGAACTTTTCCCGTTTTTCAGCACATAATTACTGCTATTCGAGGACAACGACGGCGGCATACCATCTGGGAGTGATGGATACAAACTTCCGGTAATATGTGAAGCCTGCGTTTTAGTACTTGTCGCAGATGATGCGACTTTGATCGATTCCGGAGACAATAAAAGCAGTTCATTATGCAAACGATCCAGCATATATCGCAGAAATTCATGCGCATCGTGCTGACGATGTCCACGAAACTGAGGAACTACTTTCCATATCACAAGAAATAAACATTCGGGCGAAATCGCTTTCGAGCCATCGCCGCCACGACTTAAACTAATTAAAACTTTCCGCAACTCCTCGACCACGCTTGCATCACTCATGTGATTATCCTTCATACTTCTGGAATGATAGACGCGTTGCTGTTTCTGTTTCGAAGTTTGTTCCAAGCATGGCAACGCACTAAAATAGCAACTAAACTCTTGAATGTTGCTCAACGACTGTAGTACAGAATTCATAAAGCAGGTATTTCCTAAATTCCTAAGACCTACGATCTGTAATTCAATCAGACATGTTTAGTATTTGTGTATCTCTATTGGTAAAAGTAGTAAGTCGATCTGCCCACCTTCCTAAGAGCCTTCTTCTTTGCTACGCCTTCGCTACTATCACTTGAAATTGTGCGTTTTCGAGGCCTGAGTTTGCGACCTGGTCGCGGTTCTTCCCACCCCGAATCGCTTGACGATACACTCGCAGTTTCTTGCTGGGAATGAGATTTTGATGAGCCTGTCTCCTCTGGATTTGTAGATAAAGATGTTTCCGAACACGAATCATCTTCACCTTTCAGTACTTGACGGAGATCATCAACGTCAGATGTTTCATTTATAACGAAATCGTCGCATTTGTAACTGTAAAGAGAGAAAGCAACGATTAGATCTAAGGTGGCATGCACCAGGAAACTTCGTAGACTTACCAGAATACCGAATAATTCAACGTGTTCATGCAAACTTTATGATCCTCTGTGGTAAAGTGTTTTAGAGCATGCGCTTTGTCGTAACGTCCACAAAGTACGGAGCCACATAGTAGACACAACCAGTTCTCCTTGATAGATGAGCACTCTGCAAAAATGAACTGATATTACCATGAGAAACCACTTCCCAACAAACAAGCAGAAGATTCGCCAAAGCACTATCCATTTCTTGCAATGTGTTGAAAAAAAAGTCAGAACGCAGTCAATCCGAAATACTCTAATTAATGTTCGAGAGGAATAGCAATTGTAAACTCTTGGCTTGCTCAGTTGGGAGCAATTTTTATTAAGAGGACAGAGGCAACTCGTCAGATGCTGCTTCATTTCTGCGCTGGGAGCAGCTTGACCGAAGTGGCTACTGGATGTTGTTCGCTCCCTCATGTTAACACGTTGCATGCGGGCGCCGTATATGCTACGGCGCTGTAAGTTTCTTCTTAGACGCAAGCGCCGCACATACGACTCATTCCTACGCACTTTCTGTGGATAGAGAACGCTTGCTTGACAGTGGACACTTGTGTTTTGCCCCCAGGTTACAAAGCAGCTACCCATGAGAATTTTCATTGAAAAAAACGTATTAAACTAATAAATATTTGAGAATATATTAATACCAACTTAAAACAAAATCGCTAGAAGGAAAAGTTGCGCTTAACCCCGCCAGCAGTCAACATGTTATTCCGCAAACACACCATGGGTGCGAATTATGTTCAAACGAAAAACTGCCTACTATAATAGTTTGAACTAACTTGTATTAGCAATTGAGGGATCCTGAACCCACTACCCACTTGATAGCGGACCGGACCAAGTGGAGAGAAACTTTCTCTCAACTTTTAGTGCATGGACCACCTTTTAAGGCTTACACAGAATGTTAAAAAATACAGACGACTATAGTTTCTTCCAGCGCAGAGGCAATTTATCACCTTCAGCGATGGTCCTGTGAGAAACGTTAACGATCTCTCCCCAAGGCTTGATCGACAAAGAGGAGGCTTGTTTCCGCTTTGGATCCTCCTATATTGACCACATCTACACACTGCGGTTCATTTTGGAGTAGTGCGGGGAATTTAGATGTCCACTCACAAAAGCCTATTCGATTTCGAGAAGGCTTTCGATAGTGTGAACAGGAAATGTATCTAAAGTGCCCTACGCAGCAAGGGAATTTCCGAAAAACTAATAGCTATTATCAGAGCAGCACATGGCGCAGTATAGTGGAGGAGTGGTTTCCGCACCATGGTCCATTAGAGGATGGATGGGGATCGTATATTATCCGAGAGACACAACACTTAAATATCTTAGGTTGCAAAATTACCGCAGTTTCTACATTTGAGAAAAATCCCAATTATCTGCCTGGCAGCCAAAGGTACGACACTTGTACATTTTGAATTCCTCACAATGAAATCATCAACAACCTTATCTGTATTTACTTTGCAAACAAGCGCATATAAACATTCAGAATAGCAATGATATTCAATATTTGTAAAGTTCTTTTCCGTAGATAGTTTTTCCGATAACAAAGAGCTGAAAATTACTTTCGCTTGCACATGATATAACCGCATTATTACAGTAGTTTGTAAAACAGGCATTTCCCAAAACAGAACTTTTTGTGTGATTGTATTGCAGTACCAATGTTTCCAATTTATATACGTAAATGTGGATTTAGTTTGATTTTAAAATCCACTCCAGCGTCTTTCCTATTCAAACTAAGAAAAGTAGCCATCTTGATGGGGTCATTCTATAATACCTTGATGATAAGTGAGTTGGTGAGTGCTGAGCAATTAAGATATGCTCAACGTCACGAGGTGTACCGCTGCTTGCGGGGTAAACAATTCGAATGTTTTGGTCGATTAGGAAAAGGGAAAAGCTGAACCGAGATCCCTACTGCATTCTCGTCGATAAAGCAGGGTTTTCTCGGACGCAACAGAGTAATGGCATGTCTTCAGGTCGTATCGTCAAGAAATTCCCTCTTGAATCTTTTAATATTCCTTCTGAATAAAAACAGACTAATTTCTCCGTTGTTGCTGTACTATGTACCATATTTATTTTGGCATCGGTTAGTAATTAGTCAATTAAGATAGATACAACAAGTCGGGAAACCGGAAGCTTGACGCTTCAGGTATAAAAGGTTTTGTGTTTCCCTATGTGAGGAGCATAACGTAGTTCTCCATTGGCTTATAGCATTGACCCGAGATATTGAAATCGCTCAGTTCTGGGCAGGTTACTGCCATTGCCAAAACTCAGCGATTTAAATATCTCGAATCAATGCTATCAGCCAATGGAGAACTGCGTAATGAAATTGTTTCACGCATTAATGCAACTTGGATGAAGTGGCACTCCCCTGGTGGTGTTCCTTGTGATCGACGTATCACCGCACGTCCCAAATCTAAAATTTACTGCACTGTCGTCCGTCTGCCGCTCTCCATAGTTCTGAGTGTTGGTCGACTATGAAGGACAATGAAAGGCGTCTTGCGGTAATGGGGACGAAGATGTTGCATTGCACTGGTGGCGTGATACATTTTGATTACGTCTGAAATGAGAATATCCGCGATCGATATGGGTTTGCACCGATCGTGGAAAAATTGCAAGAGAAGCGTTTTCGATGGTGTGGTCACGTAATTCACGCTAACGAGAATTCACTTACCAATATTGTCTGAACATCGAAGTTGATGGTAAAGCAACCAAAAAGCGGGCCAAAACAATGGTGGCTTGATACGCTGGACGGGGATTTAAAGGTCTCGCGATTACATCCTGGTCATGCATTTGATAAAATAAAATGACGAAACCGATCACCACGAGCAGACCCCGCTTGTGAACTGAAGGCTGAAGAAAAAGAAAAAGATGTGAGGAGCGACGAGTGCACGATAGCTCCGTGTAATATAGCTAAAAATGTCATTGCCCTCTATTTTCTAGAAAGCGATTTAAATAAATCATTTGATGGAAAGCCCTGTGTTGATAATGGTGTGGCGATGTCCTTCCATAAACTAAATCTTGTGTTCAATGCTTTGAGTTGCTAAAGCAAGGCTAGCAACGTTAAATTACGATATAGGATTTCACTTCAACGAAGCTGAGTAAAGTTATTTGCTATCAGAGATGTTTTGATAAACCAGTGAACTTGTCGATTTGCGGAAGGTATCAAACGAGTTTTGGACATGTTGGATGTGCGTTGGTCGCTATTGTCATACTGGTTGGCAATGAAGAGCGGTTCCTAATGCCTATGGTAACTGAAGACAAAGTAGCATCTAAGATGGCACGGCGGACGATGACGTGCAAATTTTTTTGCAGACAGCAGATTTAGGGACTTGGGTTGAGTTCAATTCCAACGCCTGTAGTAGAGTAAAGAGCAATTATATCATAATATGTCGCTTTCGTTTCCCATGAATTCGCCGGCTTGTTACCTTTGCAATACGGATCGTTTTGACTGTCAATAGCAACACTACTTACGCAAATAATCGTTTTGAAGAACCTTTTAGAGATTTCCAATTCTTATTTTTTTTTTTGTGAAGGGAATCACACAAATGAACACGTGGAAAAAATGGAGTTACTAAAGTCGGTACCTACCAGGCTCCATCATTGCTATAAACAAGTCGCTTCGGGCATAAAGATATTGTGTTCATCTTATGTGACAAACTTTCTATGCAGGTATTCTCACCAAATTTTGTGACAATAGCTGCTTCTGAGTAAATCGGGTGAACTGATCGACAGATAAAGACTGAATCGATTTTAATAAGGTTTTCTTTCACACAAAACTTTAAAAACTGTTGAATAAATTAAAAACTTTAAAAAGACTTGTTTCGGTCTAAGTCCCGTTTTCGAAGTAAAATAGTCTTTTATTTGCGACAATTAGTGGAATACAATGAAAATTTAATGTCTGCACAAAAACGTAAAAGAGGGATGAAAATGGTTTATGGTTTCGTATCAGCGTGACCGAAGCGGTTCACAGGTAGTATAAGTTTACTCTTACGGTTACTTTGGGTGTTAATTTTAGTTAGTCAATTTTTAAAAGTAGGCAATATACTATTACTAAGTTTATTTGGGCAGGTATCGAAATGGAACATTTTTCGAAGCTTAGATTTCAGATAAATGTTTTACACAAAGCCTTAAAAAGGGCTGGGGAGAAGTAAATGCGTCTTTAATATTTCACGCGAACGTCAATCATTCTCGGTAATTATGACGTCGCCATCTTATTTGCATGGCTTTAGAAGCATTAAATTCGCGCGAATTTGCTAAGGTTGAACTACTATAACTTTGGCGTTAATTAACGTCTATGAAATTTGCCGTGTGGCGATATTATCCTCTATGCTATTGCAACATTTGGTATTCCTAGGGTGAATTTAAGGGGGATTTTTCGGACAATTTCTAAAAGTTAGTGATATACTATTAGTGAGTTTGTTTGAGCAGATATCAGAGGCCAAGATTTCATCTAAGCGCACTTGATTTTTTCTAGGATTTTTTGGTTGGGTAGTTTCCGAAAATGCGTCCTGTCTCACTTTAAATGTGTATATTTTAACTTCTTACTCACGCACTTTACAATTCACGTCAAAACTAATATTAGTTTCGGAAAGTACTAACCGAGACCTTTCATTTGATACCCGACACGACTACATCCGATGAAAACAACAACAACTTTAGACTCCACCTAAATTTATGTTACTCGCTGTATGCGTGGAACGCAAGAAAGAACATCTCGAAAGCTTGATAAAGGGGGGAGGCTGTTTCCCCCCAAGAGCCGCTCCCAATTCATTCTTCTTCATTCTTGAACCTTGGCCTGGCCAAGATGTTGTTCATTTTTCACATCGAAACCGCCACTACTAAACCGCGGGAACCACTCTTGACACATCCTGACCGATGACGCATTTTCAACAGAAGCTTCAGAGAGTTAAACGATGCTTTTCGGTTGCATTTTTCTTTATGTAAAAAATTAGTGGCACTTCCTGCAAGTTTTGCTTCGTTGAATGGAATTATGCAACTGATTGAATTTTCACTTTAGCTACTGACAATGCACTGAGAAATGCTATATAATCAAAAATTGCGAAGGATAAATTGCTTGACTTGATACCACCGAAGTAAAGCAATATAACAGTTAGACTGAAAAGTTCGTAGGCTAACATAGAAAAAACATTTTTTAATAAAATTTGATTTTATTATTCAATATAGTCGCCTTCGAGTAAGATAGAATGATTATAGCGGTCATATAATTTTTCGGTGCCATTTTTATAGTGCGATTTGTCTTTAGCTTCATAACAAGCCTCAGTTTCAGCGACTACCTCTTCATCGGCGCTAATTTTTTTTCCAGCGAGCATTATCGATAACTATCTATTATAATAGAAAAAAGTCGCTGGGGGGCAGATCTGGAGAATACTGGGGATGCGGAAGCAATGGGAAGCCCAATCTATGGAAATTTGCCATCGTTTCCATTGATTCGTGACAAGGTGCATTGTATTGATGAACAGTTAGCGCTTCGGGTATAATGGTTTTGTGTTATCTTACATATTCACATTTTTTTACTTATATATGGCTAAAAATCCAAAATATTCCTTCATATTTTTTTCAAACAAGATATACGTACATATACCCTAAACAAACAAACATTGTCTATTACCGAATGATATATATTCACTTTGTGCATACAGGCATACATATATACATATAAAATGCGTATATTGAAAACCACTTGTTCAATGTACAAATATGTTTATCTGAATTAGGCGATACCTCAAAGCTTCATTTACATATACAGATAAATACATATATATGTCCGTCTCAAGTAATTGATATTGATTAACAAACTAAAATGAAATGTTTCCCTACGACCTCCCATTCATGTGAGCTCACTTAGTTGTGGTATTCATGAATCGTCATACACGTTTTAGAATTCCTGAAATTCAGCTCTAAATAGTACATCTACACTATACGAATAGAACTTTATGGGAATTTTTCAGGAGCGCATTAATCGCGATAACCCTTAATTTCGTGTCGATAATTATGATTACATTGTTTGTACCGATGGACCCATATGAATCCAATCGAAAAAAGCAAATCAATAGTGTTTAATACAAAGATTGTTGCTCAATTCAATTATTAACTGAATTTGATTTAATTATTTTTTTTCCAGTTTGTAGTTCAAACATTTAAACAAAAATGAAAAAGTAAAGAAAAACAAAGGTAAACACCTTTTTCGGCTTCATTTTGCTCTATACTTAAATAATCTTTTTTTGAAATCAATGAAATATGAAAATAAGTCGGGAAACCGGCGCTCCAGATATGAAAGGTTTTGTTTGTTTCTTGTTTGAGTATATTTGAGTGCAGAACTATCTGTTTAGTATGTCAGATTACTAACTTTGGGTTTCAATAAATTTACACGGAAAAGACAACTGTAATTTCGATTTTGATCAAACTTCATATTACTGCAAATTCGTATGGCTTTAGGATAAACTTATGAGAGGTTTCTTATCAATTTTCCAAAAACAGTAATATACTATTATTAACTTAATTTGAGCAAATATTGATAAGGAGGGTATTTTGACGCTTGTACACCGTATAGAAGCAGCTTCGTGATTTGCTTCAGATTTTTCACTGGGGTAGTTTCTGAGAATGGGTCCGTTCAAGAAATCATAACTTTCGACCCCTCGCACTCCTCGCCTTTCCAACAAATTTATACCCCCATTTTGTATGTATGAGGAACCTCCTTAAACTGTTCCTACCTTCCCATCAAATTTCGTGTCAATCCGTATAGCCGTTTCTGAGAAAAATCCTTGTGACAGACATTTAACCGATTTTAATAAGGTTTTGTTTTACAATTAATAAAAATTACCAGCTAAACGTAACTTCAAAATATAATCGAAAACAAAGCGAGTTCCTTGGAGCATTCTTAAAACCAAATTATATTTGTTATTTAGAACACAATACCGTCTTTACTAAATGACTCTTACACGATATAATTGCAACATTTTGAACATTGTGGAAATTGCTTTTGATCTATTTTCGGTGTTTGATCTCTTTTAGAGGTTTCAGCATGTTTCGCGTGCTCTAAAAAATTTTCAATCCAGTGAAAAATGACCGAGCATTCAATCTGAATTTCGTGAACAAATGGTATCAGCAAATTATTCATAAGCTTTTCTAAATTAAAGGCTTTTCACAAAACAAAAGCATTTGAAACGATTCTCATCTCTAAAATACCCAGTGCCCATTGTAAGGTAATTTCCCTCTTTTCCAAAGCTAATTATACTTGAGGAGCCATCTTCATGAATAATTACACTACCTTCCGAGCAACTAAATTTCTCGTCGCATAATTCACTCCTGCCAGGTGATTATAACTCTTAAAAGCAAAACGTATTGCTTGAACATTTAGATTTCGTGACATTTTTCTTTCAAATAAATAATATTTATTAATACAAATTAACAAAAAGTACATAATTAGTATCGAGGGTCCATTTCTACTTCTAGCAAAAACTGACCGCCATACGTCCGGCAACCAACCCAGCATGCGACGTAATGAAATTACTTAAATTGGTGTGTGCGTAAACTAAAAAATATACACATTAGAGCAAAAAACATGCATGGTCGAATCCACTTGGGCCCCACGATACCAGTTAAGGGTTAAGCTGATATGCTTGTACTTTATTCTGCCTTCATTGTTGCAAAAGATCTTGCTACTTTGTAAGCAATAGATTAAGAGATTATCGTTTCGTTCTCTGCAAAATAATGTTTCTAAATTTATCGGTGAATGTAATTAAAATCGTTGTTAGCTAAGCGATGTATTTGTTTATATTTGAATGACCATCGAACTACGCTCGCTCGCCAATACATACATATTGCGTATCACAATTAACAAGAGTTTGAAGATTTTCAGAATTTGTTCCGAGTTTTTCGTAGCCGTTCATTGAAATTTACAAAATTGCGTGGAATTCATTTATATTTTATTACCCCAGGTTTCGAAAAATCAAAATCATCAAATCTAAATGACATTTTCGAAGATTGAATTATCGCGACTTATCTGGAATTACACCTGACTGGGAAAATTATATTGGAATTGCAATGGGAAACAGCGTTAACTATTCTACCTCGAACACTCACTCTAGTACATCCCATGGACGTAACCAACTC
Organism: Hermetia illucens; assembly: GCF_905115235.1. Taxonomy (NCBI): domain Eukaryota; kingdom Metazoa; phylum Arthropoda; class Insecta; order Diptera; family Stratiomyidae; genus Hermetia; species Hermetia illucens. The sequence goes on along the minus strand of NC_051851.1, from coordinate 122,015,995 downwards.
CCACCACTACCACCCCCACTGAATCTACAGCACCTTTCGAAAATTGAAACCATTTTAACAACAGTCGCCATTGCTGGAGCAGGCCCCATTCACTTTCTGTGAAAACAATTAGGTCAAAGTCCGATCCGCAGACTGAACAGCCAACGAGAATGACACGTGTGTCCACTTGCTCTTGAATCATCAATAGCTTCACATTTAAAAGATTCGATACCATTTGAGCCGGAGCCCTAGCTTTTTCTGCGCCAACTCACCTGAGCATTTCCACACCTTCGCAACGTTGCCAGCGCCCACCGCACTTGACGCAACGCCACTGCTGCCACCGCTACTCGAGCTGGCAACGCTAGTGACGTCGCTGTTGGTGCTCACGCTTCCAGGCGACGGGGACACGCTCGCTCCGCACCCGTCGATCAGCTGACACCGCTTCGACTTGATAATGTCGCGGCTGATCTTGCAATTATCGTTCAAATGCGGACATTCCATGCTCGCGGCTAGGGTCGTCCGCCCTCACACCAAACGCCAGCAGTGACAACAAGCGCAGCGCAGACAACGCAGGCAGCGGCAACGAGTCGGCCGGGCTACAGTTCCACGCAAAAGCACTCGACTGCCACAGCATAAATTATCCACCGAGTCAATCACCTCCACTTCCAAGCAGCTACACGCGAAAATCACCAGGCAATCGGTCACTCAGCACTTTCCAGGTCCCCGCAGGTGAGAAACTACTCACGAACGTCCCACCATTTTCCCACGGCCCGATAACTTTGCGCGGACACTTCTTCCCAGACTTTTGTCTAAAATTCACACCGCCACTGTCTCAAATCTCGACACTGGCCTCGCGAAACTGCTCCAAGCTCGACCAGAGTCGCAGAAAACACAACTCTCTCTCTCCAGCTCCCAACTACTACGGGTAGTCACTGCAATCTAGTACATTCCCGAAAGGTTGCAACGATGATCCGAACGTTAAGCCCCAATATGAAAGCAAGCGGTTCGTAGCGTGGCTCCAATGAAAACTCCAAGGTACGGTCGAGGTCCAATCAGAAATTTTACCCCGCAGGTGACCGAGTCTGCCAAAAACCCGTGAATTAGAGGAACACGCACGCTTCCCCTAGCCAACGACTGTTGACACACGACTGCCTCACGAACCGACCCAGCAAGCCACACGCACACACTCGCGGCCGCGACTAATGCCCTGGCCCCTGGCAATGCCTTGAGGAAGATCACTTTCGGCCGCTCTCGTAATTTGTCGCTAATCCCGGAATCTGCAGCACAAACAACTTCAAGAAATCCAAACGTTTCGCTTTCCGCACTCGCGGAACTTTCTTTTCCCACCGCGGCAGAACGACTCGACTTCAATCTGTTTCACGTCGTGTATTGGACCAAAAGCGGGGAGCAAACTCAAAAAGTGTTCCCGTTCCCGATCTGACCCCAGCGAACGGAATCGTCTTGTCGCATCTCGCTCCAAACTCAGCCAAGAGAGTAAGCATGTAGGAGTGAGCGGAAACGACTTTACACAGGCGAGCGAATTCGAGTTTGAAAGGGAGAGAGCTAGATGCGTGTCTTCGATTGCATTTCATTCATGGGCTGAATTAAATCTGCAAAATTGTAGTAGTGTTGTTCCAGTACGTTGGGTGGTTTGAGCATAATTTTTTTAACACGGGTCATTATGGCAAATCTAGTACAAGAATCAATTCCTAGCAGTGAAATACACCCATAAAAATCCAAGAAATTTACCGAAAATTATGAATGGAATTAGGCGAGATTCCTATCAAACAGCGACTTTCACTGTGATTTACTGTTATGACTGTTTAGCCCGAATCCGGATGAATTCAACACAGTGTTGTAAAGTGGCGATGAATATTGCTGGGAAACTCAAGCCACTGTTGCCTGATTCCAGCCGTTAATTTTCGTATTTCCTTCGAATTTTGCTTAAAAATTTTGAATTCTTCAATTTTCTTGGAACGAAATAAACAATAACAAGTAATCTAACTGCAATTGGAGGACCGTAGAAGAGTTATACTGAGTTTCTACTATTTGAAAGTTTTTCTGGGCGTGAATCGAAGCCTTATGATTTGTATTAAATCAGTTCATCTTAAATGGCTGAAAGTGATCAAATGAAAATTCTTATACTTCAATCGGAAAATTTAAGTTCGAGTGATGTCGGCAGAGTTGGGTTTAGGAACAGGGCTACTGGGTCTATCAAGAAGAAAAAGGGGTGTGCAGAAATCTGGAAAACCGCCGTTGATGAATGAGGATCCGGATGGGATAGAATAGGGCACACAGATGATTCCACAAAATCTGCGGGAAGTAGCTTATATGCTCAAAAACCAACCTTTGACCGAAAAAATGTGAAAATGTGTTTATAATGGCTAGAAAAGCATGCAAATTGGACGACACTCGACTTCTGAAGGATCATATTCTACCATGAATCCAAATTTAATTTGTTTGAACTCAATAGAAAGGCGGGCGTGAGGCGTAGATCCGGCGAATGATTTTTGAATAATTGCGCTAGATGAACCGTTAGTCTGGGAGGCAGCCGAATGATTTGAAAATTATTTACCTATTATGGTGTTGAACAATTGGCACCGATAAAACGATGGTTAGATAGAAATGCGTACAAAAACATTCTAGAGAACCATCTAATGATGTTTGAACATGATTCTGTACCGGGCCATTGCTACAAACTGGTTAGTATTTTTAATTATTTTGTTCAGAATTTATTATTCTGTTAAGGGAAAGTCGCGCCACGTCCTTAAAGAACTATTGTGCCCCCCAGAACTTATTAGGTTATCAAAAACAATAGCAATGAGGTCTAACATTTGTTTTGTCTTACCCTTCTGGTAAGGGGATTTATACACTCAACATTCTGATATGAACCCCATTGAGAAGCTTCGGCCCAATATAAAAGTGCAGGCAATGAAGTAGAAACCCAAAACGCAAATCTCTTGCTGAAAAAAAATGTACCCCACCCCTTTCGAAGAAGTTCATCAATTTGATGTCTGAAACGCTTATAAAAAATGAAAGAGGCCTCGAAAAATATTGAAAAGTTAATGTGAAACATCCATTTTTTCATTTAAAAATATTCACTTTGTGATTGTCCCCCTCCTTAATGTGTGACCTATTCATTGCCAGTTCCGATCACATCGCGCACGGGTGACAAGGCTATACGCCGACCAAGTTTTTCGTTTGAAATAGTAATTGACGAATGCTCGGGGACTTCAATTTGATCTTGCTGTTGAGATATTGCAATTTTTATATTTTACACAGGGCAGCGAAACCGGATTTAGCGTTGCTAATACATCGGGCAACAGTTTGGTGCTATCGTCAGCATAAATGTTACCGCCAGCATAAACCGTGCTTTCAAAATGTACAAATTTATTGGCGCCCTCGATGCTCTGCCCATTACTGCAGATAGGGAGAGTGCGATGACTCGTCAGATTGAGAACCTTGTTTTTGTTGGTGTATATCTTCAGTCAAAAAGCTTTCAATTGTTGCAGTTACAAGTAACTTTGTAGGGGGACCTTCAAGTAAATAGTGCATTGATGGCTGAAATAGTTTCTCTTCTGCTTGGAGAAACAGTCCGTATCCGCATGCTACGGTGAATAATCGATTCATCTAGTAGAGTTCTCCTCTTATCAGATGTGTTATGATTAAGAGCCATGGTGAAGTATTCTTTCCACCTCTTCAGCTGCCTGTCATCGTGGATCAGGAGACGATGATCCCTGTCGAGACCGACGTCAGCGCCTGTATTCTTACGAACATCCAGGAGACAACCACTAAATCGATTGCTTTTCAATTTCCCTACTGGGACCCATTCCAGCATCGGGAAAAATACTTTTTGCAAGAGTTCTGATCTGTGCTCTGAAGTGTTTGTGCGGATACAGAGCGCCTACTACTGGATAGTATAAATACTCTCATTCTTTTGTGACTGTTATGTTAAGTGCTGGACACGTTTGTTGCTAGATAGTAAGAATAGAGCTTCAATCGTTCGGGTGACTTGCTTCGATACTCAATGTACATACATGGTTCTTGTATAGCATTTCTTTAAAATCCTCAGTTGCTCCTCTTAAGGGTATATCGTTTACCCCAGTTCCGTTAACTGTTGCTTTGCCCTAAGAAATTAGGGGCTTTATCACAGTAAAGATTCTGAACGTGTCAGCGTAGTCCAATGAGTCTCTTAAGAAGAATCTGTCGTTAACCACTTCAAGATGAACAGTCTTAGTGCTGAAGCAAAAGAATACTGCCAAATAGCTTTTCCGTGAACGACTTCCTCACGAACAATGTTGGATCCCCTAACCCCATGGTTGAGGACTCTACAGTTGAGGAAGAGGCGCCCTGGTTGTAATCGATGTAGTGGTCTGTCTGCTATGTAGTAGCTGAATGCACCTATAATGTTAAATATGTTAGCTATAACCCCTGAGGTCCTACATACATATTATTGACATGTGAATCAGTCATCAGCTATTTTACGAATGAATGGGCGTAAGATAGGAGCATGGGGTACTTGGCATGGGAAAAAATATTGAATGTTTCTCACCTCCCTCCTACCAGTAATAATCCTTTATCGTCTAGGACTACCACAACTCCCAGCAGATAGCAACATCACTCCCGATTGTTCGCTGTTAAATTATCTTTACGATTCTCGGAAAGTTAATTTTATGGTTCCTATGTTTCGAAAGATTTATGAGGCGAAGGTTACAATAGAATGATATATTTTGTTCTTCCTACAACATGACCGAACAAATAATTCTATCAATTTTCTAGTGTTCTCCGTTTTCAAAATTATTCTGATTATTCTGAAGAACCGATTTTGTCTTCTTTCTCCTTTTCTTCCTTTTTGCTTGTGCTTTGCTTGTGATTTGAAGTTCAGCTTAATGTTCGGTAATCATATTGATTCTCGCCCCTACAAGAATAATGGCACAGTTATACGATACAATATAATGTCGATGAGGTGAATTTAATAAATTTTATATTTTGCTTTTTCAGATCCTTGTTCTTCGCAAGTTTGCGTTTCGGCCACATTTCCCGAAACAGTCATTTTTTCTGTTTCCGGCAACGCTAACTGTGTGGCATGTGAAAATTGAGTGCTCCATAAGACCTATCCTAGACGATTAGTATTTCGTTAGTTCAACTCCAGTCAAAAAACTGATGAATATTAAAATTTTTAAATAAAATCTGCCAGTCCGGCTGAACGAATGTGTGTGTGTATGTGTTTAAGGTGGGAGAGAGGCAAAGCCTCTGGGCATTCAGACCTCAGTGGCCCATTGTACTCGATTCCCCCATCTAACAGAATATCCCGGATTCGTTTATGTATCGCAGGATTTCCGTTAGTGGATGTGATGCTACCCGCTGCAGTTGGAATGCATCAGCACAAAAAATCTGATATCTGATGCGTCCATAGGCGGGGCACTCACATAGAAAATGTTCCGTGAATTCCGCTTCCTCATTACAGGGTAGACACGTATAATCTTGGAGAATTCTTATTCTGAACATATGCCCAGCTAGTGAATTATGGCCAGTCAGAATGCTCACAATATTTCTGCCAGTTTTTCGATAGGATAAACGTTATTTCATTTCATTTCCCTCTACACCTATTGAATCTAAAAACAGAGTTCAATCAGTTTCTAAATTCCTAGTGAAGTGCTCAAAGTACTACTCAATAAATTGGGATGCGCCTGCCCTTCAACCGCTTGTCAATCATCCAGGTTGCCGCTCTTAGGATCGCAAACACTTCAGCCTGAAAGTCCGTTGTGTATTGTCGCATGGGAAAAGCCCACTTTTCATTTTTTATTCGAGAGGTAGACTCCTGCTCTAGATCCCTGTTCTGTTTCGGTGTAGAAGACGTCAGTATGTCCTGACACACACTCCGCTGGTTCGTCCCAGTTTCTCTCCGTCTCAAGATAACATCATATCTTCTACCAAGTAGGTGTATGGGAATCCGAGAATCAGAAGGGATTGAAAAAACTGGATTCAATTCTCCCAATGACTTTCAATGATCTGTGCCCCAATGCACAATTAGACAATTAGTCAATGAGCTGCTCCCATTGCAGTGCTCTGAATAAACCAATCCAAGGGCAGCAACTTGAGTAATGCATTCAGAGCTGCCCCGGATGTCGTGCTCATTGCACCGGTGATACCCAGAAACACAGTTCTTTGCAGTGCGCCTAGTTTACAGCGGAAACTCTTTTGTTTCTCTTTAACCCACCACACCACGGATGCTTAAACGAACATCGGCCTAATGATAGCAGCATATATATTGCTACCTGAGACCTAAGTCCCCATGTCGAGGCAAAAGTTCGCCTGCACAACCCATAAACTGTGACAGCTCCTTTAATCTTTATCTCTACATAATTACTAGATATTTCACTTCTTCGGAGAGTTGAGGGATTGTACATTGTCATCCCTGGAAGGCAAGGAGCATTCAGTTTGCTCCTTTTTGTAAATAATATCATTGTGGTTTTATTTGGATTTTATGAAAGTCCATGCCTAAAGCACCAACTGTCAATCAAATCAACAGCGCGTTGTGTATTTCTACACACCCCCATCGCGTATTCGTTTTTCAGAATTGTGTCCACAATCTTTGAAACCAAAGAATGAAGAGCAGACCCACATTACTCTCCACGTTGGTAAGCACGTTTGTTTTTAGTAAGTGCGACCTTAGCGCTTTCTCCCGAATGTGACGCTCAACCAGTGTTTCCAGACATTTCAGTGAAAATGATGTTATGCTGATTTGCCTCAAGTTCTTTGGATTTGAATGGTCATCTTTCCCAGGCTTATGTATGAAGACTACCTTCATCTTCTGTCAAAAGGTAGGCACGTAGCCCAGAGCAAGATATCCTCGAGACATATTCCTTAGAAAATGCTCTAAGTGCTCTTTACTCTAATCCCATCCATCACAGGTGCTGCAGTTTTCATTGGTAACAACCGCTCTTTTTTGCAGAAACCGTCAATTGTCTTCTTCCCACTTCTGATACCTGTTCTTCCGGATGGTGTTCTTACAAGAGAGTATTTATAGACTTAACTCTGAAATTCGTGAAAATACCATCCGGATTTCCAAGAGGGTCCAACTTGCCCGACTCATCCTTATTAAGGACTCTGTACAGCCTGGAAGTCTCCCTTTCACCTTCCAGTTCGTCACAGTATGCTCTAAGAGAGTCTCGTTTCGAACGTTTTGCGAGCCTCTTATATTGACACTATGAATTCCGGAAGTTTAATCAGTCTTCATCCAGTTCTCGGTTCCACCATGGAACCGTTTTACCACGTTGGCCTCGGGAAATAGGACAAGTCTCTTTCTCAACTTTGCAGCCAAGAAGTTCATTAAACTTTGTCCAACTCCATTTTCCTAGTATTTCGCCTTTGTATTAATTCTAATTAAGTAAGTAAGTAGTGAGACTTCATCTAGCACGCGCCAGTTTCTAATCAACTGAAGTGCAGATTGTTAGGTCAATTACTTCACTTATTCTTGGTCCCACGAACGTAGGAGCCCACCCTACGTTCGTGGCCATCAGACCAGCTGAAGTGATAAAATCAAGCAGCTTCTCTCCTCTAGGATTGTATTTGCTACTGCCTCAACAAATATGCTAAGCGTTCGCATCACAACCTATTAAAAGTTCAAAGTCATTTGATTCTGCCTACACTGTCAGATCCCTTAGTTCTTGAGTCGGCAGAGAACACAAAGAATCATAGAGTAAGTAAGCAGAGGGAACTATGACATTCCTCCTCTTACCATTAACCTGGTATTGTAAGTTGACCGCAACAATCCAATACCACAGATTCTGTTAAAACGACCCCATGGCTCTTGAACCAGAAATATATACACAGTATAGACAGTCCTGCAATTTTGCCAGCCTTGCCGCCAGTAGATAGGAAGAAGCTTTGGCATGCTGCAGGTTAATTTGACTAGCTTTTATGTTTGTAGTCATAAGTGCAATCTAATATGGAAACCGCCGCTAACTGAAAAGTGTGCTGCGCTCAGTGCGGGTCTCACCGCGGTTACCAGTTTACCCTCACCTTCCGCCGAAAGTTCCGCTTTCTTGCGTTCTATTTCTCTGGATATTGCCGCACTTGGTGGTGTAGCAACGTTCATGTCCTCATTCCCAAGAAACTTCGCCTTCTTTCGCAGTGTCTTCCATTGTCGTCGGCTGGGAGAAGCCCCCCCCCCCCCACATACCGGGGTTAGGTCAGTTGCGTCCACATCATCAGCTCCCCTTTCTGCGATTTTTCCTGGTATAGGCAGATGAGAAGGTTCTGACAAGAAAGCATGTAGTTCTTTCTCCTTTAGAGCTAAAGTTTCCGTCTGTTGAGCCTTCCCCTCCCGTATTTTGGAAGAGTTAGCCAACAGTGTCACCGACAGGCCGGTCGAAGTTAGGTTTCCAGTTCGTCTCAGTAAGGGAGTTGCTGTACTATCATTTTTGGCTGGCCGCGCGGTAGACACCGGGTTTAGGTTTCCCACTGAAGTAGAGAGCCTGTATTCCACAGATTTCTCCATGGGGGACCATGAATTTAGTGAGGCCTCCCAGATCCGTGCCTCGGCCACGACCTGATTTCGCAAAGTCACTGGTGAATTCGAAGTGTGTGACTTCTTACCATTTGGAGAGTTACAATCCTTTGTTTCCATCTTCATGTGTGTTTAGACATCCTTAGTGCAGTAGTAAACTACAGTAAGCTGCCCCACAACGAGGAGCTGGTGTCCGAGGGAAGGCTGAACGGATGATAGTCCGGGTGAATGGATGATAGACTCAGTGTATTGCAGTTACCATTATGTTGTTAGTCGAATCATAACTTCCGAATGGTTCGGATGTTCAAATCCATTCTACAAAGATTCTTTTTTGCCGCCTTTTTTATACTAAATACGTACATCCAGCAGCTTCTCAGCAGTCCATTTTTGATGGATTGATTGATGGCAGACTGATGGAATACTGTCCGTGTAGGGTAGGCCCACTGTTCCATCACTTCATCTCGATCACACTTTGCTGAAATTCATGTCTAATTCTGAGCAACCAAGCATCTCGGCACCTATCAATACTGTTATTGATGAGCTCGTGACCATTCTAAAACTCAATTGCAGTTCTTGCAAGGAAGTCGAAGATCATATCTGGAGCGTCTATATTAACTTGGCATTTGATTGATTTCGAAACTTGCAAGTTACTAGACCAGGACATTTCTTTCTTTCGAATGAATGTCTAATTTCCAAAGGAAAAGAGTTATACGACCAGATCGAATCAAATATGAGAACTAATAGATGTACTGTGATCAAAATTGATTTGATTTAAGATTCTGACAAGCAAGAAAAACTGCCAATTTTATAAATTTACACTTCCATTATCCATACAGAAGCTTATTATAACAAATTCTCGAATATTCTTCACTGTTTGTTCCAATATGGCTCTATAGTTTTTATTATTTTACCAAATTGCTTTTTTATTCAATTCTCATGCTTTTTAAGAAATTTCAAGAAAACACTTTTTGCGATTTCGTCAGATGTGGGATGATACAAATCATGTGAAGTAACAATTAAACTTACGATATTTTTCCGGCGGTCTGGCAGTGCCTTCCAATCTATCGTTTTGCAATGTTTCTGCATTTTCTCCGCTTCCAATAAGATTCACTTTCCCGTGAGCAAGTGTCAAACGGAGACCGTTCGCGGACCGAGGTGGACGTCAAGCGGCACGCAGTGGAAGTGTCTGTCGGAGTGCCTCGCGGATGGTGGCTATCAAATCACGTCGACTAAAAGTCTAGTTGCGAATCACATTGTCGCCTTTATGTAATTCTAAGCCGAGACCCGGAAATTTGACTCCGTGAGGATTGAATCGATAGTGGCATTAACAGGGCCTTCAAGTGAATGTTTTTTGTATAATTGACAATATTGTGCAATTGTGTCGGAAGAGAGAGCAACGTTTTTGCTCGGCCAGAGGATGCCGGCCGACTTTCGCTTAGTGGAGCAGTAAAAGTGCAAACGCGGTTAGCTATTGAACCGGTCAAGTTTGGATTCAGTCTATAGGGAAGTGGCGTGTGTGCTTCAGTGCGCTAGCAACTATGTGATTTTCGGTCGGGTGCTATCATTAGGTTCCTGTGTGACCGCTGATCGGAATCTTGGCCGGGACGGGCTCGCTCTGACCAAACCTCGCCGTAGTCGGTTCCGTCGTAAAAGGAGGAACCTGACAGCGCATCGCACTTCTTGTACGGCGCCGTTGCCGCCGTTACCACCGAACATCGGAACATGACCAAATTGTTATCCTGCAAGCGAATCGGAACTCGTTATATAATGCGGAACTACTTCCTTGGAGCGAGGAACACCTGGACGCTGGGCCTCCTAATCAGTTTAGCCGTGCTTTGTATATTTTGGATATCGACAGGTAATTCGGTGATTGGCGGCGTATCCAAGTCGAACGATGATGGAGCTGGAGCCTCACGTAAGTAGGGTTGCCACGAACCATGCTTAGCCCCATTCTCAATATTTGTGTAAGTCGTTCCGGCTGAAGGGAGTCATCGCATAACCCATTTATCGCTTTCATATCCAGCGCGTTCAGGAGCTTGTAACAAGTGCCGAAACTACTGGCAACCACTTTTCCGCAAGTGGCTGGGAACAAAAGTGGCAACCCTACAGTATTTGATTTACATATTTTGTCTACTGTTAAGATTTATTTTCGTCCATTGAATGTGTCCTGTGTACGTCCTCCCGCTATTCTAGCTCGTCGGGGACTCGGTCGATTGCCAGTTTTGTTGCCATTTTACTTATTGCATGCAGTGTTGCCGAATAATAACCTTTGGCTACCATCGTATATGGAATTGTTGGCAGAAATCTGGGTCTAAAAAATCACACTTCCGAGAACTTCAAAACCACTTTTGGAATATTCATCTTCCAAGAATTCGAGCGATAACCACTCCAAGCATGCTTAGTAGTTAAAAAGTGCTCAACAAACAATCCCATAATGCCTCCAACTTAGTTCTCCAATTCTATCCAACCCTAGCGCAGTAATGACGTTGGTACTTAATTTGTATTTTGTTCATACATTAATTTGTTGATTAACTCTTCGAAGTTAAGATTAAGTACATGTAATTATGAGAAGTGCGAGCCTGAGTAACGCTAGGCCTTCTTTCGCTTCTATTTGCACCTGTTCACGGAGCTGATAATGAACGGTTCGCCCATGATTCATGAGATAAGAGCGGCATGGAGGAACACCAGCTACTAGAAGCTTATCAGAAATTGAATGGATAATACAAGTGTATTTTTATGGATTGGTCATGTGAATTCTTTCGATTATCAAATTGTCGAACATTGAATTAGGCACATTATCGCTCTTAAGTGGTTATCGATCATGCGAGAACGACTTGGTCTTGCTTTAATTCGTTCATTACAGGAATTTTGCATTATTAAAAGTAAATAGTGATGATGGATCATTTGTTGTGAGTGGTCTATGTTGTTGCTTGTAATCGAATCAATATCACCCATTTTGAAGTCCGCAATGCAAATTCAAATTATTAAGATTGATAATCCCAATAATTAATCCAGATCTGCTACAATCAGCCAAGTATGATGGATTTGTTTCCAACCTTTGAGGGTATTTGGTAGTCGAATAGGAATAGGAATTTTGTATGTGGTATTCATAGAAAACTGAAATATCGACACACTTTCCACATTTCTCAATTGTTGTTACCTGCAATTTTCGTTTTTGTTTGGGTTAGCACAGTATCAATAATGAACTAAAGTCCTTATCGTCAGCGGTTAATACGCCTTCCTGCAACTATGTTGTCGTCGGTAACCTTCCAATTTTTGGAAGTATGTTTTATGTGTGTGGATTGGCATTGAATCATCAGCAAAACAAGGAGCAATTAGTTTATTTTTTTTAGTATTCTACTTACCCGTCATCATTCATGATGCGACAACACAAATTAAGCTATGGCCTTTAGCGTAATTTCCTCCTTATGTCGATCGAGTCCTCCCATCACTTACGGAATAATTCTGTCGGCAGTCTAAACATTGATCTTTCACAGATTGTCTGGGTATTTCTTCCCCCGGTATCTGTTCCACTTGGCCAGCCCATTAAAACTTGCATAGGTTGACTAGGATCGATTCAGCCGGTTTGTCCCTATTGTTTTAATATGCCTCAGTTGTGGAGCTCGAAAACACCGAGAGCTTGTTCGGAGTTTCACATCTGGCATACGTACAGGTCGAGGTTTAAATGAACTAGCGCGTTTGGATTCATATCCCCCATGAGTATTCTGAACTGTTCCATTCCTGGTGCAATACAGTTCTTTCAGCCCTTCCACACCGTTTTTTAGCGTAGAAACCATGAAACGATTTCCGACTTCACAGAATGGCACTGACCTGTGCATTGGATCTCTTCTTTCCTGACCACTTTGTTCGCGGCTTCATTGTCTTCTAACCCAATGTGGCCTGGAACCCAGAGCATCCAGACAGACAGATTATCGCACGAGCCGAGCGTGTTCAGTCTCTCAAGGGACTCCCAAACTAGTTTGGAGTTCATTTGATAAGACCTAAATGCTTTAATAGTGGTTTGGCTGCCGGTTAGAAAAGCAATATTCTGTCCTGTATAGTTCATTTCGAGATTAATGCTGGTATGCTTATCCATTGGGACCCCGGCGCCCGGTCCCTCTGCCGTAAGGGTCCATCAATGCCACGCTCTCGCAGTTTGCCCTGTTACTCCAACGTGTTTAAAACTTCTTATCGAAATGAAACTTCGTGGTCATGTTATTCTTTGGTGTCAATATTCAGGATGCCGCCTAGGAAGAATATCAGTCTTCCTTTGATTTAGGCATCTTCCCGCTTCGCTTGGTACTCCCAGATATCCTGAAGATACATTTGCCTAGACTTTGCAGCTTTCCGACAAATCTTTTCAACATACGTCTTCCAGAGTAGTTTTTAATAATAATCGTTGGCGCAACAATCCATATTGGTGTAGTTTTTGGTCTCGTGTAATTCCCAAATATTTGACCTCTGTTACTCGTTTCACATCTATGCCATGTAATCTAATGACTCTTAGGTGATCAAGCGAGTAGGAACGATGGCAGGCAGATGGGTCTGAGAGATTTAGGGTGAAAGGTATCCTTTTTACTCGCTTTCGAAATAAAGACAAACGGTTCCGGGCTGCTTCCCTGATCGCGTTGCTATACGTCGTGAGTGTGCTTTTGTACATCTATCAGTCCCCGGTTTGTTTCGCTCGGTTGAATCATATAGCAGCGTAGAGAAACGTTGCTGCGAAACATTTTAACTTAAGGGGGTGTATCGGATCCGTGGAATCGATTTTTTTTTGTATCAGTTGCATCTAGATGTGGTATAGAATATATGGGCGAAGTGATTTTTCGATATTCGGAGTCGTTTGGAAATTATAGTATTAAACACGTAATATGTCACATGCCAGATTTATGTCGATCGCCGTAATATAGCGCGTATTTATCGGTCCGAATGACGTTCGAATGACTTCGCTAAAAGGACAAGAATTGGCTGTACATGTGTTTCTTGCAGAAACCTAAGATTAATGGTCAGTTAAGATTTTATGGCTAAAAATCACATTTTACTTTTTAAATGCGTTTCTCTCGAAACTGCATATTGGAAATCTGCTGCCACCATAGCCCAAAATCTATCCAAAGAAATTCACGAACATATTTCTACGGTCCGCAAATAGGATAATTGCGATTTATTAAGTATTTTTTTTTTAATCATTAAAGAAGCCTTGAAAAAACACCCCATTAAAAGGGTTTTACTATGTGACTCGATATTTCAACTTTTTTTTTAGATTTTTTTTTGCAATAAAGAAAGGCGTAATCTTTCAATCTGTTTATGTTATTATTTAGATTGGATATTATTGATATATTTGATAATCGTTTGTATTTGTGTGTTACCGTCAAATTGGGCTCCTCTAAAAAAGGTGGGTGGCTGGTGGAAAGTGCATCTCCATTTGTAGTAATCTACTTGCCTCTATCGCTTGGACCACAATTAGAACTTTACCTTATTAAACATTGAAGTGGTGTAGCTGTAAAGGAATGTAAAGGAAATTGTTAACGAAAATATAAAATCGGGTTTCCCACCAGTTGGAAAAATGTGGTTTCGAGAAAAACGCGTTTGAGGTTTTTGTTTTATAAGCAGGCCAAAATGGCGCACAATGTTTTGAAGTTCGGCCTACAATTTCTGCAGTATATTCTCCAACATATTCTGCATTCAAAACATATACAAAATGAAAGGTCGATTTTTAAAAACCGTCACATAGGAAAACCCCCTTAATGTTAGGATCTATATTTTAGACAAAAGGGTGAAGGCGGAGCTAACGCTAATAACTCGCAGAGTAACCTTTGAAATCGGTGTCATTATCAGCAGAAACAAAGCTACTTTCAATATTCTAGTCATTAATGCAAATGGAAAAAACAGGTAGCACAGAAATTGTCGCTGATTTTGAGATGAAATTGACCAGCAGACTATGCAATCATCTTGGATATTGCTTCGAATTTCAAATTCATGCGAAATTTTACCTCGACGCAACCTGTATGATTTTACGTCATCATGTGTTGCTCTGATAGCTTTTAGTTTCTCCGGATTGTCCCCTGTCCTGAGCAGAGCATTCCAGCTTTCTTGGAATCCATGAAGTGAAGCACAGAATCAAAGAAGACTCAATGAATTCCCCAGGAAGATGCCCCCCCGTATACAAATGGGTTCTGAGGTGTTCATCTGTCAGTCTGTCAGCTTTATTAGTTTGCGATCAATTTAATACAGACGGAGGACATCGATTAGCCGGGTTTGAGGCTATCAAAAGCCTTGGCGTAATTGATATATGATAGCAATTAAAGAGATTTGTTTAGTCTGTAGTTGCCTGTTCTGAGTCGATAATGAGTTGCTGGCAAATCCTTGACCTAACTCAATAGTCAATCCCCTTAGGATGTTCAGCATGCTGAGTGGGTAACCTCCACAGACCACTCCAATAATCTTTTGCTTCCGTTATCGAAAACCACACTGGCTGGACGCTCTGTTGGGATTTGTAGAGTGATCTGAAAAGGTTCCGCTGGCCGGCAGCTGCAACTATACCACAATACACAAATGATTGTAGTTGCAGTAGCGATTGACCAACATCATCGAGATGCAATTTCATCATTGATTTGAGATAGAATTCTTGGAGTTGCTGGTGATATATAGAACCTGGAAATACCTGGTGTATGCAAAGGATCTACTTCCGAAACTTATATTCACGCTCTTTTGAATTCGTCCCGAATCTCAGCGGAGCCTTCAGTCGGACGGTGAAAGTCCTTCGGCGAATACTTAAATTGTTGCCAGCAATGCGGCGTGGTGTTGTTGATGATGTCCCCACTGCTCTCATCAACTCTTGATCACCAGTATCTGCGATAATCTCAAGTAAAATACGCTGCCTATTGACGGCCGGCATTGTGTCGAGAAATAAAGCGATCCTGGTCTGTAACTCGCTGCATAGATACGTGCACGTATTGCGGGAAACGCGGGCAAATCTCGGGTGTAATGGGACAGTAAGACGTTGTACCTGCTCTTGCTGCTGTTCTTTCATAGTAGGAGCAGGGATGAAAAAGAGGTTCGTTTCCTCAGTCCACTTTATCCTATCCCTACGCGAACCTGCTCAGGTGGTCACCACAGTTTGTTACGAAACAGTTGCAGAAGAGAGAGCCATGCTTGGGTCCGGCTACGGTTTTTAATATTATACTATATATATATATATTATATACTTTTATCGTATTGTTTCGCATTTCCACGACCATTTACCACCACCAGATAAGTCCATAAACTAACGTTTAACGTCGGAGCAGTATCCCAGTAGTATCAACCTATAGAAGTTCCCTTACTCCCTTACTTTGCATGGTGTCACTTTCATTAATGTACAAAATATGGAAAACAAATAGTTTCGTGTGTAAATTAAGCATTGGTTTTAATAGGAAAAGATACTGACCGAATCAAAAATGTAACGCCCGATAAGCAATCTGAGCAATGGTTAGAACAAGGTGAAGGAAGAAATTGGCTTAGTCATTTCCGAGTAAATCGGGTGTGACAGACACATTGAATCGATTGTTTCACGCAAAACTTTAAAAATCGATAGAATAATTGAAAACGTATAAAAGTGTAATCAACAACTGGGATTTGAACTTTGAAGAGAAGCACTCTACCCCCTTAATCATCATGCCGACAGAAAAATAGTGACTAAAAAATTTTTACTCGGTGTCGAAACGTGCGGCGACGAAAGGTGCTTCGTCGAGAGGAGTGGCGTCGTTCGTATATTTTTTGAAAGTCTGTAAAGGTCCGGTGCTTCAGTGTCAATGTTATCCATGCCTTAAGGGTATCACCCCGTGTGAAGGCCGTTTTTTTTGGCTTTTTTTGAGAAATTTTTTTGTGAAGAACTGGATTAAAATATGAATTTTTCGCCATATATTTATTAATATCTTGAGCGTGCATTGTAATTTTTCCAGCCTGATCGCATAGTTCATTGTTGAAATATAGAGTAATTTATACACCCATCTCCAAAAAAGGTGTTTCTGCTGCCACGCTAGAGGGCGCTGCGATCATCCTAAAGAAAGAAAGTAAAAG
This sequence comes from Hermetia illucens, assembly GCF_905115235.1. Taxonomy (NCBI): domain Eukaryota; kingdom Metazoa; phylum Arthropoda; class Insecta; order Diptera; family Stratiomyidae; genus Hermetia; species Hermetia illucens. Next base: position 121,999,446 of record NC_051851.1, on the reverse strand, counting down.
GCATTTTAACGTACACTAAAATTTTTGAATTTTGTTTTTTTTTACAGCTTCTTCAATGAATAAAAACAAACTACAGAATGAATCACAATTATTCTAGTTTGCGGACCGTCGAAATATTTCGTTGGATAGATTTTATGCAATGGTGGCAGGCGATTTTCAACATACAGTTTCGAGAAAAACGCATTTGAAAAGTGAAATTCGATTTTTAGCCATAAAACCTTAACTGACCATTAATCTGTTATACCTAGTCCATAAACCTTAGGTTTCTCCAAGAAACACATGTATAGCTTTGGCTTCAATTCTTGTCCTTTTAGTGACGTCATTCGGACCGATAAATACAAGCTTTATTACGGCCATCTACATACATGTGCCATGTGACTTACCACGTGTTTAACACTATAATTTCCGAACGACTCCGAATATCAAAAAATCACTTTGCCCATATATTCTAAACTATATCTAAATACAAGTCGGATACCAGTCGACTCGTCTGTGAGTACCTGAGTCAAATCAAGGTAACAATCAGGGGTGATCGCAATGTTGGCCACATTACCTCTTATAGGATACCGTAGTTCTATAGTGTACCGTTACGCTCTTCGATGAAGCGTTCTAATAAATCTAAAGGACCAGAACCAATTGAATTGTTGCGCCAACGATGGTGTATTGAAGCCTAGGTATCGGATAACGATAGCTTCATGATTTTTTCAGATTCTTAAGTTAAATAGTTTCTGAGAATGGTTCCGTGCAGTAAATTATCACTTGTCAGCCAGCAGTGCGTTTGACGTACAGACAGACATTAAACCGATTTTTAATAAGGATTTGTTTTACACAAAAGATTAAGTGCTCATTCACTTTGTACGAAAAAAAATTTCATACTAAAGGATATGAATTGTTGTTATACTTCACTTGCAAATTGGTAGAGGGAGTTGTAAGTTGGGTAAAATATCCATAAAAAAAAGCACTGGAAGCCGTTATAAGCTCCTACATACTATTCAAAGTAGAAAAGAATATTGCAGGAAATCATCAAGGGGAAAACCTCTGCACAGAAATTCGCAGCTCTATTCTATTCTCTAGATGGGGTCTCTAGCGACTTGCATCCACTTCTTCGTCTAAAAGGACAGTTCCACGGGAAAAATGTGGAGGTGAAGCGAGGTAGAGATGTAGAGACATTCGACGCACATGGCAATGTACGTAATACATTTATATATTAGTGGTATTAAGGCTTTAGGAAAAATATGGACTCTTAGATTGTATTACTCGTAAGTATAAATATCGACATTAGTCTGTAAAGATGTTGGAAATGGGTTTTATTGTCGCCGGTAATCCACCTGGTTTTCTTTAGCATCGGTTCATTCATAGGATACCATTTACGTGTCGACACCAGTAATGGCTCGTATGATGAATGTTGCTGCAAATTCAATTCAATTTTTAAAATTGTACAAAAAAAAAAACGGTGTAAACAATATGGCATCATTTTCACAACTGTTGCACTGTAACACTAAAATTTGGAGGGAACGCCCGTAATAGATTTTCCAATTAGGAGCGTTCAGTGGTAATTCTGGGAACTTTTGATCAAAGTAATATGTTAAACAGAGAAATATTTTCACCAAAAGTGGGAACTATTTTCCGTATTTTTTGTAAATATTACATAATAATATTTCAATTATGATACAAAATTAAGTTATGTATTTCTAATTCTTATTGGCTGATGATGGGATTCTTACCTCCTTTTAAAGCTAGTTTCCAGTAGCCAGCTAGTAATGGGACCCGTCATCATCGTCAGCGTAACAACTGGTATCAGGTCTAGGCCTGCCTTAGTAAGGAATTCCATACATTTCGGTTTTGCGCCAAGGTCTATCAATCCGATATTCCTAAAAGCTGTCTGGCGTCCTGTCATACGCCATCGCCCATTTCATCGTCGGGTGGTGCTTATATTGCCATCATGTATTTCCTCGTGCCTTCATTAATTTGCAGCCCGAAGTTTCGCGCCGATCGCCACTTGTTCGATCTGGATGCAGGTAAATTGTACATCTGAGATTGTTCTTGTCGTAATGTCAACATCGTCAGCATAGGCCAGGCCATAGGACTTAGGAGGAGAAGGCAGATGATATTATTTACATCATGCAGATAACTTTTTCCAGGGACAGGTTAAAGGGGATACATGATAGGGCATCCCTTTGTGTTAGATCGTTGTTGATGGTGAATGCTCTCGAGAGTGAATCTTTAACTAGCCTCGCATATTCTCTTATGGCCGTGTACGACTTTACCCTGGCTATGCTACCATATACGGCCTTGAAGTTGATGAGAAGACGGTACAACGAATGGCCATATTCCAACAGTTTTTGAGTGGGATGACCCGCCAGGCTGAGAAACTTGGTTTTGTGTAGTGAAGCTTCTTTGTTGTGGGCTGATAGAACATCATCAGCATCCGGCCTAGCAAGATAATGGAGAAAATCTTATATGTAGATGTTACGCAGCAGTAGAACCTGTATTTCAATTAAAACTATTAAATTGCGTCAAAACTTTTGGGCTCAATTCCTTCCTTATTTTATCGGTGTTACTTTGATATATTGTTGCTTGACTCAACCATTGGAGCATCATAACGGGTTAGATTTTCCTTTCGCACGAATTGCTTGTGTAAAAATTTCTTCTAGTATCCGTTTGTGAAACCTTTCCAGACTATGTAAATAACTGCCCCGAAAATATTGAATTTATAAAATCCATTCTTTGAAGTATTTTTCGACAGACACGAGAGAACATTACGATCTGATGTATAGCGAGAGTCGGCCCATCCTAATCGATTCCTTAATACGGGCATTCCCCTCTTTTCAAGAATCGATTCATGACTGAAGTCGAAAATCGGGTGCGACCTCCGATTTTTTTCGGTCAAGACCGATTGATTTGGGGGAAAATTAAAGGTTCATTCTTGTAATTATTAAATATGTTTGTTTATAATTCTACATAAAAAGCATCATTTTCGAGTTATTTGCGAGAAATCATTTAAAAACATGGATTTTTTCGGTGAAGAAAATGAGATGTTTGAACACGAATAACTCGAAAACTACTAGTCGTAGGAATCATTTTCATGAAACACATACCACCCTTTCCTCCGACCCCAAATTTCATGTCAATCAGTTTTGACCAAAAGAATTCGAAGGTTTGAGTGTGTTTACGGTTTTTTATTCGGCTTCGAGTATTCTTGATGACGTGTTTATCTTTCATTACAAAGCTTATATATTGGGTTGGGGAAAAGTAATGCCGTATTTGTGATCGAATTTTAACGCTTTATTTAACATACTTAGAATTATCCGATTTAAGTCAAATATGCGCCGTTTTGTTCGCAAACTTCATTATCCCCCTCTTATAAAAGTCCCCCTCCGTATTGGCAAAAAACTCACACAGCCACTTTTCGCAAGCCTCTTTTGAGTCCAACTTAGTAGCACCAAGAGCATTTTGCATGGACCGGAAGCGATGGTAATCACTAGGTGCCAGGTCCGGACTATACGGTGGGTGCGATAGGATATCCCGTCCGAACTCTCGTAGCTTCTGGCGGGTCATCAAAGATGTGTGTCCTGGTGGAACACAACACCATTCTTATTGACCAATCCTGCTCGCTTCTGGTCAATCGCCTGCTTTCATTGGTCGAGTTGCTCACATTAGAGGACCGAATTGAGGGTCTGGTCATAGTTGAGCAGCTCATAGTGGATGACTCCCTTCCAATCCCACCAAACACACAGCAAAACCTTCCTGGCCGTCAATCCGGGCTTGGCGATGGTTTGGGCCGGCTCGCCGCGCTTCGACCACGATCTTTTTCGTTTGAGATTTTCGTACGTAATCCACGTTTCATTACCAGTCACCAACCGCTTCAAAAATTTGTCGAATTCGTTCCGTTTCAGCAGTGCATCGCAGGCGTTGATTCGGTCCAAAAGACTGTGGCGCGGCAGAATCTGCAGCATTCGAAATTTATTTCGAATGTTGCGGATGCGGACGGGTAGATGGCGCGGAACTCTCCACTCACTCATTTTCTGAACGCACCGGGGGAGTGGAGAATTAGCGGTGGAAAAATGCCGTTGTTTGGGACAGTAAGGACCGCATGGAAATAAGTCGGTCTCTTCTGTTCTAAACCGCGGCGGCATACACACGTAACCACCTAAAAGAAAAAGTGATTTTTTTCATTTACCTTTTCTATGAATAAGGTTTTAATACTCGTTATTAAATTCAATTGATTGGCTCGGTATAGATTGTTTAAAAATATTCCATTTAAAACGTGACTTTTCTAGACAATAGTTTTATGATATTCAATTTCTTTAACTAAATTTTAATGTATCATAGCAAAGCTGTTTATAAAAATTATTTAAATTAATTTTCTGAAACGCAAAACTTACGAGTTGTTTTGTGTTAAGAGAACAAGACTTTTTCCGTTAACTCGTGTGGCACCCAAACATCCAGCTTTTTTGGAATCCAATCTTCTGCAAATGGTTCCAAATGGTTTTATGGTCCTTACCCAGTTCCTTACCAATCGAGCGGATGCTCACATGCCGGTCTACTTGGATGATTTCGACGATTGTATCGGTTTCCAGTACGGGGTGTATCTTCGACATCCACTACACCAGAACGAAATCGATCGAACCAACGCTGTGCTGTGCGAATCGTTACAGTATCGGACCCATAAACTTCACAAATTTTTTTGGCCACCTTGGTTACATTTTTACCTCTCAGGTAGTAAAAATGTAAAATATGACGAATTTCTTCCTTGGTGGACTCCATTTTTGACGTGCTATAACTTGAGACTGAAACGTACGATCCTAAAACTGTCAAAGAGACACCTGTATCCCAGATTGTCGTCTTCAAATCGCCGTATAGTATGACCCAATGCGATAAGTACAACACAAGAAATGTTTAAGTGTCGCCTTCTATTGACAAAATACGACATTAGATTTTTCCCAACCTATTATAATAATAATATAATATATAATAATTGTTAAGAACAATTACAGGTTGCGAAGACGTTCCTTTTTTTTGTGGAGGTATGTTAAGTTGAACTTTTCAATCTGTTCATGAAATTCTACACGAAATTTTCGAAGAATTTCGATCAAATATAATTTGTATCATATCCCCAATGGTAGTGTACATAGAAGAAATAATTGGAATTCAAAAGTGAGCACAAATGCTCATTGCACCAATTCCAGTGAAAACACAGTTGACTGCAGCCAAGTATCGATTTTTATGTCCTGGATATTTAGACTTTTTTATATTGAAATTTCTCTACACTATTAGTACTTTAGAGGAAATTACATTCCTAAATCCCCCCGTCTATACCTCTTTCGTTGTTTTATTCATATTGAAAATTGCATCGTAAACAATGGATAGGGATATGAAAATGATTCATTTACCTAAATGGAGGCATTCGCTAGTACTTTCTATTCTAATCATAGATATAACTAACTTAGACATGAATGTTTATGTTTGAATTTGAAACGGGTGCTAGTCTGGATTTACCTTATCAGATTGATTAAAAATAATTTTATATGAAATTTAATAATAATATATAGAAGATTAGAAGTTACATTGTAAACAAATGCGTTTATCTGCGGTCTTGATTTAATAACAATGAGATGAATCAGCTGAACTTCCCGACAGTTTTAATGTACCGATAGATAACTACTTATAAAGTAATGACGTAGATAAAAATCTACAGTATATGACAATTATATCATGGATGAAGCTGCTTCCCATTTTCTATCATTTCAACAGTTTGGATGAGCTAATTTTTAAGATTTTTTGTGCATTATTAAAATGAGTTCGATGTCCGTCTATCCGTTTTTACACTCAGAAAAAATAACAGGCAGCAAAAGCCCAGAGTAGTACTTCTATGTCCGTGACTGTATGTACAGATATGATGGAAGTATTCTGATAAACTGTAAATTACTTTGTTTTCCTTAAGCTCAAGGTACAATAAAGGCGAGCGATTGGACGAACTACTTGTCCGAGGTCTCATTCACAAGTTCAATGTAAAATCAAAATCTCACGTCGGCGAGGTGCGTTGCTGTGGAGGTTCCGTAGTGTGAAGCCGCTTGGCAGAGATTCACCCGATATCCACACCAAAGTTGCGCATCACAACTCGCCATGACTAAGCAACTTGAACCTCACCCGTCTGAGTAGCTCGTCTACCTGTTAGTAGCAGGATGACAGCTACGAGGCCGACAGGAATCGGACTGGTCACTTTGCAGTCAACCATTAATCAAGGTAGATCAGTTATTAATTAAAACAAGTCGGAATATCGGAAACTCGGCGGTTCAGGTAAAAGGTTTTGTGTTCATCTTATGTGAGCAACTCACTATGCACGTTTTCCATTCATAGATATGTTGCTAAGAATACAAAATATTCCGTAATACTTTTCCAAACTCTAAGATACACATATGTACATACATATCAACGACATAAATACGGTGTTCATCCTAAATAAGCAAACTTGTCGATTACCGCAGTGATAAATTGATTTAACGCATCTTCACGCATTTCCACTTTACTCCATGCACAAAAGCACGTATGTGAATTAAAAACCGCTGATAATCAGGTACACACATGCCTATTATATTAGTTACTACCCGCACATGTCTCCCTCTAGTAATTAACACTGATATGCAAATAACTAAAAAAAATCCAAAAAAAGGAAATTAAAACGTCCCCATCGACCCCGCCATTCATATAAGTTCACTTCATATGATGATGACGGCATGCACGTCTTAGGGTACAATAAATTTACCTGAAATGCGAAACTTTGGCCTCCTATAACTTTGTTAATATTAATTGGATTGCGTTCAAATTTGTCAGAATTATGCCCTATATTATCGCCTGTGCTGCTGCCAAATGTATTTCTAGTATTAACTTAAGGGGGGCTTTCCGGTAAATAAAACGTGGTAATACACTATTATTAACTTTATTTGTGCAGATATCGGAACGGGATGTATTTTGAGGCCTAGATTTCATATAGATGCATCATTTCGGATTTTTCGGTTGGATAGGTTCTGAGAACTGGACCTGTTTCACTTTTTGGGGCACAGGTTTTGTCCCCTATCTCCCCTATGTTGCACCCAATATCATAAATAAAACGCAAAGTACTATTCAAACCCTTTCATTTGATATCCCACATGGCCATATTCTGTGGAAAAAAATTGTCGCAGGTATGGGGAGCCCCCTTCAAACTAAACACAAAATGGCGCCACTTGCTGTATGTAAAGCGGCACACAGACCACATGTTCTCACCAAATTTCGTGACAATCCGTTCAGCCGTTTCCGACTGACGGACAGCCGGACATACAGACATTGAATTGAGGTTTCATACAGAACCTCAAAAGTGACTAATAAGAATAATTAATTTGTAAAGTTAACTTATTAAATTTATTAACAAATTATTATAAAAATATATATAATTATTATATATTAATTTCATTATATTGTAATGGCATTTGATGTCATTCGGAATCTAATGACGCTTCTGGTTTTCTGCAATTAATTAAGACATACCACAGAAAGGAAATCTACTTCAGCCTCCAAAACGAACCCAGTCTAATTCAATAAATTAAAAATCTAATTGCCGAAAGACGTAGTCAAATTACCACGTGAACTGTCAACAAACGAGCTCAGCACAAGCAGATTTTTAATTGCATACACTTGAATATATATGTACGCTTTTGCGTGCCGGTTAGCCGTGACGTGCTTCTATATATGTAAATGCATGTACGGACTTAGCAACAGGCAATATCGGATGATATGGACGCAACTGGTCTAAAACCGATATGTAGAAATGGACCCATGCAGCCTGGGAAGAACCTCAGCCAACGGCAACGAAGGAAGTCGAAGCTGATTGGGAATGATACAATATCAGATTAATGGAAAAGGGAGAAACGTCATAGTTGCCTCTGCTGACACATTCTATGATTCTTTGAATCTTTTACCGACGCAAGAACTAGGAGATCTGGTAATGTACGTGGAATCAACCTCCTAATAGGTTGCGATGCTAACACTCAACATATTGGCTAGGGGAGTAATCGAATTGGACAAAATTCAATGAACTTCTTGGCCACAAAGTGCAGGCCCGTATCCCACTACTTTTAGAAGGCTTTGCCGAGGCTCGTTCTATTACCTGACGCAAACGCGGTAAAACGTTTCCCTGGTGGAACCAGGAACTGCAGAAAATCAGAAAATCAAACAGATGACTACTGAGCCGTGCTTGCAAAAAATGAAGACAGGTTAAACTTATCGAATGTACAACGTGAGTGTATGGGGCTCGTAAAACATTCGAAATAACTCTCTTTAGAGAATACTGTGACTAACTGAAAGACGAAAAAGAGAATTCAAGGCTGTGCAGGATCCTAAAAAGAGATGGGCCGGCCAAGTTAGACTCTCTTAGAAAACTGGATGGAGCTTTCTCGAATCCTTGGCACAGTTAGATACTAGACAGCTACCTCACTCCTCCTTGCCCCTCAAGGGGGGAAATTAGTGCGAGTACACAAGATTTCAAATTGTTTTGCCCTTGAGCATGAGCGAGATGTACCGAAAACCCGATCAGCTGTGTTTGACATACCGCCCGGACTTGCCAATGAATTGGTGAGATTGGTAAGTTTTTGCTTATGTATAAGTGAATACGTGAAATAACTTTTTGCTATATGGGTGAGCACGCCGTAGTACCAGAATAGCAAAAGCTCACCGATCTCTCTCTTACCAATACGATTTGACGAAGATTATGCCTTTTCCTTGTTTAGCGTCTCTGATGTGTACAGATAAGCTTCTGCAAGAACATTTGCAAGTGGGGTCATTTTTGTAAGGGTACTGCCTATAGTAGATCTACTGTGCCCTTGGGTCGAATCTGGGGAGTCGGGCTATATGACTACCTCTTACCAAATGTAGTCTTCATACCTAAGCCTGGAAAATATGATTATTTGAACTACAATTTTATTGGGGGAAAAATGACTATTTAAATCCAAAGAACTTCAGAAAGATCAGCTCAACAATTTTCTCGTTGAAATGGAGGGACTGGTTGAGCGCTAAGATCGCACTCATTAAATGAAAACCAACATTCTTACCAGCGTGGAAAGTCCTATGAATCTGCTCTTTGGTTTCGAAGATAGAGAACGTACCTCCGAAAGGCGAGTATGTGATGGGGGTATTCATGGACATTGAAGGGACTGTGCACCTTTCCAAAACTTTGTCGTGTCCATGAAACTTCCGTTAAGTGTATCTATGCTATTTTGACGGAGAGAAAGCTATGTATATCGGAACAAAAGCAACGAAAGGCTTTCCTCTAAGGTGGTGTACTACCGCCACTTTTGAAGAGAGTGTTAATCGACTGACTACTGAATTGCAGATGGCAGATGCCAATATACGCTCAAAATTATGCGGATGACGTGCCTATGTTAGCTGTTAGTCGAGATCTTGGAACAGTGTGCAGAAATATATTTCGCACCATTGATTTGATTTACAGTTGGAACCTTAGTCATGGACTGTCAGTAAATCGAAAAAATTACGATGGTATTTTTTACAAAAATGGGGAAACAAATGAGTTTTCGTAGCTTACTCCAAACTTCAATTTTATTTTATAGTGTATATATATATTTCGGAGTAGCTTTGTACTGATGAAGGGGGTAAGTTACTCCCGAAATACATATATACACTATAAAATAAAATTGTAGTTTGAAGTAAGCTACTGGTCTATCAATTTTAGATTTAACTACAAATAGAAGACAATATCTAACCTCTTAGAAATGAGTTTTCGCTTTGAATTAGCTTCACAGCAAAGAACAATAGTTCTGTTTATTATCGATGCTATGAGCACGGGGTTCGGCGCATCTCAATTTGCAGCCTTTGGGCTTATATACTTAGAGCACTTCAATAAGGGCAGCTCATAGACTAATATGTTTAGGTCTAGGGGAAACAACGGGCATGACAGGCACAGAGCACTGGAAGAGCTATTTGGAGAACTGAGTACAATTTTTGAAATTATTTCTGATTTTCCGATCACCACACGACTGTTTGGTAGAACATGTAAAGTTATATTCTACATCGTTAGTTCAAAAATAAAACAGGATACTGGAGTAGAAGTCTCCTTTCGAGTAGGAACAAAGGGTTGGCTCCCTGGTTCCCTTGGAACAATATATAACGGACTTTCAGGTTGTAATGTATGATTGACGGGCGGTTGAAGGACAGGCGTGAGTGCCCGCCTATGGATGCATAAAACATCAATTCTTTTATACTGATGGGCTCCAGCCGCAACGGTTCACATCCTTTAGTGGACATCTTGCAATATATAAACGAATCCGGGATGTTCCGTTAGATGAGGGAGCCGAGTACAATGGACTAGTACAGTCTGAGTGCTCAGAGACTTTGCTCCTTCCCCACCTCGTATATGCACAGGCACACACTTCCCACACAAGAACACAAAGCTTGATTATCTGGAGCATTCACCTTTCGCTTTCGCGACTTGTTTGAATTCAAAATATTGTTAATATCGGATTGAATTCTTCTTCGCTCTAGTTTAAATTTAATATATTTACTTTAATTGTATGGCTGTCATTCATTTTACAGTAAAACTTTACGAGCAACAGAGGAATATAACAAACAGTATAGACTTTCCACCATTTCATCTACACATTTTGAATACAGGCCTGTCGTAATCTTCAGTTTGAAGTAACTCTTTCCAACTTTCCTTGTACTGTAGTTGCTTCTTTAAATTATGCATTCAACCCAACCATAGTTTGAAATGCCACTCGAAAAGCGCATTAGGGTGCATATGACATTGCTGCATTGAAGGTGAATGTCAGCGAAGCGAGCTTCATCGATCCATAGTAAATAGAATTGCTTGTTACATTGCATGGTACGCGCGCAGACTAGCGCGCCCTCAGCATAGATGCTGAAAGAAGTTTGCTCTTACAGTAAAACTTTCCATTCTGCCTTCTACTTTTCGTCACTTGTTATCAATATATGATTTTATTTCCATTTGTTTACAGAACAGTCACGAACAGGATCATCGAAGAGAATTTCCTCGTTCAGCTAGATGAATATTACTTTTATGTTAAAGACATACAGCACATCTAATTATAAGAGCGCACAAGATAAATTTAGGGCATGGCAAACTGCCAAGATATAGTATTCATGCTAAAGTGCCTACTGCACCGTCTTTCATTTATTATGTACATACATACAAAGGTTTCTCATTTCTGCAGACATAGCCATGAATACGTACATGTTTTGCCACCAGCGCCCCTTGTGCAGCCTACTCCTCAACCCTCTTGAGATAATGGGCCTTCTGCACTTGCCTTGGCATCCTTACTTTGGGTTTTTTTTTCATTAAATAACATGAAATGCTTTCTATGCTATAATAATACAGCATGTTGTTGTGGTATCAAAACGCACGTCATAAAGGGACGATGGGGGAACTGGGGTCTTTGTTGCCTATCACTCGAAATTGCTCCAGTTTTTACCTATTGTTACGAAATAAAACCGTATTTGAACACTGCTTTAATTGCTATTCGTGCTGGACATTAAAATCTGCTTTATAATCGTTGAGACCTTGGCGAGGATAGTCGAAACGAATCCCCTTCGCAAATATTAGAAGCAAGAATTCTTTTAATTGAGAACGCATTGTTGGCTACCATCGAAAGCGCTACAAATCTTTTACTATCGGAACAGAAAAGACGTTATAAAATAAAAAAAATCAAGACTTGTATTCATTCACAGCATCACAATTGAACCTTTTGTCTATGTCCGGAATTTGAGCAATCTTAAAAACATATTTTTCCAGAACTAACACAAAGTTAACATAAAATCGATACTGCTATGATATTAGGGCAAAAATAAAAGCACACCTCATCGTTTGCTGAATGGGTGGTCAGTGTGGATGGCGAAAAGACGAATTGGATGACTAAATGCATACCTACATGGATGATAAATATGTGTCTATAGATTCACATAGCATTCTGTTGTATGGAGGAATCCGAAAGCTACTTTCCTGTCCTACAGCAGCAGGAAAATAATGTTACATTTGTTATTGTTTGACTTGAACGGCATGTTATATAATTTCTTCAGTAGCAACACGGATAAGGTTTTATTGCCGTAACTATCTGGGAGGTAAATATTTACATCTAACCATTCTTTGTTTGCAATGAAAACGAAGGGGCGTTAGCTAATAAGTATAATGAGCTTTGAATCTGCGATAAATGTTTATGTAGTCATTTACTAAGTAGAATGATACAGAAATCCTAAACGAATCGTTTCCTTCACGTTTTAATGTTATTAATTTATTCGAACCCGTGGGGGTCCGGATATTGCATATAGCATACCTTTGACCGATATCTCTCGCAATTAAATCACTTTTGAGGCTTTAAGAGCATAGCAATTGGCTTGGGAGTATCATCATATGAATAATTATGAAAAGACGATTTGCCCCCTATAAGGTGCAGCACCTTATTTGGCTTAAGTTTACGTATAATCAGGACTTCACTACCAAAGATTCAAGCACATAAAGACGTACACTTTCTTTCAACTGTTTTGTGCCATAAAAGAGGCTCTAAAATCTATGCAATAAAAATAGTAGCTTAAAAGTAGTATATTTGATTGATCTGCTAAGCAGTTTATTTATCGTAATTGGTTGAATGACTTTTATCAAAAACATAGGCTTACAAATGATACAAAGTATTCAAGGAGGGCAACAAATTTTCGAAGATATATTTCGATCGAACGATCTTTCTTTTTTCAACTTTCCTGTCATCAAACGTAACCATCAAATGAAAGAACTTGATTAGCACTTTCCGGTATGAGCACTAATTTTGAGATTGGTTACAACGGAAGGTGCGGGCACGAGGATTATATATATATATGGTTGCCATTTACACCTTGGTGGGGTATGGTAATTCAACCATATCACTTTCCATCGTTCACGATTCGCTGAAATTCGCTTCAGCTCTCCCCCAGTACTTCCCAAGATACTGGCGCTCCTCTACTGCTCTGCGACAGGTGCTCTTGAGGGTTGGAAAATTTCTCATTTTAAGGGGCCATTCTCAAAAACCATCCAACCGGAAAATCTGAAAAAATCATGACGGTGCTTCTACTCGACATGGCAGCCTCAAAATGCCCTCCACATAATGGAATATCTCTCTCTAGTTCTTCCTAGAATCATAAAGTGTGATAATATGAAACATCATACTTCGAAGTCTTGTGGAAATCCTATTAACAAAGTTCCAACAGGTTAAAGTTTGCACTTGAAATTACAACTCGTTAAAAGATAAAGTATCAGCACCACATTGAAATGAATTGTCCGATATATTCATTCATATACACTATGAGCTATGTACAAGTGGAACCATTGTTCTAGTAAATATTCTTGTATAAGAAGTCCGCAAAATTTTTCATACCTGAAGCCCCGAACTCCCGGCTTAAGATTTGTTTAAGGTTTGACATAGAAACAAAATCTGGTTTACTGTGTGTTGGACACATTTTTCTCGGAAACGGCAAGACCTATTTAGGGAAAAGCACGATTTTTAATGGAGTTTAAGGGGAGTCCCCACACAAGCGAAAAAGGACTGCAAATTTCGATTGTGATTAGTGGTTTATGTAACAGGTTTTAGATGACACCGGTTGGAAAGTAGGGGCGGAAAGTTTCAAAAAGTACAAATTTGAAGTGAACCAGACATTGTCGGAGCCTGCCCACCCGAAATACTGATCTCTGTTCAAATAAAATTAGTGATAGTATATTACTATATGTATTCATCGGAAAGCCCTCCTTAAATTAATCCTAGTTTCGCACAATTTTACAAACATTTCAAGCACAATATGTACTTTATACTGAAAAGGGAACCATAATATTACTAATAAAATTGTAGCACGTCAATTCTTTCCATTTCCTGTGAATTTACTGTACCTAAAGATAACATTGCCACACTAAAGGGAATAGTCTTAGTTCTGAGTGACTTGAAAAATTGTGTTATGTCTGTAAGTTACACTATTTAAATTGCATAACACATAAGTATCGCTGATCCTGTATAGCAGCTGGCATTCCGGGTATTTTTTGCTATTTTAGTTTAGAATATAAAATCACACTGCAAACCCCGTTTCTGAATGTTGACCCAATCAGTCCTTTTTGTAGTTTGCTTTCGTTCCTGTGGTGTTTCATAAAAAAAAAAATATGTCTTTGGCTTACTACAGAAACATAGTATGATGAGAACTCCACCATTAGCGTTTCTCACAGAACCAAGCTCATTGGTGATGTGGTATATTAAAGCGAAATCGTTATTATTTGCGGCAGTTTCTGTTCTCTACTTTTTGGTTCCTGAGTTATTGTTTGCGCCTGAATAAAGTTTTTCCATTCCTGGATGGCTGCAGAAGCAGCACAGGCATACAAACGAAGGGAAGCGAACATCAGATGACAATCCCTTTTTTAAGCCGATATCAGCACCCGTTTTGTTGTACATATCCAGAAGCCAACTAACTAAATTATCTACTATAGATCGCGATGTGATTGATATGATTATTGTTGTCAGATATCCTTCTGCAATTAAAAGTGACATAATGGGGTGATAAATAAATATTCGACTCTTCAGAATTAATATTTAATCTCTTCCTCACCATTGCATCAGAATATGTTTCCAAGCATTTTCTTTGGGAAAATTTATATTATCAAGCCTTGCTTCTGTTTAGTCATCTGGATTTGTTTATGTTTGATAAGTTTCGAGCTAAGATTCATGGTCTAGCATACTGTATACCAGAAAGGCTGCGTCATTTTAATAACTTTTTTTCCGAAAGAAAAATGTTTACATTGTTTGATAACATTCAGCATATTTTACCATTGCTATTTACACCATGAAAGAATTCAATTTAGATATGGAAAACAATGCCTTGCAAATAATATCTGTTTCCATTTACACATTTTGCTGATGTTTTGAATTCAATGGACCCCCATGAATTTGCCTTGGGTTCGTTTTGGGCCAATAGCTATAATTCTGTTTATTAACAAAACCCGGCAAATTGAAATGGAGATGATCATGAATCATCTTTCACCGTTGTCAATATGATTTCAGCGAAAATAAATAGTGTTTTAGCTACTGAGTAAGGAGTATTTTATATGGGCGGGAATGCAAATCAAAGTGCAGCATTCGCCGGTAGGGCAAGCTTCAGTGCCAGTCTGTTACGTGATATTCGGATGGAGTTTGGATTAGACAAGTGTCGAATCCTAGCTATCCGCACAGGTCATCACGAACCGCATGCCGGACATATCATTGGTGACTTCCACATCGAAGCTATGACCGAGACAGACTTCTACAAGTACCTGGCAATTCTGCAAGGAACCCATGCTCGATTTGGTGATCTGAAGGATGCTCTTCTGTCCGAATTCCTGCGACATGTAAAGCTGGTGCTAAAATCGCATCTCTCGGGAAAGAATAAAATAAGCGCGCTGAATGTATTCGTTATCCTTTCACTGGCATATGCATTCGAAATATTGCCGTGGACAAAGACCGATCTGGAAAACGTCTAGTGACGGATACGAACAACTATATCCAAATTCCGAATGCATCATCCAAAGTCTGCCGTGGAGTGGATGAACCTACCTCGTGACGTCGGGGTCAGGGGCGTGGTTGACGTGGCGCCACAACATCATCGCCAAGTCACCGAGTCTTTACAGCAAAGAGCAGGCGAGTCCCTTGCATGCGGCTGTCTGTAAGGCAGACTGTGGGCTGACTCCACTTAACTTGAAGGACCGATCTTTCAATCCTCTGAGTGGGGTGAAGTCAGACCAAGAGCGGATGGATGAATGGAAGTCGAAGGCGATGCACGGTAAACACGTGAATTGTCTTTGGGAGCCATTTGTTGATTTGCATTTGTCGAACAGATGGCTGTGTCCTGGGGAGCTCTTTGCTGAGACGGAGGGGTTCATGTGTGCCATTCAGGACGGCGTGGTTGCTACTTGAGCTTATAAAAAGCTCATCATGAAAAACGCGTGGAGAATGACCAATGCAGAATGTGTGGTTCGACGTTGGACCATCTCATTTCTGGCTGTACGGTTATGGCACCGGTACAATACATCACCAGGCATAACGCTGTATGTAAGGTTATCCATCAAAACCGTGCATACAAGCATGGGTTGATCACGGGAACATGTTCGGTTTACCGATATGAGCCGCAAGCAGTGCTTGATAGTTGTGCTTACAGCATGTATTGGGACCGGCAAGTTCTGACTGATGGCCACACTGCACATAACAAGCCCCAATAATAGTAACATTAAACGGAAATATGTGGAGAAGAAGGTGAACTATGAGCCATTGGCTCGGGAAATCAAAGAAATTTGGCGTCTCGAGCGGGTATTTGTAGTTCCGATAATATTGTCAGCTACAGGTATTGTACCTAAATCCCTCACGGCTTCCCTTGATGTCCTGGGATTTTCGTACAGTCCGGTTTAAACCATGCAGAAGTACACCATTCTGCATACGTGCTCGTTGCAGGGAGTACTCGACGGATTCTCCCATTGACCTACCACCGGCCACTGCCACCAGCGCCTCTTTAGTTTTTGAGTAGGTAGGATCGTCCAAACCTAAATGCTTGGCACTTAGTGCTAGAATTAGGTAAAATCCGCCATCTGCCGAGATTGTGATAACTCGGAATTAATAGTCATTGATGCCGCAAAACCATGCAGCAAGCCTAATGATATCCGAAATCTAGCCTACGATATAAACCCCTGTGCCACCAATGGATTTTGAACTGGAATCTTCCCTTGAAATAGCTTAGTGTTCCGGACATATGAAACATATATATAGTATACATAAATTTGAATTGCGAACTGAATGAATCTGAATATTTCAGTTATACATACACATGCGTAGAGTAGACGTGATGATCATTTATAGTGACTGAATCTTTGGCATAAGCTTGATATTTGAGGGGGGAATGACATTTTGGTTTGCAATACTTCAGTGATTCTTTGATATTTTCTGTCGAAGCAATCGTGTTCTTGATCGCTTTTTGTACGCGCCTTTTATATCAAATATTCTACTGGGACGATGTAGCAAGATAGATAGTTATTATTTTGCAATCGGAGTCCGCTTCCTTTGTCAAATTTGCCTTTATTCTCGATCTAAGGTGTTGGGTAAAACAAGTAATTCGATTTGATAGCGAGATAAGACTTACGTACAATAATTATTTTCTTTGTGTATAGGTATTAATATTATATGTTGTTTCAAGTAATGGTAACTGGCGAATGGGGCTAGTGAAGGTCATTGGACAGTTGCGCAGACAATGATGGTTAGGTCAGGTATTTTATGAAGAAGTACAGTCTCGACAAATGGTATTAAAATTTGTTTGATTTTTGTCTTCTCTTGAATTGTCAATCGATGTGAAGAGGTTTCATTTCCGAAGGACATGTGAATGAACGTGTATCGGTTTCTCCGAAAGGAAACCTCTTCATATTACTGATCTCTCGAATACAACTTACTTTCAGTGAATTAGTTTTGTATTACAACCAAGAGTAACGATAACTAAATAACAGGAATATACGCATCTTTTCGGTCTGCCTTGTGGTCGCTTCCCTTCAACATCCATACTAAGAGCAGACTTGGAAGACATTCGTCACTGAACCCTTCTTCAAATTTGCGGCGCCCAAAATGTAGATTGAATTTCGACTCATCTAAAAAAGCCACATTGTTCCACATCTATTGAGTCTCTGAGCCCTCTGTAGGCGTTTTTGCTCTACTATTAAGGAAGTTTTCTTATGCTATTCTCGATGCGAAATGGTTACATCGATTGACACAAATCGAAAGTAAAGCATTCGGGATATATTCCATACCTTGCCTTTTATTGATTACTTTCCCAGATTTGAAGGGAGTCATTTTTGCAGGTGAAATTCCCTTTTTCCTAATCTACAAAGCGAGCATCCTTCTAAGCTTTGTAGTGTATGGGCGAATGATAATATCTTTGTGACTTTCATTCAAGTGATTCCGCTGCTGCAATCATTAGTTTTGACGCAAAGCAGGATAATAAAACTTACGAAACTGATCAGGAGGCTTTACGTAAATCGGCATGTTAACAGTTAGACCTTGTTTTATCTTTGCTATTTTTGGAGCTTATTTCGTCAAATACTTATCTTGGCAGCCAAAGATATTCATTCAAAATTTATTACAATAACCATTGATAATATATGTGAGCTAAACATGTTTCTGATAAGAACAACATTTAGCGTTGGGAAAAAATCTAAAAAGCCGCAATTAGTTTCATATCATTGACAAATCTTTTTTTCTATAATTTTCACTTTTTATGCAGAAAGTAAGTCGATTCAACGTACGTAGCAAAAACTGTGATTGTTTTATAAATATTTGCGTATGTACCTTGAGTGTGTAACATTCGCTTTAATGTAATATCGGCATTCTATGATGTTAATTTTGTATTCCTATACTGAATTTAAGGACTGTTATCCAGTATATTTCCAAAATGTAGTAATATACGGTACTAGAATAATAATCTAATAAGATTGTCCTGTGTTACAGCAGCGAAACGTGGATGTTGAACCAGTCTGGTGAGCAAAAATTCAATCAACGTCTAAACTTCAGGAAAATCTTCGGCCCGGTAAGAGTGGGCGGTTGATATTGAATGTAATACAACAATGACTTGTAGTTATTATGTAACGAACCAGAAACCGCCATCCATATTAAGATTCGAAAGCTGCAGTGAGCAGACCATATGGAACGCCAAAAAATTCCTAAGTGTTGGGTAGGCCTTCCACAGTGAGTATTCTAAATGATTTCCTTGGATCCATGTTTACAATGTGCTTCTATCTTAACGGATAATTTCGACTTAGCGGACAGAGGTAGGCATACCTGTTATTCGTGTCAGAGCCTTCTCATTCATTTATTAGACGTACGACTTGGGTCGAAGTTCTTCGGCTTCGATGCCAAGTGAACTTCAAAACAGAATTAAGGAACGGTGCGGATTGTGTGCTGAGTGTTGTTGATTACCTTTTAATTCTTTTTCATTTTTAATTGACTGATTTATGTGAACTATTACCGGAGAATGATCTGATGTTAAATAGATATATGGGTCGCCGCCCGAACGCCGGAGCTACAGCGGGCGCGTGTGGAATTCGCATCCACTAAAAACCACCCCCGGTCTTTCCAGCCCCAGCCCCGCGGCACCACCATTGAGGCATTACTTCGCGGGGTAGGTTTGTCCTTAGGCACTCGTCCTATTTGCGGCTTTCCTCCTTCTTTGCTCCTCCTGCATTTGGATGATTGCGGAGCCAACCGTAAGCCACATCTCCTCGGACTCCAGCATCTCCGCAACCAAGCTCTCCGGGGTCCCGCTCCTGCCCAGCACCTGGTTTAAGCTCCTTCTCTCCATTGCAAATTATGGGCAGTGAAACATCACATGCTCTGGATCCTCCGGTATGCCATCGCATCTGGGACAATTCGGAGAATCATCCAACTCAAAGTGGTGCGAATACTGCCTGTAGCAACCACCGTGTCCCGTGAGAAACTGGGTAATGTGGTAGTTGGTTTTCGCTCAAGCCA
The DNA here is from genome assembly GCF_905115235.1 of Hermetia illucens. Taxonomy (NCBI): domain Eukaryota; kingdom Metazoa; phylum Arthropoda; class Insecta; order Diptera; family Stratiomyidae; genus Hermetia; species Hermetia illucens. The sequence goes on along the minus strand of NC_051851.1, from coordinate 121,979,902 downwards.
CACCCTAATGTTGGGAATGAGCCTATGCGTCCACCGACCTTTCGTAGACTCGTCCCATCTACGTTGCCAAAGATCATGCGACTTTGACCTTTCCGCATTTCTACACTGTGCATACCCCATCATACGTCTTGCATGGTACAGGACACTCATTTCTTTAGCCAGAATGTCAACAGGGGTCATGCCTGCCACCACCAATACTGCCTCATCTGATGTGGTTTTAAAAGCACTGCAAACCCTCAAAGCCATCAACCGATAAAGCGAGTTCATCTGCTTCCGTCTCTGAGAGTTTGCAAACGCCTCTGCCCACACAGGTGACGAGTAGAGCAGGATGGAGCGCACCACTCCGGCTAGTACCAACTTCCGGCAATGTTTCGGCCCACCAATATTTGGCAACATTTTTGCAAGTGCCATGGTGGCACTGGCTGCCTTTTGGCATGCATACTCTAGGTGCTCCCTAAAACTCAATTTGGTGTGAATTATTACCCCCAGGTATTTGATAGCCGGCTTTGATACGACCGTATGTCCACCGACCTCCACTTTCACAGTGTTATTTTTCCTGCGGTTAGTTATTAAGACCGCTTCCGTTTTCGCGTCCTTGCCCGGAAACATGCGGCTCACAAACTTGCGATTTCGTTGTTCCATCAGTAGTTGGGTTGTCTACTGGGGAACAATCGCCTGCACCGCGGAAAATGTGTCCCCCTCGAAAGGTTTCGCTGTCCAGTCGAGCATACCACCCGGCACTCTGCGAGAACTCTTTATCTAGCTTGATCCGCCCTTGATTCTATGCAGATTGCCTGGTGGTCGCTGTGAGTTTAGTCCTCACTGACATGCCAGGCGACTCTACTGACTAAAGTGGCACTCACGTATGTCAGGACCACTATAGACCCCAGGTCCCTTCCCCGGAAGGTGTAAGAAGACCCAACATTCGCCAGTACCACGTCGAGCTCCGCGAATGCTTCACATTAGTTGTCCGGCTGCCCCATTCAAGAGCCCACGTATTGAAATCGCCTGCTATTATGGTCGGCCAACGTCCTCTTGCATCCAAAACAAGAGCGGCAAGCATCTGCTCATACTCGACGAGCGTAGCGCTGGGTGAAGCATAGCAGCTATAGATGGACGCCCTTCATCTTCGCTCTGATGAAGCCCTCCTCCGGGTGCACCATTATTTCCTTGAAGGCCCTCCGTAAGTCCATAGCGCTGCTTGGTCCGTTTGGTCCTTGACCCAAACGCTACCACCGTGGTTTCGATATAGTTCACTTATTATGGCCACATCGATGTTTTTCTCGCGGATGTTTTGCGATAGTAGATCTTGCGCCGCCTCGCAGTAGTTAAGGTTGATTTGTATCAACTAAGGGCTCTCCTGTATTCCGGGCACCTGCTGCTGCCTGCAATGTGCCGATGATCCACACTTTCCTTTCCTTTGTACAGTAGACAATTTGGGTCAGCTCCGCAGTTCTTACTGATATGGCCTTCCACTCCGCATCTCCTGCATTGCTTTGGCCTGTCATTTGGACTAGTGCATGCCTTCACAATGTGACCAAAGCCAAGGCATCTAAAGCACCGTTTTAACGCCACCTGTTCCCTAAGGCGACACATAACCCAGCCTATTCTCACTCTCCCTGTTGCTAACAGTTTGAGTGCGTTCTCTGCTGGTAGACTGATGATGGCGGTTTGTGTTCCCCCATAGGATTTCCTTAGCGTTTTCACCGCCAACGCTTCGTGAACCCTCCTCCTTCGTCGTGATTTCATCTATATCTTTGCAGATTATAGTGATCTCTGGCCTGCTAGCTTTTATGTCGGCTTCCTGTCCTAAAGTCTTTCCGATTTGGCTCAAGAATTTGTCCGCGGTTACATCCTTGGATTTCTTAAGCTCCAACGTAAGATCTCCCTTCTGGGACCCTCTAATGCGGCTGACATTGTCTCCCAAATTGTTGAGTTCGGGGTCTGCCTTCACTTTCCTGAGAATATCGGCGTATGAACATTCGCCTCGTTTGGAAATAATAATCACCTCCGGTCTTATCTTCCTCCGATTATTTCTTTTCCGCAGTTCTACTTTCCTCCAAGTTTCCACATCCGCTTTTGAAGGTCCGATGCCTTTTCTCGAGGTAGCCGCTGCAATATTTTCACTGGCAGCTTAAGTTGTAATTTTTATGAACTCCGCCTTTTTAGCAGTTGAGTCCTTTTTTCTTTTCGGGGTTTGCTGGCCTGTTGAGTCATTCAGCTTTTCGCGCAGCCTTTTCCCCGGTTTCTCCCCTTTTGTGTGTTGAACCGGCGTTACTTGAGTTGCCTGGTTCACTTTTCCAATCGACGACTTTCCTACTCGTTCGTCCTGGGCCTTGCCGTACGCCAAACGGATGCCTCTTATCATGGCCCTTATATTTTGATGAATGTTTCTGCGCACCTTTATAAGCTCACACAGCTCCATGGTCTTTTTACCGAGGGCAGTAAAGGCAGCTCCATACTGATCGTTGCCTAAAACATCGCTCAGGTGATTCGGCGTCAGCTATTCTTCCTCATCGAAGACTCCCGCTATGCGCTTCCCATTGGGGGTAGCGATCGCAGGGGCTTGTGCCCATGTGGGAGGGGATCTACGAAGAATCGAGTTCCTTCTGAACGGGTCCGTCAGTTGAGCTAGTTCCAGTCCTTCCCGTACGCTTGTAGTATTAGATGCCACAGTAGCCAAGGTTCCCACTACTAGGCACTGTGGTCGAAGCCCTGTACCGTAACTACATTCCCCTACTGCTCCTCCATGTTTGGTTTTATTTCTGGGTATCCTTCCCATAGCCAATTTTTATCCACGGGTGGGCGTTTACTTCCCACCTACTGACCCTGCGGATAAGTATGCCCATACACGCACATCTCCGGATGCGTGCATGTGTATGGCCATGACACATTCGCCGAGCATTCCCTTATCCGCACAAATGGACACGCCTGATGGGAGATTTGGCAACTCCACACAAGTATATATATAACTCAAAAAGCCCACGGACCCTCTTCCCGCCCAACCGGACCGAGGGGCGACCAACCTAAGGATGGGCTGAAGGCAACATCCAAAGGCCCGCATCACAGCGATGATGCGTTTTAACGCAAAGTGTGTGCGACCATGCGAAAATGTATTGCTACATCCCGATTGTCGCAAACACTTCAGCCAATGACGCGGAGGTCCTACACTACAGAGACATGGATCTTATATTGAAGACAGTGCGGATCAAGACTGAAACCCATTAGGTCAGATTGTTACCGGACAGGACTCTTCGGACTATAGCACAGGTTGCAAGGATAACTGCTTTTTGCATCTCCATGTATAGTCCAGCCCTAAGATCGAGCGTTTTCAGCGCTTTATGTAAGTTCTGCGGGACTAATCCCGTCGCTGAAATTATTACTGGGACTACTTGGATCTTTTGTAGTCTCCAAGTCTGCTTCATATCATCTGCCAAGGGGCCGTAGTTCCGGATTTTTTCGTGCTGTTTTTCAACAGTGTTCCGGTCCAACGGTACGGCTACATCGATTATGAAGCACGCTCGTTCTTCCTTCAGAAGCAGAACTAGATCGGGTCTGTTATGATTAACACTGTGGTCGGTGGCAATAGTGTGATCCCACAGTAGTTTGACCCGATCATTTTCCAAGATTCTCTGCGGAGTATACTTATAGTAAGGATGGTAGGTTGCCACTAAGTTATACTTCAACGCAAGGTTTTGATGGAGAATCTTGCAGACGGAGTTATGACGATTGGTGTACTCGGTACCGCTCAACATCCTGCACGCAGATGTTATGTGCTGGATGGTCTCCTCTTCACAGTTGCATAACCTACAACTGGAGTTGGTGATTGAGGAGTCGTGAAGAATGTACCGTTTATAATTTTTTGTTGGGAGCGAAGCATCCTGAATTGAAGTTAGGAATGCTTCGGTCTCATAGAAAAGTACACCATTTGTCAACCATTTGTTGGAGGCTTCGATGTCAATGCCTGACAACAACAAATTTTTTATATGACCTCCGTGAATGGGTTTCTCTTTCCACATGTCGATCTTCTGTTGGACTGAAGTAACATTCGACATGGGATCCCATTCTCTGCTTCTCAAGTTCAAAGGAGATAATTTATTATCTGCCATGACGGTAGCCTGATGTATTTGGCTAGAGGATTGTTTCTCATAGAAAAACTCACGAAGAGAATGCACTTGATTGTAGTGCAACGTTTTTAAATCAAGTACCCCCCTTCCTCCCTGATGACGTGGGATAGTGATCCTCAATTTTTCGGCAGCTCTATTGTGCATGTTGTTGTTTGCAAGAACTACCCTTACCCGTCTATTGACAGATTCTAAATCAGTATTACTCCACTGTATCACACCGAAAGTGTATAGAAGGACGGGAATAGCAAAGGTGTTGATTGCCATGATTTTATTTTTCCCGTACAGCTCAGTTTTAAGGACAAGATCCAGACGCCGCTCAAATTCCCCCAGCAACTTAGATTTCATAATTGCCACAGCAGGTGTTGTTGCTTGCAATATGCCGAGGTATTTGTAGACGTCGTCCGAATCCATGCCCTCAATTCGGATGTTATTTTGGCTGTATCCTTCGTTGTCGGTGTGTTTTCCCCGAACAATTGTTTTTATGCGACATTTCTCCAAACCCAACTGCATGCCGATATCCCTGCTGAACTGGATGGTGATGTCCAGCAAGGAGCGAAGTTGGTTCTCGTCTTTGGCATACAATTTGATGTCGTCAATGTACATCAAATGGCTTAATGTACATTTCGACAATATGCCATGCTTGACTTGGAACCCGTATTTGCTTTCATGCAAAAGATGGGATAGCGGATTCAAAGCCAAACAAAACCACAGTGGGCTTAGAGAGTCGCCTTGGAAAATGCCACGCCTGATTGGTATCTCTCCTGATGTTTGCGAAGATACCGATAGCTTCGTGCTCCAATTCTTCATTACTGTTCTCAGTAGAAGAACGACATTCGGGTTAATTTTATACAAGCGTAACACTTGTAGTAACCACGAATGTGATATGGAGTCAAAGGCTGATTTATAATCGATGTAGGCTGTCGAGATGTTTCGTTTTTGGTGGACAGCCTGCTTTACAGCTACCGTATCGATTATAAGCTGTTCTTTGCAGCCTCGGGAGCCTTTTGCGCATCCTTTTTGCTCCTCAGCTATCAATTTATGAACATCAAGATGTTTTGAGATGTTCGCGCACAGAACTGAAGTGAAGACCTTGTAGATGGTAGGAAGACAAGTAATTGGTCGACATTTTGAAGGGCAAGAGGCACCCTGTTCCTTGGGGATGAGGAAAGTTATCCCCTTGGTGAAAAATGGTGGAACTAAATCAGGATCGGCAATCATCTGATTAAATTGATTTGCCAATATCCTGTGAGTGCTCTTGAACCGCTTCAGCCAGAAGTTGTGAATCTTGTCAACTCCTGGCGCCTTCCAGTTACCTGCCTTGTCAAGGACTGCTTTAACGTCGACTTCAGTTACGTCAGGCATGGTCATTTCGGGGAGGGCCTCGCATGAACGCATAAGGTGTGGGAGCCACGCTGCTTCTAAATTGCAACGACTGGATTCGCTCCAAACACTTCTCCAGAAGTCTTCTGCCTGATCCAGATTGAGGTTACTTTCCCTACCTGAGTTGATGAGATTTTTGTAGAATCCTCGTTGGTTCTGGAAGAACAAGGTGTTGTCTGTCCTTCGCTGAAAGCTTTTCTGATACCTACGGATGCGATTGGAGCATACCGCAAGTTTCTGCTTCAGCACCTCGAGGATTTCTTCGATTGGCATATCATTGGACAGATGGTAGTTTCCAATGATGTTCGCAACGCATCTGTGCACTCTTGGTGATGGATTTCCAAGGAGTGCTTGCGTCACACGACCAATCTCCTTTCTCAACTTTTCGACTCTTTTGTTGAGTCGAAACACCCAGAACGGTAAAGTCCTTCTGCGCATACCTCTGTTATTCGCTCTAAGATGTTGGTTATGGAGACGAATAACCGTGGCAGCTGCAACGTAGATCAGGCTGTGAACCTCTGTAGCAGTAATCTCGCTAGCCAAACGATCAGCCAAAATTCTGTCAACGGCAGCAATGATGTTAGTAGTTGCCGAAGTAAACTTCAGTTTTGGGATCCCTGGCCTAGCGTCTGGGAGAATCTCAGCATACTCTGTGAATGCGACCTGGAATGCGGTCAAAGCCTCATTATAAATTGGGTCGACATCCCCAGTTACTAAGCTTCTCCTGACTACTGGATTCATGGAGTGCCTTACAGGTGGAGTACTTGTGTTACTCCTTTGACTAGTCCGGTAATTTGATGACTCCAGCCCGAGCTCAAGTGAAACCTCTTGGAAGATTTGTTGCCTAGTTGGTAAGGCAACTCGGTTGTTATTCACGATCACTCGGTACTGGTTGACGACGTTCTGTTCCGGAACATGACTTAGCTCCGGAAATCGGGTTATGAACGCGTCATGTAGTCGATGTCTGTACCCTGATGGATTCCGTTCCAAATCCGTGACACGGTAATAGGCGCGGACGATAAATTCGTTGAGTTGGCTCGTCCAAACCATACGACGCCTAGGTCTCCCGTCCCTGGTGGTTGACGGCATAACCGCCAAAACATCCAAGGGCGAAGAGCCGCTCTGATGTTGTTGAACGACCCTTATCCGTGTTGGGTACTGTCTTCGTGTCCCTGGGGTCCCATTTAAAGAATTTAAACCAAAGTCCCCAATTTTATTCCCACGAGTAATGGGGAACCAGTCAGCCCTGCAACAGAGCCCCAATGTTGCAATGCCCCATGGTTACCTCCAAAGGTAGGGAAGGTATTTGGAGGGGAGCCGCTGAAATACAGTGTAACGTCACTGCAATTCATCCGATAGGCGCGTCGATCCCTTCACCCCGGATTACGGATTTGTTAAGGAGGTTTACTCCCCCTGAACGGGAAGAATCGGTAAGGGAGGACGAACACAAAGGGAAACGTTCTGCTTGTCCGCGGCTACTTATCTACAAGATTAACTTGCGATATTCGTAGCTGACCCGGTGGGTCATGTCATTATCCGCAACCCATGACACGCGCCTGGTCGCATGCAGCTCTGCGTTTGCAACTCAGGTGAGGATAAACCTGGTACGCCAGGTATATATATATATATATATATATATCGATAGATAACACATTTAAGAATAACTGTATAAAATATTAAGTTGGTCTCTAATTTCTTTTTAATTTTATAACCATATTTCGAAGTGTGCGTTGAACGGTTCCCATGTAGTAGAAATCAATAATAAAAGTTTTTCTCAAAACAGTTTTTTTGGTGCGAGCAGTAGCACAGAGAAAAATCTAATGAACCGATTTAATCCAAAGTTTATAACCTTATAGTGTAATTAACGACTGCATGCATTTATCATAAAATTAGACAATAATATTAAATTTTGAGAATTTGGGAGCATTTTTTACGCCACCTCACCTTTGAGCTTCTCCACACTTAAATCCTCGAATTCAATCAGTCTGTCATCAATCTTTACGTAGATGTCCATTTGCATACCGAGACTTTCGTAGTTCGGACTAGTTCATGTAAAAATTAGGGACTTCTAAAACCCCTTTACTTGATACCCCGAGGCTTCCGTAATCGGAATCCGAACTTCCGTTGAAATTATACATACTTTTCCTATTTCTATCCGTATCACTGGATTGCGTAGCACCCGGCGAAACCCGTTCTATAGCTTTAACGAAAACGTTTGTATCACACAATTATACAAATTATGCACAATTAATTGTAGAACAATTATGTCAATTTGAGACGTATTTATAACCAACCCGTTCTGTTTTAACTCAAGAACGAGACTGACTACTACGGCTCATTACTACGATTTAAATTTATGTTTTTTCCAAAGTGATTTTCGTCACGATATTTTCATTTTATGGACCAAAATAAAGAAATTGATGAAATTTAAAACTGCAATTTACCGGTTTGATTTCCTTCTTACTTTTCGTTCGCAAATTACATTGCCTTACTTCCCTACTTCTCTGAATGTAAAAATAGCTCGGAAGTCGATTCAGATTTGAAAGACGTTATGGCTTTCTTATGTCAAAAGTTTTTAGTGCACGATTGCTCCCCTTATACGTTGCCGGCAAATTCAATTGTAAAATATGTTTAAATAATTTTCGTGTTTTTTGTACATAATAAATATACTTATTAAATATCTAAACTTTATTAAAAAATATGAATTTTATGAATATTTCAAATTTTCATTACTCTATTAAAATCATTGAAAGATAATAGTATAAATTTCACACGAACTTCTTCATTCAATAAGAATTCTAACGGTTTGAAAATATTAGAGGAGCCCTTATTTTTCCTGTTTTCTTTGTTCAACGACTTTCATCCAACCAGTTTATTTCAATGTCATAAATGATAAATTCTACCCAAATACTATGGTAAACAAATGACAGATGTTAAATCCATTTTAATGAAGTTTTGCTTCCAACAAAGTTCTAGAAAGGATCAATTCGACACGACTTTTCGTTCATCAGATCAAACCAGAGTTGACGTCGTTCATCCCCTCTCGCCAGAATTCAATGTGCTTCAGGCAATACTTCTATTTATTAATTCATAATCCTTTCAGGATCCACAGTTTGTAGTCAACATTAAAATCCACTCCTTCAAATAGTTATTCTAAAATTCTTACCGTTGGCAAATATCAACTATTGTAGAACGTAGCTTCTGCAAATTGAGCCAACCTCCATGTAACTCCTACTTTCTAACACTAGCAATTGTCTATTGAAAATCCTTCAAAACTTATGTGTACCCCCAGTATCACTCCAAGATTATCTCATCTAATAATAAACTTGATAAAGTTGTTTTGCAGATAAGGATTAGTTATGAAGCATTGATAAGAATTCAGTAAGGTCAAGATTCACTACATTAGATCTAATTATTGTCATTGTCATCATTCTAGTTTGTCATCAATTTCTGATCAATAACGAAGTGTATTACTGAAGTCAATTGCCGATAGTGATGACTACAAGCGGGATATGCACTGTGGGTAATAATCAATACCACTGAGAATTATCCGAATTAATTAGTTGTACAACTGAGTTGATTGTTTGCTTTAGGAGAAATTATGTACGGTAAATCATTGAGGACGGCACTAGTAATATGAATGTTTTGTATATAATTAATATGGTTTATTGATTCTCTTGAGAGGGACTTGGATGAATTGGGTTTATTAATTATAGCTACTATGATGATCGATGGAAGAATATGAATATGGTTCATGGTCGAATAGCTGTAATGCCAGATTTTAGGTTAATTACTGCCAATTCATTGTAAGAATGTAGATTTTCAAAGAAAAAATACAATATATATAAAGTAGAATTTTCATCATAATTAGAAGAAATAGAAAAATATTAAATGATCTTAGTAAAAGTTGATGGTTTTCCAGATATTAGCAATTCAACGGAATTCGTTAAAATCGATCTCTTGGATCAGATTTTCGAGTGTCACTCCTAAAAAAAAGCATATTCTTAGATTCAGATTTCAGCTGCTGCCACTATATGGTACTAGGCTCCGAAATACCCTCCATACCGATACCTGTTCAAATAAAGTTAATAATAGTATTTTTAATAATTGACTGGAAAACCCCCTTAAGTTCACCCTAGAATCAAGAAATTTTGCAGCAATATAGGCTACAGATGCTCATGCTTTATGATCCTGCCAAATTTGGTGAACATCGCACTATTACTAACAAAGTTATACTAGGTCAAAGCTGTCGCTTCTGTGCAAATTCAAGACTATGAATGTCAATATCACTTGAAAGAGGATATTTTCACATAATATATGCATTCAAGTCTGGAGACCTGCAACGCCAAGAAATTGGGCTAAGTCGGGCAATCTTTCTCCGGAAGTACCTTTGTTCTAAATAATGACAGACTACACCAGCATAATGGGCCGAGCAGCCATCATGTTGGAACCACATAGATCGAAATCTAAATCTAAAAGATCTGGAAGATCGTTTTGTAGAAAAGATAAGCAAGCTTACCACATCAGATTTTGTGCTAATTCGAACGGATTACATGTCCGTTCAAGATATCGGTCCAAATGTTAACTTTCCATCGTTATTGTAACCTTTCTTCTCGGATGGAGTGGGGATTTTCCAATGCATAACTATGCAAATTGTGCATGTTCATAAACCCATCCTTTTTATTATAAATGTACTTATCATCATTATGTATCTGTATCATTGAACTAGTCTTACAAAAAGCAGAAAAGGGCAGATTATTCGACAATTGTTTTCTACAAAAGTGCTCGTGCTATGGTCCCAATGATTTGATTTATTCCTTCAAAAATTGGATTTTTTTTATCAATGAAAAGGTTATATCATCACTTTTTTAACGTATACCTGGCAGGTGTTGCATTGTTTTGAAAATGACATTAAATGAGAAAATTTTTCAAGTCACTGGCCAAGTTAGCTTAGTAATTTTTTTTCACAGTATGAGGGTTAAAACCTTGAGGATAAGTAAAAATATGTCATATTTCAGCTTAAAGTAGATTTCTTATTAAAAGTTTTGTATCGTTGTGGTGATTAATGAAATGACTAATTATTAAAGAAAATATGAAATCTCAAAAAGAATTTGAATTTTTTTAGAGGTGACACTCGAAGAAAACGATTTTAACGAATTCCATTGAATTGCCAACATCTGGGAAACCATCAACTTTTTACTCAAATCATTTAACATTTTTCTGGATCCTTGTGAGTATGAGTCCTTTAAGTATTATCGTTGGCTTTTTGGACACCCTGTATATGCATCTTGTTCAGATTTAATAAGGCAGCAAATCATAGAGAACTGCAGAGTAAGGAAAAACAAAACACCTCGGATGTAGCATATAGTTACGAAAACTGTAGGTAAGCTAATCGACGAACGTATCAAGAAAGCTCATTTCCGAACATATCAATACCAACCTAAAATTTTTCTAATTCGTTTCGTGTTGATTTTCAAACTCTCTATTTTTTTAAATATTTGACTTAGATCGAAAACTACGTCACCAAATTCAGGCAACCAAACGGTAGTTGATGATAATTGCCTTTCACTGCGGTGTTCTAATTGTTTGCTGATGGACATGTTAGGGACATTGCATTACATTTGTCACCTGAATCGATAATCAATTATTGAAAAGTGCCATGATGGAACGTTATGAACATAATATACGTATATATGTCCTTGCTTGAGGTTTGCTCAACAAGGCCCTTTATACTCGTACTGCAAACTGTTACATACTATACGGATTATATACTACATACATGCATGTATTTATCATTCTTTATCTAATAGAGGTCATTCTAATGTTGAAACTAGCGTATCAGGCATTCCAAATTAAATGTGGCTAAACTTAAGGTGAGAAACCACATTAGAAGGTTCAAGAAATCGATTTTTTTATTATTGCATAGATCGTTGATTTCAGATGGCTTGGTGGTTAGAGTACTAGGTTGCTGTAGCGGTAGCTCATAGTTTAAATCTCACTGGTGGCAGAGGGATTTGTATTGAATGTCAGATAACAGTTAACTTAGCTGCGAATGAGTAGCTGAATTAAATCAGGGTAATAATCACGGGACCGGATAGCCGAGTGGTTAGAGCACAAGGTTGTCGTACGGAAGGTCGCGGTTCAAATCTCGCTGGCGACAGTGGGATTTGTATCGTGATTTGACGTCGGATACCAGACGACTCAGCTGTGAATGAGTACCTGAGTTAAATCAGGGTAATAATCTCGCGCGAGCCTAATGCTGACCACATTGCCTCCTACAGTGTTCTGTAGTGTACCGTTACAGTCTTGAATGAAGTGCTCTAACACACTTCAAGGCCCTGATCCAATATGGATTGTTGTGCCAACGATTATTATTATTAATAATCACAGGCGAGCATAATGCTCCTATAGGGTACCTAGTGTACCGTTACAGTCTTGAATGAAGTGCTCTAGTATAACTTCATGGCTTTGATTCAATTGGATTGCCGCTAACTTATCCCGTTAACTTAATCATCCCAAAATATGTTATAAAAATTCCCAAGCGAATAGGCTCAGGTTCGCGCACATAGTAGATAGTCGCTTTCTGTACTTGCTTAATCTTGTAGCGCTAATTTGCGTACTTATAAACACCTGGCGTTCTCAAATTTTTTATTTGCGGAAACTCTAACTCATAAAGCTGTGAACCGCTCATTATGAAATTTGGAAGTATGACACTTTATCAAATTACTGAAAGATTTTTGGATTATATCATGTTTTCAGGAGTGTTTTTTGTATAATTTGTGAAAAAAAATGGGGAAAATTTACATATTTTGTTGCAAGCGTTAACAAATTTTCAATTTCCATTAATTTGACGTTCATTCAGTTTTATATTCTTATGTAATAAGATGAAACATGGAGTGGCTGCGTGTCCCGCAATTGGAGTTACGACATTACCGGATAAGTTTGCAGTTTTTGTCGCGAATTATTTAAAATTCTGAAAGGTTTTTCAAGATATGACTAATATAATGTCAAAATTTGATTGAATATACTTCCCGCCAGTTCTATGGTGGAATTTAGCAAAATTCTCAAAGGACCTTTTTCAAAAAAAGGGTGTTTTTGAAATTATCAGCATTTTAAATTTCAACCAAATTCAAACAGACTGAAAAATCCGCGCTATGTTTTGTTACGTCACAACTCGAGTCAGGAAACTTCAGTAGGCCGGCAGCTACTCATAAGAATATAAAACTGTCAACAATAATTTCCCGCGTGAAATGCTAAGGAGGACGATGAAATATTGTTTCGTGCCTTGCTGCACAAATAACTCCACAAAAACCCTTAGCTGCCCTAGCTTTTATGGCTGTTCCGAAAGGAGATTTTCGGAAGAAGTGGATCGCCGTCGTCCGACGGAATCCAGTTTCTTTGGAGTCAGGTTTAAATTGTGAGGATCATTTCAATGTGAGTTAACATTTTTTAAACTATAACTCAAATCTTAATTGATAATATACGATTGCGTTAGAAATTTTAGTCACTATTATTCAAATTCAATTAAAATCACAAGAAAAGAGATACCGCCGAGTATTAACTTGCCCAAGATTCAAATCCCGCTCAGTGCAAATCCATCTTGTTTGTGCGGCCTGTGAATCCTTCAGAAACGTACGTTTCATTACCGCTCAGGTAAAAATGTCAGAATTTGCTATATAGCCTGTTGTGCATTGACGCATCAATTTTCGACTTTCCGGTTAAAAACTAATTGATTATTGATATCGGATGTCTTCGCGAAAATAAGATTCAAATTGCTGGTTCGATGACGTTATCGCGTTTTCTTTTCCACCTTGTGAGAATTCAATTCTTAAGCCATTATAATTAGCAAATGAGCGTTTCGAATTGTTTTTTAACGGATATGGTAATTTGGCAGGTAAAACCACTATTTCGGCGTAAAAAAAGTCATTTTCTAATGCGGCGAGTCTATTAGAACTAACCCTAAGAAAATCGTAAAAAATACGTGAAAAGAAGGCTTCTAATGTGGTTTTCCTTTTTAAAGGTGTATCGATCTCAATCACATTTCTTTTTTCAAATATATGGCAACCTAACGCGCGTGGAGGGAACTATAATTATGAAAACAAAAATCTGACTGTATTTGGAAACTCTTCCTCAATCCCCTTCCAATCCAAAATAAAGATTTAAGAAAGAAAAAATATAAACGTAAAAAATGGTTTCTTTAAGATTATGTGTAAAACAAAATCTTATTAAAATCGGTTTACTGTCTGTCTGTCACAGGCATTTTTCTCGGAAACGGTTATAGCGATTGACAACAAATTTGGTAAAAAGGTAGGAACTGTGAATGCTTATGGATACATTATTCTGCGTTAAATTGAAGGGGGAGTGTACATTTTTTTCTCACCAAATATTGCCAAGTGAGAATGAATTAGAATAGTTTTGACATTTGGAAAGTGATCATTTATTTCACGGACCCATTCCTAGAAACTACCCAACCGAGAAACTAACCATAGTATAGTATATTACTATAATTTTTAGTAATTGACTGTGAAACCCTTTGAGTTTATCCTAGAATCATATAGCAATGTAGGCTAAAATACAGAGCATGATCCCACCAAGTTTGGTAAAAATTGCACTATTATTAAAGAAGTTATAGTAGGTTAAACTTGTCGCTTCTGTGCAAATTCAAGACTTGGAATGTCAACGTCGCGTGGAGATCACATAATATATGCATATATTACGCATCAATAGGTACCAAAGAGACAAATGTCCACTCAAATGTTTTTATAAAAGAAATACACAAAACCTTTCATACTTGAAGCGTCCAGCTTCCAATTTGTTTTTAGTCGCTCAAACTCCAAACTTTTTTGTTTGGGATATGAGGGATCCTAAGTCCACATTTACTTGAAGTTGGACCGGACTAGATGGAGAGCAACTTACTCTCACTTTTTCGGTCCACGGTCCCCTCGTTTTGGACATAGCACCCCATTATTCAAAAATAGATAGAATGTCTAACAGTTTCGTCCAGGGCCACTCATCATACGTTGCCTTATATAAAAAGGTGTGATTTCCATCTGTTGCCACTCGCCGTCACGCTGCTCCCAGGGTAGAAATGAAGCAGCGTCAGTTGAATTGCCTAAGCCCTGGACGAAACCGTTGGTCATTCTTTCCATTTTTTTTTTCAAAAGAAACGTTTGAACATACAAAAATATTTATGTTCTGTATCTGTCAGTAGCTTGATGCTTATTGCTTTGATAAGCCAAATTACCCTAGAAAATCCCGTAGACTCATTGCATCACGGTTTTCCTCTTTGTGGTAGTTATGTAATGATTTCACAGAAAAACAAAACTCTAATAAAAAATAATAAAAGCTAAACAAAAAACCAAAAATCAGTAAAGACTAGATTCACAATGTGTAGATAATAATAATAATCGTTGGTGCAACAATCCTCATCAGAACTTTGTAAAGGTTGGTGTCCTTGTTCTATTGCCAGAAAAAACCATCTAGGAAGTATTAGTCTTTAAGCGAATGATAGTATTTGTTACCCAAAGAAGCTGCGAATAAAGTTTCATAACTATATGATAATAATCGCAATCGAGTTTTCTAAATTACAATTATAGTTATGTAATCAGAATCATAACTTCGTAGTCTTGTAATTATAATCACTCCTATTCTTCTTTTTTGCCCTTTGCCATGTTCGATAGAAGACTCCGCCGCTTCGATCACATTAGGTCGTATAAGGCGACTAAAGGGAATACACATTTGTGGGCTAGTAACCTGCAGGGCAATGACTTTTACTATCGAAATCAGTTTATGATTTATTTCTGGGCTTATGCAAATGTGGACTTAATCGATTCTTATGAAGTCTCGTTTGCGATTCTTCACTTCTTGCTGATTTGTTCGGTTCCTGTGGGCCTATACTTCGTCTATTTCCAAAACGCTTTGTTGGTGGGTCTTAGATTGTTCGTAGATAATGACATTGGTCAGCTTGGCAATGATTTTAATTTATCTGCAGGAATTAGTTTGGGCAACGTACTTAGAACTTTCCTGGTGCTACTTGTTATGTACACAGTCAAGGTCCTTCACTTCTTTGCAGAGTAAGTTGTGAGTTCATTTTTTATGCACAGCTTCGATCTATCTCTCATGGGAGTTGGTGCCATTTTTCGCCGAAGCCAAAGCATTTTAAATGTCTTGTCAGCGATATTTGATCGCAAAGTATATGCACTATCCATTCGTTGCGAATTTTACCCGATGATTCGTTGATATCGCAAATATAATAATACTCGCTGTTTTCGTTCCGCCATATGCCTATGTAAAGCTCTTCATATCCAACTCTTGCGCACATTCTAGTCCTAACTGTTCGTGAAAATGTTCGCTAAATTCTCTGAGAAAAGGATACTCCCGGTGTTTATAGAAAATCCTGTTATTTTTCTTTTGTGTGAATTTACTGCAAGCCAGGATATTTAATATTAATATCACACTAAAGTGAATATTTTTAAATGCGATAAGCATATATGAACATATGTTACTAGGTACAAATAGCAAAGCTTTGCTCTCAATATATTCTTCCATAAAAACTCACAAAATCTTTCATACCTGAAGTGCCAATCTTTCGGTTTTCGACTTGTTTTATCCTACAGAACTGCCACTTTCCAGGAATGCTGAAACACAAAATCAAATGCATCAGGGAAATGCAAACTGAATTATCTTTTTAGCGCTGACAACAGCTAATGATGAACAGAAAGGTGTTTAAGAATATATTCCATAATAAGAGGATGTTTTTAAGACAATCATAAAAACGACCGTTTTTTGGAACAAAATGTATTCATTGGAATCGCGCTTATAAGCAACTATAAATTAATTATACTCTTGCGTGATTCACTGGTTAACACTCCCCTCTAACACGTTCAAGAGACACTTACTAATCACAATTACATCTTTATCATCTGAATTTCCGGTTGCCGATTGTACTTTCAAACCAATTCGCGTAGATGAAGCAAACCTCACAGACATTTTATTTGAATCTTTATTGGATTGAAAGACTATACGAGCATATACATCGCAGTGAAATATTACGGAATCTAGTTAAGGTATGTGATTAATAGAGCAACTGTTGTATCTATCGAATTGAAATAAATAATAAGATATATAGAAATAATATATAATTATAGATTGGAATGGAACATAATCATACTTCATTGAATCACCCTTTGCCTAACGTGCAGTAAATGTGCATACTCTTTAGGAAGAAACAAATCCTTTTACATTTCTGGGCATGTTATTCAAGCCTCATTAAATGCAGTGATGACACCTTTTTGCAATGCTAGCAAGATATTCGAAAGATGTTCTATAAGGTTAACATATCTGTGAACTAAATAAGCTATTCTGAAAATCCATATTTCATTCCATCTTCACAATTTGACGCATGCGTTTAAGAATATAGACCATTTTCAATTAGGGCTTACTTCCTTTTTTTTTGGAAACTGAATTCTTACTCGTTCTCCTATAGTCCACTTTTCAGGTTTGCATGTAAGCCTTCAAGACCAATACAAAACCTTAATATTAACCGTTGGCGCAACAATCCATGTTGGATCAGGGCCTTGAAGTGTGTTAGAGCACGTCATTCAAGACTGTAACGGTACACTAGGAGGCAATGTGGTCAGCATTGCGCTCGCCCGAGATTATTACCCTGATTTGACTCAGGTGCTCATTCACAGCTGAGTCGACTATACCAGTCAAATCACGTCAAATCACGATACAAATTCCACTGCCACCAGTGAGATTTGAATCGCGACCTTCCGTACGACAGCCTTGCGCTCTAACCACTCAGCTATCCGGACACAAAACCTTAGTCTGACCTAATACATCAAACGATTGTCTCATCTTCCTACATTTTATAGTGCCACCATTACGAATGTGAAAGAATCGTGGAACCAAATGAAAGACACGATCCACAAAGCGGCCTCTGCAGATAGAGATACTTGGCTTTAAAATGATGAGGTTGAAATGAAGGTCCGTGAAAAGAAACGCCTCTACCACAAATTTCTCACACACAGGATATCGAACACTTTTGTTGCGTTAATGACAAGAACGGTACTTTGCTTACCAACCGTCGAGCCGCAACGGATAGATGGCGAGAATACTTCGAGCAGATTTCAACTGAAAAATTTGCTCATCCTCCACTTCCACAATCATTGCCGACATTTGTAGGAGTTCCACCTGTCAGCGCAACTGGTGCTCAGAGGTGGCGGCGAGGAAGATGGGGAGGCAACCCTATCGGCCAAACCAAAACCAAGTGGCCGAGGAGTGGCACCGGGAGACGCTGTAATCACTTTGGTTTGCCGGCCGTGATTCAGTAGGCGAATGCTCCAAAGGCCTAATCAGGGCGATCAGACCCGAGTCTGCACGGGGACTCATCTGAAGTGGCAAATTGGTCACGAAACCTTACCAGGGCTATACTGGTACTATAGGAACCGGGAAAGCCCCTGGACTCACATACTTCGGGTGAACTCCTGTTGTATGTGAGGACAGCTCGGTTATTTGCGGTTGACCTCCTAGTGGGAGTTTCATGGTGGTTGTGGTTATGCTCAAGCGAGAAAAGACCTTCGGGCCTCGACGTGGTGTTGCGTATCAACACGGGTGCCGTACTCTATAGTTCGGTAGAGATTTAGGTAATTCTTGCATACACCAGTATGAATGCTAAGCCATGCACTTGGTATAGACTGGTACCGTTGTTGCTTGTCTCAGCGGGGCTGTGTTTGTGGTCACAAAATCAATCCGTGTCTGAAGAGGACCGTAGGATTAAGTCTCACGACAGGTGTCTACGTAAAACACCATAGGCTTCACTGTCAGCGCAACTGAAGTCGAGGAGACAATAAAATGAATGAAATCGGGGAAACCACAGGACCTGAAGACATCGCATCTGAGCTCTGGAAAGCGAACAGCTGGGACCTAACACTGTGGTTCAGTGAATTCTTTAATCGGGTTAATCAGGAAGGAAGAACACCATCTGACTGGCAACAAAGTACCACTGTTTCAATATGGGAAAAAAGGTAGTCCAGCAGAATGGTCAAATTACCGTCCGATCCGGTTGCTTTCCTATACCATGAAGATTTTTCAACGAATTCTTGACGACCGTATTCGCGAAATCGTAATAAAAGACAATTAACGGCGTTTTGCGGTACTGGAGGCGAAGATGTTGCGTTGCACTAGTGGCGTGTCACGAAATGAAGATATCCGCGATTGTTATGAGGTTTCACCGACGGTGGAAGAATTACAAGAAAGGCGTCTTCGATGGTATGGTCACGCCATTCGCGCTAACGAGAATTCACTTGCCAAGATTGGTCTGAACATCAAAGTCGATGATAAACGACCAAAAGGCAGGCCGAAACAACGGTGACTTGACACGCTGGATGGAGATTTAAAAGCCTCAAGATTGCATCCAGATCAGGCATTTGATAGAGCCAAATGGCGAAACCGATCACAACGAGCCGACCCCGCTTGTGAATGGGATAAAGGCTGAAGAAAAAGAAGAGGCTGATCTAATATGTTTGTTAGCTCCATAGACCCAAATCGCAAGTTGCTTCGAAAGAAGAGTCATGTAGGCAAAGTTGATACACGACCCTCAATTGAAGGTTTTTGTGAATCGAAACTTTGTTTTGTCAAGTCCGTCGCCTTTCGCCCTTCTCCATTAAAACATACTATTAGTGCATCGAAATGGATTTGGGAGCATTTTCTGTTTGCAAGTGGACCATTTTCTGACTTGTCGCGTACTGCCTTCTTTATAGAACTGAAATGAATGCCAGCCATCTGTTTTGAAGCGAAGAAATTAACACTAGTTTATCAAATAATAAATTTCCGCTGGAGTTAATAACGGCAAAGGCATCCGAGCAAATTTACATACGTTGACCGGTTAGGAAAACGAATCGAATATGCAATGAACGAACAAAGTATGTCACATGAGTTCTTACATAAGCAATTTAGTAGGCATTTGAAATCATTATTCAAATATATGACTAGCATATAAAGCACTGATATAGAGTCTAGATACGATTGGCTATTAAAAACCTACGTGCTCATCATAAATATCACAAAAGTTGGTTCGATTCACATTTTTCCGTTGAAAACGATCTTATTATCAAAGTACGAATGGACGAATATTATACAATATGTGCGATATCGAATCTCCTCATCGTTTAGCATAATTAAATCGTTTAGCGTGCGGTCTGTAAACATCAGTACATATTCGTTCTGGTTTTGATTTATTTATAATTCACTTGGGGACTTTTAACAGTCTGAATCATTCAAAACAAATTTCTATTTGGCACGACGACACGTAGTGTCAAATTGAACAAATAACAATTGATGGAAAATCGAAATATTCAGAGGATAGCGGATGGAGAGCGCTAGATCGAAATTCAAATTTATATACGAACGGAGGAGGCCTTTTACTAGTTCGTTCTATAGTGTTTATTTGAGTCGCTGATAGACTGATATAAACTCAAAATGCAGAAGCAAGATACTAATATATGTATAGGCAATTAATTAATGTTGGTCAAAATTCAAATTAGGGAATTGACAAACCAGTAGGTAACCAAGCTTGTTTTTTGTTTTCTGATAATATTGAGCTTTCCTATTTTTGACTTGCCATTTAATATGTGATCCCCTCCATTGCTGATTAATTAACTGTGACTAACTGGCGAATTTCAGTTAACTTGTTAACTTTTTGTGATTTATCTAAGAGATCCACGTCTCACTTCTATACGAGTATAATCATACATCCCTTTTATATATGTGAATCTTGTATTGTAAAGAACTTTTTCTTGATTATATTGTTGGTAGGACTGACTAATAGGGGCTTATTTGCTCGTTAGGTTTGCATCGGAATTTCTTTCTTCTTAATCCATTATCGTATTCTTCGTTTACTGTATGCACTCCATTGCTGTGTGGCATTCTCTCTCCCCTTTTTGCAATGTCACCTCGGTCAGTCGATTGAATCACAAATTTTAGAGATAACGGAAACCCATATTTTCTCGATCAAAACATGGTTGATATGTGTATAATAATGATCGATGACGAAACAATCTAAGGCTAGGTTCTAGCCTTTGAAGTATTTCAGAGCATTCCGTGATGGTGCACGTGTTCATTGCCTTACCTATTCATTTAGAGTTGAGTCGGCTGATGTCTGATATCCATCTCATGACCCAAATCCCTCTCCCACCATAGATGTTCGGTCATAGATTTAACTAATTAGATATCTCCTGTTCATTTCTGTCTAGAGTTTTGGGCTTGCATACAGTCGTTTGCAATGAGATTGTATTTCAGTTTCATTATCATCGCATTTAATACTTAGCAAGTAATCAGCCTGTCCCTTTATAGAGAAAAGGAGCTGCTCATAGTCATACCCTTCTGGCGAAGGCTGCGTCATAATCTGGCTAATTTCGTGACATATCACATCATTGACACAAAGGATATTTTTTTCATTTAGAAAGGCATATTTGAATTTCCATTTTCAGATACTTTTATAAAATAAACTTGAATTATTTTAAAAATGATGAAGGTAAAAATACGCCAAAAGATGAATACTATTCCCAGAAAACGTAATTAACATATCAAGTGATGAAATGAGTGTGCGTGCAAGTCTCCCTGGTTTTGAATAAAACAATTCCGAATCTTCATACCATTAATTTTGTGGAGGGTTAGTCATTCCTGTGCAATCTCTCAAATCCACTTTGAAGGTCACTTTCCTTTCCTCGCCCTGTAGAAAATTGTGCATAGACTGAAAAATATATAGGAACGAATTCTTTAGAATATGATGAATATCACAATGTTTTAGTTGAAACTCAAACCAAAAAATGAATTGCCATGTTGTCATAAAGCGAGACACTTAAAAACAATTGCTCATCATGAGAAGCGTTCCAAGCTCTTCTGTCCTTGGAGAGTTTCAATGGAATATCCAGGCATCCAACTTAAGCACACTCAAGGGGTATATCCTTTTTGTGATTTTGCTCCTACAGATTTAAAACTTGTCCAGTAATTCTATGATGGCAAATCTATCGTCCTGATTCAGTTACAACAAATTACCATCTGTTATCCATAGTAAGAGCTCCACCGTTAGATTCCGTTCTTCCTGCGAATGTGCGCAGACGACTTTTGACATGATCGCTTTTCCGGCTGCTACATAAGTTCGACGTGCTTCAACCACTTGAGATCCAACATCAAACTCGTAGAACAAGCAGTGCCTAATGTGTATTGCCATGTTTGTACAACATATTCAGCTACAAACTAAATTTTATTTACTACTTTTCCTTCCAGTATAGTCAAGATATTAGGATTAGAAAGCTATTTGCTATTGGTATCTAGAAACATTCTCATTGATCGAAAGTAGGCTATATCGAATAGAATACCTGTAAGACAAGTCGAATCTTGGTGTGTTTTTTTCAGTAGAATTTTTGGCACAATCTTCTAGCATATGAAGCCGATAACCTGCATTGCATTATTAATATTAATAGCCTCACTGGATCGAAGACCATGTTATTTTTTTTTGGATTAGAATTCCTGGTCCAGCTTTTTGGAAATTGGTTAGACATTTTCGAGCTATAATTCCGCCAAAGAGCTAGTGAAATAGGAAGCAATTTTCGAACATTTTACGGGGTGTCATAAAAGCTTGACAATTTTGCAAAGAGGCAGAACATTCAACTGAATAGCAATGTTGAATAAGTTGGAAATAGGAAATTCTGTGTTGTATCCACAAGATTCATTTTATTTATTGATTTCAGTGGAGCTACCAGTTAATAGTTAACTAATAAGAATGGGTTTATAGTATGTTAAACTGTTCACTTTGAGATAATAGTGGCATTTATCAAAGCGTAAAAGTGTATTTTTTACACGAAAATTGCAAAATTTCATCTACCGTGTTCAAAATATCACTGCTTTTACTAAACTTTCTAGTATCGTGCCATATGTAATGACTTGTGTTTTCGGACCCACTTTACTTTGCTATATTTTTATTAAAATTTTCATCTTAAATAAAACTTACTTTAAGTTCTTGTGAAACAACTTTTAAATATTTTGAAAAAAAAATCACTTGTTCGTCTTTAGGAAAATATATGTTGGTACAGAGACTAACAATGGTTTTAAGATGGTTTTCGGTCAAATAAAGTTGACTTGTAATTACCTGCAGCCTTCCTACTAGAACTGATGATGAAAGCTTTTATCGATTTTGAATCAAAGCCCATCTAACTTGTTAGTCTCTATGGTGTAATATATCTCATATGTTTTGTTTACTCTTTTGTGGAGAACTGAGAATCACAGTCATTTTTTTATATTGTTATTTTTTTTCCTATTCGATTTTCATTTGGGCTTATGCCTCATCACTCTTAATGCTTGCAAACGGTAAACCTACGCTTACGCTTATCTCTGCGAGCTAAATTAAATCGGCAACATTACTCTGGTTTGGAAAAGGTGGATTAGTTGCTATTCGTAATTTCAGTGGTTTCACAAAGATTTAGTAAAAATTTTAAAATTGGCATATACTCCCGGACGTGCTCATTGACTTTGAGCAATCGTTTTGGATTTTATAATACCAGTCAAAAAATAGGGTTTCCTTTCATCTGCGTTCTTAAGCACAAATACTACCTTATTGTCAGAGTAAGAAATTTTGAACCCACATAATTCTAGAAATCAACTTAATTGCATCGACAATATCCTTTCATATCCTTTTTACAGACGGATATTGCGGTATGATCGTATTAGATTCAATTTTTTCCAACGGATAAAAACTGTTCAGATTCATCAGTTCAGTCTAATCCTCCTAATATCCAAGTGTTAGACATAAAAAAATAGTTTTGGCCAAGTGGACCAAAAAAGAGGGAGTAAGTTGCTCCCCATTTGGTCCGGTCCAGCATTAAGTTGAAGCGGACTTAAGACCCCACAATTCTCGAAAAAAAAAATAATTCCTATATTTTTTATTAGTACCAAAATTGAACGTTGCATGATCTTCATGATCTACGTGAGATGACTAGTTCTCTTGCGTTTACATAAAGGACGACGCCCAGCCCAGTTTTCATCAATCATAACTGGACTTAAACGAATTCCCGTGAAAGCCCAAAAATGTGAAACGATTCCTGCATAAGGACTGCCCGCAGCTTCCCACTCGACGAGTTGAAGATTCCGATTGATATACAAATACAATCCACATCTTCTCGAGTAATTCAAAGTATACCCACAAATTGTTAATAGTAAGCATGACAAAGTGGTCAATCTAGATGGTATGTCGTGACTAAAAACAATTACGCTAATTATTCATCTGGATCAGACAGAGAATGATGGACAACGACGAATCGAATAATATTTGAATTAAATGTCGTAATTACAACCCCGTGATATTTACTACAATGCATACCGATTTCAAGATAGAATTGTTCACGTCTTTTCATCCTTCCGAAGAGAGGACAAACTAATGACTTACGAAAAATGTCAGTATATTGTAACGTGCCAACGAAAGCAGTTAAGGCATCAATTTTGACTGATTACTGATAAATTGGGGTGACGAACTACATGAAGCTAAAACAGATCATTAGGCGTTGACCTTTATACTTTTTATATAGATAATAACAACAAAGACAGTAGGTACATACTATTTATTGCATTAGAGATAAATCTAATTCCAATTTTGTCGATAAATTCATGTTTCAAATAATGGTGCATACTAAAAGCGGTTAATTTAGAACCTGGTGGGTAATGCATGAATCAAAGATTGAATGGGAGGCTTATGCCTATTTGCATAGGCATAAGTGAAGGTGGTTCTATTTTCAGAAATAAATTGTTTTTAAACGTAAACATAAAAGGTGTAATGACATAAATACAGACAATGTCCAATTGAGTCCTGTCAGGGTTTCATCGTCGTCCATTTCCACCAAGGTTAATTTTCCAGGTCATGATTTATAGTGCAATCTTGGGCAATTTAAAGAAAATTTCATGAATGAATGAATACAAAAGTGCTTTAGATTATGCTTTTAGATTCCCTAATATGTAATACTTTCAGTTCCAAACAATAAGACATTAGTAGCGCACAGAACTATTAGCTATTGTATCCACCTGCAGCAGACAATTTCAGTGATTTCATGTAGCTAAATTTCTAATGGACAAAAATAGTAAGGAATTGTTGGAATAATAGTCCGATAACACCAGCATGGATTGTTATTCAATTATGCTCCTCTCTCTCCTATTCAATTACAGACTGAATCAGACCAAGCGGTATTTCGATTACCAACGAAATTATTTACATTATTTGGTTAGTAGCAACTAGTACTAGAACTAGTACCGCCTCACAAGGTTGCAGGCATTAGTAATTATTTCGGAATGTATGTAGATAGTGAATGGTTCATTCTACATATGAAATTTCAAGAAATAGAGTTTATAAGATTTAGGAAATGTCTTGCTTTTGTGCAAAGAATGTAATACCAATGGGTAATCATGATAGCAATACGCCTAGTTTATTTAGTTTATTTCTAATTTCATGGCGATGGCAAACAAGAAACACTTCATAGAGGGGAAATTATGACCACTATGACAGTGGTAAGAAGTTTTGGCATATATATGTAGTTGAAAGAAGGTCGGTTGGGTTTCGATCGAGAGGGCCAGTGTACATCTCATCAGATCGACCACATCGCGATCAGCAGTAGATTAAGGGGTTGGCTTACTGTAGAACTTTCAATCTTTGTTTTTTTGTTTTTTTTTTGCTGAAAAAAACACCTTAAAAATGACATACTCAAAGAATTAAGATGGGGCAAAAATTTAAATACTTCTATTTAGAATTTTGGCACAATCCTCTTAGTCCGATGCGAACACACCACAAATTTGAAACACCTTTTTCTCCAAACTCAATTTTTCAAAGTTATTTTCACATTTTTAAAAATCTTTTAATAAATATTTTTCAAACGATCTTCGTCCCAAATTTTTGAATTGTTTTTTAAACACTCCCGTTTTTACAAAGATCAACAAAAAAATTCTACCTACGTACTGTAGTTATGTAAATGTATAAATTAAAAAAGTCTTTGTTCAACGTAAATTAAAAATTGTAGGTGCAATTGGTTCGACCGAGGGATGGACAGCTTCGGCTCCAAGCAATGGCGTAACTATCTTTCCTATCGCAAATATTGGGCCACCATCAAAAGTGCTCCTTCTTCTGGTGCAAGTCAATTTGTCAGCGACGTCCTCAAAAGGGCCCCATAAAATCTGGTTGGCTGCGAAAGCACGGGAGCGGCTCGACAAGCCTAAGGAACTGGAGGCTCGAGTGTGATGCTCATCAGCTCTGCTACTGCGACTAACCTCGGGAAGTGTTGCGTAGCGTGCGCTGTAAAAAAAGAGATTTTTTTTCATTGAAATTTCCGAGCTCTGGAGGAATTCTTCCCGAAAACCTAGGAAGCTTGATCGAGAGGCCCTTTTCAAATAGAAATATTGACCCTCCAGTTATTGACAAATCATAAACAACTCCCCAGGTGGAGAGCTATACGCTCCTAATGTAGCAGATTAAATCCTCTCTCCTGTTTTTTAATCAGCGCATAATTTTCACAAATTTGTCTCAGCAATGTAACTCTAATTTAAAACATCTTCCATTTCTTTTATTTGTCGAAGTCACAAAGTCGCGTTTACATTTCTGTACATTTGTGCAGTGACGCGGTCAAAGACGTTTCAAATTCGCAAGAATGATTATTATTAAATTTCATAACTACATTTGTAAAGACAAAGCATGTATCGAAAAATTGAAAGAAAAGAAATTCCAATTATGTTCGATAGTTCCTTTGCAATTAATTCTCAAAAATAGGATTAAATTTTCGGCTGGAAGGTAGGCAGTCTCTTTATTGGGAAGAGAATCGAAGTCGTCGACCAGTTTGTATATTTGCGAAATTTACTTCTACCGACGATGGCATCGAGCTTGATATCTCCCGGGAATTTTTAAAACTAATATTCAGTTGAGGCTGTTCCGCGGGAATATGTCTAAAATCTGGAAAAGTAGATACTTCAACACCGAGATCACGTTCAGATTCTTCTGCAACAACCTTCTCTCTGTACTGTTATATCAGTGAGGCACAAGGAAAGTGTCCGCTACTATTACCCGAAAGCTGCAATGCTTAATTAACATCTGTCTCCGCCATATCTTCAAGGCACTTTGGCTCTACACAATCTAAAATTAAGCCCACGATAGACGGGTTGGTTGGAGGGCAGAAGTGGAAGTGCACAAATCCATTGCATATTTTATGAAAAAATACTCCCAAATGGCCACATAGGATTCAATGTAACGTCGCATTATACATTGAATGCATATATTATGTATGTATAAAGTGGTCCAAAAGTCTTTCTATATGGTCCAAAATGTACAGAAACCGATGTATTGATGAAATGCCAGTACAAAATGTTGCCCAGGTTCTTTGGTAAGTGTTCAAATTACATGCGATCGCAATTGATGCACCTTTCCAGCACACATTTTCGCACAGTGCTATTATTTCTGATGTCTTGAAAAGCGTCATAAATTCACGGCTCCAACTCTTACAGATTGCGTGTTCTACGAGCGAATACCTTGTCCTTCACGACATCTCAGAAGTAAAAATCAATGGGGGTTAGGTTGGGAGAGCGGAGAGGCCATTCAATCGCTCCAATAACATGTCCCTGGAATACGCCAGGTAGCCGTGGACCATGGCTGCATAATGCGGTGGCACACCATCTTGCTGGAAGTAAAGGCCATTAAAATTGGGAACCTGATGTATTCCTGGGAGGAAGTAATTTTTCAGCATCTCCAGGTAGCTGTGAACGTTGACATTTCCGTCAAAGAAATAAGGGCCGTCAACACCTGCTTCCGAAATACCACCCCATACAGAAACGGCACACATGCAGTAAGTTATATCTTTCTATGCTGAGATTAAGGGGGCGGGGTCTCATACATGCATGCATGATGTACATTTTTTTTCAATGTTGGATATCAAGTAAAAGGTTTCAATTATGACTTCTCGAAGTCACTCTTAGTTTTGACATTTGTGGGAAAGGCGGGAACAGACCCATTCTCAGAAACCATCCACCCGAAAAATTTGAAAAAGAACATAAAGCTGCCCCTATGCGGTGTCTATACTCTATCGATATCTATATTATCTTACTATGTTTTTGGGAAAGTGATTAGAAACCATCATCCTAGAGTTATTAAAAAATAATCGAAAGAGAATTATGCAGTAATATAGATTATAATATGAAGCATGATATCCCCAAGTTTGATCAAAATTATCTTTTCTGTGTAAATTAACTGCAACCCAAAATACTAAATAAAACTAAAACTAAAGTGAGTAGTTTGACATACTAAATACACATATACATTATGGACTATATACAAGTGACATAGTTCTGCACTCAAATATACCTACCATACCTGAAACGCCGAAATAAAGTGTGAAGCACTGTATGTTATACGACTCCGAAATATACGGGTAGCGTCTAATTCAGGTGAACACATATATATGTATGTTTTCAAGTAATATTCGCTTTTGCATAGAAAGTAAAGGGGAAATATTATGTCCATATGTATGGACTGTTCGCACTAGTACTAGAACTAAATTAAATAACTCCAAGTTATTTTAATTTTCAATTTCAAATTTTAAAATTGTTAACAACATACATACCGTATCTTCATAATTTGCTCCCTTACTTTCAATAATACCGTATGAGAAAATTGTTACGAGATTATTCCAATTTCAATTCCAATTTTGATAATATATAAAACAATAAAATAATAACGAATTAAATTTTTACGCGTAATCTTTTTGATAAATTCAATAAATAGGAACTCTTAATCTAATCTAAGAGTATAATCGAATTTGATATAAAATTATATACATCTTTACCATATGTATATATGTAGTTATCAGTTAGTGGCAACTTAAACGTTATAAACGCATAAGCACCACCAAATCTAAAAGTCAAAATCACTGCTAAATTGGCCTTTTGGCAAATACCCAATGCAATGTACACTGCTCCACAGAATTATAGGTGCACCCTATTGTCTGAAATTGTGATATTATTTTTTTAAGTTAAGACATTTGCTTAATCACATATTTAATTAAAATACCCGGGCAAAGTTTAGCACAACATAAAAATACAATTAATTAGAAAATGCTTTTTTTGGAAAATGAGCTTTCACAAAAGCATACCTGCACTTTGAAACACAACTATTTATTCTCGTAATATTAACCCAAAGCTGGAGTCGTGGGGTCAGAATGGACCCTATCATCCACAATTTTGCTCTAATATTTATATTTTTTAATTTACGTGCACGCTCATCTAAGTAACCTCATTACGTGACGTGTTGCAATGGTTGCCGAACGTAGGGCGGTTAGTCTCTACTAGAAGCAGAAATGCAATGGCTTGGGGTCTAAATGGACCCACGACAACAGTTATGTATGTGTTTTTCTAATTTATAAATTTATAAATAGTATTTTTTTTTTCATTAATTTGAAACAAAAATATCACATCAATCTGAATATCCACGCAGTACATGTATTTGTGGAAGATAAATTTCATTTCGAGAGCAATAATGTCTTCTGTAGAATGGGATTATGTGAGGATGAACTTATTAGTGATAGAGAAAAAATGGAGAATGTTAGCTGCTCGGAAGATGAGTAATTATGCATGTGGATAGCTTTTAGAGTACAATTACGGTTTTTTGAGGCAAGAATCGATGCAAATGGTTAGTTTTGTAAAAAGCTTCTAATTTAGAAAATCTATGAAATACAATCAATATATCAATATTAATATATACATAGATTTGTTGATAACATTTGTTCACGAAAAATATATCAAATGTTCGGTAATGTCTTACTGATTTCAAAAAAAGAATAGAAAACTTTTTGGAGCTCACGAAAAATTTGGACATGTTGTTTTACAGCAGTAAAAATTCAAATGTGGCATCATGGGAAAATCTGAACGCAAAACCGGGCATTAGTATCTATGTGAACGAAAAAGAACAAAACACAAATCAACAGGGCTTAAAATGTTGCAAACATCTTTGTAAAAGTCATATAGTAAAGATGGTAATGCGTTCTAAATGTCAATTGTAAGCATATTCTAAGAAACTGCTTTGTTTTCTCTAATATTTAGAAGTTACGATTTGTGTGTCATCCTTAAGTTTTTGCGTGAAACAAAAAGCTTATTTCTGATCCGAATGTAATAACGCAGTGTTTCTAGCGATTCATTATTTGGAATAATAAAACTTGTTTTTCCTATTCCCTAGTGTTGTTGTTTGCTTCAGCAGTGCCAACAAGACAAGGCGGCTCTGATGAAGGGAATAAGTGGTTTCCGAAACATTTATGTTTGCAAAATAAAATTCAACACTAGCGAAGAGGAAAATCTAGTTTTATTATTTCAAATTATTTCTGATATTAGGTGAAACATAAGGGAGTGAGGGCTCAAAATGCATGTCCCCAAAAATGAAGTCGGTCTCATTCTCAGAATCTTTCCAGCCGAGAAATCCAAAAATAATCACAATGGTGCATCTATACGAAATTTAAACCTCAAAATACATCTCATTCCATTATCTGCTCAAATAAAGTTAACAATAGCATACTAATATATTTTAAAAATTTACCCGAAAGCCCTCCTCAGTTTCATCCTAAAAGCATAAGACTTAGTATTGGTATAAGGAATGATATAAGGCGAAATTGGGAAGTTTGAATGAAATCTGATGATCATTAACAAAGTAATGTACGTTGAAACTTTTTCATTTCACAAAAATTTATTGCACTCTATGACGTCACCATTATATGAAGTGATGGAAACATTTTAATTTTCCTTTTTAGCTGTTTTTAGCTATTTGTATATCAGTATCATTTATTCGAGAAAGTCATGTGTATAACTATGTATCCGCTACTTAAGTTTGCGGGAAGTTTTTAATAGGATGAACATCGAAAGCATTAGTGAATCCGCGAGGCTCAGTAAGATTCTGTCCACAGAACATAAGAGCCCATCTTTCCTTAAAAAGTCGGAAGGCTCTTGGACGAAATCTTCTAGCGAAACCTTGGAGCTGTTGGTTCAAACGCACTTTCCCTCCAGCGAGGAGGAGGACTGTGAGTCAGAATCTTGCTTGAAGGGTTTGCGGCAACCCCAGCTGTGCGAGACTTTCAAATCGGTAATTACCGAGGACAGGACCGGCTGGGCCTAGATGCCATAATGCCAGTCATGCTACAGAAGCAGCAGGAAAGGGTTGTGCCGTGGCTTGTTGAGATTTACCGGAGCTGCATTACTTTAAGATACGTACCGCAGTCCTGGAGGCGCGCACGAGTGGTTTTCATACCGAAAGCGGGCAGGCGCGGTCATAAGTCCGCGAAGGACTTCCGACCAATCAGCCTGACCTCTTTCGTGCTGAAGACCTTAGAACGCGTCCTGGACATTCATTTAAAGATGATTATGGAGAGAACGGCTTTCTCTAAGTCCCAGCATGCCTACCTCAAAGGAAAATCCACAGAAACCGACCTCCACGAGGTATTGGCACGGTTGAGCGGTCGCTGCAGTGCAAGCAGTATACCCTTGATGCCTTCTTGGATATAGAGGGAGCTTTCAACAACGTCAGTACCAACGCCATCAAGGAAGCCTTGACCGGTATTGGATTGGAGGGGTATCTCACGCATTGGATTATATCCATGCTGAGTACCAGGATAATCCAGTCCGATCTAGAAGGCAACCACTTGACCAGAGCTGTGAACAGAGGCACGCCCCAGGGTGGCGCCATCTCACCGGTGCTCTGGTTAATAGTAGTGGACATTTGACGTACATTGAACAGCAGCATCTCCTCCCCCTAGACCTCCACATCGAATATGTTGCAGCGTGCAGTGTCGTCAGACTACGTGAGTCCGGATGTTGGAGAGTGAAGTCCTACGGCCACAGCAACATCCTAGATGAAATACCTCGAGAAATCTGGGCATCCCCCACGGACTATGTCACACGCAAGCTGAACTTCACGAGAAACTTTGCTGTGGACCTTCCAACCAGGGCAAAGTGGAAGACCGGCGGCGTGTTGCAAGACTATGACACGGTATTCTTTACGGACAGATCAAAGATGGCCTATGGAGTCGGCGCGGGGGTTTTGTCGCTCAAGGTCACTCTCCTCTGGGTTCCCAGGCATAGGAACATAGAGGGGAATGAGCGGGCTGACGGATTAGCCAGGCAAGGCTCTGCTCTTGGCAGTCCCTCGGCGAATACAGTCGGTGTTCCGCTGGCGGCTGTCGGGGGCCGAGTCTACTCGCACTACCTAGCAGCCGCGGGCCTGAGATGGCGAAGGCTTACAAGCTGTGCCAAGTCAAGGAGAATTTGGTCCGCTTATAACATAGCCCGATCACGAGAGCTCCTGTGCCAGACGTGCAAATGCATTCAAGATTACGGCGGTCTGCACGGGGCACTGGCCCATAGGGGACCATGCCGCTAATTGGGCTCCTCGGAGCGGCCACTGATACCTACCTACCTACCTACCTCTCCAATGCGGTAGACATGGGTGTACTTTAGTACCGGTGGTATTTACTTTAAAGTACATATTTGTATGCCTTTGTAAACGGGGTAAAGTGGAAATACGTGAAGATGCGTCAGATCAATTTGGATAGGCAACGTTTGTTTATTTAATAATAATCATTGGCACAACAATCCATATTGAATCAGGGCCTTGAAGTGTGTTAGAGCACTTCATTCAAGACCGTAACGGTACTCTACAGTAGTACACTGTAGGAGGAAATGTGGTCAGCATTGCGCTCGTCCGAAATTATTACCCTGACTTGACTCAGGTGCTCATGCACAGCTGAGTCGACTGGTATCCGACGTCAAATCACGATACAAATCCCACTGCCACCAGTGAGATTTGAACCGCGACCTTCCTTACGACAGTCTTGTGTCCAAACCACTCAGCTATCCGCACACATTTAGGATTAACAAAATATTGACGCTTTTGATATGTATGTATATCTAGATTTTAGCAATTAATGAACGAATATTTTTGCATTTTTTACTATGTAAACTGTGCATAGGGAGTTCCTCACATAAGATGAACACAAAACCTTTTACCTGAAGCGCACAATTTCCGGTATCCCGACTTGTTTGTATCTGTTGTAGGTTGTCTTCTTCACATTTGTCAATAATATTGAACTCCTAGCGTGAAGTGTATGAGGTCGACTACTATCAATGTAATGCCTTCCAGATAAATTTTTTGTGTAAAAGGCTTTTTAAAAAGTAGAGGGCAAATGAATTTTTAACTGTGTACACACACAACTGTCATGTACTCATCATTCCTCACAAAAACCCTTTTATACCTGAAGCGTCCAACTTCCGGTTTCTCGACTTGAATCATGATATCAAATTTTTAATTAATGATAATTGTTTGTATTTGTCTTTTGCAGTAAAAGTGGATTCTTATAAAAAAGTGTGTGATTGGTATGAAGCACACCTCCATTTGTAGTATTCCGGAACCAAACAATCAAACGTTTTCTTAATATGCATACTTGCCCCTATCGTCCGAATCACGATTATAATTATTTCTTACTAATCTAAAAAATGAGTAAATTGTAAATTTTTTTTTGAAAATATTACGTTTTTCATTTCTTTAAATTCGAGAATAAAAGTAGAAAATTCTTCACAAAAATACATAGTCGTGGCTTGGACCAGAATTCCTGATTTAGAATAATGTGCAAAAATTGCAGCCCGATCAGTTCAAGAGAAATTTAGTTGTTCTTCCTACCAGTTGAAAAAATTTCCGTTTTATAGGCATGTCAGCATGGCTATTCGCTGAAACTTGATAAACAATTTGAATTTCGGTCTAAAATGTCTACAATACTAAGCCAACAGAAAAAAAAAAACTCTGAAAATTGTCACATAAGAAAACCCTCTTTGAATACATAAAACAATGGTGGGCGTATTGTAGAGCTCCATTTCGCAAGAAAGCCCTTAATTTTTTAAATATTGAATATTTCCGGTAATAATAAAATAATTTTGCTGTACACTTTAATAAAGTATTTGAAACAAGCAAAAAGAAACAAAATTACTTAAATTATTTCGATATAATAAGGTTGGCGGATAATTTTGTAGAGCGGTGTATTTGAATTAACAATACCTTTACATGACGAACCCACGAACTAATATCAGCAGCCCGCTGATCGATAATCTCGAGCACCATATTTCTATTATACCTACTTTGTTTTAATTTTTCATTTTTTTGTCTAATTTATGGATATTATTTCTTAGCTTAAAACCTCAGAAAGGTAAAGGCTACACAATATTTCAAACCAAAGTATTTTAATTTAGTCTCAAATAATATGAGGAGAAAAAAACCAAAACGAATCTAATTTGATTTGTTCTTTAGTGGATTATTATCATATTGTGAGCTTGTCCATTTTTAAGTGCATAATAATTCAGATCATTAGAAAAAGTGATTTGGTGCAGAAGTACGCATTACTTGCCGAAATTGTGGGTCACCTTTCACTACCATAGAAGTTACCATTTTGTGTGAAATAGATTTAGAAACCTGTTTTAGTAACTAGCGAAAACCAAAACAGGTTTCTATATAAGATTAATTCTCTTTATAGTACAAAAGTGGAGATGCTTCAAATCGTGACCTCCAAGCAAGTTTGCATAAATTACGAATCTGGTGTTTGTCTTAATGACCAATTTTGCGTTTCTAGTTAAATTTAGTTTCTCAGTGGGAATCCCTGATAACTAATTCCAGAAAGTAGAATTTTTGAAGGACTTCATTTACCAGTCAAGGTTAAATTAGCTATAGTATACTCCATATCGATTAGAAAAGAGAATTTACAATATGATAGAGTATTTACATTTAACAAAAAGCAACGGTGCCTAAAATGTTGGCCCCTAACGTTTTGACATTTAATCGTGAAGATAATATTTAATTTATTATTTTGATAAGCATCAATAATGATGTGGCAAAATTATCGAAAGCTAGGGTTTTTAGATTGCAGCCTGCGTGCTTCAAGTGCGATAGTCTAATTAATATTTCTGTTCTAATCTGTGTGACTATTATTACTTACCTAATAGATGATTAGCAATAGTCGTGTGGTAGCGCCCTGAGTCATACTTTCAATGCTACAAGCTATAAATCTCACTATTGAATAAGTGAAATGATAGGCAAATGGTTAGCTCACAATGTGAAGCACAGAAATGTTTCTTTGTTTATCAGTAAACTACAGAGAAAATAAAATCAGGGCCCACATAATATACAAACTTGATTTTTTGGGAAATAGTCATGTATTTTTTGATCGCTTATGATATAATCTATACGTTTTCAATTTTTTGTGTAAAGCAAGGTTGGAATTGTGAACGCCCGTACATGCAGTGGGTAAGATCATTCTACATGAGGTTTAAAGGAAGATTTCTTAGATTTTTTTCGAAAAATTTGATTTTTATGTTTTTTACAAGAAATGAAAGCTTCGTATATTTAGAGTACGTGTACAAAAGGATATTTCGATACGAAATATTTTTAGCGAATTGGAGCGTCTCAAATGCACTTATCTCATGTGCGGGACGTTCAGGTATCAGTTCACCGCCCGGCCAAAGAAGGCTTTCTGTGCACTGGAACGAATTAGAGTTGGTATTATTACATACATGCGAAAAATAGCTGTGAAGTATTAGCTAGTCACCTATCGAAAAAGGATTCTTATACAGAATATCCGATTAAGACTCTGATGCGAGTATAATGTAGTATATTTGACAAGAATTTTACGTTCGGTGATCGCGGAAACCTTCATATAGACATTTTGGACCAAATTGCTAGATCAATTTTTTTTGTTCCGTCATCTTACATTTTGTTGATTTGATTTAAGATAGGATCCTAATTTCAAAAAACTTCAAATACGTTTTTCTCCGAAACCATATTTTTCAACAAACTTCAAGTACATGTCTCTTGATCCGATTCTGCCCAGTCTGCCCAAAAGGATATACTTTTCTGTATGGCTTATACCTAAAAAGGAGAATAAAAAATTGTTAATTCATAATTATTAAGCGAGCGAAATAAAAAATCTGGATAAAAATACCACTTTTTTTTAAATGTCCATAATTTGGTTTACTTTTTTGTCCAAATTCATTCTAATGAAGTGTAAGTCGTAGCAAATTTTATAAATTATTACTGAATTCAGTTCACTACAAGAGGCTGCTTACCTATAGTTTTCGGACGATGTCTTGTGTGCAGAGGCATATTGAATTCCATCCTAGTAAAAATTTCCATGCAGTCTAGAATGATGAACAAATGAAACCATCAAAGTTTTTATGTCTTTTCATTCTGCCACAAACAATCTCAAATTTGTTTTATTTTCAACCCAATCTGAGAGAACCTTCCCTTAAAAGGGCCCATACATGCAAAAGAATTAGAGTACTACCCCTATGGACATCTAGACCTTAAAATACCCTTCATATCGATATTTGGCTAGAGAAAGTTAATAATGATATATACTGCATTTTTTGGAAATTGAGTGGAAACCAACCTTAAGTTTATTCTAGAAGCACCAGATTATAGTAATATAGACTTGATATAAAGGATAATACTACAAAGTTTTGTGAAAATACTACTACTATTGATATAAAAGTTACAGCAGGTCAATGTTGTCCAACCGGAGGGAGAGCGCTGACCTTTTTATAATCCCTTCCATTCTGATCCGTTTGCGACAATGAACTGTTTTTGAAGTCTTGTGTAAAACAAAACCTTATTAAAATCGATTTGGCGTCTGTCTGTCACACCCACCCCCCAAACCAATTGTCACGAAATTTGGCGAGAATTTGTGATCTGTGAATCCCTTACAACGAGTGGCATCAATTTGCATTGGGGTTAAGGGGGGCTCCCAGTACTGGGGGTGAACATTTTCTTTTACAGAATATGGTCGTGTGTGGTATCAAATGAAGGGGCTCAATTAGTACTGTTTTTGATACCTAGAGGAGCGAGGTCTCCAAATATGTGCCCCAAAAATTATAACAGGTCTTGTTCTCAGAATCTATCCAACCGAAAAATCTGAAAAAAAAATCACAATGGTGCATACATACTAAATCTAGGCCTCAAAATACATCCCATTACGATATCTGCTTAAATAAAGTGCATAATAGTTTATTACTATATTTTAAAAATTTACTCAAAGATCCCACCTTAAGTTCATCCTCCCATCTGTCTCTATCGCATTCTACGACGTATGGGACATCATCATCAAATAAAGTGAACTCATATGAACGGCGGAGTACATATGTATATCAAGGAATATTTTGAATTGAAGGTATACGCGAATGGGCAAATGCGAATAGGGAATTTCTCATACAAGGTGAACGCAACACCTTTATACTCGAAGCGTCCAGCATCCGGTTGTTGTTAGTATCATCTAATCGCACCCACAAATTGCGAAATATCACTAAAAACCATTTTTTAAAGCATACAATTCTCAATTTCACTGAAAATTTAAGCCACATCTCTCCCTTTCGCTCTTTTTAAAATCTATCTAATTCTTCATGAATTTTGAAACATTTTCTAACATTTTACAGGTTTAACTATTATACATATATGTTCAATAAATTGTTGTTGAGATATCTGCATTTCCATATTTTGGAGTGAACAGAAAAAGGAAATCTTTCGCTGTTAATATGTCGAGTAACATCGAGTTCGGTGTCACTATCAGCACATCGCTTCGATCAATTTGTCTATCTTAAATTGATCGAAGCCTTCAGCATTCATAGAAATAGGGGAATGCATGGATCTCTCGGATTGAAACCCTTAGTTTTCGGTATTTATCTTCATCAAACTGTGTTTTTTCTTTCTTCTCTAAATCCAGAGCCTTTTTTGGCAAGGTCAAGCATTCCATCTGAGAACGAGCAGATGTTGCAGCGTAAGCGAGGTTTCTGTTAAGGTTTCTGAGGAAAGATGTAATGGTCTATTAAACCTCTCTAGGCCTCTAATCAAGGCACCGTTAAGGACGTCACCAATAACGAGAAAAATATATCGATGACTGAATGCAACCCTGGCGGATTCCTATTTTACTTGAGATTCCAGCTTGATGAAGCATGTAACACTTGGCACCGTCATATGTCGTCTTGGTAATAGCTTTGATTTCTCTGGAACGCCCCTCCTGCATAGAGCTTGTCAGATACACTGTTCCGAAGACTATTAATATGGTCAGTACAGAAGGATCTAGAGCGGAAACAAGCCTGCTCTCTGTCGACCAAGCTTTCAAAGTGTACTTTGATAAGTTCAGAATTATTTTACAGACAGCAGAAAATACAAAAATATCCCTCCAATTATCGTATTCAAGGCATTTGTCCTTCATTCATCATTTTTTTTCTAATTGCTGACAAAGATCTCAAATCCACAATCTGCTCCTCTACAAGTAAAAGTAGTAACGACACACAGGCGAAAGCAAGCATCCGCCAAATGATGTCCTCTTTTGAGGCCGATGTCAGCACGCATTTTGTTATGGGGTTGTTTCTCTTTTGACGAAAATAGATGATACAAATTGAAGAAATCGTGAAAAAAAGAGCTTGTGTGTGTATGTGGTGGGGGAGAGCAAAGTTTCTGAGCACTCAGACCCTAGTGGTGCATTGTACACGATTCCCCCGTATAACTAAATATCCCGGATTCATTTATGTATCGCAAGATTTCCGTTAGTGGATGATACGCTACCCGCAGCTGGAGCACAGCAGGACCAAAAATCTGATGCGTCCACGGGCAGGGCAATCGCATAGAAAACGTTCCGTGGACTCCGCTTTCTATCTTCCCTTCACAATACCTTTGCAAATATCCCTGCTTTTCGACAGGATCGACATTGCAGTATGGTTGTTTGGTTCTGATAGGAAAAGTTTGGTGTGTCTAACAGCATTTAGGATCTGAGTCCTGTCATTATGGGAAGCTTGTTGATAGCAGCATTAACCAATGCTATTGACACCCCAATTGCCGATGCCGGTCTGGCATACGAGATTTAATTAATTCCCTTTATAACACAGTGCCCAGCCACCCAGAATACGATGGAATTTAATCTAAAATAGAGTCTGAAATGACTGTTCAATACCTTCAATACAGCTTGATTATCGCTGCAGATTGTAATGCACCTGATCTTCAATCGCTCGTCACTCACCCAAGTTGCTGCCCGTATGGTCAAAAGTTGTAAGAGCCCATTTAATCTTTACCTTTACATGTTTGTTCCAAAAAAGCTCCTTGCCTAAAATAACTCCAAGATATTTCACTTCTTCGGAGAATCGAAGCGTTGTACCGCTCCTCTTTGGAAGGTAAAGCTTCTTTTTGTGAATAATACCATTGTGTTTTTATTTAGATTTACTGAAAGTCCATGCCTAAGGCACCAACTGTCAATCAAATAAACGGCGGGTTGTAGATTTCTACACACCGTTCCGAAATCTCGATCATCATGCTACGATCAGCATTCTACGCAGAAGCAGTGATAGCACACCTCCTTGGGGGCAGAATTTCGTTATTTCTGCTGTTAGGTAACGATCGGCACCCACTTCAATGCACAGCAATTTCTGAGTTAACATAGTATAGATCCTCTATTCAAATTTTATCTA
This sequence comes from Hermetia illucens, assembly GCF_905115235.1. Classification (NCBI taxonomy): domain Eukaryota; kingdom Metazoa; phylum Arthropoda; class Insecta; order Diptera; family Stratiomyidae; genus Hermetia; species Hermetia illucens. The sequence goes on along the minus strand of NC_051851.1, from coordinate 121,940,843 downwards.
CGCCGGTATAGTAAAGCTTTTGGAAAAGGCGCACAGTCAAACGCGTTCTCAATGTCCACGAACGCCCTCATCGCCCATTCGTCTTTTAGCACTACATTCTGTAATTTTGAAACAAAAGAATGAAGAGCAGACTCACATCGCGGCCTTAGCACCTTCTCGTGAATATGACGCTCAAGCAGTCTCTCCATACATTTACAAAAAAAATTTAGAGAAAAAATCTGTTCCTTCCTTCAACAAGATCTAAAACACAGCTCAAGATTATGTAGAGGTTTCAACATGATATGAATTTTCATAGAATAAGGAGTGTAAATTAGAAGCTGTTGTCCTTCTCCGGTCCTATTAGCACTTTGGCGATGGAAATTTGACGTTTTAATAAGACTCGGTGCCGGATTACAGACCAAAAACGACATAAGAGTGGTGCAAAGTAAATTTTCCAAATTTCATTTCATCACCAGAATGGCCGCGCTGTTCTCCGGATCAGAATCCGATGAATTACAGTGTATGGTTCCCGCTAAAGTGCTAATTTTTATGAAGGGTTCCTCTCTCTCTAACTACTCTAAGTTCCCAGTAATGCTTTTAATTCGATGTTTGGCAATCTTAGGCGTGCTAAGGAAATGTTTTTTATTGCTTGAGGGAAACTACAACGTCAATTGAGAATAAGATTTGCCAGGTATCTTCATCTGTTGATCATCCCCATTCAGGTTTTCGAGTTCCAGGTAAGGTCCCCTGTGTATTTTTTTCATTCCATTTTTAACGTTCATCCGTTTTTATGACTTGTAACTATTTTCCAATATGTATGGATTTCAGTTCCTTTTTTTGCATGTCCTAATTACACCGTGGTGTATCTAGTCTAGGAAAATACGTAAAATTTGTAAATGACGAGCCCGATTTCGAAAAATCTGCCGCTTAAAGGATACTAGTAACTCGTACGAGTCATCGGACGAGCCCGGGAGACGCGTATTTCACAAGGATAGTGGCGTCTACATGCTAACATAGCATCTCTACTCCAAGAAGGCTATATGGAGGAGGTTCGCTTCCCAGTGCATTTCTTCGATTTGTATGGTGGAAGGAAATTATCACAAGAAAACCATCTAGGTTACCAATAATGAACGACATGCGCAAAACCCACTCTACATAGTATTCTTGGCCAGGCAGCTATTTCTTACCATACGCAATCTAATTCTGTGCTGCTTAGAAGCTCGATGTGCCCCTCCTGTATGTAGTCTTCTTGCTCCACCCCAATTGCCCATTTTAACAAACTAGGCGTACTGTCAACGGCTTCATTAGCACCAAAGTAATCACTTGTCCGCGTTACTCGACTCATGTAATCGATCTCTTAAGATGCTAGTATCTCATACAGTCGAGTACAGTGTGGTAAAATATTGGTGGGTTAAAAACCTCGTCCCAGTAAATACGATTGCTTTCTATTCACTCAACTGGCATGAGCACAGACACCAGATATCCTGCTGGAATACAGAAGACCAATTTCCGTAAGCAGAGTACTCGGGAGTACTCAGTCTTAGTGACTCGAACGAGCTTTACTAGTATCATTTAAAGCAGCCTTTATTCTGGCAAAAAACGTCTAGAAGAAACAGTCCGTGCAATTCATCGGCTTAAAAATCATAAGTCGCCAGGAGCCGAAGAAATCACAGCCGAGTTGGTTAAATAAACCAAGTGGTTCATCAACTTGTGCTCAAGCTGTGGGACAGCGAATCAATGCCTGACGACTGGGAAAGAGGCATTATCTGTCTCATACATAAAAAGGGGGATATCACACAGTGCAGCAATTATAGAGGTATCACGTTGCTAGGCCGGATAGCTCCATACGCACAGAACATCATTTGGGCCAATGAGGCAAATCAGCAACAGATCAGATTTTCTCTCTGCGGCAAGCGATGGAAAAACTGTTGGAATATGGACATCAGTTGCACCATCTCTCCATCGACTTTAAAATCGCCTATGATATCATAGCCAGGGTAGAACTGTACACGGCCATGAAAGAATTCAGTATCCCGACGAAATTGATAAGACTGACTAGGCTGACCCTGACCAATGTGTAATGCCAGATAAAAGCAGCAAGATCACTGTCAAGACCATTCGACATCAAGAACGGTCTAAGACAAGGGGACGCCCTATCATGCGTCCTCTTTAACCTGGCCTTCGAAAAAGTGATCCGTGATGCTGAGGTAAATGCAAGAGGTATGATCCTCTTTAAGTCCACCCAACTACTGGCCTATGCTGACGATATCGACATCATGGGAAGAACGACCCGAGGCGTACAAACTGCCTTTATCCAGATCGAGCAGGCGGCGTGAGATTTTGGGCTGCACATCAATGAAGACAAAATATATGGTGGCAACGTCAGCACCGAAGACGAACCAAGCAACAACATCAAACTGCACTGGTCAAATAGGAAGAATAAGGATAGGAGAATACAACTTTGAGACCGTTGATCATTTCTCCCATCTAGGGTCGAAAATCACAACCGATAACAGCTACGATGATGAAATCCGCGCACAGTTGTTGTCAGCCTAGTTCAGCTTACAAAAAATGTTCCGCTCGAAACGTCTCACCATAAGGTCAAAGCTCTTACTGTACAAGACAATGATCTTGCCAGTCTTCATGTATTCCTCGGAGAACTGGGTTTTGCGAACTCTTGGTTGCGTTCGAGAAAAGAATCCTCCCTACATGAGGATGGACGATTCCATAGCCTACATAACGACGAAATCTATGAGCGATACCATGACCGTCAGGTTGTGGACAAAATCCGACTCAACAGGTTACGGTGTAACTTAATCCGCATGGATGGGGATGATCCAGCCCGAAAGGTCTATAAGGGCAATATCTATTGTAGAAAAAGAAAACGAGGCAGACCCTGCCTGAGATGGAGCGATTGCGTAGGTTTGGAGTTCCTTATTAAGGCAGGCCTAGACCTGATACCGGTTGTTGCGCCGTTGATGATGATGAAAGACCGATAGAAATATCAAATATAAATTTGTAAGAGCTACAGTATTAAGGAATATACATACATAAAGTATACATAAAATTCAATATACTTATATTCCATTTAAATTAGTAGGATGAAATTGCAAAAACATGTATATTCTGCATCATTTGCTTCCCAGTAGAAACCATTTTTTACTATTTAAACGATGAAAACTTGTATTTTTTTAGGAATATTTTTTCAGAATCTAACCTATGCATACATTGCGGGCCGTGTGGGCTCTTTTTTATCCTATTGCATACCGCAACGTAATCAAAAATAGATATATCCCTGTCTAACATATTAGTTAGGAGAGAACATTTCTTTTAATTCTCATAAAGGTACTTCAGAAATATATTCAGTTCCCCAAATATAGACTACTTTATTTAAAATGTGGATACCTGTATATGTTGTTTTTGTCTAGAATTATATTTTGAATATGTTTCATCCAATGAATGTTCCATCTTAAAAGCTTTTGTATGAACTTACAAAGTCTTCTTAACTGCATTTCAGTACAAACAAGCGAATTCAGGAAAAATCAATAGAAAAACTATAAAGGCAACATCAAAATGAAATCTGTGCGCATTGAAAACGAAGTCTGTAATTGTATATAATCAAAGCAGCTCATTCGTATCTTAACATAAATCATTCCATGTCATGTACTAACTTCCCATGAACATTGCCCTTCAATCCTAATTTCTTTTCCAGATAACGTCATGCACATGCTAAATGAAGTACAACGCATCAACGATACCATGTTTGTCTGCAGTGAGAGTTTCGAAGATACGCGAGCTTATATTCAGAACCGTCCGAAAGATGACTACAACGATCTTCCAATAATTTACTTTGTGACTCCAACATATCCTCGAAGAGAACAGATTCCGGAGCTTATAAGACTTGGACAAACATTGATGCATGTGCCTCAAATTCACTGGATTGTAGCAGACGACTATGATGGCTGTAATAATTTTCTAGACGTAAATAGATTTGGTAATTGAAAGAAAATTTATATGTTCTTTTTATGCCCAAGATAATACAATAGAAAAATCGAGGTTATTTCGGGTACCCGGTAGTAAAGCGTATTTATTGCATGTTCAAAGCAACTCAATCAGTCAAGACATGAATGGGTCATTACTTGATAATAATCGGAAATGATTCCGTACAACATTCAAACATAAGGTGAAATGAGGGAGGCTAGTAAATACGTTTTTCCATCAAAACTAATTTTTACGCCTGGAATTACTAAATTGCTTTTATTTGAAGGTATACCATACACTCATATCGCTAGTCCTATGCCTGACGCATATCGTTCCATATCACCAAGCCCACGCGGTGTTGCAAATCGCCGAGCAGCTTTGAATTGGTTACGACAGAATAATAAAAAGACAGGAATCCTATATTTCGGAGACGATGATAACACTTTTGATTTAAGACTTTTCAACGAAATCCGAGACACGAAGAAAGTGTCCATGTTCCCTGTGGGTCTCATTGGATTGTATGCAGTGAGCAGTCCTGTTGTTAAGAACGTACGTAGAATAAATCCAATGTCGACATAAAATCATGTGTCGACTAGTTTTATATAATAAATTAAAATTTGCTTCGAATATGCCTAGCAACCAAAGACTTACCTCTCCTACTTCCTTAGGGCAAAGTTATTGGATTCTTCGATTCATGGCCTGCAAAGCGGAAATGGCCTGTAGATATGGCGGGCTTTGCTGTGAATCTAGAATATCTCTCACAACATCCAAATGCAACGATGCCTTATAGAGCCGGCTATGAAGAAGACGCCTTTTTGCGGAGCATTTCGCTACGAATGAATGAAATTGAAACGAAAGCGAATAACTGTACGGAAATATTAGTGTGGCACACGCAAACACAGAAGTCGAAAGCTCCAATGGTTCGTATAGATTCACAATACTTGGAGTCAGAAAAGTCGAATTTGGGTGCTTTATTCCGAGAACTAGAGTCGATGGGTGTAAGTCATCAGTCCGACTCAGCAGGTACGGATGTTTGCCTTTATTTGATAAACCAATATTCGCAGAATATGTCAGATTAAACTTTACGATTTATACTTTTGCAGGAATCAAGGCTCAAATAAGTAAAGACGGGAAATCTAAACCATTTACATTTTTCTTCCGGTGAGGACTTTTTCTCAGTATAGAAGACTTACTGGAATATTCGATGCTTTTTAAAAAAGTCACATTGATCGTAGATTATCAAGAATCCATTTACTAAAGAAGGTAGTTTATAAATACAATTAGCGTATGGATTAGAAACAAATTAAAACGTAATGTTCTCATGACATATTATTTGATTGGGGAGGCTTCTATAAAACCAGCTTTTCAAGTTTGCTGCATACTACAGCCTAGATATTATCGGCGTGCTGTTTACCAGCCGTTAACTTTATACTGGAATATGACAAAAACCATAATTAGATACGTACCAGGCATTTAATGCCTGACCTAAGAACCTACGATTTGTTACTTTGATTTATAACTTTTAGTGCATCTCACTGACCCCGACTGTGTTAATTATTTATTTGGAGAAAAATATTTATGTTGATATCAATTGAGTCTTCGTAAAACGAAGACTTGAATCCTAGTGGTGTGAATCAACCAGTGGGGAACAGAACGCAAAGAGACAACTCGACAAATTTACAATATTAGACATAGTAAATTTTTCTTTTGTAATATTAAGAAAATTGTATGAAAACAATGAAAGCATATCGAAGTGATGCAATAGCATGTTGCCTGTTTTTGTAATTGATCATTTGTGCGGATACAGCTTAGGAAATGTATCGGTTTCCTATTACTGGTCCCTTTGAAACCAGCGATCAAAGTAAAATATGAATTTGATGTGTTCAAAAATTGTGGAATGCAACGTACTTTTAAAGTTAGACTTAAGTACGTGAGCATTCATCGAAAGTATGACCTATTAAGTTTTCGACATTCGAACTAAACGGAAATTTATACGCGCCTATCTACTAGGAATTGTAAGTTATGCTGAATATATAATTTTCTCTGATCTGAAACCATATTGTAGATATAATTAGGATGCGTAGCTGATAATTTTATGTTTGAAATGGTTGAATTAGCAATTTCAATTAATACTGTGATATTAAATTTTGTAGAATTGTGTAAGTGATTAAAAGAACGGAAACCGCAGCAAGTCTGTCGTGTTGCTGAAACCAATCAATTAAAGAGAAACAGATGAACGAAAGGACAAACCTTTTAAAGACAGCTTAAAGATTTGCTTTTTGCGACATTCAAAATCGATTATGTATTTAGGTTGTGATTTGGTTATCGACTTATGGCTTTAATAGAAAATAAGTGAGCCTTTCTGTGTTCTCTTCACCATTGAAACAGAATGATGCAGAGTGCGTGATTTCGTTTCGAAGTTTGTTATTTACTGCTTACTTCATTTGGTTTCTCTTTCATTCGGTATTCGCTTCAACTATGATATCACTGTGCGGATAGTAAAAGCGAATAAAAACAACTTTTTTATATCTAGAATCGAATTAGTGAGAATAAATTACTGATTGGAGAATTTCTATATGAAAATGCTAAATCGGAAATCAGAAACAAATAGAGATTATTGTTATAATGCTCGAGAAAGTAAAGAAATAAAGATGTAACACGTAACAGAGTTTTTTCAATGTATCAAACACAAAGTACCTCCGACAGATTTAATGAATAAATTCCTAGTATCTTGTTTGCGTTTCTCTGAGAGAAATGACGCAAATAGTGTCTCAAAAGTTACCAATAGATTTAACAGAATGACACAAACCCGCTAGAAAAGCTTCCTGAGTGCTTTGCTGAGGTTCATGTCGAAGATAAATATTGGGAAATTTAAGTTGGCAATTTCGGGATTGCCACTATAACTGCTTTTATTTACTATTGACTTGTGTATAGTTAACCCGAAAGAATGAAAACGCAGCTTTGCAACATTTCTTTTGCCTTACATAGGGACAATCTGACGGGACAATGTTTTTAATAATATGCGGTATTCCTCCGGTTTCTCATGCTCTAACACCCCTTAGCTTTTCCAATTTACACCTTCCAATCTCATAATTCCTATCCTGACATTAATTTAAAATGAGTAATTTTATTTATTTTAGAAAAACCTAACAGATGTTAGCTTTCCTTTCCTCCTCTCTAACCCCGCAAAAATCTCCTTAATAAGGGGCATACTCCTATATAATATCCTGAGAATGCCAAGGCAGAGCGGGAATCTCGAAGGCCGTGACTCACAATATATCTGAGGCAGGAGAACCATCGTGGATCTTCCCTTTCGCTACACTCGGATTCGGAGTTCGAGGCGTTCCTTTTTAAGGTTTTGTGTAAAATAAAACCTTATTAAAATCGATTCATTGTCTGTCTGTCTATCACACGCACTTTCCTCCAAAACGGCTAAACCAATCCGAACGAAATTTGGTGGACAAATGGGAACTATGAAATCCCACACATAGACATAGGTGGAGTTTAAAGACCCCCCCCCCCCCATACATGCAAAGGGAGATTTAAAAATCGGAAATATACGTATGTGCGATCAATTTATATACGTGCATGTATAAGTATACTATTTTAGGCAATGGGCAATGTTTGTCTGTTTATTTTCATCTTGCAGTTTTAGTTCAGGCGTTGATTTTTTGGTAAGCTGGCACACATCCTCTCGGATATTGTTGGATTTTCAGGATCCGGTGCAGATTCATGCATCGGTTAAAATGACACGTGAATTTTTGTACGATGACACATGAAGAGGCAAAGTGCTCGAAGGACTCCCCCACATTCCCGAGCCAGGCTAGCATAGAAGCATGCAAACATGTGCCGATGCCCGATGGAGCTTCAAGATTTCCGGGTAGATGTTCCTAATATTTTTTTCTGAGCCTAAATTGAAGTGTTTTGGTTCGAATTAAATCAGTTTATCTAAAGTCAAAAATTTCACGTTGTAGAGAAAATGACTGAAAGTGACAAGAGTAGAGAAGAGTAGCAGATTTGGATTTAATAGATCTATAAAGAAAAACCACCGCTGGTGAGGATCGCTTGGTAAGGAGAATGGTTTTGCGGAGTCGGCTCCAAACTGCTTGTGGCAAAGAATACAATGGGGCAGACGGTTTCCGAAGACTGCAGAAGTCTCTTTCGATTGAAAAAATGCACAAAGGGATTTGGACTGAACAATTAGCACTGATAAAAGGATTGGTGATGGAAATGTTCACAGAAACATTCTGGAGAACCATCTAATTCTATTAATAGAAGGGCACTCTTCTAAAGAAAATGACACGATTTTTGATCATGATTTTTTTAATTTTTTGTTCATAATTTACTAGGTAATCAAAATAACGGAATCTATTATTTATTTTGTAGGTAAATGATTTTTAATAGAAGCCAGCATTTCTACGCTAAACTGTCTTGAGAACAGAAAATTACGGTAATTGTCACATTATAAAGGAAAGCGAATAGCTCGGACCCAACACTGTGGCTCAGTGAATTCTTTAATCGGGTTATTCAAGAAGATAGAACACCATCTGACTGGCAAGAAAGCACCACAGTTCCAATATGGAAAAAGAAACGTAGTCCAGCAGAATATTCAAATTACCGTCCGATCCGGTTACTTTGTCATGCTATGAACAGTTTTTGGAGGTTTGCCAAAAACTGTGGAAGTACTGACGCAATACACGCTACGCGGTTTCTCATAGAGAAACACCTTGAGAAGCATCACCTTGTTTACATTGCATTTGTGGATCTAGAGAAAAGCTTTGACCGTGTGCAACACGAACTCATTTGGTATGCTCTACAACAACACGCAGTGCCAAAAGAACTCTTGCACTGGATTCAATGGCTCTACCACGATCCGGAAAGTCAATTTCGAAGTGTGGTGGGTGTATCAAAACCGTTTCGTGTCTCTGTCGGTGTTCATCAAGGAAACGCACTCTCATCACTACTAATTGTTCTTGCTATGCACACTGTCACACGGGACATCCAGCGTCCAGCGCCCTATACGCTGCTTTATGCGAGAGATGTTTTCCGTTTTCATCTCGAGTAAATTGTCCAAAAATGAAACAATCACCTCATGCAACACGGTCTCAGATTGAATCTGAATAAAACAGAATTTTTGATGACCGATCCCCATAAAACAGGCATTACCACTGGCAGTGACCTAGCAAGAACTGAGCGAATTAATTAGCTCGAATTAATACTATCGACCAATGCCGGAGCGCGTGATGATATTGCTTCACGCATTAGCGCAACTTGGATGAATTGTCGTTTCACAACTAGTATTTTTTGTGATCGACGTATTAACGAAAGTCTCAAATCTAGAATTTACCGCAATGTCGCATTCTATGGTTCTGAGTATTGGCCGACTATGAAAGACAGTTTTGTGGTAATGGAGACGAAGATGTTGCGTAACACTAGAGGCGTGATATGCTTTGACAACATCTGAAATAAGGATATCCGCGATCAATTGCACCGATCGTAGCACGTAATTCGCGCTAACGAGAATTCACTGGCCAAAACTGGCCTAAACATCGGAAGTTGATGGTAAGCCACTAAAAAGCCGGCCGAAACAACTGTGGCTTGATACGCTAGATAGGGATTTTAAAGCCTGGCGATTGCATCCAGATCAGGCTTTTGGTGGAACAAAATGGCGTAACCGATCAGGACGAGCGGATCCCGCTTGTGCACGGGACAAAGACTAACGAAAAAGAAGAAGCTGCCGCGGCATTTGAATTTCTAAAAAATCACTTCATTCTAGTATATGAAATAGAATAAGCTATGTAGCAGTAAGAGCTTGTCAAGTTTTCTTCCTCCTACAAAAACTTTGCTCTTTAACATAATTTTTCTCGAATATTGATTTACATAATGTGTTAATTTTCTTACAAAAAAATTAATCTCTGTTTCACCATGATAAAATTTTTATGTTTATAAGGCCCGACTCCACTTAACTTGAAGGATCCATCTTTCAATATTCTGAGTCAGGTGAAGTCAGACCAAAAATTGATGAGTACATGGTAAACACGTGAATTGTATCTGGTAGCCGTTTGCCGATTTGCATTTGTAGTACATAGTGTAGTGTATTGGGTAGCTCTTTGCTTAAATGAAGGAATTTATGTGTGCCATTCAAAATGACGTGGATATGAAAAGCGGCTAGAGAATGAGCAGTGCAGCACACGGACAGATATAATGATGTAAGTGCTGTGCCTAAATCCCTTGCGGTTTCCTTAGATGTCCTGGGACCTTCGCATAGTCTGGTTCAAACGGTGCAGAAGTACGCTATTCTGCAAACGTACTCGACAGATTTTCCCATTAACATACGACTAGCACCCGCGACGAAAGCCGCTGAATATTTTCAGGAAGTGAGATCTTCCGAACCTAACTGATTGGCATAAATTGCTAGTGTTTATTAAAATCTGGCACCTGTTGAGGTAAATGCAAGGGGTACGATCCTCTTTAAGTTCACCCAACTACTGGTCTATGCTGACGATATCGACATCATGGGAAGAACGACCCGAGATGTACAAACTGCCTTCATCCAACAGAGCCTATTTCAGCTTACAAAAACTGTTTCGCTCGAAACGTCTCACCATAGAGTCAAAGTTCTTACTGTACACGACAATGATCTTCCCAGTCCTCATGTATTCCTCGGAGACTTGGGTTCTTAGGAAGAAAAATTGCGAACTCTTAGTCGCGTTCGATAGAAGAATCCTCCGAAGAATTTTTGGGTCCCTACATGAGGATGGACGATTTCGTAGCCTACATAACGACCATGACCGTCAGGTTGTGAATAAAATCTGGCTCAATAGGTTACTGTGGGCGGGTCACTTAATCTGTATGGATGAGGATGATCCAGCCCGGAAAGTCTATAAGGGCAATATCTATGGTAGCAAAAGGAGACGAGGCAGAACCTGCCTGATATGGAGCGATGGCGTAGGTCAGGACGCCAGACAGCTTTTAGGGCGAGGCAAAACCGGGATGTCTGGAGGTCCTTATTAAGGCAGGCCTAGATCTGTCGAATTTGTGACAGCTCGGAAATAAGTAATGACTATGCTTTAATAATGTGGAAAAAAAATCTAGAATTGATAATATTTAAAATATTTCCACTCTACTACCAATTTTCCCTTATTTCCATACAAAACAAAAATGAAAAGTTCATTAATTCCTCAAACCAATCAGAAACTACGAATTTGTCAAGGTTAACTTTTTTATGTATATATGCAGACTGCCCTGAAACTCAACCCAAAGTGACTACTGAGTGATAGGCCAACTTACATCAGTTCATATAAAAATAAAAAACAAGTTGGAATACCGGCAGGCTGGACACTTAAGGTGTAAAGGTTTTGTGATAGAAACTTCCTATGCACGTTTTCCATTCGTACACACCTAAAAATTTTAAATATTAATCGATTTATCTCAAAATTTCAAATCCACCATTCATATGAGTTCACTTTATATGATGGTGACGTCATATACGCCTTAGAGTGCGATAAATTCACGTGAAATACACAATTTCGATCTTCTATGACTTTGTTAATAATAGTTGGATTTTTTCAAACTTCCCAAAACAATGTATTATATTATTGCTTATAACGGTACTACATTTTGTGCTTCTACGATGAACATAGAGGTTTTCATGGTAAATTTTGTTTCACAGAAAACCTTAAAAATGTCCATGCCTAGTTTTTTTTTCGAAAGCACTGTTATCCTAAATCACGCATAAGCAATGTCATTACAGTTTTTCGAATTTCGCAGTATTTCTTTTTATTGTATTCTTAAATAACGCTATTAATCGTCGTTATTAACTAAACTGCAAACAATAAGTTTATTTGAGTCACAGATTGCCTCTAAGTCAAATCAACAATTAGTCTATTGTTGTATTAATGCTAAATTCTATCAAAAATAAACGAAAGCAATTATTTTATTTTTTTCAATTTATTTGAAGTGTAAACCTATATTAAATGTTTAAACTGTTTACCTCCAGCACGATCTTACAAAAGATCTTCGCATCAGTCGTCGGCTCCTACCTTGTCTAAAATACAATATTAAAAGCTACACATTCTGGATCTCTCAGTGGTAAGGAGTGACAGACTTTGGATCCATCCAATTCATGTCAGACAGAGATGAGAGTGCAGTGACTTCCTCCATGAAAGGAACTGGACACCCAACTAAGACCGGTCTGTCTTTGGCACTGTTACCTAATTCTTCCAGAAAACGGAAGAGGAAGAAAATTTAGCTACAAAGAAGAGGAGAACACATGTTAAAACTTGCTTGTCAGAAGCTTCTCTTCCACCTCTACTAAGAAAAGCAGAAGAAAGGAAGGTTGGTGATGTGAACGCGGCTGGTCTAATACCGTATGGAAGCAGATCCATGCAGAGAGATCGGACGCAAGTTAGTGGAACTTTCAGCGGAAAGTGGTGACTAGCTGATAATCCCGGCGAGACCCACACTGGACGAGCAGACTCTTCAGTTAGCGGCGGTTTTCGAATGACGCTACATTTATTTCTACAAACTAAGTTAAATTAACTAACATTATGCCCCTTCTTTTCTTGCAGCAAAGGTGGTAAATTTACAGGAATGTCCTTATATATTATATTTTTAGTACAAGAATCTTGGGTTCGACCTACCAAAGTCTATGGTATTGAATCAGCAAATGGGACTGGGATATTTAGTTAGATCCAGTGGTTACGGTCATCTTACAACACCAGATTAATGGCAAAGGAAAAATGTCATAGTCGCCTCTGCTTACTTACTCTATGATTCTTTGTGTCCTGTGCCCAAATAAGATCTGTAAGCGTATGCAGAATGAAGTAGGTTTGGACTGTTAATAGGTTGTGATGTAAAAGCTTAACATATTTGTTGGGGGAGTAGCAAATGCACTTCTGCTGGTCTCATGACTGTGAATATATGGCGCGTCCTTCGAGCCAAGAAGAAGCGGACTCCAAAGTTGTTAGAGTTGATTACAGACTTATAAGTGCTAGACGAAGTTTCAGTCTGATTATTGAGCAGATGGTAATACAAAGACGAAGTCTTAGGAAAACGGATTGGACAAAGACCGATGAATTTTTTGGCAACAAAGTAAAGTTCCATAGATGGCTAAGCAGTAGAAAATTAATTGGCAACTCTGAACTGCATAGTTTTAGAGTGCTTTGAAGAAGTTTGTCATATTAACCGAGGGGAGTTGTTAAAACTCAGGAAATCAACCAGACGATTTTACCATCACCACCAGATGGAAATTTCACGAACTCAAGAGTTGAGTCTAAGTACGCCATCCGAGAAAACAAGTGACAGTAGTGGGAGGGGGGAGTTGATATCTGCAAACCTTTCAACACGAAAGTGTTACAAGGGAAAATGGAACACTGTGAGAATCTGTGAGAGCTACCATACTGTCTGTTGAACACTTCAAAGCACCTGGCATGTACGGCACTTATCTACCGATGCTAAAGAAGGTTATAAAGCAGTGAGCTCTATAAAATATTTTCCTAGTATGGCTTGCTCTGGCCGACGTGCCGTCCTCTTGGAAAAAGGTTAAGGCAGTCTTCATACTCAAACCTGGGAAACATAACTATTAGAACCCACAGAACTTAATATCATTCTCACTGAAAGGTCTGGAGAAACTAGTTGAGCGGCACATTCACGAGAAGGTGCTTAGGTCGAACCTACTAATTGAAAGCCAACAGGTTTACCCGCGTGGAAAATCCTGTGAGTCTGCTCTTCATTCCTTGGTTTAAGGTTAGAAGACGCAATTCTGAAAGGCGAATATGCGATGGGGGTGTTCGTTGACATTGAAAGGGCGTTTCACTGTGCGTCTTTCCAGAACCTTGCGATGTCTTTAGAACTGAAATGTATGCGGGTCATCCTCCGGTGATTGTCAAACTGCACAGGGGGCTTTAAACAGTACTTTTATCCTCCTTTTAAGTTTTGTCGAGACCATCAGAGTCTCATACTTGTAGCGATTCTTTACTTTGGGCATCAATAGTGTTCTTATTGGGGATGACTGTAATAAGCAACTTAATTCTTTTATTGGCTTTCAATGTTTGGCTTCATTTGGTCTAGGTCATCAGCTTGATACACTCTAATTGCTTCGAAGATTTTTAATACTGGGATAAAAACGACTCATGTATCAGCATAAATTTAATACAGAGCCGTTAGAAAATCATCGCAGTATCAGCGCCGCTCCCCCCTCTTTAAACTCAACATAATATGACACTACTCGTTGCCAGTGGAGCCATTCATAGACCACATATTCTGATCAAATTTCGTGATGATCGCTCCAGCCGTTTTCGAATAAATCTCGCGTGACCAACGGACACACAAACACTGAATTGATTTCAATAAGGTTTCATTTCACACAAAACGCTCTACCTTTTAGTGCACTTTGCTATGGACGCCCAACTAACAGGTTTTTCCCTCCTTTACAATAGTGCGTTTTGATACTATAAGCATGAGGATGACGTTGTTGAATATTCCTACTCGCTTTTTGGTTTGGCCCCAGGGAGTGAATTCCGCTTCAGCCTGACGCCGGAATCTCCAGCATATTGTCGCTTTTCCAGGAGAATAGGCATGCGGAGGAAAGTCTGTGTTTAATTGCGGCGGAATTTTTGGGTTTCTTCGTTCCTCTTCCATAAACCAATGCGTCTGATCCATCAAGGTCCAAGCGGGGCCTTTGGGAGCCAACGGTTTCCTGCTTTCGTCTGGTACCACTACTTTCACGCATCTTTGTCAGCGGTAGGTGCTTAATAAGCATCATCGACAGATCTCCCTGGAGCGGAAAGTATAAACCATTCTTCGCAGCCTCACCTAATAGATCTCGCCTTTCGATTATCGTTCTGGCGTAGTATTTCAAGCAGTCGAGATCATTGAAAGGTTTGACCATAGCTCCGCAGTTGGCTGATTGCCCGTTTGAGCAGCTCCTTTCTTTCAAATGTGGCTTGTTTTTACTCCATAATTCTCATTTGTCCAGTGTGGAGAAGTCTGCTCACATGCCTGTTATTCGATCTAGGGGGGAATTGGTCTGACTGTTCTCCAATGGCTGCAGTAGTCAGAATAAAAACCAACATATGATGCATCGCTTATCCTACTCCACAAATCCCCACTAAATATAAAAGTTATGCTGATGTTCCCAATGAGAAGGCATTCATACTTACCTGCTGATCGAATAGAGAAGAACACAAGGCGGTCCTGTCTTATGAGGAATATGCTACAATATATCCGGAAAAATAAAGAGTTTGCCTAAGCGTGTTGAAGCTTTGAAGAATAAAGACGTTGAAGCTGCATCATGAAATTTACGGGAATTATTGAAATGAGACGAAGAAGACAACACCAGGAAGAACTACTTCTACGCACATTTCGTTCAAAATAAAAAATAAGTTCAGGGCGGATGATCAGTAAAAAAAATATGTATTTTTAGCTAAACCGGGGCATATTCTACCAGTTCACCTTATGATAAAGCGAAGTGAAGAGTTGCAGAACAACATAAGTTCAAAAAAGGAAAAAGATCTCACAATCGTTCTCGCTACTCAGTATGCTATGGAATCAAGGCCGTAGAGAGACGATCCGAGCCCAGGGTAAACATTTTGCGGCGCCCGCAAATCATTTTATCATTTTTTTCGGGAAAAATTCATATTCCACTTTGGGCTCGGGCGAATCCCCCTTTTCACTCTTCCCTTGTCAGGCCTGTATAGAATGAAAAATGCTTCCAATTTAAGATTTCACACAAATTTACTTTTACCTAGCACTAGTAACAGTGAAATAGAAATCGAAAAAACATTTCTATGAATGCGTAATAATATTATATCTCTGTGAAACTTCCGATAGTTTAAATAACAAAAGTTTTTCTGTAAATCAAATGAAACGCAGATAGTACAGTTCGAAGTGTTGGTCTAGAATTAGCAGCATTAAAAAGAAATCGCTTTGTATTAACTGGCAAATGAGATCAACATTATTTTGACGTTTCCTGTTCCTGTTCCACTGCAAGTCATCAGGGTGCATGTACATACATATGTGTGAAAGAGTTGGTTGCATTTGGAAACAGTACGAAATGCGTCGCTTACCGCAGCACCCAACAAAGGAGGCATCAAGGGCTGAAACCAGAGGGAATTGTTGAAACTGGACAGGATACTTTGGGCATAAGTCGAGAAGGAGCGCATTCAAATAATTTGCGGGAACCAAAGAAGAAAGGCTTATCGAGAAATTTTATACGACCTGCCTTAATAACGAACTCCACACACCCCGGTTTTGCGCGAGGTGAACCAATTCGATACCCCCAAAAGTTATCTATCGTCCTGGCCTACGCCATTGCTCCATCTGAGGCAGGGTCTGCCTCATCTTCCTTTTCTGCCATAGATATTGATGGATATTATAGACTTTCCGCGCTGGATCATCTTCACCCATAGGGATTAAATGACCCGCCCATCGCAACCTATTGAGGCGGATTTTGCCTACAACCAAAAGGTGGTATCGCACGTAAATTTCAACCTTCCTTCAGAATAACGTCAGCAAAAGTGTGAAACGAATTTTCGTCTACAGGCAGACATGAGAACAGAAAATACCGAGAAAATTAGAAGCAACGGCACTTCCTGCTGAGGGCACTATAAGCACGAAACGGACCGCAGATAGACCGTAGCAGAGCGAACTGGGAAAAAAAGCGCATCTTAACAATGTCTCCAGGGCTCAAACAAAAATATGAAGAAAAAAATATGAATGGTGGAGCACCAAAGGAAAAGGTGTATAGGCGAAAGAGGATTAGACCGCCAATTCTGCTCATTAAACCGACGGAAGAAAGACTTTCGTGGAAGTTCTCAACAAGATCCGCTATAAGGTCAGTCGCAAAGGCGGTGGAGCAGAAGTGTTTTCAATACTGATTCCCCAATGAGAAAAGGACAGATACACACCTTAAACACCCGGGAGGGGGCATAAACCACAATTAGAAAGTACAGATCAGCTAAAAGTAGACTTCGCAACGCGATAAATAGAAGTTCGCTGCTGGCTGGACGTAGTCAATAAATAGATGGTGGGGATGACCGATGGATGGACGGATAACCGCTCATGGTTTGAGCCTAAAGCATAGATAAAAGTCAAACTTAATGGTTAAATATAAAAATCAAATCCAAACACTTTAATTGACGCAAGATTCGAAATTGAGCTCTTTCGAGCAAATCAAAGCAGCAGCAGCGGATAAGGCTGTAGCTGGATTTGCAGCCTTAAGTAGGGAAACTATATTAGGGGGTTCTCAGAATTCACTTTCATTGCATAGCTTAGCTTAGCTATCCTTGAACACACTATAGAAGTTTCAAAGCGAAATTCGTGTCGTTTAGATTTTATGGACATGGAACCGAGCGATTATCGCGTAGTCCCAGTGCCAAGCGCCCAAGAGGTAGTCGCTTTATGTCCTTATGAATCTTTGTAATAATAATAATATTTATAAATACTCGGCGTTAGTCCCTTGCACGAGTATATTTGCATTTCTTTTATCTTTATATTCGAAGTTGACTTTTCAAACGCACATTTCCGGGAATTGTAACTCAAAAAGTAATAAACCGATCATTCTGAAATTTGGATATGTGATTCTTTACAAAATTACCAAGAATATCAGCATTTGGGATGATATCATATTTTTAAGGGTGTTTTTTTTGCATAATTAGTGAAAAAAATGGTGAAAATAGAAATATTTTTCTCTGAACAATTGCAAAATTTTTGATTGATTTGACTACTTCTAACTGCATTCATATCCTTAGAAAATATGTTAGTGGTGTAAAATTAGAACCTGTTTGGTTTTAGATAAAAATTGAAGTCAGTACACGTCCCGCAGTAGAACAACTCTTGTTGCGACCTTCAGCGGAATAGTGTCGTGTAACTTTTTCATTTTCGGCTTATATTTTTTTAAAAAAATCTCAGAAATTGTTCGGAATATGACTAATATAATGTCCAAATTATTCTCCGCTCTAAAACAACCTCAAAAAGTAGGTGAAAACAAACCTTCTAATATGGTTTCCCCCTTAGGTTGGCTAACGGCAATGGAATAGTGGACGACGCCAATCACACCTTTTTTTCTTGTGAAAGCCCTCCCTGGATAACATTCTCAAAGAGATGCTAAGGACCGCTGACAAATGAAATTGTGTTGCGCATTACGTTCGTTCTTCTTGTTACGAAGAAGAAAAAGTTCAACTCAACCGACGGAGGGACTGAATTGTAAAGAGTTCCGTGAACTAACAATTACCTCCCTCCTCTTCCTTTCCGTTTGAGAAAGGAATTCCCTAACTTGAAGGCTCCCTAAGGCGAGAGTGTTAGCCGGAAGCAACGTGTAAAACCCTCCTAGGCTAACAGAGAGGTTAGTAGTCGAACAGCGTACCGTTACGGGGGTCCAAAACTTTGTACTTCTTAATAGATTATATTATTGATGTTTGACCGCATGTAATGTAATAACCGCACTTACTTTAGTAATGTTGAGTTTCCATCCTAAAAAGTTCGCAAATACGAATATTTGTATTATCTGGTCCATATTTTCGGTGTTTTCCTTTTCTGGCTTTAAGAAACTTCAATTTGATTGTTGTTTTATCATTAAAAATAAATTTGTAAAAATAAAAACATAACAAACACTCTATTCATAGTTTGATTGAAGAATTGTTTATTTCCACCAAGAAAATACATTACGTAAAAACTATTGATATTATACTCAATAATCTATAGAAAGCGAAGA
Source organism: Hermetia illucens (assembly GCF_905115235.1). Taxonomy (NCBI): domain Eukaryota; kingdom Metazoa; phylum Arthropoda; class Insecta; order Diptera; family Stratiomyidae; genus Hermetia; species Hermetia illucens. Next base: position 121,922,170 of record NC_051851.1, on the reverse strand, counting down.
AAGTTTATTAGAAAGAACGTAAGCTACGATGAAAAGTAAACCTTCACTTATAGAAGCTTGCAATTAGTTTCTGTAAGAATGAAGTCTTAGTTGTCGAATTTGAAGCATCTGAAATCGATTGAAATTTGTATTATCAACTGGCAGTGAGACACAATTTAATCGATGAAAGTGTGATGAGCGGTGACATCGGAATTTTCTTAAATGTTGGCCCAAGAAAAACTTCCAGGGAATAATGTGAAGCGACTTTATTTCTGTAACTTAAGTGCTTAGAATTTGTGCTTCTTAGTTCCATATGACCCAAAAAGGGAATGTAAATTCTAAAATCACTAACATTTGCTTGCAGACTCAACAATTAACCCACGAAGAATTTGTATCTTACCAAAACGTATTCTAGAATATGATGATCGAAATGATGTGATGAGCAATGTTGATTTTCAAAACGCAGATGATGAATGCTGATGTTCTAAACTGAACGAATGCAAGCAAAAGGAAGTTAAAACATGCTCGAGGCTTGAATTCTACTCTTTAAAATAATAAGAACATTCGAAGGAATAAAACAACAGTTGTTTTCATTATGTTAACATTTTTTCTATTGTGATTCTATTTATTGTAATTGAATCAAAGCAAAATGCAGCGCCTACGCAAATGTAAGACAATTAAAAACGAAATCATACATAGTATGTTGCCGTTCCTTCAGGTAAAAATATAACACTCGGCTATTCTGACCCATGTTGCAATACAATTTTTAAGTATTCAATAAAAATAGTATCATTAACAGGAAAAAATACAAAAACCTATTAACTCTCAAGTTTCGGTTCAGTTCTTTACTCTATTTACATTGGACATCGTCTAGTGGCCTATGTCTATGTAGCGATATATGAAAAACATTTAGGCATTAAAAATATGAAGTATCAAAAATTGTTCTTTCATTCTCTTTGTGTAGATTCAATTCACTATTTTCGATTTCCCTAAATTAATAGTGTTGCTAATGGTACAGTACACAGTCAAATTTATTCCGGTAAACAGTGCAAGTGATCGCCAGTATGGAGCAGATTTCTAGATAATCAAACAAAAACTTTTTGAACAAAGCGGGAATTTTTATGAAAAGAATCTAATCAATTAATACAATTTCTTAGTCGATTTAGAAGCAAGTTACTGTACGAGGTGATATGATCAAATTATTTGGATATACGTGAACATCTTATTTGTCCGCTTAACTGAAAATTCAGGGATAGTAGAAGTATACACGAGACAGAGGGGCTCCAGGATGGTTGGCTTAACTGAGTTTTTGCAATACTTTGCAGAGTTTTAGTCAATTCTTAATTTTATGTGTTCTCCCCATAGTTTTCTTTAGTTGTATAATATAGCTGGATTCGGTTTTGCTTTAGAAGTAATAACCTTAAACATAGTCTGCACTTTACATTTTGTTATTTCCATGTCACTCATTCCTACAGCTCCGCTAACTCTTTGGCTTCGGTATCCATCCGGTGAGAACTGAATTTTGTAAAAGGAAAATGAACCGTGATTTAGGGACGAATTGAAATGATATGTAAAGCCCTCAAATTGAGATCTCGACTTTGAAAATGTTTCATTATTTGTAGCATCTTTGGGAAGAGTAATCGCAATGGTTGGAATTGTGATTTACTTTCTCATAGTTTTCGTATTCGCAACGTTACTATTTTCTGATCAGGATTAATAAAAGTCAGTCGATCTCAATTTGCCATTGGCCTTTAACTAATTTAAAAATAAAAACTATGTCCAATTGAATGAAAGAAAATAATACCTTCGTTTCCGCTGTTTCATTATGATGACGAATATAATGGCGTTCACAGCGAAAAGCGCAACAATCAGTATCGATGGAACGATAATATCTTTTGGATATGAAAAATTCAACGGGCGAAAGGAAGTAAAAAGAAAAACAATCAAATTAGTAAAACCAGATCATCTCGAACATAAATTAAGCATCTAAAATAAAAAATGGTGTTTGCATATTACCGAGGACAGTGTCTGCTTCAGCAAAACCCATTTTTGCACCCGTCGCACTTTCAGTTTTGTGTAACTCAAAATTTGAACCGGAAACAATTCCGCGACTAGAAACTGCGTCTTCTTCTGCAAAATTGTTGGGAGGAATTTTCAATGATAGGACTTAATGCAAAAAACTTTACAATTCAAATGAAAAAGTATACAAAGGAGCAAACGATAAAATTAATGGCACAGAAAATACCCACGCAGTATTGCAAGGTTGACCAAAAAGAAAAAAACGACACAAAAAATACTGTATGGTAACCAAAATCAAATCACATTAACCAAACTGTGATAAGCTATCAACGTACGATATCTGTTACTGTTATGGGCTCAACGCGAAAATTACTACTGAAGATTATACACGACAAGTTGATCTATGCATGTGAAAATAAATGTACGTAGCACATGTACAACTATGAGCGACTCTTGCTCCCCGGATGTATATGTTATCTCGCAATTACACTAATTTAATGGAGAAGAGAGATGAGCAGACAGCATTGGATGTGATGTACGAGTGCAACAAATTAACGAGTGTAATTAGATCAAGCTTGAAAGACCTCAAGTTCAAGAAAATGAAGATAGCTTGGCTAAATGAGTCACGATGCGCTCTGATATGTGAACAAGCGGACACTTCAACTGTGATAAAGAGGCCGTCGGCCCTTCGTTGTTGTTTGTGTAAGATTGAATGATGATAAATTCATTTCACATGGGGGTGCACCAAAAGAGGACAAGAAATGTAAACACACGAATTTTTGATAGGAAATAACCTGTATGATTTCGGGTAGCAATGTACTCTTTAAGACGCGGGAAAGGTATGTAGTTTTCCACATTCATTTCGCTTCACTTTTCTAAACTGAAGGAGAAACTAGTTGTAAACAAGTTTAACAACTTTTTATGCACTATGATAAGGATTCCAAGTGCGTCGAGAACTGAAATATTACTTGCAGTTTACAAGTTAAGAAAATTTCTGAACATTTACATTTACAACGAAAAAATATACTTATTTATGATTCACTAAATCAGTTACATGCAAAAATACGAAATTAATCGAAGGTCTCCCTTGAATCCATCAACATAGATGCCAAATTTCTACAAAGATATAATCCTGGAAATAATTACAAATACTAAAAAATTCAATAAAAGAAGAAAATAAAAAAAACTAACGATTTCATATGTATATAGCAGAAATCGTATGTTCCAAACCATAATGATGCCGAAGGATACTATTTATATGTACATATAGCCTGAAAATCAAGCCATCTTTTCTTTTGGGAAAAAGGCACATCCAGCCTTTTTTAACATTACTTTAAATGTTCTATTCGATTTTGAATCAACTAATGTTTTAAGTAGTCTTATTTCCTGGGGGATTGCGATTAACTACATTTGATTCCACAGAAAAAGAGGACGTAGGGGTTTTGTATCAGGGCAAATAGTCCAGTCATTAAAATCGAAAATCGGATTCGACCTCCGAATTCTTTCAGTCAAGACCGATTGATAGGAAATTTCGGGTGGAAGTCGAGGATGACGTAAGAAAAAAAAGTTATATAGCGCCAATGTGCCCCTCCCCCCTGCAGAGTATGGCACCCCATGCGGGGTTGAATTTTTTTCGAAATAACCACAGAAGTCGATTAAATGGTCGATTCTAAGCAAAAAATGTCTTGTGAAAATTTTTTGTACAAGTAATAGTTTTCAAGTTATTCATGTTGAAATATGTCGTTTTTTCATCGAAAAAAGTCAAGAAACCGGAAACTGGACGCTTCAGGTATGCAAGGTTTTGTGCATTTATTTTATAAAGACATTTGAGTGTACATTTGTCCCATTAGTACTTAACAGGTAATATATGTACTCATATATATTATATGAGAATATCCACTTTCGCGTAATATTAATATTTAAAGTCTTGAATTTGCAAAGAAGCGACAACTTTGATCTATTATAACTTTGTTAGTAATAGTGCGATTTCCACCAAACTTGGTGGGGTACGTAAGATACTTGGTAAGATCATATTCTATGTTATAGCCTATATTGCAACATTTCGTGGTTCTCGGATGAACTTAAGGGGGGTTTTGCAGCCAATAACTAAAAATTATAGTAGTGTACTATTATTACCTTTTTTTTTAAAAGATATCGGTATGGAGGGTATTTTGGAGCCTAGATACCATATGGTGGCAGTCTCTTGATTTTTTTCAGATTTTCTAGTTGGGCAGTTTCTGGGAATGTTCTTGTGTCAAAGAAATGATCACTTTCGACACCCCGCACTCCCCACCTTCCCATCACATGTGACAACTGGGACCGGCTTCGGAAACTTCTAACCGAGATCTTTTATTTGATTTCATAACTATATTTGGTGAAAAAAAAATTGTATTCCCCTTAAATTCGATGTAGAAGGACGTGACTCACTGTATGCATGAGTGTTCACTGTTCCCACCTTTTCACCAAATTTGGTGTCAAACGCTATAATCATGTGTGTGTTTCTGTGTTTTTTCGTTTTGTTCCACGTCGTCCCGGCAGGGTAACGATGTATGACACCAGATACTACCTACAGTAACTCAGTGACACTGTTGGCTAGACTGTTGTCTATGTTGCTAGCATGACTACGACAAATATGGGCTACTGGGCCTTATATTGATTTGTAAATATGTTAAAGTGATTAAGTAATAAGAAGTAAACTTCCTTTTGCATATTATCTGACTTGTAATCATAAAGAGGTAAGCTTATACCTAGGCTTTATTTTAGTGCTAGTTTTAGTCTGCTTGTTCAAGAAAAATGATAATATCTAGTAGGTGTTTATTTAGGTCCTCTGCAAGCAGGTACTCTACAGAGTTGATGGATTTATCCCAGTTAAAATTATTTCTAATTTGGATATACTTAGTACATTTGAAAAGGATGTGATCTAAGGTTTCCTGCGCGTTGCATGTATTGCAACTGTGATTTCTTATGATTTTCATTTTTTTGAGACATGGTTTATTATAGGAATGACCTGACATGATCCTGTTGGCAGTTTTTATTCGCAACACCTTTTGTGTGGATCGGTCTTTCGGAGGTTTTATAGGTACATGGGGGAAACTTTTTGCAAAGAATTTTCCTTTGGAGCGAATGTCATTTTAATAGTTTGGGTCCCACTCCTCTGCTATTTGGTTGCCCATCAGATGGTTTATGTCCATGGGTGCTAGGTGATAGTTCATCAGCGGGGCGCTGTTCTGACCTTCAGTACCTGCCAGATTAACACTTTCATTTAATTTGATGCCGCTTCTTGCTGGGCCCCACATTATGATTACTTCCTCGCAGTTCATGTATTTGATGTTATTGTGGATTTCATTGACCATGTAGTGAGAGGTAGACTCTTTGCTCAGGAGCCGGCACACGTGTAAGGAGTCCGTAATGATGACCACTTTCTTATGACCTTTTTCCAATGCATGTTCAGTGGCTAGCCAAACCGCTTGGAGTTCTGCTGATAACGTTGTAATTTGGTTTAGCTTGTGTTGCCCCACAGTTACAGCATGATGATTGACCACTGCAATACTCACATCGTCTTCTCTGACCAATCGCTATAATCGAGAAGCAAAGAAAGCGATCGCTGTCACTCGAGTTGCCCATTACAAAGATCTTAACGATAAACTGCACACTCGGGATGGCGAGGGAGATCTGTATCGACTTGCTAAAAGCCGACACGAACGCACCCAGGATATCGAACACTTCTGTTACGTTAATGACAAGAACGATATTTTGCTTATCGATGGGCGACGCGAAAACACCAGAACCTGACGACATCGCGTCTGAGCTCTGCAAAGCGAATAGTTGGGACCTAACCCGGTGGTTGTGAATTCTTTAATCGAGCTATTCAGGAAAGTAGAACACCATCTGACTGGCAAGAAAGTATCACAATGAAAAAAGAAAGGTACTCCAGTAGAATGTTCAAATTACTCTCCGAACCAGTTACTTTCCCATTCCACGAAGAGTTTTGAATGCATTCTTCACAACCGTATTCGTGAAATCGTTGAAATAATCGTGAATCAAGCTATAGAGAAGCTACTGACACAATTCCCGCGCGCGATTACTCATGGAGAAACATTCGTGTCTCTGTTGGTGCTCATCAAGGAAGTGCCCTCTCACCGCTCCTCTATATTCTTGTTTTGGACACTGTCACACGGGACATCCAACTTCCACTGCTTTATGCAGATGATATTTTCCTAGCGTCTAATAGCAGAACTGAGTGCCCAGAACTGAGCGATTTAATTATCTCAGATCAATGCTATCAGCCAATGGAGAACTATGTTATGAGGTTGCGTCACGCATTAGCACAACCTGGATGAAGTGGCGTTCCACAAGTAGTGTTCTTTGTGATCGATGTAGCAACGAAGGCCTCAAATCTAAAATTTACTACTCTAAAGTTCTGACCGACTATAAAAGACAATGAGCGGCGTCGTGCAATAATCAAGACGAAGATTTTGCGTTGCATTAGCGACGTCACATGTTTTGATCACATCCGAAATTATCGATCGATATGAGGTTGCACAGATCGGGGAAAAACTATGAGAGAGGCGTTGTCGACGGTATGGTCTCATAATTCGCGGTAACGGGAATTCACTTGCCAAGATTGGTCTGAACATTCAAGTCGATGGTAAGCGACCAAAAGGTCGATAAAACAAAATGGCACAATCGATCACGACGTACCGGACCCGCTTGTGAACGAGACAAAAGTTGCAGAAAAGGAAGTAAGTGCGACATCTGGACGGGTACTTCTATACTTCCTATTAGTTAAAATTGTCTTGGAAAGCATCAAAGAAGACTTTGGATCTACGGATCCCGGCTCTTCCTGTACCAACCAACTTAACACCTTCCGGATCATTGACAAGCAGCGTGCGGTGTTTAGATCAGTTTCGATAATGTGGACAAGGAATATAATCCAGGAAGCTCTACGCAGAAGCTAATCACCACTGCACCTCCGCATAATCGATTTCGAGAAAGCTTTCGATGGCCCGAATAGGAATTGTAATCTCGAATGCTTTACGCAGAAAAGACATCCCGGAGGAACTAGTAGCTATTATTAGAGCGACATATGATGATGCTAAGAACCATGTACTGCAATCTCCGAGGAATTTGTGGTCCGAAGCAGAACCCGAAAGGGCTGCTTTTCAGCGATACTTTTTCTTCTCGTTATCGAGACGTTCTTTTCGCTGCCGTCGCTGGAGAACGTGGAGAGATTCAATGCACCTTGCCATCTTTCATCAAACACCTCTATTATGCTGATAACATCTCCTTGCTCGCACACCGAGTCATGCACCTTGACCCAATAACTTAAGGTTTGGAAAAGGCGACAATCAGCACTGCTACCTTTAGACCAAGGTGAACCGAAAGCATTTCCACTGCAAAGTAATCTGAAAGAGCAAATACTGTAGGTCTGACCGGCAAAGCAGCTTTAAATGTATCACTTAAGACTGGTTTAGGTTTAATAGAAAATAGTGGAAGTAAACAGCAGAGAGCATAGGAAAATATGTTACACAAACTGAATCTAATCCCTATAACGCCCTTTGATTGTCGGAGCCTCATCGGTTTGATAGAAATTATAAAGTTATAATAGTTCCACAGATAAAGAGAACTGGGACAGATCAGAAGAATGTATGCAAAGCAAGATGTAAGGAAGTTCTTTTCATGGATGGCTCAAAGATAGAAAAGCCTTCTGAAGCAGGGGTCTATCTCTGGTTGACGTGCGATTGAAGAAAGACTCGCTCTCTCTATGTTTTAAATTTAAAAGGGTGGAGTGATTCTATGTACTTAAATAAAACATCTACCTGCACATACGTCCAGAATCAGAACATTACAAAATATCATACAAGGGACACTTTCTATTTAAGTAGGAAGCCTACGGTCGAATCAGCAGTCACATTTTTGGCACTGATATAATGCAGTTGCGCCAACTAGCATCGCATACACTAACAGAATTCTTGCGGTTCTTGGACGAACCTAAAGATATTCCATTACGCAGCTGCGTGGAGCTTTTTCCAAATCCCACATAATCACAAACTGCTGTGAGTTTTCGATTATTTGGCATAGACTGCATGTCTTACACATATTAAACATAGGGAGTCTAAAAGTGGCCGACATAACTCGTCAGATGTACATGTTGTTCAGACGAAAACATCTTCGATGTTCATCAACTAATGGGACGCTTGCTACTAACATTTCAAGCAAATTTGGAACTTCTTCTGACAAACAAAGGGTCGGCCCCAACCTACTTGTGTATGGAAGTGCTCTGCTTGCTTGATTTTGCTTGAAATTTATATTCTTTCCCCTTATTGGACAGTAGCTTCGTTCAGCATAGTTAAATGTATTGTTAATTCGATAAGATTTGATATTTCGAAAATTCTTTCCACGGAGGATAACTAACTGACCTACCAGAAAACATTCACATTCACTTTCAGAATTAGATCGAATTCAAACCCTTCGGCTTCACCCTTGACTCTCATTAGGCAGAAACATTTCTAATAATTACAAGCAATTGGCCGTATAAACGTTTGTTCATAAAAGCATCAAATATAATATATATCTACTGAAAACTTAACATATTAAAATTTAGAGATATGGTATTGCTGAGAAGGTGCTGAAAAACTTATTGGCACTCTGACATTTGATTCCGTTAAGAATTGGAACTTGTAAAAATCAAATTTAAGCTTACCTATACCACATAGTTTATACGACTTTGATTGCTTGCTTTCAAAGTTTACATTGAAAATTTGGATAATTATAGAAAAACATTAAATACACAGACACTTGTTTGAAGAAGATTATACATTTATTTATATCACAGTTTTGATTATTTTGCACTTTCCCTTTGTTTTCTGATTTAAGTATGACAAGTACAAACAAGGTCTACTTATTGAAGGTAAGCTCCGTCTGATGTGTTGAAGTAATGGCACTTTTATCATGAAAATATAATTTGATTAACTTGTCAGTAATACATAAACCTATCTTTTGTAAAATTTTCTCTCAAACTTTATGATGTTATGGTGGTAGCTCTGTTTTCCAGGAATGCCTTATCGTTATTATATTTCAAGGCCACAGCAACTGGGTACTGATATATATGAGAAATATCAGCCAGATTGTACTGATAAATTATTACGATAACTAAAATGTATCTCGTTGAACGAAATAAAATTGTTAATTTGTACAACTTTTCAAATGTGAACCAATGACAAGCATTGGGCAGCATCTTCATTCATAGCCGATTGTGCAGCTTTTTCATAATATTGTTCGAAAAAGACCGGAACAATGTTAAGCAAAAAGTTTCTGTTTGAGAATCTATTATGAATTCACAATATAGCCCAAAGGACACTTGTGATCTTTTGTAATAGAACTTTATTTGGAAATGGTTCAATGTGGATAGTTATTCTTCCTTTATTTCCGTTTTCTTTTTTTTTTTTAAATTCCACTTTAGAAAGAAGATAATTAAGGAATGATGTTCTTTCCAATTTACACCAAATAAGCAGATTTCGTTCTGACGTAGTTGATAATAATAGTGTCGAGGGTAGTTGCACTGCGTCCAAGAAGAACTATTGCGCCCCTTTAATTGTTTAGTATACCTATTAACTATAGTAAGTCGATCAAGCCTATAACCGATAAGAATTTTAAGATGTTCCCTCTTCCAGGTCTTTCAGCTTGTCATCTTATATTAACTATTCTCCCCGGTGTCTTAACTTCCTTTGTATAAGCTCCGGGCACTATCACTGTCAGTGGCAATAAACTGCCTAGAACATGATCCATTTTCGTGGAACTCATATGGCGAGAAAACAATGCGAAGTTATTCACGCTCCCAACCAGAACGTCAATTTAGAGCAGTTTTCAAAATTTCAAAGTAGCACAGATAATAACGCAAATATCTTTCAGAGTTCATTTATCCCCTGTGGATCAAATCCAATATTGGTGCCCAAAAGAAGGTAATTTGGCAGAACCCAGTCCATTTTCTACAAAATATTGCCGAACAATACGAGTCCGCTTTATACAAGAAATTAAAGATGTCACCAATAAAGAAATCGGCTATACAGAAGACCAAATAAAAAAATTCAGAAGAACTAAATGACCGAAACTTTCTTCTTCAAATAAAGCACACATTGAAGTTTACGATGATCGACACAACTGTGTGACAAATACGGCATCAACGATGAGATGTTATAAATGCGGGCAAATGTCAAAAGAGCGATAAATTCAATGTAAAACCCGTTGAAAACCCTGAAGCTCTTAATTTTGCATTATCTATACTACACGCAAGGATCCGATTCTTCATTTATCATTTAAAATACCGATAAAGAAATGACAAGCTCGGGCAGAAGAAGATAAAAAAATCGTTGCGGAAGCAAAAGAGAAAATGGGAAACCCATTTAAAGTGGAAATGTTGCTGGTGGGTATTCCCAAGGCTGGTTTCGGGAATTCCAATGACTTCAAGAAAATTTTTCGTAGATCCTCAAATTTCTTCTCGCATCACAGGAGTTGACATCAACGTAATAAAAAATGTAATATCATTTTAGGAACTTTGTCAAATGGACACAATTAATACTGACAAATTCGAGAAATTTACAGAATAATCTGTAAAAATCTGAATCACATGGTTGGGACTGGAATCCGACAATGCATAAGATTTTGAGCATAATGCATAGAGCAGAAGAGGCGACTGATGCCCGAAATAAACACTTTCGCGTTTACCGGCAAAATGTTGCAAGAAAGTTTGCATGGGAAAGGTGTAATAGGTGTATAATAAACAGACTTCTTCTCAGTTCTGATCCTTTGTTGAGCAGAAAGTCCTGAAAAAAGAAGCTTCTCCAATACCCTATTGCCACCGGAGAAATTGGATGCAAGTCAAGTAAAGACGAGGAAAGCAAATCTGATTGATATGACTGTGTTTGTTTTCAAATATTTTTTTCCACACATTTCTATGGCCACATTCTTGGCATTTCTATGTGTGGACCGTTGTTTTAAATACATTATAACGACTCTAAACTGTTTTTTATTATATATCAAATCGATAAAAGCGAGAAAATAATTTTGAACAACTTTTGAAGCGAAATACTCCTCTGTGTGTCAGGTCAGGGGTGGGAAAAGCTCTATTGAAGGAAACTGCTAAGATCAGTTGTTGATCGCTATTCTCAGTCTTCAGTGAACTGCATTAGAGAAAAACGGCCATCTCTAATGAATCATGTTATTGTATGTGTATCATATGGGGCATCACACTACTCAGAAAAAAAATGCGAAGTTAGATTGGCAGCATTTGGTTCAACTCTACCACTCTCCTGGCCTTGCCTCCTCAGATTTTTACATGTTTTACTCATTGGAGAATACTAGAATATTATGCAGTAGATTGAAAATGGCAATACTATTTTTTTAAGTTTAACTCTTTCAAAAATCGAAAAATCACACATCCAATATCTTGGAATCGGAATCATATACATAAAAAAGCATCGTTGTGGAATTTTGTATTCTCTATTTTGCTTAATGGAAATTTAGCAATCAACTTCTACTTAGATGTACCACATAAATAGTAGACTTCCACTTTATGTTTGACGCAACTATATTTGGGAAAAACTTACGCCTCTCTTTCATATACAAAAGCCAAATTACTCGACTAACGAATCACCTCAGGAAACTCAATTTGCAAAGGTCTTATTTCTACACAACTATAAATTTGTGAATTATAAACTACCACACTTTCTCTATGTAAGCAGCATGTAATAGCAGATGACAAACTAGTAGCGATGGCTACAAAGACTCATAAGGGAGCTAATCTACCCGATGCTCCTACAAAGTGTTGTTGATTCTACTCTGCAACCATTATAAAGCACAAGCATTATTGTGGACAACAATGTGTTGTCAGGAATTAATTTTCGTAGCAAATTTCAGTTTTCCCAGTTCTTCATAGTAATAGCTACAATAATGTGTTACTATATAAATTTATCACTACTGTAATTAGCTTTTTATTTTAGATGTTTATATGGGTACTGAAACGATGGTTTCTATCTTCTATGATAGCATTTGAGCTCGTTTGTCTTTCGATTTCAGAGAATCAAAATATTTGTCTAATTGTAGTACATAATTCAAACAATAGTAGGGATTTTGTACATTTCGCAAGTCAAATTGATTTATTGAAATTTAGTTTCAGCTTTCAACTTTGTAAAATCGATAACATAGTAAGGTATTAGTTCACTTATCTGAGAAAATCAATATGATGGGGGAGTTCGCTGAAGGCCAATTTTTTATTTTCTTGGGCCAGGGACTCATATCCTGATAATATCTAATCATAATAATGATAACGCCGTTAGATAATACGAAAAACCTAGAAATATTTATTATACGGATAAAGAATAATTGGTTGACTATAAGGAATGAATAAATATAGTAAACAAATGCTGCACAGAAGTCAGATCTGCTCAATGTAAAGATCCACCTATCCTTACAAAAAATTTCCTTATTTCTTGGCATCAATCAATGCCTGCCTTGTTTCATTATAGAACCCAGCACGTTCTGGGTGCTGCAAATTGGAATCAATCCACTTATATCATAAATATAGAGTTTGGCCCCTTGGAAGAGATTAGACTATTGTAAGCCAACCTGTTTTACTATAACTATCAGTATGCTCAGCATGAAACGTTCACTATCGACAAAGTATAAATAATTACGGTACATAAAATATAGAATCTAATCGGTTCCACGTAGATGAAGGTAATTTATAACGCAGATTCCAATAAATTCTATAAAGTCAAAATATCGTATACATACTTCGTCGATAGGAGTAATTACTGAATTTGTATGACATTCATCTAGCTGAACAGTTTGCATTGTCATTTAAGTCAGTATGTTTCTCCCCATAGCGGATTTCCAAGTTATCAATGAAACAAAAAATTTAATTGGTAAGATAAAGAAGAATCGAAAATAGTTTAGTAAGATAAAGAACTATTCGAGGGAACTGAATTTGTTTTCCTATCTGAAAGTCAGCAGGTGGCCTCTCTTGTCAGGTGGTTGAAGGTTATGTCCCCCCCACACTCTTACGGGGAATTTACATAAATGATTTATAAAATCTCATCAAGGTTTAACATTTTTAAATTTGTTTCAAAGAAACCATCAGTGCCGTCGAAGTGGCTCTAAAAGATGGAAGATTAGTGATGACAATCTAAATAGCGAAATGCGCCCTTCAGTGAGTAAAAAGCAAAGAAACCATTATATGCGGGGTCAACCAGGGTTGCAGTTCCATCCATTTCCATTAGATAACCGCATCTACAGTCTAATTAAAAATTCGAAGCGATTCGATTATGCAATACAGCAGCGGCACATAACAAATAATTTGCTAGCCGAAATTTTCCTATTAAGATTGTGCCGTATTTCTCACCTCTGGGTCCAGGTAAAATATTCAAGGAAACAAACAGAACGGGAGAAAAACATCCATCAACACCTACAGTTTTAAACAAGGGCATCTATCCTTGACATTTATTAATTACATATTGAACGATTCGTTATCGATTCGCCTTTAAGTTAAGGCAGTTAGGTTTGTTTCGTGACGTGAAAAACTATTTGATTCACACAAAAGTCTTTGTGGCAGAGTAGTGCTTATTGATATACCCTTCCCCAAATTCTATTATTCCGCAAATAAAAGAATCTTCCCCAATTCTTCAAGGATCGATATTCGCGCAGGTACAATATACAAGAAAGTTGCCTAGCAATCTGATGATAATTCGTTACGAAATGATGTCTTTTCTTACTTCTGTACTAAATAATGATAATTTGTAGGAATAGATAAGAGATAAAGAGTGAAGAAACAAAGCAGTAACCGTTATGCATATTGTTAGCTAGGAAAACAAGTCAAAAACCGGAAACTCAACGCTTGACGTCTGAAAGGTTCTTTGCATTTCTTGTATATTTGAGTATAGAAAAAAAATGGATCCGCGAAAGAAATAATCAATTTATAGACACGCACTAACATATCGCGCCCTTGCGATAGATAAGAGTGTCGTAACTCAAAAAATTTAATTTTTTAGAAATCGCAAAAACATCATTTGAAGCTAAAGAGGTGAATTTTCTCTTTGTTCAAAGGCAGACGTTTGCTTTTCATTCCTTGAAATAAATACCATGAGCCTTTCGTCATATCGCAATGTTGCAAATGTCATCTAGCGATAACTATTTGTATTGCAGTTTAGAGGCTTTTACAGAATAATGGAGCGTAATATTTTGCTATCAATGGTATTATTAATTAAACAATCGGGAAAATGGAAAGCTAAACGCTTCAGGTATGAAATGCTTTGCGTATTGCTCATATAAACATATTTGAGTCGGCATTTGTCCCATTTGTGCCTAGCTCGTAATGTTTATGCATTTATTCAAGTCAGATTTGTTAGTATGATACTGACTTTTAAAGTCACATATAGATTTGTACAAAAGTGATAGATTTAACCTGTTATAACTCTGTTAGTAATAGTGCGATTTCCAACAAACTTAGTAGTATCGTGTTCAATAATAAAGCCTTTATTACTGTTACTGATTCTAGGATAAACTCACAGGAAGTTCTCAGTCAATTTCTAAAAAATATACTTACATATGAGTATAATGAACTTGGTAATATACTATTATTCATTTTCATAAACAGGCATCGGTATAGAGAGTATTTTGAGGACTAGATATCGTGAAATGGATCACCATATTTGCTTCCGATATTTGGGTTGGATAGTTTCTGAGAACAAGTTCTTGAAGTAACTGACCCCTTTCGGACCCCCGCACTTCTCTCCGTTGTAATCAATGCCAAAACTTCGGAAAGTACTACCCCCACGCGTGGAAAAAAATGTTAAACCCTCCCTAAACTGAACGTGGAACTATCCAAATATCAGGTGAATGAATAGGGTGCTACGAATGGCGTGACTCAAAAAACGTAATTTTCAATCAAAAACTTTGACTATTTTCATTGTTTACAACGGTGTTGTGCATCCTGAATTTTTGCCGGAAGTATCAGAAGGTAATAGAATAGTGAACAATAGTGTAATTTGGGTGTTATGAGATATTTACGTGACGCAATTTGTCAAAAGATTTATTGATTTATTGGGAAACAACTCGTGAATTTCGTATTCCAATCTATGAATTTTTGACCAAATACACAAAGAATATTATGATTGGTGGTCGTTTGAAATAATATTGGCAAGGATGTTTATCATATCGCGGACAGATTTTATTGAGCTCTATGTAACTACTAGGAATCAGCTTAACATTGGTTAATATTATACAGAGTGTTTCAAAGTGACTGGAGAAGCTGTATGGGAGGGAATTCCTTATGCAATTCTAAACAAGAAACATTAAGTATTTTTTTCAACTTTTTAGCTCTTTATCTGCTATAAGCATTTAAACTTCGAAGAAAATAGTCACCTTTTAAGTATAAAAATAGTAATAACTCAAAAACTACCATGGCTGCACCATTGAAAGAAACAGCTAAATCTTAGGATTTTACTATAAAATATAAAAAACCTGTGGAAATAAATTATTTAGGAGTAATAAGTGTCCAGCGGAAAACATTTTGTTTGGTTCCCCCGAAAATTTGTGGTTTAACCTAACTTTTCTTGAATCTCAAAATATGCAATATGCTCATTTTCTTGCAAGAAACAAACCTTACTCTCATAAAATAATATTCACTACTGGTAGTTAAAAATCTCGAAACATAAGCCACAAATATGAGAAAAAAACAATGAATTCCTTTAGATATGAACGGTTTTCTTGATCGTTCATGTAATACTATTCAAGTACACGAGGGTTTCATTTATAGATGGTTCGTAGTGTATATACGTTGAACGTACCTGATGTTAAATTCGAGATATTACTGACATTATCTCTTAGGAAAAACCAATTTGATGCATACGAGGCAACTTTGACCTACTGTAACTTTGTTAATAATAGTAGGATTTCCACCAAACTTTCCAGTAGGCTGCTCTATACCAAAGACTATATTAGTGCGTTCACAGTTCCCACCTTCCCACCAAATTTTTCAAATAAGAATGACTTTTTTCACATTTGTGGGAATTGTAACTAAAAAAGTAAGTGAAAGTAAGTAAAGATCATTATGAAATTTGGAGGTATCTTTACAAAATTACCAAGAATATGAACCAACATTTGCGAAGATATCGTATCGTATCATAAGGTGCCTTTTTTGCGAAATTAGTAGAGAAAAAATTAATTTTTATTATTTGCTAATGAATGCATTGTCCATATTCTTATAAAATATGTTGGTAATACAAAATGAAAACCTTTTTGCTTGCAGATAAAAATTGGAGTTGAAGAACTCTAGTTACGACTTTCTGCGGAATACACAAAAGTTGTTCGAACTATGACTAATACAATGCCCAAATTTAATTGAATTTTAAATTATTTCTTCCCCACTAAAAAATCCCAAGAACAGCAGATGAAAATAGTTTTCCTAATGTGTTTTCCTTCCGTAAGTCAATTATTTATCAATTGTGAAAGTTTTTTACCGATTAGCTTGCGTTTAGGTTCAGGCACTTGATGTTTTTTTCATTGAAGGTTTTCCCATTTAACCTACTAGAACTACCACTAATTGAGTAATTAGGATAAAATGATATTAATATAATTTTATCAAAGTGAAGAAGAGATAGTTTTTTTTTGCAGGATTTTTACTTTCATAGGGTTATTACTTCTACACAACTTACTTTACTTTTACAGGTATTTAATATTTTAGAATGAAATCATAGTTTCGATTCAGCGTCCATTTAATGCCATAGCTGTTATAGCTTTAAAGTTATTACAACTTCAGTAATGTAAAGGCGGCAACTTTTTTTTAAATTAAAGCGACTGTAGCAAGTAAAGGGTTAAGAAATTGAAACTTAATATTTTTTTGTAATTGATAAATTGCTTGGCATGTTAACAAAATTCATAAAAATTCGTTTTTTTTTTTGTAATATAATGAGTACATTAGTATGTTAAAATTGGAGCCAAGTTGGGTTAAACAGCAAAATTTTGGGAGAGAAAAACACCAACAGGACATTCATGTTTTAGAGCAAGGTCTTAGTTACGAACCAGCGTTAATACCCCACCTATCATAATTTTTGAGTTATTGTGATTTCAGTATTTTAAAGATGAATTTGTTTTAAAAAAATTAAAATGCCTGGCAGCTAAAGAGTTAAGAAATCGAAAAAAAATCTAGCATATCCTTTACCCGATTATTTTGCAACACACTGTATATTTTATTCTAAAAACGGATTTTTCAGATCGTTAGGAATTGCTCGTAGCGGTTCATCCATCGAAAAATACGTAAAAAGCCGAAAAAGTGAAATCAGTGGTATGAGTAAGACGCTTCACACTGATTCGCAACAGTATGTGATGGTCTCACGACCGGGGTTTGGATCGTATGTCTCTATTTTTTTTCAATTGACGGATTTTATGTTTAATTATATAAGCTCTCTTAGCAGCGAAAACCATGTTAACATTGACATATTTTTTTTGTTTACAGTTAGGATAGGTATCAGTCAGTTAGTCAGTCCGATTAGCACTATGGTGTGGCGTTTTGATGATGATGGAGCAAAATCCACCCAGCTCTCGTTGGCATTGTGCCACTATCTCGTTGGCATTGTGCTCGAATAACAACACCACCCAGAATCCCTTTTGACAATCAGATGAGAGTTAACACTGAAGCAATCCACAACACATCCCTCCGCGAAACCAATAAGAAGGAAATGGATGCCGCAATAACCGCAGTCAACAGAGGACCTGGAGTTGAAACATCAACAACTGATCTTCACAACCACCTGAAGAACGTCATCATTGATACGACCACAAACATATTTGGCCCCAGCTGCAAAAGGAGTCGCAACGGCTGGTTTGACGATGAATGTAAGCTAACAACGGAACGGAAGAATGCCGCATGCCGAGTAATGTTGCATTCTCAAAGAACGCGGGCACGCGCAGAGACTTACCACGAACTCCGTCGAGCGGAGAAGCGACTTCACAGACGGAAAAAGGAAGCCTGGGAGAACCAACGGGCCTGTCGAAGTCGAAAAATACAGGGAGCAACCGCACCAGGCTTGCAGGTTTTACCAACAAGACAGCAGGATGAAGCCTTATACACCTCGATGCTCATTCTGCCGAAACAAAGAGGAAAATCTGACTTCCGACAGAATGGGCATATTGGAGCGATGGCTTGAGTACTTTGATGAGCTACTCAACAACCAGAACATCGGCGAGTTGGAGGTTCCGCCAACTGAAGACGGCGGACAAATACTACCACCACCAAGTATAGGAGGAACAGTCCGTGCCATTCATCGGCTAAAAAATCATAGGTCGCCAGGAGCCGATGGAATTACAGCCGAATTGGTTACATATGGAGGCGACCAGTTACACCAAGTGGTTCATCAACTTGTGCTCAAGATATGGGACAGCGAATCATACATAAAAAGGAGATATCACACAGTGCAGCAATTATAGAGGTATCACGTTGCTGAGTACCATCTATAAGATATTCTCCGCTATCTTGCTAGGTCGGTGCCCCATACGCCCAGAACATCATTGGCCCATACCAAAGAGACTTCACTCCAGGCAAATCAGCAAAAACAGATCAGAATTTCTTTCTGCGGTAAGCGATGGAAAAACTGTTGGAATATGGACAACAGTTGCACCATCTATTCATCGACTTTAAAGTCGCCTACGATAGCATAGCGAAGGTAAAACTGTTCACAGCCATGAGAGAATTCAGTATCCCGACGAAACTGATAAGACTGACTAGGCTGACCCTGACCAATGTGCGAGGCCAGATAAAAGCAGCAGGATCACTCTCAAGACCATTCGACATCAACAACGGTCTACGACAAGGGGACGCCTTATCACGCGTCCTCTTTAATCTGGCCCCCGAGAAAGTGATCCGTGATGCTGAGGTAAACACAAGAGGTACGATCCTCTTTAAGTCCACCCAACTACTGGCCTATGTTGACGATATCGACATCGTGGGAAGAACCACCCGAGACGTACAAACTGCCTTCATCCAGATCGACCAGGCGATGCAAGATCTTGGGCTGCACATCAATGAAGGCAAGACAAAGTATATGGTGGCAACATCAGCACCAAAAACCAGTCAATCAACAACATCAAACCGCACTGGTCAAATGGGAAAAATAAAGATAGAATACAACTTTGAGACCGTTGAAAATTTCTCCTATCTAGGGCCGAAAATCACAACCGATAACAGCTACGATGATGAAATCCATGCACGTTGTCAGACAACAGAGCCTATTTCAGCTTACAAAAACTGTTCCGCTCGAAACGTCTCACCATAGGGTCGAAGCTCTTACTGTACAAGTCTATGATCCTGCCAGTCCTCATGTATTCCTCGGAGACTTGGGTTGTTAGCAAGAAGAATTGCGAACTCTTGGCCGCGTTCGAGAGAAGAATTCTCTGAAGAATTTTTGGCCCCCTACATGAGGATGGACGATTCCGTAGCCCACATAACGGCGAAATCTATAAGCGATACCGTGACCGTCAGGTTGTGGATAAAATCCGGCTCAATAGGTTACGGTGGGCGGGTCACTTAATCCGTATGGATGAGAATGATCCAGCCCGGAAAGTCTATAAGGGCAATATCTATGGTAGAAAAAGAAGACGAGGCAGAGCCTGCTTAAGATGGAGCGATGGCGTAGGTCAGGACACCAGACAGCTTTTAGGGATATCGAATTGGTGGACCTAGGCGCAAAACCGGGATGTTTGGTCCTTATTAAGGCAGGCCTAGACCGGATACCGGTTGTTGCGCCGTTGATGATGATGATGAGCAACTGCAGAGGAACTATGCCAAGTCTGGAGGCAGGGCCCTATAAAGGCCAGTGTCCGCGTCTGCCTGGTTTTTTTTATAGAAGTGTCAAATCCTCTTCAAACTCGCGCAGGTGAAAAATACGACGTCCATCGCGGTACTCTCAAAAGCAGAGCACCGTTTGACCAGTCAGTCGGCCTGCTCATTTCCCTCTATGTCCGTATGACTGAAAACCCAGAGAAGGGTGACCTTGAGCGAACCGCCACGTCTGATCAGTGCAATGTAAATGTGTACTGTACTGCTCCACCTTGCTTGACTGTCGGTCAGAATGGCTATCTTATGCTTATGGTTCGGACCGTGCCGGAGCCATCACCAGGTTTTCAATGTCGCCAATTCTTCCGCGTGCAATACACTGACGAATCCCAGAGACCATGAGATATATTAAATTTTTAAGTGTTCCTATACTTTCCTAACAGTCAAAAACCGTATTGAGGCCATCCAAACGACTTCTAACTTTGCATGTGCATTACTGAGCATTAACGTAGTATTCAGTGTAAAGTGTCATCTTGATTTGGTCATTTAGACTTTACACTAAAAAGATTGATCACGTAACAGAGACATACTTCTTAACGTACACGAAGAGAGGAAAAGTTGCATTTTCCCAGAGTGTATCCTATAATATTTGAGCACACAACTATGTTGAAGATGTTATGAAAAATTTGAAGGATATTTATTTCGTAATTTTCATTTTTAATGAACGCATCGTGCACTTTCATTATTTTCTTAGTCTTAAGAATTAATCAGCAAATCATAATATTTTCCCTAAATTGAGCATGCGTAAACAAATTAGCATAAGGAATGACTAATGAGTCCAATGTGATCTCCAAAGTGTAAAATCATTTCACTACATCACTGTTGCACTCAACCAGAGATTCTAACCACATGTGCTTCTTAAAGTGCAGCAGCAATACATGTGAAATTAATGACGGAAAGCGTTATCGTAGCTACTAGTTTCCCCTCCGTTCCAGTACCATGCGATTGAACATCTGCGCGTGCCTCGCTTTCAGCATTGCGTGGCTTCAGAGTGCAATAACACAGAACGTGGGGGAAACAACGAACGAAAAATGACTCATAGCACCGACCGCGTGCTATCATCGAAAGCAACAAAAAAATGCAAGCACTGATAAGATTTATTACATACAAGCAAGAAACCAATCCAAGATTTACTGCTTTTCAAACGTTTAACCAATATTCATGCAATACTCGCGAAACAAAACTTCACACAACACAAGGCTCAAAAGGACACTGGTGAAAAGTGCCGGCCAAGCCGACGAGCTGAGTTCGATGCTTACCGACACAATCTGGCAGAGTGCCGTTCCAAATGTGTTGATCCGTGCACAACAGCTGGCGTGAACTTGTGGCTGAATCGGGGAACACGAACGACGGCTCACATTCGAATGTTGCCGAAGAGTCCGTTCGCTCCACGAATCGCCCGTGCATCGGCGGGGTTGGTGTCAGACATCCCAGCGCTAAAATTAGAGAAATCGGAGAAATCTAATTTGAGGTTTGTATTTTATGGCATGTGTTTTTGACAGAGGGGTTCATTTCGCGAGGAAGAAAATGAGACTCTCACCGGTCCTTGTCCAGCTGTACAGTGTGAAAATGGAAATACCATTATAACAGACTTGAATGTGAATAGTGCCCTCTTCTAGAGGATAGTGAAATGAAAAGTAGGTACATGCCTGAGGACCGAACTTTTCGTGCGTTATTCTTACTGATTTAACCCTACATTTCCCCAATAATGTTTAAAAAGCTTCTGCACAACTGCGAATGAAAATTTCTATAAAGGATTCCCCTCTCGCTCCTAGCCAGAACCAGATACTTAGCGAATAGTAAATGAAGGTTAGGGACTCAAATTAGCGATCTTATAAAAAGACGGGGAAAAGAGTCATTCTATTATAACCACTCAATCGAATGAACTCAATTACATTTTGGCTTGAACAAATATAATTTTTTTTTGTATTTAAACGTCCCGAATTCGAAGAAGAATCGTTTGAATGATCGCGCCAGAAGGGCAGATTTAAATAAAAAAACTTCCGAACGAAGTGCCGATTCCTACCAAGATTTATGGTACTTCAGAATTGTTTTTTATTCATATTGTTAATGCAGATGAATCAGAACGACAATTAAAAAACCGAAAAAATCTCACAAGTTGGGCTAACATGTTTGGATGCCGGAACTATTCGCTTATGTTCGTACATAATATCGGTAAGAAGAAAAGTTTTGTGAACGTTTTTTAAATTACAAGGACAACTCGATTTTATAAAGGCTCATCCATATTTATAGTTATCATCGACATACCAGTGTACCCAGTACCTTTTTCTGGTTGAAGAAGTATCATTTCAAATTATTATTTGGTAAACAAGGAAGCTACTGCGAACTTCATAGTTGAAGACATTGCAACCCGTAGTATCGGCGCTGTTATCGTCTACCAAAAAAATTTCGTGATTTCGGATTTCCAAGATTTTTAAATTTTGGAGACTCTTGAAAGTCAGTTTGGTCTTGTCAATTTCTAAGCAGCAATGAGAGGGGTCAATAAGTAGTAAATAATGTTTGAGAATATTTGGTTGGTTCTCATTAATCACAGTGAACAGATTCACATTCCTATAGAATGGGTAAAATTCTTATAGCATAAAAGTAATTTATTTCTTACTCAATGCAAGCAATTCAAAAATATATACATATTAGTTAAACTTTCCTCACACCCCGCGCAAGCAACTAGACCGAAAAAATTATCCTATGACAAGCCTTCAATAAAAAAAAAGGAACTTACTAGGGGATACCAAGAGTAACGTATTGCCATTAAATTATCAAAGTCGATATATTCAGAAAAACTTAAATGATACCTCCATCAGATAACTCACCTGAATAATGAATCAGAACACCTCGTTTTGGGTAGGCAAACTTCGTTGTCGCCTTCACAACTATCTGTAAGTTGTTAGGTGCAATTTAACGGTTTTGTTATTTATATAGAGAAAAAGCAGTTATCGTACACAAAATTATTACCTCAACTTCGTTCGAACTACTTATTATTTCCACTGGCCAGTTCGGCTCATCACAGCCCTTGAAAAGACTTTTTCTCGATTTAGAGTCAAAAATTTCCAAATAATCTCGACAACTTTTTTCAGCTGTAAGTTAAATAAAAGTAATATTCTTTAATGTATATCCTTTCTAATAATTTTCTATTGAAACTATCAATTAAAATTTTAAACTTCACTAAGCTGACATAAAGCGGTTACATTGTAAAATAAATTGCACTTACTCCTTAAAGATATATCTAGAATGGTTAGACGAATCTTCTGTGAGATAGGTGCTAATATTTTCCATTTACATTCACATTCGCCAATATAAAACTTCGGATATCCTGGTGTCATAGTGAATCCTTGAGGTTTGGGTGGTCCGTAGTAAGTCCTTTGAATTCCTGCATGGTATCCACTTTCTGAACTTTCATCATTGTCCTCGTCGTCGTCACCTACGTTCTTGTTTCCATCGTTCCCCACGTTATCGTAGAGACTATCATCCCATTCATTGGAAACAGTCGTATATTGTCTACTCGGCGTTTGTATTGTTAACTCACCAACCGTAGGCAGTGGCGTTTCAATATCCTGTTCATTGCTCATTTCAATTTCCTCTGGATGTTTTGATGAAGGAGTTCCACTATACAAGTAGAGACCATTGTTATCTGTGGCACCTGCAAAATATATATGTTTGAATCAGGCGTCTTTATTTCCTCAGTTGGAGTTCACAAAGATCTACTTTCTGCAAACGTCATATGGGAAGCACCAGCAGCAAGAATACCATCTGTTGTTGTTGGTGGATTCATTGCTGAAATTGTTGTTGCTACCAATGATGATGGTGGCATAGACTGCGGTGGAAGTGGTGGTTTTGATGACTCTAACGTCGATATTGAGGAGGAGGATAATACAGTTGAAGTGGCAGTGGTTGTAGTTGCCGCAAGGAAGGGACTAGTTGTTGTTGTGGGTTCTTTAGCAGTTATATTGTCAAATAATATTGGTTTAGGAAACGGTACAAAGTACTCTTCACCTTCACGTATGATAATAGTGATGTTTTCAAACTTACTAAGATCAAAATCACGATTCCCATTAGCCGGGAACCTATCATTAGTTTCTAAATTATTTGAATACCCGAGTGTCGAAAGCGGTATAGGCAGGATAGAAACTTTTTCTGAATTAACTTCCGACGCTAATGTTAATGCTGTTGGCACGAGAGCACTTGGAAAGACATCTTTACTATCCTTATTTTCGTCCGTACGGAAGTATATTTCATCGCCTATTTCTTCTATATCGTTGAAATCGTCCAAATTACTTGGCAGTATTTTGAGCACTCTGAAATCCTGTTTAGAAAGGATATGGATTAATATTATCTATATGATATTTTCTTATATAATCTTTATGCAACCAATTGCTCTGAAACATAAATTGAGATAGAAAAAATGAATCGAACAATTGGATAAATGATTGCTGCACATACGCTGCATAACAAATGCCATTGAAATTTAGCTGAATGCAGGCAACTGATATTTTACAATGAAACGACTTTTTTTTAGTCAATTCAAATGATTCCATCTTGCATATTTACGATATAATGAGTATTAATGAGTAATAAGTTAAATCTAGGTATGCCAATAATTTTCAAATTGTAAAAAAACTAAAACTACAAATGTAATAAAACTTAACGATGGAACTTGACAAGGAAGAGGACCGATTTTTAAATAACGCGATAAAGACCGTGAACTCCTTTTGCATTAAAAAACAAGTCGGGAAACCGGAAGCTGGACGCTTCAGGTACGAAAGGTTTTGTGTATTTCTTAGTACGTAGCACGTAATATATCCATATACTATGTAAGAGTATCCACGTTCGGGTGATATTGACATTCATAGTCTTCAATTTTCAAAGATGCAACAAATTTGAGGTATTATAACTTTGTTAGTAATAGTGCGATTTTCACCAAACTTGGTAAGATCATGCCTATATCACTGCAAAATTTCATGGTACTAGGATGAACTTAAGGGGGGTTTCTAACCAATTACAAAAAATTGTAGTAATATACTATTATTAATTTAATTTAAACAGATATCGGCATGGAAGGTATTTCGGAGCCCAGGCACTACATAGTGGCAGCCTCCTGATTTTTTTCAGATTTTTCGGTTTGATAGTTTCTGAGAATGGCCCCCTTAAAGAAGTGATCACTTTCAACCCCCCGCGCTCCCCACCCTTCCAACGAATGACAAAACTAAGATCGGCTTTGAAAAGTACTGATCGAGACCTTTAATTTGATACCCCACATGACTATATTTGATGAAAAAAAATTTTACCACCCCCTTTTGCATGTATGGGGACCCCCCGTTAAATTCGACGTAAAAGGATGCAATTCACTGTATGCGTGAGCGTTCGCAGTTCCCACCTTTCTACCAAATTTGGTGTCAATCGCTATAACCGCCTCCGAGAAAAATGCGTGTGACGGACAGACAGACAGACAGACAGACAGTGGTGGGTTACGCCGATGATATAGCACTGGTTGTGGTTGCAAAGCATCTCGAGGATGCTGAGTTGTACTCAAGCGAAGCAATCAGTGTTATTAAGGCTTGGTTAGAGAGTGCTGGACTGGCACTCGCGGAGGAAAAGACGGAAGCGGTCCTCATCACTAAGCGCCGCAAAAGAAATTACGCCTGCATTAGAATCGGGAATCGTATCATCACTTCCAAGCTGGCCGTCAAATACTTGGGAGTGATGATAGACGGAGGACTTAATTTTAAGCAGCACATAGAGCATACTTGTAAATGAGCATCCACCACGAGTATTTCTCTGGCAAGGATGATGCCTAAAGGTGGTCCCACGGGGTAGGGGGGGAGTCGGGGGGTGGTTTTAGTGGGTAAAAATCCCACACTCTGGCGTGCCCAGGCCAGAGTCTTTTGAAGATTTCCACCTCCTCAAAAAAAAAAAAAAAAGACAGACAGACAGACAGTAAACCGATTTTAATAAGGTTTTGTGTTTACACAAAACCTTAAAAATATCCGAGCTTGGTTTACTCCTGAATTATATACTGATAATTGATAATTTAACTTGATTCAAATGGGAAGAGATCGTATAATATAATAATTGACTTTTATTTATAATTCATTTCGCTTAGCTAATTGAGGGTATTTTCTAATAGAGTTATTCTGACATTCTCTAAGCCTACCCTACAATTCTATTATACATGAATCTAAAGTTTTCTCAATTAACTATATATGAATTCGGCAAACAATTGTATTTTCAATAAATTATGTATATAAGCATCTGATAACTTCTAGTTAAAATTTGACTTTAGTAATTTCTGGAAAAAATCACCATTGAATCTAATGAGCATTTGTAGTACAGAGGATATATTTGATATCATTCTGGCAATAAATTTTGCAGTATTAAGTTAATTGTGCTGTGTGTTTACACTTTGTTTTAAAATTACCACGTTTTTCAAATAATTACCTGAGAATAAATCCCTTTGTCTTTTTTCCTGTATTTTTCTAATTTGTTCGATTTTCTTCGCTCCTGCGAAACTTCTTCAACCGGAATGCTCTCCACATCATCATTCGCTTTTAATATTTTCACTGAATGCAAAACTTGATCTCTTTGTTGAACTAAAGCTTCCGCTACTGGCTCGCCTTTCTTCGGCTGCTCAACCTGTCGCCTCTTAGGAGAATTGTCATATCCAATTGTGAGATGCTCGTTGCAATAGCGATTTGTGTGGTAGCCTAGAGATGCATAAAAAAGTGCATTGTATTTTTTATAATATTGTATAATCTTGTTCAATTTTAATTCACGTTGGGTTTAATTTATTATCTATAAAAGAAAATGGACGATCGCTTGGAAAAAACATTCATAGATGTCACCTTTATCATGGGCGTAAAGTGTCACTAGTATTCGAAGAAGAGCATAAATTGCCTGTTGCAGAATTTCAAAGTGGCACATCATTTTTCGTGAGTTTCATATGAGTTCTTTCTAAGATACAAAGACAGTGTAAACACAAAACCTTATTAAAATCGGTTTAGTGTCTGTCGGTCTTTTTTTTTTTGAAGAGGTGGAAATCTTCAAAAGACACTGGTATGGACACGCTAGCGTGTGGGATTCTTACCGAATAAAACCACCCCCGATTCCCCCCAAGCCCCGTGGAACCACCGTACGGTATTACATCACGGGGCGGAGTCAGCTCATTTTAGCTTGGTCCCCTTTCGTCTCTACGCGGCATACGTAACCGGGCTTTTCTAGTTTCCTCTGCCTTTCGCAGTTTGCTCTGGATAGATACGACCATGGAGTTGATCGCATCCCAGTCTTCCTGACATGCTAACATTCTTCGGGGGGAGGGGGTTAAAAGTGATCATTTCTTCAAGGGAGCCATTCTCAAAAACTACCCAACACAAAAATTTGAAATCAGGAGGCTGCCAATATGGATATATTATGTGCTTCGTACTAAGAAATACACAAAACCTTTCGTACTTGAAGCATCCAGCTTCCACTTTCCCGACTTGTTTTCTGTTATCTCTATATTTTGCGCAAGTAAAATGAGTTAAAAAAACAACGGAAAAAATGTGCAATTGAAGAATGCTCCGTGGCATCAAACATCTCCAAAATGTTTAAATACCGTACAAAAAGCAACTTCAAAAAGCATCAACAGAATTCGAAAGCGCATCGATTGAGATCCTGAACAGTCAATGTGTGCCATGGTGAATTTCCTCTACGTAAAATGGTTAAAAAATGCTCAAATCTTCGAGCATACAGTCTGGGATGTGGTGAATTTGTTACCCATCAAAAGAACATCAACCGAGGAGCAAAATGTCGAAAACGGTGAAAGATAGAAAATACAGACAGACAAAATTTTTTTAGGGCGGAAAAATTTTAAAAATTATTGTTAAAATTCTTTATTGTCTCATCTTCCTACATTTTATAGTGGGAACAGTAAAACGCAAATCGACAATATTCTCATAAGACGCCGACATTTTAGCACTGTCATTGATTGCAAAGCCGTTCCCTATGAGACCATCGCATCTCAACATCGGCTGTTGATTGCCGTCCTGTGAATTAAGCCAACGATAAAACAGCGTGAGGAACGCACTGGTTCGCGGCGCATTAAATGGTGGCGATTTCGTGAAATGAAAGAAGAAATGATCTCACTCACATGATTACCGGCCATTACGAATGTGGAAGAATCGTTGAACTAAATGAAAGATCCACAAAGCGGCCTCTGCAACCCTCGGAGTCACCAAGCCGGGTAAGCGGTACATCAACCGAGATACTTGGCTTTGGGATGATGATGTTGAAATGAAGGTCCGTGAAAAGAAACGCCTCTAGGAAGCAAAGAAAGCAGTCGTTGTCACCCGAGCGGACGATTGCAAAAATCTTTACAATAAACTGGACACTCGGGATGGCGAGAGAGATCTGTATCGACTTGCTAAAAGCCGTAACGAACGTACACAGGATATCGAACACTTCTGTTGCGTTAATGACAAAAACGGTACTTTGCTTACCAACCGTTGAGTTGCGACGGATAGATCGCGAGAATACTACAAGCCGATCTCAACTGAAGAATTTGCTCCTCTTCCACTTCCACAATCATTGCCGACATTTGGACCAGTTCCACCTGTCAGCGCAACTGAAGTCGAGGAGGCAATAAAACGAATGAAATTGGGGAAAGCCACAGGGCCTGACGACATCGCATCTGAACTCTGCAAAGCGAACAGCTGAGACCCAACACTGTGGCTCAGTGTATTCTTTAATTGGGTTATTCAGGAAGGAAGAACACCATCTGACTGGTAAGAAAGTACCACTGTTCCAATATGGAAAAAGAAAGGTAGTCCAGTTCCCATACCATGAAGATTTTTGAACGCATTCTTGACAACCGTATTCGCAAAATCGTTGGAATAACTGTGAATCAAGCTGTATTTGTCAAAAACTGCGGAACTACTGACGCAATACACGCTGCACGGTCACTCATATAAAAGACAATGAACGGCGTCTTGCGGTAATGGAGACGAAGATTTTGCGTTTAAAAGCCTCGAAATTGCACCCAGATCAGGCATTCGATAAAACCAAATGGCGAAACCGATCACGGCGAGCCGACCCTGGTTCAAAATAAAACGATTTTCTCTAATTATCAGTAGGCAAGCAAGTTATAATAATTACCATCGATGCATTATAGAAAAAAAATCCAGTGGTAATTACATAAACAGGAAATTATGTATGATATTTCTAACAAAAAAGAATCCGGTAAACTTTTTCCCACTAGCTAGAGTAGTGAACAATTATTAGTTTAAGGAACTAGTAGTGAACAATTATTAGTTTAAGGAATTGAATGAGCCTTTACTGTTACCTACCGAGAGCTCCGCTCCTGAGTTCGACCATTATAATTAATAGTCGTAAATCTCATATAGAAGCAAATAACATCTCAACACATCTCCTGATAATTAACACAATCAGAGATTTCTATTCACAACAAATGCATGTGGCATATTTCTCAGGGGATAGAAAGTCCACCCCCATTTGAGATTTCTATGTTGCTCCAATGATTCAAATAAATCCCATTACATGGAATGACTGTTGTTAATAATGTTTGTTGGTGGCAAACATTTACAGAGTTCATGATGTTTTTAATGACTTAACGAGAAAGGAAAGGACACTACAATCAATAGGAACATTTGTGCTTTAAGATGCCATTGAGTTTGAGATGTTAAGTGATTTCAAGTGAAATAATTTATAATCTTGCCTATCAAAAGCGTCAGTGTCCTCTACCATCTTGGACACGGTGTACAAAGGACTTGTCATTGAGTTTACACAGAATTCAACACGTGTCACGAAAACGTGCCCTAATATTCCAATTAAGGATTTAGTTGATCCTGGCTGCTTTGATGAATTGATTATCAATGAATAGTCAATAATTTTATGGAAATTTCATTTGTGACTTTTATTTAATCTCTTCCGTCGATACGTTTTAGATGAAGCCTTCTAACAATAGTCGAATGTAGAAAAAAAAAACAAAGATAACTGCTATATATGATTGCACTATACATATTTCTGAGATTAATAGATTTATTAACACGAATTCTCGTTTCGAACAGACTGCATTCGAATTAATTGCAGCAAATGATTTCTTCTTTTAAGTATATATGCATGTAAGCAATAACTAATATGTAATTGCATTAGAATGTAAATCGATTTTTAGTGGCTTAGCAAACAAGGGCATCGATGTTTGACCAAAGTCGAAAAACTCGGACAAAGCAACGAACACAGAAAATGTCAGCGGCGAATTTTACTCGCGCATAGTCGGACTGAAGATTCTCCTTTTTCAGTCTTTCTTAAGTTCGAAAGCATGTCGGTTTGTCTTGACCGGTTTCACCATTTCGCTTGGACAGAGGTTTGATCTTGATGAAGTCTACCTGATTATCGCATTCGTTCTATTGGCATTAATGTGCAGAATATCGAGAGTATAAAAAAATTTGTACATGTAAGTAACGTTGTTTCTTTCGACGAGGGCACCGTCTATCTTTTCTTCTGTATGGAAAAACACATGAAAAGTGATCGGCACGCTGATTTGAAGGCTTCAAGCCTTCATTGACACCTGCATCTGGCTTCTCTTTTGTGTACTCTGGCCTGACACAATCTCGAACGAAGAACTGTGTCGCCGTACACACCAGGTATCGGTAGTAGCGTAGACTCTAAGAAAGGACAAATCCATCGTTATGCTCCAACTTCATGAAGGCTTCTTGATACAACCTTAGGAAACTGAAGCATATTTCGACGAACTGAGGATGATGGTATGCAGGTGTGGTGGATGCACTATGTCCCATTCAGGGGACTGGTAAGCCCATTAGTCGTGCAAACTTTCTTAAGCACAACAGAAGTGCCAAAGCGAATAAGAATTGGATGATCCACTACGAACCAAACACTGTCAAGTGACCAACACCAGATATTTGTGGATTTCAAAAAGGCATATCACATTACTGACAAAAAAATATGTATATATATATTATGTTGGAGTTTGGAGTAACTTAAAACACAAAAGTTAGCTATTAATAGCTTTTGGACAATACTCGTGGTTGAAAGTAAAACGTATTATGCAGTAACGTAGTATGCAGTACAAGTAAACGAAACTAGCATTTTACAATAAGATTACACAGTAGATCGATTTCAAAATTGTAAAACCGAAGGACGCGTTCACCTTTAACTGCAGCGCCATTAATAAAAAGAAGACACATTATGTATATTAAAATAATTTGAATGAAACCTTTTATGTATAAGTGAACAACAAGAAAAAGGTAGATGGATGAAATGTTCTTAGAAGAAAAAAAGTTCAGGACGATTTTTATAACATATAGATAAAACGACCACGAGCAGAGACGCCAGAGGTATTTCGCTAACGCGAACAGCGATCAATTTAATTATTGAGTAGAACACATTTATGTTATGTTATGTTTGCAAATCACTGACACCTAATGAAACCAACGCTTCAATACAGGACTTCGGGGCTTTGTTACATGAAAAAATAGGCCAGGTGGGGTTTTCAGTGTAAAATAACTCCACACCTCGTTTCCAAATGAGTCACAATAATTCTTCTAATGCTCGGTGGTTCATATTAAAAATATAATATAAATGCAGAAGAAAAGAAAGCAATTGTGTTACTGATCAAGCATGCAGACCGGAAAAAATTCTAAAACAGTATTAACCACGAAATTCTGGCATCGGTTTTGAAAATTCGGGCTATACCATGCAATGTAACCTACTATCCCACGAGTAAGTCGCTCTGTACCCACATAGCGTAAATTAGTGCAGAAGGACACAAGTTTCTCGGAAAGTTCTGGGAGGAGCTGAGGCATATTGTAAGAAATCGTCAACGATGACGCTTAGGTGATGATGATTGATTTTCTGAATTTCCCAAGAAATACGTGAATAGCCCATTGGACCAGTTTTGCACCAAAATTTTGTGATTGCTATAATGGTACTTAAATTTCAGAAAATTGTAATATTTTGAAATCCAATGATGCCTATTTGGGCGTCTTGCGACTAACAACTATTCTTGTGGCGAAAATTTTCAGTTATAAAAGATATATTGGCCAAAAATTGCGAATGACGCCGCGAAATCGCAGCAATTTTGAAAAAATGACAAGTCATTTATGCATTAAGAACTCGTTTGGACACTAAAAACACAAAAAGTATCTAAATCTAAATCAAAACTCATAACAAAAGATCGAGGAGCTAAACAAAATCAACCCCGGGAAAGCTCGTCACGTGGCACCCATCAACCCGTTTACCAAGTACCGGACTTATGGAAAACCCTAAGGAAGGATCTGGTGTCCTCGAATCCAAATTTAGCCGATAGACGGTAAATGAAAAAATCGGTGTGAACCATATAATTGAAAAGTAAAAGTCCACACTTTCTTTGAAGAATACTAAAGAGAGAAAGAAATTCATGTCGTAAAGATATTAAAATCGCTCAAATTTGAGGTACCATACAGTTTTTGAGAGGGATAGTCACCGCGATTTTTCAACAGAGAGGGGGGATCTTCCCCTTTTTCCCACATACTCTTCCCATCCTCTCATCCTCTGGGGTTTGGATTGAAAATTCAAAATTATCCATCATATAATTTATAAATTATACTTTAAGGAGCATCACTTTCTCTTTCTGGCAATAGATTGGAAAATTCAACCTTTATCATTATGTTACTATTTAAAGATTATTTATTGTTGTGAAACCAAGATATATCCTTTCCATCCAGATGGTAAGACATGGCACTATGAAAGGCCCACTCGAGAAACCCGGCCACTAGCAGTTGAGGAAATGGTGGAGCATGGTGTAAAGGAATGGATCACATCCTATAAATTGCGCGTTTCAAAGTATCATGGACAGATCCCGGATTTGAGTCCTATAGAGAATTTAGAGAAAACCCCAACACCCATGTAGTGATCTAGGATAAAACATTTGAAAGAAACAAAGAGGTATTTCACTAAATACTGAATTCCTAATCACCAAAGGTTGGTGCAAAACTCGACCAATACCCCTTGATAAGACTTATTAATTTTTATGAAGAACCAAAGTGAAAATATTCCTTTTTGTTTTATCCTATGTAATGTCAGGCTTTGCTGGTTGAAAAAATAAACTATTTACCAATTTAATGCAGAAAGTGTAAAAACTATTTGTTTAAACTTTATTTTTTGAAATTATGGATCCACTTTTTCACCATACTGTAT
Organism: Hermetia illucens; assembly: GCF_905115235.1. Taxonomy (NCBI): domain Eukaryota; kingdom Metazoa; phylum Arthropoda; class Insecta; order Diptera; family Stratiomyidae; genus Hermetia; species Hermetia illucens. The sequence goes on along the minus strand of NC_051851.1, from coordinate 121,889,085 downwards.
ATGTAGGGCAAGGCCGTAGATGATTGGCATACCTTTGAAGTGAAATCTGTTCTGCCTTGATGATATCGCACATTTTTATTCCAACTTTTGAAAAACATGTAGCCATACTGTTGATACAAAGCCAAATCCACAAATCTGACGTATTTTATCATTTTAACGGTTATATATTAATTAACTCATCTTTGATTTCATTTGGATAGCCTACATTGATTTACTTTGCCCCTTCATTTTTCACAAAATACCATTTTGTAGATTCGCAACTTTGGAGTCATGTCAATAATATGCAGATGATAGACAAAAAATCAAGTGAGTAAAATCTAGTATATCGGAAAAAGTTTATGATACATCCAATTATTTTCCACACTGGATTAACAGGTGACCTGCTTGATATTCGCTTAAACACCATTAATGATTCTGAGCTACGAGTACATCCATTAGTCAGCATCACAACATTTTATGCACAGATTTTTGATACTCCTGAGGAGGTCATATACGTTCCTCTCTGTGCTTGATCCAAACGCTACACAGTCATTTTAATCATGCTACCATTTTTCTTGGATCCCCAAAAATGTTATTGATCAGAAGCTCATAAAGGAGGTAAACGACAAGATTGACCATTGTTGGTTAATTTTTTTTAGATGAAACATCACTGAAATCTACCATTAACTTTTGAACTATTATGTCACCACCCTTCATTTGAGGTCGAACTAGGTTGCACGTTTCGAAAATTAACAACCCCCTCATCTCGACGAATTGTCATTTGGCACATTTGTCCAAATTTAAATGATTTTCCTAGGGGAATAGATAATTCATTAAGTAGCAAACTATTAACACCCTTGCACACGCAATTTTCATCGCGTGGGATAGTGCAGGATTGTAGGTCAATGCCAAAATGTAGGCTGGTTGATTTCCAGTCAATTTGACTCGTGTTAAAAGTTAGAAGATTTGAGAGTTATTTATTCCGGACTACAGCACAATTTTCATTTCGTGCGTCTGCATATACATTGTGTCCATCAATCAATCAACTTCAGTTCTTACGCGTTTCAGTAAACACATAAATAATTATATGTGATATCCGTTGATATGTGAATCAACACTCAGCTAAAGACACACCTTGAAATTCTCTTCTCAGCAATATCGTCACTTCAGGATATTTGACTTTAGGCATGTGAAATTTTTATGACACCATGAAATGAAACGAAAAGCGACCACTTACTCCACGTCAAACGAAAAAGCTCAACGTGCTTTTACCTGAATAACGTGCCCTACTTCTGCCAACTTCCGTGTTCGCTCCTTAGTTATATTTATATCAGACCTAGAGTTTTTTCGCCCCCAATGCCAGCACTGTAGATTAGAGTGGGTTAGGTCAAGAATGGCATAATTTCCTCCTTCTTCCCTTCCCCAATGGGAACTTTAGCTGAATATCGATTTTCAAATTTACGGTGAATTGACTTGCTCGATTTTCTCGTTGCCATAAAAAGGAATATTGCCTTAATTGCTTCTCGTTTTATCGGTCGACGAAACCTGCCGGAAAACGCACATGTCGAATAACTCGATGAGATATAATCTGTTTCTGTCGTGTTTTCAGACAATTTGATGTGCTGGCAGCATTCCTCCGATTTTGCTAGATATGTACAAAGCGCTTAATTCCTCCAAATACTATATGATCAAAGAAAATAAAGCAATGAATGAGTAATACGCGATGGTTTTAGATTCCAATTGATCGGAAAATATTCCGATAAGTAAAGAAAAATATTCAGAATTATTTGGATTTTAAGAATTCTCTTTCAAATCAATTTGAATTTTGTCTTTCCCTGGATTGATTTATTCATATCCAAATACGTTTCAGTAGAATCAAAGTGTTTTCAAGTAAAATTCTCTTTCCTTGCAATAACAAGTAGCTGAAATTATTCATAGACAATGAGAAAAATTTAGAAGGATATTCTGTATGTTTCATCCCTTCTTCTCTATTCTACCCCCAAAATTGCATTATTTTACAATAATGTACTCAACAATATATAAAATACAGTTATATTATCTCAACTTCGTCAACCCCTAGAATTTATATTCATGCATTCGTCACGGTGCTTTACGGTTCATTGCACATTTATCAGACAATACATTTTTAAAGGATGCACTATAAATCGTGCAGTTCACAAGTCACTTTATTTTCGTAGGTACAGGAGCACGCAGTGAAAACATATATATAAATGGAATGGAATTTTTGGTGCATCACAGATAACCTTGTAATTACATGATTGTCCTGGATACTTTATCTTTGTTCATCTTAAATGAAACTAGATGTGATCCCCGCTTGGATAGGTAATGCTGCTCTATTTGACACAGTGACTAAGTACTATCTATCCTAAATTTGCCAAAAGTAGACCATGTGGGTTAATTGGTTGCACGATTCCATTATCCTGATTCTGGTTCATTCATGGTTTGTCCGTGTAAATTACATATGAATCAATGTGGGAAAATGGGAGAACCATTGTTTCAAATAGATTCGATGGGGTAAATAGTAGGTTGGCTTGGTGAACTATGGTTTAAATCTTTATTTTTTTATTTTATATAATATTTTTTGGTACATATGATGAGTGACTAGAGGAGGGCTCAGCAGAGAAAGAAAGGGAAATCTTATTGTTGTAGCAACATAAAACATATAGTACAAAGTTAGATCATCGTAGTGTAACAATGTGCGCGTGAGACCAATTACTTAATTTAAATAAAGGAGTGAAAAGAAATAATCTATAATTTCAAAATGGTAAGATAGGAAATTTTTCATAGCTTATGTTCCACTTTTAATATTGCCTAGCATTTGTTTAATGCCAAGAGTATTGTTATAGTCTCCACGTGAAGGCAACCTTGACCGCTTGGTGTGTTTCCTGTCCGAAACTATCTTTCTTTTGATATTAATTTCGCAGAAAGCAACCAATGTAGTCTAGTTTTTCTTTTATTTTATCACCATTAAGCTCTAATTTCTATACTCAGGGTGCTATACTAATTTCAATTTATGCTCAAGATGTGGGACAGCGAATCAGTGCCTGACGACTGCCAACGAGGCATTATCTGTCTCATATATAAAAAGGGAGATATCACAGAGTGTAGCAATTATAGAGGTATCACATTGCTGAGTACCATCTAGAAGATATTCTCCGCTATCTCGCTAGGTCGGATGGCCCGATACGCCCAGAACATTATTGGCCCATACCGAAGAGAGGTTGTGGATAAAATCCGGCTCAATAAGTTGCGGTGGGCGGGTCAGTTAATCCGTATGGATGAGGATGATCCAGCACGAAAAGCCTATAAGGGCAATATCTATGGTAGAACCTGTCTGAAATGGAACGATGACATAAGCCAGAACACCAGACAGCTTTTAGGAATATCGAATTGATGTATCCTGGCGCAAAACTGAGATCTCTGGAGTTCCTTATTAAGGTAGGCCTAGACCGGATACCACTTGTTGGATCCTAGCTTTGGCTAAAATTATATTATAAATTCATAAACTTGTCGTGTTTTTGCGATTAAATAAAGAAGCGTTTTCCACCTGTTTTTTCGGTCACGGTGCTCCCAGGGCAGAGGCGAGGCAGCGTCTGAAGAGCTGCCCTGCTCTGGACGAAACCGTTAGTCCTTATTTTGTTAAATGTGTCTTTTTCTCAATATATGATTTCTTTCTTTCTTTCTGTCAAACCATCCAAGATTATTCTCCTAATACGGTTTTGGTTCAAAATTCTAAGATGTATCAAAAGGTTTGGTAGCTGTAGCAATAATTCATGAAAGTAAGTGTTCCGATAGTGAAAACCTAGTCAGACTGAAGATTCATCTAGATATTATTATATTTCTAAGAAAATTTTAATGCACAATTGGATAACTTAACGTAACTCGAAATACAATTGTGTGGGATTTTTAGAAACCTGTCGAAATTATGAGTTCTGGAGATAAGGATTATTTAACTAGCATTCAGAAAATGACAATTTAAATAGATCAAGAAAATGAATCGAAAAAATTGTAAGAAAAACCAAGAAACAGGTAAAAAAAATGGAAAGAATTAAAACAAGAAAAATTAACAAGGAAGAAGAAATGAAGGACATGGATACAAAACAAATCGGAATACCGGTAGATGCGCGCTTCGGGTATAAGGTTTTGTGTTTGCCAATACCGTACAGAGCGTCATTTCAAACTAGACTTTAATACTTCTCTTGGGAAGTATTATTCCATTCGAAAAGAAAAATCTCTCTTTCCGATCATTCGCAAAACAACCCAAAAGCTAACAAGCAGAACTCTCTGTATTCTCCACTGTACCAAATTTTAAATCCCTCAGCCTGGTCCGATGATTCTCTGATCTCTGCCCAATGCACCGCTAACGACATGATCCAGCTGATTTGTGCTGTTGGAAAATATTGTTGTGCAACAAGAACAAAAAAAAGATACTTCAATGTCGTTTTTCTAAGAGCTTTCCTAAAATAGAAAAAAAAACCTAGAAGAAAATCAACACTGAAGAAGAAAATAACTGATTTCCGATATACGGCTTTTGTTTTCAAAAATTGTAGCCTGAATTTTAAGACTTGAAAAACTGGCTTTATCTATTCTCCAGTGTTTGAATCTGTTTTATAATTAACGAAAAAGGGTTGAAAAATAAAGTGAAAATATCTTAAAGTTCGTCCCCACCTATGTAAATGCTAACCATCTGCAATAACCGTTAACTTGGATAATCGAAGAAGCACCGTCTTTTTCTTCAGTTGCGCTTAGAGTTCACTGCATTACGTTAATGAAATTTTCATAGTTCACTCGCACTTGAATAAAACCGTTCAAAGAGTTGTTTAACACGTCTTATATTCTACTAGATATAAAATACTCACATAAAAACACATACACATAACCATTAGTTGTCAATGAAAATTTCATATAAATTATGCATTGAATAAACATTTACTAATTTGCAATAGCAATATGGCTTTTGCCAATTTTAATTCATTATGTACGAGTGCTATCAAAGCAATGTAATTTTCATGGGTGGAAGTGAACTTGACAAAATTAATGAACTGATGACTAAAATCATGTTTTATGTTAGGAATCGCTAACTTTTTAGGTGTTCTTCACTTTCGTAAGTTTACAATTTAGGATTTGCTGGTATTGAATTTTGGTGCAGTATAAGGCCAAATAAATTCGCGAATTGAAAGTCATACATTTCTGAAGCAATAATTTTAATAAGTTTTTTCAAAATGTCAAAAAATTAGGAGGCGCTTCGGAGCAAAAATCCAAAATGTAAATATCAATGTATAGCAGCATTTCATATAAACACATAAGGGTTTATAGATACTCCAATTATCATAAAAACGTTCACTTTCAGGATCATTTCTGTGGCTTAATCAATAAATTAGGTATCATGTTTTTCCGTATAAAATCATCAACATCAAACCTCAGTAAACATTCTAAAAAAGTAGGTGAATTTGTTTTGCGTAATAATTCCACAGCGGGTAAGTATTCATTACTAGAATAATGATTTAAACACCTGCCGAAAAACCGAACTTCATTCTTCACCCAAAGATCTCACCCCCTTGGTTTCATTAGATTTAAGGATGATGTTGAATTCAACTTTTACTGTGACAGATATCTAGGCGAACAAATAGTCGTAGAAAATAGTAGCGGGCAATTTTCGAAGGATAATGTCATGGATATGAATACGCACATATAACTACTATAAAATTTCATAGACTCTTTACTTATATTGACAATTTTTATTAAGTCTATCAACTAAGCTCTTCCCCATCAAAAACTAACTAGAAGACACGGTCCTAATTAAAAACAAGTTTGAATTTTATATCCGCAAGAATGAGGAATTTATATGTAGGTACCATAAGATCTGGACAAAGCTATTGCATTCAATATACAGACAGCGGAAATCTATACAATTCCTACATCCCACTCTGAGGATCATTCAATAAGAAACCGAAGGAACTTCAAACGAAACAGTTATTATTTGCTAGAACAGAAACAAAGACTCTTATGAAAACCTTACAACATCAAATAAATTATGTCCCTAGACAACTTTAAAATTGCCTATGATCAAAACCTGAGAATTTTCTTTCAGTTTAACTCTTTGGAAACAATCTTTCATCAACAGAATGACTGACATAACAGACAAACCACTTACATTGAGATCAAACGTACTAGGAACACCAGACTCCATTCCAACAACAGGAAAAACACGGCCGTGATAAAGAATTAATTAATTAATTATTAAGTAGCTATATATTGCATTTAACAATGTAACTTGTCCCCTGTCCGGATGGCTCAAATGTTTAGGGCGCTGGGCTATCGTAGCGGAAGGTAATGTAACTTGATAAGATATTATTAGGTTACTTTTCTTTTTCTTGGAAGCATTGAGAAAATATCGCGAATTACCGTGACTTCCGAGAGATGAGATAAAGAACCTGCGCCACTGTGTTCCCTGCCAATTTTGTCAAATTTATTGTTGCTACTATTCCTTATTAAAACAAGTCGGGAAACCGGAAACTTGGCATTTCAGGTATGAGTGCAGAACTATCTCATTTGTGCGTAGCCCGTTATGTATATGCATTTAGCATGTCAGACTACTCACTTTAGTGGGGTATTGATATTTAGCTGCAGTAAAAGTACACGGTAAAGCCAATTTTGAGCTTCTCTAACTTTGTTAGTAATAGTATGATTTTTATCGAACGACAATATGGTCCATATTATATTCTATACTAATATAAATTGTTATAACTATAAAATATATAAAGGAAGTTTTTACTCAATTTCCCTAAAAATATGGTAATGTTCAATTATTAACTTAATTTGAACAGATATCGATATGGAGAATATTTCATGATTTTTTTCAGATTTTTCGGTTGGGTAGTTTCTGAGAATGGGTCCGTTAAAGAAATCATCATTTTCCACCCCTCTTACTTCCCGCCTTTCTGACAAATACAGGGTGCGGCAGCATAACTTCCTTTTTTCAAAACTCAATAAAAACTATTGTATGCATCGGAAAATATTTATTTATTTTTTATAATGTAGGTACATGTCTAAAGTTTTTATTTACATTGTTTTGAAGATCAAATCTGTTAGGTGACGTCCCCCATTCTCCATACATTGCGTAAACCGATTTCTGGCGTTTGTCATGACTCTTGTTAGCATAGCAGGTGTTATGTTGGCAATTTCTTCTTGGATGTTGGTCTTCAAATCTTGTAGGGTTCTTGGACGGTTCACATAAACACGGGATTTCAAAAAACCCCATAGAAAAAAATCACAACGGGAAAGATCGGAAGAGCGTGCCGGCCATTCCAAATCGCCTCTAATTGAGATAAGGCGCTCTGGAAAGTGTTCCCTCAAAACAGTCATCGATGCTCTTGAAGTGTGTGCTGTTGCACCGTCTTGTTGGGACCAATTGTCCCCCAAATCCAAATTTTCCATCCGTGGGAAAAAAAAATTCTGTAGCATGTTTACATACCGGTCCGAATACAGTGTCACTGTAACCTCATTTTCCTCAAAAAACCAGGGACCAATAATTCCAGCTGAGGAAATTGCACACCACACTGTGCCTTTGGGTGAATGCAAAGGCTTTTGATGCAATTCTCGTTTCCAACAAATATTTGCGCATATCAATATCCATTTCAATAGGCACCCAAATTGAAAGAGTCGTAATGACACCTCGAGAACCTAAATGTTGATACATAAAAGCCAGAAGAATTCATCATCATCAACGGCGCAACAACCGATATCCGATCCAGGCCTGATTTAGTGAGGAACTCCAGACATCCTGGTTTTGTGCCGAAGTTAGTCAATTGCAACTATCCGGTATGCCTACGCTATCGCTCCAAGTTAGGCAGGGCCTACCAAGTCTTCTTTTTTACCATAGATATTGCCCTTATAGACTTTCTGAGCTGGATAGGGATTAGGTGATTCGCTCACTGCAGCCTCGGTCGGGGTATTGCTTATACATTTTGTAACGTTATACGAGTATATAGGCTACGAAACCGCCCATCCTCCTGTAAGAAGCCAAAAATCAATCACTAATCAAATCCTTGATAGTAATTGCCATCAAATGCAGAAAAATATGATCTCTTATTTCCAGTAAAGATTTGCATTAGTTAATTGTTAAAAGTAGTAATTTACGAATCATCATCATCATCATCAACGGCGCAACAACCGGTATCCGGTCTAGGCCTGCCTTAATAAGGAACTCCAGACATCCCGGTTTTGCGCCTAGGTCCACCAATTCGATATCCCTAAAAGCTGTCTGGCGTCCTGGCCCACGCCATCGCTCCATCTTAGGCAGGGTCTGCCTCGTCTTCTTTTCCTACCATAGATATTGCCCTTATAGACTTTCCGGGTGGGATCATCTTCATCCATACGGATTAAGTGACCCGCCCACCGTAACCTATTGAGCCGGATTTTATCCACAACCGGACGGTCATGGTATCGCTCATAGATTTCGTCATTGTGTAGGCTACGGAATCGTCCATCCTCATGTAGGGGGCCAAAGATTCTTCGGAGGATTCTTCTCTCGAACGCGGCCAAGAGTTCGCAATTTTTCTTGCTAAGAACCCAAGTTTCCGAGGAATACATGAGGACTGGCAAGTCTTGTACAGTAAGAGCTTCGACCCTATGGTGAGACATTTCGAGCGGAACAGTCTTTGTAAGCTGAAATAGGCTCTGTTGGCTGACAACAACCGTGCGCGGATTTCATCATCGTAGTTGTTATCGGTTGTGATTTTCGACCCTAGATAGGAGAAATTGTCAACGGTCTCAAAGTTGTATTCTCCTATCCTTATTCTTGTTCGTGTTTGTGTTTGACCAGTGCGGTTTGATGTTGTTGGTTCGTCTTCGTCTTCGGTGCTGACGTTGCCACCATATATTATTTACGAATAAAGAAAAGAAAGATAATATTATTGGAATAACCCCGTTTCTAATATTGGAAAATTGTTACCTCGTCGATATTCGTAACCTCAGTCGGTATGTTAAATATGTGGATTTTATGTTGGCTTAGTCCCTTCAATACAAAAGACTACAAAAGATGTGTCATCAGGATCACAAAAACTTCTTTCAATACGAAGAGGAATTCATTGAAAAAAAAAACATATCAACCAGCTACGAGCATTTCAATTTCCTGACACAAAGCCCAACGGAAATTGAGATATTTTTTGTTTCCACCCGTTGTATTTATTACAATTTAGATATAAATGAATAAATTAACAGATTGACAAGTATCATCGAGTTTACATTGAAGTGCTTTCGAAATATATTACGCTATCTTCCGCAACGTACTCGACATACTCATCTCTTCCCGTCCTCATCGGCACATATGGCGAAGAGCATGCATGCAAGTACGTGGGTGCATCTAATATAGCGTATTGATGATCCCTCTTGTGAAAAGCGATACTTCCGTACAAGTAAACATCTTCGAAAATTTATGTGTAAATAAGGTCATCAGGTTATATCTCAGATCTTATAAAAATAGAATAAAGAGTTGGAGTTGTAACGTAAATTGAATTGTGCAGGCGTTGGGTAGTATTTCTCAATAAGACCGCCCTACGGTAAATTGCCAACTAAATTAATTCAAACAAATTGTCATAAATATAGCTTCAGTCTTTCGTTAGTCGTAAATGTGCTCTTTACTAAAGTCAATACACAACGGAACAGTTTACATCGTTGAGTTGAACGGCTGACTATTAATTCCACGTGTGCCACGGTCAGCTGAGCGTGAATCCACCGAAAAGATAGACAAGCAGTAAGGTAAATTGGACGGCTACAATGAGCAACTAGGGAACTAGCCGTCCCTGAAAAAGACCGTGTCATCAGGATATCAAATGATTTAATACATACGTTAGTTGGGAATGAATGCATGAAATCAAGTTGTTTGTATAATTCGACTGGTGCGCCGGCCGTTTGGTAGTCGCCGTTCCGGTGTTTTTTGTGTTCAAGGCAGTTGAAAGTGCACTCAATACACTCTTCTCAGTAGGAATACATTTCAGGATAACAGCCGTCTGATATTTACATATGTATGCATGCATGTGTATGTACAGCTGCAGGACTTTACAAGCGATGGTACTTAATCTTGAAAGTGTCTTCATCGTTACTCGCCTATGTAAATTTATAGCAATATCTAAGGACACACATTGTTCATATTGCAATTCAGAAGGAAAAGTTGGGAAATGTATATGTTGAATTGATGTCTATTTATTTATGTATTGATTATGTAGAGAAGAATTTTTTGAAGAATTTTCGCCCCCTACATGAGGACGGACGATTTGTTAGCCTATATGACGTCGAACTTTATAGACGATACCACGACCGTTCGGTCCTGCTCAATAGGCTTCGGTAGGTGGGTTACCTGATCCGTATAAATGAGGATGATCCAATCAGGAAAGTCTATAAGTTTAATACCTATGTTAGAAAAAGAAGAAAAGGCAGACCCTGCCTCAGATGGAACGACCGCGTAGGTCAAGACGCTACGCCAGACAGCTCCGCCTGTCGGTTACCCCGCCCACCAGTTGAACTCAATGCACCATTCACATACTGGCAAGCCGCAATAGTTCCACTCAGGAAATGGAAGGCTTTGAGACGAGAATTTCACCAGCGGTAAAAATGTCCATAAAATTCTCATTCACATTCTAAACAAACAAGAAATCCTCACTCCCAGTTTAGACAAACATGTCTGGCTGGTTGGCCGAATTATTTTTTATTTCATCGCCGGGCGCTGGTAGAATCCAAACAGGCGAGAGCCTCCCAGTTACGTTGCGGCTGCCGGGCAGATGCGGAATATTCAGGCATAACTGGCAGACTTTAGCGATATCGAATTGGTGGATCTAGGCGAAAAGCGGGATGTCTGGAGTTCCTAAGGCAAACCTAGGCCGGATTTCGGTTGTTGTGCCGTTGATAATGATGATGATGTCGAATTGGTACTTTAATGATTTTACATTCAGAGAAAATATAAGAAAGTCGGGATACCGGAGGTCAGGCGCTTCGGGTATAAAGGTTTTATGTTCATCTTATGTGAGAAACTCGCTATGCACGATTTTCCATTCGTACATAGCTAAGAATACAGAATATTCCGTCATATTTTGTCAAACCTCAAGATTCATATATGTACATACAAATTAACGACATAAATACTGTGTTCACCCTAAATAAACAAATATTGCCTATTACCGCATGACGATGCATGCATATATATGTGCACATCTAAATTGATGTTTTTCCACTTGACTCCGTGCACAAAAGCATACATATACATCTATATTAGGTACATAAATTAAAAACCGCTGGTAAACAGAATACACATGTCATTGGTTACTACCGGCAAGCTTTATTAGCATATACATACATATGTCTGCCTGGAGTAATTGACACTGAAATGCAAATAACTACAACAAGTCAAAAAAGGAAAACTAAAACGTCCCCACGGCCCCACCTTTCATATAAGCTCACTGTATATGATGATGACGTCATACATGCCTTGGGTGCCATAACTTTACCTGAAATGCGAAACCATGACCTATAACTTTGTTAATAATATTGCCTTCTAACTTTCCTGGATAATGTCCTATATTATCGTCTATGCTGATGTCAAATTTTCTACCTTTAGGCTGAACTTAAGGAGGCTTTCCGGTAAATTTTCAAAACATGGCAATATACTATTATTAATTTTATTTGTGCAGATATTGGAATGGGATGTATTATGAGGCCAAGATTTCATCAATGTGATTCCTCATTTCAATGTACATATATGTATATAATGGTATATTAATTTAGCAATCGAAATAGATTGGATAATTTCCTTGGAATCTTTGTAGTTAGTTTTGTTTACTGGGCGTAGCTGCAACTCCGGGTACTCAAGCCACTGTTAGGTTCATTGTACTATCCCCGTAAATCGTCTATTCAATGCCTTCCCACCTATGGCGTTCACAGGTTTTAGCGAATCTGAGAACATTTTCCAGAGGCAGAGAGTGTGCAGATTGTTCATTCAAGAAAACCTTACCAAGGTGTCTTCGTCTGAGATTTGAGGAGACCGCGCAGCTGCATATAAAGTGCAGGGCCGTTTCCTCTTCCTCCTTACATTGGCTGCACATATCTGAAGATTGAGGTGGTGATCTTTCCCATATAGTAGTTTAAGGAGTAGTGTCCCGTTAAAAGCCCAACTAGGGTTTTCATGTCCTATTTCTTAAGGGACAACAGCCGCTCTGGCAAGAGTTCAAATTTCTCCACTTGGCTGTGTGAATCCTTGGATAGCTGGATGCCAAAAGCTGGTTTTGACCACACCATCGTGAATCCAGACCCTCGGCGAGCCAGTCTGTCAACCTCCTCATTACCAGCGATGTTTGAGTGGCCCGGCACCCACATCAGGAATGTTTCCTTCAGTCGGCTAAGTTTCAGGAGTACCTAATGACAACTCCACACCAACTGACTTGATATGTCGTTCGTTGCTGTTTAGTGCTGATAATGCTGCCTTGATGCCAGATTCGAATTGTGCGACCCCTCCATTTTTATCGGAGACATTCTTCTACTGCCAATGAAATGGCATATATCACCGCCTTTAATATGGTCGTCATTTTTCCGAGGGTTCAGGCCAGTTCCATAATCGGATTCCCCGAGAACACGCCCACGCCCTATCTGCATTCCATGACTGACCCGTTGGTGAAGAATATTAAGTCTGTAATCTGAAAGACTCATGGCCATTTATCGACCGTTCTTATCTTTTGGTGAGTACGGCACTGTATGTCTTTTCATCAGAGCTACCGGATGTTTGTCAACGAATTTCCAAATAGACGCATGACCGTATGATTGGCCGCCTTTCCACGCTCCAATATTATCGAGTCTATATGCGTCGTTGACTGCTTTCCGTTTCACCTCCAAGTGAATGGGGGGTAGATTTAGAATAGCTTGAAGTGTCGCAGTGAGTATAGTACTCATTGCTGCCGTAATACGTAGTACGAAAAGTAACTCAAAAGTTCTTTAAATGTTTTCAAATCCGAAGGGCATAAAAAATTAAGGAAATTATTTTTTTGACAATTATATCTTCATTCGCTTCTGCTTATATTTTGTATAGTGAATTTGCTGCTTTTCTAGTTTTTTCTGTTCAAAAACTCCTCGCTATACTAAAAGGATCCACGTCGCCTGCAATCCTCTACCCTTACTTTTTCTTCTTCTTTATATATTTGTTGGTACTTAAAAATGTATACTTTTTCTTCGCTCAGGGTTTCGATTTTATCTTCTTTCTAACGGTAACACCAAATCTCGGATCTATATGAATTTTTTAGCTTTCCTTTCTTCTCTGCCTTGCCATTTGAAAATCTCCGCGTGTTTCTTGACGCTACTTACGTTTCTTCTAGTAATCAAAGTGGAGTTGCCGATACGACTGTTTATGTCCATAACCACAGCTAGCCAAAAATGAGACAATAAACGCATCAGAAATCGGAACACTCGCGCTTCAGGTATGAAAGGTTATGTATTTCTCGTGTAACAATGTTCAGCACCCGACGGTTACATTACATATTCGTGCGCAGTGTATATCCATTTAATATGTCAGACCATTTATTTTAATGTGATAGTGACATTCCATTAGGGCACTTTACAGTGCAGTAAATTTACGCTAAAGGAACAAATTTGGCCTACTATCACTATGCTAAAACTGGACACTTCTTTCAAACTTTCCAATAACCTGATCCATCTACATCCTACTCACTAGAAAATTGTACATCTAGGCTGAACTTAAGACCGTTTTTTCTGGAAATTAATAATGCACCATTATTAACTATGTATATTTAAGAAGATATCGGTATGAGGGATATTATGGAAACAACCATGTTTACGCGAGAGGTTTAACTGTTCGATAATCATATTATCAAATTTATTTGAAGGAACCTTCTAAACTTGCACGACCATTAGGCCAGCGTTAATGAAATTCTAAAAAGAAAGGAGACTGTTACATTTTCAAGCTCATTGGAACTATATTTATCTTTATTCAGGTGGATAACTCGTTAATAACTCATTACAGAAAAACGTGGCCACAGATCACAAACAGGTATGTTCCGATTGAATCTAAGATACTCGGCAATACTTTAAAAATAAATATATCTAAAAACTATCAGCGTAGCAAGTTTAAAACGATTAAAACGATTTTTGTTTGAAATTAGTTATACTACATTCCGCACAGCATCTCAAATTCGACAGATTTCAAGAGAATTGCTGCAATGTCGCCATTTTTAAGGTTTTGCGTAAACGCAAAACCTTATTAAAATCGGTTTACTGTCTGTCTGTTTGTTGTTGATACAATATATATATATATAAAACCCTCGTAAGTCCCAAGTTTCCGAAATATATATTTTTTTTAACAGTCAATTTATTTATTAGACTTGTAAGACGATTGAAAGACTTACATACTGAAAAATGATTCAAATGATTATAGTAGATAAGTGATATGATCTCAATTCATATTAAAAAGTTGACTTGAGAAGTTCAACTTTACTATATTATAACATATAAGCTATCCTGAAAAGATCATTATGGAAGTATTGGTACCTTGCAAAGAAGTAAAAGTCTTTTTTCAAAACTGTGATATGATCGCAACAGTAAAATCAATGATTTTAAATAAACAAGCAGAGAATTTCATTTCTAAGTAATTCGCTTTCATGCAGTGCATATTGGATATGTTTATCCTTAATTGCAATCGGCAATACAATTGCGCCCCGACAATAAATTTGATTACTTTATTTTTGAGAGATACTACTACTGTCTAAGAACAATAGTAAATAGTTTTTTATTTTTATATCTTTTTATCTCTTCAATATGATTGTATTGCTGGTATTCACTTGATTTTCCTCCTCACGAATTCTATCCAGAATGGATTTTTAGCAAAAAAAAATGCAAACTTCTGGTCGGGTTCCAGAGGATGGACAATTCCGTAGCCTATGCATACTATATAACGAAGAAATTTGTAATCGATACCACAATTGTTTGGTTAGGAGTAAATCCGGTTCAATATGCCACGATAAATTAAACTCTCTCCGTTTTGATCTTAACTGGTTGTCGTAGAAGGGTTGATTGATTTCAATAAAATGTCAAGTAATAACGGGTTATTTTAATAAACGTTCATCTAAGAAACATCAGTCGTGTGGAAACTAAAAATGAAAAAAAAACAAAGCAGCAGATTCAAACTATCTCAGGACAATTACAATTTAATAAAGAACAACCACAAACGGCTCAATGTGACGTTCGAAGATTTCTGAACCTACCAAATGCTAAGGACTTTTAGAAAACCATTGGAAGAATACAAAATCACCTTAAAGTTTGGAATTTTTAATCATATATGTAGCATGGACGAAAGGCATATTCCATCTCTCCAACTGTTCCGTAAGAATTTAGTATATACCCATCCATATGGGTATAGGTTTCAATTTTAAGATGAGTTACATATGCTAATTCTTAAAGAAGCAACTCTAAACGGCAAAAAACTGGAAGAAGAATTCACTCTTCCCTTCTGTCATTATTTATTTCAAAAGTCAGCAATGCTAACAAAACGTTGGTGGTAATGTTGTATGATAGATAGTCTAGAATAACTTTGATCACGAAAATTTGGATTTCTGTGATCAAATGAATGCAACACACTACCTGGCAGACCATATTGTATTTCTTAAAGCGCTTTTTCAGGCTGTCAGGAACACTGAACAATCATGTTTTAGAATAAATAGCCGCTGGCGTAAAAACAAATCGAACTAGAAGGTAGGAAGTATGCTATTCAAAGCGCAGCAAAACCATGTAAGTGATTGCTACACAGTTTTATACCAAATAAACATTTTAAAAGTTTTTCAATATAAATAAAATTTATTGGAGTTTATTTAAAATATTTCGCATTACTTCACTTACAAAATAATATCCATGACACGACATAGTTCTAGCAGGAAATCGCAGGCAATAATGTGTTAAGGTTCGGAAATGAGATGAAATTTGGTACACATATGCAGACTGCGAAATCCCACGCAGGCAGTAAAATGCACGATTTTATGTGGAGTTTAAGGGGACGGGGTCAACATGTAAGCGAAAAAGGGATGCAAAACTCGATTATTGCTCTTCAAAGCGAGTCTCAGATTTGACAACGATTTTCAAATAGAAGAGTGAGGAATCAAAAAGAACAAATTTGAAAAGAGACAGCATTTATTCTCAGAATACCCAACCCGTAAATTTGAAAAAATTAACAGGTGCTTCTACATAAAATTTACACTTCCAAATACATCTCATACAGATTTCTCCTAAAAAAAAATTAATAAGGCCATAAAACACATATGAAATGCACAAAACGCTCCATACCTGTAGCGCCGAGCTTCAGGTGTCGTCTTGTCATTTAATTGGAATTAGATCACATGAAAATCTTTAATTCTACTTATAACAAATTCTTGACAAGTCTAGTCAGGACCTACTGGGAGCTTAGCGGTATGTGCAATTCAATTGTAGGTAGTATGGATACCGTAAATTCTCTATCTTCTATCACTTGACAATTTCATATGCACTTTAGCTGCACAATAATCAATTGTTATATTAAAATAAACAGTACCCGTTCAAATACTTAAAAACCTTCTGATGATAACAATAATTAAGGAGTAGATAATAATTGCTTTAATTTCAATTTTAACTTCTGGAATACTTTACAGCTATTATACATATGTACATATTTACTGCCAAAGCAAGTGAACACAAGTCCTTCCAGAAAAGATTAAACATGAGAAAAAATGCATTGTGCACATATGAAGATAAAAACAGACCTCTCAAGGTTGTGTCCGGATAGCGGACTCAATGTTATTGCTAAAAGTCTTCCCAACGGGACTTCCATTTATACAAAATCATTCTCAACGGAAACGACCTGCCACAGGCAAATTAAGTTAAATATTTAAGCACGACATTCGACATTGCTAAGCACAGCTGGAAAAGAAATGTTTTAGAAATGAAGGAAGCGTTACATTCTAGATACGGAAAAAGTAACTAGTTGTTGGGATTTCCAGTTCACAATCAACAACAAATTAATCATATATTATATAAATAGACTTTTAACACATTCACATTCACTAATTCAAACCTCTCTCATGACTTCAACACTTCAAAGTAAACAGTAAGTCCATTGGATTCTGGACTGACCTAATTACGAAGAAGAAAAAGAGGTTGATGGGGTACTATCAAAAACGCTTGTTTTCGAGCGGGTACTGAACGCGTTAAGTCAATATCATTGCCAAAGAAACTAATTTGAAAGTTACTCAAACTTTCAAAACAAAGTGTTGAGAAGCATAGTAGACGCCTCCTGGTACATTCAGGATGATTAGTATCACAGGAATGTGCGCACTGGGAGAGGAAAACGGATTAATATAAAAAATGGATTTCTACTTCATTAACGTGCTAATAGACGTTATACTGATACCGAGACTAAGACTAGCTGAGGAAGACTAGTCCTCGAAATATCGGTCTATCCTTGTTGGTATTATTGGAAAGATTTTTTGGTTTCCTAACTCGACATATAATCAATTGGATTCGTATCTGTTCACTCTCATTCGCTCTCTCATTTTTGTGTTTATGTTCCAATAGCCAATTCCACAATAAAACCAACGGAGTTGATCCTAAGGTCTTTCCCCAATAAATGTGAACTCGAGATATGCAAGGGAAGCTAGTTAATTGGGAATCTCACACGATGCTTAGTGAGATGTGGTTTTAGTAGGTAAAAATTCCACACCTTCGGGAAGCGTAACTATGGAACTATTTTTTTTAAACATAGGTGGAAATGTATATAAAAAAATTAAAACGTTAATGAACTAGGTGTATAATATAAAACGTCATTTTGGGAAAGTGGTAAAAAAAGTAGACGGGGAAGAGATCAAAGCAGCCGCCATGACTACTTACAACACAAAGGTTTGTCACATCACTGTCACTACTTCGCAAAGGTTTGTCTCATCATTGCACACATTTTACACATGTTTCAAAAGTGAAGTTTATTTGACTAGATATGAGGATGGGAACTGCTTGTGAATTACTAATTAAGAGCTTTCAATGGATATCCCACACACATACATTAGAAAAAATAAGTCTTTGCACACCCCTTTTGCACGTATTGGGAGCCACCGTTTAAACGCCATGCAAATTCATATATATTACTCACCAATCCACACAGCTAAAATAATGTTGGAATGAATTATGGAATACCTCGAAGGCTGTGGATCCTCCTACATTGAACACATCAATACCCTATGGATCATTTTGGAACAGTGTGTAGAGTTTAGATCTTCGCTTCATCTGCTCTCCATCGATTTCGAGGTGTTCCACAGCGTCATCAGAAATATCTATCTGGAGTGCCGCAGGAAGCATTAGGGAGAAACTATTAGCTATTATCAGAACGCAAAATGGGACGTGCTCCGCCGAGGTAAAATCTCAAAGGAATTTGAGGTTCAAAGTGGTGTCAGTCAGGGTAGTATTTTGTCACCGTTGCAGGATGTTAGACTTCAATGGACCACAGCATGTTCCCTCAAATACCTCGAGAACGCTGAAAACATATGTTTGTTCTCGCACCAAATCATAGACATTGGCCATGCATTTGGAAAGAGAGGTAAGTAGAGTCAGACTGAAGACAAACACCAATAAAACCAAGGATCTCAGTCTGACCGGCCATCGCTCTCTCCCTATTTGTATTAATGGGCAGGACATTAACAGCGCTAAATTCGTGGACGAGTTGATTAAAAGGCGGTAGTGGCAGGAGGTCAGTCATATATTGAAGAAGGGCGACAAATCCATTGTTGGCTAAAAACTGATTTTAATTAGGTTTTGTTTTACACAAAACCTTAAAAAGTACTGGCGAGCGGAAGACTCACCAATGATTTGAAAATACTTCCCGTGACATTGCACGGGACTATTAATTGCAGACTATTAATTTCCACAAAGAATCAGTGAAAAGGTACACTTTTTGTTTACTATTATTAGATTGTAATAAATGTAATAATAATAATAATCGCTGGCACAACAATCCAATTGGATCAGGGCATTGAAGTGTGTTAGAGCACTTCATTCAAGACAGGAACGGTACACTACAGGATTAGAGTACGCCATAGGAGGCAATGTTGGCAGCATTGCGCTCGCCCGAGATTATTACCCTGATTTGACTCATTCACAACTGAGTCGACTGGTATCGGACATCAATCAAATAGTCCGTACGACAGCCTTGTGCTTTAACCACTCAGCGATCCGGACATGTAATAAATTTGGTCAGATAAATTCATTTTTCATTTTAATAAAATATTTTAGGACTCCTTCCATTTACTGTTAGCTTCCAGCAGAACTTTCACTAGTGAAAGGCATCTCCCATATAGGTTATTGCATTCTAGGGTAGGGACCCGAGCCTAAGGATATTAATTTTGGTAGTAGTTTTCTTCTGTTAGATCACGTTATCAGGATTGCGAAATCTTTGGATCAAAGCTCATGGTCGCATACCTATCTGTCTTGCCACATTTACTTAAAATGAGTCTTAAATTTGAGAGAAACCACTCAATAATAGACCAAATTCCCCCAATATCGCCCTAAATTTGAACTTGATATGATGGTTGTCCTAATATAGTATCTTATGAAGTAGATATGAGGTAAAATCTAACATAAATTTTAAAATCGAGGACTGGATTATGAAATTTTTGCGTGCATACAAAACTGGGCTGAACGTTTATGTCTAGTAAATCTGAACTTGACACAATTCGTGAACGCGCTCGTAGTAAATTCATATCTTCACTATCGTGGGAAGTAAATAAGCTCATAAATTATCAGATCTTCTTTGACAAGACATATTCATAATATCAAAGAAAATTTGGCATATTTTATAGCCATATGTTTACTATAACTTCCAAAATTGTAAAACTTCAAATGGCGCGTGCTAACGTCTATTTGATGCATGAATATTTTTCCGTCAATATTCATGTGTATACGTCCATATGGGTCTCCGTAAAAGTGTTACCGTAAATGCTCTAGATTTGTACTAATCTAATATAGAACGTGAATTTTGAAAATGTTCAATGGTCTCTTTTCAAGGATGCGAAATTTCATTCAATCACTCTATATTCCATTCACCCATTTAATACCTAACATTTTGTCGATAGTGATAACTGAGGTAGAAATATTTCGATTATACAGTAGAGTAACTTCTTCGTAACACTTGCTTATGAGATTATGGGGTGCGTATTTTACAAATATCTCTGTACATTCAGTGATTGATCCTCTTCTATTTATAGTAGATGAGAGATACCAAAAAGAATTAACTACATCCAATTTGGCGTCGCGGCGTTAAAACATAGAAAATAAAGCAGATGTTGGAACCACATAAATTTTGGCGCTATTGGAAAAGATTTTCATTTTGGTGGGTATCATATTCTAATTAACCGGAGGGAAAGGAAAGACAGTGCAGCTTTGATGTTCTATGAGGGCCAAATGATTTATAGATTGGAGATTTTTTTAAATTATTAGTTGGTAACAAAAAAAAAACATGATATTATTTGCGTTAGTTTTGAACGAAGACGAAAATAAAAGTCTACCATAAATGCGTACCATATATACAACAGTGACAGTCCATTTATCATCAAATATATTAAACAACAGATGTTGACTAAACGTTGTCCTAAAAATTAACTTTTCAATCAGTTAGCTTCCATCACCATCTCTCCAAACTATAGTTTTAACTATTTTCACCTATCCAACTTATCCAAGTCCATCAAAGTTTTTTTTGTGATGAAGATTTCGAGTTCACCATGTCGCACTATACAACTATTCGGCTCCGATTTCCTATTTGTCATCTTCATCTACCAAACTGCTGTACAAATTTTTCGCACTTGTTCTTTGTTAAGTTTGTTTATTCTCGAACACGGTTAGTCTTTTTCCAAGGCCTCGCAGAATATAACATCAAATTCTTGATCTGGATGCAATCCCGAGGCTTTCAAACTTCATCCAGCGTATGAAGCCATCGTTGTTTAAGCTTGCCTTTTGGTCGCTTAGCATTCACTTCGATGTTCAGACCAATCTTGGCAAGTGAATTCTCGTTAGCGCGAATTACGTGATCGTACCATCGAAGCCGCCCCTCTCGCAAACGAATCTAGAAGCGGTATACACACTACACAATCCTTTGACAACCAATGAACAATTGTTTCCGTACAGAGGTCATACCAGGTTTACCCAACACCCACTTTCAAAATCGGCCAAATACGGCATAAAGTATGGTGGTTGTCTGAATCAAAATATACTTTCCATTGAAGGCAATGATTTCCTCTGACAAGCAGTAGAATCAACAACGTAAAGTGAATCAATGCCAGAAAGTTGTGCAGAAGCCGACGAAGAAATACTTACATCATCGGGGGTAGCACAGGGATTGATCCTAAGGCCGGAGCTCTGCAAAGCTTCCTGTGATAGTATGCTTAGACTCGACATGCCAGAAGAGTCGCGTCTGATCGGTTACACAGATGATGTCGCGGCGTTTGTTACTGGACGCACTGTCGAACAGACGCAACGCAGACTTGGCATATTGATGCGACGAGTAAGCAGATGGATGACTGCTCATGGTTATAACCTTGCACTGGAAAAAACCGAAGTAGTCATCCTGACAGAAAAGAGATTTACGAACTTGCGTCCTATATCGATCGGCGAGTCCATAATCGAGTCAAAACCAACGGTAAAGTACCATGGACTCTCGACGCAACGACGAGCTTTTTCGAGCAAGTGAAAACCGGATGGTAATCGCGGAAGTGACCCCCCTTGCCTTTCTTACTAAAGAGCGGAAAGCCATACACAAGTGCAAGGGAGAAGAATCAAGGGAGGTGGTTGCTCGTGAAGAACGGCAACGTACACTAGATGATTGGCAACTCTCTTGGCAAAATGAAACTAGAAGCAGATAGACTGCGCGGCTCATTAGCAACTTAGGAAAGTGGCTGAATTGGAAACATTGTGAAACTAACTATTTCTTTAGCTCCTAAGTGGACATGCAGATTTTCAATCTTACCTGCATAAGATTGGAAAGGCACGACATCCTGATTATATGTTTTGCAAAGGAGTTATGGACGACACCCATCATACCTTTTTTTGCTGACAAGTGGAATAGTATTGCGCATTACGTTCGGGTTCTTCTCGTTGCAAAGAAGACAGAGCTTGATCGGTGGAGGAGCGAATGGCAGGGGGTGCCTTGAACTGACAGTTCCCTTCCTCCTCTCTCCGCCCCTCGTTTGGTGAAAGGAATTCTCTGATTTGGCTCCGCAAGGCGGGAGAGTTTGTGGGCTAGCTCGAAGTAATGTAATAAACAGTTCCAAGGTAGCTCTCTAACAACGGGGAGGTGTTAAGCTGGTAGTCCGACGACGTAAATGTATTCACCTACCCTTCCAAAAAAAATTAGGCCCCACAATTTATACAGATAATTTTTTTAATACAATCAATTTGGCGGAAACTTTTGAAGCAATTAATCGCATATGTAAGCACAGTGCGTCCATGTAAAAGATTTATTCGGAAGGAATTTAACAAAAATAGGACATGAACAAGTCGGGAAACCGGAAGCTCAGCGCTTCAGGTATGACAGGTTTTGTGTATTTCCTTTATAAACAGATTTGAGTGTGCATTTCTGTCATTAGCATGTAGCACGTAAAATATGCATATATTATGTGAAAATTTCCACTTTCAAATAATATTTACATTCATAGTCTTGAATTTGCAGAGAAGCGTAGAGTGAACTTAAGGGGGGTTTTCCTGTCAATTACTAAAAATTCTAGTAATGTACTATTATTAACTTTATTTGAACAGGTATCGGTATGGGTATTTCGGAGCCTAGGCACCATATAGTGGCAGTCCCCTGATTTTTTTCAGATTTTTCGGTTGGGTAGTTTCTGAAAATGGGTTCGTTAAAAAAATGACCACTTTCAACCCCCCGCACTCCCCACCTTTTCAACAAATATCAAAACTAAGACCGACTTCGGAAAGTACTAATCGAGACCTTTAATTTGATACCCCACACGACTATATTTGATGAAAAAAAAATTTACACCCCCATTTTGCATGTATGGGGACCTTAAAAATAAGGTGGCCGTTTTATTGCCAATTATGCACTATATGTGTGCTGCAGGCAATAGCAGTCCAAAGTTGAAACGATAATAAGTCGGATGCAGATAACATACCAGATGCTGGGTACACATACGTGTAAGAGGCTAACCAAGCAACGGCCATTGCAATATTTTTTAACATGATAGACGTAATTGTATTGGCTGCGTTTATCATATGATGAGGTGATCTCGGCCAAACAAATTGACAAAGGGCCTTCGTTCCTGAATGTATTAATTAAGTAAGGGAAGCTTTTGACGTAATTGTGGCTCAAATGCGAATGCGAGTGATGTGTCTGCGCTCGCACCAATATCAAATAGACCATCTTGATACCTCTGCCGTAAGCTAAATAATCGCCAACGGAAGACTGGGGTTCTATGTCACAACTAGAAGAAAGCGATCATTTTATTTCTTTAACGGACCAATTCTCAGAGCCTACACAACCCAAAAAAAAAACTGAAAAAAAAATCACAAAACTGCCACTATACGATGCCTAGGTTCCGAAATACTTTCCAAAGCGATCTGTCCAAATAAAGTTAATAATAGTATAATACGCGAAAGCCAACATCCTGACATAACATATGCATTTATATTACGTGCTAGGTACTAATACGACAAATGTCCACTCAAACATTTTTATATAAGAATTACACAAAACCTTTCATATTTGACGCGTCCAGCTTTTGTTTTCTCGACTTGGTATCAAATGTAGGAAACAATATGTGCACTGAATGTTTTCTCACTTGTACTATATGTCCATACAGTGGAAACCCGATAATTCATAAATCGATTATTTGTATTTTCGCCTAATTCCTTCCAATTTGTAGGACCCAGAATTAATTTTCGTTATTTCGCACTCCCGATAAATGGTAATCCCGATTCACTATATGAATTATTGGGACATTCATTTTCGTAATGATTTGTTCATAAGACTGTATCTCAGTCATTCCAATGCAGTAGTAAGCAATGCTGTGCAAATAGAAAATTCACGAAAATACTACTGCTTTTACCAAATAATAGTATAAGGTCGCCTATATTCCCAGTTCCAGCTCTAACATCACAGAAAATACCAACCACGAAATCAATTTGAACTGGAACACCCAAGTTTTTGCCTCCACCTAATTCTCAAACTAATATTCATAACATTGTGATATCACAATATACTTACCATCCATACAAACATATTTGATATGAACTAGACCACTATCCCATAGCACTGCTAATGGATCGTCGGCAGCAAAAAGAAAGCTGCAGTGATTTTTCCCGGAACATCTGAAATAATGGAAAGGATGGTACAAATATGACAATTGCAATTTCATTCAAAATATTTGTTAGCAAAACATACTAGGATATAGCATAGGACATTGCTTTTGTATTCATACTAAGAATCATTCATATTAATATGACCTTATTGAGTTAAAGGCAAGTCTAAAAATAAGTCCCAGAAATGAAACCAAAAGTTGCGACTAAAATATGGAGACCTGTGCATATACTATTTGTCTGAACATGTCATTGGACTATTTGAAACATTTTAGCTAAAATATCGAAAAAAGTAGCTAAATTTGTTCAAGACTTACGTTATTCGAACGGTGTCAGCAGTACCGTTCTACAAACATAGATTTAAGGATGTCGTGTATTTTTGAACGCGAAATATTGCCATCATCTTACCGAAAAATCTATAATTATGTATTCAACTCAATACGTAAAAACATACACACGGTGGATCTTTGCCTCAAGTAGATACGTACTACTGTATGATTTTCAGAAAACAATGACAGTACATTCACTTTACTACACCTAGTGCAAGCAATAACAATTCACTTGTGGAATATTTAATAAGTACACATTTCAGGCAGCCGGTAGGCTATCAAATTTAATTAATAAAACTATACAGAACAGAATACAATTGTTTTTCATACCAAAAAGAAATACAGTTTATTGCTTAAAGGCGCTTTGATTCGAATCTATTACAAAGTAGATACGTTCTAATCAATTCCAGTAAGCATGCCTTCTTACTTTTCAGTTAATTATTGGATGAACATATTTACTATAGTATTAACGTGTTTCGGCTTCCATACATTTGTAAGCGCATATACGGGTACTGCTTCCTGCCCTGCGCCTAGGGTTCAAACTATTTGAACTGAGTAGGTCCAAATTATAATTAGATACTAGCTATTCAGTTAGGCGCTTATCTATTCAAGTACTTAACTACTGACACTGATCAATAGAATAAATTATGCTATTCGATTTGTATTGATGATTGGTAAGTTTTATTTTGAAAAGGGAACCGTTTCACTCTATATATGTTACCGCCTAACAATGTAATGGCCAATTGTTTGATCTTTTTACGGGTAGTTTAACACAATCGAGAATTTGCTTCAGATACATGGCACGGGTGTATTTTGGGATCGACGATAATGACCTTCGTGTTGAACTAGTACACTTTTTTACAGCAATGCATTACTCAGTTGACGTTATCCATATGGTGCGAGCATCTTAGCGGTAATATCATAAGAAATCAATTTGTGTAATTATATGGCATTATCAGAAGATAAGTTTGAGTTTCATGGATGAATGCCTCAGATCCTAATAGGCTCTTAGTCTATTAGGCTCAGGCATGCCAATGGAAAGATTAATGGATTGTAACGTACTTCCCAGAGAGGAAACATCGAAGTCGTTCCAAATACTAAAGTTTTGTCTAACAGATGGCATGTCGACCTCAGACAACATAAAGAATTGAATATATTTATAACCATGTACTGATCTTTGCACTGCATATTTTTCGATGTTTTTCATAAGTGCTAATGCGATTTTTATATTTCTCCGCATATTCTCCGTTGCACTCCGCCTTTGCCGTAATGGATGTTATATAGTGTGTAAAACATAAAAAGCCGGTTGTTTACTTCCCTCCACTTTCTTCCAATATTACCCGCCATCACCTCGTTTCAATTATATCTCATAAATTATTCGAAGCAGATAAATACAGTGAACACCATTGATGAAAATGTTTTCCCCCAATTTAATAACATTTATCCTGTTCTCTTCCTCCTGCAGTTACCCAAGCGTACTTATCGCCTTTTCTATCGTAAATTTGAAACAATCACGCATTCAGAATGAAATATGTGGCAATGAGCACTAACTGAAGAATGATGCGTTTTAACACTTTAACCTGTGTTTACGGCTTTTGGCCTCTAATTAACAAAAAACCTATTGTTATGGAACCTTACAAGTTAAAAGGGAATACAATTATAGGAATGTAGGGACGGTTACCTCTGGTTTTCAAAGTCATCTGCTGAGATAGATCCAAATGAAATAACGAGCAATGCAAAACATTATCTGAACGAGGAATAGTCCAAATTACAACAAACCGAATACTGGAGTTTAAAATCATCCTCAAACTAAACGAATCACATGACAAGCCCTAAGCATTTGTCCGACACAAAGATATGATCTAAACACCTGCAAATTACCAACCAATTAATTTTTTACATACACCATACAAAAATTTTGGGGGAAAACATCGTGGTGAAGACATGATACGCAGTATGTATTTTTAGCATTCTAATTGTCAGAAAATCAATAGAGGTTGAGTTTGGAGGTTATCGTGAAAAATATAGCATGCGAAAATTCGTTAAAACTTAGTACTAGTTAAACGAAAACGTACTTTAGTAAAAATGCAACGCGTAATTATCTGCGATTTCTAATTTATTTAATTACCAAATATGTTTGTTGCGAATCGTTTTTATCAATCTGAACTCCTGTTTTTATATAATATACTATTCCCAACTCCAGGTAAAGCCGACGCATCCAGTGCAATCTTTAGTCAAATAAAATAAAATTACTGAGAAAAAGATAAATAAAATGTAGATGGGATAGCTGCACAATTCTAAATCTTACTATACATCATCTTCGAAACTGGCCGGCCAGTTAATTCCACTGCATGGCATAGTCAGCAATGTAATTGTCGCCCCTCCTTAGGGTGTGATGCATCCACTGCCACTTCTGCCTCCCGATCACATTGCGTACGGGTACCAGGCCTGTGCGCCGACCAAAAAACGAAATTCTTCGATTATAATAGTATCAGACCAGCGCATTCCGATGATACGTCACAGACAGTTGTTGGCGAAGGCTTGGAGCTTTCGATTGACAATGGGGGTCACTCTTTATGTTCTACTCAAATGTAGCAAAAGAGAAAAAAACATAGCACAGAACAGCTTCAACTTTCAGATGTTGAGATAAATGCATTTAAAGATTTTACAAGACAGCGGGTCTAGCGCTGTTTATGCGTCGGGCAACATCCAATTCGGTGCCACCATCGACAGGAACCACGTTTCCTAGATATACAAATTTATCAACGTCTTGGATGTACTGACCATTAATGTAAATAAGGAGAGTGTTAACCCGTCAGACTGAGAAGCTTGGTTTTTGCTGGTATTTATCTTTAGTCCAACTCTAGATGCCTTTCTCTCCGAATCCAGAGGCAGTTGACCGAGGTCCATGACCCAGTAAGAGAGCAAACAGATGTCATGAGTGTAGTCGATGTGTTTGAGGAAAGACGTTATAATCCATTGAACTCCTCCATGTATCCCGACAAAGTAGCATGAAGAAAGTCATCGATAACAAAAAGAAATAATATCGGTGGCAACATGTATGGAAGTAGCAGATCTACAGTAACTGCAGTTGTAGCGATAAAGAACTCTGCGTTAATTGCTATCCTGCAGCAGCAGTCGCGACCATTACGAATGTCTGAAAAATATGGAATTCGGTTAAGAACGTGGCTCAGAGTAACTAGCCCCAGCGAGCGATTGCTGTTACCTCATCAGACCATTAAAAAAGGGCTTCACAGTAAACTGAAATCGGGAAAGTCAACAGGATCTGAAAACCTTTGGAAAGCGAAGTGTCGGAAGTTTCAGTGAGTTCTTCAATCGGGTTATTGATGGGGATATAAAACCATCTGATTGGCAAGACAGTATAGACCTTCCAATATGAACAAGGAAAGGCAGTTCAGCGGAATGTTCGAATTATCCGTTTCGGTCATAACCTCTGTTATGAAGATTTTGGAGCCCATCCTGAACAAACACTGATATCATTGAAATTACTATGAACCAAGAACTGCGGCAATTTTGATGCAATATACGCCGCGCGGTTACTCACACTTTCTAGATGTTATCCTTGATCTAGACAAGGCGTGCCCTGTGCCACAAAAGATCATCTGATATGTACTGCGATAACAACTATAATAATACCAAAGCAACTCATCTTCTGGATTGAACTGCTCTATCGCATTCTAAAACTAGAATTCGAACTGCGGCAGCGACATTAAAACCGTTTCATATCTCCGCCAGCGTTCACTAGCCCCTTCATTCCCGTCATAAGGGCACTGCACTTATACAGATGGTGGCAAAATATATGATTGTTCAGCAGGGTCAGAATATACTGACATTCTTTACATATTTCGACAGCATGGCATATTGAAAATGTACAGATAAAACCTCAGGCATTCAAAATATTTTTTAAAGCTATAGCACAAAGAATGAAGCGCGCGCAGTATGTATAGAAATGAAAATTAGCCGGCAGTAGCTACTCCAATCGTTCCTTCTATATAATATCCTCGATCCTACACTGTTATCAACACTTTACATAAAATACAATTTTGGAACATCGAATTAGTGGGTTTTCTTACGAAAAATCGATTGCCAAAACTTTAAACGCGTCTTACTTGAAGCCACATTTGAAAGTTTCGGGGAAGCACTCAAAAAAGACTATAATTGTCTTGTGTCCTGCTTTGTGCAATTCTTCAATATTTTTCTATAAAGGTACTGAAGTGAAGGATATTCGACTACTATTAAGGAAAACCAACATGGGATATAATGCGACTGTTCAAAAGTAGAAAATATAACGTAAATACTGCAAGCAAGTGTCAATAAAACCTAGGATTTTTCGATGATCCTGTATATATTTTTACGTTGATCCTTGATTGGAAACTATTTGCACAACACTACCCAATTGCTTCCTACTGTCGACATAAAATCTAGTATAACTATCCTCTTATTTTTGTGACAATTTAGATAATTCTCGAATCACTGATTTTGTATCAATCACTTTCCTCTGATGAATACACCATAATCACCAGATTCTGTCTCTGCATTCTATTTTTCAGATCCACTCAGAACTTTTCTTTCTTTCTGCAGCCACTATTTCGAAGGTCAATGTTAAGTCATCATCGTTTCCATGATTTTCTTTAAATTGTATAAGCTTGTTTAAAGGCTTTGACGACGTAACGGTTGAGTGGATTGGGTGCCAGCCTCTCAATCTTCTTGCGCGGAGTTCAAATTTTGGCCGCCATGGATGCTTGTGCGCGCTTTGTGCTTGCCCCTCTTCTGAAAAAAATATCACTTGCCTATCACTGACTGCGGTAATAATAAATTTGAAGCATATTCCCACTGGATATAAAATGGGGGATAAAATAAAAAAATAGCAATGTTAGTATTGGTAGAATTTCCGTCAAAATTTTTAGTATAATGCTCCTATTATGGCTTGTATAACCGCAAAATTTTGCGTGTCTAATATGAACCAAATTTAGGAAGTATAGTAATACACTTTTATCAACTTTATTTGAGCAGATATTAGAGTAGTAGGTATTTGAGGGCTAGATGTCAAACAGAGGCACCATTTTCGATTTATCGATTGATAGTTTCTGAGCGCGGGTACTTGATTTAGATGTACATTTCTGAACCATACGGAGATGGGTCAGCCGATGAGGTGTTTCTTTAACTTTAACTTCTCAAGAAAAATTATTAATCAAAATCTCGTTACTGGTTCTCTTCCATAGCTTAAGATATAATATAATCAAAATTTGGAGGGAATAGAGCATAAATTACTGTTTGACACTTTTGAAAAGTTTTAATATACGAAAAAATGAAAAATTGTCACCCCCAAACCATAAAATTGCCATTCGTTATCTAAATTTTCTGCCTTTTTTTATCTTCGTCCACCTCATGCCGGTGCGCGCTTCTTTGCCTCACCTGTTATAGCTGGAGGCATTGTGTACATATCTGAGACTTCCATATTCCGAAAAATGTTAATCAGATCCTACTTAAAGTTTCACACAGCAATGTCGATTACAACAGTTAAAACCCTCAAAGCTTGGTCCAAGAAACACTTCACGTGCTGCGGGATAACACGTACACTTCCCTAAAAAAATTATGATTTACTAGGCACATAAATAATCGGTCAAAATTTGAGCCTACACACAAAAATCAACACGAAAAACTTTATTTTAAACGAGCAAGTAAAGTTATTTTTTAACATAGCTCTGAGCACTCAGAATCTAGTGGTCCATTGCACTCGATTCCCCCGTCTAACGAAATATCCCGGATTCGTTTATTTATCGCAGGATTTCCTTTAGTGGATGTAATCATCAGCAGCAAGCATCTGATGTCTGATGCGCTCATAAGCAGGACACTCGCATAGAAAAAGTTCAGTGGATTCCGCTTCCCCATTACTACCTTCACTTTCTGCCAAGAGGAAGGCACATAGCTCAGAGTAAGACATCCTCGAAAAATATTTCGTAGAAGTTGCTCTAAGTGTTCTATACCCTCTTTTAGCATGGCTGGGTAGATGCCATCCATGCCAGGTGCTTTGAAGTGTTCCCTTGCAACACCTTCGTGTCGAAAAGTTTGCAGAAACCGCCAATTCTCTTCTTAATTCTAAGATCCCCGGGTGGGGTACTTTCAAGAGAGTCTGTATAGACTCAACTCTAGAGTCCGTGAAAGTACCACCCGACTTTCTAATAGTTAGAGTCCAACTTGGCTGACTCATCTTTATTAAGGACTTTGCACAGCCTGGAAGTATCCCTTTCACCTTCCAGTTCTTCACAGTATGCTCTAAAGGAGTTTTATAAGCCTCTTATATTCACGCTGTGAGTTCCGGAAATTTAACCAGTCTTCATCCTTATTGCTTTTGCAAGCACGATTTAGAAGTCGACTGGTTGATTTCCGGAGTTTTTCCACCATCGAACCGTTTCACCGCGTTGGCCTCGGGAAATAGGGGAAGCCTCTTCAAAGGACTCTAAAAATGTGCGATTCAGAGTTTCCAATTGATCTTCTATCGCCAAAAGAGTCCTTAGTCACCTAGGGAGCTCCACTTTGTCCAATCCGTTTCTATCGAATTTCGTCTTTGTATTAAAGACTGTTCGCCTGCAATAATCTGAGTAACGATGATCTGAGAGTGAGATCTCATCTAGTCTGGCACTCGTCAGTCTCTAATCAACTCTAACTACTTTAAAGTGCAGATTGCAATGTCAATTACTTCATTTCCTATTGGCCCCACGAACGAAGGGCGCACCCTACGTTCGCGGTCATCAGACCAGCTGAAGTGATAAAATCAAACAGCTTCTTTTAGAATTGCATGCTACTGCCCCAACAAATATGCTGAGCTTTCGCATCACAAGAGTTCAAGGCCACTTGATTCTGCATGCATTACCAGATCCCGTAGTTTTTGCGTCTGCGGAGGATACAAAAAATCATAGGGTAACTAAGCAGAGACAACTATGACGTTTCTCCTCTTACCGTTAACCTGGTAGCGTAAGTTGGCTGCAACAAGGTCCTGCGAACACAGGCTCTTGATCTTGAGGATCTCTCATCGAAGAAGATCCTAGTCCTTCACTAATCGTACATTATAGCCCGAAATTAAAATTACAAATAGCAAAATATTCTATCTATAATTCTAGGGGGGTTAAATGTTTACAGCTCATAAAAAAATACCGACTTCATGAAAACTCTTTAAAAAGTTGTTACTCCATGAGGATGCTAACTATTCTGTTAACATATCCCTGAGAAAATTAGCAGAATATTTTAATATGCAAGCAAGTGTAGAAGAATTTTGAGTAAATCAAAAGTTAAAATTATGGGATTATTTTGCAGGAGCCTTAAAAACACAACACTGCTGTCAGATTAATTAAGTACATTTTTTGCAAAGCAAAGAAGCGGTAAACTAAAGTAATTATTATTGAAGTGTTGTCTCCTTGGATTATTTTTCGACCGTAAACCCAAAAGATCCATAGAGAAACCACATAGTGATTAGGTTTCGCTTAACTGTGAAACAAGAGAAAACCATACCATTAACAGAGAAATTAAATCTAGTGGATGCGAGAATATTACTATTCTGTGTATTTCTAGATTTTATTTTACAAAGTAAATTGCAGTTCCCTTGGACAGATTCGATACTTCTGTCATCCTGGAACTGTTCTTGTGGGCTATCAAATATTCTACAATTAAGGAAACATGCCTTCTCTTTGATTCAATATTCTCATGTACGAAATTTTTACCATTCGGATCAGAAAAGAATTGTATAAATATCAATCAAAAATGCGATAAAACTAAAATTATTAACGCTTGAATTTGGAGGCCGATATTAGAATTTCTAATTTTTAACTCGATGTGAACCCAAATATACAACTGGTATGTGCTCAGTTATCAAAATATTGTAATGATGATACTTTTTCATGACATTCAAGAAGTACAATAGAAAGATTCGTCGTTGAGAATATTAGGCTATAGCCAAAAGCCTCTTTGGTTTCAACAAAGTCTTCCACAAACATGCAGCTTTGTATCTATATATGTATATATAAAAAATTTAATACTGACACTTTAAAACCTCACATAACAATTGTCTGTGGTATTGAAACCAGTGCAGTCTTTTTAAGCCTTTCTATTGTTTTTAAAGAATGGAAGATACATACAATTGTATATGTTCACCGGAAGAATACATACTTTGACTGTATGGAATTTCATTCAAAATATCTTTTTCCTGAGAACTACTTTTCACAGTACTTCACTTTAACATACTTGTACTTGCATAAGTACACTACGAAAGTTTCTCGCTCCACATATCTATGATAGTAGGCCAAGTAAGTATTGTCTTTCATTTTAAGTCTATTCTGGGCAGGAAAGAATATTCAATTCAGATAGATAGAGTGCATATAAAAGCTTCATCCTTCTCATATCTTTAAAACATTTAAGCTAGACTAGAAATATTTACATTCGTTTATGGAAACACACGTCATATATAATTTCTCTTGACGACAGCATACACAAGTTTTTAACAGCCATTTTTCAAAAATAATTTGTTGAAACAGCAACGTATAGCCACAATGTCAGTTTATCTGAGGTGGTGATTTCAAGGATAACCATTAAACATGCCGCATACTTTTCACTGAACAGCCGAGAAAACATTTTCAAGTGGAAAACAAATAAGGGAGTCCATTCGACGTAGAGAATGACAGTGGAGAAGGGGACAAAATGAAAGATGATGAAAATACACGTACAACAGACAAAGTATCTTTGCGAAGATAAGACCCGTGCATCTTTACAGTACTCACTCATCATTCCTGCAGACTCCTGATTATATAAGTTTTTATATTTACCTTGCGGGAAAGAATCAGGACCATATGTTTCTTTAGATTGTGCAAAGTCTCGTCTGGCGTTCATGCACGCTGTATGGAAATATTTCCATTTGTCTTTGTGAACACTTATCTTGCGTACGGACTCAAAATCATAGTACTACCAACTTTGGATACTTTCCTTCCCCTGCAGTTATTCACGTTCGTAGCATAAGACTGGAGTAGGGACTATCACTCTCTTTCTTTGCCACCAGAAAATACTTCTTAAACAGAAAGATTCCTTCATCAGGAGTTTGTTTTCAGCAAAAGTATGTTTCTTAACTTTAAGCCACCCTCATCTTAGAAGGAAACTTTTCTTGATATTGATTATTTTTTGGCCACCACTGATGTGTAGAAGGCCAGGGTTGCATTTTCGAATAGGGTGGCACTTGAGAATGATGCCAAGAATATACTTCTATGCAATCTACAATATTGGGTGAAAATAAAATTTGCCGGTAGGTTGCAAGTGAAATGCTTTGCGGAAATGATAAATCCGGAAACGGTGAGACGAAAAGGGTCGAAAATGTCTTTTGGAAAGTCCATAAAGTATTATGTTTCTCTTGAGGAGTTCGTTGGGGAAAATTGTTAACTGACTATATAACATATGTTATTGATTTTTCCTATTTGATTTGGGCACCAAGGGTAGTTTGTGATTTAGGGAGATAGAAGAAAACAGGAGCGTAGTTCACTTTGTATCTAAATTGAATGTGGAGGACCAAGCGTTTATTGGCGAATAGGAAGTGCAATCGCAAACCAATTCAAGGGAAGCTTCAGAGTTCTAAATTATCTACTACCTACTGAAATGTTCAAAAAAATAAAAGTATATTTCATAAGTTAATTTGAATGGAATTAATCAAAGTAGAATCATCAAATCTAGTTTCTCATTAATTTAACAGTATATTTTTCCAAAATAGATCTGAAGACATCTGAAATAATATAATACGATATTGGAAGAGATTCAACAAAAATACTGAATCTCATTGCAGCACATTTCCATAAAAACCAAAATAATAGATCTAGACCACTCAACAAACTTGAGGGAAAAGTCACACATTGCCAGAATCTTGGCAGTCTCAGCCTCAGTACCTAGGATCGATTATCTTTCGTTGATAATTCAGACAAAACAAATTTCCGAGCTTTTCTGGCAAGTTAATTTCAATATGTTCATTGAAGAAATTACTCGTGAATTTGGCACGATATATATTTTTTGTTTACGTTTTTATGAGTTGTATGCCAGCGTGTATACGTAAATAAGTCTCGAATATAAACTATGGAGCAAGTTCGCGGGTCCAGTGAAGTAAACAAAGGCTTAATTCAAACAAGAATATAGTGAGCAAATTTTACATTAACACATTAAGTATGAATGGGCGGTTTTTATCTCAAATTGGAAAGTAGCTGGGTGAACATTGTCAAAATGGGAAGCGCGTGAAATCTCATATTATGAATGAAGAAGATTAAAACTCTAATGAATTGAATTGGGAAATATGCTTTTGAATCTCTATTTTTAAACCAAATGGTGAGCCAGTTATTGTAAACAAAATCAGATCACCTTTAAGTGAACCAATCAAATTGCTTGGATCTGAATGAACTCCTTTCAATATATTACCAACTTCGAGGCAAGTTGAAAATATTAAAAAGGTTATTAGGCTAGGTGAAGTGAAGTGAAAAATTTATATGATTATATTTCAATCGAACTTTCTAGTGTTATCATCATCATCAACGGCGCAACAATAGGTATCCATCGTAAGACAAACGGTTTCGTCCAGGGCAGAGGCAACTCTTCAGACGCTGCCTCAACCTCTGCCCTGGGAGCAGCGTGACCGTGAGTGGCATCGGATGGAAAACGCTCCATTTATATGTTAAGGAAAACACGCCAAGGGTGCGAATTATATCCAGTAGAAACCGATAGTTTGAGCCTGAGCTGGCTAAAGCTAAATTAATTGTTTAGGATAAGGATGAATGGACGAAACCGTTTGTCTTACGATTTTTAATGCTTGGGTGCCATGCCCCAAACGAGGGATCCGCGGACCAAATAAACGTGGGAGTAAGTTGCTCTCCATTTGGTCCGGTCCAACAACAAGTGGTTGTGGACTTAGGATCCCTCACTTATCCTAAACAATTAATAGGTATCCAGTCTAGGCCTGTCTTAATAAGAAACTCCAGACATCCGAGGTCTACCAATTCGATATCCCTAAAAGGTGTCTGGTGTCCTGACTTACGCCATCGTTCCATTTCAGACAGGGTCTGCCTCGTCTTTTTTCCTACCATAGATATTGCCCTTATAGACTTTCCGGGCTGGATCAACCTCATCCATACGGATTAAGTGACCCGCCTCTATTGAGCCGCACTTTATCCACAACCTGACGGTCATGGTATCGCTCATAGATTTTGTCGTTATGTAGGCTACGGAATGGTCCATCCTCATGTGGGGGGCCAAAAATTCTTCGGAGGATTCTTCTCTCGAACGCGGCCAAGAGCTCGCAATTTTTCTTGCTAAGAACCCAAGTTTCCCAGGAATACATGAGGACTGGCAAGATCATTGTCTTGTACATTAAGAGTTTTGATCATATGGTGAGACGTTTCGAGCGGAACAGTTTTTGTAAGTTGAAATAGGCTCTGTTGACTGACAACAACCGTGCGCGGATTTCATCATCGTAGCTGTGATTGGTTGTGATTTTTGACCCTAGATAAGGGAAATTATCAACGGTCTCAAAGTTGTAGTGTCCTTTCTTTATTCTTCCCGTTTGACCAGTGCGGTTTGATGTTGTCGGTTGGTTGGTTTTTGGTGCTGACGTTGCCACTATACACTTTCCCTTGCCTTCATTGATGTGCAGGCAAAGATCTCGCGCCGCCTGCTTGATCGTTTTTTTTTTTGGGGAATAAGGTAGGTGAATGCGTTTACGCACAGAGTGTTGGACTCCCGCAACAACACGGTGTCGGACTACCAACTAAACACCTTCCTGTCATCAGAGAACTAGCTTGGAACCGTTTCACACATTACTTCGGGCTAGCCCCCCCGCTCTCTCGGCTTTGGGAGCCTTCAAGTCAGGGAATTGCTTTCACCAACGGGAGGGGAGGGGAGGAAGGGAATTGTTTGTCCAGCGAATCCCTTACCGTACGATCCCTCCGCCGGTCGAGTCCAAACTTCTTCGGAATAAGAAGAGCCCGAACATAATGCGCAATACGATTCCAGCTGCCAGTGCTGTTCAGTATCTCTCTGACAATGTTGTCTGGAAAGAGTTCTCCTGTGTCTGCATAAAGCTGCTGACGAAAGCCGTCCCACCTCTCGCAATAGAAAAAGTGTGTTCAGCGTCGTCCACCACATCATTGCGGAACACACAATCAGGAGATTGCGCCTTCCCGTTTATATAGGGCCCCCGACATTCGCCATTAGCCGAGCCAAGGCCGCGACTCCAGCTGCAGCCCTGTCCGCTGCTGCTTTGATTTGCTCGAAGAAGCTCATCTTCGAGTCGAGCATTAAACCAAGGTATTTAACCGCTACTTTTGACTCTATTGTCAACTCGCCGATCGATATGGGACGTAGGGTCGAGATTCTCCTTCTGGTCAAGATGATTACTTCGGTTTTCCCAACGCAATGCTGAAACCGTGCATGTGAAAGAGTTTTCTAGTGTGCCTGGCATATCTGCCCATCTTACGGAATTGAAGGCATTTCTGACATCCAGCGTTATGAGGAGCATTATCCGTCGAGCTTGGCGGCTGTGTGCCTCGGCTCGATGAACCGCATCTACGACCTCCATAACAGTATCCACTGTAGATCTCCCTGTTCTGGACCCAGACTGCCTTGGGGATAAGTCCCGGACAGCACGGATCGCTTCAGCGAGTCTACTCCTGATGAGCTTCTCGAACACTTTTCCGGCCATTTCAAGCATACACAGTGGTCGGTATGTAGACGGGAGCTCCGGGTCTCCTTTACCCTTACTGATCAACGCGAGTCTGGCCACTTTCCAGTGACAAGGAAAAACGCCCTCCTTCAAGCAGAAATTCTGGCCGTTAGCGGAACACCAGTTTGTAAATTTCCGCCGGGATGCCATCAGGGCCTGGCGTCTTCCTGTTTTTCATAGTGAGAACCGCTTCTTCGAGCTCCCTCATTGTGAAAAGGGGGCAATCCTCGACGCTTTCCGCGCTATTTACATCAACCCGTACAGGAAGTCTGGGGAACAATGCCCGCACAATGCGGTCCACCTGGTCGGTACTTAGTATGCAGGGCCTCCGCAGAGCCCCGATTTTCCGAGTGTCAAGCTTATAGCCAAGTCCCCACGAGTCCTCATTCACCTCGTTAACAAGATTTTGCCAGCCGCGAGCTTTGCTTTTATTTACAGCGCTGCGGAGTCTCATTTTTGCTGATCTATACTGTGCCTTTATGGCATATGCCTCCTCGTTGGCATGCAAAGTTGTGCCAAACGGCGGGGCTTATGACACTCCCTCCATAGATCGGCAATTTCTGCTGTCCACCAGTACATAGAAGGCTTTTCGCGCTTGGGGCCTCTCCGAGGTATGGAAGCTTCACACGCCGTCATTATCAATTTCATCACTGAATTTGTGACGGTGTCAGCTTCGAACTACCACCCCCCGGAGTGCCCTCTAGCGCCGCCCTGCCTGCTCAAAGAGCTATGACGAGAAGTCTTCTAGGACTCGCCACCCGTCCACCGATGATGCCAGAGATTCCGACGTAAAAGCGATGTCAGGAATGCTTCCTTTACTGCTTGGGCGCCGAAACGTTGGCGTGGATCCGGTTCTCGCGGCCATTTTTAGAATTAGAATGGTTGCACTCCGGTGCATGTTAATTTGTAAAATGCGGATCATGTCGCTCGTACCCTAGCCTTCTCCAATCCCGCCCTGAAGATCGGACACCGTCCCGGGTCCGCAGTGTGTGCGACGCCCTCACCAAACGCGCCCCGATCTCTGCAGAAAACACAACTCTCACTTTCACTGCAGGTCTTCGCTTGATGACCCACTTGGCGTCATCTCCGGCATGCTGTCTTCCTGTCCGAATCCTTGCAAGCTGCTGACGTGTGTCCATAGTCCAGACACCTGTAGCACTTGGTGGAAACTATCCGCATTCGCATCCTGCATACTACCCATCCGATTTTGATGCTTCCGCTGCTAAGAAGCTTGCTCGCATATTGCTCGGGGACTTCCACCACAGCGAGCTTTTGGCCTCGAGCATTTACAGAGGTGTTACCTCTGGACATTCACGCGATAGCGCCTCCTTTATTTCGACCTTTTCTTTGAAGCAGTCAAGATCCCGGATTTCTAGAGAGCACATGAGCTCTAGGCTGGAAGCAAGAGCCTTCTCCCCCAATAACCCCTTGACCGTTTTGCAGAACGCACTCTTGTTAGTCGTCTTTGGGCCCACTTCAACGAGAACTCCGCCACTCCTCGTTTTCTGTATGGAAGACACCTCCGCTCCGTTGTCTTCGGGTTGGGTGAACTTAGAGGATCGTATCCCTTGCATTTACCTCAGCATCACGGATCACTTTCTCCAGGGCCAGGTTAAAGAGGACGCATGATAGGACATCCTAGTCAGCTTAGTCAGTATTATCAATTTCGTCGGGATATATATCAAATTCTCTCATGGCCGTTCTAGTATTATGCTCTATATAAATGTGTACTCCCAGGCTTAATTGCGCACTTCTACCTCTTCTCGGTAATTCACAGTGCTGAAAGATAAAATATTCCTGCAACCCCTAAAACATCCTGTAGAGGTCCATGTTTATTGATGATCCTGTTTTCTGTTTAAAAGTACTGAAAAGTATTTATTTAACTAAACACAATACTGAAAATGAGAAAAAGTACTGAGGTCAATAAAACCGATAGAGCTAAATGGCGAAACCGATCACGACGAGCCGACTTCGCTTGTGAATGGGACAAAGGCTGAAGAAAAAGAAGGTACTGATGAACTTCAAAGGGTACCTAATTTAGTACTTTTAGTACTAAAAAGCCGACACTGGACGTATAATCCAGCATGCAATGCAGCAGTAGGGAGCGACGAAAATCAGAATGTCTTAATTGAAATAGTAAATAAAACCGGCTTCCTGATCAAAAGAGTGCAATTTGCGGAAGCTTTGAAAAACAATTCCACATCACATCACATTTACGTCTTTTTATTGCTAGGCTTACCAAGATACAGAGACACAGTGCCGCAAGCGAAAAGGGAGTACTTTTCAGAGTCCCATCAATCCACTCATATTCAAAATGTTCAGCCAAGATTACTGAAACTCGTACTCAAGTTGAAGGAACCGAGCTCCAGACATCCTCGATACCATTATCGAGGAGCGCGTGTGCCTATTCGAAAAATCCTTATTCGAAGTGTGACTAACGTCTAATTCGTAAATTAACTTCAATATTCGCAGGTTTTAACCTACGAATTTCTATTCTAGTTGAATCCTAAATCCCCAACTCAAAGGAAATTCACTATTCCAGGGAAATATTTGCAGCCCTGTATTAATAGTGAATACTATCATATTAGTACATTTAATAGCTGAGCTAAATGTTCCACGGTTTTTCATTAAAACGGGCACTAAAGCAGCCATGTGCAAATCACAAGACGCATCCAAACAACAATCCCAATTGATATAAATAAACACTGCTGCCGGTATCGCAAGAATAATCCTAATAAGACAGAGATGTTTACAGTACATTTCCAAGATATCAAACAGTCAAATAATTGCCACCGCGGTTACTGTAAAAGCAGTAAAATTCTGATAAAAGATGGAAGTCGTATATGGAGAACATCGAAAAGTTTTTAGACTTAGATGATCCAGAACGGATCAAACATAGTCGATTTCAAATAAACTAAAACAGGGAGATAAGTGCCTCATCTGGAAGAATTACGTACCGATCACCAGTATGCTATTGGTTAGGTCCACTAGCATTTGATGTTCACGGACGATATGAATAGTTTAGACTCAGTTTATGGACAGCGTAACCAACATGAAATGTTTTACCCCAATATGATGAAGTGCACCAGTAACATAATGGGAAACTGTGGGAACTATAATATTAATTGCGTGGATGCATTTACCTTCCTTTCTAAGTAACCGAGAAAAAAAAGCAGCGACGGGGACCAAGTGAAACGACATATAAACATTGCAAATAGACCGTTTCTTTCAGTTGTTCCAATTTTAGATATAGAAATGTTCATAAGTAAATTTTGCATATAAAATATTATAATACGGACATTCTTACTGCATGTATGGTTGTAAGAATATCCAGGAGCGCGCTGGAAGCAAAGCTCAGGAGGTTCGAACACTGGATGATTTACAGAAATAATGGGATGGATCCATTTGCACATGTAGACAACAAAACGCTTTTCAGGGCCTTAAATCAGATAAGACTATCCTTGAATGTATTACAAGGGGTTTCCACCCATACTGCTATATCGCAGTAAGGTTTTTTGAAACCATTAAGTTGCACAACAATAATATTTAAAAAGTATTTTCGCAGATTTTTCGTCTGGGCAACTTTTAGCTACGAATCATTTTTTTATCCTACATTATTTCAATAAAGCCTAACAGCACATATTTATCAAAATCCTTTATTCGACTCAATTTGAGGATTCGTAACCAGAAATAGAATCCACCTCAAAGTCAACAAAATAATAATATAGATGAACATTTTATAGATACGGTCAGTTCACTTTCGATAGCACATATTGGTTAGCTCTAAACTGGCAACTAAAGTATTTTCATATCTGACCACTATTAACTCTGAAAGATAGAAGAATTTAACCAGCGTCGCAGCCTCTTGGATGGTTCCAGTAAGAGATGCGATATGCTAGTCATCGGTTATATGATAGCAAGCAATCAAGGAGATGAGAGAAGTAAGTCAATATTAATACAAATCGTATCTCACCCACATGAACTTCCTACAACTGTCTTTGAAGTAACGGAAACCATCCCACCCCACAAAAATTAAAGCATATTAGCCAATGTGGTTTGTAAGGAGGGGTATACATGCAGTAAATTCCATACATGCAGTAAATTCCATACAGCCATTGCAATTTCTGCAAGTCTGCTATATCTTCTCGCTCGGTTTAAATACCGAATAAGATCAACCCCCTGAGTACGATGACTGGAGACAATATGTAGAGCGGAACAGTGGAAAGATTGTAGAGACCCCGTTAAATTGTACTTTTTTTGCGAGG
This sequence comes from Hermetia illucens, assembly GCF_905115235.1. NCBI lineage: Eukaryota > Metazoa > Arthropoda > Insecta > Diptera > Stratiomyidae > Hermetia > Hermetia illucens. The sequence continues at coordinate 121,847,374 of NC_051851.1, read as the reverse complement.
CAATCACGATATAATTGGAAACAATAGTACGAACAGTTCAGTGATTATTGTTTGAATTAACAACGTTGAAAAGAAAACCAACGTTAAACGTGTATCACTATACCCGTCAATTGTAGCTTGCTAGGATTCATATTTTTTGGATAAGTTGTTGATAGTTTTGATGACCTCGCATTCTATCGCCATGATTTATCAAAGAAGCAGTGGACACGGATATTTGATCCACAATAATAAAACGACGATATCCTAAGTATAACAAAGTTGCTATTTTTTTTATTCAGGTAAATTGGAATTGGTTGAGATGTCGGAGACACTGAACGAACAAACATTCGCATTTCAACAGAATGTTAAAAAAATGTTCCAGAATGTGAATGTATGACTCAAATCACTCAAAATATATGATGTCGGGTCCTCACGGTATCGAACTAACATATTAATGGCGCATCATGGGATTCTTTCAATAAATTAATGTTTGCACGCTTTGGGGGTGCAGAGAAAAACATAAAGTACTTGGAAAAAATTTGACTAATAATAATTTCTATAGTAAAATGTAAATTTCCTTAATGAAAAATAAAAAGAAAGTAAATTATAGTTTAAATAAATAAATTAGCTCATATTTCTTTAGAGGCGAAATGGAAGCGAACAAAAAATCTGTGAAAAATTGAAAACTTTCAAAAAAAATGTGTCTTATCAGTTTAATAAGCAAAATGCCTAAAAGTATGGTCAATTTTCCAGTCGAAAATACAGATTTTCGGCCAAAAATTCTTCCTAAGGTCAATGAAAGAAAAGTTTTTGTGATCTGCTAAATATAAAGTTTGAAAATATAGTTGGGAAGCGCTGATTTACGAGAAAGAGCTGAAGAAAAAAAACATTTGTTATCAGCAAGACTTACGGAGCAAGGTCCAAATTTCGCAAGCAAATATTCGCAATGAACTGTCAAGGATTGGGGGAGTCCAAAATCAACCGTTGGGGCGGTGGGAGACAGCCATGACATGTAAGGCGAACCCTTAATTTCGTCGGAGGTTCCAAAATTATGCGAGGATGTGTGATGGGGGTGGAACTCTTCACAGAATTCACACTAGCTGTTAAAGTTTTGTGTGAAACAATAATTGACATACGAGCTAAATACTAAAGTCCCACATATGAATTATTACTTTTCCCCCAGTCCGTTATTCAAAACGGTTTATTGTCTGCCTTTCTGTTTGCTATACGCACTTTTCTCCAAAGCAGTCAGTAGATATACATGCATACAGAGAATGACATAAATTTACGTGGAGTTTAAAGGTGGAAATCTCCTTAACTGCTTTCTAAGAAACAGTAGCATAGAGGATAGTACCTCACTTAATATTTGCAAATTTTCGTGGAAATTCCACTACTAGTATCAAAATTGTGTCTAGATGTGTAAAACAAAATCTTATTAAACTTAGTATACTGTCTGTCTGTCACACGCATTTTTCTCAAAAACGGTTATACCGATTGACACCAAATTTGGTAGGAAGGTGGGAGCTGTGAACGCACACACATGTAGTAAGTTACATAGCTCTGCGTCGAATTTGAGGGGGCTGATCTCAATTGTAAAATTTTATCCAAAATGTAGGAGAGCGGGAGCTGAAAAATGGCCAGTTCTTTCACGGACCCATTCTTGAGCCTACCTACACAACACAAAAATCTAAAAAAAAAACACGAAGCTGCTAGTATAAATTGCCTAGACTCTGAAATACCTTCTATACCCCCCCCCCCCCCCTCCGACATCCTAAACCTTCACTCCTTAGGTCGCGTTTTTCGCAACGGTAGGTTAATGTATTACCATCGGCCCTACAACGAACATCGCTCTGACACTGTCTACTCCATCTCCCAATAATTTTAACCCTCCCGTTATGCATCCTTCTCCCATCCTTTTACCGGTAATTTTTCCATACGCAATCTTAATATTATGGGGGGTTTTTCCTGGCTTTCCCCCCACTAGCTTGTAAGCTTAGGTTAAGTTGAACTGTATATTACTTTTATTATTAAGCTTTAGGTTAATTTCTAGAAAAGACTAATGTCGTTAGAAATAAGTTCTAGTATTAAGTAATAGCCTTAAGCTTAGCAGTGTAAATAAATTGAATGTGTTAAAAAAAATACCTTCTATACCGATAACTGTTCAAATAAAGTTAATTATAGTATGTTAATATATTTTTTAGTAATTGAGTGACAAATTATCTTAAGTTCATCCTAGAATCATGAAAGCGATATGGGCTAGAGCATGATTCCGCCAAGTTTGATTTTGAATGTCAATAGCACACGAAAGTAAATACTCTGACATAATATATGCGTATACATTACGTGCCAGGTACAAATGAGACAAACATCCACTCGAATATTTTTATGTAAGAAATTCACAAAACCTTGTATAACTGAAGCGTCCAGTATATGAATTTTTAACTATGTATATACAAGCGGAACTGTCATGCATTCATCTTTCCTTACATAAGGAAACACAAAATTGTTTATATCTGATTCACCCGGCTTCCGATTTCCCGACTTGTTTATAATTTTAATTAATTGTTTGTCTCGAAGTGCTACTAAAATTGTAGTCAAATACAGTAGAATTTCATTTATGCTTATGTCCACAAAAATAAATAAATATATAAAACTTATACGGCAATACGAAACAGAAAAAAAGCAGTGAGAAAAAAGTACACAGAGTTTCCCGTTATAATAATAATAATCATTGGCGCGACAATTCAATTGGCTTAGAGCCTTGCAGAGCACTTTATTCAAGACCGTAAGGGTACAGTACTGGATTACACTACCCTGTAGAAGACAATGTTGTCAACATTGCACTCGCCCGTGATTATTACCCTAATTTGACTCAGGTACTTAATCACAGCTGAGTCGACTGGTATCCGACGTCAAGTCACGATACAAATCCCACTGACACCAATGAGGTTTGAATAGCAACAGCCCAGGCCTTCAACCAGTGACCTACCTGGACCATCCCGTTGACAATGGTAGAAATTTTAATGGCGGAAAGCACCGCTCTTTTGAGCAAAATTCTTCCATGGAAAATTGACTCTATCTTTTATCGTTACAGAGTTATAGTGTTTTTCGTGAATAATGTCAAGAAGCTTGTCCTGCCTAACAAAATCCCAATTTTCCACACCCTCATACATTTAAGGTAGTTTTTCTATGTGACGGTTTCCAGAAATCTATTTTTAGATTAAACGTCTGTTAAACCAATCATTTAAAATTCTTACATACTATTCTACACACCTATAGTTGTGAACCATAATTATGTATTTCCGTTAATAAATTCTCATTTTTATTCTGGATTTTCAATGAAAAATAGACGCGATTTTTGAAGATTTTTCTTTTCAACTCCGCCATTTTAATGTTTAATGATGTAAAATTATAATCGTGGTTCGGATAATAGGGGCAAATACATAATAAGAAAACGGTTGGATTTTAAAGGGGCGAAAGGAGGGTGTAAATTTTTTTCACAGAACCTGGTCATGTCGGGTATCAAATGAAAGGACTCAATTAGTATTCGGATTTCGGATATTGGATGAAACATAGGGAAGATAAGATACAAAACAGGTCTCGTTCTCAGAACCTACTCAACTGAAAAATCTGAAAAAAATCACAATGATGCAACTATATGAAATCTAGGCCTAAAAATACATCCCATTCCGAAATCTGCGATTATATAGGACATAATTCTGCAAAATTTTAAGGCAATCCGACTACTTTTAACAAAGTTATAAGAGATCAAAGTTTCGCAATTCAGGTAAATTTATGGCACCCAAGCCATGTATGACGTCATCATCATATAAAGTGAACTTAAATGGGGTCGATGGGAACCTTTTGGTTTTCCCTTTTTGAGTTTTTTTAGTTATTTGCATTTCAGTGTCAATTACTTCAGGTAGACATGTGTATGTATATGTATATGCTAATAAAGCTTGCCGGTAGTAACCAAAATAATAGACGAATGTTCTGATTACCAACGGTTTTTAATTAATGTACCTAACATATATATGTATGTTTTTGTACACGAAGTAAAGTGGAAATGCGTGAAGATGCGTTACATCAATTTAGATGCACACATATATATGCATGCATCGTCATGCGGTAATAGGCAATGTTTGTTTATTTTAGGGTGAACACAGTATTTATATCGTTGATTTGTATGTACGTTTATGTGACTTGGGATTTGGCAAAATATGATGGAATATTTTGTATTCTTAGCTAGTATGAATGGAAAATCGTGGAAAGAGAGTTTCTCACATAGGATGAACACAAAACCATTATCTCCGAAGCGCCCGGCTTCCGGTTACCCGACTTGTTCATCTAAATTTCAGTGCTATACATTTCGATTTTCAGTGAGAGTTTGCTTCAGTTTCATCATTATCACGGTTAATGCTGTATTAGTGATAAACTCACAATGACGAGACAAGTATAAAAGACAAACAAACACAACATTCATGACAATATGGTTTCGAATCCTGGGTAACGAGAGCCTAGCGCTTCACCCAAAACACAACTCCCCAACCCCCCCCCCCCCCCCCCCCCCCACCAACGAACTGTCGCGCCAGAAAATCCATTTTTTTTGTATTATAATTATGGTATATATACGGCTCAAGATAGTTGATCCATTGAATGTATAAACAACAGCAAATGCGTAACTGAAATCCCAGTTTTTTGTTTGAAACTCTCAAGAACTCGATTTGAGCATATCATTATATTTCAAGCTAATATGTTTCAGAGTTCAAAACAAACTTCATCAAAGTTACTGAGCGTATTAAATGTGTACGATTGCATTTCAGTTTCAAATTGTTGTTCAAGTTGTTGTTGTTGTTTCCTTAAAAGGCTTAAAGCAATTTTCATCTGTGTTGATTTATGAGAGCTAAATACTAGAAAAGTTACCCATGCCATTTCCGTATATTGTTCTCAAAGCAACAGACCTACAAACGATTTCAACCACGCGTTAGAGTTCTCATCTAAATTCATAATTACTAGTCTTCTACCTCTAATAAAGTTATATGCGCAAAATAATTAATGACCGAAACGGAATCGTTCGTATGGAATGTGTACAATACTCAACAGATTACTGCATACTAGAAAATACATACACAATTGGTATAAAACGAATGGAATTTCTTAGAATAATCTTCTAAAGATTGGACTGTAAAGAAAGAAAAAACCAGAACGCATCCTATTTATTGTTGCGAAACCACTACTCACAGGCCATTTTCGTAAAGTGGAAATCGACCAAAACCACATTGACTGTATTTCATAGATCTTAGCCCTTTAATCTCGGAAAAACTATCTGGTATTGCAAGTCAAATATATTTTTCAAGTATCCATAAAAGGATACAAACGGATCAACTGCAATCCATAAATTATTCATGAGCATTGGACTGTTATGCTCCATCAGTACCATCATCACCATCATCTTTGTAATACTGGCAATATAAGGAAATCGGTTGGTTCACATTTCTTCTGCTCGACGTTAATATCGATTTGCTCGGTTAGTGGCTCGAAACAAACGGATATGGGAGAATGGATATAATTGAACTGAGTATGCTTGTACGTATACAATCTTACTTCAAAGATTTGTTGTTTGTAATTCACAAATAAATTGTTTTGGAGGACACAAATTACTACTAAATCGAGTCAAAAGTTGCTTTTTACAGTATGTATGTATGTTGTAGACCTTATGGTGCTTCTAATCCAAGTACTCGCCTGTCGAGTTACATTAAGGATACTTAAATACGAAAGCAGGGACAAACAAAGATAGTTCTAATAAAATACTCTCAAAATTTATTGACTAAATGGAATGAAAACAAAATAAATACATTGCTTTTGCCCCGTTATTTCCCTACTATGTGTTTACCACAAATTCAACCCTAGGAATCCGTCTTTTGCAAGTCGATCCCGATTTCAAAGAGCACACCTTGATAGTATTATTGATGTTCCAATAAGTGGTAAGACATACGCAGTCGAAAAAATACATTGGACAGGAGGGAATTCTAGTAAAACACCTATATCGGATAATACGAACATATCACCTAGACAAGAAAATCACTTTGGGGCTAAGACCGCAACGTTGCAATACAATTGATAGTAATATATAGGTTGGTTGGCTGTTGGGTATATTCAAGTTAAGGCGAACTTCCTCAATGGGGGACGTTACAACTATGACAGGAAGCTTTATGAGTTCCATCCTAAATATTTCAGATTGATTTTTTTTCGTATCAAATTACTGGAAAATTTCTTGATTAGAGGTAGAAAGTTAATGTCGCTTGATGTTTTGTTTTTGTCATTTTTAATACAGCTTTTTTTAAATTATTTACAGAGCTTGCCTATGAGTTCTTTGTTAAGTAGTAACTGTGTCAATTAGGGGGAAACCATATTAAAAGGTTTACTTTCACGTATTTTTTTATGAAGAATTAATTAGAATTCAATCAAATTCGGACACTATATGTATCAATCACAGTTCGGACCACTTTTGAAATTTGGAATAATTTAAACCAAAAATAACATAAAAATAGCAAAAATAAGTTACGCGTCATTATCCCCCTGACTTTCGTAAAATGAGTTCTCCAATTGCGAGGCATGTAGCGACTCCAATTTTTATCTCAAACCAAAAGGGATTTAATTTTACATTACTAATTCACTTACTAAGAATATTAATCTCATAACAGCTGAAAATAATCAAAATCAATCAAAAAATATCATCCCAAAATTGGTTCATATTCTTTGCTGTTCAATAAACAATCACACCTCCAAACGCCATAATGGTCGGTTCATTACTAAGTTAGCATTCCCGAAAATATGAATATGCTCATTTTGAGAAAAACCCATTTGAAAAATCGCATTTTGGATATGAAGACTTTTCTCGCTCTCAACTACAAACAAAATACAGTTACAAGAAACACAAATGCGTTTTGAAATTTTTGCGACGTATCTGTCATAGTTAGGCTAACGATCTATGCAGCAGAAAGGATTTAAGTAGGCAACATCGAGTCGAAGCAGAAGTATATGAAAAGAAATTTCATTTTGTATTATTCTCTCAAAAGTGCGTTTTTAGTCATTATCCTCTCCAAAGCAATTACTAATCAGTAAAAACTACCCTCGAAAATTCACGATTGATAGTCTCTCCAGCACATTGCTAACATTTTCCAAATTGACGTCAACGCTGTGGTGCTATATCTGTAACCAAAAAAATTCGTTTTTGCTCGGGCAAGTGGTAAGTTCGATGCAGCACTGCTCGAATATTTGAACAATTACCCTATCCTCGGCTTGGTCAGTTGATTCTCTGAAACCTTGACTGTCTTGTTATATCGATTACTCCACTGCCTAACGAATTGGTTAAATATGGCGGTACTGCAGAAACTAACATTTTTGCTTTGGTTTAGCGTGTAAATATAAGGAGACACTTTCAACCCGTTTAATAGTATGTGTCCGACACTCATTTTAACTATGTCCAATTAATTTTAAATTTACAAAGATCCAACTTAGAAGGAAACTATAAGCAATTAAAAGAGATCATAGTTTTCTGGTGAACAAAAACTAACAAAAACTAGTTTAACTTCATAATACACCCGCTCTTCTCTAATAGAATTAGTTTCTCCGAAATGCTACGTTCTCTGTTTAAAGGAGCCGTCCGTAAACGCATATTGCAGTAGATTGCCATATCATTCACCAGAGGTGGAATTTTATCGATTGATATACGATTGAAAGACCATGAAATAAAGAAAGCCGAACTAATACAAAAGTGGACCAGAGAAGCATGTCTACAGAAAAACTATTTTTCAAATCAGAAGAGATTTGTCCTCATATGAATCGGTATTGCCATCAACTCGGCGGAGAAAACTCCTTGTGTCAGAAAATAACTCTGTTTTTTCACGCCCAAATAGTAGTTTCACCTGGCCAATTACCATATCCGTTGAAAAAATCCCAATAAGAAACGCTCATTTATTAATTATAATGGTTTAAAAATTAGCGCCGGAAGAGAAAACGCGGTGATTGGTTGACACTCCAGGTGAAGTCACGGAGCGAGCAATTTGAGTCTTACCTACGTGAAAGCGTACAGTTTAGTGTTTATTACTTGTTACTTTTGAAGTAACCAATCAATTTTTAGCAAAGAAGTAAGAAATTATTGCATGAAATTAATTCAATTAATCTTATGTTTCGACAGTAATGGTAGCAAGCTAGTTTTTAGTAGCTTTGTGCTGATGAAGGGGGTTAGTTGCTCCCGAAATATATCTACACTGTAAAATAAAAATTGTAGTTTGGAGTAAGCTACTGGTCTATCAATTTTAGGCTTGATTACAAATAGAAGACAATATCTAACCTCTTAGCAAGCTATAAATTCTGTCAAGTACATCGTACCCGAAAAGAAAGATGTAAAAACGGGAAATTCAATATGTTGTTTACCGCATATCAGTAACACTAAGTAAAATAAAAGTATTGTAATGTTGGTTAGTGTTTGTCTCACATCGATTGCTTCAAACATATTTTCCATTTTACAAGTGTGAGAAATTAAATTAATGAAAATCTTCGACAAATTGTTATATAATTGATTTACATGTGCCAGCGTAAAAGTTATAGAAACAATGCATTGGAGGGAGTACAGTTAATGTGCAAAGACAATCTTTACAAGGCTTTGGCGGAAATAATGCCCGAACACAGGTACACAAGGCACTTCATTCGTATCTTTACATGGGCGGCGATAAAACGTACGTTTCTGGAAGTTTCACAAGCAGCAAAGAAGTGCGTTCGAATTTGGTTGAAATTTAAAATGTCGATAATTTGAAACAGTTTTTTTCCAAAGACGGTCTTTGAGAGTTTTGTCAGATTACACTGTAGAAGAACTTCCGTCATTAGTGAAAATAAGGCGGGGAGTCTATTAGTCATGGTTTGGGCATATCTGCTATCTGATGGGAAAATCATAGTTCACTGTCTAATTGGTTGATTTACTAAAAAAAAATCGAGGAACCAGAAGCTAAAAGCTTCAGGTATGAAAGTTTGTAAGGAACTCTGAATGCATGACAGTTGCATTTGCATAATAAGTTAAAATGCAATTGCGCACCATTTAGGTATCGATTAACTTCGTAGAACTCACACTAAGAGCTTCCTCAGTAAATGTGAAGAAGCTCACCCAAAACAGATACAAACCAGTCGGAAACAGAAAGTTGGGCGCTTCAGGTGTAGAAAGATTTGTTGATTTGTTGTGTAAGAATATTGGTTTTATTGCTATATGTATAACCCGTAGTGTGAATATACCCGATATTCAATTCAATTAGGGAGTAATAATTTGACGCAAAAGAAGCAACTTTAACATACTATAACTTTGTTAATAATAGTAGGATTTCCACCAAACTTTTTAGAATGCTGCTTCATATTAAAACCTATATATATTATTGCATCGGATGCATAGGATGGACCTAGTATTTGAGCAGATATCGTAACGGAGAGTATTTCGGAGTTCGGATACAATGTGCATGGAACACCATAATTTTCTTTAGATTTTTCGTTGGGATAGTTTTTGAAAATGGCTATGAAGTAATTGACTCCTATCGTCTGGCCAGGAATGCGGACTTAGATCTAGTCGAGAACGTCTAGGAGCCTCAAAGACGCAGCAAAAAAAATTGATGGCTGCTTAGCGTGAAAATCCCGGAAATTTAGCATTATCATTGTCTGATAAATGTATCCAACTAACAAAAATACAAAAACTCAATAGAAAAAAAATATATTTTGTTAAATTTCCTAATAAACTATAATTTAAAACCTTTCGTCATAAATGGTTGCAGCATCATAATTCATTGAAAAAGAAATCTTAGCGTTCCACTTCTTATTCTACCTATTCTTTTTGTTCGAAATTGCTAAGGAGATGTACGCAAATTTATGTGTGCACTGTGAGGAACTATTCCCCATTTAACTTAATGTTTATATGGGTATGCATATTTCGCAAGGGACAATTATTTATATGCACGGACTGTGTGAGTTGCTCAACCACCTGTTTGCTTCAGACACAAATATCTGTCTGCTTGCTGTCTGATACAAACTGTCTGAGGCTGGCTTAACCACAAAAGAAGAAGAATGTCTTCGCAATTCTTCAGGCTTAAAATTACCTTTCGAGTTTATATCTACATACTTTTTTGTCTACACTTGCAAAGCCTTTTAATTTTCTCATTGGATATTAAGTCCGATTTCACCATACATACGTACAATATGGGCAGATCATTAAGGCGGTATTATTCGCTATCCACATTCCAATCCAAAAAGACCGTATTCGCACTTGGAAATACTCGTATTAATCCAACAGAATTCGTATTCGTACTCGTAAATACGAATACGTTTGTATTCATTTTCGGACGTGAGAATACAGCCGCATTCGTATTCACTTGTGCAAATACCAAAATATTCGCTTCTTCGAATACGGATATATGCCCAACACTGGTCCATGCATATGGTATCTAGACCTCAAAGTACTCTAGTTAATAAAAATTTATTAATGTATTTAGTATATTTTTACAAATTGACTGGGAACCCCCCTTAAGTTTATCCCAGAATCATCGGATCGCACTATTACTAACAGAGTTATAATGGGTCAAAGTTGTCATTTTTGTGCAAATTTCTTGGATTCTAAGAATTTGAATGTCAGTATCATAGACAAGTGAATAGTCTGCCAAACCAAATGCATAAACCTTACCAGCTAGGTTTATATAAGCAATACACAAAACCTTTCATACTTGAAGCGATCAGCTTCCGGGTCCCGACTTGTTTCAAACCCTTGACAGCAGCAGCATTTCTAATTTAAAATATTGTCGGACAATTGTCATGTGGTATTTGTCTGTTTTCTAATAAGCTTTTTATATATATTGTATAAACTACAACTCAATTCAGAAGCGAAGCGGGAAAAATGTGCAGCATAATTTCACATAACTTCTTATCTGAAAGATGAAAGTTTAACAGAATTGTCAAACTGTTTCAATCCAGGACTAGTGTACATATTTTCATTCCCCTGTAAAGTACAAGGAAGTAGAAGTATTCTTGAATTCATATAAGAACAAACTGATATACAATTTTGTTGGTTATTACAAAGAATAAAAAAAGTTGATCCGCTAGCATTGAAAAAATTAATAGTGAAAACATCTGAACTTTTCTTCTCTTCAAAAGTAGCAAGAAGATATCAGGTACCGTAAGTGACAATAAGCATAACAGGAATGCAGATAGGTTGCGAAACTTCACGAAAATTCCATTAAATAATTAATGTACATCCATACATATGTGACCCGTTTTTATAATCAACTATGTAGAGGTTGTGATGTTTCTTTCATGAAATTGTAAATTTTGAACTGTCTAAAATTTGTTGATGCATTTTCAATTATTTTCGACACTTGCGACATATGAATAACAAATCAAAATCAATTGAATTCAAAGTTTCCATCACCACGAACTATTCGATGCAATCAAAATCTGAAAAACTCTTAACGCAATCTAAACTGGGTTTGTATACATATGTACAAGTATGTTGTAACAGATAACATTTCTCGCCTATCTGTTCAGAATAATTTCCATGAAATTCATGAAATTCTAATATGATTTCGAAATTGTTTCATAGTCCAATATTATTCGAATCTAATAACATTTTAATGTATTCTGTTGCTGAGATGATAATACTCTTAGTACTACTTCTCTATATGTGGTATCTACTCTGAATTAGTAGTGTAATTAGCACGTATTCTGTACAACTTGCACGTACACATTGCAACAACTTGAAGTCTGTCTACTGTATGTATATCTGGAATTCCTAAAAGGCAGGTTGAGTGTAAGTTGACGCTCCCTAATTATAAATGATTCATATTCTACTTCGCTTCATTCCAAAGCAAATGGCAGGTTATATGAGGGAGAACATATTATTTATGTTATGTGTACCATTTGGGGGAAATAAATTGCAAGGGACACAAGGACTTCCTAGATAGTAGTGCGTACTTAGCTTTTAACATATTACAGGACACATGGTCAATGTTAGTAGTGAAAATAAATCCTGGAAGCTTTTATGGATATGGTTCCGCCTTCAAAAATCCCATTTGAACCTTAATATTCAAAATCCTAACATGGGCTGACAGTATCTATTAAATTATTGAAGTAAATATACATGCATTTCATCTTAATTAAGCGTATACTTACCTTTTATTTAAAATTTTACGGATATTTTGCCTGGTGTCGTTTGGTTTCCGCAATGTTTCGTCTATTTGAAGCCTTTGCAGGGCACCGATCTTCCGTTTCTGGTCAGCACAAAAAGCTCTGTTTTCGTAAAATTTTCGATAACGATCTTCACTACTAGCGGCACGATCTTGCATCTCGTAATCGTCAAACGAAACGTTACGCGCCCCGATCATTACTCGATCCGGTTTTGAATCATAACCTATTTCCTCAGATTGGGTTTCCGATAATGATAATAAGTTTCGCCGATACCGTTTCAATTGTTTACCGAACTCTTGAAAATTTTCACTTGGCGATATTTGCCTTAAATACTTAACAATAAGGCGTTCTAAAGAAGCTCGTAAGGAGGCGCGCTTTTCTTTTACCCCAACTAAGTAATTAGGTTGGGGAACAGGTTCTACATTTTCTACGTTTTCTGACTCTACGTCGACTAGCTCTGCATTAGAGTTCAAATCACTTTTGCGAAGTGTCTCAAGGAATCTCTGGCCTGCCTCTGTTTCAGCAGATGTGAAGCCTGCGACTTTAGATCGAGGATGGCCTCGCATTAACCTGTCAAGTGTAAACGTTAGTGATATTATAAATTCATATTTCATATTCATATATTAAAACGATACTGACATAAAAATTGTCAATTCAATTCAATTAAGAAGAAATTCACTTACCTTTTCAGATCACCTTTTATGCATTCTTCTTCAGTGCAATTTGGAGAAAAGGTTGCTTCCAAAATTGCTATTTTTGAATCTAAATGGCCACACGTTAACCGAATTTCCGAATCATAACAGCCCCATTCCTCGATAAATTCTGCAAAAAAAAACCAATATGCACACTGAAAATAATGCTGATATTCTTTCCAAGGGATAATCTAGAGAACATACGTGTAAATTTCCTGGGAATACTTCTACTATGCACGCACACATGATAAATGAAAATTATAAAAGAATGTGTGCAATTCCGAAGGGATAAATCACGAAATGTTAGACAGGGGTCCGATAAACAAGTGAACTCGACAATTTACTTGCCACATTCAAATCGGCCGTGGCGAATTGTTAACACCGACGGGGGTTTGATACAGGAAGGCCCAAATAAAAATAACAACAACAACAACGACAAATTCGCCAACCATTTATTCTCCTGCACTTACCCTTCGTTCGACGTTGAAATGTTGTCACTTACAATAAAGTCTGTTATGCTTTTGAAAGACATACCCCCGAGTTAAATGTAGAGAGAATATAGATATCTTAATGCAGAGGGTTTTTCCGAGTTTTCATGATAGTTGTATTTTGGGCATGTGCAATTTGTAGGAGAGAAAGTCGGCGTAAGAATGGGATTAAATCATTAGCTTATATGCAAAAATATCGGAAACCTTGCTAACAGGCGAATTGTTGTTTTTTGTGCACAGAAGCAATAAACGAGGGTGCAATGTCACGCTCTACGGAAATTATTTTCGGAGATTTAAGACAATGAGGGCCAATAAAAGTTAATTGTTTTGTGTGGCTTTACGCGGTATTATCCTTTTACATTGGGAAAGGATATGATATTTACGAAAGATTTTAGATGAAATTTGAGGATATTGAATAGTTTTTCCTCATACTAATTATAAATCAGCAGAAATGTTTCATATACCATATTTGTGCATAAACATATACGAAGTTGATGAAATTTTTATGTTTATTTAAAATCTTATACAGGTTGCTTCAAAACTTCTGGATAAACTCTATACCAGGCGATTCCTCAAGCAAAAGGTTCATTTGTGAAAATAGAGTAAGCTGTGTAGAAATAATCGCTTTCCAAATGCGAAAATTGTGTTTTCCTGCCGCAAAATTTTGTGGTTTATCCCAATTTTGTTGGATTTTTGACATACATAATTTAATAATTTTCTTACAAAAAATGAATCTCTCTCTCACCATAATAAAATTTTGGTAGTTGTTTATTTTATTATTCCTCTTATTAATCAATTACATATTTAGTTTCTAGTAGTAAATCTCAATCCAATTACCACTACCTTTCATATTACGAAAACATGATTCGCGAAAATCAATACAGCAAAAATGCTAATACGAAGCAAGTCCTCAGTATAACCATGGATCTGAAAATGAAGCCGGAAATATGGCCTTAATATTCTCCATTGGAAAACAACAAGATGACCCCAGCATATTGAAAAACTAATTCAATAGTGATAATTGAGAAGTTATAGCCACATCACCTGTTATAATACGAATTTTCAATACGCATCAACGAAAAATGACATTCAATGTCAAATAAAAGATGAACAGTATTCTCACATTGTGAATGGTTGGGCAACCAATTCGATAAATGACATCCAAACTGAGAACGTTTCGAAAAAAATATAATAATATAAAGAAAATGGATGAAAGAAGCATATTCATAAATCGGACTTCAAGACAAATAGAATTCTGTTCAAATTGAAAACCTACTTTTCCTGTTGCTCTAAAAATTAAAATCAAAAACTCTATCTTGATTGTTTTTTTCCAGTATTCAATTATCGTAAGCGGTTTTTGTTAAATTCCTAGAAAAATTATTGTATATGCTGGAAAAAAAAAGCTATGCATATCAGAAGTTGTGCGTAACACAATATTGAAAAATGTTAACGCATTTGTTTGGAGCACCTTTTCTCTCTAAATTGGTAGACACTCCAGCTCAATTAGTTCCAATAAATCTACTTAATATTTTGTTGAATAACCATCGTGATCCTGTCATTTATATTTCATACATTTATTAATTCCATCAAGTCAAATCAAGGTTAATGAATCATTTTATTGCAGTGTATAAACAAACATCAACATTATGAATACGCCTGGAATAGAACAACACATTAACAGCAAAGTATTGTATTAATTTTGACAGGATCTGAATGCACAATAGACCGGTATTATAGTCAATAGCTTATTGACAGAATGAGCTAAAGCTACTTCGTAATGGTTTAAAAGTTCTCCTTTAATTTTGAAACAAAAAACATAAAACCACAGACAAACTAACGTAGTATGAACCTCAAACATGGTATGTATTATTAGGCAAACACGGCTTTACGATTTTTTACCAGGAAAGAGGCAAATCTTCAGACGCTGTCTCACCTCTGCCCTGAGAGCAGCGTGACCTAAGCGGCTCGCAGATGTTAAGTGCTCCTTTATATAATTCGTAGAGCATGACTACCGATTATATTGAGCGCAAATCCGCTCATAATATTGATCAGAGCCTGGCCAGAGCTGAATATATTTTTTTGAGAGTTGCGGGGTCCTAAGTCCTCATCAACTTGATGCATTTGGTCCGGCCCGGGATCAAGTTGATGCGAACTTAGGACCCCGCAATTCTCAAAAAATATGGTATATATTATTCAATCTGTATCCCCAAACAAGAGTCAATAAAAACTCGAAACCTATGAATAAGTGTTATGGGGAGCTAATCTTCGCCTATGGTCCGAAGGAGTTTGATGTTATCAATGCGCAAGCAGATCCTGAACAGGAACCAGAATGCACTTTATCTGTCAAGCTTCCTAGGTGTCCCCCATGCAGCCCACAATTATTTTGGATATTATTGTCACAGTAGCAGGAAGCTCTCAATTGACCCTCTTACAACTTAACAATCACTTATCTCCAACATATTTCCGACCCATTGGAAAGTTCTCAATTTCCATAATCTTAAAATTAGTGAGTAAAACAATTCCCCAGGAAAGGCAGAGGTTTTTTTTAGTTAAAATATAGGATATCCACACAATCTCTTTCTGTTCATTGTTATTTATTCCGCATTACTTCCAATTCGCAAGTTGCAGTGGACAGCTATCAAATCTATGAGAGGTCAAAATGCAGCGGATGTGATACGAATGAAAGACTTACGATCATGTACGGTGAAAATTGCAGGGGTCTATACACCTTTCACCATTATTATTACGGTTGGCAAGACCATGTCTCCCCATCACATGCCGAAGCATCCCATATCATGACTACAAAAATCCTTTGGGGACCTCAGAGAAAATACCCTTCTTCTCTGTCTGATCATATTGCAATTTTCAGATTTCATGAATTAGATAATATTGAATACTTTAGAAAAATGATTTTATAGCGCTAATATCATTGAATGTTGCCTTGGTATGTAGTGAATGAAGGAATTACTCAGAAAGTGCAATGTCATCTAATGCAACTGCTAATAATAGTGGAGTGTGGTGAGTTTGCAGATAATATTACCCACCTTATGATTAGATTTATGCTGGAATAATATTAAGAATTTTTCACTCATCATCATCAACGACGGCGCAACCGGTGTCCGGCATCCCTTAATAAGGAACTCCATACGTTCTGGTGTCCTGACCTACGCCATCGCTCCATCTCAGTCAGGGGCTGCTTCTCTTCTTTTTTTACCATACCAACAACCTGTTGAGCCAGATTTTATCCACAACCAGATGGTAGTGGTATCGTTCATAGATTTCATCATTATAGAGTCTACGGAATCGTCCATCCTCATGAAGGAGGCCAGGAATTTTTAGCGTCTGCCAAGTATTCTTTTTCTGGTCCCTAGATGGGAGAAATTATCAACGATCTCAAAGTTGTAGTCTCCTATCTTTATTCTTCTCGTTTGACCAGTGCCACTTGATGTTGTTGATTGTTTCGTGTTTGGTGCTGCCACGATGTACCCCGTCTTGCCTTCATTTCCTGCCTCCTGTTCGATCTGGATGAAGGTGGACTGTACATCACGGGTTGTTCTTCCCATAATGTCACACTTACATCAGCATCACGGATTACTTTTTCAGGGCCAAGTTTAAAAAGATACATGGTAGGGCGTACCTTGGTTTAGACCGTTTTTGCTGTTGAATGGTCTCGAGAGTTATTCTGCTACTTTTATCTAGCCTCGCACATTGGTCAGCGTCAATCTAGTCGTCTTATCAATTTCGTCGGATTACCGAATACTCGCGTGGCCGTGTACAATTTTACCCTGGCTATGCTATCGCTTTCCGCACAAAGAAAGTCTGATCTGTTTCTGCTTGGCCCGGGGTGGAGCCTCTTTGGTATGGGCTTTTTACAAATGTGTAATTTTTGAGATGCAGGAGAGCGTGTGGCGCAGCGGGGTTAACAGCATTCGAAATTTATTTCGAATGTTGTTAATCCTGCTGCGCCGCAGGCTGATGATGTTCAGGACGTATGGGGCTATTCGGCCTAGTAAGATAGCGGAGTATATCTTATAGATGGTACTCAGCAATATAATTTCTGCACTGCGTGATATCCCGCGCGATGTATAGGACAGGTAATACCTCGTTGCCAATCGGCAGACATTGATTCGCTGTCCCACATCTTGAGGATCAGTTGATGAACCGCTTGGTGTATTTGCTCGTCTCTTTAACCAATTTTAATTTAACCAATTCGTCTGTAATTTCATGTCTTTTAAGCCAATGGATTGTATGGACTCTTTCTTCCATGCTTGGTGGTGGTAGCATTTGTCCGTCGACTTCAATTGGCGGGACCTCCAACTCGACAATACTTTGGTTGTTGAGCAGTTCATCAAAATACTCAACCCATTGCTCCAATATGTCCATAAGGTAGGAAATAAAACTTGCCTCTTTGTATCAGCAGGATGAACATCGAAATGTATAAAGCTTCATTCTGCTGACTTGTTGGTAAGACTTATGCGCCTGGTGCGGTTTCTCCTTGTGCATTTCAAGTTCACAGACTGAAGTCGCTACTCCACTCCACGGAGTACGTGATCTCTGTGCCTCTGTTCTTTGAGGATGCAGTATTGCCCGGTATGTAGCATTTTTCCGTTCCGTTGCTAGCTTACATTCATTGTCCGACTTTCTTTGAGACTGGGGCCAAGTATGTTTGTAGCCGTATCAATGATAACATTCTTCAGATGGTTGTGATCATTTGTTGATGCTTCATCTCATTTATCTGATAACTGCGGTTATTGCGACATCCATTCCCCTTTATAAGTGTTACAGAGGCTTTGTTGTGAATGACTTCAGTATTCACTCCGACCTGATTGTCAGAGGGGGTTCTAACTTTATATTTAACACAAAACACTTCAATAGCGCTAACTACTCAATAGCTCATAGTACACAATATCCTTGATATCTCAACACTTGTGAAGCATTACTTTGAAACTATGCACATTCTTTTTGACTGCCAATTCTGATGGATGTCCAAACTTGACACGCATTTTTTACACTGGAGTTATCCTAATAACCATTTTGCACAACTATTGACAATTTGACGCAAAATCCTTTTCCATTTTACTTGCTTTTTAGTCCTTTCAAAGAGCTTGAATGCTTGGAAATAATTGATTGATCACAATTGAAAAGATTCTGAATTCCCCACATCCCCACAGCCCAAGGAATCTCTCCCTTTCACATACAGATCACAATTCCGAAAGCGCAAAGTTACCACCCATGTATTCTTTTGAGTGAAGTGCATTCAGGATGAACTTCATGCATTACACGATTAGTTTCTGCAACAGTTCCAAAACACATAGGTTCACACTCACTATTCGGAATGAGATTTAGGTAGTATTATATTGGGTTTATAACGCCTACTTTGACGAATGGATGAAAAAATAAACAAACAGAAAACCAGAAGCTCGGCCTCCAGGTATAAAGTGCATATACTCGTATTATGTCTGACTATTTAGTTTGATTACTGTAAATTTGCAAAAAAATGGCAACTTTGAGCTATTATCACTTTGTTAGGAATAGTACGATTTCCACCAAAATCGGTAGTATGGGGGTATTTCGGAGTCTAGACACCATACAGTCTCAGTTTAGTAATTTGGTTGATTCACAGAATCTAAAAGTCATTTGCCAGCTCTCGTACTCCCTCTTTTTGCATCAAATGACAGAACTGATACCAGCTTTGAAAAGTATCAACCAAGAGAGTTTCATTTAATACCCGAACATATTCGATGAAAACTTATAGAATTATCCTAGATGTTTCAAAATGGATTAATCGAAGTCATAATTAAATTAGCTACGACCTAGCCTAACTTCTAAGCGGAAAGGTTGAAATAAACACTGAAGCCCTATTGACACTCACGACTTTCGTGAACCAGATTCTAGCCTCTGAAGCAACTTGGAGAGCGGTCAGAAAATTAATTTAGACAATTCAGAATTTGCTGAGGACGTTGGAGTTCCGGAGGAAAGCGGAAATAACAACACGAGCAGTAGTTCGTAACTAATCCATCTTGCTCGCGATGTAATACCGAAATGGCAGTACCGCAGATAGCTTTTGAACATTAACATCTTCCAACGACAAAAAAGACAAAGATAAATCCGATTTTATTAAGTTTTTGTTCATCATCATCAACGGCGCAACAACCGGTATCCGGTCTAGGCCTGTCTTAATAAGGAACTCCAGACATCCCGGTTTTGCGCCGAGGTCCACCAATTCGATATCCCTAAAAGCTGTCTGGTGTCCTGGCCCACGCCATCGCTCCATCTTAGGCAGGGTCTGCCTCGTCTTCTTTTCCTACCATAGATATTGCCCTTATAGACTTTCCGGTTGGGATCATCTTCATCCATACGGATTAAGTGACCCGCCCGCCGTAACCTATTGAGCCGGATTTTATCCACAACCGGACGGTCATGGTATCGCTCATAGATTTCGTCATTGTGTAGGCTACGGAATCGTCCATCCTCATGTAGGGGGCCAAAAATTCTTCGGAGGATTCTTCTCTCGAACGCGGCCAAGAGTTCGCAATTTTTCTTGCTAAGAACCCAAGTTTCCGAGAAATACATGAGGACTGGCAAGATCATAGTCTTGTACAGTAAGAGCTTTGACCCTATGGTGAGACGTTTCGAGCGGAACAGTCTTTGTAAGCTGAAGTAGGCTCTGTTGGCTGACAACAACCGTGCGCGGATTTCATCATCGTAGTTGTTATCGGTTGTGATTTTCGACCCTAGATAGGAGAAATTGTCAACGGTCTCAAAGTTGTATTCCCCTATCCTTATTCTTGTTCGTGCTTGTGTTTGACCAGTGCGGTTTTTGTTGTTGCCCTTAAAAATGGCATTTATACATAACATATAAAGCAAATAACGAATCCATCATTTCAACTCATAGACCAAAAAATATAAGCAAATATTAAATACATCAGTAAAACTTTTGCAAGATTTGATGTCCACAACTCCGGTCTCTCAATGCTAAGAGCGACAATTTATGTGAAACCACGGGGCTCTCTACTTTGGTCACGCAATTTTTTCGTTCAACATAAAAAGGAACCACTCTACGAATTTGATAACAGCATTTCTTCGCTTGTTGAGCAGTTAATGTTCACTCCTTTGCGAATTCTTGAAAAGCAACAAACAAGGAAACAATTATAAACTGTTTTGTCGCTCTGCATGTGTAAAGCTTCATTAATTAATAGATGCTTGACTTTAGCACTCCCTATTTTCAACATCATTATATACTTTATTTGTATTTCCTCTGTGCTTTCAAGAGAACTTAGGGCTCAAATCATGTAGGGAAGCTGAATATGAGTACCTCTGGAAGGTTTAAGGATACTACCGGTTCGTATACATCCAGGAACAGACGCGCTGGGTGAAAGGATAAAAAATAATTATTTTAATCATTTCGAATCAAGATATCATGACCCATTGCATTGACTGTCAATAAACTTATCATCGATTCTATTAAACTACTCTATTCTTTCAAATAGGTGCACATTTTGTTTAGCCGGAAGTGCATCTAGCTGGCAAATCCAATAATTTATTTGGTACTGATATAGAGACCAGCTACAGACCCGCTTACGTGGAAGGCTTTCATATACAAATATAATAAAACGTAGTATTAACGCAAGCATTATGGTGTTACTGGTAATATTGTCACCTATGTATACCACTGATGCGATACATATCGATTGTAACAAAAGCCATCTTATCACTTAATTTGTTTTAGCATATACACAAAAAGAATAGAATTCCTAATAAATGTGTTGCATCATTGTTTGAATTATATGAAAGATTATCGCAGATATATATCGACAAATCCATGCATACGACAATGGTTTAACTCTATAAGTATTTATTACGTCCTAAAGCATAAGTTCGTATTAAAAAAAAAAACAATATCGAATAAGCCTAGGTTGTACTTTTGTCTTTTCAAGAAACCTAGGGTTCATGGTCTATGTATAGCAGATTAATGGTCAGTTAAGTTATTAGTAAGTTATTAGTAAGTCTATGGTGAAAAATTCGTATTTGTATCTTTATCCAGTTCTTCACAAAAAATTTCTAAAAAAAAGCCAAAAAACGATCTTCACACGGGATGACCCCCTTAAAAGCTTCATAACGCGTTAATTTAGCCACTTAGGAAATCAAAGAAAACTGCGAGCATGATCTTAATTTCATTTAAATCACATTTCCCCCATTATGATACACTCCAAAAGGTTGAGTTCATTAGCAGCCCGAGCCCCTTTTTTGCAAAAAAAAATTTTTCTTTGAAAATTCTTGCTGCCATCCATGTTATGCCATAATCATGGCTATAGAGAAACTCTGGACCCGGAGTGAAAATTATATGGGGCCCCTCTACATCTGTTTTTTCAGTAAGGCTTCTAGCTCGGGTCCACGAGAAAACTACCAACCCGGGAAGAATTCCACTCCCTCTCGTGGGGTGGACAATTCACCGAACTGTGATCAGCTATAGTCCATTCAAGCTATAAGGGTCATTTTGCACAACAATTCCTTCATTTTACCTGGTGACCAGAACGGAACCACTCAACCATTTTTGAATAACTTACCCCACACAATATTTTCTTGATAAAACTGAACCATATCCTGCAATTATTTCATCATCATCAACGGCACAAGAACCGGTATCCGGTCTAGGCCTGCTTTAATAAGGAACTCCAGGTATCCCGATTTTGCGCGGAAGTCCACCAATTTGATATCCCTAAAGGCTATCTGGCGTCCTGGCCTACGATAGGCCTTTGTTGATGACCATTGTTGATGTCAAATTGTCTCGAGAGAGATCTTGCTGCTTTTATCTGGCCTCGCACATTGGTCAAGGTCAGCATAATCAGTCGTATCAATTTTGTCGAGATACCGAATTCTCTCTGATGGTCGTATATCAACAGTTTTTCCATCAGTTGTGCAAAGAAAAAATCTAATATTTTGCTGATTTGTCTGAAATGAAGCCTCTTTGCTATGTGCCAATAATGTTCAGGGAGTGTGGGGCTATCCGTACTGCGTGATATCCCCCTTTTCATCAGGCATTGATTCGCTGTGCCACACCTTGAGGATAAATTGATGAACCGCTTGGTGCAATTTCCCGCCTCCATATTTAACCAGTTTGGCTGTAATTCCATCGGCTCCTGGCGACTTATGATTTTTAAGCCCATGAATTGCACGCACTGTTTCTTATCTACTTCGTGGTGAGAGTATTTGTCCGTTATCTTCAGTCGGCGGGACCTCCAATTCGCCGATATTCCAGCCAGCCGACTTCTTTAGCGGCTGGGGACAAGTTTGTTTGTGGTCGTATCAATGATAACGTTCTTTTGCAGTGAATTGGTACATAAAATTCCTTGTGAAACATATAAATTTGTAATTTTTTCACTAAAATATTCGTGTAAGATGCTGAATAAAAAGTTAGCACTTTTCATCAATACAAGTTACGAGCGAATATCAACCACCAGCCGTTCGTTCTAGCTGAAAAGATAATAATAATAATCGTTGGTGCAAGAATCCATATTGTATCAGGGCCTTCAAGTGTGTTAAAGCACTTCATTCAAGACCGTAACGGTACTATACAGTACACTGTAGGAGGCAATGTGGTCAGCATTGCGCTCGGCCGAGATTATTACCCTGATTTGACTTAGCTGGGTCGACTGGTCTTCTTTCTTTTTTTTTCTTCAGCCTTTGTTTCGTTCACAAGCGGGGTCGGCTCGTCGTGATCGGCTTCGCCATTTGGCTATATCGAATGCCTGATCTGGGTGCAATCTCGAGAATTTCAAATCCCTATCTAGCGTATCAAGCCACCGTTATTTAGGTCTGCCTTTTGGTCGTTTACCATCGACTTCGATGTTCAGACCAATCTTGGCAAGTGAATTCTCGTTGGCACGAATTGCGTGACCATACAATCGAAGACGCCTCTCTCGTAACTTTTATACAATCGGTGCAACCCCATAACAATCGCGGATATCCTCATTTCGGATGTGATCTAAACGTGTGACGCCACTAGATCATAAACACTTTGTTCATTGGCATGATATTAGTAGCCTTCTCAGCAATTTAGGCGTTACCACTTAAAACCCAAAGGAATGCTGATTGATAATTCTAAAGCGAATCTGAAATATGTTTACAACGGGATTGTTTATGCACCGGCACCAATTGTCATTCAGTTCATCTTATAACGATATAAAAAATATCCTCGGCTTACAGGCAGCAGAAGGCTCTCACGATTAATCTTTGTTTTTTTTGTGTTATGAGTCAACTGAACTGGAAGCAACCATTGGAAACAGGAGTGACCAGGAAGTAAAACTCTGTAAGAAGGGACGGCTGTCTTTGGTAACAATTATAAAGAACTTCTTAGCAAGAAAAGAACAAGCCAGGTTTAAGAATGTTGTTAGCCCTCCATGACATTACAAGTAACATGAGTGTTAAGATTGACTTAAGGAAGTGTCATTTTGATAAGTTTCCTGCAAACCTTATAGCTGTTACTAAAAGAGCGTTTTTAGGGGCTCATGTTCAATTGAACATGAGTATAATGATGCAATGGTCGAGATGATTGAGAGTCAACCTCTCGATGTCGTTGCCGAATCGGATCCCCGTAATCATGGATATTTGTGTTCGCCTTTATGCTGTGACACTGTTATACGCTTATCAATTAATAAAAATCGTTGGCGCAACAATCCATATTGGATCAGGGCCTTGAAGTGAGCACTTCATTCAAGACCGTAACGATATACTACAACACACTGTAGGAGGCAATGTGCATTGCGCTCGCCCGAGGTTATTATCCTGATTTGACTCAGGCACTCATTCACAGCTGAGTCGACTGGTATTCGACGTCAAATCAGGATACAAACCCCACTGCCACCAGTGAGATTTGAACCGCGACCTCCCGTACGACAGCCTTATGCTCTAATCACTCAGCTATCCGGACACAACGCTTATTAATTGCATAACATTATGTGCAACAATAAGGAAACTGAAACATAGTCTCAAGGAAAACTAAGACTAAGTGGCCGACCTTTACTCCAAAAAGAAGTGAACAGGAAATACATATAATGGCAGACCACTGCTTGAATATCAGACGACATTGTCCTCAATAAGTAGCCAAAAACTTTCCTATAGTGTCAGAACTTAAAAAAGGAGATGGTCTCGCCCCCAATCTCTTTAACTTGGTGATCGAATACGTCGTCAGGAAGGTGGCCTCAGTTGATACCAGAGGTACGCTACTGGTAAAATCCGCGCAACTGATCGCGTACGTAGACGACGTGGATATTCTTGCCCGATCGATGCTTCATGCAAAGGAAGTGTTCGAGAAGTCCGAGTCAGCAGCGAATGAAGGGCAGCTTAGGGTCAATGAAACCAAAACGAAATACATAACCCAAACTACAAAGGTGGCTATTAGTATGCAGAACATTTGCAATGGGCGAGTATAATTTCGAACAGGGGGACCAATTCATCTACCTAGGAGCCCTACTCTCGAAGGACGGAAACGAAAAACACGAAATTTAAAGGCAAATTACTACAGCTCATAAAGCATTTTATGCAATCCTCCCAATAAACTACCTATCTATAAGATATTAATTCATCCCGTGTTGCTGTATTGATGCGAGACGTGGACCTTGAGCCAAATGTTGGTAAAGAAGATCGATATCTTCGAACAGAAAGAAAGAAAGGCGAATAAGAATCATGAATTGTACGAATTATTTGCCGACCCACCAGCATCCGCAAATTGCAATGGACTGGCCACATCGGATGGATGCATGAGGGAAGGATTCTGAAATGAGCGTTGAATGGCAAAGCCGACGTTAGCCGACCTAAAGGGAAGCCAAGGAAACGTTGGGTGGATTCAGTGGATGCAAATTGCAGATCAATTCTAAGATTTTCTAACTGGAGGACGCGGTCTTGAATCGAGATAATTGGTTCGATTTAGAATTTAGCGCCATCGAAGAAGTACCCAAACACTCAACTGAATAAATTTTTTGTTTCAATGTTGCGGAGAAAATTGTATATGCACATGTTTTAGTGCGTTCACTGCATTAAATAGATTATTATATTCTCAGAGGATGATAGCTAAGATGACATTCTGACTTTACTAATAATAATAAAATGAAATGTGTTAAGAGCACTTGATTCAAGACCGCTACGATTCAATATAGGGTTACGGTAATCTTTTAGGATACAATGTGGTCAAACGTTGCGCTCGCCCGTGATTATTTTGACTCAGGTTTTCATTCGCAACTGGGTCGATTGGTATCCGGCATCTAGTGAAAATACAAATACCACTGCCGCTTCCGTACAGCAAATTAAGATGAAAGCCTTCAATTTTGAATTGCATAAACTACAGCTTACAGGAAAAAGTTGATTTCGGTAAATCCGAAATCCGCACTCAAATTAAATACAAAAAGTTCCACTAGACAAAGCGTACTTCCTATAGGAAACATGTAACTATAGCATTGGTGGGCCACGTGTAAATCAAAATACTGTACCCCTAATAATCTCCAAGTGTATTCTTTTGATTTCGGAGCTCAAATTTGTATTTGTTCTAAGGTAAATACTAGGTGAACCAGCCAATGAATGAAATTTCCCAAAAAGCCGTTGCCAAACGCTCATATTCATGGAAAGCCTAATCGCAAGAGCATACCTGGTATTCAAAGTACAGCATATTTGTCGGTAAAAGCAAATATTAGATTTTCCAATCGAATGCATTCATACAAAATTCATTAGGAATTCGATTGTAACAGATCTTCACAAGCTTACCGATACCATTCGCAACCCAACTTTGTGGTACAAAAGATTTCTTTGATACTTCGATGTAAGGTAGTACCTCCCAGTGTGATCATACAAAAGTCACTGATTTTACAATAGTCAACAAGAATGTTATCCCACAAACCTACGTAAATAAAAACCAAATCCTCAAATCGATAAAAGAGAGCATTTCAATTTAGGAGGGTTTGAAGTCTGCAATTTCGCAGAACTAAGAAATGTAATGTTGAAAACAAAGTTATCAACTGTATCTGAGAATAAAGAGCAATATATAATATAATTGATCACGAAACAACATCCCCGACCCATCCAATTTTTTTGAAGGTCCTTAAAATCAGATCAAATCTATGTAAGAAACATCAGATTTCAATACACAAACGATTTTAAAGTGAACACAAATCCACACAACTAGGGGAAAAAAATCAATATTCTATCCGGTTGGTTATGATACGAAAAAAAATGCTCATTTATCTGGACGAAGTTGCTTAAACAATTAAAGGAATCAACAAGGAATCAACAGAAGACTAGAAGACTAATTATCTACGTCGAAGATAAGGCAAAACCTAACAATTGGTAATTATGACCTTGAAAACGTGAATCACTTCAAATAGATATTAGAGAACCATAGTCGAAAGCATCATTAGCAACATCCATTCCATCCATTCCATTTAGCTATCAACTTCTTAGTACTTCAATTAATTAAAATAAGGAGCACACACAGAAAATACTCGTGATTAATTAGCAATTCCCAACTTCTCCAAAAGCCAAAAATATGAAATAGAGGCTTTGTAATACAGGTCAAGGGAAAAGTTGTTGCCAATATCTTTACAAGCAATAAAAAGGGGCTATACTGACGACCTATACTCCACATAAAAGCTAGCAGGAGTCACATATAAATACACATGAATATAAGAACTCTGTTGGCATGGAGACGTACGGCTCATTGGAAGCTGGCACATGCTTTTGGGGCCATTAAATCTTAAGCTCTGATTTTCGGCCCAGAAAATGACATATCGTCACATAGAATATAAGGTATCGAAAGTATAAATTTGCAAAAAAGTTAAAGGTTTCTCAATGTTAACTTACAACCTGAAGTTGAACATTCGTAGCCATGCTAGCCAGTGTTATTATCGTAAAGGAAAACAGATAGTGACAAAGGATCAAATTTTTCGGTATCAAATGCAAATTTTACAAATGACATTGAGAATATAGATATGAATTCGTAATAAATTAAATTGCCGTATTTCTTTTGAAGTGCTGTATACACTAAAATTTGTTTAAACCAACTTCTTCTAGTCTTTTGCAAAATTGAAAATGAACGAATTTAATAAATAAACGCCATCGTAAGCAAATTCCATCAAATATATTACCAGTTTCAATTCAGCATGCAGGACGTCATGCTCCTCTTGAATTATAGTGGCACAACTCTTCTCAAAGATGATTTCCCTTTTCTTCCCCGTTGGTAGGTTTTTATTTGGAATGAATTAAAACTTGTTGCCAACATCGTCGATTAAATACCTGCCATATATGTACTGTATGTGTTTCATCGATAATCGGAAAAGTTACTGTCTTTTCAGCAATAAATAACATCATAGCAATCACATCACAGGCCTCCCTTTTCATTACTGTCTAGCTAAATCTAAACATCCCCTTTAAATAATTCATCTGCTTTAAGCAATTTTTATTGCTTCGGTCATTTTCACTGCAATCCTTCGGTATTATGTTACTGAATCCTTACATAACAGACATGAAAGACATATTAATGTCCTGGCAACAGTAGCAAAACCAAGCAGTTCCGAAAGATAACGACAGAATGCGACGAACAATCACTTATTTGGTCATTCCCATACCCCCTAAGAGCTCTTACATGAAGGAACGAAAAAACAAAATACCTAAGCATAAAAAGATTGTATCCAATTTCATTGGGGCTTACCTATTAAATTTTGTGATCCTAGACAATAATGTGATGATATGATAAATCCTATACAGTAAATTGTTGCGCTTATTACAAATATGGCATTCATATTTGAACACATTTTTAACTACTAGCAGGGTGAGACAGCTTCAAAGCGATGTGTTACACGTATTATATATTTAACTATTGTATAAATAACTCGACTATTTGCTTCTTACGTATACTACGCTAAAAATTATATGAAATGAATTATAGCTTATAACACTTTGGTAAACAGGCCACTCCGCGAACTTTATAATGCACTTTTCAATTACACAGGATTATACAATGCTCTCCGTTTCGAGCTACATTTTCAGCAATTTACAATAGTGCAGTCTGCACTAGAAATTCATGTCGAGAGTCCTTTATTTGAACAATCTTATTGTTGCCACACTTGAACATCACTCTTCCGTTTTTCACGCAGCAAAAAACTAATTCGAAGAACATTATTAAACGAGCATCCTAAGAAAGGGCACATTTACAAGCCAAGTCCCAGCAACTTCCGGGGAGTATACAGTACAATACGGAACTGCACAAAAATGCATATATTTTTGTTTTTATGCTATACTTGTACCCAAACAGCCAACTAACAATAGTTCAAATCAAACCGAATTTTGGATATTCAAAGGTGAAATGGAATTTCAGCAACTACACGACTAGCCTCAACCAAGTTTCTACTCCAACTGATGTGGAATGATTCTTCTAGTGCACCACTGTGTCACTGTAGATCGAATTGGAATCGACACCCGCGCACCGGAACAACAAAAACCACACACAGAATGTACAATAACAGACCGTGTTGCAGTCCACTCTGTTCGGTACCAAAGTCGGTGCGTGCGCATTTCCAGGGGAAGTCCCTTTACGATACAAGCGGGTCCGGGGAAGACTCTCGGTTTCGGTGTCAATAGCAACCTCCTTCCAGTCCACAACCGGCAAAACCGTCTTAAGAGAAAGCGAGGTATTTTCTCATATTATCGTAATCATATTAATTT
Source organism: Hermetia illucens (assembly GCF_905115235.1). NCBI lineage: Eukaryota > Metazoa > Arthropoda > Insecta > Diptera > Stratiomyidae > Hermetia > Hermetia illucens. The sequence goes on along the minus strand of NC_051851.1, from coordinate 121,818,294 downwards.
AAAAGTTGTCTGATGGAACATGGTCAATTTGAACGCATTCATGTTTACCAACTTCGAATTTAATTGATATATTTCGAGGCCATGAACTCGAAAAGGCAAAAATATTGGAAAGTGAGCACTGCGCCACTCATCCTTTTCCTTTGGGAAACGAATTCTCCTGCAAGCCTACAACATTGACCCACTGAACTAGAGCGATTCAACCGCAAATTAATTATTCCCAGGAATTTTGTACTTAATTTCGTTGGAAAAATGTACAACAGAAAGCTTTGTGTTGCTGTAACTTAAGTGTCTGCGGAGCTTTTTCAGCTGATATAGAAATAAAAACAGACAATTGCTGGTTCGACTTTCAATTCCACAGGTGGTGAGCCAATTATGATTTTCAAAACGGGAAATTAAAACTGAAGTTAGATATGTGCGCTTGTTTAAAATACGTAGGATAAACTCAATTTCTGTAGGGTTCTAACCAGACCTTAAACTTACTCTTGTTGTTTGTGTGCCTCTTGGAGATTCGACTATCTAAATTCTATATAAATTATGATGGTGCGTTTCACAACTACTATAGAACCAACTGATTTGGCTGGTTTAACTTTTGCAGCAATTTAAACTAAAAGAGTTTTTTTTGTTTTTGAAAATATGCAGCCAAGGACGGTCCTGTGTGACTTTATTGAATTTATTTTTGGAGTGTGCAAACACTTGTTAGAAAAGTTATAGCCGGCACACAGAAAAGCCCGCTTTCCCCAGCTTGAACACGAGTTTCAGCGTCGCAAGCTGGATACTTTGGGATTAAGTGATGTGGGACTCTAGAGAGAATTTCTTGCCTTCTTGCGGCAATGTGCTGCTGTACTCCCTAAAGTCTGATGAAAGCAAGTGTTTTTTTTTTTAAATAAATATTTAAAAATAAATGTTGGCACCCTAACTAGAAAGATCGAGGAATTCGCAAGAGCCCTTCCAAAAAGACGCATTGATATCTGCGCTCTGCAAGAAAGCCGATGGTCTGGTGCCGAAAGCTGCGACATAGACCGCGAACGCAGCAAATATGGCTATAAACTTTTCTATTTTGCTAGCCCACACACTCAATACGGTGTTGACATTACCATCTCAGACGGTTTCCGTGATGCCATTAAAGAAGTCGAACGATTTGGTGATCGGCTGATTAAGCTCACTATTATATCAACTGATCGCACTATTCACTTCTTCACCGCATACGCGCCAGACAGGTCGACCTGATGCCGAGAAAGATGCCTTCTGGCAACTTCTCGATGAAAAGACCTGTAACGTGACTGCTGATGACTATATCATCACTCCCGGCGACCTTAATGGTAATGTGGGTAAAAAGCCCGATGGTAATAGGCGCCATAGGGGACAGAGGTTTGGAGTGCATAATGACGGTGGCAAGCGTATAATCGATTTTGTGGACATCCATGACCTTGTACTTATGAATACATGATTTATCAAACGATTGTTCCATCTTCCTACATTTTATAGTGGAAATTCTCATAAGACTCCGCCATTTTACCATCGTCGCTGATTACAAAGCCTTTCCCTACGAGACCATCGCACCTCAACATCGGCCGTTGATTGCCGTCTTGCAAATTAAGCCACCGTTAAAACAGCGTGAGGTACGCACTGGCTCGCCGCGCATTAAATGGTGGCGATTTCGTGAGAAGAAAGAAGAAGTGATCTCACTTACGGGATTACCAAGCAACCATTACGAATGTGGAAGAATCGTGGAATCAAATGAAAGACACGATCCACAAAGCGGCCTCTGCAATCTTCGGGCTCACCAAGCCAGGTAAGCAGTACATCAACCGATACACTTGGCTTTGGAATGACGATGTTGAAATGAAGGCCCATGAAAAGAAGCGCCTCTATCACAAGTTACTCGACGATAAAACGCTGGCCAATTGGAAAATTTATAAGAATAGTAAGTATGAAGCCAAGAAAGCGATCGCTGTCAACCGAGCGGCCCATTACGAAAATCTTTACGATAAACTGGATACTCAGAATGGCGAGAGAGATCTGTATCGACTTGCCAAAAGCCGAAACGAACGCCCACGGGATATCGAACACTTCTGTTGCGTTAATTACAAGAAGGGTACTACGCTTACCAACTGTCAAGCCACGACGGATAGATGGCGAAAATGTTTCGAGCAGGTTTCAACTGAAGAATTTGCTCATCCTCCAATTCCACAATCATTGCCGACATTAGGAGCAGCAGTTCCACCTGTCCACGCTCGAGGGTGCTCAGAGGTGGCGGCTAGGAAGATGGGGCGGCAACCCTATCAGCCAAACCAAAACGAAGTGGCCGAGGAGAACCTCCATAGTGGTGGCACCGGGAGACGCTGTAATCACTTTGGTTTGCCGGCCGTGATTCAGTAGGCGAATGCTCCAAAGGTCTAATCAGGGCGATCAGACCCGAGTCTGCACGGGGACTCATCTGAAGTGGCAAATTGCTCACGAAACCTTTCCAGGGGTATACTGGTACCATGGGAACCGAAAAAGCGCCTGGACTCACATACTTCGGGTTAACTCCTGTTGTATGTGAGGACAGCTCGGTTATTTGCGGTTGGCCCCCCTAGTGGGAGTTTCATGGTGGTTGTGGTTATGCTCAAGCGAGAAGAGACCTGCGGGCCTCGACGTGGTGTTGCGTATCAACACGGGTGCCGTACTCCATAGTTCGGTAGAGATTTAGGTAATTCTTGCATACAACAGTATGAATGCTAAACCATGCACTTGGTATAGACTGGTTCCGTTGTCGCTTGTCACAGCGGGGCTCTGATTGTGGTCACAAAATCAATCCGTGTCCGAAGAGGACCGTAGGATTAAGTCTCACGACAGATGCCGACGTAAAACACCATGGGCTTCACTGTCCACGCTCGAGGTGCTCTGAGGTGGCGGGGAGAAAGGCAGGGCGGTAACCCTGCCGGCTGAACCAAAACCAAGTGGCCGAGGAGAACCTCCTCGTGGTGGCACCGGGAAACGTTGTATCGCAGTGGCTTGCCGGCCGTGATGCAGTAGGCAAATGATCCAAGGCTTAATTAGGGCGATCGGGTCTGCACGGGGACTCATCTGAAGTGGCTTCGGCCACGAAACCTTACCAGGGGTATATTGGTACCATGGGAACCGGGGTAGCCCCTAGACTCATATACTTCGGGAGAATTCCTGTCGTATATGAGTACAGCTCGGTTGTTTGCGGTTGGCCCCCTAGTGGAAGCTTCATGGGGGCTATTGGTGATGCTCAAACGAGAAGAGACCTTCAGGCCTCGGCGTGGTGTTTCAACACGGATGCCGTACTCCTTAGTTCGGTAGAGATTTAGGTAGGTCTTGCATCCACCAGTATGAATGCTAAGCCATTCACTTGCATAAACTGGTACAGTTGTTGCTTGTCACAGCGGGGCTCTGATTGTGGTCCCAAAATCAATCCGTATCTTAAGAAGACCGTACGACAGGTACCTACGTTAAAACCCCAAGGACTTAACTGTCCACGCTCGATCTTAGGGCTGGACTATATATGGAGATACAAAAAGCGATTATCCTTGCAACCTGTGCTATAGTCCGAAGAGTCCTGTCTGGTAAAAATCTGACCTAATGGGTTTCAGTCTTGATCCGCACTGTCTTCGATTCAAGATCTATGTCTCTGTAGTGTAGAACCACTGCGTCATTGGCCAAAGTGTTTGCGACATTACACTTTCGCATGGCGGCACACTGCGTTAAAACGCATCATCGATGTGATGCGGGTTGGGCGGGAAGAGGGTCCATGGGCTTTTTTTTTAACTATATATACATTTATTACTTTCATCTAAATTTAGTTAATGCACAAGTTTTTTATTATTGTGGTCTCTAAGTCTTAATGGAGATTGACGTTGCGGAAATACAAAGGAGCACCAGATATAAATCTCAGAATCTTAGACTGAGACCGCTAAAGCAGTTGAGTCCCATAATTCCATACAGGTTTAAGGACCAATTTGTAAATCAACAACTTACAGTTCAGAGAAAGTGGTGATTTTTTGTGGAGCACAATTTGTAGAATGTTTTTAAAATTGTGATTTCTCAGAAATATAATAACATATTGATTAGTGGTTTCTTTCATTTTAAAGAGAAAAGAAAGAGAAACCAAAATAAAGAATGTATCCGGTCATACACAGGGTTGTAATTGATGTTAAAATTATCCTTTTTTGAGACTTGCTTTTTTTGACCAAACCGTAAATCTGAAGAAAAAAGTATAAATGCGGTTTCGCTCAGAACACATGCAGTTATGGCGAACTGGAACTAACGGGATCGGTTGAAAAATAAAAATTTGGCAACATTAAAAAAAGTAATTTCAAAATTGCCCTCATTTGTTTAACTATAACATCGAAAAAGGGATCTTAATGTCAAAAAATCTCAGGAGCTCTAGCTCGAGTCATAATGACGCGTTTTCATAAAAAAAATTGCTAAAATCGATCCAGCAGTTCCTGAGAAAAATTAGAAGTTTTGAAAAACGTATTTTCCAGATAAACGCGTTCAAAATTTCAGATGTTTATCGATCAATCGGAATATAAAAACTTGTTAAGTTTAAATGCACTTCTTGAAGATCTAGAGAATAAAACAAAAAAAGAATCAAGCAAATCGTACAGTAGATCGCCGAACAATTTCAAGAAGTATCCGGAAAAACGTGGTGTCACAAATACAATTCATATGAAAAATATGCTGTTTTGTGTTTTCTTGTTAGTACTGATTTCCATGAAATTTTCTAACTTGCCTTCACAAAAAAAATCATTGCGAGTTTCGACTCTAAACTTTGAGGGATGGTTATTCAGACGATATTCTATCGAATTAGTAAATAAAAAAAATTTTCGAATACTATCGATATTGTGGGAAGCAGAAGGCTTATCGGTATGTATGATTTGACTTGCGTGACATTCTTTCCAGGTTTTGGAATCATTATTACAAAGCATTCTTCCAAAAATTTGCGAAATATTCGATTCTCACTGTTGCATTGAAGATATAGCATAGCAACTTGAGGATATTTACTGGCAGCTGTTTCAACATGAAAGGAATAACTAAATCATACCCTGGAGCCTTTGTAAGGTTGACTTTTTCTTTAATGATGCTTTCAACATCTTTCAGTTTTGTGCTTATTGGACATCTGAGAAGTTCAAATGACATTTGGATCGATTGGTTGAAATACTTCTTCCAAGTGGGCAGCGAATGCTTTGGCTTTGTCCTTAATGCTTTCAACCCAATTTCCTGCGGTGAACGTCCAGCAAAAAATAATTGTTTATATTCTTTTTGACTGTTCGCCAATTTGTAAATCTGTTCGCCAGTTCAGGTTAAGGTAATTACGAGAGAGTGGTCTGATGATAGCTCGTAAATTGTTTGCGCCATTGACGTGCGATTCTTTTTGAGTCGATTAGGTCTGGAGTATGCAAGTGTGAATTCAGTTTTGCATCAATACTTATGACAACTGCAAGGCGCGCCCTCATTATTTGGGAGCCAATTTAGGAAGGCATTCTCACTGCGAGATTCCGATCCAGAATGAGGAACACTTCAATAGTACAATTTTAAACATCAAATGCCCTTCCAAATGCATTCCAAGAGGAGAAATTGTGATGATGATGGGCGATCTGAATACCAAGGTAGGTCCTCACAACACCACGCTTAGACATATGATGGAGAAACACGGTCGTGGCAACTGTAACAATACCGGTGAGCAGTTTGTGGATTTCTGCAGCTTCCACCGCATCGTCCTTGGTTGCACATTATTAGAATGCAGAGCTTACCATAAGGTCAGTTGAATTACAACGTCCGAGTAAACACTCACTCACTCATCACCACTAAATTTAGGAGTTGGCTTCTGGATGCCACAATACATGGCAGCAACTTCGAATAAAGCTGTTTGGTTATGATAGTAGAATAAATTACATAAAATTATCTATTAGTAAAAAGGAGCAGGAACCCCGCATAGATTATGCAGAGATGTTGCTAGACATCATGTCTAAAAATAATAAGAATTTTGAAAAAACCCCAATTCGGAAATGATAATCAAAGAAATGTCTAGTCAAAAACCGAGCATAGCAATGCAATCGAAAAATCTTCCAATTTTAAAGCATTATAGAGGTCATGTTATGGTTTGGCCCTAGCAGTCAGTGGGTTTGTTCGTTCCGCTTTTATAAGTAGTATAATGAATTGATATCAAGTTAAGGGCCTGTTAGAACAAAATTTAAAACTTATGTGGAGAGTTTTGGTCTCGGTGAGCATCCGATTCTCCAAGAAGATGATTCGGAGCATACTGCACACATTGGGAAGGGCTGGTTACCTTATTATGCATATGCACATATTATGCGCAAAATGTCATGTACTTCACCGAGGTAAAATCTCGGAGGATTTTGAGGTCCAAAGCGGGGTCCGCCAGGGTAGCATCCTGTCATCGATATTATTTCTTCTTGTTATCGGTGACGTTCTTCAAGCTGCCTTGTTCGGAAGATGTGGGGGAATTCAATGGACGATGACATCTTTCCTCAAACAAGTCGACTACGCTGATGACATCTGTTTGCTCTCTCATCGGATCATGAACCTTGGCCAAATGGCTCTGGATTTGGAAAGAGAGGCAAGTAGAATTGGACTGAAGATAAACACCAACAACGTTGACCTGTCTAAAATGTGGAAATGCATTTATCTCAACACTAAGATCTAGTTGAGACTATTCCGTAATGGTATCCTTTCCGTGCTGCTATATGGCAGTAGCACATGGAAAGTGAAGTAGCGCTCGAAAACAAAAGTCGTGCATAAGATCATCAGTGGCAGTGCACATAGTCGAAGAAGCCCATACCATTCAACGCGAAAATCTTGAAGTCTTGCGAAACTGCCTCACCTCTGCCCTTGAAGCAGCGTGGGCGAAAGTAACTACAAGTGGTAATCATTTCTTTATATATATGGGTGCAAGTGATACACCCACGTCGTGTTTCCGATTATATACAAAAGCGGTAATCATTCCACTTGTAGTTACTTTCGCCCACGCTGCTGGATGAAACCAGCAGTTGTCCTTTTTAAAAACTTGGGTGGTACGTGGACCACAGAAATGAAAGAAAATTACAAAGTTCCCTATCAAGTGAACGACATACACAACCGCAGAATTGTTTATAAATTTCCTAGCAACCATAGCAATCTTACGAACAGACCATGGAAACACTACAGTTCTAAAATCACATTCTCCATGGATTCCACAAAGTGATCGTTTCGAGTTATTTTCAGGTAAGAGTGCCGATTTTGTCAAAATATTATTCTGACAATTTTATTCAGACTTCTTGTTTCTTAAAGAACTTTTCAATTCATATCAAAAATATTATTTTAAAGCAATTAATGAAATTTTACAATTTTATCTATGACAATAATTTCGATTTTTTCAATTGATTGAGATATGATTTTTGTTGTCTCGTGAAAATAAAATATAAATCCTACATCAAAATGTTCCTTTCAGCATTCAAATTACCAAAGAAGATGAGTTGTGACAAATTAATTGAAGAAAAAAAATCAAGAATACAAAATCGGTCTTTGATAGCTAGGAACAACGAGAATGAAATGAAAAAGTGGCTGAATGTGTTGTAAGTAAATTTTTAGTTTCTAGTATCGCCGCTATGTAAACATTTCTGCTCTTAGTTGACTGCATTTAAAGTACTGTTTTCAAAGGTAAACATCCGGACTTCCTTTTTGACTTAAGGCCTTGCTTGTCATTTCTAAGGTTTTGTGTAAAATAAAACCTTATTCAAATCGGTTTACTGTCTCTGTCTATCGCAAGCATTTTTCTCGGAAACGGTTATAGCAATTGACACCAAAATTGAGAAATATGGACGCTTACGCAAGCAGTGATTTATGTCGAATTTAAGGGGGTGTACACTTTTTCGCCAAATAGAGTCATTTTAGGTATCAAATGAAACATCTAGGGTTAGTACTTTTCAAAGCAGGTTTTAGTTTTGACATTTGTTGGAAAGGTGGTAAGTGCGAGGATCGAAAGGCGTCATTTATTTCCTGAACTCACTCTCAGAAACTACCCAACCGAAAGATTTGAAAAAAATTAAGAGACTGACACTCGTATGGTACCTAGGCTCTAAAATTCCCTCTATACCGATATCTGTTCAAGTAAAGTTAATTAACTGCAAAACTCCCCTTTTGTTCATCCTAGATTCACCAAATTTTGCAGCAATGTATGCTATAGCATAGATCATGATCCTGAGTTTGAAGAGAATCCGCACTATTACTAACAAAATTATAATAGGTCAAAGTTGTTGCTTCTGTGCAAATTCAAGACTTTGAATGTCAATATCACGCGAAAGTAGATATACTCACATAATATATGCTAGGTTCTAGGAGGACAAATGTCCACTCAAATGTTTTTATTAAAGAAAGAAAACCTTGTTCTATTTATTTGGAGAAGAATATGACCACACTCGTTTATTGCAAATTTACCAATCAATTATGTTGAATTCCAAATGAGTGGTGACATTCCCTTACCTCAATTTTAAGAATTCACATTTTGCAAAATAAATAATGTAATATGACCCAACTACCAATAAGCCAATTTGAACATTAATGCAAGTGGAAAAATTGCAAGAGATAATCGATTAATAACCAAAAAAAATCGATAATACCAGACTGTATCGAAAAATTTGGTAAATCAAGCAGCAACAAGGCGATCGTTTCCGCTTTGAGCTGAGTGTTCTTTTTCTTAGTTTCATTGGCAATGAAGAGCCTCCTCACTGATGTTACCCATATTATGTTTAGAAACTGAATTTGGCTGGTTCATTGATTTCACGTCCTTGCCAAATTGATTTGCAGCAGATTGCAAAATCTAGTTATATTAATGTCAACAAGGGGAATTACCATTCGGTCCAGTGAGCAACAACCTAATGATAAATGAATTATCGTATGCGTCAATTTCATCAACTTTACTTGTTCAACACACGCCTTTCTGTCCGGATATAAAAATAGTAGCAAAAAATCATCCGATTTTAGGTTATAATCGTTGAACGTAAGTGAAAAATTGAATTTTCAAGAAATCCTAGTTCCTCCGATAGCGATTCACCTATAAATTAAAATGCAATTTGAGTTTTCGATGTCAGCAAAGTCAGTCTGCCAAATCGTGGGCACCATTTGCTGTTTTGCCATCCAAGCCATATTTTTAAGTAAAACAATTTACGCATATAATTTAAGATGTAATAAGTATATATTAGCCGCAAAAAATGCAAAACAACTTTAAAACAAGTTAGGAAACTGGACGTTTCGGGTATAAAAGGTTTTGGGTTTCCCTATGTGAGGAACTTTGAGCGCGTGGCAGTTGCACTTGCATAATATCTTAAAATTCAGCTGCGTCAGCTGCTATTTAGACATAGGTAACTCGATACGATTCACACTGCATCAAAGATTATTAGTAAATGTGAAGAAGTTCACCAAAAACAGATACAAATAAGGTTTTGTTTTAGACTATTAAAAAGTTTATTTGTTCAGATATCAGAATGGGACATATTTTGAGGCCTAGATTTCATACAAGCGCATGGCTCTGAATTTTCTCAGATTTTTCGGTTGGGAAGTTTCCGAAAATCAGTCTTATCTCACTTTAAATGTCCACATTTTGGCTTCTTACTAGCGCATGGAACTGGGGGAGCTCCTGGACAGGATTTCATATTATAGGCGGACGTGGAGAGTAAGAGAAAATCCAGGGGAAGCAGACACAACCGCGCCTCTCAACGAGAACACTACGTGTACCAAACGGATCGTAGACAGCCCATTGCAGAGTGAACTGGGGAAACAACGAAAGGAGGAAGGGGCATCTGAAGGAGACTTCACTCAGGTATTCTCCAGGGCTCAAAAGAAGAAGACGAAGAGGAACAAGAGACAACACGTCACACCATCAAAAAAACCTCTGCCTAAAATTAAGGCGGACACGAAGGACGAAGCAGCAAAAGCAAAGGTGGGGAGACGAAGAAGGACTAGACCGCCAGCTCTGCTTATGAAGCCGAGGGAAGGCAAAACTTTTGCGGAAATCCCCAGTGAAATCCGTTACATGAAACCCGAAGATAACGGAGCAGAAGTGTCTTCCTTTCGTAAAACGAAGGGTGGTGGAGTCCTAGTCGAACTAGGCCCAAAGACCATAAATAAGTTACGTTCTGTGAAGCAGTCAACGGGCTTCTGGGAGAAAAAGCTTTGGTTTCCAGCCTGGAAATTGGAGACTTTGATTGACCCACAAAAAAGGACGAGGTAGAAAAGGTCATCAAGGGCGAATGTCTGGAGGTAACCAATGCCCGTATTGGTATCACCTCTGCAAACTCCCGAGGCCAAAAACTCGCTGTGGTGGAAGTTGCCGGGCAATACGTGAGGCAGCTTCTAAACAGCGGGAAAATAAGAATTGGTTGGGTAATGTGTAGGATATGAATCCAGGCCGCCCCAACTAAATGTTACAGATGTTTGGATTATGGGCACACATCTGCAACCTGTCGGGGACTTGACCGAAAAACTACATGCCGTAAATGCGGTCAGGCAGGCCATAAAGCGAACATCTTCAATGAAAAGAAAAGCTGCGTCCTATGCAGGGACCTTGGCGCGTGATGAGAACATTGCGCACACTGTGGGCTCGGGGCGGTGTCCAGTCTTTAGAGCAGAATTGGAAAGAGCTAGGACGCGGTCAACATGATTCGCATCCTACAAATCAATATACACCGGAGTGCAACCGTTGACAGTTCGCTGCGGAAACCAGAGAGGGAAAATAGTTTCGGAAATGGCGGTGAGAACAGGACTGGTAGTTCTAGACACCGGATCCACCTCAACGTTCCGGCACCCGAGCTGCGAGGGAAGCATTCCAGATATAACCTTCGCGTCGGAATCACTGGTGTCGCTGGTAGACGGGTGGCGAGTCCTGGGAGACTTCTCGGCAAGCGGATACATTGCCTTCGAAGTGATGGACACAAACTCGCGGTTTGCGCCACCTCGGCGCTCTTTCTTTGCATGGAACGTCGCGAAAGTGAACACCGGGAGATTTGTCGAAATTCTTGGAATATGGTGGGCCGCGTTGCAGCCGACACTGTCGTAAATTCAGTTATGAACCTGCTAACGACGGCATCAAGACGTGGCAAACATATGTATTGGTGGATAGTGGAAATCGCAGAGCTCCGGAAGGAGTGTCACAGGCTCCGCCGCTTAACACACTAAGCTACCGGGAGGAGGCATATACAATGACGGAGTACAAATCAATCAAAAAGGGGACGGGAAACCTTGTTCACTTAAGGCCGAGCAGATAGACCGCATTGTAAGGGCACTATTCCCTGTGCACCCCGTATGGGATGATGACTTCTGCGTGGAGGAATGTCTACCTTTCTCTATAAAAGAGTTGGAACAGGCAGTCCTCTCTATGAAAAGCAAGAAGGCGCCAGCAGAGGTATACAACCTGGTATTCCAATACCGGCCAGACCTACTGCTCGGCGCATTCAACGCTTGCCAAAAAGAGAGCACTTTCCCTGCTCGTTGGAAGGTGGCGAGGCTTGCGCTGATCCACAAAGGGAAAGACGACCCCGAGTTGCCGTCTTCATACCGCCCACTATGTATGTATGACACTGCTGGAAAAGTGCTCCAAAAGCTCATCAGAAGTAGGCTCGCTGAAGCGATACGCGCTGCCGGAGATTTATCTCCCTAGCAGTTTGGGTTTAGAGCAGAGAAATCCACAATTGATGCTGTCATGCAAGTCGTGGATACCGTTCGACGAGTGGAGGCACATAGCCGCCGACCTCGACGGGTGGTGCTCCTCGTAACGCTAGACGTCAGAAACGCCTTTAATCTCGTAAGATGGAAAGACATTCTAGGCACACTAGACAATACTATCCACGTGCCGAAGTATCTCTTACGGATATTGAGGGACTATCTTAGGAACCCTGCTCTATGAAACACTAGAGGGTCAGGGGAGGATGGAGGTCACGTCGGGGGTAGCACGGGGATCCATCCTAAGACCGGACCTCTGGAATACTAGCTATGATAGTCTACTTAAACTCGAGATGCCAGAAGCGTCGCGCCTAATCGGCGGGGAGCCACAGGCGAACAGTCAACCTTTTCTACTTCGTATAAACGGAGAGTACCTGACTCAGAATTAGAAACGTAAAGGTGAAAGTGTTCCGCTCCGCAAAATCGGGCGACAACCTGGATCCAATCGACGCAGCATAGAAGCCCAACCTGTTGATAGGCTGCGACGCCAATGCAAGGCATATGCTTTGGGGCAGCTCGGAAATCAACGAAAGAAGTGAATAATTCTGTGATTTTATTATTAACACAAATCTATCAGTGTGTAACAGAGGCAGTATACCAACCTTCCATTTTCTCAGCTCGAAAAACTGTGACGTTAGGGAGGATGTTCGTGATATTAACCTACTAACCGACAATGAGATTCTTAGGGTGAAGAACTGGAAAGTATCTGACCAGATACCTTTCTCTGATAACAGTTGGATACTTTTCAGGATAGATTTCACAGCAGAGGTTTCCAATCCTGTCATAGACCCCAACAATCGACTGGAGGAAGTTTGGTCAAGTTATCAAGAACAAAAAAACAAGACATTTCCGCCGTGGTCCAATGAAGGTCTGTCCAACGTCAGGAAGCTGACCGGTCCTCCCTCAAAATACCAGAAAAAAGAACCAGACCTTTAATCTAGGGTTTTTTGGAATTTAAACATCCTCTAAGAAGTAACTGTGGATTTACCTGTGTGACAAAGCGCCAACGCAGTCTGTCCTTTGTTTAACTTTGCCTCATCGAATTTTGAATTTCTGCTGAGGTTGACACTATTACTGGCATTTCCTATTACCGTAGTTCGATGTCAATAATAATTTGAAGAACGTAGGTTCAGATTACTCACCCGAATCATATTAGATTAGTTAACGTCGGGAAAGGATCAGAATTGCGCGCGATTCTCCTCATTGTTCCATCCCAGTCGATTCTAACATAGACCCATCACCTCTCATCAACGTCAGGTAAGTTAAAACACTTCATACAAAAGACAAAACTCAACCCCGAAAAAACTTCCAATAAATTCGAATTAACTTGAAACCGACCAGACGCGCACTCGCTCCTCGAAAAAATGACAACGCTTTCATTACGATAAGATCCGGCAAGGTTTGAGACTTGAATAAGAAAGTGCTGCGTTACAACGCTGTCATGTTGCTCAACACAAAATGCTTACAGCATATCGCCCAGCAGCATTTGACTTCATTCAACAAACGTCAAAACAATAATATTTGGAAGTGGACATCAATTGCGCGCGGGCGTCTAATTTGAGTGATTTTTCATGTAAATTTTCAGTTGACAAGCGTCAATCCTACCGCGATTTTAATTACATACAGTTATTCATTATTGTTGCATATTCATTTATTCAAAATTATATTTTTGGGCGTGATATATTCCGGTCAAAGTGCTGACTGTTATGGTTCCGGAGAGAGGCTGTTCTGTTCATGTAGTGCGAACCAGAACGGTTAGGCAAAATCTATTTTTATAACGTTAGCTAAAAGAAAGCCTATCTAGAAATGAGTACAAGGTTAAAGTTGAAGCCGGCAGCCGCAGCTTAGGGTGTTCTAATGGGATTCTATTTGTTATTCACAGAAAACTTTATTTGTTTGTAATAAGTCTGCTGCTTCTGAACACGCAAATTAACGGGAGTTGGTCTTCGTTTTTTGAGTATATTTGGCCAAAGCGAACAGGTGAGTGCGGAAGACGTACCAAGCAAGGTCCGGATTTCAATCACACATCATTCTAGGGCGACTGTTCGGCGGCGATGTGCAATCCTTACCGCATGTGCCATTTGAAGTGGGAGAACGTGATGAGAAATTCATCTCTGAGTCCGCCAAGGTTATCGGAAGAAAGTTGAGCGAACTTGACTTCTGCCAGCAAAAAGTGAGAATCACATGTTGGATCAGGTTAGAGTGGTAACATTCCTTTGCTTCCAGATAATTCTGCTCCTCCGCAATTCATGCAGCTCTCTTGATGATGAGCAGGTGGGAAAGTTGGCAGTTCTTCTCATGAACTGCCAACTCCAATCAGAGGGGCGAAGAGGGTACGAGTGCACGGAGGGCATGGCGCTGGAACAGTGCACGTCCTCTATCCCGGAGGATGTCCAACAGCTCTACCATGACTTCCAGAACCGAGCAAAAACGATTTGCCTAGTCATCCGTCAGGACCAGTTCCGTGGCTTAGCTGAGATAACCGTCAACAATTTGATTGCGTCGACTCATGAAAACATTGATTTGATGACTGACCTCAAGAAGAGCCAACATGAAATGCAGCGGGTGAGCTTAAACGCGATCGAAGAAATCGCCGACAACGGTTTAAAGTTGCTTGAGCAACAGCAAGATCTCCTTAAAATCGCAGAAAGCCATCGTATAAATTCTGACCACAATTTGCAATTGGTGCTGCGAGAGCGAAATGTTTTAAAAGCTGGGCATATGGAGATTTCTTCAGTGATAATGGATTTGAAGTCACAAATGCGTAAGTTCGGAAAGCAAGGAATATTTTCAGGGTAATTAATGGAGGCTTTCGTTCTAGAGACGAGTTTGGCGAATTTTCGGGATCAGAGTGGACGTGCAAATGAAGTGTACAATGCGCTGTTGGGTGATATTACAGAACTGCATGGGACAACTGAGAAAATTGCACAACGTTTGGACGAAGCCAGCCGTTTGATTCTCGAGCAGCATAAGCTCGCAAAAAATGAATTCCAGGAGACTGTTACGCAGCTGCGAGAAGTGAATGATATCGTTGACAAACTATCGGGAGTTGTAAAGGAATTCCAAGATAGTTACAAGGAAAAGATGCAATGGTTGCGATCGCAAATAGGCGGATCAGAAGGTGAGTGTGGAATTTATTCTTAAACCGCACAAACTTACCTTTGTTTTCCTAGAAACCTTGATCAAACAACTTGGTACAATCTCAATCCACGTTGTTTACCTAATGGTAGGCATGCTGTGTCTGATATTTGTAAATGCCGAAATGCTGAGTCGCGTCCTTTTTCTGTTGATTGTGTTTCTTAATATGGTCGCCGTTTCCTATCAGCTCATCCAGCTGGACATATCAATACTGACACAAACGATTGCAGTTGTTCTTGGGAGTAAGGTTCATAAGCATCTCAGTTTCGGTTTGGCTTAAAAACTACTCAACCATTTCAGCAAAGTACGCTTATTCTCTTCTACAAAAATTTGATTGGAAAAAATGCTTCGAAATCAATCGAAAAACAGTGGTTGGAAAAAATCCGCTGAACCAGGAGTTTTCAAAGAATAACAGCATCAGTAGGGGCAGCTTCGGGGATGTTCGCACAACTCGAAGTGAAATTTCAACAACTGCGCGCACTGCAATTCACTTCGACAGGAACAACAATAACAACAATGTTGACGAGGATGAAAACGAGGGTGCGGCAATTGGAAGGCGAACTACTTTGCCGCCAATGCCTTATACGCAGATCAGCAATGGCGACGAACAATTTTCAGATCGAAGCAGAAGGTAAAGAATACTTTTATTTAACCATTTATAATTACAAAACAACGACTAATGCATGTAATTTCTCATAATTCGACAGCTCCACACCCTTCTCAGGTCGGTCATCATATTCCGTTGGTGGCGTTAATCGGTGCAAAGCACTAACCGCTCGAGGAACTCAGTGTCAGCTGACAGCAGTGAAAACTTATTGTAGAATTCATGAAAGACCTTCGTATGAGCGATAAGACATTGTTGAGCATTTAAGTTACTTCCTTAGACAGTAATTGTGTGATAAGTCGGTGTTCCATGAAATTCAAACTATTTTGCAACAATTGTTTTACAGATATTTATTTTACGCGGTGGGCTTTGTTATGTAGAAATCTGTGAAAATGTTTATTTTTATTAGGGTAATTTTTATTTATATGGAAATGTATTGTATACGTGTTTGTTAGACAAATGGAGAAATATATTCGTGAACAAAACGCCTTTCCAATATGACGCCGCCTCCCGCCTTGAATATTGACGAACTAGGTATAGCGTAGGTCGTGGGTAATTTTTGACTACATTACTATGGGCTCGGTCATTCGTGTTAAATCCGGTGAATTTTGACCTTTCATGGATTTAGTAAAATGAAGTTATCTTGGCTTGGGGTACCCAAACGGAGTAAAGCCGCGATTGACGGTCTCCGCGGAATTTGGTTTGAGTACCATTGTGATGAATGAAAATTTGTTCGTCAGTGAAAAACCTCGATTATCCGGCAGCCTTGTTTCTTAGAGCAACCTTACATCGTCAGTATTCCACAAGTCTGATCTCAGCACAAAACGACAAAATTATCGTAAAGCGAACGAGACTGATAAATATCCAAAAGTTTTAAATAAAATCTGTGAGTCTGGCTGAGTGTAGTGCAGTGATTAATCGAAGCATGACTTGGGAATGGTTGCCTCAATTCGAATGCATGCACTCACCTTTCCAAATAAAAGTTCTCAATAAAACTTATTTTTGTATTTATTGAGTTGAAGATTCCTTGCCAACTAATAAAATCTTTCTTTTGCCGGTTCACTTATACTAAACATTTCTTACCTTAGGTTTTATATTTAAGGAAAATGTTACAATCGTTCCTCTGCAATTCCCCTTGCAAATACCTTGTCAAGCTCTTGGTCGTGACTGACGTCAGTCTGAGTGGATTGTGTAAGGGCACACATCAGTCCATCAGTTTCTTCTCATCAGTCCATTTTCAATAGAAATATCCTAGACGATCACTTTGTCATAATCTTGGACCCCATACGGTAAAGGGAGCAAGCTCCGGGTCATTGGTCCAAGGAAAACATACTTTCAACCAATAAGGAAGCATACCTTACCAATTCCAGGTGGAAATATACACTATAGATAGATGTACCTCCTTCAACTTCGAGAGGAAATATAAGGTACAGAGAATATTGCTATTCTAACGGAGAGCCACGCGGCAATTAGTGTAATTAGTAATTAGGTTCTACCAGGAAAATTGAAAATTGGAATGGGAATCCCTTAACAGAAGGAACATGCTCAGCTCGCTCTGGATACTCTTGGTCCCAGGCCACATTGGGTTAGAAGGCAATAAGGTGGCATACCAGCTGGCAAGGAGAGGTTTAGCGACGCCACTATACGGGCCAAAGCCATTTTGTGGAGCCGAAAATGGAGTTCATGGCTACTACACTAAAAAAACGAAGAACAACGCCTGAGGGAACTGTACCAGACGAACTTACCACTAATGGAACTGGTGGTCAAGGACGGATACGAACCCAAGCATTCGAAAGATTATGCAAACCTCACCAAAAAGAACTTCCGAATCATAATGGTCTCACTAGTTCCTGCAGGCTAAACTATCACCTGGGAAAGCAAGGGATATCTTCTGACACTATCTGTCCATCCTGTGAGGAGAGTGATGTTCTGGGACAGTATACGGCACTTGTGCAAAGTTAGTTCAGGCGGCTGGGAGAATATACAATACCAGACGGCAAACACTTGAAAGTAGGGAACATAACAAAGTACCTGTCGGTTATAGGCTTAAACGACACACTCTAGTTTATAGGTATATTATAACCAATAATGTTGCACAATAACTCTTTTTGGACCCAGCGCGACGTTCCTTGACAATATTGTTATTCCATTGTTTAAGACTTGTAGTGGAGAGCCTCTTCGACGATTCGCCGCATAGTTTTTCGCTCACACCAACAACCATCGACAATTTTACGTTCAACCCTAAAAAATCAGCTCCTGAGGCGAGGAGAGAGGTTTTTCCTCGCCGTTGTTGCAAAACCTTCATTGGGCTTCTTCGATTCATTATACTTTGCAACGGCATCATACACGAAAGACAGAAAGAAAGAATTTCGTTATAAAGAACAATTGTTTGAACGCCAAAGAAGAAGTTTCGAAAATAAACTACGAGCGGAAATGGGAACGAATGCCAGTAAGTGCCGCGTGCGAAGCCCTTTACGACTGTTTGGACAGAGTAATTCTATTTAACGGAGGACATGTTGAAAATTCAGTGATGAGCGTTTGTAGAGAACTGAATTAGCTAAAATTAAAAAAAGTCGGGAAACCGGAAGCTGGACGCTTCAGGTATGAAAAATTTTGTATTTCTTTTATTAAAACATTTGAGTAGACATTTGTCCCATTAGTACTTAGCACGTAATATATGCATATATTATATATTTCGCGTGATATCGACATTCAAATTCTTGAATGTGCACAAAAGCGACAACTTTGACCTATTATAAATTTTTTAGTGATAGTGCGATTTCCACCAAACTTGGTAGGATCATGTTCTTTCGTGATTCTAGGATGGGTTCCATGAAATCCTATTTGGAGCATAACATATCAACCACACTTACGCGCTATCGCTGCCGGTTCCTGGCAATGTGTTTCAGCTCCCCCACAGATTTCCGAAAACCTTCTGCATCATGTAGGCTATTTCGTAGTACATTCGTCAGTCATCCCGCGTTGCTTTTTACACCGCCAAAAATGCGAATGTTGGTGACTAACGAAAAATAAAGTTGAAATGCCGAAGAGCCTTCATTACATACATTTATGTGTACCGCTTTAGAATCGTGAAAAGGATTTCTGTCTCTTCTTTCTGTTACTTCAAAATGCCAATAACCGAATTCGGTTTCTTTTCTGGAACCATCGACTAAGAAATATACTTCAATATTCAATTATTAATAATAAAACTGCAAAACGGTCCATTCCCCCCACGCCAAAAATTGCATGAAAGTTAGAATTTCAGTGTGCGGTCTTGAATACCAATCCTGAAGGTATATGAACTTTATTGTCTAGCATAATCCATTAATTGCCCCACAGACGCATTTGTGGATGGGGAAATAAATTCCCTTAGAGGTTAGATGAAGTAATAAGTTTCATATACTCGGAAGAATTTTACCTAATATAGAAAGAAAAACGCCGATATTAGGAAAGAAAAGTGCTGAGGGTCTCTCTCATTTCGATCTTACCTTAGTCGCACTTACTGCAATGATATGAGCGACGATGCCATACCTTCTTCTGTAGAAATTAGGAGCATCGTCAGCAATTAATAGCTATTATAAGAGTGACATATCACCGCGCTGCGACGTTCTCTATACTTTCTTGTCCGGAGACCGCGGAGAGCTTTAATGGACCATGATATCTTTCCTCAAATATTTCGACTACGCCGATGACATTTGTTTGCTCTCTCATAGAGTCATGGACCTTCACCAAATAAATTTTGAAAGGAAAGACAATGAATACTAACAAAACCAAGATTCTTAGTCTGACTCGTCATCGGACTCTCCCTATCTGCATTAACCACCAACATAAAGTTGAGGTTGTTCTGTGCCAATATTCCCTCTGTGCTATTATATGGGAGCAGCAGATAGAAAGTTACCGTCACTATTACTCGAAAGCTCCAAACATTCGTTAATACTTGTTTCCAACACAGTCTCGAAGGAAGAGTTACATCGTCGTGAGGTTCGGTACCCCGAAGGGATGTTGATTGCTGGCTATATCGTGCATGCCTGTCCCAGAGTAGGCGACAAAAGAGTCGCCTTCAAAACATGTGACTTGTATAACATAGGAAAAGTGTAGGTTTCTCACGAAGACCTAGCGAGAGCCGAAGAACATTTCGGGAAACTGACGATGATTGCTTGTAGGAATGGTTAACACAGTATGTCCCATTTAAGGGGTATCAGGAACCATATATAAAATCATAATCGCATCATAAATTGTGATTATAATGTTAAACTAAAACAGTTGTGCGATCACCTGATGCAAACAGCTTCACAACAATAAACAAGTAGGAGTTTGTTGTTTGTTTGATGTACTCGCATATTACACTATAAGCGAGAGAATATAGCGAAAACATAGGAAAGGTCCGCGAACAATACCACATAACTTATGACATGAAATAAAATAATTTTCGTTTCCTTGATAAACACCGACCGAGACACGGCCTAATTTACAGATATTTGAACATTCTAGCAAGTACCGCTGTCAAACTTGCGTTCAAAATTCTTCATAGTATGACCCAAGAATTGTTTGAGACACATTTCCGACTAAAATTTCATGAACGACAAATCAGTGGAGGTCAGGAAAAGAACGTTAGTATTAAAAAAATAATGCATATTAATTAGAAAATGTGATGTATGTAAGTCTAGCTACAAGACTACGAATAGCCGCTAAATTGTGGGAAGATTTTTCAGAAATCGCGATATATCTTTCGTTTTATATGATATGCTTATCAGAAAGTTATGGTTTAATTTCAAAACTATTTCTTTGGGATTACCTACTGGTATTACAGCGTTTCGTTTATATGCCAATGAAGCAACCAAACTAGTAGTAAACTTGTATCCCTAATTCTGTATACCAGCAAATCCAGATTCTTTATTCATGGAGTAGATATACTTTTTTTATCCTGCAACTACAGGCTGGGGTGCTTTCCAAAGGGATTCTTGAGTTTCGTAATAAAGATTTGCGGGGATAACAATAGTGCTTTTTGTTCCTAGAAATTCTTCTGAGACTCTCATTTAAGGGAACTTTGATTTGGAATTTTGAAGGCTTTGCATACATACACAATATAAATGTAAATCAGTGGACTGCAGGATAGACTGATGCGGAATACCAAGACCGTTTAGTGGGTGGTGATAGTCACACCCTATGCGAGGTGATCCTGCTATTTATAAAACACTGCGGATCTAGACCGAGGGGTCAGAAAATACCTCCTCTAATCCAGGGTGTTATGCAAACCACGCCTATTTGATAATTTACAGTGAGGGGTAACTGACTGTATTTGAACGGAGCCTCACCAATACCTATTCGCCTCAGTAAGTAAGCCTGATCTTACCCTACTACGGGGATATGACAGGTGGACTTCCTAATCCCCATACTCGCGGGATTCAGATGAGTACACCTATAATAGAGAAAAGCATTAAAAAATGGAACAACAAATAAGCGCGACCCCGTACCGCACACAAACTTGCCCATCAGGCTTAGACACATCTCCACAACACAGGTGAGAGCACCCAAAAAGAGAAAAATTTAGGAAATCAAGCAGTGAAATCAAGGTCAACATTGTCCTACTGCGCAGACCGCAACCAACAAAGAGCCCCACCCAAACCGCAGGGACGAGCTTTTTCTTCTTGTTGTCGGCGATGTTCTTCACTCTGACTGGCGGAGGTGGAGGGATTTAATGAATGATATCATCTCTCCGACTTCACTGGTGATGTCTGCTTGTTCGTCGTCTAGTCGTGGACTAAAGTCCAATGGCTCTAGATTTGGAGAAGAAAGTAAGCAGAGTCGGTTCGAAGATGGATATTAACAATATCAAGGTTCTTAGCCTTGCAATAATGGCCAGCAACTTTCGGTGCTCTGTTTAAAATTCGGTTATAATAACATTGGCATCCCGTTGAGGTTGTTTCGCGCTAAGGTTTTCTCTGCACTGCTACATGGGAACAGCACATGGAAATTGATCACTATTGTTACTCGAAAACTCCAAGCAACTCATGTTCGCATTGCGTAATCAGCATATTCGGGCCTGAAACCATATCAAATGGGGAATATCGTCGTGAAACTGTTGAAAATAAGCAAATAAGTGACACATTAAGAAAAGGCGACAACTCCACTGCATGCAATGGAACCCGAAAGCTAGAACTCAGTGGATAATCTGGAATCGACAAAAAGCTTATACTTTCGTGAGAGTGACGAAGTCTTTTTTTGGATGGAACATGGCTGGGATTCATGCTAAACTTAGAAATGGGTTCCTATATACTATTGTAGCGAACATTTATTGGAAAAGAGCTGCTTATTGTCGACTGGTGTTTACAATCATGGAAATGACTTTTAATGTGTATCGTGGTGGTAGGTGGATTGCGTTCAAATTTATTATTCTTATTTTTTATTGTAACAGCCCACTAGGTGAAGAATTCTGAAGGTTTTATAAAAAGAATTTGATTAGTTTGGTGCAAATGCTTTAAATGCCCGGTGGTCGAAAGTTAGTCTGGATCCCAGGGCGAAACGTGGATTGGTACCCACGATGGAGCATAAAACCTGGGAAACGCCTGCTGAACTAACACCAAAAGCTCTACTACCAAACCCTATCTCCACCTCCACAGGGTCCGGTGGGAGCTCTTTTTTAAGGAAAAGCTGCAGATGGAGTAGGATGAAGGCGAGTCTCCCAGACCTAAAAATGCGACAAATTTTACCAACTGGTCCTCCAGGTTGGGGGTTGGGTAGGGCTGACAACCCGGAAATCAACTTGTTACGAAACCACAACAGAAGCCTCGGACTGGACTTATAACATAACGATGAACCCGGAAACGTCAAAGGAATAACGATTTGCGCATTTTCTCATGGAACGTGCACTCCCTGTACAACGCCACCTCTCAGCCTTAACGAATGACAGAACATTTTTGGGGGCCAATATAGATTCGGATCACTATCTCGTTGGTATGGTGCTCCGAGCTCGAATAACAATACCACCCAGAATCCCCTCTGACAATCAGGTGAGAGTTAACACTGAAGTCATCCACAACGTCTATAAGGGGGAAATGGATGCCGCAATAACCGCAGTCAACAGAGATCATGGAGATGAAGCATCAACAAATGATCTTCACAATCACCTAAAGCCGTAAAAAGAGTCGGAGGGGCTAGTTTGACGATAAATGTAAGTTAACAACGGAACGAATGAATGCCGCGTACCGAGTAATGTTGCATTCTCAAAAGACGCGGGCACGCGCAGAGACTTATCACGAATTCCGCCGAGAGGAGAAGCGACTTCACAGACGAAAAAAGGGAGCCTGGGAGAACCAACAGGTCTGTGAACTGGAAAAGTACAGAGAGCAACCGCACCAAGCGCGCACGTTTTTCCAACAAGTTAGCAGGATGAAGTCTTATATATCTCGATGCTCATCCTGCCGAGAAAAAGAAAGAAACCTCTTTTCCGACAGAATGGGCATATTGGAGCGATGGGTTGAGTACTTTGATGAACTACTGAACAACCAGAACATCGGCGAGTTGGAGGTCTCCCCAACTGAAGACGACGGACAAATACTGCCACCACCAAGTTCAGGAGAAACAGTCCGTGCAATTCATCGGCGAAAAAATCATAAGTCGCCAGGAGCCGATAGAATTACAGCCGAATTGGTTAAATATGGAGGTGACCAGTTACACCAAGTGGTTCATCAACTTGTGGTCATGATATGGGACAGCGAATCAATGCCTGACGATTGGCAACGAGGCATTATCTGTCTTATACATAAAAAGGGAGATGTTACACAGTGCAGCAATTATAGAGGTATCACGTTGCTGAGTACCATCTATAAGATATTCTCCGCTATCTTGCTAGGCCGGATAGCCCCATACGCCCAGAACATCATTGGCCTATACCAAAGAGGCTTCACTCAAGGCAAATCAGTAACAGATCAGATTTTCTCTCTACGGCAAGCAATGGAAAAACCGCCTATGATAGCATTGCCAGGGTAAAACTATACACGGCCATGAGAGAATTCGGTATCCCGACGAAATTAATAAGACTGACTAGGCTGACCCTGACCAATGTGCGAGGCCTGATAAAAGCAGCAGGATCACTCTCAAGACCATTCGACATCAACAACGGTCTACGGCAAGGCGATGTGCTATTATGCGTCCTCTTTAACTTGACCCTGGAAAAAGTGATCCGTGATAATGAGGTAAAAGCGAGGGGTACGATCCTCTTTAAATCCACCCAACACTGGCTACTGACGAAAACGACATCATGGGAAAAACGATCCGAGACGTATAAGCTGCCTTCATCCAGATCGAGCAGGCGACGCGAGGTCTTTGGCTGTACATCAATGAAGGCAAGACAAAATATATGGTGGGAACGTCAGGACCGAAAACCAACCAATCAACAACATCAAACCGCACTAGTCAAACGGGAAGAATAAAGATAGGAGACTACAACTTTGAGATTGTTGATAATTTCTCCTACCTAGGGTCGCTAATCGCAACCGATAACAGCTATGGCGATGAAATCCGCGCACGGTTGTTGGCAACCAACAGAGCCTATTTCAGCTTACAAAAACTGTTCCGCTTAAAACGTCTCACCATAGGGCCAAAGCTCTTACTATAAAAGACAATGACCTTGCTGCTCCTCATGTATTCTTTGTAGACTTCGGTTCTTAGCAAGAAAAATTGCGAACTCTTGGCCGCGTTCGAGAGAAGAATCCTCCGAAGAATTTTCGGCCCCCTTACATGAAGAGGGACGATACCGTAGCCCACATAACGACGAAGTCTATGAGGGAAAGTCTATAAGGGCAATATTTATGGTAGAAAAAGAAGACTATTCAGATCCTGTCTGAGATGAAGTGATGGCTTAGGTGAGGACATAGCTTTTAGGGATATCGAATTGGTGGACTCCGGCGCAAAACCGGGATGTCCGGAGTCTAGACCGGGTATCGATTGTTGCGCCGTTGATGATGATGAAATGCTTTAAGGCGATGGCTCAATCAATTAAATACCCAATGAGGATATTAAGTGGTACTTGGGATGGCATGTGTAGTCATTTTTATCGAGGTTTTAGCCGAATATTAAAGAAGTAATGATATTTAATTCTGGTTCCGCTTTGGTTCGGCGGGTGTATTTTTTCGTTCTCGTTTTTCCCTTAGAAATTTTGCTGTAATATCCCGATTATAATAATGACTTCATATCCTAAAGAAATAGAAGGCAATGACCATATCGCCAAGAGGGTTGAAATAACGAAGTACCCTAAATCAATAACAGCCAATGCGAAGTGGTCAAAAATTTGAATTTGATGAGATGATTCAAATACCAGATAAAAGTCTTCACATTGTCGTCAACGGAACACAGTCTTGGTTATGAGTAGAAAATGCTATGGGCACACTTTTTGATAGGTCAAGCCATCTTCAAGTAAAATACATATCCAAATGCTCTTCAAAGTCACTCACGTTGCAAAGAGAGAAAACCTGTCCTTGGCGTAAACCAGGAACCTGTCCCCTAAATGCCATAAGACGTCAACTACGTTTAATTAAGTTGGCTCCAACTAGGACACTCAGCACTATTCCAAAGTAAATTAAAAAGAAAAATATTTCAATTTCAACAATGATTTTAATCCATTTTCTCCATTTCTTTCATTTCTCCACACAAAACTACTTCAATTTTCAATAAGACCTAATATGGATATCATACACAATTTGTTTTCCTTCGATTTATATATATTTTTTGCATTTATTTCTGTTTGTCTTCATCATTAAATATATATCATTATTTATATATAATTCACTACAAATCGTCGTTTCCGACAGATACACTTTTCTTCCTTGAACACACTCTTTATAATCGCACGTGTGTTTCATGCAAATTCAATAACGTGATTTCTTTCTCTTGCATTTAAATAATAAACACTTTCGCGGCTCTGTAGTTTGTTTGATTGATTGATTGATTTCCTCATACTGTTCTCTTTGTTTTTTTTTTAAATTAACACAAAACAATTCTCACAGCTTGGTTATTAAGAGTCGTCTACTGTTATTTCTCTATTGAAGATTACAACTATTTCACAGTAACATAGAAATTAATTTGAGAAGAAAAGAGTAGGACAGAATTACTTTTACTATTTCCTCACTTGCGTTCTTGCTTGCTTTTGATTTGAAGTACTTCTAGGTAAACAGTTAAACGAGTGTTTTATTATTTGTCTGTTTTCAATGTTTAATTTATTTGTCTAGGGTGAAACAATTTGATTTTCCATTAGTTGCTTCTCAACGGCCTCGCGCATATTTTACATAATTTTCTTTGCATATTGTTTTTGGAATTGTAATTTCTCTTTTGAATCACTAGCATCTATATAAAAACTCAACATTTAACATTTTTCTGTTTTTTTTTATTTCTTTTTTAATAATTTAGTTTTTAATATTTTTTTTAATAAAAATTAAAAAGTTAATTCAATTTTAAATATTACAACAAACGGGACAGTCGTTGAATCTACAGATCTTCTCGGACCGCCTACTCACTTCTTATTTCTGTGGAAAGAACGCATTCAAACGGGTTAGTTGCTTGAATGTTTGCCTAAGGGCGAAACAATGAATTAGGGACTGACCTACCGCATTACTTTATCCATAAGCGTATTGATTCGCGTTTCCGAAAATCCAGGAACCAATTTATGAATGATTTCTTTGACGAGTAAATCGCTAACGCCAGGGCTGCTTCGTTCAGCCAATTCGAAAGCCGATTTCAAATCCATCATGTCTAATGAGTTTGGATTTTTACTAGCGTAATGGTACTTCCTTTGAAGCTGCAAGAAACGAGAGAATTAGCAACATTTACTACTTCCATTCAAATATCTTGTCTACCTCTGACAAAAGTGGAAAAATAAAATTATTGAGGCACGGACTATTTGTTTGAACCAAACGACTACCATTCTTCGCATTTTGCGTTGTCGATTGGTTCGTTATTAGCGCTGTAATACTGCTTCCACTATGCTGTGATGTAACGCATCCATTATTCCCATTATTTCCATTATGGCTATTATTTGTGGTTGGCGACGATGGCGACGATGATGTCGCTATCGATGACGAAGATGACGATGACGTTATATTTGTTAAACTATCTCTACTACGTCTTAAGCTCGAAGTTTGCCGATCGTCCAGTACTTCGCCGCCTCTATGATCCAATTGCGTAATCTGCAATAAGAAAGACATGTTGAGAAGCGAAAGTTCGAACACCGCAAGAAAATACACTTATATCGTAATTAATTAAAAGTCTTCACTTACATCTTTGGATGACCTTTTGTCTTGTTCTCGCTGTTCTTTCTCTCGCTCCCATTCGATTTCGCGTTGCATTTGCCTATCCATAATATCCTTATCGCGTTCTCGGTCTTTCTCCTTGTCCCGCAATATATGATCTTTCCTACTTGCATTGTCCATTGCAAGGCTTGTTGGTGACAAGTCTTGTTGTTGTTTAACCGCAGGCTGTGTTGGGCTTTGTTGCTGCTGTTGTTGGTGTTGTGTACTGGATTGTTGTTGAGCTGTACTTCCGGCGGTTGTTGTTGTCGTCATCTTGTAGTGATTTAAGTTTGTGTCACGACCTGGCTGTTGTCCGCCTGGTGGTGACGATGCCATTGTGGTTTGTCCAGCCGCCGACGAAATTACATTCGAACCATTATGATGTAATTTATTCGGTGATCCAAATGTCTCATGATCAAGGACACTAGCTGCCGTGGGCTTATTATTTGTAAAGTTGTTATAATGCATACCCTTGACGGTCATAATCCATGGTTCGTCCATGTCGCTATCAGGCTTAGATTCTTCACTGTAATGGAAATTGATAGGTAATTAATGTATTTCTCAATGAAATGGCAAGAAATCCCAATTCGACGCAATTAGAATAGTTTGAAATATTTTGCAAAAATGCAATTCTTAAACAGTTCACATTGATTGGCTAATATTCAAGTTATTTACGAAAAATCAGCCGAATACTTCCAACTACTACCAATTCATATTCGGACTGTGATTAATGTGATTTTACGGTACAGATGCTGCGCTTATTTACACAATCACCGCCGTGTATGAGGGACTTGGAATTTTAGAGGAGCTCTACACACTAGAATAGAAAATACGTTTGGATCAGAGCTTTGAAACGGATTAGAGCGTTTCAATCAAGACTGTAACCGTAAACTACAGTACAATGTAGGAAGCAATGTGGTCAGCATTGCGTTTGCCCGAGATTATCGCCCAGATTTGACTCACTCGACTGATATCCGACATCCAGCCACGATACAAATTCCTCTGCCACGAGCGATATTGGAACCGCCTGCCTGGTGGCAAGATATTCAACTCATGTAAAATTAGGAAAAGTATTCTATAAAACATATACACGCCTTCTTTACTGATCATCATCATCAACGTCGCAACAACCGATATCGGTCTAGGCCTGCCTTAATAAGGAACTCCAGACATCCCGGTTTTGCGACGAGGTCCACCAATTCGATATCCGTAAAAGCCGTCTGGCGTTCTGACCTACGCCATCATTTCATCTCAGGCAGGGTCTGCCTCGTTTCCTTTTTCTACCATACATATTGCCCTTATAGACTTTCTGGGCTGGATCACCCTCATCCCTACGGATTAGGTGACCCGCCCACCGCTACCTGTTGAGCCGGATTTTATCGACAACCAGACAGTCGTGGTATCGCTCATAGATTTCGTCGTTATATCAGCTACGAAATCCATCCTCATGTAGGGGGCCAAAAATTCTTCGGAGGATTCTTCTGTCGATCGAGGCCAAGAAAGTTCGCAATTTTTCTTGCTAAGAACCCAGGTTGCCGAGGAATGCATAAGGGTGGCAAGATCATAGTCTTGTACAGTAAGAGCTTCCTTACTGATAGAGAACCGTAAACGCTCAGGCAATTTAGCGATGTACGTACGCAGTCTTTAACGGCTTCTGCCACGATACTTCTGACAGACTCGAGATTTGGATGGCGCATTCGGCATGCGTTTCGCTCCAAAATGTCCCATAATTCGTAGACCAGCGGGTTAAGTCGAGCCTTCCCGATGTCGACTCTCTAGCACGGATAAATGCTGGAACATTGTCCGTAAGCCATTGTTGACAACGATTCGAGTTATGCGCCGGCGCAGAATCTTGTTGAAAAATCCAATGTTCACCAGCGAAAAAAATATCATTGCATAGCTTGACTACTGCTTTCAGAAAAGTTGGAGTGTGGAGTAATGCGGTTCCAATCCCCAGAGTTAATTTTCTTCATTTTGCACCCTCGATAATCGATAATCCCGATATTTCGTAAAAAAATTGTCAGTCCCTTGACCATTCGATTTATCGAAATTCTACTGTACTAGAATAATTTAATAATAATAACCGTTGGCGTAACGATCCCTATTGGATCAGGGCCTTGAAGTGTGTTAGAGCATTTCATTCAAGACCGTAACGATACATTATAGGATTACAGTACCCTATAGGAGATAATGTGGTCAGCATTGCGCTCGCCCGACATTATTACCCTGATTTGACTCAGGTAGTCATTCACAGCTGAGTCGACTGGTATCCGACGTTAAATCACGATACAAATTCCACTGCTACCAATGAGATTTGAACCGCGACCTTCAATACGACAGCCTTGCGCTCTAACCACTCAGCTATCCGGACACACTAGAATAATTTGGCCTGCATTTATTGCATTCATAACGTAAAGTATACGACAGTGCCAAATAAGTATCAATGAATAATGAATGAACCTTTCATGCAAGAGAAGAAGAAAAAACGGCGTGGGCATCGATAACTGCCACCGCAGTTGTGCTGACTTGAACTAGGAAGAGATTTAATGTTAGGTAACGTTATATTAAAACATCACTTTTGTAATGCGATGATGCTTATTAATGCGACAATGTTAGGTGATGTTGTAATGTTTGGATTGCGCTCGATGATGCTAATGTGATATCACTTTTGTAACATTGCATATATCACCTACCCATTTCTACACTCCACCGTGTCGATTGCTATTGTGCGTGGCCAGCAAACTTCAGGAATGTGTATGGGAAGCGGCAATACTATTCTCAGTACTGTTACGTTCTCCATATGTACATCTTTTTTCAGGAAACGCGAACCACTGATTCTCAAGAACATGCGACTACTGGTTCTAAAATGAACTCTGAAGGCCAATTTCACCCTGCATGAGAGCCGTACGGAGTAAAGTTTTTATACCATTCGATGCGGCTTGAAACGGACTATAAAGTACCACGCTCATTTCATTTTCGACTACTTTGGAATATGTGACGGTAGGAAGTTGGCCCCTCATCTGTTGTTAATAAGATGATTTTGGAAACCAAACCGCGACAAAGGAGGGGAAAAATATAAAACGAATAGAAGATATAGAGTATTCCAGACACAGGGTTTTTAAAGCAATTCACAAGACTTCCAAGTCAACACAAGGGCGCGCATCCAAAAACAATCCATTTAAAATATCATCTGACTTGAAAATAGAACCCAGTGCCTTAGTTATAAGTCGTACCACTCAGTGCCGTCGTTAAGAAATGGAGTTAGCTGAAAAAGCCGTGAGTAAACTACCCTTTTGAGCAAAAAGAAGGTAAAATGAAAGCTGAAATTCCCCACATTCTATTCGCAAATTGGAAAAAAACCTGCTTTGGTTCAACGATAAGGTAAAGATAAACCGTTCGACCAGAAGTACATATATCATTAAGATCATAAAGGATAAAGGCGGATCAGTTATGATTTGGGGTTGATTTTCAGTTCCTATTGTTGGTCTTTTCTGCTTGGTGGAAAAGAGAATATATTATATATATATCTACACATCCTGAGGATGAAAATGGCACCTTATGTTAGTTTAAATTGTTTATGATGAAGTAATGAATCCCACAAACGGTTTCGCGAATTTAAAAACGATGATAGAATAATACAGATGGAATCGAGTGAAGAGCCCCTTAGGAGTTTTTGGAGCGTCTCAAACTTAAAGGCGATGATTTTCGCCAATCCGTTGTTACTGAGGGTAAAACTCGGGTTGCCCTCTACATGCCACATCCTGAAGTGGCGTCATAAGATCTGGCTGATTGCGGCATCGTGGAAACGGATCAATGAACGGAAGGGGTTGAAGGCTCTATTGACCGTTGTGAATGGTGGAGGCCATAGTGCGATTGAACTCCGCTACCGAACGAAATTCCGGGACGTGTGTGAGTGGCAAAAGGGAATTTATTATTGTGCTGGTCAGAAAAGCAGAAGATGCTGCAAAACACAATGATGTCAGAAGTTTATATCGCATCACGAAAGAACTTGCACGTGGTTGCAAATCTTTCGATGATCCTGTGAAGGACGTTAACGACTTCTCATCCACGATGCAGTGAAGAGGTGGAAAAAACATTTCAGCGCGATTTTCAACCGTGTGGCATCCGGCGAAGTTCCTCTCTTATAAATGAAATGGCTAGTCACCATAACGTGCGGATACGGTCAGCTATCAATGCATTCAAACGGAGTAAAGCCGCTGGGCTTGCCGCTCTCCCCGCAGATATATTTATCGCTGCACCTGCAGTTACTTCAGATCTGTTACTTCCACTCGTACGGATTTTGGGAATCCCAGAGAGTAGAAGAAGAAGATGATCATTAAGATTCCAAAGAAGGGCACCCGTTTTAAGTATGATTATTGGAACGGTATCTGCGTGCTCCCAGCCGTCGCAAAAATAATAGTTTAAATAATCCTGGAACGCATTAAAAAACGTCTCGGAAGCTTGATCGAAAGAGAGCTCCGGATCCTCCTGATTGACTACATTAAAACTTTACGGGTCATTTTTGCACAGTACGCGGGGTTCAAATCCTCGTTGCACCTGCTCTTCATAGTTTTCGAGAAAGCTTTCAACAGCGTGAACAGTATCTGTATCTGTTGTGCTCTACGCAGGAAGGATATTCGAAAAAACGTAATAGCTATTATCAAACTCCGTCAGAGTTGAATTATGTCATGCATATTATTTCTTACTGTTATCTGTGACGTTCGCTGCTTTGTCCGCAAGAGATGGGGGAGTTCAATGGATTGTGATATCTTTCCTCAAAAACCGCGTTACGTTTATGATATCTGTTAATTCCGAGATTAACTGGCAATATTTAATTGATTAGAGTAGAATATAAAAGCAGGCTGCCTCGCAAGAAAACCATTAATTTTGAAGTTATTATGTAAATGTCAAAAAATAGAAGTCATTCGATTGTTAATGTATAAACTCCAAAATATTGTATTTTGGAGACGATATTCAAAAATTTTCAATAAAACATACCATTCGAAGCGTTTCAGTGTATGTAACTACCAAGCGCAATAAATGTTGATTATAACAGTCAATACGTAAGTCTTCAAATGGCAGATCTCTAAGCCCATCCCCTAGTCTGATAGAATGCTTTCAGAACACTTCGATCACAAAAAATTGTATGCTTACAGATTCAACAGCAGAATTCAACAACTTGTGGATTTTTTCCAGTAAATGGAGAGTAAAAGATTGAAGACAGAATCATCAAATTACCGTCCGATCCGATTCCTGTTCCATACTATGAAAATTTATGAACACATTCGAAACAAGCGTATTCGGGTCATCATTCCAATAAATGTGAATCGCTCGGGTTTGTCGAGACATGTGGAACTACTACGAGATTATTCATTTAGAAACACCGCTAAAAGCATCGCCCTCTAAATTTCATTTCTGGATATATAGAAAACATTTGGCCGTGTCACATAACTTCATCTAGTATGCTCTGCCCCAACATCTAGTGCAAGAGGAACTCGTCTTCTTCTTCTTCAGCCTTTGTCTCGTTCAGAAGCGAGATCGTCGCCAGAGGAACTCATGCGCTGGGTTAAATTGCTCTACCTAGATTCAAAAAGTAAAGGAAGGAAGCGCCTTCTCATCAATCCTCTTTGTTCTTGCACCCTACACTCTGGCTCTATGCAGATGATGTTTTCTTAGCATCTCCTAGCAAAGTTGATCTTAATCAAATTGTTCAAAAATAGAATAATCGGCTTATGCAACACGGTCTCAGACTAAATATCAATAAAACAATTTTTGACTACCAATCCCAATGAACGTGTCCGGATAGCCGTGTGGTTAGAGCACAAGGCTGTCGTACAGAAGGTCACGGTTCAAATTTCGCTGGCGGCAGTGATTTGACGTCGGATAAAAGTCGACTCAGCTGTGAATGAGTTCCTAAGTCAAATCAGTATAATAATCTCGGCCGAGCGCAATGCTGTCCACATTGCCTCCTACAGTGTACTGTAGTGTACCGTTACCGTCTTGAATGAAGCGCTCTAACACACTTCAAAGCCCTGATCCAATATGGACTGTTGCGCCAACGATTATTATTATTAATCCCAATGAAACAGACACTATCCCTTTCAGTGGCAGCGACCTGATTAGAACTGAGCGATTTAAATATCTTGGGTCAATGCTCGCAACCAACGGTAAACTGCGTTATGAAATTGCTTCACGCATCAGTAAAATCTGATAAGTGAGGTTCGACAACAGGCATTCTTTGAGATCGACGTATCAACGAAGGCCTTAAATCCAAAATTGAATGCGGTGCCTTTCGCCCTATTACATTTTATGGTTCTGAGTGTTGGTAGAAAAAAAAAATCATGAACGAATCGCTTTGTAATAAATAAAGCTCTACAAGGCTCTGCTCTTCCCCGATGTTCTGCTTTTTATTTATTTAAAGTTAGATATTGCAATAACTAATAAACTCAGTTGGAGTAATTATGCCTATTCTTTTGGATCCCTGTAAGAAATACTTTACCGCCCAACAATTTGTTTATGTCTAACTCAGACAACGACTCGAAAACAATTCTCGCGTTTAAATAGAGGTTGGAGACATTGTGTTGTCCGTATTAAAAAACTCTAACAAACGGAATACCTAATTTGTTTTCCGTAGGAGCAGTGCACCTACATTCGCATGTGACCAATACCATAACCCTGAGAAAAATTTATCACCATTCTAAGGAAGCATTTAACATCGCTTCCAAAATTTAATTTAAACAACTTTAAATACATAGCAAATATAATGATATATGATGACCATTAAATAATTGGAAAACCAATTCTGCCAACCATTACCGTGTGATTGAACAACGACAGGATGTGAAAGAATTTATTCTTAAGATTTTTCTAACTAACAAAAATGTATATGTGTACCATTGAAAACTTTTTAGACAAGAATTTTTCTGCAAAATGATAAAGAGAAATTTAATCTTAATCCTTTGTATCCAAATTGGTGTAATTTAGTGTCGAATAGGCAACGAAAAAATTTTATTATACACGAATCAAATTTGTCGAAGGGTCTTCTACACTAATCAAAGATATCAAGAATATGCGTTCACAACAATCACGAATGTGAAATATGGAGGGTCAGATTACCCAAGGCCACCGTAATAAATAACGAAGCATTGCTGTTCATGAATGGACAAGATTGATGAAATCATATTAATTAATTCCAGGAAATTTTTCACCCTTTTCGTTATAAAATCTAATTCGATGCTTACTCCATTCTAATTTTACTGTTTTTGTCAGGCCAGAATTACAGGATTATCCCCAATTTAATATTATAATCATGAAATTAGCTAGGAAATTGTCGAACAAGTCTTTCTTCCCATTCTCTCCTCTTCAAACTATTCAATGTATTAGTACTTACGAGTCTGAATTTTCAGATTCCGTTTCACTTTCTTCGCCCTTCTGCGACTTCCATTTCTTATATCTATCGATTAAGTCAATTAGATACGAGTTCTTCTTTGCCTTCTTTATAAACGGGAATTTAAGTAATTCTTTCGCAGTCGGTCTCTAAAAAAATGCAAATATATGAATATTGAAAATCACCCCAATCTAATAGCGAAGTAAATTACTTACATTTTCGGGATCTTTATTCAGGCACGCTTCAACGAAATCTTTGAATGGTTTCGTATAATTCCCCGTTAACTGTGGTGGGTTGTTTTTCGGAATAAGGAATAACACTCGCATCGGATGCAATTCTGAATTTGGTGGTTCGCCTTTTGCCAACTCAATAGCTGTAATTCCTAATGACCATATATCCGCTTTCGAATCGTACATGGATTGCTTTATAACTTCAGGCGCCATCCAAAACGGTGTCCCCACAAATGTGTTTCGTTTCGATGTTGTGTTCGTTAGTTGACCCGCCACACCGAAATCTGCTAACTTAACATCTCCCATTTCACTCAGCAAAACATTAGCGGCTTTTATATCTCGATGTAGTTTTCGTTCTGAATGCAAATAGTCCAGGCCTTTAAGAACTTCACGCAGTATAATGGCAATATGCATTTCTTCGAATGAGCCAGCTTTCATTAAATCCAGGGCGGATCCACCGCCCAGGTACTCCATTATAATCCATAGTTTTGTACCCTGAAAAATTTATTAAAATTTTATTCGTTACTTTATATGTTCAGCACTATATATACAGTAATGAGTGCAAAGTAAAAATTGACAAAATCGGTAAATAAGATATCGATCAGACCCTGATTCACTTTTTATTTGAAATTGTCCTTATTATAGGGTGATATTAATATTGGAATTCTAGGATCTCTTTCTAGCACAATCAAGAAGACGAACTCAAGCATCCATCACGATAACAATTGAAACTCGAGAAAACGAGATCGTGACGGTGACACTCAACCAACTCAATATCTTGTGTCAAGAATTGCAATATTAAAGGGTAATACTGAAACTGGGATTAAAACTGGCATAAATGACCTTACTTTCATAGATTTAAAAAATAAATGAGTAGTTTCCCAAACAAATTACGAATAAAACTGACTTGTGAAACAAAAGACCATTAAAATGTATGGTACTTTGACGGAATAGAGCTCCTCTTGAAAAACGACTACTACTACAAGGGGCAAATATGTTTTCACCTAAAGAATTTGTAATACGGGTTCAACAAAAGCACATACTTTAATTTTACTTATATTCCCGTTGCTTTACTTCTCGTTGAAGCATAAGGTTTTCATAAAAAAATGTTTTGAGCCATCGCGGGTGTTTCTACAGAGTTTTTATGATTAGTTCACACTTCTTTCATGGTTCTTCGCCATTTTACCGCATTTCTCTGCCCCTCTGTCGGTTTGAAGCAGTGTAAGATCCCCTTCGCTGCTTAAGATCCTGAAGATTATGACTAAGGTGGTGGAAACATGTCTACACAGGGGTTTACCTGGAGGGTCCTGTGCTTCTATAAATTAATATTAAACTTGGCATGTAGGCAATGCGGTGGCTGCACTGTTCTTGAAGATCATGGATTTTTTTTTTCATTTTATTTATTAACTGGTTTCTTGGAACTTCATACAAACTACGATGACTGCAAAAATTTCTTCCTTATACAGACGCCAAAACACCATTTTTGTAAATTTCTCGCACACAGAATCGTGAATTCCGTTCTCGACGGATTCTCTACAGTGACTAAATTCACTCTTTAAACTGATAGATTGCCTGTACATAGTAAATCAGACAAATATAAACTTTCTGTGGAACGCAATTGTTCTTATTTTGTTAGTTCTCTCTGTCAGATGCTTGCAGATAGGCTACGCAATATATATAATTTCTTAAAAAATGAAAAGGAAATCAATGAGGATTTCTGAAGAGACATGAAAATCTCCAAGCACCTTTAAATTAAGAAACGAATTATTCAAACGGAACAGATATTATTGGAGATACCGAAAGATAATCCAACTGACTGTTCCATAAAGCCTTACCAGTGATAGTAGCGAAAATTGTGCAAATTAGGACACATCTGGGAGGTCACTTAATACCAGATGCAAAGTTGAAAGATCTGGAAGTGGGGAACATACTAAAGTTCCTGACGGTTATAGGCTTCCTTGAGATACTATGATCAATAGTTACACTATAACCAATAAAAGGGGCACCATAGTTCTTTAAGGACGCGGTGCGACTTTCCCTTAACAGAATAATAATAGCGACAAATTTCCTATATTGCCCAACATTAAGTTCTTACCGTCAGATTCTTAATAGAGGCATTGACGCTTTACCCAAGCAGAAGCAGAAATCACCATGGAAATGAACATATCAAAACTGTAACTCCCACAAATTTGCAAAGCATATAGAGGCATAAATGTCAGGGTAGAAAAACAACAAGTTTTCAAAAATTGATAGACCAGTAGCTTATTCCAAACTACAATTTTTATTTTACAGTGTAGATATATATTTCGGGAGGAACTTACCCCCTTCATCAGTACAAAGCAAGTTTTCCCTTGAAATAGTTGCACAGTAAACGCAAAACCTTCACATTTTTGTTGTTTAAATCAGACACATTGAGTGAGACGATCAGCTAAAAATGTGGAAGAAGCATCTCTTGTGAAATTTGAAGGGTGTTCTGTGACAGGGAGTCATCGCAAAAATAATCGTGTAAGGTATTAAGGAAAACTTAGAAGGCTTGGTCGATAGAGCGCTGACCATATCAATATTTTACAGATCATTTTGGAACAGTATGCGAAGTTTAGATCTCCACTTCATCTTCTCTTCATCGATTTCGAGAAGAGTTTGGGCAGCGTGAAGAAGGAATGTATTTGGAATGTTCTACGCAGGAAGGGAATTTCGCAGACGTTAATAGCTTTTATTATGGCGACAGATGGTTGAGCACAATGTCAATGGCATCGAGGCAAAACTTCTTATGAATTCGCAGCGACATCCTCCATGCTGCCTTACCCAGAAGAAGTGGAAGGTTTCAGTGAACAATAACATATTTATTCAAATACTTGACATCTTGCTCTCTCACTGAATCATGGACTCTGGTCAAATGGGTCTAGATTTGGGGAAAGATGCAAGCAGAGTGGGAATCAAGATAATTACTGGTCACCGGTCATTGGTGACTTCTCCATATATGCAGTAATAAGCAGAGCATTGAATTTATATATATATATAAGAAGCGTTGTTTATGTCCGAACGGCGGGCATCGAACTTGATGTCATTCGACACATTAACAGCGATAGATACGCTTTCGCTTTTTTGTTCATAATCGGGAAATGCAGCTATCTCAACACCAATTTCAGCTGAGACTATTCCACACACACTTTGAACGAAAAACTTCGTCGGTGCGCTGGTCAGATACCCATCGATACGTTGATCAGAAGGCGAAAGTGCCAGTGGCAGCGGCAATCACATTTTAAGAAAGGATATCGAGGCTATCCAGAAGAATCCACTATCTCAATGTGGTCGACGGGTAAGTCGTCGCAGAAGCACATGGTGCAGAACAGTGGAGGTGGAATGCAAACAATTGAAATACATTTCAACAAACCATCAACGATAGCGTTCTGGTGTAGTTGACACGATAAGTGCAAACCATATTAAACCAGAATTAAACTTCGATTATCTTTCAAAATTTTTCATTCAAATGGTTTTGGCAATAGTTTTTATTTTGGAATTATACTTTACAGGCGTTGGTGCTTCACGGCGTTCCAAGAACAACAAGGTGTCTGATCCTAGTCCCGCAAAAGATGAAAAGTATTTTTAAATTGTTGACTCAATCTAAATTGGTTCATTTCTGCTACCACAATTCTTAAAATTTATATAATTTAAATTACCAGCTTGCTAGAAGCAATGAAGAAGCTTGTCTGCTATATACTAAATGTTATTACATATTCAGTTTCGAAGAAAATGGGTCACTCATGTCACTAAAAGCAATTGAACTAGATTGGAATACATTAAATAGATCAAACAGATTAATAATAACTCAATGGGTATGAATTTTGTCCAAACTACTTAGCAGCTAAAGTTCAGGATCTAAGATTTATGGTGAGCTATCATTCCCAGATAAGGTGTAGTTTCGGTAACATTAGCAACATTCGCAATTATACGGAAAGGAAAAAGATGAAGCTGGTAAAATTCGGGTTCTATTTTAAAGCTTAAAAAGAGGTTTTGTGTAAAACAAAGCCTTATTAAAATCGGTTTACTGTCTGCCTGTCCGTCTGTCAGTTACACGCATTTTTCTCGGAGACAGTTATAGCGATTGACACCAAATTTGGTGGGAAGGTGGAAACTGTGAACGCTCATGCATACAGTGTGTTACATCCTGTTGTGTCAAATTTAAGAGGTGAGGACCCCAAGCAAAAGGAGGGTGTAATTTTTTTTCACCAAACCTAGTCATGTGGGGTATCAAATCAAAGGACTCGATTAGTACTTTCCGAAGCCGGTCTTAGCCCCTGGAAAGGTGGGGAATGCGGGGGGACGAAAGTGACCATTTCTTTAACGGATCCATTCTCAGCAACCACTCAACCGAAAAAACTGAAAAAATCAAGAGGATGCCACTATATGGTGCTTAGGCTCCAAAATACCCTCCATACCGATATATATTCAAATAAAAATAAAAATAGTATATTAATATAATTTTTAGTATTTGCCTGCAAAGTCTCTGTTAAGATCATCCTAGCACCAATTTTTTTGCAGCAAGGGAGAATAATCCTACCAAGTTTGGTGGGAATCACATTATTACTAACAAAGTTATAATAGGTCAAAGTTATGGCTTAGTTGCAAATTCAAGATTTTGAATGTCAATATCACCCGAAAGTGGATATTCTCACATAATATATGCATATATTACGTGTTAGGTACTAATGGGACAAATGCACACTCAAATGTATTTATAAAAAAAAATACACAAAACCCTTCATACCTGAAGCGTCTAGCTTCCGGTTTCCCGACTTGTTTATAAAAATGTTTATAATAGACATAATTGATGTAAAGCAAAATGAAATGGCAATGTCAGGAATTGAATGTGAAATATAATACAAAGCTCAAATGGATGCCGAAAAACTTTTTGTAGACTCTGCAGCTTGTGGCAAACCGGTTCCCTTTTGCTTCAACTTAGTTTCATAGAATTAATTATGAACAAACACTACATTTACAATACAGTATTAGTCGTCTGGGTTTCGCACCAGAACAATCCATGGGTGAAGAAATTTCAGATTCTGAGGAGGGTGGCGTTTAGCGAGGTGCAATTGGACAAAGGAATTTCCCAAAGTGAAATATATAAACAACTTAAGATACTCTGTGAGATTAGAATGTTCATTTATCACCTTACTCCCCGCAACATGGTCAACATCGCCTCAAACACACTGGAAACGAACCAGTTTGCTGCATTCTCTCAAGGTCTGAAGGAGATGGTTGTCTATATCGATTAACAGGCACAAAGGAAACCCAGACTAATATCAGCATTAAACGTGTTAAACAATGTTTATTATTTTGTAAGTATCTTAATATTCGACTTATCATTTCTGGGACTAGTTCTCATGGCATACTGTGACCACTCATAGCCACTATACCAGGCACAAATATGAAACCCATGTTGCGAGTGTCCCTATTCTAGTTCACCCAATTCTGAATAGAAATTTAGGTAAAAATTTCCATAACCGTAAGTATTCCAATGTTAAATTCAAATTTAGTCTCCACATCACCATTAGTGGATTGATGTTACCAAGTCAAGTAGGTTGCATGATGATATCCACCTGCTTTGAATTGCAAAATAAAAACATTCTAAAGAGCATACCTTTTGCATTCTCAACTACACCCATCCCATCAGAGTCATTACGCGATTACATATAAAAACGTTTCAACCACATGAATTATAATTGTCCAGACGGAACGCACTGCTACCGCGGACTAGAATAATTAGTGTTGCAAACGGTTAACAAGTACAATCTTTTCGTATGAGATCTTTTGAAATGGTAGCGAAAACCAGAGCATAAAAAGTAATCATATTTCATCGTCATCTTCTCTGCGCTCCGCAAAAACTTGTGAAAAGTCGAAACTGATATGGGAAACCATAACTTTAATGAAGAAAAGATTTTTTTCCTGAAACGTGTGAGATATCTGCACATATCGTTTTAACACTCCAACTATTTGGCCGTAAAAGTTCATGAGTTTGCCAACATTTCAGATCGGCGTTTATTGATAGTTAGCCAATGGAATGTAGAATTTAACCTGAGAACTGATAGTTCTTGAGTTACCAATGGAACAAGCGAAATTCTATACTCAGGTCCTACACTTATATTGTTACAAGACCTAGTTTCAAGCTGTCTGTAAGGAGTAAGATAAAGGACACAATAACATAAATTTCAGGATGAAGTGTTTGATGTTTTGTAATAGGTTATAAACTGGTATAAAGTATGCGTTCTTTATTTTAGGATGCTAGGGTTAATAAGGAATAGAAATCTACTAGCTTCAAGCACATACTAACAAATGCGAAATTGTTTTAAGAACGCGAAGTGAAGTGATGGTGGATGTGGGTTTGGGAGACGTAAATATCAACAGCGAACACAAGATTCCATAAGTGTTACATCATTTTATGATAGCTTTCTAAAGTATGCCAACTAAAAACAGGTTACCTGATGTCGGATGCATGCAGCTTTTATGTATATATTTGATAGGCATTCACATAAATATACGAGTGCCATGGCAAAGCGCAAAGTCGACAAGTCTTTTGCACTTCAAACGAATAATACTGCAAACTTCTCACATTTCACGACAAACATTCGTTGCAGGTGAACCCAAACGGATTGACAGGCAGAGATGGTGAATTTGTTGCTTGGTACAGAAAACTCTTAAGGGTTTTGCAGAGAACTAAGTATTTGAAGTGACTGTTTTGTCATAATTTTAAAACAAAGGTATAAGCTTCCGAGTTGAAACCCTGGATATTACCTTAACTTGGTGTTTTTAGTTTGAGTAAAAAGTTTGTTTGATTCATTGTTGTTTGCAATACAAAATTTACTGTAATGCATAAACAACTGCTTTGTTAAGCTACATTACCGAAAATGAGTCAAATCAGGATTAGAGTGTGGTTTGGGATTGAACTTCCTCAAAAGCATTTAACGTTTATTTAAATTCTAAACAGAACTAAAGTCGATTTGAAGAAAATATTGAAGCGTATATACACGTTCATCTTGGCCTAAGTTGTGATTTCTTAAAATGAAACATGAAAATTCGATTATATATGTATATATATTACGCACCGGAAGACACTTGGCAGATATTGGAAAAAATCTTTGCCATCGATCAGAAAGATGTTGGCTTTAAACCTTTTTGGTCACAATCAATAAGGAAGCGGAAATTAAATGCTCTAAACTTGGCATCATTTGACGTTTTGATTTAGCTGTAGCTTACAATTTTCGCAGATAACTTATCTAAAATAACTTTACAATACTTAATCTAGAAATTATCCTGTTCATTATTGCCTATTAAGAGGTTTTTAATATTCCCAAAATCTCGTTTTATTTCTGATGAAAAAAAATTTATTCTTAATGGTGGAGGGATTGAACGGAGCAAGCTCAAAGCAAAGTAATCATATCTAATACTCTTCACCAAATTTATGGTTGACATGAAAGTCATCCACTGATTGAGTAGAAGGATTGCATCAAACATGCTCCAAACTCTGGTTGAAACAAGTCGGTTTGTTTTACTTATAT
Organism: Hermetia illucens; assembly: GCF_905115235.1. Lineage (NCBI taxonomy): Eukaryota > Metazoa > Arthropoda > Insecta > Diptera > Stratiomyidae > Hermetia > Hermetia illucens. The sequence goes on along the minus strand of NC_051851.1, from coordinate 121,776,373 downwards.
AAGCATATTTAAATGGTCATTTGTCCCACTTTTACTTAGCTCGTAATGTATATGCAGTTAGTTTATCAGATCAATCATTCCTTCATTATAACTTTGTTAATAACACTGCCATTTCTACCGAACTTGAGTGTATCATACATACTCTATAATATACTCTATCTTACCACAAAAGTTGATGATTCCCAGGCAATTTATAGTAAAATTTACTAATAATAAATATGGTAATATATCATTAACTTTATTTAACAGGTATCGATATGAAGAGTATTTTGAGGTCTAGATAACATATGCATTGGCAACCATATTTCTTTTCAGATATTTGGGTTGGGAAGTTTCGGAGAAAGGGTTCTGGAAGTAATTCACTCTTTAGGGACCCTTACACTCCTCTTTGCAACAAATGCCAACACTAATACCGGCTTTGAAAAGTACTAATCGAGACGTGAACTACCTTAGGTTTTGTGTAAAACAAAACCTTATTAAAATCGGTTAACCATCTGTCTATCACATGCACCTCTCTAAGAAACGGTCGTACCGATTGACACCAAATTTGGTAGGAAAGTGAGAACTGTGAACGGCAACCCATGCAGTAAGTTATATCGTTCTTCATATATGCAAAATGAGCAATTTTTTTCACTAGCTATATGGGGTATCAATGAAGATTAAGGTTCTTTGCTTTACTAATCCTTATGCAAGCTTAAAAATCAGTAGTAGACCAGGAGTCCATGGGCCGGCAAAACAGACTAAAGAAGGCAGAGGTCTTAGGTAGCATTACATTTACTTAGACATCTGTCTATAATAAATTGTTTGAAAAATGTCAAATTTTGTGCCCAATAAAAGGCATTTGCGGGAGCTTTTGCTTTTCTGGTTTAATTTAAAAAAAAAATGCAGCAGAAGCACATCGTTCGCTCGAGGAGCGAACATTGATTTAAACACTTCAGAAGTGTCTATTTTGACACCGAGGATAAGAAGCGCTCCAGAAGGGAAAACTTTTAATGACGACGATTTCCAAGCGATATTGGATGAAGACGACACGCAAACATAAGATCAAACAAGGAAATATTTTATCGATTTTGTAATATTGTTCAAAATACATCTAAATCTTGGCTTTGCCGATAACGAAAAGAGACTGGTTCAGGGAAAATCAACGCCATTCTCTACCCATTGGTTCATCAAAACACTGATAAGAAGTACTCTTAGTAAGTAGCATCTACACGAACGTCCAAATAAGTATTCGCTAAGGAAATATCATCTCGCACAAACTTTCTAATGTTGCACGACAGGACATATTCCATCTCCACGTGGTGACCGCTGAGAGCTCTTAACGAAAAGCTACAGACGGGGAATGATGAAAGCGATTCTCCCTCGTCTAAAAACGGGACAAATTGCACCAACTGGTCCTTCAGGCTGGGGGTTGGGTGAGACCGGTTTCCTGGAGAAGAGCCACTACACAATATATTATAGCGGCCATCCAGTAGTCCATGTGCTCGGAGTAGGTTTCTCAGTCAGCCATAAAATGTTATTGGCTTTTAAAACATAAGCGAACCATTATGCACTCTGCGCTTGCGAGGCAAATTTAGAAATATAAGCCGAGTTGGAGGTCCCGCCAACTGAAGACGACGGACAAATACTGCCACCACCAAGTATAGAAGAAACAGTCCGTGCAATTCATCGGCCCAAAAATCATAATTCGCCAGGAGCCGAGGGAATTACAGCTGAATTGGTTAAATATGGAGGCAACCAACTATACAAAGCGGTTTATAAACTTACGCTCAAGATGTCGGGCAGCGAATTAATGACTAACCACTGGCAACGAGGCATTATCTGCCCCATTCATAAAAAAGGAGATCACGCAGTGCAGGAATTATAGAGAGATCTGCGCATTAATGAAGGCAAGACGAAGTCAACATCAGCGCCAAAAACCAGAAAAAAAGAAAAAATCAACAACATCCAATCGCACTAGTCAAACGAGAACAATAAAAATAGAAGACTACAACTTTGAGACCATTGAAAATGTCTCCTATTTAGGGCGAAAATCACAACCGTGTGGGTGGACGATTCTGTAGCCTCTATAATAATGAAATCTATGAGCGATATCACGACCGCCTGCTTATGGATGAAATCCAGCTCAACAGGCAGTGGCGGATCACCTAATCCGTATGGATGTGGAGCCCGGAAAATCTATAAGGCTGTGGCGCGGCAGGATTCGCAGCATTCGAAATTTATTTTGAATGTTGCGAATGCGAACGAATAGATGGCGCGGATCTATTCACTTTGCGGAGCTCGCCACGGGAGTGGAGGACCGGCGACAAAAGTGTGCCATGAGTTAGGGGCAGAAAAGAAACACATGAAGCGAGAGTGTCTTCTGCCTCTAACGAGCAAACAGTACAGTCACACAAATTATTTAATAAAGTCTAATGGTTAAATCTATCGAGTATTGATTGTAAAAACCCAGTCTATGTTCCGGTGTACCTAAAAGTGTGGTTTGCAAAGAAATTAATATTAAAGTTAAAAGGCTAACGTCTATGGTAGAAAAAGAATCGTCTTCACACCTTTTCAGACCCTGCTTGAGATGAAGTGATGACGTCGGTTAGGACGTCAGACAACTTTTAGGGATATCGAATTGGTGGACCTTGGCGCGAAACCGGGATGTTCGTATTTACTGAAAGTTGATGAATGAATATTTACGTGTACATCTTTTAAATATATATATTTTTCTTCTCAGTACAAAAGTTTTGTGGATTCATCACACATCCCTGACAGTTAAAAAGCGTATTCTGTATTGTTATACGTACAAAAAAGTGTATTTTATGAAACAAATACATGCCGCCAACTACGTTAGGATTAATTTGCCACTGACGTAAGGTTAGCCAAGCCAATTTTATCAAAGCTGGCAGCACTATGGTCGCAATATAACAACACCCAAGTCGATTAAAAATCGCCAATAGCTGCGCTTCACATAACTTACATGATGCAACGACCAATCTTACAAAATTTGTATCTTATACCGCATCAATTTTGAATTTGCTTTCCAACAATTCTACCAGCCAGATTTTTCCATTGCTTTTCCAATCCATGAATCACACCATCAGTCCAATGTTTACCTCAAGTAGAACGTCCAGAGTCATTGGCTTACATACTGGATAAATTCCAAAGATAGTTTCTATTCAAAGAAATATTTCAAGCGATTTTGTCCTCTTTGCCCCTTTTTCACAATTGGATTATTTAAGATACTTCAACTTAAAAGTTAATCAATTTTAGAATTAAAGGGTCGATAAGTAATAATTTCCAGTTCCCATGTTCATTTAACTTTAACCGTAGACTCACAACTACTGTATAAGAGGAAGAGATGAAGACTCCATCCTGAAAACTTTTGTAGGGCTAGTTTCGTTTAACGAAATTAACTTATAGTCCTACTGTATATACACCCTAATTCGGAAGATTAGAAAACTTATTACAAAAACACTTCAATGCAATTCCAAATCGAAATATCCTTTCAAGCATTCCAAGTGCTGAATAAAGTTAGAAGCTCGACAATTTTCACGCATCCGTAAGCAACAAAGCCCGTTTGCTAACCATTTTCGTAAATATCCCCAAAACATGAATCGATATTTCTGCTTTCTACAAACCTCCTACCATGTGATAGTAAGGTCCTTTATATTTATGTAACCTGCCATGGAAAAGGAATACATATTTCTCCTTGCAATGATATATGCGTACATAAGTCCATTTTACGGCACAGCTTTCCCAAGGATCCCATATATACATATTCGCCAAAATGACTTCATGCTACCTTTCGTACGAATAAAATGTGAATGAAAATCAAAAGCAAAATGCAGTCAAGTGGAAGATATTGAGTATTCATCATGTAAACCGACGGTATCCCTTTCACACATCGGAAGCAGCGGTTTTCTAAATTCCAATGTTGTTATCAGGGTAGTTTTCGGCATTCCCAGTTCCCTATTAAGAGGGAAAAAGTGGGATAGTTGAGACCGTAGCGATACGATACTTTCTTTCGGATTTCATGGGAAGCACATCTCAGTACTGACATCGCTTTCAGCGAATATTGGCAGATCCCGTATCTTCTAGGCTCTACACTGTTCTCAAAAGATGTTATTCGTTATTAATGGATTCAGCATTGGCAACATATTCTGTTTTCAATACGAAACACAGCCAGATATCGATGTTCACCAAATGTTTATCTGTTATGCTTTTCTAGACTGACTGCTGGAGAGAGACATTTTCATATCGATTTTATGTTTTGCTTAGATGTTTATTATATGGTGGAAGGTCAGAGAAAAGATAACAGAATCGATTCGGCATTTTCACTTCGTCAATGCTTCTAATTAATTCAAACATAGCGTGTCAGCTTTGAAAATATCTATGAGAAAACGTGTGGGCACATTTTACTGCGAACAAGTTCATGAAATATGGATAAAAAACAAGTGAAAATTAAGTGCTAAACATTTCGGTTTCATTACTCAGAAAGGGAAATACGTTTTTCATTCTATTTTATTTTTAATAATACAATGGAAACAAAAACGGCCGCAATATACATAATTTCGAAAAGAATTGCATGACTGGGACTTTCAAAGGCTTTCCTTTCATTTACAGAAAAATAAACGGCCATTCATGCTGCCACCATTAAACACAACTTCATTTCCTCGTTTTAGGGACACTACATCCTCTCTAATGAAAGGATGCACTCATGAAAATTGAAAAACATGTCGGTCATCCGGCACAGGGAACGGTAGCGGTATGAATACTATCTGTGTTAGATGTCAGATTACTATACATAAATGCTATGAAACTTACTTTCAAATAGGATCCATAATATTTTGTGACATAGGATGAATCGCACTGTGACAGTACCATAATTTCCTGTTGTATATCTTCAATTTCATCTTCAGCCTCCTCTAAATCGATGATTTTAATAGCTACGACCTGAAATAATATGGAAATGGATATTAGTATTTTTAGAATGTGGATAATTATGAATAGAATATATCATATTGCTTGAGCCTAGATCTAAAATTAAATTTCTAGAACTTTGATTTCTTTTTGGACTTTTTAAGTCATCACATCTTCGACCTGTTAAAGTTGCAATTCGGAAGTTCAGCGCTTCAGATATGAAAGGTTTCGAGGATTTTTTTAATTACAGAAACAAACAGCGGAAAAAGTGCAAAGTGTCGGATACGCTGCAGTGTACATATGTTTACTATCATTTACCTTATATACAGTATATTTAATAAGAACGTGTACGGAAAACCTAAAAAGCGCAACCTAGCGAAAATTGTCGGAAAATCGATTTTTTTCTTTTACTTTTTTTGATTGTTTATACCATTAGAAGATTTTATCTCAAATAATTTACCTGAGGTGTAGTATTAGGGAACAAGTACACAGATATGTATGAGTAGGTAATAATGTGAGGAATTTTTATTTATCGATTTACAACAATGAAATCAGTACTTTTATCTTTAATCTGGATTTTTAAAAAACTACACCAAATTTGGTACAAAGGTGGGAACTGTGAGCGCTCACACATACAGTGAGTTACATACTATTACGTCGAATTTAAGGGGGGGGGGGTTCCCCATACATGCAAAAAGGGGGTGTACAATTTTTTTTTCATCAAATATAGTCATGTGGGTTTCGGTTAGTACTTTTCAAAGCCGGTCTTAGTTTTGACATTTGTTGGAAAGGTTTGGAGTGTTAAAACTACTCAACCGAAAACTCTGAAAAAACTCATGAGGCTGCCACTATATGGTACCTGGGTTCCGAAATACCCTCCATACCGATATCTATTCAAATAAAGTTAATAAGTTAATAAAATATTACTATAATTTTTAGTAGTTCGTTGCAAAACCTCCCTTAACTTCAGCCTAGAACCACGCAGTGATGTAGGCTATAATGTAGAGCATGATTCTACCAACGTTGGTGGAAATCGCACTATTATTAACAAAGTTATAATACGACAAAGTTGTTACTTCTTTGAAAATTGAAGACTATGAATGTCAATATCACTCGAAAGTGGATACTCTCACATAATATATGGATATATTACATGCTACGTACTGAGAAATACACAAAACCTTTCATACTTGAAGCGTCCAGCTTCCGCTTTCCCGACTTGTTCAAATTTACTGCATTTCTAACTCGATAACGTATTCCCCAATCGACTTACATTTTTTAGCGTATTTTGTGCATTTTTCTCCATGCAATGACATCCCAGTTTTTTGATTGAATGAAAAATATAAATTTTCCATAGCAAAAACCATTAAATTTTTTGGCAAAATTCAATTTTTTTTAAACTTCGTCATTTCTTTAAATTTAATTTTTTTTAAATTGTGGGTTATTGTATAAACAATACCTTCTAGTTGAATGAACTTTTTTATTTTGCAGTAGTGGGGCAACTTTTTTTGGAGGCTTTAGAGATCGATCGTTTGCAGGGGGTCGAATATTTTCTTTCCAAAATTTCACCATAATACACATTATTTATCCAAAAATATACTCTCCAAATTTCAAAATATTCCATCCATTAACTAATGGAAAACTTTTTTAAAAAGAGTTGTCGAAAACTACCTTTTTAGGGAAAACCCCTTTTAAGGACTTTGAATTAAAAGAGGGAATTCTATTTTGCATTTTTTTTTTGCAACTTCATTAATAAGGAGTGCAGTTTACTTCTACCACGAACGGTTTCACATCTTCCCTCATATTTTGGACTACACTTTCTGCCTTAGTCCGGATGGCTCAGTAATTAGAGCTCTAGGTTGTTGTGGTAGAAGGTCATGGTTCAAATCTAACTGGTGGCAGACATTGGATGGCATGACTGGGTGTCGAATACTATTCGACTCAACTATGAATGAGTACCTGGGCCAAATAAGCGTATTAATCACAGATGAGGGCAATGATGATCACATTGCGTCCTTCAATATACTATAGTCCTGTAGTATAAGCGTTACGGTCTTGAATGAAGTGAAGAACCAATAGTGATGGATGATGCTCTGAAATTCGAACTTATAGGGGAGTATTTTAAATCGGTGCATCAGCCCAGAACGGACTTACAGTCAACGCGACTTTCGGAAATTGCAGAACGAGATGTCCACAATTTCAAATATAGCCTGAACGGCACCACAGTTCTCCAGTTTAGCTCTGCGTTCCAGGCTGATCTCATACCGAGTGATAATCTGCTTGATTACTTTGTCTCATGTGTAGAGTTAACTTCCATATTTAGAAAGGTAAACAATAAGAGATCATCCGGTATGGATGGCATTCCCAACGGTGTCCTCAGGCATTTACCAGACATTGCCATTCGTAATTATTGAAGTTTGTTCAATAATTTATTAAACAATTCCTATTTTCCAGGACAGTGGAAGAAAGCCCGAGTGTTTCCGATTTTAAAGAGAGGGAAGGATTCGTCTGAGCAGAAGAGAAGCATTCAACTGAGATGCAAGTTGAACTTCAAAAGATGTTCAATGATATTAAGTTCTTCACGAACAGTTGGCGGATGAGAATCAATGCGCAAAAGTGTGAAACGATTCTGTTTCGAAATTCCTTGGCGTACGCCACTAGGAACTTGAGAAGGAATTGGAGAGATTTCCACATTGTCGCGAACGAGGATAGAAGGAAGATGGGTAGAAGTGCGTTAGATACCTGGGTGTGCGTCTTAACGAGCGTCTCCAATTTAAGAAACACGTTAAAGTCGCGCTAGAAAGCGCTCGCAAGGCATTCATGTCTCTTCGAAGACTCTTTTATGCTCCACATCTTTGCTGGAAGGTTAAGATTACTTTGGTTGGACCGGTGCTCACCTACGGGTGTCCTATCTGGCTTAGATTGAGTGCTAGCCAAATGAAGAAAATAAGCACGGGGCTTAATAGGACTGCTTCGTCAAACTATGAGCATTATGTAGTTAATGAGGTGATGTATGCAGCTGCTGCTGTGCCGAGAATCGACACATCGCCAGAGACAAAAGGATAGAATACCCTCCGAACTTGATTGTGGGGGCTCCGGGATTTGGCTGGAGATACTCCAAAGCGAAAGCAATTGATATTAAGCGGGATGAAAAAAATAAATCCTGGTACTGGCGGCTGCGGGATGCCGGTTAGCGGCGGTCACCCTCAGTTCTGCCATTTGTTTCTTGGTGAGACTACGTAAATAATATAAATATTATACGGGTGTTGCTTTCACCTCCGGTCGTTATCAATTATTTATTTTATTATATTGTATTGTGTTCATTTCGCTCAACAAAAAAGAAAAAAAAAATTGTGAGATATAAGAATAACGTTAAATACATATATCATTCATTTTATTAGCTAGATAAATAAATTTTATATATTTTTGTACTAGCCTTAAGAATAAATTTAAATTTCAGAAGTAGTTTTTTTTAATATGTAAAGTGCAGAATTAGGTTAGGGAATTTCTCTTAATTTTTTTGTTCGTCAACAAGACAAAACTATTATAACTTTGTCGGGTTTTTGACCATTTCACGATAATTTACATATTATTTTTAAATGTAATGTATTTTGTTATATTAATTTTAGTTTGTCATTGATTAGCAAAAACTTTGAGTACCTACAGTGGCCATAATATTTATTCCATTTTTTCTTGTTAGATTATAAGATTGTTATTTCATTCATTTTTCTCGATCTATATTATTACTGTTCAATATTTGTTTTAAATAAAAATGATTTTGAAAATGAAAAAACCATCTAGCAATAAATATTTGGGAGTCACTTTAGGCCAAAAGTTGCCTTAGGAGAGGGATATCAACAATGTATATAAGGAGACTAATAAGGAAATAATCGTTGCAAGATGGATGTATACTGCAATTGAGCATTGTTGCCACTCTGTTGGGCAATGGTGTTTGGGAATACTACCTCCAGTAACTGCGAAGGAGCTGCGGAAAATATGTGGTAGGATCAGCGATAACAAAGCCTCAGGTTTGGATGGCATCCCTAAAAGAGCTTTGAAGCTGGCAATGAAAACTAGGCCCGACTTTTTCCCACACTTTCGCGGCGTGCTTAAAAGGTCGAATATTCCCCGGCCAGTAGTAGTAGCAAAAGTTTGTGTTGCTTCCCAAACAAAACAAGACACCTGTAGACTCAGCATCATATCGCTGCTTTTGTCTATTGGATACAATGGGGAAGATGATGGAGAGTCATGTACAACCGACTGCCTATCGTTGAAAACAACAAGGGCTTGTCGGAGCTCCAGTTTGGCTCCCGGCGTGCTCACTTTACGGTGGATGCTGGCCCGTTTTGGCATTGATGTTAAAAACGCATATAGCTCGGCTAATTGGAACAGAATTAAAGGGGTGTTGTCTAACGTAAATGTTCCCAGGTATTTAGCGAATCTGGTTGAAAATGATCTCTCGAAGATGACCCCCTGGTGCAGGACGGATGAGGATCGCAAAGAGTACATTGTCACAGGGGTATATCATGCATGGTGGGGTGCTTGCTCTTCCCATCTTGGAGAGGTCTTCCATTGTTGGCTTTGCAGATGATCTAGCTGTGGTTGTTACATCAAAGCACTCAGAAGATGTTGAGGTGTACGCGACGGAAACAGTGAGAGTGGTGAAGTCCCGACTAGAAAAAGCCGGGCTGACAGTGAAACCATAGGAAGAAGAATCAGTATTCTTCACAGTTGAAAGTGGAAGTTGCTGGATATACGGTCGCGTCAAAGCCAGCTATTAAACACTAGGGGTGATAATTCACACCAAATTGAGCTTTAGGGAACATCTAGAAAATGCATGCCAAAAGGCAGCAAGTGCCACCGCGGCGCTTGCAAAAATGTTGCTGAATATTGGTGGGCCGAGACATTGTCAGAGGTTGCTTGTAGCCGGAATGGTGCGATCCATCCTGTTTTAATCGTCGCCTTTGTTGGCAGAGGCGCTTGTAAACTCTGAGATGGGGGCAGGTGAATTCGATTTACCGACTGATGTCTTTGAGCGTTTGCAGTGCTATTAGAACCACATCAGATAAGGCAGAACTGGTGGTGACGGGCATGAACCTTGTCGACATTTTGGCAAAAGAAATGAGTGTGCAAAATGTATGGAGGGGCAAATAGAACGCATGAGACAGTTGAATGATCTATGGCAAAGCAGATGGGACGAGTCTACGAAAGGTTCGTAGACGCACATGCGCATCCCCAACATTAAGGTGTGGCTTGAGTGGAAACACGGGGAGATCAACTACCACATTAATTAGTTGCTCACGGGACATGGTGGTTACCACAGGCAGTATATGCACTGCTTTTAGTTGGATGATTCACCGAATAGTCCTAGATGCGGCGACATGTTGGAGGATTCAGAGTATATGACAAACAATCGATTACGCACTCCTTGACGTTGCGTGCAAACTACAATTTTTTTTGACGCTTTGAGCAGTTTACATTAAAAATTGAATTAAAACAGTTCATCAATTTAGGCTTCAACGTAAACCCCAATAGGACAATAAACTAATTACTCGTAATAACTGCTTTATTAGTATACTACAAAATATTTCGTGTAACGGCTACATAAGTAGAATAATAGACTGCGTTGATGACGCTTCAATTCTGAACACATTTCCCCAGGATTTAAATGAACTTTACTGAATCAACTACATGCTGTTTATTTTGATGAATAGTTGCCAGTTTTTTGGTAAATCCACTATTCCATCAATGTTAAATTTTTCAGATTTAGAAGGAAAAAAATTGAGCAATTAATTCCCCAAGCTTTATTCTTGAATGGCTCTTGAAACCAGTCCTTCGTATATGTAACATTTATCGATAAAAAAAAGAATCAGAGGAAAAAATTCACGAATATCAGTGACAGAAAAACTGTCAGCGTATCTGCTCGATAGTTGACTCAATCAGAGGACTTCGATGTGGATTACACCAATGGATTTATTTCATCATGTATATATTGCGTTTTCTGTAGTTTTTTCAACTTTCACTTTAATAAATTAAATGCAAGGAACGTGACTGTGGATTGGAATTCGCAGGGACAAATGTCGCTATCGGATAAGCGCTAACTCCTATGGCGTACAAATAATAAGAAATTAATTCGACTTTTGGTTGTTGATTTAATTGGCAGAAATATATAATACTTTACGTTTGTTCGTATTTATTGAACCCAAACCGTAAATATAAAATACCCTGTATCTGCTAGACAAATTGAACAAGACTGTATTTATCGTAAAGGGATTAACGTTCTCTGGGCCTGATATTTGAGCTAGAAGAGGAATTAGCCCGTTAATTGATGTTCGCATAGTGATTGGAAAAACTATTCTCCAAATTTCAATCGGAAATAAAGCAATTCCAAACGAATTCGTAAACATATTTGATAAATTACATGTGAATGTTAGAAGAACTGGACGTAAGGTGGCAGAGGAATCGCAAATGGGATTACAAGAATTTGCTTACCTCAACCTTGAGTACCTCCAGGAGGCGTTAAAAAATGTATTCAAGTTGTGTGTGTGTGTCAATTCTCAGACTCAGAGAAGGACGCGATCAAAACATCATTCAAATATACAAAACAAAAGTGAAAGTTTCGAAATGGATGAATCTCTGAGATACCCTGCCCTACCCCCTGGGGGTTTTCGAATTCTTTCTGCGCTACTGCGAGCTTCTGCGGTGGTAATAGACGCACCTTAGAAAAGATAGCGAAGACAATAGTGTTATGTGATGTTGAACATCATGTTGAACCGTCTCAAACAGACTACGCTTGGTAGTGATGTTGGGGAATTTTTGAAGAAATACGACGTCTTCAAAAACCATGCAAAGAATGCTGGGCGTTGAGATTCCTCCTGATGTCCTAAGGGAGGTTGTGGGGCCAATCAGGAATCTGCTATGCGACAAGAAAACATTTGTTGAAGTCCTAGACTCATATCTGGCTGCATTTGGTATAAGTGTGGATCGAAGAGGATTTGCTACTGCCGTTTTAACGATTGGGGTATTATACGATTATTCCGGAATGCGCGAAGAACGGAGACTTCAGCACCTGTATCGGCAAGGTAGTGGCGCCGGCTCTAAGGGCCTTGAATTATCAGGCGGTGGTGTTGGACTTTGGGTATCCGCCGCCAGAGCTCCCAGCAAGTTTAGTTTTTTGTCGAAAAAGTGTAGGGGCTAATACATGTAGTGGCCTTTTCCGCAAATCCTCGGTGTTAGCAGCATGATCCAGCAATTATTGAGGATCCTGACGACCTGTTATACCAGACCGCCCCTTTCGGGAGGCGGATCAACGTCTGCGACAACTGAGCCACCTGGTTGGATGTGTTACGCTACACCTCGCGAGCCAGGGGCCGCACCCAACGTGTTCAGAGACACCGGATTCACGTATGCTAAAAGTCAAGAGGTTGCCACTATATGGTGCCTAGGCTCCGAAATACCCTCCATACTGATATCTGTTCAAATAAAGTTAACAGTAGAATATAACTATAAGTAGTATATTACTTTAAGTTCACCCTAGAATCACGAAATTTTACAGCAAAGTTATAATAGGTCAAATTTGTCGCTTCGGTGCAAATTCAAGACTTTGAATGTCAAGATCACGCGGAAGTAGATATTCTCAGATCCACCCAAATGTTTTTATAAAAAAAATACACAAAACCTTTCATACATCAAGCTTTCAGCTCCCGCTTTCCGCTTTATGAATGTGGATGAAATTTGGTGTTTTCAAAAATTGAAAAATTCTTTGTGAGGGCGAAGTTCAATAATATATCATGCACTTTTCTAAACAATACGTAGGAGATACTTTGGAAGAATCACACGAAAAATAATATACATGGCGACCTAGGAACGCATAGAGAGCAAAAATTGAATATCAACCTCAGAGTTCCTCCAAATAATTTTGTAGAGCAGGTCCATAATAATAATAATCGTTGGCGCAACAATCCATATTGGATCAGGGCCTTGAAGTGTGTTAGAGCACTTCATTCAATACCGTAACGGTACACTATAGAATAGCCTGTAGGAGGCAATGTGGTCAGCATTCCGCTCAACCGAAATTATTACTCTGATTTGACTTAGGTACTCATTCACAGCTGATTTGACTGGCATCCGACGTCCAGTCACGATACAAATTCGACTGCTACCAGTGAGATTTGAACCACAACCTTCCGTTCGATAGCTTTGTGCTCTAACCACTCAGCTATCCGGAATAGAGCAGGTCCATACTAGCACAAAATTTCTTAAACTTAAAATGGAGCAAAGGCGGCGGATTAGTTAACTTATTTTTCAAGCTTCAACGCTTCTTCTTTAGCCTCAGGCCCGTTCAGCAGCACGATCGGCTCGTCTCGATCGATTGCGCTGTCTGGTTCGTAGGTCATAAGGTCAAAGTTCAACTCCCACTGATCCTAGGGGGATTTATATGTTGACTGGATGTCGGATACCATACGGCGAGCCCCCCTCTAAACTCAACACAAAATAATGCAACTCCTTGCGCGGATAGCAGTTTACAGACCACATGTTCCCAATAGATCTAGCCGTTTCGAAGTAAATCTCGTGTGAGAGACGGACAGGCGAATAGACAAGCAGAGAGAACCGTTGTTAATAACAACCGGTATCCGGTTTAGGCCTGCCTTAATAAGGAACTCCAGACATCCCGGTTTTGCGTCGAGGTCCACCAATTCGATATCCCTAAAAGCTGTCTGGCGTCCTGGTCATCGCTCCATCTTAGGCAGGGTCTGCCTCGTCTTCTTTTTCTACCACAGATATTGCCCTTATAGACTTTCCGGGTGGGATCATCCTCATCCATACGGATTAAGTGACCTACCTACCGTAACCTGTTGAGCCGGATTTTATCCACAACCAGACGGTCGTTATGTAGGCTACGGAATCGTCCATCCTCATGTAGAGGGCCAAAAATTCTTCGGGGGATACGTCTCTCGAGCGCGGCCAAGAGCTCGCAATTTTTCTTGCTAAGAACCCAAGTTTCCGAGGAATACACGAGGACTGGCAAGATCATAGTCTTGTGCAGTAAGAGCAACCGGATTATCTCGACAAAAAACACACCTCTATTTTTTTACGTAATGCGGCATCTACATGTTTGCCCCAACCTCAAAAAACCCTTACAAACGCAAACGTGTGGACAGAGTGTTTGACTTGGCTTGTATAGGTTTATGGGCCTATGCCAACGATCCGATCGAGTATCGGTTTTTTGGACAAATCAAAGAGAATTTGCTTGCCTGCTTAGAAAAACGTTTGTGGAGATTTAGCATTTGCAACAAGCGCCAAACATGTGGAGCCGTCTAAGATCTTGCCAGTTGATACATGGATATCAGATAGCCAAATGTGAATTTGGGATCAGTAAACATGGTGCATTCCCGAATATTTCATCCGCACTCTTTAAGTACAGCCTGAACATATTTCAATAATCAGTCCTTGGGGTTGCTCATTCCTTACCTGGAATGATAAATTCGTGAAATCACACGGATTCTGGCATTGAACATAAGCCATATTCAATTGCAGAATTATGTTCTTTGACAATTTTCAGCATTCATCCATGAGTGTTCAGTATTGCCTTTAATTAACCCTCATACAACGAAGGCAGTGGATATCTCTGAAATATTCTGAATCATAAAAAATCAAACAGTGAGTAAAAAATTATAAAGTTCTGGCAGATCAGCAGCGGACCAAATCGTTGCTTAAAAAATATATCCACATATCGTTACAGAATAAGTATTGGTACCCCATATGCATAGCGGAATCTCTTCCGAAAAGTTCATACGTACGTAAAGGATTTGGGTAATGGCATTTAGCGAAATGTTATGTTAATGAGAAGGAAGGCATTGTGAAGTCTTTTATGTTACAAAACATGTACATAAACAGATTAATGAATGTGTAAAATAACAACTCCAAGCCTTAACTTACTTTATTCGAAAAACTTCCAATCGCTTTCTCTATATTTTCATTTCTACACAAAATAGCAAAAGCTATAATACATATCCGTGAATTTTCATTGGCATTATCCTGTCGATCGATTTTTATGTTGTGTACAGACAGAGAGAGAGAAGCAATTCTCAGCAATTTGATTATGCATGATTTGAATACTTTTCTAGAGAATACTTGCCTCAAATTTTTCCACTTTGTTGCTTGGCGAACTTCACAACAAATGGAAAAACGCCGCCCAATTTCTGCTTTAATTTTTTTTACAAAGTTTTCCGTCAGTTATACGCTATCTAACGAACATATCTTTTAGCAGCAGTTTGAAATTATTACTAATAACCTCTAATCATCAAATATTCCCCAATCTCGAACACGATAGGATAGAAAATTCAATTAAGGCATTTCTTCAGACGATTGCAGAAATCTGAAAACAATAGTTTCGATACGACTGCAGCAAAACGAAATCGTCGATTTGTATAATGCAATAACGCATCTCGTCTATTTCAAAGAAATCGAAACTCATTTAGACTCAATTCACAAACTTTCTACACATCACAGAGACCTATCATTCCACTTAATTTTACTCTACGCAATAGAGGCTGTCGTACTACATCTCATCTTTGACTGAATCTTAAAGTGGCTATATGCATATGTACCTATATGAATGTAGTTCTCACTCATTCAAAAAACTCCTTTACGATACTATTTATAAACGGAACGCTCAAGGCAGCCTGTGCATATATTAACAAAACAATTAGGATGATTTCTTTCTTGGAGTGTTTTGTGTGCAAAATTTAATGTTGATTAACTGAGAGTAATTTGCATTTCAAA
This sequence comes from Hermetia illucens, assembly GCF_905115235.1. Lineage (NCBI taxonomy): Eukaryota > Metazoa > Arthropoda > Insecta > Diptera > Stratiomyidae > Hermetia > Hermetia illucens. The sequence goes on along the minus strand of NC_051851.1, from coordinate 121,760,680 downwards.
TTAACATATCTACATTTTAACGGTCCATGCTAGATGCTCCACTGTCATCACCATTATATGGAAATAATGTCGCCTATTGCTGACAAAGGGGGCGGTGGAGTACGAAGTTTGAGAGAGGTTTCATTTCGTCTTGATATTTTGGCAATGTTACGGAATTTAAATTTGATTTCGAAGAAACATTTCGAGATCAGCATTTGTTTTGATACATACTCATTTGTTAAGGAGAAATGCTGCAGGAGTCGAAATTAGTTTCTTGCTTAAAGTAAATGTTTCCATTTATTATTTATTCACCAAAAGCACACTCAGTAAAGACAGATATCGTTGATGAAAGTATAGGAGACTAATTAGCCCCACAGTATGTGATGATATATTTGATGCGCAATGTATATCTCCAACATGAAAGCTAAACACTTCAAACAATATACAGGGAGAGAGCAAATGACCATCGGGGTCCACTTCAAGAAGTTTAGAGATTACAATCGATTTGAAAGACGCAATAATATTTATCCTTAAAATGAGAACATGAATAAAAGAGGACATAAACCCTCTACAAAAACTTCATCTGAAATCAAGAGAATGGTACATCATATTTTTTATTTTTAGTCGAACAGCTCTCATCAAAGAGTGTGACTCGTTTGAAACTTTTGATAGGAAAACTACAATAAAATCATTGTAATTTCCAAAGATGTTTAGTTTACTATACATGGAATCGAGATAGAAACACGATTATCTTTTTCGTTAATATTCGAATTCCAATGAAAAATGGACGCTTTTTTGAAGATTGTCCTCTACAATTCCGCCATTTTTATATTTAGTATGGTACAATTATAATCGTGGTTCGGACGAAAGCGGCAAATATATAAAATAAGAAAACATTTAAATTTTTGGTTTGAGATTGATACAAATGGAGATGCGCTTCCCATCACCAGGATACGACTTTTACCACGAAAAAACAAAAACGAACGATTATCAATTTCAAATTAGAAATGTTGTATCATAATTCAAGATCCCAATAACTCCTTAAGTGGGTTATGGGCTCTATGCACCCAAAGAACAGACCAGTTTTGAAAATTCATTGCAACTCCTTCCGAATTTAGTAAGCATACTCTTAAAGTGAACTAATAACCTAGTCATTAAAGCCGAAAATGGGGTGCAACCTCCGAATTCTTTCAGTCAAGACCGATTGACATGAAATTTGGAATGGGGGTAGAGGATGAAATAAGAAACAAAAGTTATATAGCGCCGATGTGCGACTACCCCCCGAGGGTTGGATGGCAATCCCCCTACGGAGTGAAAATTTCAAACATATCACCGAAAAACTGCCTGTTTTTCAACGGTTTTTTGCAAAAAACTCGAAAACCATCCATTTCATGTAGAAATGATATGATAGGTTTGACATCCATATGTCTTTCCAAGTAAGCCTTCTGTCTAGATGTATTCCTAGGTATTTTACCTCCTTAAACTGAGGAATGGATACGCCGTTAAACTTAAGTGGGGGGATGTTCGTTTCTTCAATGTGAAATTGACATAACTATATTTTGTTTAATTTACTTTGATTCGCCAGAGGGCCAACCATTTCTAACCCTCTTGCATGTGATTCTCGGGGTCTTGAGATACAACACTAGAATTTGAATGTGTGCAAAGTATCGCTGTATCGCCAGCGAAGGTAGAAGTAAATAGGCGCTCGTTTGTAGGCAAATCTGCAGAATATATCACAAGCAGGAGGCTGTGGACACTACCTTAGGGTACTCCCGTTTTGATATTACATTCTCGTAATGTGAAAATTTGTTGTTTAATAACAAATCTCCTGCCAGTCAGATATGACTCGAAAATGTTATGGGTATTCGTAGGTAACTTTCCTTTGAGTTTGTAAATGCTTGGTATATGGCCGAGCAGTACTTTCTACCTTCCAAAACACAGCTTATCTCAGAGGCTAGTTTATGAACTTGTTCAACAGTTCCATGTCCTCTTCTGAATCCGAACTGGTAAGAAGGACTAACCCCTTTTTCGCCCAAGAGTTGTAGTTTGGATAGTAGAAATTTCTCGAATAGCTTCGTTAGTGAGGGAAGCAGACTTATCAGTTTATAGGACGTGACGAGCGTAGGATCTTTACTTTCTTTCGGGATCATCATTATCTGCGACAATTTCCAAAATAGCCAAGGCATAAGACACCATTAAATATGTGTGTCAGTTGAGTGAATGTAGATCCCAGCAGTTCTTGGATTAGTTTGCTCGTAATAAGGTCAAAAATAGGTTAACATAGATTCTCAAAATTCTAGTCTTTTTTTTTGTGATGGTTAGGTTTAAAAAAATTAACAAATAAAATTGTTAATATGTGTACAATAAATGGCAAAAATTTCAGAAAGGTCGGTTTATAAGTTACAGAAAAATCACGGTCACGGCATAAAAAAGTGGTTTTGAGAAAAATGCATTTGCTGCAGTTTGCTCCGACATTCTAAGCATAACTAACGTTCAAAATATCGGTTGAAGAAGATCATAAGGCCAATATTTTCCTTTGTAGTATGCAAAAAAATGTATAGCTGTTTTATCACCTGAAACATCTTGCGTATATAGGGCTAATGGCTATTTAGAAGGGTCGAGCCTTATAGAGCAATGAGTGACAGATAATGGAGTGCGCTCGTATTAATTGAACATAACAATAATAATAATGCCTCAATCAAATTCTGAAATTTGAACACGGTATTCTTATGAATACTTTCGAAATATTTATGTAAAACCTCGCTTCTTTGAGATTTATAAAGCCCAGCCCCCAATAGTTTAGTTAGTTAGCTTCAGGCCCCAAATAGTTTGCTCGAATTGAAAATCACACAAATGGAGAATTGTATTATTGTAGTGTTCTGAATATATATATCCAAAGATTATAAATCGCAGCGCGGGGAATATCTAGCTATACAGTTCTTTCCAGTAAAGCTAGCTTCCAATGAATCTCCTCGTCTTTCGTCTCCACCCACTACATTGCATTGCGTTAGGCACCAACTGACAATTACACCAACGTTGAGTTGTATATTTTTACTCATCGTTCCAAGGTTTCGATCAACAAAACTACATCAGTTGCATATGCTTGGCATAGTATTGACATTTCTTGCCACAGCCACGAGTCGAGCAGCGAAATCCACAGAAGGAGCGACAGTGCACCTTCTTGGGGACAGCTTTTCGTTATTTCTGTCATTATGTTACTACCAGCAACTACTTATTCTCTGCACATATCAAATATCCACTTAGCTGAAGTGTTATCGAAAGATGCTGCTGTTTAGTAACATCACAAATTCGACGATCGAGACGTATCAGCGAAAATTACATATTTCAACCAAAATTGTCTCAAGTTCGTTGGGTTTGAATTGTCATCATTTTCGAATTCTGATACGAGGCTCAGGATACGACATTCTCTGTTAAGCCCATTCACGTTGAGTTCGCATTCTCCTTTAGGTGGGAAGATCTCGCAATGCACCCGGCTGCCCGTTGAACTGAAAACACTATCCACGTACCGGCAAGTCGCAATATAATTAGTTCAGTTCTGAATGTGGAAGGCCTTGAGATTTAAGATATTTTTGTGTGCGAGTATTTATCAAAAATGTTCATCAACGATAAAGATGCCCATAAAATTCTCAGTTTTTTTTTTTTTAGTGTCTGGCCGGTTGGTCGAATGTTTTTTTTATTTGATCATTGGCCGCCTGGACAGTGAAAACTGACAGGCCAACTGCATCCCATCCACGTTACGATCGCCCGTTAAATGCAGACTCTTCAGGCGTAACTGAACGTGTATGGCCTACTTTATTGTATTGTATTAGTAGATATCAACGTTTAGATATTTCGATCCCTAGTATTATTATTTCGGTTCTGCGACACAGGAAACGACATACAGATAAACTCATCATGGATAAAGAGCACATTAAAAATTATAACAACATTTAAAGATAATCCCAAATCATGACATATGTCCCGTTAAATTTTAAAATTTTTAAAAAAATCCATTGCATTTCAGGGGGATTGCCCACCTACTGGCCATCCGACCCCCACAAAATCCCAGACTGTATAGATTTTGGTATCTTTAAAAGCCTAAATCCCAATCGCATTAGGGCCACTACTACGATCGACCTCTCTTCGGATCATTCACCAACCATTTTCGTGCTTAGACTTACGGCCACAAATTTCCAAGAAGAAGACAAACTAAACACTAACAAAACCAACTGGCACAAGTTTCAGAAACTTTTCAACAAAAACTTTTGCTCACAAATCAGACTTAAAACTCAAACGGACATTGACAACGCACTGCAATATCTGACTAGCACTATACTAGAATGCATCGAATTAGCTACTCCCAATCATAAATCCCCGAAAATATCCCATCCCGATACTTCTCAGAATGTCCAAGAATTGCTTAAAGCCAAACGAAAAGCAAAACGCGAATGGCAAAACCTACGCTCCCCAAGAACAAAAGCAATCCTGAATAAAGCAACCAAAACACTTAGACAAGAACTTATCAAAGAAAGAAATGAAAACATTCAAAAATTCGTTCTTGGACTAAGCCATTTAGCAGACACAAATTACGCAGTATGGAAAACAACAAGAAGAATTAAAAAGTCAATACAAGCGGAAACTCCAATCCAAAGTCAGCAAGGCGCCTGGATCATATCTAACCAGCAAAAAGCTGAGGCCTTTGCTAAATATTTTGAAAAAGTATTCAAAACGGAAGGTGGTGATAGCACCCCACCTGATATCCCTAACCACCATACAAATAACCCATTAACACCCCTAAAATTCAATTTTTCAGATTTGCTCAAAAAACTTAAAGTAACTAACCCTAAGAAAACCCCAGGCCATGATTGCATATCAGGGAAAATGCTAAAGGAACTTCCGCTCTCAGGAAAATCTGCAATACTATTTATCTTCAATGCAATTCTTCGTCTTAACTACTATCCTGACACCTGGAAACACGCCAGGATTACAGTCATTCCTAAGCCAGGAAAAGACATGAAAAAAAATTGAATCATACCGACCAATAAGTCTGCTCCCAACCCTATCTAAACTATTCGAAAAGCTTCTATTTGACAAAATTCTAAAGGTAATAGAAAAGAAAGATATCATACCCTCTCACCAATTCGGATTTAGACAAAAACATGGAACGATCGAGCAAATCCACAAAATCGTTAACAATATTAAACAAGCCCTAGAAAGAAAAGAATATTGTGTAGGTATATTCCTAGATATTGCACAAGCCTTTGATCAAGTCTGGCATAAAGGCCTCAAGATAAAAATAACTGCCCTCCTCCCTAAAGAATTTCACGCTATACTATTTAGCTACCTAGATAGCAGAAACTTCAAAGTAAAATATAAGGATGCGCTCAGCTCAACCCACTACATAGAAGCAGGTGTACCCCAAGGTAGTGTACTTGGACCACTTCTCTATCTATTTTACACTTCAGATCTCCCTACAAATAACAAAATGCTGACCACCACCTTTGCTGATGACACCGCCATCCTATATAGCCATCCTAATCCATTAACAGCCGTCAGAGAAATCCAAGGACACATCAACACGATAATGAACTGGGCCAAAACCTGGAAAATCAGTGTAAATGTTAACAAAACACAGCAGATAACCTTCACGCTGAGAAAAAGAACATGCAGACCTGTCACCATAAACGGAAATAAAGTCAATCTTTCTAACGTAGTTAAATATCTTGGGCTGTACTTAGACAGACGGCTCACCTGGAAATCTCACATTGAACATAAACGCAACCAAATCAAAATTCAATTCCGCAAGCTATATTGGCTAATGCACAAAAAATCCAAACTCAACACTTTAACAAAAATAATGGTGTATAAATCTATATTAAAACCAATCTGGACCTATGGCTTGCAACTTTGGGGCACAGCCAAAAAGTCGAACATCAACATAATCGAGCGCGTACAAACAAAAATTATTAGGTCAATCTTAGGTGCACCCAGGTACGTTAAGAACGAAATAATTCTTCGCGACACCAATACTTTAAAGGTTGCAAAAGAAGCGAAAAAGTATAGCAAAAAATATATCAAAAGATTAGCCAACCATCCAAACACTACAGCTAAAGACATTCTTCTTTCCAACAATTACGCAAGACTAAAAAGAACTGACCCACTGCAACTAGCCAACTTGCAATAACATCTACCTTACAACATCATACAAATAATAACAAATCCACTGCAAATTGCAAATAAAAAACCCGCCACACTCATCAATTTTCTTATAGTACTCTTTTCCGTTTAACCAAACCAGTAATATGGGAAATACTCAAGATAAGCACGTTGATAATACCGGGGAGGTGACGAACACAATCATAGTAGACACGGTCGACGTACAATCAGAAAGAATTGAAACTATTCTCATCATCCTCACTGCAACAGTAGGGTGCTCCTTTGCGTACCAACTGTATAAGGACTACAGACGCAGCATCAAAAAAAAAAAAAAAAAAAAGATACACTGAAAAAGTCTGACTATAGACATAAACTACATAGCAATCCTTTCCTGAACCCTTCAACCTTAAGAAATTCCCTACGAATTGGTTCCAAATCTAAATCTGAGATTAGAATAAAAAGGCTAATTATATTAGTTATTAAAAAGATTAATTGTATTAGTTATAAGCGCTTAGCTATAAATTTATAATAAGACTTGAACAAAATAACTCTTTTCAAACACTGGCTTGATAGAGTGAGAATATTCTATTTTAGTATTAAGATTCGCCACACTACAGGCTAGAGACCAAAAGGTCTAATTCTTGTTGTAAAAATGTTTCTCTGTAAAAAAAAAAAAAAAAAAAAAAAAAAAAAAAAAAAAAAAAAAAAAAAAAAAAAAAAAAAAAAAAAAAAAAAAATCCCTCACTTTTCTGACTTTCCGAAACTTTTGCTAAATTAGGCTTTTAGATAAAAACTCCTTCCTCTTTCTGTACGTGTTAGCTTTGAATTTTTAGCAAACCGTACCCTTCCTAAGCAATACAAAAAGAATATTTGTAAAGATACCGAACAAGTTTTTTAAGGTAATTATTGGAAAGATATTTATGGTGTTTACATCCATCCTGCAATCCCGAAAGAACAAAAGCCGATAAAAGGCTGATTTCCTTTCGGGATTTACCTATACATGTTTAGAAATGAGATCGCAAAATCTGCAAAGAATTGAGAGTCTATGGTGGAGTGCCGCAAGGCTATATTCGGTATGACAATGGTCTCTTCTGAAATGCGTCAATTGCGTACATGACATTTGAATTTAATTAATTTAAAAAATTACAATCTCCAGGCTTTTAAATCCCCATCCAGCGTAACAAGCCACCGTTATTTCGGTCTGCCTTTGGTCGTTTACCATTGATATCGATGTTCAGACCAATCTTGGCAAGTGAATTCTCGTTGGTGCGAATTACGTGATCATACCATCGAAGACGCCTCTCTCGCAGTTTTTCCATGATCAGTGCAACCCCATATCGATCGCGGATATCCTCATTTCAGATGTGATCAACACACTAACAGTGCTTGTGCTGTGTCATGGGGATCGGTCGTCAAAAATTCAGTTTTATTCAGATTCAATCTGAGACCGTGTTGCATGAGGCGATCATTCTATTTTGGACAAGTTGCTCGAGATCATTTTTACTATTAGATGCTAGGAAAAAATCATCTGCATAAAGCAGTGTATAGGGCGCTGGACAGTGTCCATAACAAGAATAAAGAGAAGTGGTGAGAGGGCGCTTCCTTGATGAACACCAACAGAGACACGGAGCGGTTTTGATACACCCGCCACACTAAACCTCCTAGTTTAATAACTCAACGCACTATGGTGGAATCCCGATAATTCGTACATCAATTATTGGTATTTCCGGCTAATTTGTTGAAATTTGCCGAACGCCAGATACAATTTTTTTTATTTTGCACTATCAATTATTTGTAATCCTGATATTTCGTATCAAATTGTTCGTCCCTGGACTATACGAATGATAGGGATTATACTGTATTTTCATTTGTTTAATTTTTTTATTAGCCAAATTATTGGCAGATTATTGTAATATTCGACTTTCCAATAATGTGCCGATCCCAAAGTCTGGTCGCCTAGCCTATGCAGTCGATAGAAAGCCACCAGTGCGCAGACCTACGACAAAGTTGACATCCGGGCGGTAGATAGAAACTGGAATAGCCCCTTAAAGTGATTTGTTTGAAAAACCAGGTTCTTGCGGGTGGTCCCTTTGTGCGAGTTTTAAGTGAACTCTGTACCGACAGTAACATGCTGTTGGTTGATATACGATTACCCACACAGTAACTATGTAAATATCCCGCGGTTCCATTCGCAATAAAATAACGCCCGGTTTTGCATACTTTATAAGACAGATACTCAAGCTAATCGTACGTTTGCACTTGCATTCGGAAAAGGTTCGCAATAACTTCTTTCTTCGAAATGTCGGTTGACCCTGAAATTTCTGAAAATTCTGATTCCATTTTGCTTCAATGACTGAGTCGGCTCCGATATCCGAAATCATTGCCCTTTTAAAGAGCCCAATCTCCACTGATTTTATCATACAGCGCACTTCAGCAAACCAGATTTCTATAATTGCACCAACCATTCTACTTCCACAATTTTGGTGTAGTAGACTGGGCCGTCAAATTGAGAGAATTTTTTACCTTCTTTAGATCATATGCATTCGAACTCTTTAGATAGCTAAGATTGATCTGTGAAAATATATTTTTCCTATTCGTGATCGTGACATGAAAATTCACTGCAGTCTTTTTTACATCCGTTTTTCTCAGAGTAGAGATTTCCTAACGGCAATGTTACGTTCCATATCTCGAAAATAACGCTAACCCCTTGATAAATTCAGGCAAATGTCGACCCCACATTCTGGCAAAATAACTATGGCTCATTAAAATTTCATCGGATTGGCTTTCAAAAGCAACTTGGCGGATAGGTGTCCCTGGAGTGTTGTCATCGTGGGTTTTCGCCCTTGCCAGTCTCTTCGTTGACATTGACTGCGGCTTCACACCGTCTAGCCCATCTGCTGACAACACTTTTGTCACAATGAAGCACTTTCTTGTTTTTGTGACCACCCATTTTAATCCTTTTCGATATCTTTCGAATTGGAAAAGTTATCAGAAAGCAACAACAGTTTAGAATTACACATTTTTAGGGAAATTACTTCAGAACATCAAAACCGTATTAGACTGTTAACTTAAAATTTGAACTGCTTCGGGTTAGGTGCCAAAACTAAGCAAGATTGATTGTGAATTCAAATTATGTTAAGCATTTTTTAGATGATTTTTTAAGTATAGATTTTTTCACAAAATCTATGCAAAAAAAGATTGACTAAGATCAAAAAATATGTTTTCCATTTTATATTAACTGGAATTTCACAAATGCTGCCTTCTTAATGATATAGAGACAACTGGACGTAATGCCAGTATACATATATTGCAATACATCTATCTTTGATGATTTCAAGTTCCGCATTGATTTATATTAGAGATTATTAGATTATGACATTATGCATCTATACTTGAGTTCCCAACTCGCGACCTATGGCATAAATATTTATTTAGTGCTTAAACAGTACATACAGTTTCCATGAACACATTTCGCTAGATAGAAACTATTTCAATTTAAAAAACTATTTTTAATCAATAATAATACCTGTTGCGTTCTGTTGTCAATGCCTTTAAATACTTCGCCAAACGATCCTTTTCCTATTCGTTCCTGTTTCGTAAAAATCAGCTCCGGATCCACCTTCTGAAAAATAAAAATTGAGAAAAAGTCAGGATTAATTTCAACATGCTGACAGTTTTTGTTTCAAGGAAAACTTCGTAAGGCAGAATATACTTGGTAATGAATTATTCATGTGTTTTTCTCCACAGAAGATTTCCCTTGTTTAGGGAAGACCGAAATTTGAATGACATAAGGGACAAGTTAAGTGAATTTCAAACTACTAAGAATTTAAGGTATGCCGGTAAAACCTTCGCTCCTAAAAGTCAATTCTATTGTACATGAAGAATTATGTCCTTTTTCAATTGAATATTTGAGCAGCAGTGTTTCGAAATAAGAATGTTGGATTTGCCCTGAGATATGAGCTAGGTGGGCGTAGAAGCATTTGGGATCCCTTCACAGCCAGCTTGTTTTCAAACACTTGAAAAGAAACCTGAATTATTAATGTTAAGAGTTTTCATATTTCGCATTATTTGTGTGGAGCTACCCAATCCGCCTTTGACATATTCTCATTGTAAGCAGTTCTATTCGAATAACCAGTGGAAATAGTATATAATTAAAATTGAACTCAATCTAGATAATTGCTCGCTATTCATTTCTTAGCATTTGCCTTACAAAAGTCTATTCTACTTTATTTTCATTCTCCACTGAAGAATAGATTTCCATTTGACAATGGAAAATTTCCGGTTGTATTGTTTTCCATTCTCTAAGGTGACATGAAAATGTAATGAAGCATAGCATACGGATGACCTTCTAAGATACCAGCGAACAGAAAAGCAGAAAGACAGATTTTATAGATATCTCTTCAACCAAATACAATCGATGAGGACAAATTAATCTTTAATTATTGAACAAGAAAACGTAAAATATATTATTGAATTATGTCGCTGGATTAAATGGACTTGACATTCATGTAAATATTATGAGCATTTAGGTTTCTTCCTAAACTGGCGAATAGGATGATTATTAACAGACATAAAAATTGGTAAACTGTAAAATGTCAGTGTGGTATTGGTTTTCTAAGCAAGTTTTAAATTATCCACTTGCTGACGTATCCAGCACTGGTGAAAGCTACTAATAAATCCTGTCGACACTCAGAAAACAGCATTCTTTGAAGCCAGTTGCTTCCGTGCTCAGCTTTTTAGCGCGATTCACTGCACAAATAGTTCAAAGGTCACTTTAAAAGCAGGCCCCTACTCAACTAGTGAAATTGAAAAGATATACTTCGTTATAATCAAATCTGATTTGAAGAACACGTTTCTTGCTGATGAAGCGAACGTTCAAGATGAAAAAGTATGAAGTAGGTTGAAGCTGACGCTGTCTAACGTGTCTGTCTGGTCTATCTACCGCTGAGCATTACTTGCAAGTCAAAGCAAAGCGAAATAGATTTGATGCTCGAGGCTGGATAGTGACTTGATTCACATCACATATCACATATCAACGGATAAGCGAGTGATTAAGTAAATTTATTACACGTATCTAGCATAGATTCTCTGGGCGGAATGTTGTGAATGCGCTGCAGCGAAGTACTCCGCAAGTAAGCCGTGCCTCTCTCCAGGCTCCTACTAGTCTTCGTACATCTGCAACAGATTTAATGCTGATACAATGACTCTTCATGCCAGCTATGCCATGTTTCTGCTGATGGTCTATGTGCAACCACTTTTTTGCAGTAATGCAAAACACCGAGTTATGGATTTGCTTTTCGTTCTAGTTAACGACATGTACAACAGGTATGCTGTGCAAGTGATATAACATTTTAATGTTGGGAATGCTTACTGCATGGGCAGAAGATATAAGTTAACGATAGTAAAAAACGTTCAAGCATTCGATTTGAGAGACGCTCAACGAATACATCAGTAATTAATTGTTGGCCATGCATTCGGTCCAACGTGATGATGAGTTATGTCAGCTCACTGCGAAATTAAAAAGCTACTATAGGATTTCCGTAATTACGATAAAGTGTTTTCATTACGTACAACATACTCCACTTGGCAGAAAATTTCGCATTCCATCAGTCAATTTTCTTCCACGGAAATGTATTGCTGGCGCCCAATAGTAACAATTTTATATGAATATGGCAACCGGCCATATATTTAGCAAACTCATTGAGTTCCGGGACATAAAAGTATCTACACCCTTTGCAAAAAATGCACTTCTGCTCTCAAGAACATATTGAAATAGGTCAAATCAAAGGACGTTTGCTGATTGTGCTTCTTAATAACAATTGGACACAAAGTCGCGTAATGGATCATCACCTCGTTAACTGCAAGCGTGTCAAAGGATATTTCCTCGCTTTGAGATGGAAGTAAACATTCACGCTACGGCAAGTTTTCTGATATTCTACTTTTTATCTTTCCTTTTGTTGCAATCTAGAACCTCAGAAAGGTTTGGAGTTGAGGAGTGAATGTTCCTTCGGAATACATCAATCTGGGTAAACACCTTTTGTGGATCCGTTTTTGAAAAAAAATACAAGGTAAAAAAGTTGCTTTCGACAATCGAGCAAATAATTAAAATCTGAATGTTTGACGTCTAAATGGGTTCGCTTTGTTTGCAACAATCTGTTATAGTATAACATGATATACGATTTAGGGTCAATGCAATGGGATACTCCACAAAAGAAACTATTGTAACCGAACTGTACAGAAGTACTGAGGTGCACCAGTTAGTTATCATCAAGAATTTCCAATTTTATTAAAGTTCAATGTGATTGAATAAAAAAATGATCAAAAGCACTGGCAGCACTTAGCACCTCCCAATGTGCGTTTACCAATGAAGGGCTTTACACGATGCCCATTTTACAGTTACCTTCAAGAATTTTAATTCGAAAATTTAAATTAATAATTTGCGATGAAGGCTTCAAATGTTTTGGTCAAAATATAATCTTAAAGAATAGGCAGTTAATATAGCAATAAGTTATAGTTGTGTAAAGGGATGAACAGATCTGCTGGCAGCTTTTGTTTCAGGATTGTATTTTCTCAGTTTTTCTCAGCGAATTTGGAGATGCAATGTGTTAGATGCGTAATTAAGTTCTGTTTTTTATATAGAAATGCAACTTTATTGTGAAAAATAGTTAAATATAAATCATTTGAAGTATTACCTATCGCTAGCATAAACTTTTTTCCATTTTTCAGGGAGAGCTCGAATACAGTTACTGTAAAAGTGTTGCTCTCTTAAGGCTTTCCTCGAATCAAGCCACTTTTCGATGACTTCATATGAGCGGAACTGCTGATCAGCCAGATCATGCGCCAGCGAACGGAACAAGTAATGATCAAACAGCGCAAATCTGACGGGTGCGGCAGTAGGGCTTCCCATTTGCAGGTTTTAACGAGTTCAGTAGCATGAGGCCGAACGTTCTTATGCAGTAGAATCACTTTTTTGCTGCTTGTATTGTGTGCACTTTTCGCACAGTGCTCGGCTCAGTCGAACCAATTAAGATCAGTACCGTTCCTCAGTGATGGTTTTGCCCAATTTCAACAGCTCATAATAGATAACACCAACCTGGTCCCACCAAATACACAGCATAAAACCCGCAGTATTCGGCCAAACCAACTACGTAAAAGCATGACCCCATTTTATCCATTTTTCATCACCCGTCACGATGTGATGAAGGAAAGCCCTCCTTTTTTCCCATGAAGCAGTTTGGATTCTCATTGAGCAATTCCTCCTATTTGGCTTCTTAGAAGGTTTTTGGCCTTCCTTCACGTGGACAATCATCAACATCGAAATCACCGTCTTTGAAGCGACGGAACTAATCTCGGTACGTTGTTTTACATAGAGAAACATTTCCCTAAGCTTTTCGTAATTTTCGATGCGCTTAAGCCGTCATTTTCTTAGAATGAAATAAGAAAACTAATACTTGCCGCAAATGACGATTATTTGGCACAAAATCAGATATTTTCACATTACTAAAAGTGAATGTGAATGAAATCACTAACGCTTAAAAGTGGTAGGATTATGTGTTCTACCGTTCCCTTTACATGCAGCAACTGACGCCATTTTGTGTTAAGTTTAAGGGGGGGCTCCCAATACATGTGAAAGGAGGGTGCAACATTTTTTTTCACAGAATGTAGCCATGTGGGGTATCAAATGAAAGGTCTCAATTAGTACTTTTCGAAACTGGTTCAATATTTGATATTGGGTGAAACATAGGGGAGTGAGGGCTCAAAATATGACCCCCAAAAAGTGTAACAGGTCTCGTTCTCAGAACCTATGCAACCGAAAAATCTGAAAAAAATCACAGTGGTGCATCTCTACGAAATCTAGGCCTCAAAATATATCCGGTTCCGATATCTGCACAAATAAAGTTAATAATAGTATATTTCCACATTTTAGAAATTTAGTCGGCACTTCCCTTATGTTCATGCCAGAAGTACAAAATTTGGCATGCGTATAATGAAGAACATAATGCATAATTTGGTTTGAAGAAAATCCAACTATTATTAACAAAGTTATAGGGGGTAAAACTTTACAATTTTTTATGAATTTCGTGCACTCTACAACCTGCATGACGTCATCATCACATATCAATTCGTCAATACCACAACGAAGTATTATAAGTTAGTATGAATTGGGTGGAAAAGAATTATTTTGTTTTAGGTTTTTAATCATTTGTATATGAATATCAATTATTCCAACGAGACATGTGTGTATGTAGGTATATAGTATATGCGTGCTAATGAACTTTGCGGGTAGTGCCTATTCAGATAGATATAAGATGTAAATCGGAAATATGGGTACGATCAATTTATATACGTGCCTATATGTGTACAGTATTCAAAAATAGGCAGTTTGTTTGTTTAGGCTGTACTATGTATGTATGTCTCGTAGTTTTGTAGCTGTACACGGATAGAAAAATGTGCGTTGAAATTTCTTAGGTAAGATGAACACAAAATCTTTATACCCGAAGCGCGAGCTTCCGGTATTCCGACTTGTTTTCTCATTGTTTATCATTTGTTTTTCTCGCTTCCAATCAGACAATCCAAATGATCTTGTTTCACTATTCTCCCACTGCCCACTAGCAATCTCGTTTTTGCTCGCAAGTTAATCATTTTTCACTAGTCGTCTTAATTTGCCGCCATGTTTTGTTTGTATGGTACATTAGGTTCTCCGCACAAATTTCACCGTTCGGTTTCCCATCGTTCAATTTCAGCTTTGACTACGTACGACAAAGACCATTAGACTTTCAATCGCACAGGATTGCTAATCCTCCGTATTGTACCTTCTTTCAAACTCAAACGATACGATATAGACTATTAGATGAATTTCTCGTGCGATTGTGGAGCAAATCGATCGGAAGGCTGGGTTCCTGGAGGACAGGAAAACACAAGACAGCTGTACCTGCGGGACACGCTAGCGAAAATACAGATGAGGAATCACATCTTAAATTTTTCAAATGAGAATCCTTATGATTTTCAATTGATACTGAAATGCTCTAGTTTATCTGATGACCTTCACTTTCAAGAACTTCCAATGTGTGGCATTGTATTACTTTGTTACTTTACTCTGGATAATAAACCGCTGATATCAAATTATCAAGGTCGAGATCTCAAGTTGCAACCTATATGCATCCAAGTCCAGGTTAGCGTCGGGTAAGACATTCAATTGTCATATACGTACGACGTGGTAGAACAAAGCCTCTATTAGGACATATTCCGTTAATCAAAAAGCACAAGTAGTTGACGATAACCTGCTACTACAATCCCTCTGATCAGAACCGAAGTGTGTATCATAACCTGTAAAAAGCAAATCACTCCCATTCACCGGGGCCTATATATATCGATCGATATTATACTCGGCCAAAAGGTCATTGAAGATCTCACAGCGGAACTGAACCATTCGACTGTTATCGATTCCGGGATCTTGGAATAGGTGGGCTAAAGTGTCTATCAGCCTTACAAGACTAACCATACCTGGATGCAATCGCGGAGATTTGAAAGCCTCGCGATTGCATCCAGCTCAGGCTTTTGATAGAACCAAATAGTGAAATCGATCACGACGAGCTGACCCCGCTTGTGAACGGGACAAATGCTGAAGAAAAAGAAGGAGATACTTTGGTATTTTTTTTTAGCGGGACAATGGAGTAAAATTCAAAATAGAAGTATTTAGACCACCTTAATCCTTCGAGTATGTCATTCTATGGTGTAAGGGCTTTTTTTTTCAGCAAATTTTTGAAATTCTTCCAGTTACCTAACCCCACCCCATGAAGTGAGTACCAATGTTGCTCGCGTTGAAACAGCCAGTCTGAGATGAGAGGTTTTCCCATTAAAAGCTGAGGCATTTGTTTGGTTTCAGTTCTCTCCAAAGTAATCACTTCACCTCCACACAGTTTACAACTACAGATCGACTAGAAGATCCTAAGATGTACCTGGGGTGGGCTATAGTGTTATTGCAAGAGACCAAAAATAATTTGGTTAGTAACCAAGTAGAATTTACTCACTATTTATTTAATACTATTTATTCCAAGTATTTAGTAAGACATTTTATTACTCTTGAAATATTTTATGTAGGAAATTAATCAATTTTTTCTTAATAACGAAAAAATATCTTATTTGTGAACAATTGGAGGTTGCTTTCAATTATTTTTTCGCTTTCGGCATAATTTTTTGAAACTAGTTATCACTGTGATAACAAATCCCAGAAGATGTTGATGTTTCATATAATACCAAATTTTTTTAAACAGTGTTGGCTTGATATGCTAGGCGGCGATTTAAGAATTTTTCGGCTCCTTCCGGTCACCTATAAGACCTTGCAAAGTGGCGAGTCCGAACCAAGCAAGCTGGTTCCGCTACAGACATCAACAAATTCCTTATGATATTTCGGTTGGGTAGTTTCTGAGAATGGGTCCGTTAAAGAAATTATCAATTTTGACCTCCCGTAGTCCCTGCCTTTCCAACAAATGTCAAAACTAAGACTTGCTTCGTAAAGTACTAATCGAGGCCTTTCATTTGATACCCGACGTGATTATATTGGGTGAAAAAAAATTGTACACCCCTTTTTTGCATGTATGAGGACCCCTCCCCTTAAACTCAATGTGAAATATGTACAGGTGTGGGCTTTCAGAGTTCCCACCTTCTCACCAAATTTTGTGTCAATCGGTAGAGCCGTTTTTGAAAAAGTGCGTGCAACAGGCAGACAGACATTGAACATTATTTATAAAAACCAAGGAACACAAAGACACGAACGTGACAGGTTGCGTCTCTGACGATGACGTTAAGGGAATCAACTCCAAATCAGGAGTAACTTACCGTAAAAAACTTAACTTTCTAATCATAAAATAAATCACATAAATTAGTTTATTTTCTAAGTAATACAAGTACAATTAATAAATGTTGAGAGATGACAAGTTAGAATAATTTAACTGGTTTCCGCTTCACATATTGCACTAAAGAGAATAAGCTAATTTAACTTTACCGGAGAGAAGAAAAATGAAACACGAATAACTTCCCGTTACATAATACAATAGATAATAATTTGACTCATTAGTTTCCTACACCTGCTCCCAAGAAAGTCTTACGAGCCTTTAGAAATCTTCCCCCATAAAAACTTCCGGTGCAAAAGTTTGAACCCCATTTCACTTAGATGAGAGATGTAATATCTCATGAGTTATGAGAAAATTTAGAATACTGGAATAATGTGAAACGTTCGGCCCTATAGCTTTTGAATATTACAAAAAGTAAGTTTAAAATTGATAATTGTAATCAGATGTGAATGGTCTCCCATTAAGTGTGATGCTATTGAAAAAAACTTGGAACATATTTTACGAAGCCGAAAGTTAATAATTTATCTCCACTGAACTAATTTATAGAGAGAATTAGTAGCTTAAGGTTTAAGTCTCCCTGGAAGTGTCAATTTTGATTGCAATTCATTTTTGAAATATATTTAGATATTTTCGTCGTTTCGTTTACCCTAAATTGTGAATCATTTCACCACTTCTAAGCCAGGTTTTTCGAGTGGATTTCCTACTTTGAATGGAAAGGAGTAGGTTAATCATAAAACTGTTTCGAGGACAAATCATATAGAGCTAATTTATTACTGTCCCTTTCTTGAAGTTCTGTGTTATCATTCAGCATTTTATCACTAGAAAATTACTCAATCAAAAATTATTTATCACCAGTTACGCTCGGAACACAATAGAAAATACCACCCCCGTTTATCAATCATTGGTACATACAACACGCAGTTTTTTGGCTCATTATCAATGAAAGGTAATGTTATCATAGTTGATCTTGCTTGTTATCAGTAGTAGATGGTGTGGATTAAAATTTTTTGAAAAATTGCTTTTTAAGATGATGTCATTTGTTAAGAATTTCAATGTTTGTTGTGCCTTATCGCAGAAAATGATAACTTCTGTAAAATACCTGAAGATGTTACAGCTATCAGCAACAGTAATAATGCGAAGGTAGGATTGATACAGAGGTTTTGCTATTCCTCTTGTTAGCTTTTCCAGGAACTAGTCAATTATTAACTTTCAGCTAAATCATAGTAGGAGTCACAAGAAAATTATGCTTTCTGTATGCATCAAGATGAAATCGATATTCGGCGTTTATTCTATTCTCTCTTCTGTTTCTTCAGCCTTTGTCCCGTTCACAAGCGGGGACGGCTCGTCGTGATCGGTTTCGCCATTTGAAGTTTATTCTATTCTTTGCTCTATTCTAAAGGTTAAAATGCGAGGAATACTCCTTAACTACTTTTTAGGAATGATTAAAAGTCAATTGGCCCCACATTTTATCTTTTCTTTAATTAACATCGAATGAATTATACCTAAGAACCACTTTCCCAATTATATAAATAACTGCACTGAAAATATTTGACCCAAGTTCCACCAATCATTATTTCCATTTATACTTTCTTGGTTTGTAATAACTTTTTCCTATAATTTTCTCTTGATAAAAAGATTCTCTGCATGTCTAACAAACAATGTGAACTGGACGTGCCTTTATGAAGAATGAAAAAGAAAAAAATATTTTTAACCTATAAAGATGGTTTGAAAAGTTCGAATTTCCCTTTTTTATTTTCGACTGATGCATTATGCAAAATTTTAATCAATAAGTCATAAAAGTTTATATCCTTTCAATGTATCTTGAATTCTCAGTCCTGCGAAATAACCGATGGATACAGCTGTGAAATGTTCATTAAAATTGAATCTATATCCAGCAAGTTGAGCTTTCAGGTTAAAGAAAAGGAAGCATTCGCTTCCAACTAAATTATGTGAAAATGGCACACGACCTCGGGGATTGTAGGAAGATTCTAGCCTTATTCGTACGGGATATTGATTAACATGTATATCAACCTTCAATTAGGTCAATGGCGAACTAGTTCGTTCTGAAAGATGATGATATGTGGGAACCTCATTATAAGAGTAATAAGAAATATGTTTGATAGCAAGGTTAATTGAGTTCAGTGATGAGTTCAATTAAGGAAGTTAGAAGTACAGGATGGTACAAAAGTTTCTAGACCTATTCGTCCAAAAAATACCTAAATAAAAGTATGAGAAAAAAAAAATTTAGAAAGTCTTTTGACTCTCCGTAATTTTTTTTATAACCTCTATTTAATTTTAGGATAGAAAGGTAATTAAATAGCGATTCAACAAGAAACACCATTATATCGGAATTCCCAAGAACAGGTAGGGAAATTTGAAGATCATCAGAATATCTAGATGTGCTCCTATTTAGGTAGCTTCAGGTGCTGCATTCGAGAGAATAAAATTAGAAATCAATAAGATATCTTTGGTCTAAATCAATCACACATTTAAGGAAGCATCGCGATTTTCATCAATGTTTTGTAAAACAACATAATGTCCATAAATCTTAAGGATACTGAAGTAAAATGTAGGCGACAACAATGGTGAACATCCGAATCGGAAGACGAATAGAAATTCAAAGGATGCATCAGCTTGGCTTGAAAAATAGTATATATCAGAGGGAAATGTGGGAGATATGAGAAGTGGTCTGTCGACGACCCTTTCCGAAGTTTTAAGCCTCTGACTTCGTCGACTTGCAAATAACCTGCACGAATCGCAGATATAATTGAATACGACACCCATTCGACGGAAAGAACAGTGAGAACGAACGATATCGCGAGCATTTTCACAATACGATGCCTAAAATTCGACGTTAAAGGCACGGTAGCTTAAGGCTTAGACACAGAAATATGCGACAGTTGATTGAGCGAATATAGGAGGATCTGAAAAAAAAATGCAAATGAGTCTGAAACTTTAAAATACATCCCATTCCGATATATTCTCGAAGACTCTTAAATATAGTATATTAGCTACTATTGTTTCTGAAATTGATCGGAAAACCGCACTTAAATTCAGCCTAGGGCTATCATTTTGATTCGTAGCAGCATCAATATAAAAGTTGCAGCAGGTCATAGCTAATAATTTGCCAAATTTGGCACATCTTAAGCTATGAAAACGTGATTCTGGCTTAACATATACACAAACAAACTGCAATAGGGAACGCACACTTTACCCGCTTGCTTTACCCTTATCCGGATAGAATCAGTAGCAGGAATAGTTGGTTAATCTCAACTGTAGCGGCTGCCCGTTGTCTCAAGTGGACACGTTTCAAATGCAGTGACAGTCGCCTGAACCTCAAGTATGATTCGATTTAAACTTCTAGGAAATTACTAAATTTTTTCGGTAATTATATTGAATGTAAGTGTTACAGTTTTGTGAGATTTAACATATAAAGGAAACTTGGCTCGGTACCACAAGTTCAAGCCCCATGTTCGAACTGTGAACAGAACCATAAATGCCCAGCTTTGATTATGAAATGAATAACGAAGTCAATAATGATTAATTTTTTCACATTGATCAAAAAATTCTAAATATCAATTCCGGCCTAAGTGAAGGATCATTAAAAAAATCGTAACTTTGCTTTCTCCGAAACTACCTTAAGCTCATGAATTCTGTGAGCTCACAAAAGTTTCTAACCTAATGTCTCAGGAAATGGATATGAAAACCTGGTATAATAATTTGGCGAGGAGTTAAACATCGTTAATCGAATAATTAACGAAGACATCGATACTTTGACTCAATTGGCACTCATGCCAATGTCGTTAAAAAGGAAAAAGTTAGCCAACAATAAATTGGTCCGTTGAGCCGAATAACAAAGTTAAGAAATTGTTTTCTTTGGTGCAAGTTACAGTTAAAAAATCTTCACCGTAAAATTATTTTTATGATATAATTTAGTGTAGAGGAATTTGTAACTTCCACTGGTATAAGGAATTACCAATGTAGACTCCCTGTTGGTGAAAAAAAATCAACGGGATGGCAGAGAACCGCAATAGGACTCTTCAACAAAACAACTTTGCGAGTATCGCGAGGATAAGCGGCAACTTTGGGAAGGACAGCCGGGATGGTCACTCATTAGGATATTTCCAAGCGAGGTTGGAATGAATCAAACAATTTTGGGCTTCATGCACAGAGCTACACTCCGCGGTGATTTCGGAGACGAAACTTACCTTCAGCGACCTCTTCAAATCAATGGTGGAGAATAACGAAGGACTCTCTCCTGTAGAAATGATGCAGTATTCAAAAATGCACTTGGTGGAATAGGGTGCCAGAGTAATACAACACTTGGAGGCCAGCAACGATAATTACGTCGAAGCAAGGGAATTATTGCGGAAACGATGCGAGGTAGAGGACTAGCGCTTGGAATTATTTACGAAAATTCTATAGATTGCCTCCAGCAAAAGAGCGGATACATCAATTAATTTGAACATGGACACAACTGTCGAAGCATTGGGATCTACTGGTAACCTATTCCATCGTTCAGAAATTAAATCAAGAATCAAAGCCATTATGGAAGACACCATTCGGGGTGTCACCAGTTATTACAAACTAGCCGCTTCAGAACCCTGAAAGCTCTTGATTCCCCAAAGAAGAACAAACGAGTAGAGACACTCATAGCTAAGGATACTATCGAATGCGACATGTGTCGTGAAGATCATTAAGCGTACCAATGTAGCAAATTCAAGTCCTCATCCCCCCCTTGCTAAATCATCGGTACAAACGAGAGGTCGAATCTTCTTATACATAAAGCTGAAAGATGGTAATTTGAACTTCAACGTGTCCACACTCATCATATTAAACATTACCAATGTCGGCCCTGCTGTGAAGACCATAGCCCAACTACCCAATGGACTGAAAATGGAAAATTTGGCTGATCGTGACTATTGTAATCCTGACAACATTGTCCTATTGCTAGGAGTTGACGTGCATCACCCAATACCTGGATTTAAGAAAGGATCTCCATGTGCCATTCACATCAAAATTGGATGGGTACTGCTTGGATCGCAGGTTGGTATCACAGAAAGCAACTGCCAAAGGTCCCCTGGCCTCAAGACGAACGTCGTGGCTACTTGATATGAAACTACAACCACACGAGACATAATGGGAAAATATGTAGTCCAATTTCCATTCATAGAACAAACACAGCGCGCGGTTGATTACGGAATTCACGGAAAATTGCCCACATTCGCTTCTCACAATTGGAAAGGCGATTGGTTGCCAATGACAAATTACGACAGCAATATATTCATGACGAAGTACTTCTCATTGGGTCATATGAGGGAGCTTCCACTGGAAGAAATTTACTCAGCGCGTAACTACTACTTACCTCATCATGCTGTATGTAAGGCAGAGAGCACGACTATAAAAGTGAGGGTGATGTTCAACGCATCACAACTAGGAAATCATAGAACGATCTCTTGCTGTTCGGACCCATATATTCCTCACATTTTGATGAAATGGCGAAAATTCAAGCATGTGATTGCTGCAAACATCGAGAAGATGTATCGTCAAAATGAGAAAGATTAAAACTTACAACGCATCTTGTGGAGGAAACATTATAAGTTGTCGACTGTAGGTATCAGAACAGCCAGCGGCCTTTACTGGACTATTCGGACCCTAGAACAGCGAGCAAGCACTTGAATTTTCCCAAAGGTTGTCAAGTTGTAAAAGAAGATTTCTATGTTGATGATGTTCTGCCTGGTGGTGCCACCATCGAACAAGTTAGTCAATTACAGCAGGACCTCATAATGGTCCTCAAGAAAGGGGGTTTCAAGCTGCGTAAATAGAGCGCAAATAACAGTGCAGTAACTGAGACGATTCCAACATGTGGTCGAGAAGTCCAATTGCCTCTAGATATCAATAATACGGAGGATATCAATATGGTAGGATTGCAATGGCACCCGGTTAAGAATACATTCACATTCATAGTGTATTTGAGTGCGGACCTCAAGGAGAGGCTGACGAAACGGCAACTCCTACATCATCATTGGAAAAATAATATTGCAGCAGTTATGCATCAGTAAAACGAATACGAGATGGATGACATTCCGTGAGCAGTTACCTAACTACATTGCGAAGATTGTTCATTCCTCGACGGTTAAACTATGAACTTAGTAATGAGCCACAGAACCCATAGACCTGCAGAGTTCTGTGACTCATTGTGAGCCATGTACGCAACAGTCATTTACGTCTGCATACAAGGCCCAAATGGTACACTGGCGACAACATTTCTTATTTCTAAATCCAAAGTAGCTCCTT
This sequence comes from Hermetia illucens, assembly GCF_905115235.1. Lineage (NCBI taxonomy): Eukaryota > Metazoa > Arthropoda > Insecta > Diptera > Stratiomyidae > Hermetia > Hermetia illucens. The sequence continues at coordinate 121,737,395 of NC_051851.1, read as the reverse complement.
TAAAAGTGTTATCAATGTTCGGATAGCTCAGTGGTTAGAGCACAAGGCTATCGTACGGAAGGTCGCGGTTCAAATCTCACTGGCGGCAGTGGGATTTGTATCATGATTTGCCGTCGGACATCAGTCGACTCAACTGTGAATGAGTACCTGAGTCTAATCAGGGTAATAATCTCGGGCGAGCGCAATGCTGACCACACTGCCTCCTACATCGTACTGTAGTGTACCATTACGGTCTTGAATGAAGCGCTCTAACACACTTCAAAGCCCTGATCCAATAAGGATTGTTGTGCCAATGATTATTATTATAATTTCCGCACATAGTTTCGCAAGTAACACGTCAGATAAGGTGCAACATCCAAATCAAGTGCTTTCAAAGTTTCCTAGGCAGGTCTAGCGTGTGATTTTGCTGTTTATTGATCCACTTTAATCGTTTTTCTTTCAATGTTCGATTCAGATCGAGCTTTCGGTAGGGATCACCAGTAACTATTACACCAAGCTTTAAAAAAACAAACTAAACAAATTCCTGATTCCACCACATTTCGTTTATGATCCTGATAGCTGAACTTGGCAGTAACAATTCGATACGGATAATAATCCGTGATTATCGAATGATACTGGGTTGATATAAATACAAATGGGGAAACCGGAAGCTTGAGGTATGAAAGGTTTTGTGTATTTCGCTTATAAAGACATTTGAGTGTGAATTTGTCCCATTAGTGCCTAACATGAAATATACGCATATATTATGGGAGAATATCCACTTTCGAGTGATACTAACATGCAAAATCTCGAATTTCCAAAGAAGTGACGACTTTGACCTATTATAACTTTGTTAGTAATAGTGTGATTTCCGCCAAACTTGGTAAAATCAAGCTTTATATTATAGCCTACATTTCTGCAAAATTTCGCGCTAAGATAAACTTAAGGGAGATTCCGCAGCTAATTACTGAAAATTATAGTAATATACTATTATCAACTTCATTTGAAGGGATATCGATATGGAAGGTATTTCGGAGCCTAGGCACCATATAGTGGCATTCTCTTGATTTTTTTCAGATTTTTCGGTCTGGCAGTTTCTGAGAATGGCCCCGTTGAATAAATGATCACTTTCGACCCCCGAACTCCCCGCTTTTCCAACAAATGTCAAAACTAAGACCAGCTTCGGAAAGTGCTAATCGGTACCTTTCATTTGATACTCCACATGACTATATTTGGTGAAAAAAAAATGTACACCCCCCTTTTGTATGTATGGGCGGATATGCATGAACTTTCACAGTTCCCACCTTTCCCCTAAATTTGGTGTCGATCGCTGCTACGATCTCCGAGAAAAATGCGTGTGACGGAAAGACAGACAGATAGACTGTACCACGAATATAAACAGGCACGAAAAAAGTTGTAATGGGCCATCACGAAAAGTAACAAGTCGGGAAACCGGAAGCTTGACGCTTCAGGTATAAAAGGTTCTTTCCCTATGTGAGGAGCATAATGTAGTTCTCCATTGGCATATAGCATTGACTCGAGATATTTAAATCGCTGGATTCTGGCAATAACCTGTACACAAAACCTTAAAAATGATTGCTTCAAGCGACTCTCAGATGAAGCAGACTCAGATCCATGGGGAGGAGCGTGCAAGTCCGTTATGTAAGCAATAAAAGGCAAAAGGTCCCCTCCTATTATGTGCCCTAGATTATTGTGAGAGATAGTTTCGACATTGTTCCCCCAACACCCAATGATACTAAAGAACACCGAAGACATACCTCCAGTAACCACAGAAGAAGTCTTGGAAGCAGTGAAAAGGGTCCGGGATACTGCAGCCCCCGGCATGGATCGAATCCCTAACAAGGCACTGAAATTGGCAATGAGAATGGCACCAAGCATGTTTGCACGGGTATTTATAGACTGCCTAAAAGAAGGGTCCTTCCCCGCAGAATGGAAAATACAAAAGCTTATATTGATCCCGAAGACAGGTAAGCCGATAGGTGAACCAACATCCTATAGACATGTCTGGCTTCTGAGTACAATAGGCAAGGTCCTCGAGCTGGAAATCTATAACCGGTTACATCCATTAATTGATAGTGGAGGTTGTTTATCGAATAGGCAGTTTGGCTTCCGGAGGGCTCGGTCAGCGGTTGATGCTACCAAACTGGGGTTTGAACTAGCCAGAAAAACTTACGACGAAGGAAAATACTGCGCGCTGGTAACTCTTGACATCAAGAACGCGTTTAATTCTGCCAGATGGAACCATATCATCGAAGCGCTCATCGCGGCACAAACACCAAAATACATATTAAATATAATCTTCGATTACTTCCAACAGCGGAAGCTACTCTATGATACCGACGAAGGGTCGAAGACGTATGTAATAACGGTAGGGGTTCCGCAGGGGTCTGTTCTGGGCCCTCTGCTATGGAACTTAATGTATAATGGCGTTTTACGGCTTCCAAGGCGTTGTTGTCTTGTCTCTTGCGAGAGGTGGGACGGCCTCCGCCAGCAGCTTTATGCAGACACAAGGGAGCTCTCTCCAGACAACATTGTCAGAGAGATGCTGAAGGGCGCTGGCAGCTGGAATCGTATTGCGCATTATGTTCGGGCTCTTCTTACTACGAAGAAGATTGAACTCGACCGGCAAAAGGATCGGACGGTAAGGGGTTCCCTGAACTAACAACTCCCTTCCTCCCCTCCCCTCCCGTTGGTGAAAGGAATTCCCTGACTTGAAGGCTCCCAAAGCCGGGAGAGCGGGAGGGCTAGCCCGAAGTAATGTGTCAAACGGTTCCAGGCTAGTTCTCTGATGATAGGGAGGTGTTTAGTTGGTAGTCCGCCAGCGCTGCTGTGGCGGGAGTCCAACACTCTGTGCGTAAACGCATTCACCTACCCTACTCCCAAAAAAAAAGGCGTTGTTGTCGGATTCGCAGATGACGTTGGAGTGGTCATAATATCCAATCACTCCGACGAAGTACAGATATATGCGAACGAGACTGTACGGACGATCAAGTCTTGGCTTAAAGTCTACGGGCTGGAGCTTGCCGAACACAAGACGGAGTTGGTGGTCTTTACAAAGCGGCGGAAACAGAAAACTGTTGAAATTTGCATCGGGTCGAATGTTGTTAGCTCTCAGCCATCGCTGAAATACCTGTTAGTAATATTCGACTCCAAGCTCAGCTTTAAACCCCACCTAAAACTTACTGGGCAGAAAGCGGCGACAATCAGCTCAACACTGACAAGGATGCTTCCAAATGTAGGGGGCCCGAAGCACAGTCGACGATTACTCTTATCGCGAGTCGTCAGCTCTGTACTTTTATACGCGGCACCAGTATGGGCGTTAAAAATCGGAGAAAATGGTAGACAGCTTCAAGCTACATATCAATTAAGTGCTCTCCGAATATGTTGCATCTAAAGAACAACATCTTATGAGGCAGCTTGCGTGATTGCGGGGATGATTCCGGTAGATATTCTAACCGATGAGGCAAGTCGTCTGTACGAAGTAAGCCTAAACAAGCAAAGTGAGCGTTTAGAGTCACTGACTGCATGGCAAACAGCGTGGGATCAGTCGGATCAGGCTTATCCCAGACATAAGCATGTGGACTATGCGGAACCACGGTGAAACGAGTTACGATCTGACTCAGTTCTTAATCGGACACGGGGGATACAGGAGTCCCTATAGAGGATAGGTTCGGTCTAAATAAATCGCCCGATTGTCCTACGTGTCAAGGTACAGCCGAAAATGCAGAACACGTTTTCTTCGCCTGCCCCAGATTTAAAAGGTCAAGGAGAAAGCTTGAAACAGAGCTAAATACCCGTTTAACGGTGGAAAATCTTATAAGGTACATGGTGCAATTGTTTACACAAAACCTTAAAAACGATCTTGCTAGAAATATCATCTAAAGGCAATTCCGCAAATCATAAGCATCATTATTATCAATGTTGCAATAACCAGAGTTCAATCTAGGCTTTCCTTTGTAAGTAGCTCCAAACATCTCCATTTTGCGCCGAGGTCCACCAATTCGGTATAGCATATGCGTACACCTTACAATTTGGAAAAACACTTCCCAAAAGTGCGGTTACACACGAGATTGGACATACCATGACACCCGAGGAGCTTAATTTCCGAACTCCAGCCAATTTTCGTTTTTTTTTGTAACTCTGCTCAACAACAGGTTGATCCTCATCTCATCTTCCTCCGTATATTTTCCATCCAAACTTTTTGAAATAACCTCACTTGATTCTAAACTTTTGAAATATGAAGCACTAGTAATCCATATTCACCTTCCCATTATGTAATGGGCAAAGTTAAATCCGTATACCTTTCATAATGAACATTAACTGGTGTATCATATTGAAACTTTCTCATTTACCCGATTAATAACTAATCCCATGATAAGAATAGGACTTAATGAAAAAAGTTGTTTTCACCCTACGCTATTGCATTCGATGCTAATGTGTGTGAAATTCGATTTCGATGCCAACTTGAAAAGTTTTATCTGAACAAAAGGAAAAAAATTTTTAATTACAGCCCACTGTTGGATCGATTTCGGTAAGCTTCTTTTCAGCCACGCTATCATCACATGTGGTGAGTGGGAATAATGTAGGCATGGGAGCAACGTATGGTGCCCGAGAATAAAGTTCTATTGGAAGCATACTCGTCCAGGAAGCCTAGCATGTACACCACAATACTTTCCCATCGGATACCATGTGAGAGAACGGAATGGCTTTCTTTCATTGGAAAATGAATACTAGGTGAAGCGAATATGGAGTTTGCTGGATACCTGGTTGTAAACAGATATATAGACATTGCATGTACACTCATACAGAGCACTCGCAACTGTACTGATCATCTCACATAATTTAATATAAACTTCCAATTACTACGGATCCGATGAGTAAATGACGATGAATTAAGAGCAGCTAATTTTCCAATTGAACAGTTTTGAAGAATACTATTGTGTTTTCCAACCTACTTGGTCGCAATAAATTTAAATTTCATGCAATTATTGGTTTTAAGCCATTCTGCTCCAGAAAAAAACATTATTTATTGTCAATATATAAACATTGTATTGCAGCCAGAAAATATCTTTCAAACGTTTATCTTGGGGGTATAATTAAATTACCGTGGTTCCCTCTTTCCTACAGCTCACAGCAATTATTATCGCATGTAATCCTCCTTCACAGCTTCGCACTGACATTCAAAGAATATAAACTCCCTTTGCGAAGTTTCCAAGGTGCTCTGCATAAATTAAGTTGTTGATACTTATCAAACAAGTTAATTCACTTTGTCATGGGAACAGACACGATATAAATTTGGCAACTAACTAATTTCCCATTATTCAACCAACATAACTGTATAAAACATAATAAATTAATGGTAACACGTCCGCGTCTCAGAACAGTAATTGCACACATAATTCCATTCGCCTTCCGTTCTTCTAATTGTAGTCATTATAAAATGTACACGTTCTAATTAAATCATGGCGTCCCTCAATACACGCTATGGTATTGAACTTCACGCAAACAATAGGCACTTAAATTTCTGCAAGAATACGAAAGTCCATTGAAACTCTTATCATGGTCATTCGTTTTATAATTTCAGAAATTCTATGTGTCCAAATGTATATTTATATCTGTAAATGAATTATTGAAACAAATTGGTGATTGGGGAAAAATAGGAAAAATTCGGGCCGCAAAGTGAAAGTGTTTTTGCAGTTCCAATCTGAATGAAAATTCTACTGTTGACATGCATGACTTTTACAAGGAAGTGGAGGATTATAAAAAAATTAAAGGTTAACAACATTTAAAAATTGCGATTTAAATTTAACAAACTAGTTTGCTTCAAGTGCGGACTGAGTTCCGTCAAGAAAGATACATTTTAATTCAGTTCGTATCGCAATGGCACGATATGGTTCACCTTGAAAATGATTAAGTGGCCGTGTCTGCTTTGATTGGAAATACTGTGTTTTCAAACTGCAGCTACAATGGTGCTCTTGAGCAACTGTAGATTCTGTCATAGCAAGCGGTGGCTGAAATTAATTTAAAAGGTGCTGATATCACTGATTATGTTTTTGCAGTCTTTAAGCTTACAGTTTTTCATTTCAACGTCTTTCAGGTCAAGGCGACAATAAATAGATGCCGACTGATAGTCGTTGTTTTGAAATTTCGAAAGTGAGGATGCAGATGTTGATAAATGGTGATAAGAATCATAAACTTCTTTAAAACAAGGTCGGACTCATCTCGCTGCTTTTTGAATATTTTTGATGAAGAAACTCATATGCAAACTATCTAAAATGAAAAGTTTTTGAAGAAAGTGTCTCAATCCAACGATTTCTACACGAAATTCCTCTGAATGTAAAAGTATACTTTCTGAGTCTATGTTATGTGGTCATTAACTCTTGATATTTATTCTGAATATATCATATTTTCACTTTAGATTGCATTCCATTCACGTTATGAACTTTAAAAATTAGCACAGATAGAACAAAAAAAAACAGCTGAACAGATCAATCCTTCTGAAGCCGAAACCATGGCAGGAATTCATTAAACCAATTTCGAGCCATAACACTTAAAAATTTTGAAGTACGCTTCGAATTTGTTCTCTTGTTGAAACCAGGAAACGAGTTTATGAATGGAATTACAAATAGAACACTTTTAAAGGTTGCAAAATGTAAAAAGTTGAAGAGAAAACCCCGGCAAAATAATGTTCACAAGTAGCACTGCTTGAAGTTTTGCACACGTCGTACTAAGTAGACGCCAGTAATATTCATATATACATATACGGTTGGTGGAGTCAACCACACCTATGCACCATCGTTCGTGGTTCTCTGAGATCCAGTGCCACCATTTGGCAGAAACTATGCTTCCTAGATATACAAATTGATTGGCACCTCCGATACTCTGCCCATTAATGCAGATAGGGAGAGTGCGATGATCCGTCAGATTGAGAACACGTTTTGTTAGTGTATTTTCAGTCCAACGCTACTTGTCTCTTTTTCCAAATCAGCAGCAAGTAGAGTTGATCAGTGTAGTCGAGGTGTTTGAGGAAAGATGTTATCGTGTGAACTCCTGCATGAAGAACGTCGCCCATAACAAAGAGGAAAAAATACCAATGACAAGGTGCAACCCTTGCAGATTCCGCTTTCGACCTCAAATTCCTCTGAGATTTAACCCCAATATAGCACGTGATATAATATTTTGCGCCACCATACGTCGTTCTGATAATAGGTAGTCATTTCTCCCGAATGTCCCTTCTTCGTAGAGCTATCCAGATACACTTCCTTTTCGCTCTGTCCTCGAAATCGATGAAGAACAGGTGAAGCGAAGACCTAGACTACGCGCACTATTTCAAAATGACCCGTAGGGTGTTGATGCAGGAATATTCAGAGCAAAAACTAGCCTGCTTTCCGTCGACCAACCTTTCGAGATGCTTTTTGTTGCGTTTCAGGATTATTTTAACTACTATCTTGATAAATGGCGCAACAACCGGTATCCAGCCTAGGCCTGCCTAAATAGGGAACTCCAGACATCCCTAAAGCTGTCTGGCGTCCTGACCTACGCCATCGCTCCATCTTAGGCAGGGTCTGCATCGTCTTCTTTTTCTACCATAGATATTGCCCTTATAGACTTTCCGGACCTGGATCATCCTCATCCATACGGATTAAGTGACCAACCCGCTGTAACCTATTGAGCCGGATTTTATCCACAACCTGACGGTCATGGTATCGCTCATAGATTTCATCGTTATGTAGGCTACGGAATCGTTCATCCTCATGTAGGCGGCCAAAAATTCTTCGGAGGATTCTTCTCTCGAACGCGGCCAAGAATTCGCAATTCTTCTTGCTAAGAACCCAAGTCTCCGAGGAATACATGAGGACTGGCAAGATCATTGTCTTGTACAGTAAGAGCTTTGATCCTATGTTGAGACGTTTTGAGTGGAATGGTTTTTGTAAGCTGAAATAGGCTCTCGTACGCGGATTTCATCAGCGTAGCTGTTATTGGTTGTGATTTTCGACCCTAGATAGGAGAAATTATCCCAAAGTTGTATTCTCCTATCTTTATTCTTCCCGTTTGACCAGTGCGGTTTAATGTTGTTGTTTGGTTGGTTTTCGGTGCTGACGTTGCCATCATATACTTTGTCTTGCCTTCATTGATATGCAGCCCAAGATCTCGCGCCGCCTGCTCGATCTAGATGAAGAAGGATCGAACCTCTTGCATGATAGGGCATCTCCTTGTTGTAGACCGTTGTTGATGTCGAATGGTCTTGAGAATGATCCTGCTGCTTTTATCTGGCCTTCCACATTGATCAGGGTCAGCCTAGTCAGTCTTATCAATTTCGTCAGGATACCGGATTCTCTCATGGCCGTGTACAGTTTTACCATGGCTATGCTGTCATAGGCGGCTGTAATAGATGGTGCAACTGCATCACTTGCGCCGAGAGAAAATCTGATCTGTTGCTGATTTGCCTGGAGTGAAGTCTTTTTGGTATGGGCGAATGATGTTCTGGGCATATGGGGCTATCCGGCCTAGCAAGATAGAGGAGAATATCTTATAGATGGTACTCAGCAATGTGATACCTCTATAATTGCTGCGCTGTGGGATATCTCCCTTTTCATGTATGATACAGATAATACCTCGTTGCCAATCGTCGGGCATTGATTCGCTGTCCCATACCTTGAGCACAAGTTGATGAACCACTTGGTATAAATGGTCGCCTCCATATTTAACTAATTCGGCTGTAATTCCATCGGCTGGCACGGACTGTTTCTCTTATACTTGGTGGTGGCAGTATTTGTCCGTCGTCTTCAGTTGGCGGGACCTCCAACTCGCCGATGGTCTGGTTGTTCAGTAGCTAATCAAAGTACTCAACCCATCGCTCTAATATGCCCATTCTGTCGGAAATCAGATTTCCCTTTGTCTCGGCAGGATGAGCACCGAGGTGTATAAGGCTTCATCCTGCTGACTTGTTGGTAAAACTTACGCGTCTGGTGCGGTTGCTTCCTGTACTTTTCTAGTTCACAGACTTGTTGGTTCTCCCAGGCTTCCTTTTTGCGTCTGTGAAGTCGCTTCTCCGCTCGACGGAGTTCGTGATAAGTCTCTGCGCGTGCCCGCGTTCTTTGAGAATGCAACATTACTCGGTATGCGACATTCTTCCGTTCCGTTGCTAGCTTACATTCATTGTCAAACCAGAAGTTCCGACTCCTTTTGCGGCTGGGGCCAAGTAACTTTGTGGCTGTATCTTGATAAATGATGTTATTAAATGTTTCGTTAAACAAACCGGCAACTACAAGCTCAATTTCACATTCAAATACAAAAGTGGGAAGCCATCAAGAAATCATGAGCTTCCAGTCGCTTCAACTGTAGCTAGGGATTTCAAATCAGATGTTACTGGCTTCAAACGCATGTATAAAGCATTGTGTATGTTTAAATCAAAGCAAGGTTTTTTATTATGCCTCGAATGAGGTATAATATGACAAAATCAAATTTTTTACATGCTTTAAGGCGCAGATTATTTTTACGATAGTCTGGAAAAACTAAGATGTTTCGTTGGACTAGTGGCGTAACATGCCCTGATCACATCCGAAATGAGGATATCCGCGAACGATATCGGGTTGCATCGATCGTGGGACAATTGCGTAATTCGCATTAACGAGAATCCACTTGCCAAAGTTGGTCTGAAGATCGAAGTCGGTGGTAAGCGACCAAAAGGCCGGAAGAAACAACGGTGGCTTGATACGCTGGATGGGGACTCGAAGCCTCGCGACTACATACAGATCAGGCCTTTGACAGAACAAAATGGTGCAATCGAGCCAGCCCCCTTAACCCCCGCTTGTGAACAAGACAAAGGCTAAAGAAAAACAGGTAGTCTGGAAAGAGTGTTTAATTCATTAATCGATCACATTAAAACGTTGAAAGACAACGCCCAACTTTTGATTTTGACAGTTTGCACACAAGCGCATTTATGAGGCACTTGATTATAACAAAATGGCATTACTTTCAAACAGGTAGATCTAAATCTTATTACCAAAGCACGGTCCTCCAGTAACCTTGACGTGGAATCGTATCATTAGAATAAACCGTGACTCCGAGTACTAAATTGTAGCCGAATTTCAAAGACTTCCAAAATAAAAACTAGTGCACTCTCTTTACTTGGCCAACAACAACGTTAAAAAATGGGAGGTCATTTTGAAAGAACAGAGGAGTGATTATATCCGCTACCGTATAATGTCTGGAGCAGAACTGTAGGCGACACATGTGCGATTTAAAATACATAAATTGCACTGGCCAAAATATTTCAAAAGTGCTTATGATACAGAACCAATTTGAACATCTGCATATTTTATTGGTATTAAAGGATTTAGGAGTTATTGTAATATTTTGATGAGCGAGTTTTCATGGAGTTAATCTCTCTCTATCTTGGTTAGTCTGAGCTCGTCCTTCTTACAGTGAAGACAACTCAAAATGGGAAAAGTGCGTGAATTAACAGTGAAACTCGTGTTACCATAGTTGTTTTACACAACGAAGCCAATTTTGAACGTCCGATTGCCTCTTAATTTAGTTTGTCGAAGAATTGCGTTCAAAACCCAATAACGCGATACAAGGAAACTGGCTGTAATCAAGATAGCTTGCGATCGGGAAGGTCGAAAATTATCACTTCTAGCAAGGATTCTTTCATCGTCATTACCATTAGACGGACAAGACGCCTAACAGCACCGCAAATCCGTGCCGAACTGAACAAATACCGATCTAAACCTGTGTCATCGACTACAGCAAAAAGACGATTGATCGTGTCGCCGTTCGCCACTACTAAGGCCACAAAACAAAAAGAAGAAGCAGTGGGCTCTTGTCCATCGAGACTGGAATGAAGAAAATTTTAACAAAGTTCTTTGAACAGATGAATCGAAATTTGAAATATTTGATCAAAACGAGGAATATTTGTTCCACGTAGTGCTGAGGAAAGGATGATGCCAGACTGTGTGGTGGTGAAGCATGGTGGTGGTTCCATTATGGTCTGGCGATGATTCTCAAGTCATGGAACCGAAGAAATCATGAAAAAGGAGCAGTATCAACAAATACTCCAGCGAAATGCTGTTCCGTCTGGTTTAAGATTAATTGGAAATGGATTTTGTTTTCAACAAGACAATGATTATAAACTTAGTTCAAAATTACGCAGGAATTATTTAGAACATAAAGAAAGAGAAGGGGTGTTAAAAACATGACGTGCCCCCATCAGAGCCTGGATTTTAACCCAATTGAGCTTTTGTAGGAAGAACTTGATATAAATGTGCGCAGTTGTTGTCCCTCCTTGCAAAAAGACCGATGCTATAAAGACACTTATAAAACAATAAATCGGCTGCTAATTGTTCGTTGAACATGAAATTTCGACAAAATGTAAATGTATGTATCTTTCCAACTTCTACTACGTTACTATAAATAAAGATTCTGAAATAGTCTCGTTTCCTTTGTAACAAATATATAAAGGTTCTGTGTTCATTTTGTGTGAGAAATTTCCTATTCAGGTTTTCCTTTTCGCATAAACCTCCAATTCAAAATATTCCTTGATACACATATGTATTTCCAAATCCCAACCCCATCGTTCCTTATTATTTAATAACGACATACACGTCTTAAAGCGCAATAGAGACAGAGTGCGAATTCACGGGAAATACGCAATTTTGACCTTCTATAACTTTGTTAATAATAGTTGGATTTTTGTCAAACTTTCCAAAGTTATGCATTATATTATTACTTATAACCATGTACCAAAATTTACACTTCTAGGATGAACTGAAGGGGGGTTTTCGGGTAAATTCCGAAAACATGGTAATATACTATTAACTTAATTTATCGGATGTCGAAATGGGATGCGTTTTGAGGCCTAGATTTCGTATGTATGCACCATTGTGATTTTTTCAAATTTTTCGGTTAGATAGGTTCTGAGAACGTGACTACTGTTTGGTGCACCTATTTTCAGCCTTCACTCTCCTATGTTTCACCTGTTTTCAAAAATATCATTAGTTTCGAAAAGTACTAATTGGCCTCTTTCATTTGATAACCCACTCGCCGTATTCTGTGAAAAAAGGTGTACACCCCCCTTTCATATGTATGGGACGCCTCCCCTTTAACCCCGTCCCAAATAATACTACCAGTTGTATTTAAAGAGATTCACTAACCACACATTCTAACGTTTTTGAGACAATTGGTTTAGCCGTTTCCCCGAAAATCGGACGTGACAGACATCGAATCGATTCTAATAAGGTTCTGAGACAACATGGCTTGGTAACTACAACTGACGACACGAGTTTCATACTAATATATACTAGCGTTTTCGAAGGTTTTGATTCAGGTGGTCAGTGGATGCTACTTTCGCTGAGATTTATTTAGTTCGCCTATTAGTACTTGAATCACCTTCCGGCGTTTTACTGCTCCTGCCTGAAAGTGGCTATGAAGCGGTAGGCTACGAATTATTCACTTTCTTCACACAAGATTGGTTTCAAAGTAAGGAACACCTTTTAATAATACCACCTATTGACGCTGAATTGAGTTGAGAGCGTGTTGAGGATATTTTTCTCCCACAAGACGACATTTCAATTGCAATGAAGCAGCGCTTGCAACGTCGTTTTTGTGTATATGACAGATTCATTAAAACAAGTGTGTAACTACAGCACGTAGCGATTGTTTCTTTTATAATTTAATTTCGGTCGGCTTGGAGTTGTTCCCATTCGTAACACTATCCTCAGATGGGTGAAACACTTCAGATCAACAGGTAACATAATAGATAAGAAACTTGCAGGCCCCAGATGCAGGTACACCAGAAAATATTCAAAGAGTAAGAGAAGCGGTCTCAGAGGCCCACGACGATCAGCTATACGTCAGGCTCCTGAGCTACGAATTAGTCATGAGTCGGTTCGATGGAGTTACCTCAACAGCCGTGTCTATAGCAACAAATCGCGAAATTTGGATGAGTTAAAAAATGCAATCTTCAAAAAATTGCTGTCATCCCTGCAGATATGATGGTCTGTGTTATGGAGGATTTCTAGAAGGAACTTGATTCGTGCATTGTACGCGATGGACATCACCTGGACGATGTTATTTTTCATTAATAAGTCTCACTTACACTAAAATGGTAAGTAACCTTTGATGTAATGCCAATAAATATACATTAACTTGGAAATTAACTGAGTATTCTTTATTTAAAAAACGGGGGGGGGGGGGGGGTTATTGGTTTGCAACTGAGAATGCATTTCTCTAATCCAGCGAAAGTGAATACTCAACAGAGCCAAAAATAACTTCATTTTTAAACTCAATAGAAGGTTTCCTCAAACCTTTGGATTACTGGTCTCAAAAACATCAATGATGACTGACATGTTAGCTAATTGAAACTTGTGACAACGGAAGATACCTTTAAACTTGCGCTTGAATGATTAAAGTTTAGTCAGAATTTTCATTAAAATTGAAACATTGAGCTACCACCATTTGGATTTGTTTATGCTTGCAATAAAAAAAGGCATAAGGGAAGCTTTGTAATAATTAGATCACTTTTGAAGAGGAAAACAGTGTTTAATCAACTTATTGAATGACTTATAAGACAATGGATTGCTTTTCCATTATTTGAGATCAGATATTGATATTGGTGATTTATATTAGTTTTCACAAATAACTTCTTAATAGGCCTTTTACTGGCTTAAATTGATCTACCGCGATCCGCGACGAGTAAGGTGTGGTTCGTGATATATCAAGCAGCACGGTCGGTGTTTATCAAGGGAGCGCCTTTATTCCTCTTTGTCCTTCCTTGATATGGACACTCACACGGGGCATACAGCATTCAGCACTCTACATGATGTTTCGCTAGTCTCATCGCAAGCTGTCCCCCAGTAACCACTCCAAAACTGGAATGATCGCCTTCAGTAGCATGGTCTTCGACTCAACGTCAATAAAAGAGAGTATTTGAAAATCATACCCAACGGTGAACTGCGCTATGGAATAGTTTAACGTATAGGACAACTTGAAGTGACATTCCACAACTGTTTTTGATTGATGCATCAAACAACGTCTAAGATAGTAGTAGCGTATTGGGTTGAAAAAATATACGAGAAGGAATTTGGGAATATCTCATCATTAAGTGTCGTTCTAATGTTAAAATTTTAAACGCGTTTTACACGAAACCAATCGTATTCTTGTTCTATGTACATACCAGTGCCGGTGTGTGAAACCTCAAAAATTTAATCATTAATTTAATTTTGCAATAATAAGCATTTTTAAGGTTTTGTGTAAACACAAAACCTTATTAAAATCGGTTTACTGTCTGTCTGTCTGTCCGTCACACGCATTTTTCTCGGAGACGGTTATAGCAATTGACACCAAATTTGGTAGAAAGGTGGGAACTGTGAACGCTCACGCATACAGTGAATTACATCCTTTTACGTCGAATTTAAGGGGGGGTCCCCATACATGCAAAAGGGGAGTGTAAAATTTTTTTTCATCAAATATAGTCATGTGGGGTATCAAATTAAAGGTCTCGATTAGTACTTTTCAAAGCCGATCTTAGTTTTGACATTCGTTGGAAGGGTAGGGAGCGCGGGGTGTTGAAAGTGATCACTTCTTTAAGGGGGCCATTCTCAGAAACTACCAAACCGAAAAATCTGAAAAAAATCAGGAGGCTGCCTTCCATGCCGATATCTGTTTAAATAAAGTTAATAATAGTATATTACTACAATTTTTTGTAATTGGTTAGAAACCCCCGTTAAGTTCATCCTAGTACCATAAAATTTTGCAGTGATATAGGCTATAATATAGAGCATAATCTTACCAAGTTTGGTGGAAATCGCACTATTATTAACAAAGTTATAATACCTCAAATTTGATGCTTCTTTGAAAATTGAAGACTATGAATGTCAATATCACCGGAAAGTGGATACTCTCACATAATATATGGATATATTACGTACTACGTACTAAGAAATACACAAAACCTTTCGTACCTCAAGCGGCCAGCTTCCGGTTTCCTGACTTGTTTTTTGTCCGGATAGCTGAGTGGTTAGAGTACAAAGCTGTCGTACGGAAGGTCACGGTTCAAATCTCACTGATGGCACTGGAATTTGTATCGTGATTTGACGTCGGATACCAGCCGACTCAGCTGTGAATGAGTATCTGAGTCAAATCAGGGCAATAATCTCGGGCGAGCGTAATGGTGACCACATTGCCTCCTACAGTGTACTGTAATCATGTAGTGTACCGTTACTGTCTTGAATGAATATGGATTGTTGCGCCAACGATTATTATTATTATTAAGCATTTTTGTTTAAATACAGAGACGTCACTTTGTTATTTTAAAAAAAAAAATATTTTTATATTTTAGGTTCCATATATTGTAACAAGCCTACCGAATATAGAGAAATGCATTTTTTTAAAATTCGGACCACTATAGACAGCTGTGTACTTTCCTGAGTCATACCCTCTTTTTTTCAAGGAGTTTACTTTAGCCATAAAAAAAATTAATTAATTCATACAAATTTTAAGTATAATTCTTTTTTTATATATATATATTCTGAGCTTGCATTAATATCACATTAAAATTTTAGAAAGATCGTGTATGATTTTCTTGGTCAAAAAATAATGAAATAACTTTTTAATGCTGAAATTTCGAGCGACACACTGTATTACTATCTAGTATATTACAAAATCAACGGCAGTGTCGATAGCCCTGTTGCCTTTTGTGGTTCTGAGTGATGGTCGATTACCAAAGCCAATGAACGGCGCCCCCCAGGAAAATAGGACAAGATGTTGCGGTCAATCGCTGCCGTAACACGTCATGATTACATTCGAAATGAGGGCGCGCGCGATGGGGTTGCACCGATTGTGGGAAAAATGCATCAGACGGGACTTCGATGGTATGAACATGTAATTCGCGCTAACGAAAATTTACTGGCTAAACAGATCGGACGAAACAGCGCAAAAATGGCAAACTGCATTTAGTCGAGTCGACCCCAAGACAAAACGGGACAAAGGCTAAAGAAGAAGAAGATAAAGATTAATCTTTTCACTGGATTCATTACGAATAAATTAAGGCTAAAGAAGAAGAAGATAAAGATTAATCTTTTCACTGGAGTCATTACGAATAAATTTTCAATATAAAAACCTCACAGTAAAAACTACGATGAAAACTACTCTAAAAGCAATTCTTCCTTGTGAAAAGATTCCTATGTCAGAAAACAATTTTCCATATTACATCCGGTATTAGTATAGAAAGGGTTTCTTCCATGCTATTTGTTAATTTGAGCTGCAAATTGTAAATAGTTTTCTCTGTAGGACTGTCTCGGAATAACTTCCATAATGAAATATATGTAGAAGACCATATATATTCGGCATAAAGCTTATATAATTTTATTCCAAATTAAAATTTCGCTAATTATATTTAATTACCGAAAGTGGTGATTTTAGTGTAGAATTGCAGCGGTCGAATAGGTCAGGACGAGTTTGATATTAAAACAGTTCAGCACCACAACAATTTATTTCTGTTTTTGCATCGTTTCCTATCAGCTCAACCAAAATAAAATCCACAGTATTGTGCTGATATCCTGGCTGACTGACAAGACTGAGATCTCATCCAGCTGCGTAATTCCATGGGATTACGTTTATGAAGTTTTCTATCCTATTGGGCTTCTGCTAAATTATGCATAATCTCCATGA